>NC_137694.1:96273135-97490635 GCF_964034855.1 Anser brachyrhynchus
GTGCCAGCTCCACGTGTGAATGCTATTGTCACCCCATTTTACCATCCCTCTCCAAGGTGCAGCATACTGCTGAGTACTTACAGGAGGCAGCACCGCAGCCTTGCTAACTCCCTACTCCGTGATCCTTTTGTTAACTCTGAGCAGATGGCAAGCTGCGCTGTTCTGCTTTACTTCTACAGAGCCTGCAGAAAAAGATTTCAGGAGTAAAGTAAGATACAATGGGAGACAGCTTTTTGACAGAGGGGCGGAAAAAGAACCCCTATCATTTTTTCCTCTTAATATTAGAAGTGTTAGTGCATTCAGCTTTTTTTTTCCTGTAAAGAAACAAGGCCCTAGTAGTTTTGTGTTGCAGCCCGATGTAAATATCTGGTTACATGTCATCTAGCATTATTATTTCCAGATTGGTTGACTGGTTTGCACTGAGCAAACCTAAGGTCAGTTTCCTTCCCTCACCACATAATAAAATTCCTTTAAAACTTTACAAGCCAGAAACTTACTCTTCATTCATTTCTCTTAGCTGCATTCACTTGCCATTTCAGAGAACAGTAAGTAATGGTATTTGCTAGACATTCAGCTTCAGAACTTCCCTCAACTAAGCTGAATGTCAAGTAGACTCACTTCATATCTCATTGGGCTATTTAGGTTTCCCAAGAGACGCTGAAGCCCTAGAAACTTCATATGAATAGAAAAATGCATTCATCCCAATGGTAATATTAACAGTTATGCTGCATTCAGACTACAATTAAATTCAGCCAAAGGAAGATGCCCAAAATGAAGGGATGCATACATTAAATTGATTTCTAATTGATTCCTAAATTCTGTTTAGTAATATACCTTAACAAGGGAAACCTCCTAAGCTGTCACTCCAAGGAAAGGGATAGGAGCTCATATCAGAGTACACATGAACGCCAAAGAAGAAATGATAACCCACGCTTTACTCATGTAAACTTCCAAACCAAAATAATTTTGGAAAATTAGTCCATGGCCTCCTGCTTCATTGAAATGAATAGATCATATGGTATGTTTTCCTGAAAATCAGCAGAGCAAAGCAAACAAGAATTGTGCCACAAAGCACGATTATGGTTAAAGTGCCCAAGTCTCATAGCCTTCTCAGAACTGCTCAAGGCACCACAGCTGAATTTACGGGGGCAGACAGCCAGACACACACAGAAACAAATGACTATTTTCGTGCCCATGAGCCCCTCTGTCTGTGCAATAAGTTGGAATAATCCCCCACTTCCACAACAAATCAAGGCAGGTAAAAGAAATGACTGACACAGCGTTATCATAGAAGAACAGTGTCCTGGTGGAATAACAGGAACCAAAGGTCGGCAAATAGAGCCCTCCTTCACTTGAGGGGATAACAAATACTATCATCTTAGTCCATGGCAAGTGACCATAAACATGAACCAAAGTCATCAGCACTTCAACATTTCATGCTTTACCACTTAGCATTACAAATAACCTCTTCAAAGAGAACTTACAGCAACTGTGCTAAATCCCAGAGAAATTGTGTAATTGATAGAAAACCAGAATACACAGTGGATATGGTTAAGGGCAAAGAAGGGGGAGGTGGAAGCAGGGAATTTTCACTACTAATAAACAGTATTTGCCTAGAAACTTCACTCACCATCATGTCTTGCTTCTGATAGGAGAAAATGCAAACTGTTAATCAAGGATTTGCAACTCTACTCTTGCAACTCTACTATTAAAAAAAAAACCAAAAAACACAAAACTTCAACCAAAAAGCATGGGAGCATCTTTTAAGAAAGACTATGTTGAAATATTTGCACTGAGGAAACCTTACGCTATTTAACCATTGGAGGAAAAATAATCAGAAATTCAGGTTCCTCTCTGTTTTATAAAGAACATAGCAGAGATTTGCTTCTCTGCTTGAAGAGGTATTTTAAGCAGGGTAACGAAACTGCATCTTCACTTGGATATAAAGTTCTCCTGAGAAGCAAAAAAAAAAAAAATCCTATACATCCTTCTTTTCCTTTTTACTGACCAGTTTCTATCATCTTCTCTTGTGCTCAAAAAAATTTTCCTGCTTCCTTCCTGCCAACCCAACTTTCCAGCCTCTGATCGTGCCTACCTCACACTTCTCTCGTTCCTGTTTCCCTTACATTTGTTTGTCCTGTCCTGAGGAGGAAAGAAAGGTTTCTAACTAAAAAAAACATACATAGGAACACAAGAAACAAGCAAATATCTGTTTTTAATATTTACTCAAAAGTGGTTTAAACAATAGCTTAATTTATAACTTTATTAGCTTTTGGATACACAATCTATTTTGTTTTGTATTAAACTAATAGCTAATGTTGGTAACCTTTTTGTCCTCAACAGTTACAAAACTGCAAAATGTATTATTTATTTAAAATAAATGACCACCTTGAAACAGCAGCCCTTTGCTGAAGTTTGCTCAATTATCTGTAGGTACAAAATCACTTCCATTTCTATTGCGGAGGATATTTAGATGCCAAAGAGAGTTTTGAGGTCAGCCAGGGTGAGCTTCGAGGTTTCCCCTTTGCCTGACAGCACCTGCTGGGCAAGCCCCTTCTTCCTGGTCTGGAGTTGCACAATCTTTTCTTCTACTGTTCCTTCACAGACAAACCTGGAAATACAAAGCCTTATCACCTCAACTACTAGGAAGAAGTCACAGTTTATATAACACTGACAGTTCTCCAAGTAAATTTCCAACGGTTTGCCTCACTTAAATATTAACAGCCTATTATGTGACTGACAAAATGTACCTGTCCAAGGAAAATAACCATTCTCACATACAGAGATTATCACGTTTCAAATAAAAGTCTAATGAACTTTAGGCCTCAACTTTGGCTATCTAAAGCAACAGTAATTTCATGGTAAATTCCTGTAACGACTGTCTGATAACAGATTGCACCTATTATACTAGAAGTACTGTACACAAATTGCTATCTTGGATTTCAGGTACTTTCAATTTGTGGATTTAGAGTAACTAAGCTAGCTCTTTAGTATTTAAGATTACAGATGCTTTTCCTAAAAGCCAACCTTGCCACTTGCTACAAATAGCCTATATTTTTACATTACTTCTGTTAGAAAGGTCCAGGCTTGGGGAGCATGGTGGCTACCTCTAGAATGACAATGAAAAAAAAGTCAGTAAGCACTCAAAAGTGCTTATTCCCGTGAGATCCCCCACCATTCTACAATGCTCAGTTATCCCACCCCTGGGCAGCTCCAAATTGCTACGCTTCATTCTCCAAGACAGATCTACTCAGAGAAGGTAGGGAAAAAGATGTGAATACTCCTAAGCAAAAGAGATGTAACACCATTTCTGCCCCAAGCTTTTTTTTTTTAATTATTTATTATATAAACCACTATAACCACTAAGACCAAGAAGTTTGACATTTAATAGCCAGACGAAACATGCCTCTTCCTGTATCGGCACTCAACCCACAATCCCACTATTAGATGTTGTGCCTAGCCTCAGGTAGGGCAACAAGCCCCAGATGAAGGTCATTTTACAAACTGACGTGAGACAAGACAGTACATGAGCAGCTGTGGCTTCATTTACTACTAAGGGAAGTCCTGACCTGTGTATCACAACATCCTTCTGCTGCCCCACTCGGTAAATGCGGTCACATGCCTGGTCCTCGAGAGCAGGATTCCTACAAGAGAAGAAACAGCTCATGTAAACTCCTAGGCTATGTTCAGGAACAACTGAAATATCAATGCCTTTGTGCTAATCCCATCTGCCTGCCTCCAGGACATCCTGTTTTCTTCCTCTGTAGAACTACAAACTACCTCAGGTTTACTAGCTTGATCACCAATATTCACCCCAACCATATTTCCTTTGCCCTGAGTAGTAGTCACTAAAAACACCACACAAAATCAGCTATCTAAATTAGACTACTGATCCATATAGACTTGTATGTCTGACCAATAGTTAACACTGCCAGAAAGTTGAGTAGCTGGTGAGGAAAGAGGAGAGTGAAGCAGGAAGGCAGTTACAGAGAATAACTTCCATATTGTAGAAATATCTCCTTAATGCTGCTACTGAAGTGTCCAGTTTGTGTACTGAAGGACATTACTTTGCTTTGGAGGTTCCCATATGCAACCAGGAACTGAAAAAGAAAAAAACCCATGCAGTTCTGGCTGATGAGACAGCGTAAGTATCGGGAGTTTATATGCACTATTTTCATAGCCCTGTAAAACCCCAAGGTACACTAGCTATGCCTGATTACTGACAATTTTCAACACAATCTATTTGTTTCAAGACAAATTCCCTGTAGGCATTATTGTACTTTTTTTTTTTTTATTAGTGCATGAAATTAAGCCAGGGACTGCTAAGTCCCCCTTGAACTGACAAGAGTATTTTGGAAGAAGGTTATAGTGAAAACACTTTTCTACAAGTAATCATTAGCCCTTACTCTCCGCTATACACTCAACTTCCTACTCAGTTACATCAGAAGTCACAGTACACATGGTGAGGAAGAAAGTAGCACACCCTACGTACTTCTTCAGAGACAGAAATTTTATTTCTCTTTACCAGTGCATGTCAAGGAGAAAGAGGTGGTTTCCTCCTGTCAAGTTCAAGCCAACGCCTCCAGCCAGCAACGAGACCAACATTACCTTCAAAGGACAAAAATAGAGTTAATTTAAGGAGCCTGTCTTATGTCACGTTAATTTGAATTAAAGATCAGACCGAAGGATCTGTTTATCATATTTATATGTGTATTTTTATTACATGTTTGGAAGTTTGCCAGATGTTGCTTGAGGAGACACAGATGCCTGGACAATGAAGTTACGGTTCTAAGAGAGGCTAGCCTACCCTCCCACATGTATTATCCAGAAACATTTTTACAGGCTAGAGGAAGGACTGGAAAGTTCATTCTCTCTCCATGCCCCACTTAAATGACCAGGTGCTCTGATGACATCCTCTTGCAAACAATGGCACCAAGTAGCACCAGCTGTGAATTAAGAATCACAGTTTCTTAAACACAGTCAATTGGACTGAAATGGCCTGCCACTTATTTACCTTTGATGTCACATAACCTAGTACTAGAGAAAGATGAGTAGCCAGAAAGGGATTATGGCAGAAGATTCTTGTTCGGCAGGAAAAAAAGCTTATCAGTTAAGGACAGCTACATTTGCAATATACATTTACCGCTCAATTTCATAGTATGTTAAAATGCTCATCTTCTTTAAGGACTCAGCTATTCATATAGCTTACAGAAATCTTCCTTCATTTAAATTCAAAGGTAGAAAGATAAAAAGATCTGTTTTGTGGATAGCAGCTTGTTTAAGATATCCAGAGAAGAAAATAAGCTAATGCACGACATACTCCCCCTTTCAGTCACAGATCCATCCTCAAAGAAGACAGCCTGTCCTGCCTAGATCACAAGGATGTCAGTGTTCAAATGAAGGTGTACCATTATGAACAATGAATTTGGATTCAAACTTCAGTCATTTGGCAAGTTTCCTTCCCTTGGCCAAAGTTCCAGACTAGAAACTATTTTCAAGAAGAGCCAAAACACTGTAGCTCATCAGTATTTAAAAAAAAAAAAAAGTACTCAAAGGTAGAAGAAATTTCTATGAGGTCACTTTATTTGGAAAGTATGACCTATGTCCCATCCTAATCCCAATCTTTCTATCCTTATATAAGGGTGAGAAATGCTTTTGTTAATTTGTCTTCATTCACAGATTCAACTGCCATCCTCTCTTCTCAAAAAGATTACAGCCTGGCCAAAGATACCTGATGTGCTGAAAAACAGCAAGAAAACCTTAGAGGTTCCTTGGCAAGCAGGGGAACTAAAGAAAGAGTTGCACTCCAATTGCACTTCCAATGCAGTGACGTGAGTTGGAAACAACCAACCTGTTCTGAGTGGAGCTAATCGGCCTCATACCTTACACATTACTCTCTGTAGCAAAAACATCTTTTGAAAAACACAGAAGATTTGGACAACCCTTGTACCAACTTTGAAGCCAGATGATCTCAGTACAGAACACTTAACATCAAAAAGAGCTTGTCACAGCTGCTCCTGGTCATTGTTAAGATATACATCTGTTTTTACAGCTACCCCCCTTTCCCTGCTGATCTTGACATCTAGATATCCAAGTGAAAGTTGTTCCCGTAAATCAAATCACAAAGTCAGCTATCACAATTGCTAGTAACTGTTTCGCTGCCCCGATTCCATACCTGAGGCCCCTTGGGATTGTTATTGAACTCTTCTACCACATCCATTCTCTGTTTAGGATTGACAGAGCCATCCAGGATTGCATACTTCAGCCCTAATTGCTGGAGATGCACAGCCACAACTTTCAACATGCTCGTCCACTGAGACACAACAACACTGGAGACAGAACAGGGAGGTTAGAACAAGCTCTGTGTGAATTTTAAGTTTGGTTACTGCTGTGTCTCACCCAAGAGGAGACAATGACACACGCCCCCTTCCCCATTGCAAAATGGACACAGGAATTCCTTCTCAATTCAGAAATAGACTCATCTCTTGGTCTAGTGATACAACCTTCTGTTGAAAGGCTAATAACCTACAACCTTGAGACAAGGTAAGTCTGTCACGTTTGCCACTATTTTTGGATTTTGTGTTGCCACCCATCAATTTCAAGTTGCATTGTCTTCCACAAAATGAATCAGCAGGAACACCAAACTTGGATTTCCTGAAGTCTCACATTCCTCACATCTTTCAATAAGCAGTTTGGAAGGTAGTTAACTTGTTCAGTAACTTTTTGTTAGGTAAACCAAATTAACGTTGGTGTTCCCAATCTTATGGTAGGGATGCTTTTTGGAAGAGATTTTACTCTTCCTGCCCAACAATGGCACAGGCGTAACTACTTTCCAGCCACACACCTTTAAGTGCCTTCTATACTGTTTAACAAAAACAAGCAGAAACAGCTGCAACAGTGCATGCAGTCTGGCATGAAGCAAAAGGAATACAAAGAGAACTTAAACAAGTGAGAACTGCAGGCTTTCAGCAACACCTAATTCCTTAATCAATGTGTTCCAACCACTACTTTATTCTACATTTTTTTCTGGAGGCAGGGGAGCAGCAGGTCAGCATTGAGGACCAACGTTGCTCAGCATGACCAAGTCCTTCCAAATTCTGGTTTTGGTGAGTCCTCCTGGGCCTCAAAGCCTGAAATTCCTCACATACTCCCCTATATTTATGTTAATCTACTTCTCAACCTACCCTCTTACTTGTTCTCAGATTTTTCTCACAATCAGCTTTTAAGTACTGCAGTACTGTCACCATGTCACTGTTCTGGAATTTTGTATTCAGTTGTTTTGAACTGTTTCTAACACTGTCAAAAGACATACTTCTCTCAATTACTAAGGCTAAATAAAAGTGCATGTATGCTAACCTTTTCTGAGATTCCGAGTGACTCCGAATAGTTTTCAGTTCAGCCAAGAGGTGTGCTATCTGCAAGAAAAAAAGTCAGTCTGCTTGCTATCATAACCCAGCTCATGCTTGGCTATTCTTCACTGAAACAGAAAGTGATAAACAGAAAGTGATCAAAGTAACTCTTCAACTAAAACTTTTGTGCTCAGACTTTCAAGATACTTTAACAGCTGTTATTAAGAAATCAAGTCATACAATCATGTTTTACAGAGTACAATCTTTCCATGAGAAGCCAAGTTACTTCCACTTCTCCAGCTGCTGACATCCCATTTTCTTTAGCTTTTCACAAACACTACACTCTCACACACATGACTTTCTGAACTTCTGTGGAACAAGTCAGTGTTCAAGATTTCCGGTTGGACTAGATGATTTTGGAGGTCTTTTCCAACCTTAATGATTCTATGATTTTCACTGACGTTATGTCAGCACAGTCAGGTTCTCACAGCTTTATAAGCACCCATCAAACTTCTGATTCCACCTAAACTGCCAACTTAGCCCAATCTTCAACTGGCATGGCGTGACATTTCATTAACAATTTAAAAGGAAAAGTGCTGAAATCAAGCTTCTCAAGGGAGGTCAGAAAACCAAAATACCTTAGTGCTCTCCCTGGTGATTTCAAAGAGATCTGTTTTAAAAGCCGTGCCATTGAGGTAAACTGTTGACTTGGAATCAGGATTCTGGAGCTCAGACAGGGTCAAAGCACTAAGCTGCTCCTCAATGGAGAGGGAAAGGCCTTCACTGGTCAAATTAGCTTGGTCCAGAGCCTGCAGGAAAGAAAGCAATATAATAAGGGATTACAGCTAAGCCTGAGACCAAATTCAGTACTGATCTAGGGTCTCTGCAATGTCTGCTGAGGTCAGTAGGTTTGAAAGAAGATATGCTAGGCAATATGAAGACAGAACCATTAATAAACACTACTTGGTCAAGACCAGCAGTCCCTTTATCCCCATACTCTGGCTCAGACAGCAGCTTTGTAGGGAAAGCCTACATCCATTTTCTGTTATATGGTCTCCTCAGAATCACCTAGTTGCATTCAACATTTGTAGGATTTAAAGACGTTTAATTTGTAGGATTAAACCCCTGCTTGCTTCCTTAGTATCTGGACTTATTCTACAGCTGCTTTATATGACAAAGAAACAAACTCCCAAGCGATTAGTCTACTTGATGCAAGGCAACTTCAGTCAAAGCACTTACAGAGCTCAAGCACACACAAGCCACTGAACTAGGCTGTACTTGTGGACTTGTGCACTTTTCAAGACAAGATTAAGATCAAGACTTTTCCTCTTTTTTTTTTTTTTTAGTATTTGCCATTAAAATTCTATTTATGTATTATTTGATCTGAAATAAAGCTGTTTCCAGAGCTTCCCACACAGGTCACTCTGGGGAACCCTTCAGTAGGGTGTATGCCCATCTACAAACCTTTTGGGCTATAAAATGCCTCAGTTCACACACCCCTAGATAAGTGATCCAGCAGTGTTAAGAAGTCCATTAACTTATACAAACACTTAAATTACCCCCTCCACACCACAACTACTACAATGCAATGTAATTACCACTTTCAGTAAGGAGAGATGGCAACAGCACTGACGGAGCCTCAACAGCATGGACAAGACATGGACAGTACTTGAAACTTGGAAGGCACTCTGTGAACTTGCTAGGAATTCCTTTTGACTGCCCCCAAAGTCTTGTGCAACTGCCAAGGAAAGGAGAACATCAAGAGCTCTTGGAGGCATTTCCAAGCACTGCCCAGCCACCCCCAGCAAGAGTTTCATCAATAAAAAAAGAACCAACAGGCAAGCTAATACTTGATTTAACACAGGAACCCATCAGACCCCACTTTCAAAAAAACCAAACACCACCACAAATCAAAGTATCATATACCTTATGCTAACACTGACACCTCTTCTCTGAGCAATTACACCTCTGCTTCAGAAGGGGACCCAGGGAGGTTAAGAGATTTTCCCAGAACCACAGAAGTGGGAACCTACCTTTCGAATGCTGATTCAGTCTGTCTTCAGTCACTACGTACCATTATGAACAAACTTTGATCATCGTTTTGGCATCCCTTGAACCAACCATAGCTTCCTTTACTACCCACAGCAAACTGACCAACTGGCAGACTCAGATCCCTCAAAACTTAAACAGGAGCTCCCAAAACGTTAAGCAGAAGCAAGTTTCACAGGTATAACTTCAACACTTCAAACCCAAAATCACTGTGGCAGAATTCTTCCTAACATCAAGGAAACAGCAAAACATTTGCCAAACAATTTCTAATTCTTGACCCCACATGGCCAGGTCTGGTCCCCCTCCTTAACTGAGTCATTTAAGAGTCACTTCTGCAAATGTTTTCACGGTAGGGTATGCGCAAACCTTTCTCAAATGGGTTACCCCCAGCATACTCTCTGCCCTCATGTTTCTGCTCTTGTCTCTTTAGGTAGGACTGCAGCGTTGACCTGAAAAAAAAGGCAAATACTGGGATTTACAGCAAGAAACAAGGCAAGAGGAACTTGAACTTAACAAGCAAGCTGATGATGCATTAAGGTAAGGAAAGTTTCATTAATCATTTAGTATGTTTCTCTTACTCCGTTAAACTACGTTCCTCAAGTCACACTGAGTTCTGTTCAGTAAGATCAAAGGAAAGCTCCATTTTGGAAAACATAAGGGAAGTAAGTCTGATCATCATAATACCCCAAGTATAATAGAAGCCAGGGACCAGAAAAGCTGTGGATGCCCCAACCCTAGAAGTGGTCAAGGCCAGGCTGGATGGGGCTTTAGGCACCCTGGGCTGGTGGGAGGTGTCCCTGCCCATAGCAGGGGGTTGGAACTAGGTGTTTTTTGAGGTCCCTTCCAACCCAAATCATTCCACGATTCTATGTTTGATAAACAGTCAGAAAGGAAAAAAGAAAACCCTTTGTTCAAAAGGTCTTCTCACCTAAACCAGCTTTACCTTTCTAATTTTTCACGAAACAGAAACAAAATACCTCATCTCTTCTCATATTCATACCTGGATCTTGCAAAGAGCACATTGTACACAGACTGTTCATCTGCTGAAAGTTTTAACCGATGCAACTGCATACTACGCTGTGGCAGAGATACCTGAAGGAAAAATACACAGTATCAGTTGTATTTAGTGCAAAAATCTTACATGGCATCACAAACACCAGTGTTCAATACAATATTTAATATTGTTTTCAAAGTCTTTAACAAAAAATCATCTATGATCAAAATTGTTCATACAAATGTAATTATGACGTGACATAGATATCCACAGGCATTTACTCCTCCTCAACAGGCTGCAGTAGACTGGAAAGCCCATCCATTAACAAACTCATGCATGTAAAGGACTAACTGGCTACTGCAAGGAAAACGATGGGATGATTGTCTAGTTCTTACCAAGGGCTTTCCAGCTGAATCCAGCTGGTCTTTAGTTCTCCGTAATAGCAGGGTCCTCGTTAAGAGGCTTAGCCTATCTCCTCCCTTCTTAGTGTTGTTATCTACCTGGTATTTCCACACCTTGTATTCATCAAAGGGAGAGCAACGTAGAAACCTACAACAGGAGGCAAGGAAACATCATACCAAGGAAAGAGAAGTTCTTTGCTTTCTCCTGAGTGACCAGAACCAAATTCTTTGCTTTTCAAAACAAACCATCCTCAATTCAGCTAGGAGTAGTAAAACACTTCCAAGTTTAATGACAGCTAAACTTTTGCTCAAAAGTCTTACCATAACTAGCACAGTTAAAGCAATTTTCTGGTTCTGTATCCATCACTACTACTAAGCTCATTAGGTCTCAAGCATCACTATCAAATAAAGGCCATCAAGAAGCACAGGCACTTGCCAAAAAGCATATTCGTATTTCAAAATCTCGTACCTCTTATTTGAAAATTAATTTCAACTATACAAAAATTAATTTCAAATGCAAGTTTTCTCTGATTCTCCAATACCCTTCATTATCTTTTCCCCTCAGCATTGAGAGTTTAATCTGTTTATCATTTTTTTAGAGAAGTTAGTTTTCCACTCTTTCCTTAAAAGCCCCAAGAGCGTAACACTCTCTTTAATAAGACCCTTCCAGGCAGCCCTAGTAGGAACAAAGCTTACTGCACAGAACTTCTGTTCATTAAAGTAAGTTTTGTAGTTATTCATCTTGGTAACATAGGAGATCTAAAGTAATTTTCCCTTTGTCCTACGTAAAAGTAGAATAGCTGCGAACAAGAGCAAAACAAACATGGTCAGGTTTGTTTACTGCCTCAGCCACAGCCTTTGCAGTCCAGTGCCTGTAGTGGTAATACAGCTCGATCCACAATCCCTTGTATCATTGAGACTGCTCGAACTTAAAAACAACTTCAGCACTTTGTCATTGAAGAATCACTGGGATAGGAAGCCCATCCATGTGCCTCACATGCCATCACCTCACCTCAGAAGAGAGTACATGTCCAATAAGTTGTTCTGTATTGGTGTCCCAGTGACAGCCCATCTGGCACCAGTTCTCAGCTTGCACACAGCTATGGAGGTTTGAACCTTTGGATTTTTAATATTGTGAGCTTCATCCAATATGACTCGAGCCCAATCTACCCTGAGCAGGGGGGAACAGGGAGATGACCCACTCTGTAAGAAAAAGCAGGCTATTTATAACCCAGAGCAATTACCTCGCCAGGCTCTCTGAAGAGCCACATGCAAATATTTTTTTCCAGAAAGAAGCCTTCTCCTTTCACTGGTCAGCAGTAATCTGAGCTCTTACTGTAACAGAAGAGATACTTCCAAAAAATCCTCTCTCCAAAGCTTCTAAGCCAAAGAATATATTTGCCAGCTCATGATGCCAATTTCTAGTCTTTTGCCATTTTTCTTTCTTTTAATATTTTATCTCCTCTTCCTTCCCAAGAGGCATTCCGTATCAGTAACATTTTGCTAGGCTGTGACAAAGAAACATATAATTTTTCTACTGGGGCATATCCTGTACTTGTAAATACAGGATCTCTCTACAGCTTTATAGGTGCCACCTTTAGGTTTCAGGATTTCAGAGGACTGTCTGCTTTAAGAACTACATCTGGATCTGCACACAGAGGTAGGAGGCAAAAATACCCAGCAAGGGACTTTTCTACACCATGTAACCAAGTTCAATCAGCATTCAGCAATCATCTGACTGTTTTCACAGCCTAGCAAGTACACTGCTGTTCCTTCAAAAATACAGCGTGCAAGATGCCTCAGGGTCAGTTCAAAGTGACTCAGAGTGTGACAGATTTCTGACAGTTTAAAGGGACGTGAGTGCTTCAAGCAGCAAACACCAAACAGTGTTCCTCCATGGTCTTGCCTCAAAGGAGGGTACAAGATTCATCACTGCACTCTTAAAAATACATTTAAATACATTTCAACTATATTCCACGTAGCGCGTTCTGTATTCCTACTGAACTGATTTCTTGTATTTCTCTGTTTTCTTTCTGCACTTCGTAACACTTTCTCTCATCACTTTGTTTTTATTGTGCAACCTCAATACGGTACTTATGGAAAAAATTTCTTCAGCCTACTGCTCACTGTAGCATAAGGTGCTCCTTCAAACAATAATGGCTCGTACCAACTCTGAACAAAAAGGTTAAAGCAATCCTTTATCAACAACACAGCTTCTCACCCCCACATCATGGTCCTCAGCAGGGACTTCCCCCTCCTCTTTGCTTGTGGGAACCTCCTTGGAGAGAAGGCTGTAAGTTGTGACAACAACATCATATTCAGAGAGCCTGCATAATGGAAAAGAACTAATCAGGAGCAAGAACAAATCAGGAATTCAAAGCAGACAAGACGCACGCTCAAGGTTTAAGAGTTACATAGTTCTACAAGAGCTAAATGCAGAGTTTTACAGAAAACTGAACTTCATAGCAAGTCAAGCAGGAAGGACAGATTGTCCCCATTTTATGCATACTGAAAGTAGATGCAGTAAGCTCAAGAAGATGGTTAAAAGTCAGTGGTACACGATGCACACCACATGAGGTAAGCACTACTCAGAATGCAGCACCTAGAAAAACTGCTCAGCATGGCCTGAAGAGGTGTAGAAAGCTTTTGGATCTACACATCTAGCTGATAAATATAACCACAAAGCATGAGCATGGAAGAAATTGCCACTGAATCTCTGCAAGCAAGAGATGGGTTTCAGAAGATGTATGCTGTGTTACCAGGAGCAGCAATAGCCTGCACCAGAACCACGTGGCATTTGTACAGGTCAGAAAGGTTTTATACATCCTGAGAGCAGACATCAGCCTGACATTCTATATCCTCTCCATTTCCATCTTCATGTTCTTCCAACATTCTACAGCCACTGACTTTCAACTCTCGATGTACAGTCTCTTGCTAAGTAGTGTTTTACTTTTCTTGGTCATGTTTACAGTTTAGCACTTACACCTCTGCATGTTTATCTCGATTTGGCCCATGGTACAAATAGACCCTCAGTTTTCCATAGCCCACATGTCTGTCAATCTCTTTCTTCCAGTGATGGATCAAGGATGCAGGACAAATGATTAAAGTGCTGTGTGCAGGGATAACAGTGGAATCTGGAGGAAAATATTGCAGGCAGATTTTAGTGTTTTCACATTAGACTACAAAAATGAAATTTTGGGTAGTTACTACACGAAAATTTTCCTGTGAGCAGTATGTGAAGCAGCTATCTCCACTATGCACTCCTGGGGACTGTTAGTTTTGGGAGGAAAACAAAAAAACTCTGCTTAGGGACTAAAGTGTCACTTGATATCCACTCAGAGTTACGCTATAGATCTGAGCAAGTCATTTGGATAAACTGGAAGATTAAAAGACAGGAACTAACTTGAATCTTTTCTGAGAATACAATGCCAAATAAATGCTTCTTTTTTGTTGTTCTAGAAAATTGAAATGTCACCATTTTGAGCCATGTTTAAACAGTAACAACAAAACAAGAACCAAGCACATCGTCAATCAACTTGGCAAAACAGGAAAAAGCAGACCAAACATGAGGATGGAGACAGTAACAGGTTGTTGTTTCAACTATCTTTCTTAAAAAAACTCTAGCTCCTGTATCCATAGACAAGAAAAACAACCTTGTGAGGGGATAACAAAAATAAATAAATCACAGGGAGGAGAGGAATAATCAGTCTAAGTCCTTATGCTAAGAAAGCTATGCAAGCATTCAACTTTCTTTCAAAACAGCATATGCAGTTTTTACCTGATTCAGGAAAACAGCCAATGAAAAATGCCCACACTACAGAAAGTAACAAGTTGTAAAATCCTACACACCCAGTGGAAGAACAAATACCACTGATCAAGAGAAAGGCTTTGCAAGGGAGTGCAGTAAACATTAATTCCAATGGAATTTTCCTACAGAAGGGAAGTAAAAATGGATAGAGATTGTTGAGGAGTCATTAACCTCTATAACCTGTACCCACAATGCTTTAAATATTTAAAACGGCACCACATCATAATGTATGTATTGTATGACAGAAACAACTCTGTACCATTTTTGGATAGCCACATTTCTAGCTTGTTGTTTCTTTTCTCTGTCTTCAGCTGCTTCTGGGCCAGAATCAGAGCAATCATCGTTAGAGTCTTCCCCAAGCCCATGTCATCAGCTGGAAGAGAGACACAGAAGTTATGATGACCTGCAGAAACAAGCCTGCCTACACTGAAGTAGCTATCGCAACAGAAAATGCCCTGGACAATTGTGAAATCAAAAATATACATCAGGGTACCATTTAGTAAGGAGTTAACAGCTATAGTCAGTCAAAAGGCAAAGAAAAGCAAGCCCCTCGGCATGCCTACAAAATAGCTAGTTTTTGGCCTCAGAATAAACTATCTACCAAGCTTTTGCTGCCACCTATCTGCCCCCCAAAATGTACTTTCCCATTCTGTTGCTTACCCAGAATTCCTCCACACGGCCTCTGACTCTCCCTCCAGAGCAGCCATGCCAGGGCTTGTTTCTGGTGCAGCAACAACGGAACCTGAGAGAGTGAGAGGTGGATTTGAAGGAAACATATTGCAAAGTTCAGACACTTCTGCTTTCTGTACCAAATTGCACAGCTGAACTGTCCTACTACAGTCCTACTAAAAGAAGTTTGCCTACTTTTCCCACTTGGACAGCGACACCCAATATAATCAGGAGATCAGCAGTACCATAGATCAGTCTGGGCAATGTTTTAGTCACAACACCATCCCAGACTCTCACAGCACTCTGAGGGCAAGTGAAGGCAGCTTTTTCAGGTGGAAAATCCACACAACACTGCCATGCTCACAACAGGCATCACTGTCAAGCAGTGGGATTGAAAAGACTTCCTCTTTTCTCACAAAGTTTAAAAGCCCTACAGACTCTGAAGAGGCAGTAAGGGTGACTACATACCACCACTATACAATGTTTGACGACTTTCCCCAGCACTGAAAAAGTCCCAAGTGCATCTGACAAGCGATGCAACATACACACATCAATGCAACATCTTGTAGTGGCACGTGCCTTGTGCAAAACCTCAGCTACAGATTCTGCACCACTGGACAGATCAAGAGCTGCTCTCTGGCAGATCAGAACTGACTACCATGGAGTCCATTGGGTTCCATGAACTTGATCATCTGCAAATACTTTTAAAACACTTTTTTACAGTTCACTGGGAGACCTATCAGAGAAAGGAACAATAGCAAGGTTCTCAGATAATCTGTTTCTCAACAGAAACCTGCCTCTGCTCTGCCCATCATATAGAAATGTTGGTGAATTAATTGCTTTGTCTTTGCAAAACAACTTCATTCAAGCACTAAATATTTAAAAGACACCATGGCAAGAGGTATTAACATTGCTATTTTCTATCTACAGCAACTTCATGGATGGGAAGTAATTAGACTTTCTCCCAACAGGTGAAAACTGTCAACCAATTTAAAGCATGAACGTTAAGGATGCGCTAGGGTATCACTCTGATGTTGCGCTTCATGATGAAGGTGACAAGACACCTCCGAAGTTCAGCAACGCAACATTCTCCATCCTTGCCAACTCACCTTCAATCCAGGGGGATCTTCAGCTACCGTCTGCTCTGTTGGACAGGATTCTAGAGATTTGTGAAGATGATTAATAGCATCACTTGTGGCACTGTGTACGGCCCTGAGTCGGTCTTCTGTCATTCTTCCGCCATACAGATTCTGTACACCAGAGTTCACTGAAAAGATACAGTATTATGTGTGTGATGTTTACAAAGCCACCTCCCCCAAGGAGATGCAGCATCTCAGAGATTGATCTCAGTGGCTACAGATGCCCAGGGGGCAGTATGCAGCTCAAAATAACAAAAAAGGTTTAGTACTGTCACATATCCACAAGCTGCAGGTTTCTGTCAGACCTAGTCTTCCCCAATGTTTTTTTAATGAACAGGCTTTCTGTACTTACTTCCAAAACCGTGGCTGCAATATTCACTGGAGCCCAAAGCAACAGCAGCAGAAGGGTGACTGTGCAAGCCTGAAGAGGTCCCAGCTTTATGATCCCTGAGAGGCAGCGGTGTTATCAGCTTTGTACCACCTGGTCTGCCAAACGGGTTAGGCAAAGGTTCCTCACAACAGCCACCGCTCGCACCATCCTCCCCTTAAGAAGAAAGGAATTCAGGGTGAAAAGGTTGCACAGTGGACCTTAGAGCCTTGCATTACAGCCCAAAGAAGGGCTTTCATTTAGCCCGATGGTCTGCTTGAGAACGATGGTCTGCTTGAAAAGGTTGCGTGGTCACAGTGATTTAACAGATGGGTGTTACCACATTGGCTGAGCCACCACAGCTGTTAACATGCACACAGTTAGCCTGCTCCTACTTGGCAGGCAATGCAGTTGAGCACAGGCCTCAATGTATAGCTTATACCAACACGGTAAACTCTGCAACTGTGACTAGATTAACACATACACGAGGAAAGTTGTGCACACCATTTCCAGTGTCCCACTGCTCCTGCTAAAGACATCTTTCTTGACAATTATTTGATCAGAAAAAACGATCAAAACATCATGCAAGAACAAATGGGCCAAGAACTCTGAGCTGTTCCCTCCCTCCTGCAAAAGTCTGTCTTGCTTAAAACCAGATCTGGAATAAGGCATCAGGACTGCTTGCTGTGTGGTGGCCCACGAGGGGCTGTTTTCTTGCTAAAGACCTTCAGTTTCCAGAGCTGTCAAACTAGACCCTTTCATCAACACAACTGATACTATGATCACAGAGCAACTCTGCTGTTAAGGTGATGGTGCAGGCAGCTCAACACAACGCCTCTCTGCCCCAACCAATTGATACTAGTTAACAGAATTCAGAAATCACATTACAGGAATGGCGCACTGGAAGTTGCTTATCTTGGAGATACTAACTTATGCACTCAGACAGAGCAGCCAAAAGAGACTTTCTGCATAAGCAGCACGGTTCCATACTGCAACAAGTGGAATTTAACCCTTCACTGGCAAGTTCTCAGAGGAACGCCTGCCTCAGTCATGCAGCCAAAACTGGGAAAAAGAACTAGTCCTGATGATGGGAGGAGCCTCTTGGGAAGTCACCACCCTTCAAGGGGAAGTGACTGAGTTGCACCATTCATTTTCCTTTCCTTCTTTCACAACTAACACATTTTTTATCTTCAATGAATCTCAACAGACAAACTTTATACAAGTCACAAACCATATATAAAGGTATGCTATTTTTCCCACAGTATTAAAAACTATAGAGAAACAAAACATTTTGCAAAGTTCTGGTTAAAAAAAAAAAAGCCTTACCTTTTTCAGCAGTATCTGTTGTTGAAATGTTAAGAGCACTCAGAGCAGCTTCCAAATCCTGCACTTGCTTTAATAACCGTTGCCCTTTATCTGGCAGTACTTGGATGTTCACTGTAGCCAATGTATTCTGCAAAACAACAACAGAAACCAAAAGCTGAATGTGCTTTACCAAGCTTTCTGCCAAGAGGAGAACAATCAAGGAGTCAAGAGTTTAAAAACACTAATCTTATACCACAGTAATTCATATTTTGATACAGTTCTACAATCTCCAAAAACTTTTAAGTACTGTTTAATGCAATTAAATAGTCTTTTAGCAGAAAATAAATTAATCATTAGTATACTTTAGAAAAGATAAAAGGATGCAGGCTCCCTCCCACCGTTTTATGAAACGGGATGATCAGGTAGTCAAGAGATTCAGACAATCTTAACATCTCTCAAAGCACCTGAAGTCCAAACTACTTGCACGTTTCTATACAGACAGCTTGTTTATTTAATCTTAGTGTGAGCTTTTGTGGCTAGATCACTCTTTATATGCAAGCTCATGAGAAACAAATAGTCACATTACTTAAAAAGGTTAAGCTTGTTGCACAGTTTTACGTCTTCCACAAATTAAGTACAAGGCAGACACATAAATAATCTCATACATGGGTTAAAACAACTAGCATGTGCCTACACTTAATTCCCTCCCTTTGTCCCACCCTTCCAAATACTCCAAGTATTTCAGCAGTTCTGTTGTCAGGAAATACTCTGATTGCTGTCATGAGTGAGGGAAGTCACTCTGAACACAGAATGAAACAAAACAAAACAAAAAGGAATAATAGGTGCAATGAGTCACCTTCTTCTGCCTCAGCTGGACTTCAAGATGGTTGCGAAGAGCCTTAGGGTCCTGGTTTCCTTCCACGTGAAGCGATGCTGCAGCTCCTGGCAAAGATGTCTCCTGCATACTCTTGCCTGATGCTCCTGCAAGAACCTCTCTTGGTTGCAAAGCCTCAATTGATTTCTCAGGTTCATTTTTACCTGATGAGGAATAAACAAGTACTACTTCATGACTGGCAGGAACTTCATCAGCAGGCTGTTCCAGCCCTGGCCTGATTTGTGTCTTAGATGCTGCTGCTGCATCTCCTCCTTGCTTCAGGAGAGCATGTTGTGCTGCTACTTGTGGTACTATTGAGGAAATTGAGGAAATTGCATTTTCTTTAGACAGTGGTTTCATCTCTCCGTTCTTCCCAATGTATTCTTTCTCTGTGGTTTTTTTATCCCCACAGCTTTTTAAACTTTCCTCTCCGAGCTGTTCTTTCTCTGGAAGCTTGGTACTTGTACTTTGCTTTCCAAGACTTACTGGCAAGAGTTCTGATCTCCCACTTGGCTCTTTCTCCACATATTCAGGTGATTTCTTGGATTCCCTACCACTTCCTCCATGGTTCACTTCATCCTGATAAGTATTTTTCCCTTTCCAAGCCTCAGAAAGAGTAAGTTTAGATTCAGACACTGTGCTTTCCTTAAGTTCTGGATCACTACTATTTCCCTTGGATTGTTTCTTCTCAGTTTTCAGCCCTTCTAGATGTTCTCTCTCTGTGGAGGAATCAGAGGTTGACTTCTTTTCTTCATGCGACACCACCACACTATCCTTCTCCACGTCGACTCCTTTTCCTTTACTTTCCTCTCCATTGCCTTGCTTAATTTGTTTCCAGACTGACTGTTCACAATTCTTGTCTATCACTTTGAATGGATTTCTTTGGCCACTGGGATTGAAGAGAGGTACTTTCTTGGGCTGTGATTCTAAGTTTTTGGACACTTTGGTAGCTTTTGGATCCTGCAATATACACAAGTGCTAACATTAATTATTAAGACCTGCTAACTATACACACAACACAATCATCTTAAGCAACACTTCGTTCTCCATGAACATCATCTTTCCTATCATTTTAACAGGAATAGGATAAACACTTTCCAAGGAAAACAAAACTGCTCTTTTTCTCCTGCCTTTGCCACTCCCATGTTTTTTGGGAATCAAGTTCCAACATCACCATTCTTAAGATTATGGCTGGAAATCCAACCCAAGGGTGTTTTTTTGTTTGTTTGTTTTTCCCCAGACTGGATAACAGTGATTACTTCACACAATTTAGGAGTATGAAGTCACATTTGGAAGACAACAATCCAATATGCTTTTCAGCTAGAAAATACAAACTCTCCCACTACATAATCTCAGAGGTGACTATAATAGACAGAATGAAGTCATGTTGAAATAACCTGATACTGTAATATAACTGAAACATTCATACCTGCCATGGGACACTTCCACACCATTTCTTCCCATTCAACTTACTGTTAACGCACCGGTAAAACAGCCTACAAAAGAATAAAGCAAGATTTAAACCAAAAGAGACAATAAAGGAACTCTAATCATTCTTTAAAAATTAGCTTGCACTGAAAACATCACAAAGATGACCCCTTGATCTGCTCTTTACATTCAGACTTCTGCACAGCAAAAAATCATGAACATTGATTTTCTTATAATAAGCTTTGTTTTGTAATAAGCTATTTTTGTAATAAGCATTCTCTGGATTAAGATTCTTAGGGCTTGGGGCTTTGTTTTTGTTTCAAATCTTGAAATGAAAGCTGAAGGTGTAGTGCTAAAAATTGCTGAGATAAAAGCAATATGTTCAGAGCCTCCAAAATCCCACGATTTTTAGGCACAAGAAAATAGCTACTCTTTACACTACACAGGCCACTTAATCTTTAAATCATCCAAGGAACAGACTTTGGAGAACTTTTTAAAATCTGCAGTCAATAAGGACAGCTAGAGGAACTTTATCTGAATTACAACTGCTGAACTTGATGCGATCATCATGAAACTTTGATGAACCCAACAACAGAGCTATATTCAATTCTTTTAAAAAGAAACATTAACTGATCACTCAGACTTGTACCACTGAATATCATCACTAATAAAAATAACAAACATTTAGAAACATACTAAGTAAAGGCCTTAAGGCTGGACAAAGTTTTTCAGTTCTGCAGGTCAGCCATCACCGCACAATTCCAAATGTTCAAATCTATACAGCAAACCTTGGTTTCCAATTTGTGGAACTTACTGGTATTCATCTCTGTCCTGCTGCTGAACCAGGGCTTGCAGTTCCACCATGTATCCCTCATGGATCAAGCAGAAAGAAGCAGGAATACTAAAAAGAGGAAAGGAAAAGGGGAAGAAAAAAGAACACGAGCCAACAAAGGAAGAGCTACAGTGAAAATAATTATTTGGAACAAAATACTTGGAGAGTCTACTCAAAGACAATTTGGCAAAGAATACAGAAGTTTAGAACTGCTGACATAGCACATTTTCCTAAAGCCAGTCATCCAGTGTTAATGCTTCCTCACTTAGTTTTCAGAACGTAAGGAAAAGGACAATACTTTTATACAGGAACTATCAACAAACTCCTGTCTTGGAGGTATCCTCCGGCTGCTAGAATTCTCTGCGTTGCCTCAAATCAGAAACTTGCCAAACTCTAGCAGCCAGAATCTGAAATGTAATCTAAAGATCTGCAACAGACTAGTTTTCAGGCTGTTTTCTCTACTGACGACAGAAAAGTCTACAAACTCAAGAATCCTGGGGCAGCTGGGGATACTACATGATAATCTGATTCTTCTGTATGTTCTTTGTCCTAACATCTATTTATGCACAGATGAAAAACCTTAATTAGCACTTATCTAAAAGCAGATCTATGCAAAGAGATCTATAAACAAGACGGTTGATAAAATTAGAAGAGAAACTAATTCTCTAACTACGTGATCTGGTTTTGATGAGATGCTCTTTTCCACAAGGCACGCTTCTCTCTGTAGAAGAGAGAGGGAGGTCAGACAAGCGTTGTTATGGGAGCCCTGCCTATCTCTCACAGTGCCTGTTGCAACGCTGTACTCAGCCCGCTGACAGGACTCATAGGGACTACTGTGCGCGACCACTACGCGTCCCTGCCCGTTCCACCGCCACAAGCGACCCCCAACCCACCCCCCTACCCACGAGGCCCTGCACCTACGGCGCCGGGACGACGAAGCCGCAGGCGGCCGGGCCCCGCGCCCCGCACACGTAGAAGCTCTTCCCCTTGTTGGGGCCGTCGCGGACGCCGGTCTTCAGGAAGCAGAGGGAGCCTGCGGGGCGGGACGGGAGCGGCCACGGTCAGCGGGTGAGGGGCCGGAGCCCCTCCCAACGGCCCCCCCCGGACCCCAACCGCCCCCCAACCGCCGCTCACCGTGCTCCGCGCACTCAACCGCCTCCATGGCCGCGCGCCGCCGCCGCACAAAGCGGCCAATGCCGGGGAGCCCCCTCGGAGGGCCCGCCCAGGGAGGGGCGCTCCGGCTGCTCCCCGCCTCCCGCACACGGCGCCGTTGCCCTGTGGGGAAGGGGGGGCCGGGGCTGGCGGCGGCTACCAGGTCTTCCACCGAGTTCAAAACGCTTTTAAAACAGTAACGTCTTAAAGTAGTTTTAAGTTAACAGCAGTCTACACAAAGATCTTGGTCCATGAGAAACCGGATTTTTTTTTTCCTTTTGTATTTAAGATGGCGAATACAATTTTACAGAGTGTGTGCATTTCTGTAACTGCTGCTTTTGCTAATGACAAGTAGAAAAAATTACTCCGGTAATAACAATTACGGAGAGGTTATGATTAGCAAAAATATTAACATTTATGCTAAATACTGGATTAGTGAAATGAACGCTGAGAGCCCAAGTCAGGCATGGCACAAGCTGTTGCAGCTCCACTGACCTGCCTGAAGGCTGAGTTTGGCCCAGTGCCTCTGTGAAAAACGTGCTTTCTACACAACACTAGCGATGATTTTGTGCTTTCACGAGTGCCTTGGAAATTTTTGCTCCTCAATACACTCCATTATGGCCTAGCACCAACTTTACTCCACAACTATCCATTGAGACTCACACATGCCTCTTCTGCGCCTTTTCTGTGTTCACCCACACCTTTCCTCAACTTGTTTCAAAGCAGTAATGTGATATAAATGGGATGCAGATAAAATACTGCAAGCCCTCTGAAGGAAGTGCATACCTTAAGTAGTGCTGACTACTCTGAACAACTGTGACTGTAACATTAACGAGAGCAATAATGACCACAGTGCAGGGCATTTCCTGGCAAATACTGGGATTTGGGTTTTGAACAAGCGCCCTGAAGTGCCAATTAATCTAACACACTAAAAGTTTTAAAAAATAAATTAAAAAATACAGGAGCGAGGAGCTGGGATCAATAGTTTGCTTATTAGCACATTAACTCCCTGTACAACCCAAAGCAGGCTCAATTCACTACGCATTTCATCTTGCATTATGCTAAGAGCCATCTTACTGGCGCTTAAGTGTTCTTGCTTTAAGAGCCTGTTCTTAATCAGCAAACCATGTACTGAATTTTAAGCATGCAGTTAAATCTTACATGGGAATGTAATGGATTCGGACTAGTTCAAAGTCGAGCTGCTTTGTCCACAGATAGACATAAGCTTGTGCTGAAATATATTTCTCAGTTGGGAACACAGACAAACAGGATGTCTAAATACAGTATTGGACTGAGGCTCTGCCTCAAAGACAGTTTGTTTCTGTGCCTTTGAGCAAGTTGCGCACAGCCATAACTTAACAACCATACACACGATTTTTGCCCAGATGTAAACATCCTGCCCCCGATTTCCAAAGAATCTGCTGCAAAAACTCAAACCAATTTTAAGGAGAAAACACTTGAAAGGAGGGACAGGGAGAACAGAGAGCGAAAATAAATGCAACTCACTGGTCCTTAGATCTGTCTGCTGCTGACCCGAGAAATCATTCTACTAATTTGTTTCTCCTTTACACCTTTGAAAGAAGCGTTAAGGCAGGGCTATAACCCCCACAAAGGAGGAAAGGGGCTAGCCCAAGAAGGCACAGAAAGTTTCCTTAGGCTGGGCGTTTTCCTAAGATCCACCTCATCTCTCTTTTCATAAAAAGTTTTTCTACCTTTGCAGCTGGTTTCATTTCCAATTTAACACATTGCTGCATTTCCCTTTGGCAAGTAGGGCTGAACAGCCCTCTCACACAGGTCTAAACAAGGTCACGTCTGTACAGTGCTTGGAACATGCAAAGTGCAATGTAAGTGCTAAATGTTCTTATTCTACAGATTAATGAATTAAAACTCCAAGAAATATATGCACTGAGGTAATTACTGCTTAAATACTATACCCCTCCATGACTAAAAAATAATTCATGGAACTTCCTTCTATGCAAAAGATGGATCCTGAATATATAATTAAAGTGGTAATACCTTATTTATATCCTGTCTTCCTGCAGCTGTAGAGCACGCCCTTTTAGTAAAAGCAAAACCAGGGAACTGAACTGAAGTTCTTAAAGAACTAAGAAGTCTGCATTGACAGTTTCCCCAAATATCTGTGCTATTTCCAGCACTGGTCTGCTTCTACCCATTACATCTGGAGAAGCTGGTGTCTCGTAAAGCAGAAGCAATGTACAATTCGGTTTCATATCTAGCATTCTGACAAACAGCCAGAAATATCTCCTAGCAAGGGTAAGAAGGGCCATGATGTGCATGAGCTATTGGTAAAACTCAATTTTTGTCCCTTAGTGAAGTCCATGCTCCATCATTTGGAAGTCTGTGACAGTAAGACTGTATGTAGTATCTCAAGTATGAGCTCCTATCAGAACACGCCAGCTATCAAGTATAAACTGATGATCCTGGTGGCCAGAAAAGTATCACTACAATTGTTATTTAAATACTGCACATACTTGTCCTTTTTCATTCCTCTATCAGCTTTGGCCAAAAATGGACATGAGATTTGATGGACTAATGATTTGGCTGATGAAACCAAACCCTGCATTCCTATGCCTTGTGAGACAGATTTAAGACATGGCACAAAAGAGTCAATAGCACCCTAAACAGTACGCAAACACTGCCGCAAAATATGCTGATGCAAGTACCGGAATTCAACTGGCTTTGAAGTGTCGAAAAAACACTGAAAACATCCCAACAAGGTATCCTGTTTCCGTTAAAACAGTAATAGACAGAGTAGGTCCCGCTTAGTGGTTTTGTTCCATTTTTTTTTCCCCTCTAGTTCTCCTGTCAAATATTCCCTTCATCGATGCTCTGCAGTTGAAGTCTTTGGCTAGCATGGGGCCTGATACCACGCCGTGTGTTCATGCTGCTTCCTGGCAGAGTCCGCACAGGGAACAGAGCTCCTGGTAAAGCACCTTCCCCAAACAAGCTCATTTTCACATCAGCTTCAATAGCCCTGGCTAAACTGGATGCATAACTGTCCAGAGATTTATGGACTTCAGCTTTTACGTGAAGAACAGAATTCTTTGCAGCTTCTGAAAGAAAAAAAAACAACAAACAAACAATCAGCAGTATATCAGAACATTAGCAGTCAAACAGCATGGCTGTGCAAACGCTTGAATACTGATCCTTTTGAAAAGTTAGGACCATGCCTTTTGTAAAGTAATGACCCTACACAGCACATCTACCAAGGATTACCAGGATTCCCAAATCATTCTACAATTACAAAGCTCCAGAGTGACCACAGGTCAAGCAGAAAAAGACGACCTCCAATTCAAATGAAAACGAATGAGATCTGATGAAGCAAAATACATACATATGTTTAACGTTATATGTTAACCATACGCTATGTTTAATGTAATTAATTGTATGTTGAATGATTTTCTCAGTTTATGCACACAGGGGTTTATTGGTCTGAATTTATACCCAACTCAAGTTGACAGCCCAGTTTCTACCTACTATATAGACTACAGGATTAGGGACAATGAGATTGGCCTGGCATCAGCCAAGAATTCATTCAGAAGATGGGACCAGAACTCTCACTCTCAATTTGTACTTCCGCTGCTGTAAACTGGACTTAAAACCTTCCAGGCATTCCCACTGCATTTGGAATAAGATCTCACACTTCACTGACATCAGTAGTGGAGCATAGGAACAATTTTATAACATGTTTTAAACCTGACAAACAACAGATTTTGTGTTTATGGATTTACAATCCCCAAATTCCAAGAGCTTCTTCCATGTAGTAAAAAAATAAATAAATAATCAGCAGTCTGCTGTCCTTAGGCTTAAATTTGTTCCAGCCCACACTGTGGAACTCAGTTCCACTTCCAGGGGAGAAGTTAGAGAGTTTTGCACACCAGAAGAGGTCAAAGACACAGGTGTTCATTCTAAATGCACTTTTTAAATGAGGCTGCTGAAATCAAAAGTCTCAGTCATCTTGAAAACCCTCAGAAATGCCAGGAAAACTTGCTAAACCCATGAAGAACTTTTGCACTAAGACCTCCCTTCTTCACTGAACTGCACAAAAAATAAAATAATTAGATGTCTGCCCCCTTGTAAGAGGGAAAAAGAATAAATTTTGCTGAGATGTTTGAAGAGAAAATTCCATAGGAAACCTTATTATTTCAGAAACATAAAAATCAGCCAAGCTTAATTATTACTTGATACTTGGAGGCATTCTGTTCATTTTTGTTCTGTCCACAATCATTATTTAGTAAATTCAGACACCAATTATCACGTCTTATAGCCCATATTCTCATAACCATCAGCTGAAATTAAACTAACCGTGACATATTTACAGATCATCACACCAACACTATGCTGGCACAGAACCAACAAGTGAGCTAACTGGAAAAAAAAACTGTAAATGGTTCATCTATTTCCACTTCTATCTATTGATAAACATTCTCAGTAAAGAGAAAGAAAAGAGAGAAGAAAGAGAAAGGGGGGAGAACTTACCCCTAAGCCCACCTTTAATTTGCTCAACTTCATCTTCAAATGTCACTGAACTCCTCCTTCGAGGAGGACAGACGCAGTGTGGGACAGAAGGGCCATCTGAGCTATAATCTTCAAGAAGCATTGCCTCTGTTCCTGAAACAAAGCAAGAGTTCTCAGGCAATACAGAGCAACACCAGCATACAATGACAAAGTCACGTGAAGAGATGAGCCAAACTGAAGTGGTGGCAAAAGCTTTTCAGTCTACAGCAGTCCCTTAAAAAGATATCTAAACACAGCTTTTGTGGGTAAATTTCAGTTTCAATTAGATACTGCACAGAAAAAGATGAAGATAAAAAAAGACGAGATCAGAGTTTTCATTGAAAGGATTTGGAAATATTTTCTCATTAGCAATCTAAAACCTCAAGCAGCTCGAAAATACTCAACCACAGAGATTATAACATCAATAGGATGTCAGGCAAAGGTGAAACCTTACCTTCAGTAAATAAAGGGTGAAGTTGAGGGCAACTTCCACATCTCCTAGTCAAGACAGTGGCTAACAATGGCCACCTGAGAGGCAGACAACCACAGCTGCCAAATGTCATGCTTGTAATCAGAAACAAATGGAAATCTGACCTGGAGAATTTTTCTGTACAATTTACTTTGACTACATATTTTGATTTTCATTAAGTGTATTTTAATACAAAAAAAAGCTTGCTGTCTGGGAATAATTTTTGTCTCATGAGTCATTTTTTCAGTTTATGAGTCATTTTCTTATTTCACCTCCCAGGACTTGCTTTGCACCTTTCCAATATAAAACAGTGTATGAGGACAAGGAAATTCACCTTGACAACTCTGCAATGGTTTCACACAAAAGGCAAGACTGCAACCTAGCCCTCCCTTGCAATG
Organism: Anser brachyrhynchus; assembly: GCF_964034855.1. NCBI lineage: Eukaryota > Metazoa > Chordata > Aves > Anseriformes > Anatidae > Anser > Anser brachyrhynchus. The sequence goes on from NC_137694.1 coordinate 96,300,888, forward strand.
CTGGTGTCTCTGCTGTATAAGGGAGAGGCAAAGCAAACATTTTGGGGAGATACTAGGACTATGCTGAGCAAGCAGCCCTCAGAGACACCACTGTTGCAAGGCACAGCTTCATCTGGCCCAATCTTTAACACTTTACTTTCAGTCCACTTACTCCTGTGACACTGCAACAAGCCTTGGACAAAGAGCCTTCACAGGTTTCCTAACTCCTCCAGATGGTGACTCCACATCCCTCCTCATCTACTTCAATGCTTTTGATTCCCAAATTTGTTCTTTTTTGTAACGAGGAGGTGTTCCAATGCCAGTTTTACAGGAAGTGAGAGAAAGACATCACTGGGAACGTACCTCTAGAACAACATACTGCTCGATAGGTCTAGTCTTTGCTATATAACAATGAATTGTCAGCAAAGTGATAATTTTTTCTTAAAGTGAAACTTGCATGTTCTGCCATGCGCCTCCTTTCAGTACACAAGAGAATGAGCTGCTGACCTAAGACACAGCACAACGTAAGCTACCAACTTGCTATGTTCTGTGAATCAGGTGGGGTTTGAGGCTGTGTCTACAGAAAATAGTTGACTTACTCATCAAAGATACAGAATCCTCCTCAGAAATGTAGTGTACAATGGAAGGGTGGTGCTAGCAAGAAAGAAATACTTTCTTCTGTGAAGCAGAATTTTAGCGCATTTTTTCAAGTGTGCTAGTTCATTGCATTTTTTCAGATGAAGCTAGTGAAGAGACCAGCCTCTTACGTGGTAGATCTGTCCTTCGGAATAACTGATCCGAGGCAGCAATTCTAGCAATCAGGACTCAGATCTCCTACTTCACTATTTTGTATACAACTGGCACTGCTTGTATTTTTTTTTTAATCTCCTACAGCTTCACCTTTTTGTTTTGTTTTAAAAAATGTGAAAAGTCCAGCCTCCATCTAGCAGGGTAGGGTAAGTACAAGCACTGCATTGCAGGCAACAGGATCATTTACTGCAGCAGGTAGCACTGAAGATGAACTAAGACTTATTTCTGCTCTTTAGTTCTTCCTAGTAAAGGCATCCAGTGAAATTTTATTTCACAGTGGAGAACTATGCGTCCATTCCCAGATGTACTGTATCCCCTCCATAACCAACTGCAGCACTTCTAATGGTATTACATATGAATTCGGTTGGTTTGTTTAAACTGCTTGATATCATTCCTCAAAAGATGATAACATACCGTATTCTCAAATGAGGCAGGTTTCATACAATGTTGCTCTCATTTATAACATACGGCTGCAGAATATCCACAGCAGGCATAGAGCTACCAGCATAAAACCACTACCAGAATAAATCCCAGCTCCTTAGACTTCCTTTAGAAATGTAAGAAAGGAACCTCTACTACCAAGTAAATGTTAGAAGATCACCCTCTGGTGTATATAGAGCAGAAATACTCCTTAAAATAACTATAGTGCAGTTAAGGGGTGGTAGCTGAAATAACTGCCAGAAAAATCTAGCTACAATTCTGGATAGAAAATTACTGGCTGAGCACTTTTTCCCCTTTTCTAAACCACCTTCAGTTGAGATGTTAAGTAATGACGCAACTCCAAGCTGAAACCATCTTAAGTGGACGTGTTTTGATTGCAGGATGAATGTGACAAGGCCTATTGCAAACTAGGAAACAGAGAAGCATTCTCTATGGCACTTTGTTGCTCTGTTCGTTGTGGATACAGGGAAAGACCCTGAAGAATGATAGAAACTGAAGGAGAAAAGCACGAGCAGTGTTTCCTGTTCCTTAGAAGCATTACCAAGTGAGGGTCATTATTCCTTGAGTAAACAGTATTTTGCAAATAGATACATTGAGAGCAAGGAAGGAAAAGAACTGCAGTAGTTCTGTTGTGACAGCTGGAACAGATGCTTCATGTTATCCATCCACCAAGAGTCATCCAAGTATGCAAATAGACTAACCCAGAGAGTTCTGCCAAGTCACAAGTGGTGCAAGCTTCTGCCCAAGAAAAGAGAGCAAGAGATTTTTAGTTACCTGAATCCTGTGAACAGCTGAAACCTGTGTCTCCTGTGCTACTGCTGTTTCCCAATGGCCGTCCGCCTGCCATGAGGGCAGTAAGATGAGGGGACAGTCCCAAATCTGCAAAAGATTCATTCTCATTACACAATGGATGGTTAAGGGGTCTATGAAAGTAAAAACTTTTTCCAGTAATACCAACTTTACTGCCTCATTTACCCTATTCCACACAAACATATAAAACTTAACCTGAGAGGTCCAGAGTGCACAGCACCTGGACCTCTCATCTTAGAAGTAAAGTCAGCAGCTTTCACGTATCCTTGGAGTCCTTCCACATGCCAAGTTTCCTTTCTACCTGAACCACTTCTTCCCCTCACACTCTCTTTGCAATTGCCTGTTTTATCAGCACGCCAGGCTGAAGACAGAGCGTATACACGGAGAGATGGGGCCATTTGTCAGACTCCTAGCCAGAAAACAACCTGGTAGCCACCAGCAGTTGCAACGGGCCATTAGCATGGCAGGAAGTTTACTAGCAAGGCCGGGGCACTGAGACACCTGGCTTCTCTCAAGTCCTCAAGTAAAGAAGGGAGGAGAATCCAAGATTCTTACACAGGTGCCGTCTTTAGATCCTGCAGAAAGATTTTTTTTATTTTTTACCAGCCTCTAGCTGGTACACCTAGCAAATTTGAAGCTATCAGTTTCTTATCACTTGGAAAAAAAGATCTTTCTTTTCCCTCCCACTCCAGTTCCCATTGTATTCATCCACAGCATCTCCTCCATACAGATACATGGAAGGCAGGAGTGTTAAGAGATCTATTGCACTCTCACAACTTGTGATGTGGCTGCAGCTGCACAACTCCTTCATTTAACTGGAGTCTCTCCCTGTGATTCTAGGTTGCAGAAACAGAGGTCTTGCTGCTCTCCCTTTCCTTCTACATTTCAGATATTCGTTCCCAATTATATAACTTCAGTTCCCAGCTCTGCACAAAATGCCCCAAGGAACACCATAAAGATTTCCTGGTTTTGGAACATTCTAAATAGGATCAAAAATCAGAATTTCACTGTATTACTACTTAAGAAAGAAGTTCTGAGCATCTGGAGTCCTCAGCCTGCAACTTAGGGACACATCAAATAGTTTTAGTATTTTATGTAGTTTGACATCGTTTATGATCTTTTCTTCACAACCACTAAAACTAAAAACTGAATTTACAGAAATAGTAACTTCAGTGAATCTCAAAGAGTTGTACCATAAAGCTAGTGTACTTTATGTGCTGCAAAATGTACTATTAGCAGTCCTCAAGTCTAGATAGCATGAAATGGCAGGTATATGAAAAGAAGAGTTTGAGAGAAAATAAGTAATTTTTATCAACCTCATCACTATGTCTTCTCTGGCAGAAAAAAATTTTACTAGAGTAAGAGAAAGAGGTTAACCCCCCCAAAAAAAAAAATTCTTCTTCCGAGTGTCTATGATAAACCGAACAAGACTGCTGAAGCCTCCAGAAACATCTCACTTTTTACAGAGCCCTGAAATGTGCCAAGTACACACAGACATTTCTCTTAATGGTATTAAGAGAGTACCTTTTGCAGCTATGCGTCTTACCTGTGATCCTATTGGAAATACTGAATAACCTCGAAGTCCTATGCCGCTGAACAAAGGACTCGCGATAATACCGATCCCCAAAGCACATTCCTAGTAGTTCCTTGCGCACCGTTTTGTTCCACAGTCCGTAAATTAACGGGTGGCAAATAGCACTGGAAAAGGACAACCATGTAGCTAATGTTTCCAAGGCAGGGGAAATACTGTTTTTTCCCCAAAGTGCCTCTGATGTAATTACTACCATGTAAGGCCCCCATGTGATAACAAAAGCGCCGATGACAACCAAGATGGTTATGAAGGCTTTGCACTGGTTCGCAGAGTAGACAACCCCTTGGAAAGCGTTCCTTCGGCTGCCTGAGGAGGATGTGGAGGTGCTGGAGTTCTTCCTCCCGTTCCTCTGGGAGTCCTCCTCCACAATGACAACGCTACCACAGTGGATTTTGCGAGCTTTAATCCTAGCCACACGGAATATGAACCCATAGCAGATCATCATGATCACAAAAGGCAGCAACGCACACCAGATCTGCCAAAAGGCAGTGTAACCAGCCTCTTTGTGCCAGGCGGCCACACACATCCACTTGAACTGGTCAAATTCCAAAGATGACCAGCCAAAGAGAGGAGGGAGGCAGCCAATAAGGGAGTGTAGCCACACATACACAAGAGCTACCACTGCTCTGTTGCCTGTAATCTTCATTGGGTAAACCATAGGGTACAGGACAGCATAGTACCTGGAGGACCCAAAAAAAAGAAAAAAGAAAAAGTCAACAGGAGCACAAGAGATGTACAGTAAAAAAGAGCATATTTTAATTATGTTGATATATAGTTCTACTTATAGAACAAGCTCTTTTCTCCAAACCTCAAACCTTAGGGACTCTTTTAAGAATAATTGCATATAAGAATGTAGATCTTTGCAGGCAAGATTGTACAACTCAGCTGAAGGCACAAATATATCTATTAAATCTGTCCCTATATGTGTAGAGTATAATATGGAATTTTAAACCATTACTTTTTGTTTTCCAGGTAATACATTATTACAGCATTGTTAGCATCAAAAAAATCTAAATGTATTGTCAGTTTTCTATGTTGTCATGACAACACTTTCTTCTGTTCTCTGTCAAAATTTCACAGGAGGCTGAAAGAAAATGACATTGCAACAGTACACAGTGTGATCCAGTGCGTTGTTTCTGTGGTCTATGAACAGCCAACAAGGCACCCTATAGAACAACTAGGCAATTAGTTATCATTCATTATAAAAAGCTGCTTACCGATCTATAGCTATGAGTCCAAGAGTAAGCATGCTGGCTGAGCTGATCAGCATGTAGAGCAGGGCTGAGAAATTGCACCAAACGACTCCAAAGATCCATTCCCTCCTGATGGAGCTGGTGACAACGAAAGGTAGCACCAGTACGGAGAGCAGAAAGTTGGAGAGAGTCAGGCTGAACACAAACTTGTTGCTCAATGTGAGAAGGTAAGACTTCCGATAGAGGGTGACGACAATCACAAGGTTGCCCAAACAGATGAAAATAGCAATGACGATTATAGCAATGGACTCAGTGACTCTGACTGCGCCGTCCTCCTGCGTGGTGAGGTTCCTCAGGCCATTCGCGTTGCTGAGGGAGGAATTGCTGCTCATGGTCAGAGCGCACAGAGTGGGAGCAGCCAAGACATGCTGAGCAGCTAGAAGTAGAACACCACCACTCAGAAACATGCAGGCAAGATTTCCTCACACCCTCTCCAAAGAGGAGAGACCATTTGTCTGCATTAATTAAACTTTACCTGTAGGATGCAGGAAACCATTTTAGATGGAAAAGTGAAGGGACAGGAGATTGCCTACAGGTACACTAGAAGTCAATGACAGAGCCAAGCCTAGAAAAGTGAAGAAACTATCTGAAAGACAAAAAAAAAAATAAGGGAGGGACAGGAAACAAAGAAAATAAACACATTTTATTTACAAATTTTCTAAGTATCTTACTTGTTTCTAAGCCATACTTATGAGCTATACATCTCACAGTTCCTTCATCTAGGCCATGAAGAAACAATAATAACGTAACTATTAGTCTTTGTTTCTCTTATTTAAAATACACCTTTTTTTTAAAAAAAATAAAATTCCCCTCCCCCCCCCTTTTTTTAAATTCTGCCTGTTTATCCCTATTTTTACACAGTATTCTGCCTATGCAGCATTTGTTGCTGGTCTGTGGATGTCTGGCTAGTCATACCCTGCTGACTTTCTTAACAGTTGCCAAGTAACATTCAAAGACTCAGGGATCATTGCACGTACTCTCTTAGTGTCACTTCTCCATGTTCACAATCATCTTAGCTACATCAGCAATTCAATTTTATCGCCAGCATCGAAGATTAGGGTAAAATAGCCTTCAGTACAGCAGGTTCAAAAGACACTTTGCATTAAGCTGTGGTTCATTCACCTGCAGTAACGTTTGAGAACCCTTAACCTGTGATTTCTCAGTGCTCAGCACCCATCCCACTGACTCGCAAGCTCATTTTGTCTCATCTCAGGGTTTGTAAACAACAAAGAGTTTGGTTTCAACTTTTCAATACGAAGTTGACGTTTGGAAATGAGGGACTCAAGAGAGTTACCTCAGCTGCGGCCGTGCCCACCCGCTGCTCCCAAACAGCCAGCACACCCAGCGCCTCTCCATCCGTGAGGCTGCTGTGGCCCTCGGCAGCAATGTCAGGCTGGAAAGCCATCTTTTCCTTGATTTTTAAATGGGCTAGAGCCTAAGTGAAGGCATTATCGGGCCATGTTTTGTAAAGCACAGCTTAGCTCTTCGGCGAGGCAGCTCATCGCACAAGCTCTTCCCCTCAAGTTTCCCTCCGCGCCTGCCCGCACCGCCTCCGGGAGCCCTCCCGGTGCCTTCCTCCCGGCGCCGACGGTGCCAAGGCGGCTGCTCCCGGCCGCCTCATCCCCTCAGGGCTGCGCCCCGTCCCGCCTCACCGGGACGAGGAGGAGAAGAAAGCGCCCAGAAAAGCCGACGGGCACCCAGCAGCGACCGGCTGAGGGGGTCGGCCCGAGGAGGGCCCCCCGCCGGGGAGCGCCTCCATTTTGCCCCCGCGCTCCCTCCGGCAGCGAACAAAGGCCGGGGGCCCGGCGGGGGACGGCTTCCCCCGGGCATCCCTCGCCTCGCGTCGCCTCAGACAGCCCCGCACCGTCCCCGCCCGCCCCTTCGGCGGAGAGCGGGGCCCGGCGCCCCCTGCCCCGCCCCGTAACGGCGGCGCCGTCCCGCACTCACCCGCCGCCGTCTTCGCCAGGGCGGGAGCTTGCGGCTGAGGGCGGCCCGGACCCCCCGCAACCGCCCGCGGAGAAGCGCCGGGCCTCCCCCCGCCATGCCCCCGCCCCGCCCCGCCGCGCTCGCCCCCTCTCCCTCTCCCCACCCACCGCCGCCTCCCTCCATTTTCTCTCCGACAGCCCCCGCCCTGCGGTGGGAGGGGGTCGCCGAGGCTCCGCCGGCGCTGCTTGCCGTGCCTCAGCGACAGCCGCGCCCTTCTCGGGAATAGTGTGGCCAGCAGGACCAGGGAGGTGATAGTCCGCTTGTTCTCGGCTCTGGTGAGGCTGCACCTCGAGTGCTGTGTTCAGTTTTGGGTCCCACACTACATCGAGGCCCTGGAGCGTGCCCAGAGAAGGGCTGCGAGGCTGTTGAAGGGCCTGGAGCACAAGTCCTGTGAGGAGCGGCTGAGGGAGCTGGGGTTGTTTAGCCTGGAGAAGAGGAGGCTCAGGGGAGACCTTATTGCTCTCTACAGCTACCTGAAAGGTGTGGGGAGCTGGGGTTTGGCCTCTTCTCGCAGATAACTAGTGATAGGACTAGAGGGAATGGCCTCAAGTTGTGCCAGGGGAGGTTTAGGTTGGAAATGAGGAGGCATTTCTTCTCAGAAAGAGCCGTCAGGCATTGCAACGTGTTGCCTAGGGAAGTGGTGGCATCACCATCCCTGGGGGTGTTCAAGGAGAGGTTGGATGTGGTGCTTAGGGGCATGGTCGAGTGGGTGACATTGGTGGCAGGGGGATGGTTGGACCAGATGATCTTGGAGGTCTTTTCCAACCTTAATGATTCTAGGGTTCCTCCAGCCAGGCCCTGGCTCTGCTAGGTTTATCATCCTTGGTAAGCCCCAGGGCTTCTCAGCACCAGGGGGAACAGAGTTGTGCGCCCCACCACTGTGGCACCTCAGAGCCCTGTTCAAAGCTCAGAGGCTCGACAAACCCAGGAATCCATTTTCCACAGGAGGAGGAATTGCTTGCCCAAGCACGTGGGTCAAGTAAGTCACACAGAGAGGGGCACATCTCAATTGTTCAACCTTCTAGGCCCCCCTGAAAACTATTAAAAGTAACACAGAAGGTGTCTTACCACGGATTTTGCAAGGGGTGTCTTTCCTTTCCCAAGAAGAAAAGAGGTATACTTGGAGGTGCAAAGGACAACCTACGTGCTGTGCTGCGCATCCCTAACACCAACCTTACCCATTTCCTGGCAAGGTACCTGGTGCAAAGTCAACAGCCCAGCTGCATCCGTGCTGCCCTTTGGGCACCCCGTAGGCAGAGGGGGCTTTCTGTGGGAGGGCCATTGCGTTCTCCCGCCCGCTGCCTCGCTCACCCCAGCACAGCAGCCTGTCCAGCCATGCCCCATGCTAAGGAACGCTGCCGGCGAGCTGGGCTGCCTGTCCCCAGTGATGCAGAAAAGCGGGACCGGCATCCTCTTCGTGCATCCCAGAACAGTTTTACACCTTTCACACCAGCGGTACCAAGGGGTTTCTACAGGACTTTCGGCTTTAATTTTGACGCTTTTTGACGATCCCCTTTAGACAACATTAAAGAACACAGCCAACCAGTGCGGGATGATTTCACACACATGTATATACCGACATACGCAGTACACAAAATACCCCGAGGCGCCTGGAGCGAAAGGCAGCGAGGTAACAACCGGCGCTGCCCGGCAGCCGGGCGAGGCAGGAGGGCGCCGCGGGGCTGAGGCGAGCTCGGGCGCCGCCCCCTGCCGCTGCCGGAAGGGGAAGGCGGTTGCGGAGGTTGCGGCGGCGCCGTCGCTGCCGTTAGGGCTGCGGCAGGGAGCCGAGCCGAGCCGAGCCGAGCCGAGCCGAGCCGAGCCGAGCCGTGCCGTGCCGTGCCGTGCCGTGCCGTGCCGTCCCGTCCCTTCCGGCCCCTTCCCGGCGGCGGGGCCGTGCCCTCGGCCTGCACCATGCACCCCGTGTTCCAGAGCAGCCGGCGCGACTTCACCTTCGGGCCCTGGCGGCTGAGCGCCGCCCGCACGCACATCATGAAGTCGGCGCAGGCCGAGAGGTGAGGCGGGCCCCGAGAGCCTGGGCCCTCTCTCGGGGCGGGGGAGGGAGACCCTGCCCGCGCCAGAACCTCACTTTGTCGTCGTCTGCGCGGTTTTCTCTCCTGCGGGGATGCTCTGGCATGGGAAACTGGGATGGTTTGGGTTACGGATGTTGTTTTTAACGATGGCTAACGGTTTGGGAGGTCTGGACCTGAAGCCCCCTGACTAGAAGCTTGCTGTCTTTAATTACCTTTTAAGGGACGTTAAGATGCTTTTAAATGCGATCAACAGACTCAGAAGCCATCTTATGGTAACGTTTATTTCAGCGTATTTCATTAAAAATTGATTGCCTGCTCCCTACTTCTACCAGTAATTTCCATTGCTGTAAAACTGTTGCAGAAAATGCTGCTGTGTCAGCATCAAGTACTTAAGTCAGATTTGCTAATGTGGAACTGAACAGTTCAGCTATTTAGTGCTAAATTGACCTTAGTGGCAGCTGAGTTTGACAGATACTGATTTCAGTTTCTGGAACAAATATATAGAAATCTTGTTAGTTTTGTTAAAGGTAACTATTCAGGTTGCTTTCAGTTTTTCCAAGGAAAATTTGTTTGCTGAAGTTCCCTGGTACGGAGTTTTACACTTTGTTTCTACGCTATAGTAAGCTATGTAAACTTTATTATTTTATATATTATAACACCATCATAATATGTTTTTTAATTTTATATCTGTATCAAAACGTGTAAAATGATATGTTCTTCCATCTTTATTCTCACTAAATACTTTTAACTAATTGTGCTGTAGTTTTTGCAGTTACAGGTAAAAAAAGATTTGAATCCTGTGTTTCACTTGTTCCTCTGTAAAGAGGGTTCAACATTCAGCTAAGCTGTGCCTATGTTCTGCAGCAGAAGGACTGTTATTACAGTACCCCATTTTTCTGGCAAGTTTGTGAAGACTTTTTGGGCAAGGTGTTACCCTTAAAAATGAAGATCTTTATTCTTAAGCTCAGGAGGGTGTTAATTCTTTCCATTATCTGTAAACAAGAGAGAGTCTAGAATCTGCCAGTCTAGAAGCCAAATTACCTGTTGTATTCATCTTCTGTTCTATTCAGTTTCTTTAACTGTAGCTGTTTTAAAATCAACAGTTATCTCTGTAACTTTCAAAAAGTACCTTTATCCGTTTTCAGGGACGCAAAGATTTTCAGAATATGTTGAAAAAGGCAGAAGAATAAAGGTTCAAGGGGTACAATGCAAGCTTGAAAGAACGGAGGAGATTTTGCAGGGTGGGGAAGAAAAATCCAGAATGAGCTGTTTACGTGCAGGAGTTAGCACCTAACATGAGATACCCAAAACAGTTCCTCCATTTCAAATTTGATGGGTCAAAAACTATCTAGTTGCAAGTGCTTTTAGTCAGCGTCTTTTTATGATGCATTTCTTTTGGCATTTTGCCTTCTTTATTGCTTGGAGAACATCATTATTACTTGTAGAAATGTTATTTCTGTCAAGCAGAATCACAAAGGTCCCTTGGCAACCTCTGCAGATGTGAAGGATTAAAAGAGCCATAGCTACACAACTTCTTCCTGTCCTGGGGTTGGTCTTTGCAGATTGAGGGGCACTCGAAATGGAAAAGTGTGTAACTCTATGCCGCCTTCTCTGGGAAAAGCGTAGGATCATATTTTCTAGGTCTACAAATTTGCTATTTTTTGTTTCAGTTTGGTTAGCATAATCACAGAATCACTTAGGTTGGAAGAGACCTCCAAGATCACCCACTCCAACCTCTGACCTAACACTAACAAGTCCTCCACTAAACCATATCATTAAGCTCTACATCTAAACGTCTTTCAAAGACCTCCAGGGATGGTGACTCAACCACTTCCCTGGGCAGCCCATTCCAATGCCTAACAACCCTTTCAGTAAAGAAGTTCTTCCTAACATCCAACCTAAACCTCCCCTGGCGCAACTTTAGCCAATTCCCCCTTGTCCTATTCACAGGCATGTGGGAGAAGAGACCAATGTAATAAGAGTAAGAATAGAGAGCAGTAAATAATGTTCTTTCATTTGCAGGATTATAGAAATAACCACTTTTGTTCAGGAATGCATTATTAGCAATACAAAAGTTGGGAGCAGGATGCTTTTTTTTCTCCCCATGTTGTATATTCCCCAATTAGTTGTATTTCCTAGAGTTTTCTTCTCTTCAGATGCCATGTTTGTTCTCTTTAATCTTGACGAATAAAGCACTTAGTGGTAGGGAGGAAATCGTAGAAGTATATGAAGTCTTTTGCTAAATAATCTCAGTGTGTATATAAAGCACCATGTGTATATATTTATTTTTATATAGTGTATGTATAAAAATGGATATAAATGAAAAAGTGAGGTAGGATAGCTTCAGATTTTCTGCAGGGATCATGCTCATTCGGTTCATGCAGTATGGGTCTGTGGCTTTCATGCTTAGAGGTTACAAATACCAGTATGTGTCCTCTGCAAGCTTGGGAGAGTAGTAGAGCACAGGAATGTCTTCCGCATTTTACTTTCAACGTACTCTACCAGGGTTTTTTTCAGACTCTTTTTTGTAAGCTTCCAAAGATGAAAGTACGGACTACTGCGTAGTGAATTTAAACTTGCTGACAGTAAGTGCTCTTTCATAAAACCTCTTTTTGGCCACCTGCAAAAATAGTTCATGGACCATCCAGGGGTTTGTCTGCAACAGGTTGAAATCTGCTACTTCATGCTTATCGGATATTTTTTGATGCCCTGTGTATGAGGCTTTTGTACTAGCCTGATGGAGAAGGAAAGCTTTAGGAAGAATCTTAAGGTGGAGAAATCACTTCGAATCAATGATTCTGCAGTTCATGTCAGATGATTAACTGGGAAAATAACAAAGTTTTGTAAAAATATACTGATGGTGTCATGTAAATTACTTGGTCTAGAGAATATGTACTCCACAACAGATTGCTTTCACTGAACTGTAGCTGACTGATCTCTCTTTATCGGACTTTTATTTTTCTGTGCAGATTGGCTGAAGAATTACACATGCCTTCCCTGCCAGAGATGATGTTTGGAGACAATATCCTAAGAATACAGCATGATCGTGGTTTTGGAATTGAGTTCAATGCAACAGATGCTTTAAAATGTGTCAATAATTGTCAAGGTATGATCAAAGTGGCTTGTGCAGAGGAGTGGCAAGAGAGCAGGTACAGTATTTTATCACCAGTGGGCAAGTACTATTGTGTTGTATGTGAAACTGTCGTAAGGTAGTTAAAGTCACAGACTGGGCTCCTGAAGACCTCATTGTATTTAGTTTTGCCATAGGTACAGCATGTGATGACAGAAGTCACCTAGCTTTTCTTTGCCATTATCATGCTGTCTGTTACACGGGGTCAGCTATATTTTTCAGTTGCTTCCTGGCTTTCTTGAAATAAACTACATGTTTAACGTGGTTTAGTTCTGTTCCTGTTTATTCAAACTTGTAGGTCCTCAAGGATTACAAGACTGTATCTTTTGGTGTTTGAAAGTGCAAAATGTTGTACGTGTCCAACATCTTAGCCTTAGGAATATAGCAGGACAATTACCATGCATGAGAACTAACTGTACTGCTTAGTATTTACCAAATTAGTGGTAGAGCACCTAGGAATAAGTCAAGGAAAGAAATCAAAGCTGTCATAAAAACTAAGGCAAATAGCAGTGTTAGTCATTTCTGTGTGTCGTCAGCAGATTATATTGTGCCTGCTCAAAGAACAAGTGACTACTGTTGAAAAAATTGGAGTTCACACTAAACTAAAAATCTTTATTTTGTCTCATAAGATTAAGATAGTATTAGCACGGGAATTCTGGTAATGGTTTTCTAATTCACGATGAAAACACAGATGCTGTGAAAGAAGCAATACTGGGTGGTTAAGTCTTGACATCATCAGTCCAGTACAGACAATACTGCTGTTTTTCTTGAGTAGTTAGGGCTTAAGTGTGGGGATCATAATACATAACCTTATGTGAGGTTGTAGGTTTTTTAATAATTACTACAAAGTATGCTATATTTTTTTTCATTTCTTGAGGAGTGAGACTGAGCACACTAAGGAAGTAGTCAAGCCGTATGACTGGACTTACACAACTGACTACAAAGGAACATTGCTGGGAGATACTGCAACGTTAAAGGTAAGCATTTTCTCCTTGTTAAATGCTGATTACTTATTGTTTCAGTCAAACACAAAACACTTCTCTTTTCTGAAGCTGTCAGTAGGCTTCTTTAAAATTTTACATGGTTCTTTGTTTCTGACTTCAAAGTATAGTTCGGGCTTTCCACATCTCATCATTTTCTGTTAATCAAATCTGTCTTATTTTAATAACTTTGGGTTTGGTGTTTTTTTGTTTGTTTTTAAGCATTTTAGGATCATTTAAGTAGGAACATTTGTGTCCCTTAGTGATGATTTACTGGGAGGGTAAAGCACTTGAGCATCTTCAGTGCTTGCTGGATGGCCCTCTGAAGCCCTGAGCTCCTCATGCACAGCAGAACTATCAGCTGTGTAATTCTTTAGTATCACAGAATCGTTAAGGTTGGAAAAGACCTCCAAGATCATTTGGTCCAACCATCCCCCCACCACCAGCATCACCCACTAAACCATGTCCCTAAGCACCAGGTCCAACCTTTTCTTAAACACCCCCAGGGATGGTGACTCCACCACCTCACAGGGCAGCCTGTTCCAATGCCTAACCACACTGAGAGGAAACATCTAATTTCCAACCTGAACCTCCTCTGGCACAACTTGAGGCCATTCCCTCTAGTCCTATCACTAGTTATCTGCAAGAAGAGGCCGACCCCCAGCTCCCCACACCTTCCTTTCGGGTAGTTGTAGAGAGCAGTAAGATCTCCCCTGAGCCTAGTACTTTTACTCTGTGTTGCTTGCCATTTTGTGAAAGCAGATAACTTCATCTGTCTGCTTTCAATGGCTTTCTGTTTTCTGCAACAGTAACTTCTCGTATTTAAACTGACAGCCCCCTCCTCCCCCACTTTGTCTTTGTTTACTTTAAAATTAGACTGAAGTTCCCAGGCAATCTATATTAATTGACTAGGATTGTGTTTGGTTACAGATCACTTGAGTTACTCTGGAATTAAAAGTATAGCATAAAAATAAACTGTCTTGTTGGCCTGTAGCCTTCAGGCAACAGAAGTGTATTAGTATATACAGGGAGCACAAGATGGGGGGAAAAAAAATACGGGTACTTGATTTCCATGGAAAGGCTTTATTTTTGGAATATCGTTCAGGGTTTGTGGTTGGCTAGAAATGCCAAGTGCATGGAATACTGTTTATAACCCAGAATTTCTCAATTATGCGTTAAATATAAGGCATCTTTTAATGTTATGAAATACAGAATGTAAACAGAATTATTTTCAACTGTAACCTACAAAGCCTATACCCTGAGGACAGTTTATTCAGAATTTTCCATTCTTGGCTTTTGCTTTGATCAGTGTTTCCTCTTGGAAACTTTTTAGTTTTAATTTTAACTTTTCCTATTTGAGTTTTGTATGTGTTAAGCTCAGTGCTACGAAAGCTTTTACCTTCAGAAAACTAGGAACTGGAGGATTCTTAAGATCGGGATAAACTTACTGACTTGCCACCGAACTACAAATACTAACTGTTCTTAATCATTTTCTTTAGGTTGTTCCTACAACAGAACACATAAATACAGAGAAATTGAAAGCCAGGGAGCAAATTATGTTTTTTGAAGAAGTACTTCTGTTTGAAGATGAACTTCATGATCATGGAGTGTCAAGTTTGAGTGTAAAAATAGTGAGTACTGAGAGGTGGATAAAAGAGGCTTGGTGACCTAGCTAGCTAATGTATGCAAAATGTAGTCACTTATTGCACGTTGGTTCTTCTGGGATTTGAAGTTTAAAATGAAAAGTTCTTTATTCTTGCTCTGAAAAATGTGGTCTTATTGAAAATTTTGAAATCTTTATGTCAGTTTCTCTAGGCAACAATCTTTTCCATCTTTCCGCATCCTAAGACTCCTTTGAAACAGTCTGCCCTGCTGTCCAATTATAGCTGCAGTATATCACCAGCCCAAATTTTGACTTTACCACTGAAAGCGCACTCATACTATGTTTCATTGTAAATTTTTGATGTAAATAAGTGCATACCTAAAGTAAAGCTTTGTAATATGCTGAATCAAACATATTTATTTTTCCAGAGAGTTATGCCTTCCAGCTTTTTTGTGCTCCTGAGGTTTTTCTTGCGAGTTGATGGGGTACTTATCAGGATGAATGATACAAGGCTTCATCATGAGGTAAACCCTTGTTCGTCACCATGAATATTTTACAGATGCTCCCTTGCAGTGTTACTTTCAGAGAAGACCTGCTGATATTGCTGTAATTTAATACTGATATTTTGGGCCGTAGAGGTTACCAGAACTGAACTTTCAAGTGCATTTTATTATTATGGTGGTGCTGAAGCAGCAACCAAGTGATAGGTACTGTATGAGCAGAGTGGGCTATTGCTCACGTGAAGTAATGATTTAAATACATGTGACAAACATGGATTAGAGAGGCATTACAAGACAAAAAATAGACAACAGTAAATAGTGTGATAATTGTTCTTACAGGGTTTTTTTGCTTGTCTAGCGTATGACTGCAAATTTCATCTTGCAAAGGACTGTCCGTTCTATGCTGAGTTCAAGTATCCCATAAATAAGATGGACCATAACAGTTGTAGTTTGCTTATTCCGTCTATCTCTATTCATATAGATGGAGGTGTTCTGAGTAAAAATTAACAAGAATATTCAGTCTTCTTTTTGCATGCCTGCATGCAAAAAGGTAGTTTTTGGAAGAGACAAATTTGCTACACGTCTTTCTCTGTACTTGTGAATTTGAACGTATGTTTCTGCTCCCAGGTGAAAATCTGTGGTCAATCAAACTCAAATGTTTACTAAATTGAATGTGTTTACAGTGCTCATTTTGCACAGATATTAGATGATAATTTTGTAATTAATTTTTGCATTTTTTCCCCATTAGGCTGACAAGGCCTATATGTTGCGAGAATATACATCCAGAGAAAGCAAAATATCAAGTTTAAAGGTATTAAATTTTTTAATTTTTCCTGTCTGCTTTTTGAAATAATATTTTCTGTGTGGACCATAAAACAACCTAAGTTGTTCTTTTGAAATGTTTGCAGTCTAAACCGGGGAAAGGTCCTTCTACTTGTGTAGCATTTACTTTAGGGATTTCAGGGCAGATTTGCATTTGTAGATGAGTTACTGATCACATTACAAGATACTGGATTATATTTTCTACTTCTGAGTTAACAGCTTTTTCATTTTCTTTCTTAAAACTGTTCAGCCATAAAATCAGGTTGTCTATTTCCCATGGTGTTTAATTTCAGGGCTGGTTATATGCTCACAAGTAGTATTAGGGGGTAAGATCTGTTTGATGGTAAAAACTCACTCATTTTTTCTCAAATAGCTTTAATAGTTCATCTTAAAATTCCATCAGTGGCTCAGAATAATTGTAGCACATTTGGAGTTGCAACTGTTGATTTTTATTCTTGACCCAATATCTGATTTTAGGTACTCTTTGTTATTTTCCTTCTTTTTTTTTTTTTTTATCTTCACCTCTAAAAATGTCTTCTGTTTTTCTGTCGAATGTCTTGTATGTGGTGAAACTATGTTGTCTAGAGGAATCTACAGAGAAAGATATTAATTAGCTTAAACAAACTAATTTCTTCAAATATGAAATTAAAATCCAATGAGTTCTAGTATTTCATATAAAAAGCTAAACAATGTCTGTAGTAGACTTCGTAAAACTAAGACCTGTGTTGAAATATCAGTTATTAATAGCTAAATCTGAACAACTCCAGCAAATGTGTTACGACTAGAAGACATTAAACATGAGATCTGTTGTGGCCATTCTAGTTTTTTCCAAGAACAGCCTCTCAAAGAGTTTCTTACATTCAAATGATGAACGTTGTAGATCTTCTGGAATGTCCCTGACTTTCTTGTGGTCATACAATCTGCTGCTTAAAAATATCAAATACCTTTCTTTAACCTACTGATATATGCATGAAGTAAGAGGTTGTATGTATGTGTATTTGAAGTTATAACACAAATTTCTCTAATGATATCTGACTTAAAGTGTTTAAATCAGGTAAATTAGAGATAAACTGTCCATAAAAGTTTGCTTTTGGGATTCCCCTTCCCCTTTTTTTAGCCTCCCCACCCCCTCCCATTCACTCATTTTGTCTAAAATTTTTGCTTCTTAGCACGTACCACCTTCCCTGTTCACGGAACCTAACGAGATCTCTCAGTATCTACCCATAAAGGAGACGATCTGTGAAAAACTAGAATTCCCAGAGAAGTTGGAGCCTAAACCAGAAGCATCACTGGAAACCAAGTGTGTTAAGTCTAAATAAATGTGACTTTATATGGACTTGAATTCGACTGGAGGTCATGTGATTGTGTAGCCATTACCGGGGGCATGGTTTCACTACTAGTGGAATAAAGTATTTGGCTAATTTTTCTGTAGCCCTAAAAGAAAACAGGATTCATTTCAAGCAAGTTTCGCTAATATTTTTTGATCTTTGTTTATTTTAAACCTGTATCTGGAGTTATCTGATAGACTGATGGCGAATTGCAGTCTTCAGTGGCATTGGAGGACTCTCACAATTGAGAGTCTAGGTTCTGTTCAGTTCACCACTTAGGCAGGATATTGCCTGGACTCTCCAACACAAACACTTCTGTGAAGATTCTGTTATTGCTGCTTCAGATGCCAAAAGACTACTAGAGTCATAAAATTGGCTTAATTTTATTTTTATTGAAAAATTGTCTACAGTAAAAATAAATAAAATTCCTCTGCATATGTTATGAGCTTTCAGTCCTAAACTATGCTTTTTGCTTGGTTTCCTCTACTGTGAGGTGATAACCAATCAAGTTATTTCTTAGAATCTCTGATCCAGATTTCTAACTTAAGAATATTCATTTCATCTGAGAAGAGTTTTAAGGAGGAGTAAAAAGTTGTATTTGTTTGACACTTTATAAAGGTAAAATTACCTTACTTGTGACACATTCTCTCCAGAGCAGGAGACGAGCTGGAGATTAACAGAGGCACATACTGGTAAGTCTCTTCACAAATACTAGCTTAGTTTGATGTCAGCCAGATTTCTCAAGGCAGATCTGGAGACTATTGCTTGGGGTCTCTGTGCTGATACAGTCATGCTATATTGGAAATGCATTGTACTGTATTTACCTTCCGTTGGACATACCAGATGGTGCCCATGTATGATGGTTATACTGTTCTGATATTCAACTTGCTAAATTAGAGTGGTTTATGGCTGAGGAGAAGAGGGCTTTTTAGTCTTCAATCCGTAACAGATGCTGGTATTTACAAATTGAGAAACGGGAGCTTAAGTAGCCTTAAAAGGATACTAGCATGTATTTCTGATATGTAATTTTGGTTTATTTTTGAAAGTCTTTAAATTGTAATATCAGTAGAAGTGTGATCACATATACAGTTATGGTTTTAAATCAGTAATTTGTGGATTAAACTTTAAATAATTATATTGCTCTTGGAAATCCTAAATTACATGAATGGCTTGGTCTAAGATTGGGGGAGCTAGACTTGCAGGTTTGCTTCTTGCACTCAATAAAGTGCAAGAAGCAAAGCAGTAGTGAAAAGTGGGCCTTGTACTTTAAGGCAATGGCAGATAAAAATGCTCCAAGACACCAGAACGTGTACATTTTGGTTAAAAATCTTCAGAGTCTACACTGCATATCTTTAAATACCAAGTTTTGGGGTGGCTTGTTTCTATTAATCAGGTCCTTTGAGAAATGGTTCTCATTTAAAGAAGAAACTGTTTTTATACAATTGTACTACTATTTAAGTGACTGCTTTCTTAGTAAAACAACCCACCTTGTTTCACTTCTGTTTGAGGCAGCCTGGTCTAATCATTTGATCATACGGTTGGAAGGCAGGAGCTAACGGCAGTTTTTCCTGTGTCACTGATTTATTCTAACCACAGGGAAGTTACTTGTGTGCCTCAGTTCCCTGTATGCAAAAATAAGAGTAAGCCTCACTGACTGTTGTGAGGATTATTTTTTTAACAGTTGCTGATTAGAATAGGTTTCCTCTCTCTTTTTTTTTTTTTTATTCTGCTTAATAGACCTTCAGCCTTACCTTTGGAAAGGACTACTACAAAAGAAACTTATGATCCATAGGATAAGATGAGTGAAGGGAACTGAAATTTAAAAGGTCTCTGAAAGAAATTACTCATAATCAGGCGAACTGCATGAGTGAACTTATGGCCCCTCTGAAGTAGGGGTGAGGTCCTGTGTATTCCCCATTTGTGAGTCCTAAATTCTGTTTTTTTCATCTCCTTGCACTTGTTTTCTAAAGACTTCAGGAATGATGAAGTGTGTATCTGTAAATGAATGCAGCATGGAAATGATCAAAATTAATTTGGTAATAAAAGGTTATTTATGACCCCTCCAACAGTAAAGGTCTATGAGGAGAGAATGGAAAGGAAGGGAACAGCAAACTAGAGGGGATAAAGAGATGGTTGGCTAGTGGAAGTAAACCATGGCACTTCTTTTAATGTAAGCATTTACTACTTTACATGCCTTAAAGGCTTGTAAAAACACACTTTAAAATCAGAGCTGGTAGTGACTGGTGTTGTGGTAGCATGAAGGAAGTCATATCCACGTTAATTAAAGTTGTGACTTGAGTTTAGTCAGCGATGCTAACGTTAATCTCCATGGGGCTAAAGTCGGGGGGGGGGACCCACAGAATCAACACCTACTGTTCAGAATGGTGCTCTGCATGTCTAGTTTATATTGTGTATTTTATCTTGTCCATCATACTTACTAATCTGTGACCTGTTGATCCAGTTGTCTTGAATGGACTTGAATCCTGAATATATAGATTTGTGATATCCATCTGTTTTGGGTGCTGTGCATTTAAGTGGAACACAAATATTGGAGAAATCACAAGAATGTGTTTAGAAAGCCAGTTACCACAAAGTAAAACTTGGAACATTCTTTGTCACTGTTACACCACCTAGATTATCAAGAGACAGCACTATCAGTTGGTGTACTGCAAGCTCTCTTGTACAAATTTGCCAGAGAAAAATACTACTTTGGATATATCATTTTGGCGGGAGGGAGTGGGGTGATTCTCCAGCTGTTTTGTAGCACGTTGTTACAACGTATATACAACGGTTTATATTCTTCCTCCTATGTCACTAAATAAAATATACCTGACGTTTTATAGTTCTGTTCTTATCTGGGAACAATAAAGAAAAATAAGGTCTTGCGATGCAGAATTTTGTGTGATCATAAGATCTATATAATCTTATTAGCCTGCCATCAGACAACTCGGGCTAGTTATGGAAATAAGAGGAGACTTTTCTGGAGTGGGGGAAGTTGTACCTATGTATGTACTAATACTATGTCTAAAAGCTTCCCTGTTTCCCAGTAACAGATTAAGAGCGGGGGGGGGGGGGGGGGGGGGGGAAGGTTTAACAGATTAAGGCCTAGTGCGAGGCCCGGGTGCGCCGGGCTCGGCTCCGCCTGGCGCCCTCCCGAGGACTACATCCCCCAGCAGGCCCCGCGCCCTCCCCTACCTGCCGAGCGCAGGTAGCCCGCGGCGGCGCGTTGTATGCTGGGGCTCGTAGTCCCCGAGCAGGGGAAGAGCCGGGCCGAGCCGGGCGTCATGGACAAGCTGAAGCGGGTGCTGAGCGGCCAGGACACGGACGACCAGGGCAGGCTGGCCGAGGTAACGCCCCGCTCCCCCCGCACCTGCCGTCCCTTCTCTGCGGGTCGGGCCGCACCGGCCGCCGGGAGGCTGCCTCGGCCCCGGCCCGGCCCTGAACCCCGCGCCCCGAGATGGCGGCCCGCGGGCGGGGTGGCGCTTGGCCCGGGATGGCCGCCGCGGCGGCTCGGGGAGCGCACCGCCGCCCCGCATGGCCCGTGCCGCCGCCGGGGCGCTCGGGGGAAGCCCGGCCCCCGGTGCAGCGAGCCCGAAAAGGAGAGCGTGTGGGGGAGAGCGTGCCTGTGCGCTTCCGTGGTCGAGCTTCGGCGTCTTCGGAGAGGTTCGGGCACTTAATACGGGGCAAAATCGCGTAAATACGTGATAATAACTTGGCCTTTCCCCCCCCTCCTCGCTTCTAGGTTATCGATGCGACTTCGCTAGGTTGGGGCACCAGAGTGAAAGGCTTCATTGCTTGTTTTGCAATAGGATGCCTGTTCTCTGTCTTGGTAAGGACTTTTTGCCAAATCTGACCCAATACTTGAGTTTTGGGAGCCCTGGTAACTTGCTACACACTGGCTGATTTTTTTTTTTGAGTCTCTGTGAAGACACCTGACTCAATCCTGGTTAGATACAATCCTTGAATTGTCAATAAGAAAGCTAATAAATGCAATTTGCTTTTTTCCCCGTGTGTGTTTGATTCTGCAGTTTGAATTTAAGTATTCTGAAACATCTTTTATGTCATGACACTTTGTGTTTCTTTTGCAAAATAAAAACAATCTTTTTTTTTTTTTCTCCTTCCTAAATATTCCCTTTTAGGGTAGTTGTCTGATCTGGATACCAGGGAAAGGGCTGATGCTCTTTGCAGCATTTTATACGTTGGGGAATATCGCGTCTATTGGGAGGTAACAATCTATTCGTATTAATTCCATAATAAAGGTGAGAAACTGGAGCAGGTGCATAAGTAGTAAAAAAGGTTGTGTTTGTTTGTATGTGAATATTTGCCTACATAGGTCATTATCTTTTTGCTAAACTTTCTGTGATTGAGGAAGTTTAACAAGATGTTAGAAAGTACAAGGAATGGAATTGGAAATAATATAGCAGCTACGCATGAGAAATTTCTTATGCAATAGAAACACCACTTTAGATAAAACTTTCACCTGGTTTAATTTATGCAGTATCTATCATCAGGGCTGCAAATCTGGTGAGGGATCAGAGGGTAGATACAGGCATCAAAACGACCATTTATGATAGAGGAATGGAGACGGATTACCTGTCAATCCATGCAGAGCTTCTGTGGCTAGTATTTTTGAAGAGCAAGTTAAAAAAGCATCTGTCAGGAATGATCTAGCTGAAGCTGACCTTGACCTATGCTTCTAGCCTGATAGTTCTGCTCTGCTTAATCACACCCTTTCAGTTATGATTAACATAAAATTATAGAATAAATACCTTAGACAAAGAAGAACAGGAATCAGTCTTGTCTCGTATATCCTGTTCCTTTTGTTATGCACTGACTACCATAATGACATAGTGTGCTGGTACCCTATATGACAGCAGACAAGCTTAAAAAGTAACTCCCCTTAATCAGAAATCTTATTTAGTATCACTTTTTCACTTTTGCCTTTATGTCTTATGTTCATCTTGTTTGTTTGTTTGTTTTCTTTCCTCAGCACTCTCTTTCTTATGGGACCAATGAAGCAATTGAAAAGGATGTTTGAGCCTACCCGTTTGATTGCTACTGTTGTTATGCTAGTAAGTATCAAAGGGATCAGTTTTAACTCGTTAACTTGTAAACAGTTTCCCCTCAAAAGTGCTTTCATGTACAATAATCTAACTATGTTTCAAGATGTGTTTGCGGGTGGGTTTTTTTGTTCATCCTGTATATCCTGTACTTCTGTTATAGTGAAAAGGTGCTTGTAGCACCACCACTTTCCTATTATGAAAGACTGAATTGAAGCCAGGTTGTCATACTAAACGAGCTTTAAGTGTCTGTAGCTGCCATGTGTCAATTGTGTGTAAATCATGTGTAAACCTTTTTAGGGTTCTTGAGATCACATCATATTTTCAGGTTTCTTAAAAGATGAAAGACAGGAAAATAGTTTTTAAAAAGTTGTATCATGGAGGTTGTGAGACATCTCCTATTTTGCATATATATATTTTTTATTTTCTATATGACTTGCTCTAAAGAGTTGTGTAGGTATTTCCACCTTGATAAAAACAGTCATTTCTGACAAAGCAAAGGGGAATCTCTGTGACCTTGCATTAAAAATAACATCATCCCAGTTGTTTGATAGCATCAGGTTTCAAAACTGCCGATTCAACATTCAACTGAAGTCAGCTCTTTGAGTTATCATCGTCTTCAGAAGATGGGAATTGTGGGCAACCTTTTGGGGGGGACAGTGTTTGCTGTTAATTCTAAGATTTTCTTGTTGAAAGTGGGTGTGCTTTTACGTTTCTTAAACTCTCACACTTTCTCTTGGAGAGTCTAAAATCTGGAAGGTGGTTTAACTTGCCTGAAACTGTCCTCCCAACTTTTCAGTGCGAATGTCTTCAGAGCATTCGCTTGGTATCAGTGCTGCCTAGTTTATTTTTAAACATCCAAAGAGGCAACAGGAAACAGATACAGCTTAAGAAATTGACTGTCTATGCTCACAGATTAGCAGCAGCCAAGGAGCCTAGTGCGTAGTGTGTGTTTGTTTCATATGCAATTAGGATGCTTGGAATCAAGAGTATGTCTGGAACATTCATTGGAGTAAGGCCAGGTGTTAGGTGTATGTTGTATGTAGACCAACACACAAACCATTACCCTAAAACTAATGGAAAAACTACATTTAATGTCAGTAATCATGGCTGAGGTGAAGTGTATGATTTGGCAATGCATGCACTACTTACTGTCTTGCATATGTAGTACTAAATATTTTTGTTGTTTTTACTCAAGCAGAAAAATGTACATCATAATCTAGCAGCACACTCGTACATCTGCTTCAGCAGACTGAGTTAGACATTGATGAAGGAAGGTGAAGTGTCAGCATTTGTCATAGCGAAATAAACTGCCACATCTTAAACTGAAAATGAAAAATTGAGCTAAAAGGCATCTTCTGTTAAACCTAGTGTTAAAACAGGAAATAATCCAAAATGGACCACTAGTCCCCAAGATTTTAACTGTAGTAAAGACACAATGTAGCTATGAAGAAAGAACACACTGCCTGTGCTGGACTACATATTAAGCAGGAATGCTACTAAGTGATAGCTGAAAGTACTTGAAAGTGTATTGTGGCTTTAATTGGTAAGAATTCAGTAATTACTTATCTTCAGCACTGTGGTAGCCTTGAGAGTCAACAGGAAATGTGGCACGTACAGAGGCAGAAAAACTGGAGTTGTAACTGAAAAATCTTACGCAAAAAGACAAAGTGTGGTCTATGCTTAGCCCACCAAGAACTGTGTAGGAAGGAGCAGGAACCTGCTGATGTTGCAGAAGAGCTGTGGGAGCCTCATGCTCTTGTTCCTTTGCAGTCATGAGCTTATATTCTTAAGATATCAGGCTGGTGTTTTCTCATTGCTTTAATTAACAAATGTAATAGTGCAAGCATTTTAAATAAAGGGAACTCTTATACTGGAATGGATAAAACTAAGAAATGAAATAATCTGTTTCTGTATCTGTGAAGGAACGTATTACAGTGTAATGACATCTGTAAGAACTGGAGAGTTGTTTGTATGTTTAATAGAAATTGTTTGTTTTCTTCTAGTTGTGTCTCGTACTAACACTATGTTCTGCTTTTTGGGTGAGTATTTGAGTCCTGTATGTGTATATATAACTGGAGTATCTTTTAAAAATGAGATTCTTACATGGTTGTCTCACTGATTGTTGTGTTTCTGCCCTTGCCTTTCTCCCTCAGTGGGCTAAAAAAGGACTTGTGCTCATTTTCTGCATCTTACAATTTTTTGCCTTGGCATGGTAAGTGATTTCCCCCACCTGCCTACCCCGCTCTGATTTCTATTACATCTAACATCAATAGTGGGATTGTGAGTGGATTTTGACCCTGCATGAGTTAAAGGGATGGAGAATTATATCTCACCATTCCACCTAGATGCGAGACAATGCATCTAGGAAGGGCTGACTTGTTCCTGCTCTTTGCTCTCTCATTCTGCTTCTGGAAGAAGCGCCTTTGAATGCGTTTGATTTCTGTGAGCTTGTGAGCTTGAGGTAAAACTTTTTTTTGTCTTTTAATCCATATGTTGCTTACTGTTTGGTATTCTGCTTTTAGAGACTGAACTTGTCTTGTCAAATGACCCAGATGTGACAATCAAATTAAGCATCAGTTCTCTTTAAGTTACCAAATGCTCTGTATAATGTTCCTGGATTACTTCAGGAGCTGGTATGAACATCTAGCCAGCCCTCAAAAGCAATCTGCCTGTAGGTGTGGGAGCATTGAAGAATATCATGGGTAGGAAAATTGCGTTTAGCATGCTTCTATAACATGCCCTCTTAGTTAACCCTTGAGCTAAGGTTACTTGCAAGGATGCTGTTGTTCACAAAGTCAGAACTTCACTTTGGTTGTAAATCTCGCAGCTCTCTGTTCAGAGCAACACAGGTTATTCTTTTTGTGACTCCAATATAATCTGACACAAAGAGTAACTTTTTAAAATGTTTCTTCTTAGGTACAGCATTTCCTTCATACCTTTTGCAAGGTAAGCTTCCCCACTCCATTACTTTTTGTTGTCTTGAAGTTTAGTGATACAGAAGACTAGTTTATAGAAGCTTGTAACGTGTGGCTTTAAATTTTTCCATGGTGATGTAGGAGGTGGAAATGTGTGTAGGTACCTGAAAATAGGAATAAGCATCATCTCTAGTGGGGGAACACAATTTAAATGTAACAAAACGAGAGAGCTTCCTATAAAAATATGTAAGTGTGCTGACCATATGCAAAACTTAAGGTTTGTCTTCTAAATGCTGGTCCAAAATGCTACTGAACAAGTGTATTCTGCTCTGTACTGCTTTTTTTTCCTTACCACTCCCTTGCCCTGTGAGCACTATTACAGCATTTGAGCACAGTCTGTCCTACTTCATCAGTCCCCTGTTTCCCCAGTGCACCACCATGAGACAGGCCTCACTTCCACTGCGGTTGGGTGGGTGGAGGATGAGCAGACCCGCTTGTCTTTAATACGTTCATGTAGGCATGCAAAGTATATGAGCACAATTAATACATGGTCAGCTAATCTTCGGAGGTGTGAGAGTCAGTGGTGCAATACCAGCACGGAGCGAGTCTCAGCAGGAAGCAAAACTGAGGTGATCGTTTTTTTCTTTCTCCTGCCTGTAGGGATGCTGTGAAGAAATGTGTGTCTGTCTGTCTGTCCTGAGAGGAATACTGGATGCTTCGCAGAGGTCTAGGAAGCACAGTAGAACTATGTTAAGATCACTGTGTATGTAATTACCTAAATCTGTCTTAAACACGTGCCTTTCAGCTTGTTGTTAGAGGCTCCTTGTGATAAAAGCAGTGTATGCAATTGCTTGTTTTTGTAAGCAATGGTGTTTGTAGGACAGAGCGCCCATGTGATGAAGTTCTGTCTGGCAGAAAAACTGGGCAGAGATCCAGAATTTATGATAATCCTCATGTAAAATCATGAATTTGTTTCTGCAAAGTTAGCAAAGTAATGTGTGAAGTCTGTAAAAAGGTGACCTTGACTCTGATGGGACCATGCCAGTCTAGAGGATTACTTTTTTCTTGAAAAAGATCAGTTGCTAGCTCTTTTCTTACAAAGAACTTTTTTTTGATAGCCTTACATCACTTAATCATTGCACTGTTTATATTGAATAATGGAATATTGGAGTTTTCTCTCTTTTTGTGCCTCTTGCAAGAATTTAGGCTTATGGTATTTCTAAAAGGTCTAATTCTAAATGAAAATACTGTTTTGGAGTATGTATTTATGAAATGTTTGATTCTTTAATGAATTATTTCATTTTCAGTTTAGACCAAAAGTGTTTCCTTAAAATATATGGAAGGGACATTATCATCTGCAAAAATCTTGTTCCCATAGGAAAAGCACTTTCAAAGTAAGGTTAAGCAAATTTTTAGTTGCAAGGAACCTGAGTTCTTTTTGACTCGAGATAATGGCAGTGCATACAAGCTAAGAAACAGAAATCTTTTGCTTGAAGTGAGATGCTTCTCTTCTCCCCAGCTGTTGCATAGAAGCAGTGTGAAGCTGGGACCACGATAGGTGAGCTCAAAGGATTTGTGTATGTCCTTTCTCAAAGGACAAACTCTCTTGGTAAGGTATAAGTGGGTTAGTGTTTAAGCAAGTCTGGGGCAGGGAGAAGACATTTTCTTCTGAATTTATGAATAAGTTAAAACTTCAACGTATCTTTTTGTAAATGAAATCAGTTTCATTTCTCCAAAAGCACTCTCATACACTAGTGAATTTCTTCCACTTTGTGGAGAAAATACAACTTTCTATTGCCTGTTTTAGCAAAAGAAGTGTGCAGCAATCTAGTTGCCAGCTTCAAACAAATGCCAAATGGTCAGTATCCAAATTCCAAGGCCACTCTCCATTCTCTTAATCTTCTGAGCTATATGTAATCATTTACTCCCTAACCATTTCAGTAGTTAGCTGTTTAATATCTGAACACAGGTTCCTGCTTCTGCTAGGTGGGATATTGTTTAACTGCTCTTGCCTTTCCTATTACCAAACTGTCTTGCTGGAACTGATGGCTGTGAAGATAATTATCCAGTGGACTTTAGTATGAATTGAATCCTCTTTCTAGATCTACCTAGTGTTTAGTCATTTAACTGTATTGCATTTGCATAGCAAGTGTGTCCCAGACTTGTGCCACAAAGACTTTAATGCAGCACAAACCTAGTTCTGTTCAACAATAAAATATAAGCCCACAGTGAAGCCAAATAATTCTACAGCTTTCAGAAAGTTACTAGAAGCTGAACGAATTCTAAACTTTAAACTTAATTGTCCTTCTGATAATTTATAAAACATAGTACCACTCCCTGTCAGGATCCTTTTTAAATTTTTTTTTTTTTTGGATGGTGATATAAAAGAGGAACTCTAGCCAGCTGGAATCCAGAGAAAGTAAGAGTTACTCTTACAGGCCATTGGAACAGAAAATGCCGTTTTGAAAACATGACATTACTATGTTGGGATGGATCTGTTATGTGGGATGATGTTCCTCAAGTGCTATTTCCCTGTGCTTTTTTTTCCTAGGATTTGGAAGTTAGTGTTGAAATCATTAGGTTGACTGTTACTTAAAGGAAAGAATTAGTTCAAGGCCCAAGAGAGACTGGGAATTAAAGAATGCGTATGGATGTTTTCCCTGACTCTGACTGAAGACAAATATCTAATAAGTTATGTGACTTTTTTTTTTATTAGTGAGTAGGTTCAAAGCCTAATTTACAGCTGTCAGAAGACCCCATGTTAGCGTTTTACTAGGACTTTGATAATGTTTACAGAATTCCTTTGTGTAAGAGCAATGGAAATGCAACTCTAATGCCTTTCACATTCCAATATTTGTTTAGCTTTTATATCTATGGGTGTTCCTGGAAAACTCTACAAGTATAGCATACAATATCTCTCCTTTCTCTCTCAGGGAAATTTCTCTTAACTTGGATAATCATTCCAGGGTTATCAGCAGTCAACACAATGGAATTTGACTCCTCTGTTTCTCTTCCTAATCTGAAGCATACAAAAAAAAAGAAAGCCTTTTGCTTACTCCTTAGCAAGCTTTTGCACAGCTGTAGTACTCTCCAGCTGTTTCCCTGGAAAAACACAAGATTTGGGCATGTTGCATAGTGCTTTTTCGATTGGTACACTAGCTAGATGGAACCTTTTAGCTGACTGTTGTGAGCACAACCACTTGGAATTAGGAAATTTAGGCTCTGAAACTGCTTCTTTCGCTACCGATACACAGTGGGTAAACTTAAATGCATTCCCCCTACACTTGCACCTTTTTAAAGCTATAATTCCAGCTCCGCAGCCTTTGATTCAATAAGAGAGAAGAACAAAGCTTTATTTGACTGCATAGCACAGTTATGAGGCATTAAGGAGTAGTGCCCATAAAGGAAGGGAACTCAAAAGGAGATGGCAAAGACATGCATGATTACCAGACTGCCACTAGGGTTTATGTTGCCCTTTGGTGTTGCATTCTGTTCTTATGAAGGTCAGACAGAGAGAGAGATTCACCATATTCTTGCCAATATGTGAAAAATACTCAGGGTTTGTCACTTCATCTACAAGCAGTTTTGATTTAAAAATAACTCTTCTCTGTCAGAACAAAATGTTTTAGATTCTTACTCACTTATCAGTAGTTGTATTCAGGCTATTGCCAAGTTTAGCATCAAAATATTCTTCTATCTTGTTGTTAAAATACTTTACTTTATATGATCGAGGGGTAACCCAGTATATGAATATTACCTCTTGACCAGTTTCAATCCAAATTAGATTATACCATTGTACCATTTTTGCCATTAAAACTTCTTTTTGTTAAGTTTTGATATCAGCTTTGGTTATCTGCTTGACAGGAAGTGTGATGGGCATCTTTAAAGCCCTCTAGCTTTCTATCTTAATGTCCTTCAGGGCAGAAATACTTGCTGTGTGCACTCTACTGCAAAGAGACATCTGTGTTTTAAATCACAAGGCTCCTTCCTTCACAAAGTCCTTGCTCAGTTGCCTACACCACTTGACTCAAGGCTGACTTTTATGATGTTGGACACCCATATCAGTAGAGTTTGGTGTTCTACCAGAAAGTGCTTTTTTAAAGCTTTGTTGTTGGTCAACTTGCTTAATCACTTTTTTTTTTTTGTAGTACAGATAACTGTAGCCAATCAGCCTTAACATGAAATGTGCGTGTCTGGGATCAGCTGACTTTACTGATACAGTAGAAATGGAAATGGGTGGTGGTGGGTGTCTGTTTCCATACCACTGAGATTCTGTACATGAAAATGGGAGGGGGGGTTTCATCATTTCAGACTTTTGCTCTGGTTGATGTGATGAAGTTCATTGTGAATACTGGTGCTATCTGAGATGGTTCTACTGTGCTGATGTGAACAATGTGGTCTTGTTTAGTATTTACAGTAATAAGATTGCTTGTGAGTTGTTGCAAAACCCAAGGGAGAGATTTCTGCACAGAGTTAAAATGACTTTAAGAAATTGCATTAAAAAAATAGTCTTGGGCTTTGTGTGGATACTTAATGTGTAAGTTTGGGAAATGGGGGACACTCTGTTATGGGATGGCTTCCAGCTAGGTGCAGGACAGGTCTGAATCAGTCATAACGTGTGGGTAGATTGCAGCTGTGCCTGTAATGCATTTGGAGGCTTAGAGCCCTGTTGCTTACGTGCGGTCTGAAACTCATGTTCTGGAAACTGCCTGGTGGAAAAACGTGCACATTTGAAGGCTGTACACTTCTGCTGTGTACTAAGAGATTGAAAAATCCTCTGAATTTCTCAAAATGGTTTTTGCTTTTGGTACTTAATGATGTTAATGAAGGCAAGATCACTGTTGCTGTTGTTGACTCTCAAAACTGAGGAGGAGGAGGACATTGATACACACATTTGTCTTAACTATTGATGTTTACAACCATAGCAAACGCTGACCATGTAGGACAGAAAGCACAAAAATGGTATATTTTCTCAAAACTGTATGACTAACTGTCATGCGACAACACTAAATTTTGTAACACCTGTGGAAAATTGTTTTATAAAATAAAAACTAAACTGTCAGAAATTCTCCACAATGTTTTATACTGTTACCGGTTCCGTTTGCTCTTGTGCTTTTTCTATGTATTTACACTGTTCAATTTCTACTTTGATAAACATCTTTTTTTCTGAACTTTCTCTAGAATGAAATTAAGTCCTCACTTATGAGTATTGTTTTCCTTAATAAAGTTGTAATTGCATTAAACTTATTGCTCTTATGGTTAATATGAAGATTTTAATGATGTTGACTCCAGATGTTGCTGGAATTGCCGTGTGTGGGTGTTTGGTTGTTTTGGTGGTGTGTGTGTGTGACTCTCATTTTCTTCTGTCAGCTGTTTCACCCGGCAAAACTAGCTCAAAAAATATCCTTTTGGCATAAAGTTGTTAAGGTGGGGGTGTTACTTTTATTACTTTTTTTTTTTAATTTCAGATGTCAACCTAGCTGTGCCAACAAATTATTGATTTAATTCATACTACAGAGCAAATAATTCTTGATGCTATTCTGTCAGCAAAGATTAGAGTTATGAAGGAGCATGCCTCTGGCTTTTCCTTGTGAAATATATACACTCTGAATACAGATGTACACTGCCAGTAAAAAATCAATGATTTAGGAATATGCATGTCAAAAGTAAGGTTAGAGGCAATGATTTTAGTTTTACCTTTTTTAAAACCTTCAGAAAGCCCATCAGTTTATGTGCAATATGCATTCAAAGACTTACTGTGGTTTTAATTTCCCTTGCCAATGTATGGGGCCTTGCATTGGGCTGTTTAGAGTGTGTTAAACTTCCTTCTGATTGACAGGGCAATCCCAAACAGCTGCCTTGTTTGCAAGGGTGGTGGTGACACTTGTGTGCCATCGGAGACTTTGTGTTAAGTTTTCAATTACTTACTTTTTTTTTTAGTTCCTTCCAAGAAAGTTGTGTCTCAAAGCTGAATACACAGAAATTACTGTTGCACAGGAAAGTCCAAAATTTTGTTTGAAATAGGAGATACTTGTCATCCTGTGACATAGGAATGTAGTGGTTCGTATTTTATCTTTCTTATATATAAGAACTCTCTTGTCAAGACAGCTATAAACCCTAAAAGTGCAATAAATGATTTCTTTAAATGCTTAGAGCTATTTTGCTTGCCTTGTTTGACCTCCTGCACAGCAAACTGTTGAACTTTGTAACATTGTTCTCACACCGAGGTCTTAACACCTGAATGAGCAACAAAAAAAGAAGTCATGATTTGAAGTCAATGAACAATGAATTATCAGCTGCTCTGTAGGGAAAGTGTATTCTGTAAGTGATTTTACTACTTAGTTGTAAGGGTTTATCAGTTGTGCTACAGCATCTAGCCCCTGAATTGTGCTTCTAAACTCTGCAGCAAAGTCATCAGTGCTGCATTTGAGTGTAGTGACAAGGCTCTCGGAGGGCTGCTCTACACCTAATGACTGCCTTTTCCCCTTCTCCAGACAAGGTCTGATTTACAGGAGGGAGTATTTCATTGATGCAAGTATTTGAAGGTTGATTTTTTTTTTTGTCTTTCCTATTGAACTCAGCCTTCACTGCATTATCCATGGGGTATAGGCTTGTAACTGCCCACCCCTGTGGAGCTGTGGAGACTCCTGAAGGGAACAAAACTCTCTTCTCTCTCTCTCTTTTTTTTTTTTTTTTTTCTGAAGAAAGCTTCTGATAAATTAGAACAGAATATTTAAGCTGCCAATCTTTGGGACTGCTATTTTAAGTTAGCCTATTTGAAACCCTTTTAATTTTTTTTTATCAGGTTCCCTTGTGGCATCTCTAGAAGAGGTTGTTCGTGAGAGTCTGTGACTTAAAATCTCTGCAGAAACAAGTGTGGAGTAACATTGGTGTAGTCAAAAATGTGACACTGAAAGTATAAGCTGGCCAAGATGATTTCAATGCAGCTCTGAAGGGCTGTCTCTTCCAAATATGTGGAGTGAAAACAAATTATTTTGTCATTGCTATTTACTCCTGTGTTTTCCCCTGCGTAATAAGATGCGTAAGACTCGCCGCTTTTGAGAGAATCAAGCGTTTCAACCTAGAAAAGTAAAACTACCATTTTTTTGGTAATATTTTTGTTTATCATCAGTCTGCCTAGATCAGGGCTTTTTTTTTTTTTTTTTTCCTGCTTTTTTAAAAGGGAGGAATGATTACTCTGGAAAGTTTCCCGTGTTTTCTGGGCTGATGTCAGCTATAACACCAGGCAGGGAGGTACTACTCGAACAGGCTGCGTGAATAACTGCTAAAAACATACCTGGTTGAAGTTACAGAAACTGTCCCCCCTGCCACCCCAACCTTAATGAAAAGGCTAATCTTCTCTAAGTCTCTTATAACCGAGCAATCTCCTAAGGGGCTGGTTGCATGATTAAAAAACAGAGGGAAAGCAGCTGTCTTTTTATCCTCTCTTAATTATTCCTTGGTAGCTGATAGGTGTTGATTTCCTGGGAGTGTCATGGTGATGGAGGTTACATTTCCCCGTGTCGCTGGGACTGAATGTTCAGAGAGGGTTAGGTGTTCGAGTGCTCCACCGAGAGCTCTGGAGATGGAAAGAGTGAGTCTTGGTCTGTGATTTCATCTGGTCATGAAGGGCTGGCTTTTATTTGGAAACATGCACCTAAAGGCCAAAAAACAGCTATCCAATGTCAAGGCGAGGAAGGCCTCTTTAATTACCTTTTTCTTTTTTCTCCTGCTGTATCTCACCAGCTGGTATTCGGAAAGGGTTTTAGAATGGGTTTAATTAGAAAGTCAAAACCAGCAGCTTGCTTTTTTACTGCTCCAACTTGGTGAATAAACTTCAATAAGCATTGCAGGATTGTTCTTTCATTGCTCTCCCCAGACCTCAGTGCTTCATTTAAAAACATAAGTCACTAAACTCTTTTTGGTAAGACCTGGATGTAGCTAGAGATGGTTTTAAGTGTTGTCCTTGCACTTTTGACTGGTAGGGGTTGGTTCTGAGCAGCCATGAGCTGCAAGGGGTCCCCTTCCTGCTTGGAAGCTGGGCTTCAGGGGAATTTTACAACATTGTGTGTTTTGTATGCTTCCTTTGACATCCCTACCAATGTACTTGTTTAATTACAAAGCTACAGGAGACAAGTGCAAGAGGGGTAACAGCCTTCTGTTCGTCAGCCATGCTCTGTCCTACTTTCAGTGGCAATGATTGTCAGTCACCTTGTTACTATGTTACTTGGTAAATGCCACTACTTTTTCCTCCAAATGTCAAGTTCGGGAAGATTTAACTTCCAGCCAAGAAATAACCCATCTGACATCTGCGAACAGGTTAGTCTCAGTGCCCCAGGAATACCTACACCTGGTGATGTTAATCTGTTTGTGCCTCAGTTTCAGCATCTGTAGACTTGGAAAAATTCATCTTGGAAGAAGGTAGGAGGGAAAAGGGATGTTGGGGAAGTATTCAAG
Source organism: Anser brachyrhynchus (assembly GCF_964034855.1). Taxonomy (NCBI): domain Eukaryota; kingdom Metazoa; phylum Chordata; class Aves; order Anseriformes; family Anatidae; genus Anser; species Anser brachyrhynchus. The sequence goes on from NC_137694.1 coordinate 96,334,586, forward strand.
ACTATTACTTAGGTGAACAAAGACATAAGATAAAAGGATGTGTTTCACCTCTCCTAAAAGAGGCTATGTGTTGGGAGTGAAAATGTCAACCCTTAATATGTTTTTTTAGAAATGAAAAGTCAACAATAAGCAAGTAGCTCTGACCATGGCTTGGTTCCCTCTCCTCAACCCTTTCTCGTGGCAACTGTCTGTATGTAGAGACAATGTATGATGTGAGGAGGCCTGATGCACAAGGTGGAAGTTATATAGGTCTGGATGTATATTTTAAAGTAAAACCCCTTGCCTGAGCACATTAACTGATCATTTTCTTGCATGCATGCAAGCTTGTTATTTCCTTGGCTAATTCTTCTAGGTTGGAAAGATACGTCAGTGGTGAGCTGTGCCTTGTGGATATGTTGCTACATGCATCACCAATTGTTCTTAGCCTGAGCTCTTACAGCTGAAACACTCTTTCCCAAACTCAGAAATAGCAATTGGCCAGTGCCCACTAGCCAACCACAGGTAACTACTCTTTTTGGAAAATGCTGAGGTTGCAGGCATCCTGAGCTATGGTAATGTAGTTATAAACTTAAAATACAAGCTATGCAAAAATAAGTGTTGTTTTGTTTTGTTTTTGTTTTCCCTCTGGGAGAAAAGATTTACAATCATCAGGCACCTTATTTAAGTGATAATAGTAAGCACCCAATTATAACTTACTTTTAGTATGTCAAAATGCATTTTCTTATTGTTCAGGATGCAAGTTTTAATATAGTACTCCAAAGAAAATGCTTTTGTTCTTCTCCCTTAGGGCAGACTAACTGTAAAAATCCAGCCTTATTGATGAAAAACTTGCTTCTCAGTCTACTGCTGGAATGGGTCCATTATCCACTCTTTCCATGTATTTTTCCCCTCCATAGCTCTGTCCTAATGATTGCTTGTCATTGGGCAAGCAATTAACTGGCTAGCACCTACCTTTCTTTGCTTTGTGGCTGCCTCCATTTCCAGTCCATCTTTGAGCATATTTTTTTTATCTCTAGCCAGATTTTTTATCTTGAGCCATATTTTTTATCTCAGTCTACTGTGAGGTACACTTTTTTTTTTTTTTTTAAATCCTTCCACCAATGTAAACTGTTGTCACTTTTGTTAATGCTTTTGATTTTCTTTAAGCTGTAAGCATCTTGGGGAAAGCAGATCGGATCTGACTTTCCTGAGGCTTCAATCTGATGTCAATCTACTTGGAGGAGGGAGAGATGGGTAGTCAGTATATCTGAAACCCAAGCTGCTTTCCTTTCTATTTGTCTATGGAAAGAACTGTGTGTAACCACTGAAATATTACTAATTCTGTAAGCTACTGTCTGTATGGTTGCCTTGACTTTGAGTGTTCTGATTTCTGAGCAACTAATCCTCAAAAAAGCTGTGTGGAAACTAAACTTCAACTAAAAATAAAATTAAATATATGTATATATATCCAAGATTAACAGTGATGTATTTTAGAGCTGTCTGAAAACCTGATGTTTTTGAATGGAAATGCACAGTACTTCAACTAGCTCTGATTTGTGTTTATATTTTATAATATAGTGAAATTGAAAAGTATTTTAGTATTTTACTTTTTTATGCATTTGCTATGCCATTTGATCTTATGCAGCATGTGCATGGAAAAATGACAGATATTCTCTCTTCTTTTTGAGCATTTGTAAAGGAAAGCCTGAATATAAGCCTATTCCACATTGCACTAACATATTACCCGGTAGGCAATTTTTTCCAAATGCAAAGTGGCACACTTCAACATGCCTAAATATCCCACAGATTTTAGTGTACATTCTTCTGTTGTTCAACAGTGGAAGTAGGCTAGACAGTAACTAGAAGCTGCTATTTGCATAAATCCAGGCAGACACCTTCTAGTGTAACTCACAGAGTGAATTGACTGATAATCTCGTTTTGTAATGAGCTGACAATTCAAACAAGGTACATAAAATGTGGAAAGATGGGACCGGAGGAAGATGTGTTAGTGTGAAGTTTGCAATCAGCATGATTGGGATTACCCAGATGTAAAAATACCTCATACCTGTGTGACTTGCACCTTCCTGTGGTGCTGACATTGGTGGGCACTGAAAGTTCTTACCGAAAGTGTTCATGTCTCCTCTGTTCTGCAGAACATCACATTGCTGCACACCTGGAGCTGTGCTGTTCTGAGGCTTGCAGTCACTATCCTCACCCCATGTGGTGCTGAGGGTTCAGTAGGACTATTTGCCACCTAAGGTGCCATACAACACAAATAGGATCAATGAGCTCTGGCCATTGCTGCTTAGGTAGATGATACCTCTTCCATTTTTGCATTGCAAGATGTTTTGAGCCTTGTCAAATGATGGTTTAATTTAAATCCTGTTTTAAAGAGTTTTTTAAAACCTTTCTTGTCTCTGTAGTCCCATCAGTGATCCATAGTAGGCCCTGAAACCAGGCCATTTCCTCTTTTAGAAAGAACTGGAAGCACCGGAGTTCAAGAGGGGCTATTGAATTAAACAAATGCAAAGTTCTCAATGAGTAACTAGAAAGTATATTTCTCTAAAAACAAATTCCGAAAGTATGCTTTCATAATCAAGCCCCAGACTATGTCATGTCCAACAGACCAGAAATGTCACAGACGCTATTGGAGCTAGATGCATCAGGAGAAATTAGGCACTCAAATGCCTTGTTATGTGCCAAAGTCCAGCGTTTACGGATCAGTGGTATTCACATAGCCTTCACTTAGCCCTTCAGCATGGAACTGGACACAGGGTTCTCATGTCCCTGGCTCAGTGCTGAAATTGTTGGACTTTTTTTTGTGAAATTGTAAAATGGTGGCTCCTTTCATGGCTGCCCTTTGTGGAGGGTATGGACAGCTGGAAAAGGCTTGCCAGAGGGAGTCTCAGGCTGAGAGGAGAGGGAATGCCTGTTTTAGGGATGCTGAGGGAGCTTTTGGATGAAGCGGACCTCGAGCAGGTCAGCATTGCCAGGCCTCAGGACAGTTATATCCATACCCAGCCTTAGAGGTGCGGGCTCTGTTCCTAGAAATGCAGAGGGGAGCTGAGGTGCTCATAAGGTGCAGGTGAGGTGCTCATAAGGGGTTTTATGAAAGACATTGGGGACCCAGGGATGGGCAGAGTACACATCAGTTGCGGAGTATAGGGATGCTACCTTCTCTTAGTGCATTGAAACCTTGGTGCAGAAGGGTCTCTTACTATTACATTTTAATTAGGATTGTGGAGGAACAAAGTTAATGTGTTTACCCAACATGCCAAGTGAAAATATTTTAAGACTATCTTCTCTGTGTAACTATCTTGACTGTTACCAGCTCCTTCAGCTAGAGTCCGCATCAGCGCGAACGCAATTTCCATGCATTGTTTCAGTCTGGAAATGAAACAATTTTCATTAATGGAAACCTGGTTCTCAAGCAGAACAATTAGACCCACTTCAGGTTGAAAAAAGATAAAAGCATGCTAATTTGGATGGAGGACTCTTCTTTCAAGGCAGCCAATTGAGTCATCAGCCTGCCACCCACCTGACCGTCAGACAGGTAATTAGGAGATAGTCCTCTTTTTGTGTGGAGTGTGTGCGTAAACCTGCACACGCTGGTGTCACTGCCCATTGGGACTTTCAGAGGAAAGAGCTAGTCAGTGGCAAAAGAGTGAGGAGCACACTGTCAGACTGTGCCTAACAATCTGACTTGCTTTTAGATTCAGCTGACGATTTTTGTCTTCGAACAGCCACCTGAAGTTTCTGGCGGTCAAGTCGTCATGGCTGACCTGGGCTGCAAAAAGCCCAGTGACTGCACTGTCTCCAGGCTACTCAGCGTAGTGGAGAGCGAACTCCGGGCTGGGAGAGACAAAGGCGACCCCACTGAGAAACAGCTCCAGGTTGTCTTAGAGGATGCTACGCTCTGGCAGAGATTCAGGGAAGTCACCAATGAGATGATTGTGACCAAGAATGGCAGGTGAGTGATCTGCTCCGCATTGTGGCTAAGTGTAGATGACAGCCAGGGGGGCTAAGGGGTGTGATAATAAGTAGCGTGTGTACAGGCTAGAGAGAACTGCTACGAGCGTAACAGTGCTACCCCTGCAGCCTTTCGGTCCCCTACAAACAGCATACAAACAGGACGGGGTGTCCCTGCTCTTTTCTGCTAAGCCATTCCTGCCACCCTTTATTCCTGCTTGTGAAACGTGCTGGAGAAATATACTGACTGAGTTAAGGTTGCACAAAAAGGGGACTTTCACTAGGGAGCAGAAAACCTCAAAACCTTCTGGATCGCTTCTTGTACCACCAGCCATTAGTCTTTATTAGCAAGTCCTTATCTGTAGACCTCAGGTGACTGTACAGAAGCAGATCCGTGTTGTTATCCCCAGTTGCTGTTCCTGTCTCCCTGGCTTTGGAGGTTTGCACAATCCACTAGGACGGGGTACAATATAGCTGTGCTCTATGTAGCATGTATGCACAGTCCAGGCTTGTGTGGTCCCACAACTGTATTGCTCTGTAGCGTTAACTGGTGCACTTAGAAACCACTGCAGAATATTGGTTAATATACAGAGATTTAAAAAGATAAAATATTGTGATATCTCACTGTCTGCTGAGTGCAAAACCTGGAGAGAAGAATGTTAATTCTGAATCAGATACTGGCTCTCCAGAGAGGCTCTGGGCTGACGACAGAGTCCAGCCAATAACTAGAGGAAGGTTCTCCCGTACAGTTGTATTAATGTTTTTATTTAGCCTACTCTCACCAACTCTCTGTTTCCCTGTCCCCATGCACACATTTCTCTTGCAAAACCGCTTGGAAGATCCGCATAGGAGAGCAGAATTAAGAGACAGGAAGAAAGATTTATTCATGTGGTGTCACTTTTATCAATTTTGCAGAGACTTTGATTTAGCAGAACTTGTGGTCAATATTTCTATTGACTGTATCCTGACAAGGGACATGGGTGAAAGTTTAAAAGAGGAAAAATTTAGTCTGTTAGCTCACCAAGGTTATTTTGCTGAGAGAGCAGTTCTATTCCCAAAACATCAGCTCTTGGTGTAACACTGCTTATTGCCACTGATTCCTCCTAGCAACATATAGGGACAGAATTCATCTTCTGCTGAGGTTCTTTTTACACCAAGAAGCTGCTTTTGCTTAATTTAAATGTTTTTAATTGCTGTTAGGCTAGAGCAAACTTCTGAGCGGACTTTCACTTAGCATTAAGGTAGCTTACACTGACTCCTTATCAGCCTTAAAAACCAAAATGTAGTAAGATAGGTTTACCTCACATTAAATGGATACAAAGAATTGTGTCATACTGACAGGTTTTGCTCTTTTTTTTTTCTCTCAGCTAATGTTAATTGTGATTGCAGGTGATACTATTTTTTCTCTAAAATGTCTAGGTGAGTGCATAGATATAATCTTTTTATGCTACTGCTGATAAGGGTATCTGTCATTATTTGAATATGCATTGTTACTTTTTATTTTATTGCAGAAGCTCCTTTATTTTTCTTCATTCTAACTTCCGCTCTCCTTATTAGCTTGCTCCTGTTTTTCCTTAAAGCCAGTGACAGTTCTAGTAGCGTCATTGGGGCAGGTACAAGTTCATTATTATCAAAGTACAGCAGTCTCAAAACAAAACAAAGAAAAAAAAGTATTATAGTCATTTGCATAAATCCTGATAACGAAGCTTTTGTAGAATTGGGGACTATGAAAAAGGGTGAAAGTATTATCCATAACAAACACATCAGTGCAACAACAACGAAAAAGAAATACAGACAGTGGCCTGCAGCAAAACCTTCTGAACAACTCCATGCTTTTCAAAAGGAGGCCAACTTGAGAGACTTTCCCATGAATCCTGAGCTTTTTTTCAGGTGCAGGATTCTTCAGTGACAGTCTCCAGAGGGATTTTCTAAAGAAAAAATATTGATCCAATTTTGATGCTGCTTAAATCAGTAGAACTAACTTGGTCATTCTTCCTGAAGGATATATGAGTGCTTTTGAAAACTGTTTTCTAAGATTAAGAAGAAAACCCTGTCTGAACTTGTGTATTTGAAAACTAAGGCGATTTGTGTGGACACATTGTTAGCAAAACTCAGAAATTAAACCGAAACCCGATACAGGAGCATCCAGGACTGACTGGTTAGTGATCCTCAAGTGTAAAATTCTAGCATGTGTAATTCTATCTGCTGTGACTGAGTCATCTCTAATTTGTGCTGAGGGTCCCAAAATGCTCTGAACCAACTTCAGTGTTAATACATAGATATTTCTCCGCTGCTGCATTGTGCTTCACTATAATAATCACCTGTCATAGCAAAATACCTAAGTGCATGGGGAAGACAGATATATTCTGAACAGGACAGATATCAATAAAATTAAAGTGCATGCTGTATCACAAGATATATCCAAAAAGGTGCAGCTCATATGGTGAGAATCAGTCTCCTATTTTACTCAGATTTATTGTATTCAATTGGCATTTCAATATTCAAACACCCCATTTGCTAACTGAGCAGGTTTTCTTTTATTGTGGATACCATTTCAGCTATGTAGTATTCTGAAACTTCACAATCCACCTTATTGCTTGGAGGGGCCACTATTCCCCTTTGTATACGGGGAGGATCTGTAATGGATCAATGCAGACAGATGTGCGTAGGGATGTGGGGAAAGGCTTAAATGGTAAAGCAACTTTACTAGTTTACTACATGTTCAAGTTTGATATCAAACATTCCCACCTGAGGTCTGTACCATGGAGTAATTGTAGCAGATCTGCTCTAAATAAATTGAAGAGGCTGGAGTACTCAGCTATTGCAGTAATGGAGGTCATGTGTGTACCCACCTGATCATTGAAACAAAAATTGACTGAAACAAATGCAGAGAAATGATCATTTGCCATGTTAAAGCATATGGTTTGAACAATAAAGCCACTTAATCAGTGGAACAAGTGAGGTGGTAGGCCTTCTGTCATTAGCACCTGTACAGTCAAGGTATGCTGGTCTAAATCAGATGTGGATTAATTGTGTGGGAAGCAGAGATTAATACAGGGAAGTGCTATAGTCTATGTGGTACAGGATGTTAGAGTTGGATGATGACTTCTATTCTGGCATTAATAGCCTGTAGACCTTTGGGGGATAAACTCAAGCCTCCCAAGTAGAAAGGCAGAGAAGTTTGCACTGTGGGCAGAAGAATTAACACAAAGAGTTCTGAGAAATCTAGTGAAGTTAAATTTTCAGGAGGATGAATTTTCCTCTCTACTTTAATTTCAGCTAAATATGTATGTGTGTTACATTGCAGACTGACTGCAGGGGGAGCAGGCTGCACTGAGAGCAATGCGTGCACACTTTTTGTGAAGTTCCAGTTCTGATAGCTGGTGCATCCTGGTCGGAAAGACATGTTAAATGTACCGTATAAATCTTCGACTAAGCTTCTATTTAGTTAGCAAGATCATGGTTCAACATGTCTTTCTCAGTGTTGCATTGGCCCTGCATCACCAACTATCTGTATTTAGATGAAAAACCTTTTTCAAATACTGTATTTTTCTGTGGGCAGAAGGTGCTGAATGTACGCAGCAAGAACAGTATAAAAATGTCCAGGAAGGTTGGGGGTGAGTAGGATAACTTATGAGCAAAGAAGATTGTCACCAGCCTGAAGGTGGAGGCTGCTGGAGAGTATGGCTCCTGGGGCAGAGACTTGTGTCCCTGGAAAGAGCGCGTGAAGTTTCACTTCCCTTCTTGTGTTTTTTTAGACATCTTGTGCTGCTACTTCACTAAGCCTAGAGAACCACTTTACCTTATCCCCATGGACATCAGGCAATTGCTGAGGTTGCTTGGTGTAACTAATCGCTCTGAATCTGTACAGGAAAAGAGCTTAAAGATTCACTGTCCTGTGCATAAAAATGTGGCAAAATGATGATTGCTAGGAGAGGTCAATATGGAGGTCCCTGGAGCAGGGAGGCCCCACACTTTTGTAAGAATGGAGGAGGTGATATATAACAGCTACAATAATCCTCCACAGTAATGATGTGTATTACTTGACAACCTAAGAATCTAACTGAATAGGATACCTTTGTTGGGACATGGCTGTTCTGCTGTCTTCTCCCAGTTCCTGAAACTGTGGGGGGCCCTACTAATTCCATTGCTGTATACTTTTTCAGGCCATAGATGCCAATTCAAAGCTGTGTAGTATGGATCGCAAGTACTAGGGCAGAGAGAAAACTGAGAACTGCTGCAAATCTTTACAAAGGCAAAAAAATAACTAGAAGAGGGTTGAGAAAAGGTGGCATTTGGCATTGGACTTTTAAATGTAGAAGGATCCACTTGAGGAAAAAGATGCTTTAAAATGTTCTTCCAAAACTAAACAAAAGCAGGATTTCTGGTCTAACAGCAAGGATTTTAATCAGATTTCTCAAACTGCAGATTTATATAATGATAGTGGAACAATATGTGAATAATTCTCTTTAAGAAAGAGAGAGAACATGTTTCAGCTAACTACATTCTTTTTAATATATCCATGTAATAAGAGTTCAGGATGTATTTTGAAATAAAAGGTAATGAATATATGGAAGACAATGGAAAATAAGAAAAAATACATTTTACTAAATTTTAAATCATGCCTGACTAACCCTGGTAAAGGAAATAATAATAATATAATTTTACATAAGGAAAATGTTGCAGATTGTTAGGGTGTTTAGAGTAGTCCTGTCTGGAAACTGTAACTCAAGTGGGAGATATTGGGAATTAGCACAAGAACCAAAGGAAATGACAGAGGGAAATGATTTACTTAGCTCACAAGACTTTGGAATATGACCATCCCTTCAAAGAAAGGGAGAAAAGCCTTTGTATAGTAGTGTGGTCAATGGATCTATCTGGAGTCTCGTGAGTACCTGGCTGTGATCATATCCTGAGGGCTGGAAATGGCAAGATGATTTCGGAGGATATATCCAGAGTTGGACAAAGTAGAACTTGGACACTGGACAGTGTACTGGAGTGTCTGTGGGGAGAATCAAAGCACCAAAGAAGTGCAGCTTATTACATGAGTCTGCAGTTAATGCAGTTAATCTGTGATTCAGTTTATCAGGAATAAGAAGGAATCAACCTTCTTGACCGTTTTCAACTTTGTTCAATCCTGTTCATGCCTTCTTGTCCCAGATCTAAGGCTGCATTTAGCATGTCTGGATCCCATGGACTCTGTTGATACTATACAAAGCTCATAAATTGAGCGCATTCATGAATCTAGACACAATGAAGGTCTTAGTGCCCTACTTCAGAGGTAACGCTTTTTTTCCAAATGATCAAAATACAATGAAAGATTAACCTTTAAGAGAAATTTCTTCAGCTAGACAGAGGGAGGTAGGGGTTGAAGAGGCGGGAAGATGGTTTTTACATTGACCTAATCAGTGAGATTCTGGCCACAAATTTACTGAGAGGAGTTTTTCAAAATCAGTTTTCAGTGGTGTCTCCTTTTTTTTGTTTCCGGAACAGGCGGATGTTCCCTGTTTTGAAGATCAGTGTGTCAGGCTTGGACCCAAATGCCATGTATTCCTTCCTGTTGGACTTTGCCCCGACTGATGGCCACCGCTGGAAGTACGTCAATGGAGAATGGGTGCCAGCTGGGAAACCAGAGCCACCAAACCACAGCTGTGTCTACATCCACCCAGATTCTCCCAACTTTGGGGCCCACTGGATGAAAGCTGCCATTTCCTTCAGCAAGGTCAAACTTACCAATAAGCTCAATGGGAGTGGGCAGGTATGGCCTGATGTTTCCCCATACACCTCTTGGCTTCAATTGCAAGCACCTACCAATCAAGAAATATCAAGGGTGCATTTATGTAATTATAGAGGCCCTTACAGGCCTCTTCACCCACAGATGCCAATTATTCTCTGGAGGCCACATGTAAACAGGAATAAACAGGCCTTAATTGGCGCTTTCAGATTTTAATGGACTTCTTGATGTTAAGAGAGACAGAGTGCTGTGGTTTACTTAATCATCAGGGGGCTTTTCAGAGTTGGTCTTGTGTGCTGGGTTTTTTTTTACATAGGACTTCAGAGAAGGGGGAAAAAATGGTCACGGGTATTAGGTTTTTGTTGTGTTCCCCCATGTTGTTTGGTGTAAGTGGAATGTTGGCAGGAGTCAGATAGCAGAATAAAAGGCTGCTCCTAAATGAAATAATTACTATGTCTGCTTCTGCATCATGATAATTATCAATATTCTATTGAATCAGCTTTGGCCTTTGGAAAGAAACCACATGTACCAGAAATAAGTGACTTTCTCTTTGAACCCCTTAAAAATGCAAACAGGAAAATTAGTTATGTTTCGTATTTCGTTTTTGATGATGCATCTAAAGATGAAATATTGCACAAGACCTTTTGTTCGCTTGTTTTTGTACAAAACTCCTACATTGGATGCTACTTGTTAGCCCAGAATCGATTTCTTTCATGTAAATATTATATGTTCTCTACCTACTATTTCCATTGGGTTTGTGAGGTACCTACATAAACCTAGTACCCTAATTAGGTAGGAAATTATCTCAGTTTTTGCAGAGTGAAGAATAGAAAGATGACCAGACTTTCCCTAAAGTAACACATAGAATTGTCACACAAGACTTACTGTGTAGTGTAGAACAGGATCTGAATTTGCAAATTCTCATCCTGCATCCAGGACCTTAGAAAGGTCAGAAGCTTCAGAAAAGTAAGTGCTACAGAAAGAAAGGGACAGGACCCTCCTCCCCCTGTCCGCCCCCCCCCCCCCCCCAAAAAAAAAAAAAAAACAAAAAAAACCACAAAACACCTTGGCCTTTCTTGGGGTCAAGAGGGTCAAAAAGACCTTGGAGGGGGGAGAACGGGAACAAGATGTGTATACACAGTAAAGAGAAAGAAAGTAGAAAGGAAGGGAGGAAAAGCCAAAGAAGAATCAGAGTCCAAAGAAAAGCTAACTAAATGGCAAACAACTGAAGCTCTCTTTGTTTTCTTTTTGAAATATTGGCAGCCTTGTTAAGGTAAACCATTTTCCCACTGTGTTTCATCTTCCCTTTTTGTGATGTTATTAGCAGAATGCACTGTTAGTCAGCTATTGGCTGTTATTCCACATATATATATACGCATGCACACAGCACTTTCCAAAATACATTTTTTTCCTTAATTTTAAATATTTTCTCTTGTATTAGAGAGAATTAAGCAATGTGCTTAATGTGCTTAAGCTTTCTGAAGAAGGTATATTGTATGCACTATGCACAGCTATGCACAGCTTTTAGTGCCAGGGTAGAGACATTTGCCAAAGCTTGTTTAGGTAAGTCTTGCCCAGAAAGATGACTAGGTGATTGCCTTAACTCTCTTCTGCCCTGTTTTCTGTGACTGTAATTCTGAGTTTTTGGATAGCCAAAGCAGGACAGGGATTGTCCCTCAACTGCCTGAACAACCTGTTCACTGGAAACCCAATGGTTTGAAGGCCTTAGCTGCTACCACAAATCTGCGGCTGTATTGAAAGCTTGAAATCCAAGTCCAGTGAAGTCTCTCTCTGTTCAATCCTGTGGCTCGTCAGAAGGTAGGAAGGCATCTGCCCTTCTGCTTTCAATAATCATAAACTGGAGAGGTTTAGCAGCGACGTCTGGTTTATTATAGAGCAGGAGTGAAAGCAGCTGTGGGGTACCGGAGTGGCAATGGGGTCTGTCTGTCTGTTTTGTTTTCTGCAGATAATGTTGAACTCTCTGCACAAATACGAGCCCCAGGTACACATAGTTCGTGTAGGAGGCCCCCACCGGATGGTGATGAACTGTTCCTTCCCTGAGACTCAGTTCATAGCTGTGACTGCCTATCAAAACGAAGAGGTAGGCGGATGCCATGCTGTGCTCTTGGACATCATTGATGAGATATATTAAAAGCCTATTAACTACAAGATCAGTATGGATAGACTGGTCCTCTTCTTGTTTCTCCATCAGTCCCATGCAGTGTAATGCTCCATGAGTCTACTACTGTCTTCTTTCTGCAGTAGAACATTATCTAATCCAGCATCTGGCTGCAATACTAAACCAGATTTAGCTTAATATTCTGCCACTGCTATTCCAAACTGGTCCATCTGTCTTGGTATCCCAATCCCTTATTGGAAAAAAAAACAAACCAAACCAAAAAAACACTTAAAAAAAAAAAAAAAACAAGACTAGAGTCAAGTCCAGAACTTTCTCTAGTAGTGACTGATAGTTTTAATGATAATCCTTTTTCTCTCCTCTCTTTAAAATATGTACAATTGCAGAACAGCATATTGTTCCATGGGAAAATTTCCTCCCAACCCCAAAATTGGAATTGCAGGATGCTTTAGATTGTGACAATTGCTCATTCATATGCCATATCCCTCAGCAAGTGTTGCTGCAGATTTGATTCATATTTGGTAGGAATTCAGTGCTTCAGCTCTCTTGAAAGGGTTTGCAGTCCCACAAAACTTAGCAGACCAGACCATGCAATTAGGTTGCCCCTATTGGTGTTCTGCCTGTGGCACTGATCAGTACGTAGCACCCTGCAACAAGCAAAGCTCCCTCCAACCACCCCTGGAAAACAATACACGGGGTTATATTTTGTTTGGCTAGCTAAAGTAGTTCCAATTAATTTACTCTGGAAGATGTTTTCTCAAGTCTCTATTCCAAGTTGCCTTCACTAACATGCTTTGTTTTCTGTAAACTCAAGATAACTGCTCTCAAAATCAAGTATAATCCCTTTGCCAAAGCCTTCCTGGATGCGAAAGAAAGGTGAGTTAATCTTTTTTTGTTCCAGTAATATTTTGCTGCTGACAAGGTTAAAGCTGTGGCATCATAATGTGAAAGTAAATTGTACAATTCTTGTTTCTACTGTCTTAAATCTAGAGTCACTCCACTGAAACTAGTGGGGAGACTCTCTATATAATTGTTACCACAGTAGAGTCTGAGGTGAGTAAGTATCCTCTTTGGGATCCAAGAACTTAGCACTGTCTACACAGGAAGCCTGAAAGGAGACTGTGAATTTCCCAGTAATGTTATACACCACATATGTTCACTACATTGAACACACTCCAATGAATCCCACAATTCAATAGCTCAGGGATGGTAAAAGTAAGCTGCATATGTCAAAAAGAATAACTAAAGTGAAATTGCACTGTAACTGTAATATGACTACACTGCTATGTATGTACGATAGTGTATGATGCATTTAGTAAAAGTAACCTGTAGGTGCTCACTATGTAAGAGATGCTTCTATTATTGGAAACGAATTGTGGTTTAATTTTCTATCAAAGTTTCCCTTGCATCTCCATGCTAAAGCACTGAGGTATCCAAATGATGAATTCCAGTCCATAATTGCTAATAAATTTTGTCTAGACTTGCTGTGTCTTCTGGCGTGTGATGTCTCCCACATGCCTGAAGGAGAATCTGTATTTCTTTCCTTCCCTCACATCAAGTTGCTGTGTCTCAGCATCAGGGTTCCCATCTGTGGAGGGAAAATGTGCCTTTGTCTTGCCTGGCTGTGCAGGAGGCAGAGCCCTGCGTCGGTCTGAGTGATGCCAGACTTAGGCTGTTGATGCAAGCAGGAAAGGTGCCCACAGGTAGACTTAAATTCTAGGCTCATTCCCTGAATTTGGCACGACTGTAGGAAAAAAATGTATGGATGCTGTGAAACATAAGTGCTTCCTTTATGGCAGAGTGCAGGAAAGTCTACTGCTGCCTAGCAAGTGGTTAAAGATGATAGAGTTCTTTCCTATTTAATTTACTTTTCTATTTTTAGTGAATAGTTTTCAGTTTTTAAATTTGATATCAAATTTCTTTGATAATTTCTCAATGAGAACTTTTACCACTGTTTTCTTTTTCAGAAACCATCCCAAGGATGCTCCAGAAACAGTCTCTGAAGGTCAACATATGACATATTCTCACTGTAAGGTTTTTATTCATGTGAGCTGGAAGACTTATGTGTTATGATACATGCTGGGAACCTGGGATCTGCTTAACTGGATCAGACCAGTGGTTCACTGAGTCCTGAACTGTGTTTATAGAAATGGACCGTTTAAACAAACAAACAAAAAAGACTGAATAAATCTTAGAGTAGGAAGTTGAGATATTTTCTACAGTGGGATCATTTTCTTTATGATCCAGTTTTAGATATAAAATAAAACCTTGAAAAAAGAGACATTAAAGAATTTTTAGTGCCATTTTTAGGGCTATTGTTTTGTATTTGTAATTGTAAGGACTTTTGTCATCTATAAAACTATCACTGTTGAACAGCTCAAAAAAATAAATGGGGGGAGCAGAGGTTGTGCTCATTCTAATGACGATCACTATTTCTTTTCTTTGTTCTGTGATATCAGTGACATTTTCTATTAGTTTGTTTTCAGGTCTTGTTTTTAGTAGTTTTTTTTTTGCTTGGTTCTTGCTTGTCAGTTGCTCCACAAACCAGTATTTCAGAATCATCTTGGTATTTCTGAGGAACAGCTGATTCTGCAGGAAAGCTGGTTACTTTATTACTTTATTGTACTGCCATGTTTTAGTGCAATAATAGTTTTCTTCTGTCTTTCCCCTCAAAGTGGGTGGCTGGTTGATTTCCAACCCAGACACAATGTGTGCATCAGGAAGCTCTAATTATCAGTACACTGCACCTTTGCCTCTGCCAGCTCCGCATGCTCCCCATGGTTGTGAGCGATATTCAGCACTGCGAGGTCATCGGGCTGCTCCATACCCACCTTCCTACATGCAAAGAAATCATTCACCTACAGGTAGATCTGTAAATCCGCTTTGTTTCCAGGTAATAGACACAGACTAACTGACCCTTGCTTTAGTAACCTAAGCAGTGAAACAATCAAGAGCAGAAGCTAGGAAAGAGCATGATCGGTCTCTAACAATCTAAACTGAACACTGGATGCATGGAATATGTTTAAGGCAGCAAAAGAAATGGTGTAGAATTGCTGGGTGCATTGTAATTGCTAATTATAAACAAGAGTGAATGATCTTCCTTGCAGTACAGCTCCCAATTATACAAAAGTATCAGAGCATTGCAAGCCTTCTTTCAATGTTGTATCACGAAGCAGTCACCCTCTCAAATTGCAGCAGTCATTAGGAACATGGTAGAAGCTGACTTGAGATGAGAGAGTTTTGTTATTGCCAGAATGTCTTTCAAGTCCCACCTGCTCTCTAGACCTGGGTGTAGAGATACAGAAATTGGTCCTACTTTGATCAGAGGAAATTGGCCAGAAATGAGTGTAAGGATAAAGTAATCTGATCACTAACTATAATTTAGCAAGGCATCTTGTTTAACTGAAATATTTAAGCTCAAGTTATACAGAAACCTGTATCAAAGCATTGACAGTCATATAGCAATCATCATTATCAACAGACTATTAGATTATTGAAAAAACGCATGCTCTACATCTATCGCACTACCTTCTCATATATCATAAATGGAATTACAATGGCATGTTGCTACTCTCTTACTAAGCAAGTGAATTTTGTCCTTTTACCTATGGTTAGGAACCCAAACCCCATGATCAGATAGCTTCCTGAGGCCTACCCATTTTCTGTTGCCTTAAGACAATGTATCTGCAATAGTCACCGAGGATTTGTTCTTTTTTTTTCCTCCTCAAAGTGAATTTATTGGAAAGCTCCAGCAATAATCTTCAGGTATTCTCAGGACATGACAGCTGGACTTTGCCATCCTCTCCACATGCTAATTTGCTCTCAATGCCACACACCAAGGGAGCTGCCAGCCCTGGGCCCAGGTAAGGTTTCAGGAAAACTGCTAATATTGGAAGCAGTGAGGCTTGTAGGACTGTCATAAGGCTTTGTTCATGCCTGATTTCTTAACCAATTCCACCCGTACTTAGTACATAGTTTCCCTTAGGCAAGTCATTTCTTGACATCAGTTTTCTGTGTGTAAAATGGAGATAGTGTTTACCTCAGGGGTCAATCTGCCATTAAAGTTTTCCTGTGTTACAAGAATGTGAAATACTACAGAAACAGTAGTTATTAATATGTGCACACAATTGCTCACGTCCCTCCAATGTTCTCTCTAGTACAGAATATCCCAGGTAAAGATGTATTCTAGCAGTTTTCAAAAATAACTTGTGCAGAAGTCAGCTTGCCTGCTCTCTAATTTTAGCCTTTGTTATCATGGATCTATTTATATTGAATTTACAACACAGGGAATGTTTAATCATACCTGGGCTTTATAGAAATGATTGGACAGTAAATATCTTTTTAAGAATAAAAAGGGTGTTCTTTTTTACTGCCAAAAGGTGTAATAATGACTTGACCTTATGAGGAAATACAAATGAGATTTAGTAGAGGAATGAGAATTACGATGCCTGGATTCTTTCCACCTCTGGAAGATAGAGTTATCCAATGTTTAAAGCAAGGACTGTCAAATAGGATTTTTATGGCTGTTCCTAGCTTTGTCACCAGAGTGGCTTCACGCAGGTGAAGTTGAAAGAATTTAAGCCCACTTCATCCTATCATGGCTTGCGACGATCTCCAGTTCCTTTGCTGCAGCACATAAAACTCGTGCATTCTTGGCATGGTGCTACAGTTTCTCTTCAACTCCCTAATCCTGTACAGTTTATGCAGGGAGTGACAGTGAAAATGCCACCCTACAAAAAGAGGGAGAGGGTGGATGTAGCTGGGTAGGCTTCCCACTATCTGCCATCCCATGCTTCATGTCTGTTCACATCAAATAACAAAATAGGGTCTTTCAAAGGCTGATGTGGAAGAGTGGGAGAGGTCTCTGCACCTATCCGCATCAGGACCGTACCTGCCCTAGAGATACATACTTTGTTCCATGCTTTAATCAGCACACAGATTTTTAAAACATGTCCCAAGTGTCCAACTTGAGATTCTTGGACAGATCTGTATAACAAGATAATTGTCTTCAGCTCCAGCTGAAATCAGTGGAAGCTTCATTTTTCCCTAGCACTTCTGAAAACAAGGATCTTGGAATAGCCACTGAGAACTCAGGTATCTACAAGTTATAAAGCCAAATTATTTTTCTCTCTCTGATCCTCACTACTGCATTGCATGAAATAATTACTCTGCTCAGCTGCAGGGTTGTAACAAAGTCTAATTCATGTTACATTATGGAAATGTTGTTAACAGGGCAGTAATCAGTTCTAGGAATGGCTGAAATTTAGACATAGAGAGTCAGTTAATAACAAATATTTCACCCTCCTTTCCCCAAAATAAATGTACAAATTTCCTTAATTTAGGCGCCAGGATAATCAGCTGAATTTATTTAAAATGTAAACATATACAAAAAAAATATCTTGAAACCTCACATGTATTTGCACATTTCTCTCCATGCCTTTCTTAAAGGTCACCAGGTCTAATGGTCACTGGTGGCTTTTCACTTAAGATCTGCAAGTCCTACCTAGTTCAGTAAATGGATTGGGATAGCTGCTTTTTAGCAGATAATGTACATGACTCTACTGAAGTAAGTCTTGTGCAGATGAAAATGTTTTGAAATTAGTCATTCAATTTGTACTGCTTTTTTTTTCCAGCCACTACCCTTGTCTGTGGACAGTGAGCAACAGTGCTGTAAACGTCACCAATCCAGGAAGTGAGGTGAACAGCAGCACTTCAAGCATGTTTCTGAGGGGTAATGTCCCCTTACCTACTGCATCTTCATCAGTCCAAATCCCTCTGCAGGGAAATGTGTCTGGCAGCATGGAAACACAAGGGGAAACCACACTAGCCAGGCTAGCCGACTCTGCGTGGACATCCTCACACTCCTTTTAATGGACAGGCAGCTCACAAGGAAAGCTCAGACCAACAAGAGTGACACAAATGGTGAAGGATCCGCTGGAAATGCAGCTTAGAGCAGGGATGTGTATGCAGAAAACTTCACTAAGCATCACTGCATAATGTACCTCTTGCGTGCCAGAGGAACCAAAATGCGTAATGCAAGGCAAGAAATGTTAAAGGAACTGGCTTATTACTGTAACCTTCCTGCATCGTTGAGGATGATGTCCAGAAAGAATCTTTATAGTTGGCTTTGCTTCTTTATCACATCAAAACAATCAGAGACACAGGACTGAGTGATGCAGACATGGTGGTTAGATAGCTGCATGTGGTTTTGGAAGAGTACTTTCTGTAACTAAAGACCAAGTCCAAGGAAATTTTGAGCAAGTTTGCAACTGGTAATCTGAAGGGACCAGCACTGCTTTAAAGACTCTCTGAATTTGTCATATGAGGGTTTCTGTAATACCTGAAACTAAGCTCTTCAGGGGATGTGATTTGTCTGACACCCTAATGCCACCTGCATACAGTATTCTCTTTCTCTTTACCTTCTCCAGCTCCTGTGCTCTTTCTGTGCTGTAGGGATAATGGACACACTCAAGCTGAGAAAGTGGCTGCATTGTAGCAGCAGGTGAAGGGCATCTGGTTTAGCATTTATAGTCTGATGTGAAATGAAAAGTTCCAATGTTTTCTGTATGTACTGTTTTTGAGAGGGTGGAGGGAAAAGACATAGAAAAGATATTCAGCTTGCATTTCCACTTTGCTTCAGGTACAGAGTACAAATAAAATATCAATCAATGGTGTATTTTGGTTTCAGTTTCCTTTCCAGGGTGTAAACACACATCACAGTCTTTTCTACCTAACAGCCTTTGAGGGAATGTAAAATAACTCTGCCAGAAGCAAGTCGACAGGAATTTTCTATTTCTCTGCCAGTAATCAGCTGTATTATCTTGAACATGGTATTTCATGGTTTTTTTTGTACCTGTTTCCCCTCTCACCTTTTGTCTCTTTGAGCTTCTCTTTTCAGGGTGCAGCTTTTCCTTTCCTATGTGACTGTACAACATCTAGCATAGTGGAAGCTTGAGCCTCCTAACTAGTAGTGTAATGTGAATAAGTTACACCCCTGGATATACCTTGTCCTCTCATTCACCTCTCCGAGCAAGTCCTATTAAGTTCCGCAGAGGCCTGCTTAATGACTTGGTTTGCACCAAGGAAGGAAGTGAGCAGGAGCAAAACATACTAATATGGATTACAAGATGGGCTCTAGTCTTCTACTCCGTGCTGTTGTCAGACGTGTGGAGGTGGTTTTTTTTTCTTTTCTTTTACATTCTTAGCCCCCCACCATTCATCATCCCCTTAAGGTGCTTTCAGTGCTATGTAGTTTCATGACATCCCTCTCTGGCTTTTCAGATTTACTGTGGGCCAGGCACTGCGCCAGGATGTGCTAAAGATGCTGTTAGTTTTACTGACTGATGTGTGCTGCTATCTGCTAAAAGCAAAGTCATGAAGCTGCTCTGGATGTGCATTTCTGTTAAAAGAGGCATTGGTCAAACAGGAGCTAATAGCAGAGGGTGAAAAGCTCTGTAGCCTACTATCAGTCTAATCATTGTCAGTTCTGACTTTAAATCTGCCTTTCCAAATTCTGTGTAAAGCTCAGTGAAAAGTTTCTCAATATTGTCTTTCTCTACCTTGCAGCCAGAAATGCAAGTAGATGTTTCTCTCACAAATAGCTCTGCTTTACAGATGAGGCTTATTAACTAACTTATGCTACCCTCTTCTGGCTGCTCAGCTCCCCATGTACACAGCATGTGCTGAGTATACATAAAATGTCTGGAGATGCTAAAAAAGGCAAGTGATGACTTATCTACATTCCAGGACTCGCTCTGCTTTCTTCACAGTTAATGAATTGGATAATGGGTTAGTTTTCTCACATACTGCATTACAGTAGCAGAGTGATTGTAAGATGTTACTTAGGCAATGTGCGAATTTATTTCACAAATAAACAATCTAGAAGAAAATCCAATTAGCTTTCCTGATAGTCCCATAGGATTGAGGAGACTGAAAAAGGATCAGAATGAACAGGATGAATCATTTTTCTTAGCACTGTAAAAGCAGTCATGACTCATGTCACAGGAGGCAAAAAGTTCTGAGATCTCAGACGCGTACCAAGTTTTTGTCATTGCAGAGTCTGATTTCGCCAAAGCCTGCAACATGACATGGCAGGATAAAAATACCTTGACATTTTGCTATTTTGATAAAGGCTTTGAGAATTGGCCTGTAGCTAGGGTCAGTTTGCTTCTAAAGAGAAGTAGGAGTGATGGAGAAAGTTTTTGCCACATGTCCGCATGACAAAATGCCATTTTAAATTTGCAGACCTCCCTTCCCCAGCACAGTGGAATTGCCCACAGCGCAGCTGCCTGTCGAGGTGCTTGTGGCACCCTCCTCCCTTAAGAAAAAGGCCCCTTAAACTGGATGTAAATCATTCCCCTCACAACAAACGAACATTTTTGATCTGACAGACTTCTCACCAGTCACACCGCACACTACAACTGTTTTATTTCACTTGTTGTTATAGCCGATAACTGAAACTGCCACAAGAGAAAAAAAAATAATAAAAAAAACCACTCCCAGTGCCCAATTTTTATATGTTCTGAGAGAACCACTTCCTCATGACCTTCCGCAAGACCTCGTTCATGGAAAATGGCACTTTGGCTCTGCTGAGGAGGGCTGCTCCTGCGCTTTCCCTGCCCTGCCCTGTGGGGGTTCAGGCACAGCTTTCCCACCGCTGCGGCGCCATTTTGTGTAGGCGACGTGCCGGCCAGCAGGGGGCAAATGGCGGCTGGCACCCGGGGCCGTGCCCATCACTCGAGGCCAGGGATTTGGCAATATGCAAACCCCCAGAGGCCGCGGTGAGGCTCTGGCCTGGCCCGAGGCAGGTACCTTTCTCCTCAGGTGCTTCCCCAGGGCCTTATTTCCCTGAAACTCAGGGTGGTGTTGCACCTGGGGTGGTGAGGAGGTGCCTCCAGCTATAGTGTGGGAACACAGAGAAGCATTTTCCTGAGAGCGTACTCTGCAGCTCCCCTGGTAGCTTACATTCTAAACCTGTGAGGAAGGTTGATACCTGTCAACCTCTGTGGTGACAGCTGGTCTACGATGCATGTTTGCACAGCAGCCTAGGCAGTCCCATCCCCAAAATTCTGAAGTGTGACACCTGTTGTGCCGCACCCTCTCCTTGCCAGGTCTCCTTCCCTGTCTTCCAGGAGAAAGCCAATGGGCCTCACTTCAGACATCCATGCTTATGCTAACAGAAGGGCTATACAGCTTCAAATTTCCCATCCACAACTGTGGAGTTTTAAGGGAATATCCCCCCTTGCTCCCTGACAGGCAGAAGACCAGAAGGCAAATATGCACCAGCTCCTGAAGACCCCGGCTCCAGCTCAGGTGCCTCTTGGTGAGCCAGCCCTGGGTCCCCATCAATCAAAAGACATCTGCACCTCCACTACCAACAGAGACCAGCAGGTAACCTCCTCAGAAGACGCTTTCCTGCTTCACACCCTCAGTGGGCTGTAACCTCTCCTCCACAGGAGGCCCTGCCTCTATGGCTGCACTGGACCCTATGTCACTGGTCAGCAGGTCTAGCCACTTTATCCTTCACTGTGGGCTCGACTGAGATGTTTCCAAGTTCTCTTTTGTTTAGGGAGTTGCATTTCTTTCTTTTTTTCATTCCTGTTTTCCCACACAATATTATGAACTTTTTTTGTCCGTGTGCTAGGTTCCAGGCACCAGGAATTGAGTTGTATAAATGAAGACTGGGGAGGGCTGTCATGAGAGGGAAGGAGATGGCATGTTGATACAGCATGTGCTCTTTAAAGGCCTTTGGGGAGAGTGTGAACGATCACAGATCATCAAGAGTTCAGTCTCATAAATTTTCAGGCTTTTTGGGGATTGTTCAATGAGGATGTCATGCCTGCTGCAGAGATGCTTTAGGATGACTGCCCATTTTTTCCCAGTATGTACCGCTGTAAAAACACAACAGGCCTTTTGAGAAGGCTGGGTGTTTGATTAAGTACATGGCAAGCAAGCAGGGAAGAAACCCTCTGCTATGTGACACAGTTCAGCCGGGTTTGTAGTGAACAGAACAAATAAAAATGCCACAGCCTGGTTCCCAAAACACTCTCTAGGCAGTCAAGTCCATTTACAGACTATTTTTGCCAACAAAGCTCTGTAGTGCCTTCTGTACTCTGCTGGGGCATTGGCTTAGCACTGACAAGAGACAGAATGGTGCTCTGTGCTGAATCTCCAGACTGACCTTCATCTGTCCACCTCTTTTTCTGTCAAAAAGTTGGCTCATAAAAGGCACACTGTAAGCTATATTCTGCCTCCGTTCTGGCCTTGATCTTTGTTTGTTTGTTTTTTTCCCAAGGTGTTTTTTTAGTCAGTTAATGTTACTGCAATACTTTCCTCAAGGAGGGCAGTTGTAGATTGCAGGTGAGAGATACTTTGCTTGTAATCTGTGTTTGTTCATCCTTACTTTCCTCTTTGTCTCCCAGCGTGGGCTCTCCACAATAGTGTAACAGTCTCTGGGATCTGGACTTGATGTTTTGGCATCCCGCATTTTTGAAGTATCCAGAGCTTTGTGTTCAATACAGATTTGAACTATTTTTGCTATATATGGATCCTTGTTTGAGTCTGAACGCTGTACAGTTTGCAGGGCTTACCCTGCAATTTACTTCTGCATTAGGATTCAACCTACAACTGGAACAATCAGATTTTCTTAGGAGACAGCACTTTTCCAAGTGCCAGGTCAGTTCCCACAGTTCTACCTGTTTAAGAAAGCTGTGTCACCTCTTCTGAACCTGAAAAAGCGACTTTGTAGCATTGAGAAGACTAGGCCTAGCTGCCAGTATTTCTGTTATCTGCCATTTTTTGACCTATTTGCCACAAAACATCAATTTTCTGACCTTCTGTTGGCTAGAATGCAGCAAGAACAGAAATGGGGAAAGAACAAACGGTAGTAAAGCTAACAGCAATTTAAAAACTCTGAAAAAATATGGAATTTTGTAATGCAGCAAAATATTTGTGTCAGTTTAAACTTAACCTTTGCTGTTTGTCCACACAAAAGTTCTGTACTAGGCACTTGGTTCAGGGCACAGCTGTGGTTTTGTCTTGAAGTCAACTCTGGACTCTCATCGTTGGGTAAATCATGCAGCACTTCTGGGTTCTGTATTGCTGTTTGTCTGCTGTTAAAACTAGTGCTGTAACAGCTAATAATATTTAACCTTGTTTATATTTTAGCCGTATAGTATATCGCGTACAGTCACATCCCCCAGAGTGGAGACTCAGCTGAGGCTAATTAAAGGCACTTATACCAGTGTAAGTATTCTGAAGGAGGGCAGAATACAGATAAAAAAGGACATTTATGTAACTTTGTCTCCACTAATAGTTAAAAAGGTACATGGGTTAAATTTCATCCTTCTGAAAAAAAACAACAAACAATGGTACAAACGCACTGTTTTCACCTAATGGATGTAGCTATGGTGTGTCATGGTCTGCCAGGCCTGTAGCAACAATAAATAACAATCCCTACCACAGACATGCTAGTGCTTACTGTATGGTTTGAAAATCTCATATTAAAGGTGTTACTGAAGTGTTAAGTGTGAGTGACCTTATGCTGAGTTGAAGGAAATGAAGAATTGATGGAAAAAAAGCAAACTATGCTAGGATGTGAATTATCTGGACAGAATTCCTAGAATTTTCATAGATTTTCTGTAGGATTTTGCATAAATGACTTAGAGGCTCACAGGTCAAGTGCCTGAGTATTTTATTTTTTTTTTGTCTCAGGGCCATGATGTTGGATCTTCTCTCATCTTCTCATCTGAAAAGTGCGCATTTTGCCTTTCTCTTAATTTCTGTAGGAAAAGATCAGTAGGGTAGGAGTTCCTCCTCCTACTGCAAGTACGTGCAGTACCAGCAAAATGAAGCCCTTTCCTACTGGGGTCTTCTGGCATGCTATCATACATAAAAATTACAGAGCTTTGAGTGTTTGTACATTTAGCTGCAAGGGAGGAGGCTGCACTTTGCAGGGCTGTGGTCCTAGTACTCTCAGACCTGGGAGCCAAGCTCTGAATAAGGCATAATTGGTGTTCCCAAAACACAGCAAGACTCCTAGAAGGAAGCAGTCACATGGTCTAAAATTTTGGGTAGACCTGTGTGATGCCAGGAGTTGGACTTGATGATCCTTATGGGTCCCTTCCAACTCGGGATATTCTATGATTCTATGATTCTAAGTAACCTGCAGTGCTGGATGGTGCGGCAGAAAATCTTTTAAAATGTTTCAGAAATCTGTTTGCCGTCCATTTGCAATGAAACAGGGGTAAAGCTGTCTTGTCTTTCTAGGTTGCTGTGAAAAATCAGGAAAAGTCCCACATTATTCACCTTACTTTTATAATTGTGACAAACCTGAAACTCAGGCTAGGTTCAGACCTGCTGACAGGACCAGGACTTGTGGACTTTGTGGATTGCACGGAACAAATTGCAGAGGAGCTCCCAGGTGAGTGGGAGCTCCAAACCTGGGAGGACAGGCTGGACTAGCACCCGTGTCTCTGTGCCACTGCTGTCCCTGCAGCTGGGGATGGTGCCTCATTTTTATTTAGCAAAGGAATGAAGAATCAAATCCCCCAGGGACAGGGTATTTCCTGACTGTTGTAATCTGTATCTCCTGTACTTTATATTCTAGTAGGTAGGTTGCTTTTTAAAGGTGATGTAAGAAACACAGAACATTAAAACATAACTTCCTAATGATGAGACATTAACAAAGCACCTTATTTAAACCACACATTCACTGTAACCCTTGGTTTTGTTAGATCTCTGAGTGCACTAATAAGCCTTAATTGGGCTGATGAGCTTCATTTGAGGTCTCCACCCCACAGCCTTTAAGCTCAGCCTAGGTGGTCAGTTTCTGTTTGGGTTGTGTCTAGGGGTGCAGCTGATTTTGACTCTGTTCCTGAATTGTTGGGCTTTCTTGGACCTAGTTTATCACCTGGTCCACTGCTCGCTGGGGTGATACTAGGATTTGTTGCCATCATGTGTCCCTTAGAGAGCAGCACTTGATTTTGCTTGTAATTATCTATTTATTTTTCCCTTCATGTAGCCCCCTCTGGTGAATGAAGAATTTTGGAAATATGGTCTTGCTACTGACCTGGCCATTTTTAAACGTGCATGGATTTATCCTGTTTATGGGTATGGGTACTGTGCTTGGACGTTTGGAATGGTGATACTAAAAATATCCCTGATAACAGGACAGCGGCTGAACGTCAGGCTTGTGCTGTATATGTAGTTAAAACTTCGGAGAGAGAGGGTCATGCCTAGGAGAGAGCTATTTTACTTTCTAACTCTCTACTCTGTTTGAAGAAGAGAGATTATTCCTTGCTTGTATGATGCCATCTGTGGAGCGTTGGTGTATGAAAGGCAGGTCTCGGGTGGGACCCAGGAGAAATGGGGATAAACCTGTGTATCACCCCTGTTTCACCTCTGCTTACATGCAGCTTGTTTATCCTGTATGCTCAAACTGTGAGCCAGTCTGAATCAAGACAGTCTCTCCCTGTGTTTTTTTTCTTGTGCTTCCTAAATGGGTTTTGCGGGGAGAACAGGGCTTTGAGTCACAAATGTAAGGATAAATAACTGTGTTGGTTTAAATTTGCATGTATGGGTGAGATGACAAATTAGGTGTGTATGTATGCAAAGAGCTAAGGGTCTTCATGCCCAGTGGTTTTTTGTTGCTACTGTTACAAAATATTAGCTTTTTCTGAAAAGAATTAAAAATATGAAAATAAAATTCCATTGATATTTTTAAATGTTTTTGGAGAGGTCAAAGCATTGTTTAAAATATTCAGAATGATGCTTGAATGCCAGTAGTTCACCTTATTTCAAAATGAAAGGCTTACAAAAGAAAAAAAAAAAACAACTAAATAATAAAAACTTATTTTAAGGGTTCTGAACTCGTAAACTTGAGATGTTTACTATTACTTTTCTCTGTATTTTTATCTTGCTTTCTGTCTCAATCTGGAATATGAAAACTTCTAGATTTTTTTTTTTTTAAATGGTGGGTAGAGGAGATGGGGAAGGAAGGACACCTAAACAAATGTTAGGTCTGTTAGAACTATGATTGCTCAAATTTTCTTCCAGCAAAGTCAGTAAGAAAAGCTTGAAACTAACTGGAAAAAAAAAATCAGTGAATTGTTTTCTATAAATCCAAAGTGTATACTTACGTTTAGGTTAAAAAACAAAACAAAACACTTCTGAAAAAGCTATACTCTTTTCCTTCTGCTTCTATGTGCCCTTGCATGATGTTATGGCTTTGCTTTTTAGGTGCTGTATCTGTGAACTTTTGCTCTGGCCTCTGTTCAGCTCATGCTCTAGGGGGCAGTGGCAGGGTAAGATGTGATCAGAGTGCACTTCTGGCTGTCCAAACAAAGTGAAGGGTGAGTGTGAAGCAGGTGTGAAATACACCTGTGGCTGCGTGGCAGGATGAGGGTAGATCCTGAAGGCGGCTGTTCCGCTGGTGCCAAGCCCCTTCCTTTGGCCCAGCTGACTTCATGCTGGCTGATGGTGTAGCTCAGTGCCCTGTCAGCGCAGCCTGAATAAAAGCACACACCCCTTGACCTTCACTTGCCTGCTGTTTGTGCAGGCGCTCCTCCCTCAGGCTCAGTGCGGCTGGCGGGTAGGGCAACTCGTCTGACACCCAGCTAGCCAGGGGCAGGTGCGGTGTTTGCTGCACGAGTCTAGCAGACTACATCCCTGCGTGTGAGCGGGTACGAGGCCAAGATGGAGAGTGACATGGCTACATAGTGGTACTTTTCCTTCCCTTTCCTAAATGCCTAAGCGCATGGGAGTCAGCATGTTCGTTAGTGCAGAAGAATACGTAGTCCGAATGAGTGCTGCTCTTGGACAGGCCCTGCTCAGTACGAGGTGACTGTAGTGTGGCAAGCTGTAGGGCTGAGCTGACTGCTTGTGGTCAAGCATCAGGGAACCAAGTTGTTTTCAGGTTTTCAGCCATTGTGAAATTTCACCATGCCAGCGGAATAGGTTTCACCAGCTGAACATCTTCCTTTAAAACCCTGCAGTGTCTCTAGGCTAATCAGTTTTAGCCCTGGGATAAACTGTGTGCATGTCTGCGGATAATCTGTATTTGTAACTCTTCCCATAAGAGTAGCTTGCAGTCAAGAAGCTGGTTGTGTTCCGGATCTGATGTGTTTGAATGTCCTTGGGTCTTTGCTGTCTCCTGCTATAAAAGATCCTCTCTGCACAAGCAAATAACCAGACCAAAAAAAAAAATTCAATTTCTGTAACATATGTTGGTCAGTTGAGCCAATTTTGCCCTGAAAAAGACAAATCTCCAGAAGGGACACACTGCTTTTGATATATTCTGTTAGCAAGCAATAAAATGCTTTGTCTGAATTTATTTGAATCTTCAGTTTGAATTGCCTAGAGTGTTTTTCTTTTTTTTTTTCTTTTTCTGATGTTGCTCACAGCAAGAAACGTAGTTTATGGAGCCCTTTAAATGTTTTCAATAATTTTTCTGTTGGAAGGGTTGATTAAAAAAAAAATCAAGCTAGGAATGTAGGATTGGAAGGAACCTTCAGGTGCGTGCTCTGTCCCCTGCCATTGGAAGGAAAACATCCATTTTATAAACTGATCAAGATTTTATTAGCATATTAATTGAGACTTTGTTTCCAGCAGCCCAGTGAGAAGGCTGATGTTTAGAAAGCTTATTTCCAGTGCAAATGTGTTTATGGGCAATTTATAATGATTTATTCTTGGGCTGGCATTGTCCCTTAGCTGAAATTACTTGTCTCTTCTTTTGTTACTTGCCATTTCTGTGTTTTTTTGGAACTGCTGTACTTAGCAGCACTTCATAAATTGCACTCTTAAGACAGTTTTACGCTCTGCTTCTGCTGAAAGAGGAGATGCTTGCTTTCCCCTCAGCTGCGCAGTCCTGCTGTTCCCTTTGTCAAATCCAGCCGTGCTGCAGCAGCTCATGACTGCACTCCTCCGATACAAGGGAGGTGGTCAGAATGTGGGATGGGGGTGAGCGGGACTGCCCTTCTGACAGCAAGCTGCTGCAGATAAAACACTGTGAAACTGCAGCCCCAGCCTTAATTTTGCTGGCTATCCAAGAAAAGATTTGGTGTTGCTTCCCACCCCTTTCATGCAGTAGGTTTTCTGTGCTGTGTTCATCCTAGAGTCCTTTTCTGTGCTGACTCCCGTTGAAATTCATCTGTCTTGAACTTGGTGAGCAGAGCTGCATGCAGCATTTCTGAGGCAGTCTTACCAGTGCCTTGCACAGTGCCACAAAACCCTACCCTCCCTCTCCTGGGAATACATCAGCAAATTCATCTTACCATCATACTTGCCTCTGTCACAGAAGGTAAGCTTCCACTTTGGGCAGCACTGATGCATGAGGCATGACCTTTATTTCCCCTTACTGCTGTGGGGATCCTATGAGTCAGAGCTCCTTGGAGCTTTTACAGCATTATCTGAACCAGCAGAGTTAGTGCTGCGAGATTTGCTTTGCTAAAATCTGGGTGCTTCCAGAAAGCCTGGAGCTTAGGAAAACTTGAATAAGGGAAGAGACGCATTGTTAGCTACCCAGGGTAAAATCCTGGCATCGCTTTCAGTGACTTGATAGAGTAAGGATGCAACAAAGATAATTTGTCCTTTAACGCTGCGCCTCGCTGACTCAATGAGGACCTTACCTTACCTGATGTCTAATAACTGCTCAACATGATTCATCCCTAATTTCAGTATGAAAATAGGAAAACAGTGGGGAGAGGAAAGGAGTGGGAAGTAGGAAACTCCAAACCTCCAGAATGTTTTATACCCAATTTAATTTCAGCCAAGCTGGTGTTTCACCTTGGTGAAAGAAAAAAGTTTAGCCATTCCATCCAGTATTGTAAGGAGCTAGGTGATGTACGAAATAAATTTGACCTGAAGAAACAAGAAAGAGGGGTGCAGTCTCCTGCCATAAATAAGCAATTAAAAGCTATCCTCTTGCAGCAGTGGCAGCTGCCTAATTAGGTGCTAAAAATATCCCTGGCAGTCTGT
This sequence comes from Anser brachyrhynchus, assembly GCF_964034855.1. NCBI lineage: Eukaryota > Metazoa > Chordata > Aves > Anseriformes > Anatidae > Anser > Anser brachyrhynchus. The sequence goes on from NC_137694.1 coordinate 96,363,379, forward strand.
GAAAAGTACATGTTTGCGTGGTGGTGGCATAACTGGTGCTTTACCCTTTGTACGGGATGCAAGAAACCAAGGACTGATGTCTTAGCTAAGTAATGGCTGCTTCCTCTCGCTGCACGGGCTCTGCATCCCCAGCTTCTGACTCATGCTGAGGCCCTGGATTTTCAACAGAGTGCCAGCTCCTTCTGTGCTCCTCCTTTTAAATTACATTCTGACTTTGCAGAAGGCTTGCTTTCAGGGTATCTTCTTTTTCTGGTGTTACTTTCTTTTTATTTAATCGGGAAGGGGTAAAGCGGGACTACAGATCAGCGGTTGTCTTGAAGCATAATTGTATGGTACAGTCCCCTGTACAATTTGTACAATCCAGAGCAGAGGACTTTTCGTCTTTGCCTGCGGTTGCCTATTAATGCCAGCAGCCCAGGTTTGCCTTTCTAAAAGAGGAAAGAAAAAATAAGGTGTGGGGTGGGGTTGACGTGGGGACCCCTGTCAAAGCCAAGCCCCAGGCACCTTCGTGTTTTGCTTTCTTTCTCCCTGGCAGCAAGTTGCTGGTATAATTTTTCTTCACAATCCAGCAGATGGTGTTAGATGGCTATTTAATGACTAGCATGGGACTGAAAGAAGATCTCGCTGGTGACAGAGCTGAAAGGATGCAAGAAAAAAAACACAACACACTTCTGCAGGGATGTTCAGTGAATCTGAAAGCTGGGATAGGCTATGGTATTAAGCATCTGCATGTATGATTTTAGCTCACCACTAGTGGGGGGAAGGGGAGCTTCATAGCTGTAGTATTCTGCCAAAGGTGAAACTTCTGTGACATCTATCATTCTTTTTCCACCAAGGGCTAAAGTGTATTTGACTCCAATGGAACAGAATTAATATAACCTTAACCCTTCCTGAATGCTTTGAGGTTAGGGGTGTTTCCAAGTTATTTTTGCTTTTTTGATTAATTGTTTGTTCCTTGCATGCCCTGAAGAGGGAGGGTGATGCAGTACAATAGTTCTGCAATGCACTGCTGTGACAGAAGTATCTCCTAAAACACACTGTGCATATAAAGGCAATGTGTGGTGGAATGAATAAAATATGAGCTCAGCAGGTTATGCATAGTCCAGTCAGGCTAAAAGATGACACCAGTCTCTGACTGCTTTTCATTAGGAGGTGGGAGTAAGGTGTTAGGTCTTGGTCAAGTTCCTTGAAAACAACTGTCTGTCCATACTGCTGCTGTGGACCTGTTATGGTTGATAATACCCATGGAAATTGATAAGTGTGAGGTGATTAGTGCCTCTGGGTGGGGTACGACAACACATAAATAAGCCGGATAGGTATATACATACACACAAACTGTCATTTAGTACTCAATAGGAAAGGTCTTGGGTTTGTTATGAATATTTTGTAAACTGTCTGGTTAGTGCACAGCAGCTAGAAAGTAAGGAATTGTGGGGAAAGATAGACATTAAGGCATCCATTCTGTTACCATGCAAGTCAGTATTGTAACCTACCTTTTTAATACAGTTTTAAGTAGTCAGTTTTAACAACTCTGCCTCAAAAAGATTATGTAAGAGCTAGAAAAAAATAAGGAAACAGGAGCAAGTCCCTGCCTTTGACTGTGCTTGTTCTGTGTTAGAAGAGGGCTTACGTAGTTTGACTTCACCCTGGAAGAGGTGACGGGAGTAGGATATGGGGGAGTGCTATAAATGATGTGCTAAAGATGAGTAGGGAAAGGCTGTTTGCAATTTCTTGTAATGCAATTGGAGGCAGTGCCCCCAAAAGACTTTTTTTAAACCTGCTGGTTGATGAATAGAATCATCTTTTCCTGTAGTGCATAACGCAATTATGGAGCTTGTTTTAAATTCCTTATATTTTGTGGAAGTTAGAATATAAATGGATCCAAAATAGTGAGAAGACCCATTGTTAGCTCTAAAACCTGCTTTATGAATGCGGGTTCTGTTGATATTCCACAAGAATGGTTAGCCTATGTGCTCCCTTTTCAGTCTCTTACCAAGCTTAGTCTTTGCTGTCTGTTCTTGGTAGGTCAGCTGTAGGTCTATCCAGTGGTTACTATAGTATAGGTGGCTACTAGGAATAGAATTACAGACCTGTAATTCTGTCATTCAGGGAGCTGCTCATAAAACTCAATGTAAATCTGCTTCTGCCTTAAACAGTCTTCATTCTAGACCTCAGGCCTAGGTTCAAGTATGTTGTTCAGACTCAACATCAAACAGTTAACAGAATGACATGGAAAATCATCAGCAGAGCAGTCCTGACATGCCACTCAAGGGCATAATTTATGCAATCCCAGGAAATTTGTTTTATAAAGTGACAGCTTTTAGTGATGGGATAATGTATTCTGCTTGGTAGACTTGTTCCTGAGCAGTCACTAAGAATAGCAAGCATTAGGGTATACAGAAGTTCTGGGTAGAGGCACAGAAAACGAGACAATGGTGGAGCGATGTGATTAGTCTGCTATTAGACTGCAAGACTCATGTTTGTTGGGAAGCTTTTTGGCTTTTGGATGGAGACATGGTTACTCTCCGTTAGTCCATGAGAAGCAGTGCATAAATCCACATCCAGTAATGAGAATAACTTGTATTTTGATATTTTGTTTTATAGGTTCCAATAGCAGTTTACAAACTACCAACCACAAAGGGGGCTTTATCAATATCTGGTCTGGAAAGCTGAGTCATCCGTAAGTGTGACCAGCCTTGGACAGGATGCTAGCTGGAAATCATGGCTGTGCTGGGCTACTCATGCCGCAAATTGAGTGAACTTCCAGGTTATGTTTGGCCTTGTTTTTCTTCATGTGCTTGATGATGACAGAGGAGGTGTCAGGATGTGTAGTGTCCTTTCTGTCCTGCTTGTGGTATCCTTTAGAGTAGGGAGGGTTGTGTTCTTGCCCTCTGCATTGAATTGCCAGAGGGGATTTGCCATCTGTAAGAAGGGCCAGGTTTTCTTTCTTTGTTGCTTTGCTCAAGAAACAGTAAAGAAAAAGAGCATGTAAGGGAAAGGCTTCTGGCTAGTGCATCTCAAAGTCTGTGCTTGTTCCAGGTGGGACCTGATGTCTAGTAGTACCAGCTGATATCTCATGTATGTGCAATTCTGCATTGCAGATCTGATGTAGATGAACTGGCTGGGTATGTAGTATACTGTGCTTGAGCATTTAAACTGTTTTCCTTGGGCATGCTTAGCTCTCTGTTACTCTTTAAAAATGGCTCCACTGCTTTTATCCCATCTGCCTCACGTCTGCAATTGCAGTCCCTGGTAGAAATTGACTTTTTACTTTTGCTGTACTATAATAAAATAAAAAGTAAGTGTCTGAAGAGAATTAATGTCAATTTAGTTGATCAGTTTCAGACGTGGCTAGATGTATCCCCATCCTATGTGGGCTGAGAGGGAGCAGAGGCTTGCAAAATGGGCCTTGGTAGCCGAGAAGGTGCAAGTTCATAACAACTGTTGCTGTGGTAACAAATCAGTGCTGTCTTTGGACTGAGTTTTCGCTGATAGGTGCTAACATTTAAAGTGATTGACCTGGACCGGGAAACATGTCGGTGGCACAGTTGCAAAATGGGATTAACCACTTGAAGTGCATTAGGCAAAGACATCTGGAACTTCCCCAGGTGGTTCTGAAGATTGGTGAAGGACAGTCTTTGAGGATTTTCAGATATTCAGCAGTCTAAACAAAGTATGGTTGCGTTGATGCAACAGTGGATCAAGTCCACAGGCTTTCTTTCCTTTGCTTTCTTATTGGCGATTTTGGCAAAAAACCCAAGGGCTGCTTTAAGAAATTGGCATGCTTCAGATGCGTTCAAAATCCTCCTCTCCTTGCTAATAGTCACGAACCAGGCTATTGGGAATCTATGCTGTTACTGTCCATGCTGAGGCAAGGTCTTCAAAATGTTCAGGACAGTTTCCACTAGCACTAAACTTGCACCAAAAGATTGCAAATGGGAATATGGGAATATTGGACAATAATATAAACATCTTCTCTTCTCCCAGTTAAGCTTTTTAAATACAAGTTGCTCTATATTTAGAAGCTATCTAGTAAGATTAAAAACATTTTTTATGTGTAAATAATCCCTGTGGACTGAAAGAACGTCATACATTATTCAAACGGTCTGTATGCTCTGTTAATTGTGTTTTAGTGTTTATTCTCAAAGAAATGTGAGTGTAACTCCACTGTAGTTATGTTTGGTTTCACTTTCTGGTGCTCATGCACTGACTCCATACCCTGATATCATCTTTCTGGGATGAGGAAAGGTTTATTTCACCAAAACATTTTTTTTTCCTCTTAGTATTAAGCTATGTTTGTTCATATAGCAACTCTGGAGCTTGAGAAGCCTATTTTTTTTTCTAAAAGATTTCCTATTTTCAGAATGAACTAAGTCATGTATCCTGTTTCTATATGAAGCATCTCTTTTTTTGGTGATAGCTGTGGGTTTTATGGCTTATGAACTCAGATTAAACACTTTCTAATAACCTTTCTTTTCAGGGCTGCACCATCCTTTTTCTGACACAAAGTATTTTTTGTCAATATAAAACGTGATTTTCTTCTGGAATTCTTGATTATGTTTTAAGATAGTTATTCCTCTTGTACTGTGCCTGTAGTGTCACATTAATGCACCTTAAATGGCCTGGTGACTTGGGACAGGGCTTTCAGAAGTTCCAGATATGGCAATTGCTATATGATATTAGATGCTATTCTATTTTTATGCACTGTTGATCTTCAGTGAACTTCTGGTACCAGTGGCTTTTCCTTGAAGAATTGTACTCTGCTTTCTGTATTTCCTTATATGAGAAATGTTTTGAATTTAAACTCTGCTTCCATTTTTTTTAAAGCAATTATTTTTCATAATGAAGCGATGTTCCTATCTGCTTCCAGTGACGAAAGAAACTGCTTGAGTACCAAAGGCGTGAAATAACTGCAATATCTCATTAGCTGCCTAGTGCTTTGCTAACTAACTACTGGTGGTAGTTCGCAAAAAGCGGCAGTGTAAGCCTGCAGAACTCCCATATGTACGTTGCTAAAGAACACGCACTTTCTGAAGGTGCATTTAGTCAGATTACGGTCTCACAGTCCTAGTTCTCCAATTGGTTAGCTCTATATTTGAGGCAAATTCTGATCCAGAAAGATTAAGTGGGTGGGGATTACCTTTCCTGCGAGTCTGTGCTACAGTTAATCTGTTCTGCAAAACTTTCTGAACCTTGACCGGGTCAGGAAACTTGTTTGCTCATAATTTGCTGGTAGCCACCTTCAAAGGTAAAAGGTAGCTGATGGATCTTCACCCTGTGCTCAACTGGATGAGGAGAAAAGAGCTAGTACCTTTTTTTTTTTTTTAACCTATACTACAAGAAGCTGAAGTGTTTCCCTCTCCCTGCCTCCCATCTGTATTCTGGACCAAATGATGCGGCGTCGTTCTAGAAACTGGTAAGTAAGCTAATGTGATAAGGAAGGCTCTTCACCACTGAAATCATGTCCTTTTAGCAAGGATGTGTGAAGTTCAGTCAGAGACTTAAGTTCTGGAGCTTTCCTTCAGTTCTGCCCTCAGGCCTGGAGCTATTTAGCAACATGCTAGAAAACTTAAAGCACGAAAAGAAATTTGGGTGAATGGCAAAATGCCTGATGAATTCAGGAAGGGGGAGCCAGCATTCACTTTGTCTTTCCTTGATCTCCAGTACTCCTTCCTCTCTCTCCTCCGCTACCCTGGAAGAGAATATTGCTGAACAAGCAAAACTTAGAGCTGGCTGCCTAGCTGCCTACTACTCCTCTGTAATGGATTCCAATGGTAAGGAGCCCACAGGGGTACCACGAGAATTACTGTTTCTTGTAGTGAAAATTTCACAGTGAACTTGGGTAAATAGCTTCCATTTCATGCAGCAGTTTTTTCTTAGGTAGACTGGAACGAGGGAAACATCAACATGTACTCAGTACAGGATGAGCTATTCTCATTGTGTTTTCCTGATCCTTTCTTGCCTAGGACAGGCTTTCAGTTTTTGTCTACTTTCACAGTAGCACTCTATAGTGTTGGAATTGGTCTTAGTGTAATTCACTATGTGGACACTCAAAGGGATGTAAATGACATCAGAAAAATGTACACATAATGGAGACAGTAGGGTTGTACGCACAAGGAGCTAACATTAACAATAATAAAACCATACTAGCATAGTCCTGGCATATTCTCTTTTGAAGAGGAGCTGTTTGACTGTCATATACCTGAGCTTGATCTAAAAAGGCCTGTTAGGCTTATGCTATCTGCAGTTAGCAAAATACTCCGGCCACCTTCATAGGGGAACATCCATGTCAGTTGCCTGGGAGCTCATGCCATCTCTTCAGCTGTGTGCCAAAATGCTACACAGGTCAGATTCAGTGTTACATTTTGCAAGTCAGCTTCTGCTTTCTTCTTGCTATGACTCCTTTGGGTTTGGGTCACTGAAGGGTCTGCTGCTGTTCCCCCCTCCAATGACTGCCCTAGCTCAGGGATCCTCAGCCTTTCCCACATCACAGTGCCCTCTTCACATATGTTCACCATCCCAAACCTGCAGGTACTGCCTGCCCTGTGTTGACAAGACCCTCATCAGGAAGAGTTTTCACCCCAGTGGCTTCTCTGTTCCATCTATGGGGCAGGCAGCTAGGTCGAAAAAAAAAAATGAGGCTTGGGTCATGGCTTGTTAGAAAAGTAGCCACTTTCCTTGACTTCATCGGTGTTCCTTATGGTCTGCTGAACCAGGCATTTTATTAAATGCTACCCTGAATGTTGGCTGGAGTAGGAAACATCAGATTGATTCTGAGTGCAGCTGAGCTTGTGTATAACATGGACTGGAATGCTTGGCTGACAGCGTTTTCATGGGGGGAATGCAGAGATTGTAATCCTTCCTATTGCTGTTTCTTGTTTTGTGCCTCTGTATGACTTGTTTTCATAATATGATTACTATGTGATGCTGGGAAAGGAAGAAAATGGAACACAGTGTTATAGTTGCAACAGTTTGGAGATGGGCAACAAGCAAGTCACAGTCTACAGGATCAAAAGACGTTTTTGAAAAATGATAACAAAGGGTTTTTTTGAAGCTTTTCTGCACGAAATCCAATTCAAAATAAAACAAGTCATGATCTTGTTCTTAGTGATAAGATATCCACAGGCAAAGAACAGAAGCAAAAAGAACATTCTATCATCCCCGAAAACAAATGCAAGGGAGAGGAAAAAAAGCTCACCCACTCAACCCTTTCACAAACAAATGTCTACATAGTGTGCCAAGACCGTTGCTTGAAGATCAAGACTAGTCTAGAAGGTAAACTGTATGGCAGGCTGTTTCCTGCTGAAAAGATGGGCATGACTGCTAGATTACTTCAAAAATAAAAAGAACCAAACAAAAACAGCACCACAACAGAAAGAAAACCCTTATGTATTAGCTTCAAGTTGCCATCAGATCACTGTTGTGCTCTAAGCTAGCCTACTGTGCTAACACGAGTTCTTGTTCCAGAGGATTGACTTTCACTTGGATATGAGGTAACTGTCCTTGCTTCAGGGGGTAGATTTGGATGAAAACCTGGTATGTAAATGATTTGCAAGCCATTCAGGTCTTTATATGCCTACATGCCTTCTTGAACCCCTCTAGGGAAAATGAGTCAAGCAGAAGAGACCCTAGAGAGGGAGAACTCTATGCCAGTGGTCTCCATTCAGTCGCTGGTTGACCACAGAGAGGCGTAGCTCAAGTGTGTTAAAGACCCCAACCTCCCATGCAGTTCTCATTTTTATCAGCGGAAGATCTGATGTTCCTGGTTCAAGTGTGTCTCCTATCTGAGCACACACACAGTTTGGGATTGACGTTATAAATTAGCATGGCAAACACTAGTCTCCTGTCTTTGCTTGCCCCACAAATACTGCCCTCACTGACTTTCTTTTTGTGTTTCACCAGCAGGATTGCCTTATCTGCAGCTTTTACATTCCTGTAACTAATCTCAGACAAGTGGATGTCTGTGCCGTTCATGTCACTGGTCTAATGACCTGGCTAGGGTCAGGCTCCTGCCCAGAGTCGTTTTAATCTGCCTTTGGAGGATCTTAATTTGTGACATAAAAAGGAGGGGGTGAAAACAAGGGATAAGAGACTAACTTCCCGAAAAATACTTAGTAGAACCTGGTAGCCACACAATAGACAAAGACTTGGACTTCTTTTCTCATCAGAGGTCATCTGACATCCATCTACACTTACCTCTGAGAGATGGTAAACTTTGATAGCCGTTGTTTTGGGACTTCAGTATTGCTAAGCAACAACATTATAGTTCTTTTCAACCATATCTTTGCACTTGAAAGGTGGCAAATAGGATTTTTTCCAAGTTGAAACGACTTGACAGGGGTCATTCTGTCTGTCAACATCAGAGATAAGGGTAGGGCCCAGGGACTGGAGCTCCCTGGCCAGCTCTGCATCTGTGTGCTGGAAACTGGTGGTGCAAACCTCTGCTCTAGAGCATGTGTATAGGTTATGGAGCAACTGACATTGATGTTCAGTGTCTTATGTAGATTTCTAGGACAAGATGTGATGTTTTATTTATAGGCATTACTTAGCAGGAATGGTAGTAGGTTTTTTGTAAACCACGCCTGTCGAGGATATGGTATGCAGGTTGAATAAAACAGTGTTTTCTCTCTTCCCCCTTTGCTCCAAATATGTTATTCCTTTTCCTTTAAGGTGCCAGATTGAAAATGCAAATGCTCTTTGAGAGTTTCTGTGACTTTGTTGCATTATCTGTGCAGCTCTTGGTTTCAGGGGACCTTCAAACAGACAAAATCGATCAACAGCAGGAGGAAGAAAATAGCTGTTGCCAAGGCAACTAGTGATGACTCATCCTGGGTAGCAAGCAGCAAAAGCTGTGAGGCTGCAGTAATTTTCCAGATGCTTAATCCAGCTCTGGCTTCTTTATTTCTCCCCCTGACAGCCAGCAATCCGCCTCTGCCTTTCTTTGCTCGGAGACCCACGCAGCCCGCAGCCGTACGTGATGCAGAGAGCAGTCTTTCGTGGTGCTTACCCAGGATGGTGTCACAGAAATGCGTCTGAGTAATGCAGATGAGCTGCTGAACGGATTGAACTGTAGCCCCCGAAGGCAGTAAAAATAGAACAGTAAACTGCCTGGCTATAAAAATACCCCGGTGTGTTGTTGGCTTCCCTCAATTCATATCTGAACGACTAGTGTTGCATACACTGTACCTTCAGCTATGTTATTACTAAATCAGTTCATCTTGTTCCTTTTCAGTAATTAGGCTGTGCAGCTATTTGCCTGTGCTGCATACACAGTGTGCTAAAAGGAAAAATGTGAACAGCATTCACCACATGCATTTCCATGAGCTAGCTTCTCTTTTCTTATGACCTACTATTTTTTTTTTTTTTATAAGAATGAATTTGATGAAATAGAACAGGTTAAGAGGCTTATCCAGGAAAAGGGCAGGAAAAGGAGCAGCACCTTCTATGTCACTCTGGGGCTGCCTACTTTGCAGTTTTTCTGCAATGACTGCATTGTAATACAGGCATCACCCCATTTGGGGCACTGTTAGAAATGTCTGTCTAGTTATTTACCAGCTCTGCTGACAATACAGAGTTCGTGGCTGTGGTGTGATGCTGCAAAACCCAAAAGTGACTAGATTAAAGCTAGCTACAATTTACAAGAGGAAGGTACATGTTTCCCTCTTGAGAGGGAGGAACAATTAGAGTAGAGAGAGAGTAGAATTTAGTTTCCCTGTTAAGTGCATCCATTATTCAGCTGTGGGGGATGTTAACTTGCTCTGCAGCATAGGGAGAAGTAAAAGGGGCAAAACAGTGACAGGAGAGCCATGGATTTGCTTTGGGAGGGGGAAGATTATTGTCTTGAAATTTCCTAATGCTTTTTGGCTAAGCTACTCTTTGTGCCTGTTTCACTTTGGTAAGGCAGAGATGATCCTGACTTCCTGTCTCAGTTTTTGCATTCACCTTCTCTGAGAGAGTGAGCATGTTTTACAAAGAGTTTGTATAAAAGCAGACTTCTCTTGATTTACACACACACACTACAAGAAAAAATAAAAAAGCTGATTAGAGCTGTATGGCTGTAGAACATAAGGAAGAGCAGTGGTGCCAAAGAATGAAAAGTCCTTGCACCGATGCCCAGGTGAACTGTGCTGATGGTACTGATGCTGCCAGCTGCTGTTCCGTGCAATCCCTGGAAGGCAGGTGGCATCTGTTGGTGAATAAATTGCGACCATCAGCTCCTTCTCCCGTAATACAGCACCTTGCATGCAAATCCTCATAAAAGTTTGGGCAGGGTATGCTGTTGAAGCAAGGCTGCTGCATTGCTGACAGGCTCTGCAGTATGATGTTGCTGGCTGACAGCCAAATCCCCATAAAGCCACCAAGTGTGTGGGCACGAGGAACCTGTATGTGTTGTTTATTTTCCGCTCTTTGTCTTGGTCAAATCATCTGCTGATAGCCATATATGTGGTATTGCATGAACACGCATTGTCTTGAATCTTTGTCTGCCATCAGTGAGTGGAATGTGTAAACATTTAATGAATGTCTGGTGACTGCTTTTCAGGGGAACTGTGGCGGTTTTTTTAAGGGCAACAGCAGAGGCTCATGATTTTACTGTGAGATCTGGAGCTGCTTCTTGGTATGCAGCAGTTCCTAACTGTGGGCAAGTTCTGTATATTCAAAGGGTATAGTGCTGTGTAATTGGTGTCTGACACTGCAACCTCACTAGTGGCTTGGGACATTAACCCTCCTTCACTTTGTAGCTTTGCATAAGAATTAATGTTATTGTTGAACAGGTTGATATACGTAGAGAATTTTCTAGAAAGCTCTCTTTTCCAGAGGCACAGAGTTTCAGCTATGTAACAAAATGAAAGCTGAGTATGAGATTTATTCATTCTTCCTCCCTGAAAAAAAACACATAAGAATCACTTCCTAGCAGGATAGTATACATGTATAAAGACGAAGATGCTGCTACCCAAGCAATCTGTGATTTCAGCAGCAATTACTGTAGGCCTGTGTTGTTGTGCTGGTTTTGGTGCTAAATAGATATTTACTCTATAATAAAAGTTCTGCAGTCCTAGCAAACTCCTTGAGTGAAGGATCAAATATCATCAAATGCATTGAGCTCATGTATATTTCATGGGTCCTAGAAAAGATGCTGGCCTCTCACATCTCTTTGGAAAAGCAAAAATAGTAGTTTAAACCCATCTCACCAATGCTATAATATTCACTTTTATTAATAAGGATGTATTGACTTGCTAATTTTGTGATCAATTAGATTTGTAAGTAGGTTGCCCAGAACCTGGTGGAAATGCATCTCCAACACTGTCTGTAGGTAACAGTATTTGTAACTAGTTGCATGCTAGTTGCATGGCTAGTTTGCTCACAGAAGGCATGTTCTGGAGAGGAGCTGGCTAATGCCACTCTATCCAGTGAAGGTCTCAAAGGACTCCTCGGGAATGATTTAAAGGGATAAGAATCTGAATCCTTTTCAAAGTAACACTGTGTTTTTAGCTGACTTTTGGAAGAGAGCATTATTAATAAATGTGACTGGATAAAATCTTTAATCAGGGCAGCTTTGGAATACTTGAAGTTGTTGCACAACTTCTACTCTGTAAGCCTTGCCTTCTATCAAGTATGTAAAAGTGCATTTTCAGCATCCCCTTCTGGATATTTTTTTTCTCAAAGTCATCTTGTACCCAGGCCTGCACTCTTCTGAGTTTACTTGCTGGGGATCCTATACCACGGGAGCCGTGTGATGTAGAAAATGTAGTTCCCATCTGCTTTTCAAAGGTATTCAGTACAGTGACCAGAAGGGGTCACTGCTGAGGCCCACAACGACGTCTCCTCTGTAGCCCATGCTGTTGAAGGAATAAGCCACCCAGCGTTGCATGTGAGCAAACGATCCTGTCTGCATGTCAAAATCAGCCCTGCATCACTGATTCCCAATTCATTAATTGCAAACTGCAATTGCTAGGCCTTCAGTGTCTTGCAGAAACAAATGAAAATAGATTAAAAGTCAAGAGAGGTGAGAAGAAAGTGTGTTTGGTGGAGATGGCCCTGAATGGTGCTGTTCAGCGTGTGTATGATGGCTGAGCCAGCTGGCAGCCTGGAGGCTGCTGGAGCAGGAGCACCATCCATCACTGCTGTAAGCTAAGGTGACATCCCCCAGAGCTGGTCATCTCTGCAGCGAAAAGGAGCTGGCACTGCATCTTTCAAAAAGGGAGCAAAATCAGTAGCTGCCCTTGACTTCGCAAAGCTCTGGGCTCATTTATCTCCATGCAAATGTTATATAGATAGACTTTATTTTTGCTTATCTTAAACTAACATAAAGCAAAGTGTCTTTTTCAGGAAGGAACTGCTCAGCTCATAGCAATGGATTGAACTAAATACCAGGTTCTAAATGCTGAGCATAGCTTTTTGTTTGGATTTTGAAATTGCCTGTTCTTATAATGTGCTCTCTAAATCCCTCTGATCCAAACTATTGTTTATAGAAAATAGGGATCTTACGTCTTTGGAACATGCAGCCCTGGGGAGATTTAAAATCCAGGTATATCTCATTTCATGCTGCCCTGACATCAGTCAGTGCGTGGCACTTCTCTGGGGAAATTCCCAAGCAGAAGCCAGTTGCTACTAATTTTGTTCTGGCATTTGGATGGCTGTCCTTTAAAAACAGTGTCATAGACTGTTGAAGAGAGAATGCGTGTCATATAGAATATCATAGAACAACTTGTATTGGAAGGGACTTTCAAGACCACTCAGTTCCAACCCCCTGCCATGGGCAGGGACACCTCCCACCAGACCACGTTGCCCAAAGCCCCATCCAGCCTGGCCTTGAGTGCTTCCAGTGATGGGGCATCCACAGCTGCTCTGGGCAGCCTGTGCCAGGGTCTCACTGCCCTCTGAGTGAAGAATTTCCTCCTAACATCTAATCTACATCTCCCCTCTTTTAATTTAAAACCATTCCCCCTTGTCCTGTCATTGTCTGCCCAAGCAAAAAGTTGCTCTCCATCTATTTTATAAGCTCCCTTTAAGTATTGAAAAGCTGCAATAAGGTCACCTGGAGCCTTCTCTTCTCCAGGGTGAACATCCCCAGCTCTCTCATAGAGAGAGCCTGTCTTCATAGGAGAGGTGCTCTGGCCCTTTGATCATCTTCTCTGGACCTGCTTTAACAGGCCCACATGCTTCTTGTGCTCCCAAGTCCTTCACCTCAAGGCTGTTCTCAGTGAGTTCTCCACCAGTCTGTGCTCATGTCTGGGATTGCCCTGACCCAGGTGCAGCACCTTGCACTTGGCCTTGTTGAACCTTGTTATCTTTGCATGGGCCCACTTCTCAAACTTTTCCAGGTATGATAGTCACCCCACTAATGAGATTTACAAACGGACTTGTTCAGCTTCGTTTTTCTCCATTTTCCTGGTAGTAAGGTATATTACTTTGACAGTTTCGCAGGGGAAGCAGTGGAATCAGTGTTTTCTGAAACCTTAAAAGCCATAGATGCTGAGAGTGTTTGGGACTGGTGCTAGACCTCCTCACGTAGGTGTACACTAACTGGCATGGCAAGCTCCTAGTGGAAATGGCTACTGCATTACCCCTGAACAGCAATGTAATGCTCAGCACAGTGCTGTGAAGCTATGCTCTAACTGTGAGGTATTTTATTAGGATGATGAGAGAGAAGGTGGATCCAGCCTTACTGGATAAAGGCAGAGGAAATCCAAGTTATGTTACATGCTAGGTTCTTTATTTGTGGGATTTACTTTCCTGTTTCACGCTCTTTCACAGCTGCCTACCTGTTAGTTTATCTTTATTGGAGTTGTGGAAGAAGGTGCTTGTAGTCCAGGTCCTGTAATGCTAGTTGCTGAAGTCTTTAGGAAAAAGTAATGCTGTGGATCACTTGATATTTGTACTCTTAATTTTATTTTTGTGGAAATGAAGCAGAGCATAATACTTAGACTTCTGGTCTGTCTGCACTCTATGCAGGATAGCACTCTGTCTCATGAAGCACGTGCAGTTTAGTCTAGGAACGCTCAGGGTTTTTTCCTACCATGTTACACAGTCAATTCAATTTATCTCTTCGTGATGTGTCCCAAATATCCGCGTCACTCCAGGGTACTGATTCAGAATTGAGTGCCATCTCCTATCGTCTATGTCTAGCCTTAAGGTGTGGTGAGATTTCTCTGCAGATCTTTCTCTGAAGTTTGGGCCAAGCCTGCTCTGCTTAGATAAGAACTATCGGTGGTGACTGCAGTTGTCTCTAACACTGAGCAAAGTTATCTTTAGCTGTCTTCCTGTGCTGGCTACTCACACGTTTTCTCCATGAGCACTACAGAATTTCCTCTGCTCAGCAGGGTGTCAGCTCTGAAGCTTAATTAGTACTGGTGTGGTTAGGTGGTTTGCTGCTCAGCACAGGTTTAAAATAAAGTCGGTGAAGAAGTTTCATGGAGGTTGCTTCTTTTGTTGATGTTTTTCCTTCATTATTACTGCATTTGTGTCAGTGACCACTTTAGCCTTGCAAGTAAGAACCCTTAAAACCTGTCCTAGCCATCTCTTGTACGATGCAAGAGGTGACTGGGATGTCCTGTCATTGTAGGGAGGCTGGGAGAAGACCAGGGTATTGTAGTAACAGCCCTTTCTAATCCTCTTAATCTAAATCGCTTTGAAATGAGTCACATATGTATATAATTGACTCTTGTGCACTGTATAACAACACCATGCCATATGCTTGTCACTTATTGGTTTGAGGCTTCTGTCCTCAAAGAGGGTACCTGGCACCTTTTGCTAGCGCTATATTTTCCACTGTACTTTTTTTATTTTAAGCAGTACTTATGTTTCCCAGACTGACAACCACTGCTTTGGGATTCCTGAGGGCATCACTAGAGACAAAGAATCTTCCTCCCCCATAAAAAACAATTTCTGATTTTTTTCCCCCGCCTCTTTTTCTATAATGTGCCTTCTAAAATCATTGGATCTAAACACCTTAAGAAAAAAAGGGTAAAGGTAGAAAAATAAACCCTGAAAAGTAGGTTTGCACTTGGCAGCTCATATCTAATAAAGGGGATAAATATTTCTAAAGCTATTCTGTTAATGAAGTAGTATTGTGGAAGTGTACCACAGTGTTCTCCTGCGAAATACTTTGGGCCTTGAGCATAGGGGCTTAAACCAGGGACATTTTAACTTAATTCTCCTTGGTAGGTGATTACAAAATGTTGGTTGCTTTTTAAGTGATAATCTCTTTACTCCTGCATCTGTTGTACTTATGAAAATCATGCACAGAGGGTACTAACCAGTGCTTCTTCACTTGTCGAGTAGAACTGGTGGTGCCCAGGACATGAGCATGCATGAAGTCAGCAAACTCTCTGCAGGGTAGGTTGGAGAAAAGCACAAATTGGTACCTTTAGAAACAGCACTCAGAGATGCAGAATGATCTTTTGCCCACACTTGGTAGTGGAGGTGGGCAAGGAGGAAAGCCCACACATTTACCTCCTTGAGAGGATCAAGGACCTCCTTGATAGGAGCCAAGACTCCTGTAAGGGTTTCCATGGGGCAGGAAAGGTAATTTTCCCCAAGGCCTCTTGCTTTGAGGCTCCTGCTGTTCATGCCTCTCTGCACAGGGAGGTTTGCCCACCTAGCTTTTGCGTTGGGCTTTCCCTGCTGCTCTGGTGGCTCTGTGTGCTCCCCAGGAGGGCTTCAGGCAGTTGGGTGTTCCTGCTCCCAAACTAGTGGGCACCTCCAGCCTTCCCTTCCCTTCCCTTCCCTTCCCTTCCCTTCCCTTCCCTTCCCTTCCCTTCCCTTCCCTTCCCTTCCCTTCCCTTCCCTTCCCTTCCCTTCCCTTCCCTTCCCTTCCCTTCCCTTCCCTTCCCTTCCCTTCCCTTCCCTTCCCTTCCCTTCCCTTCCCTTCCCTTCCCTTCCCTTCCCTTCCCTTCCCTTCCCTTCCCTTCCCTTCCCTTCCCTTCCCTTCCCTTCCCTTCCCTTCCCTTCCCTTCCCTTCCCTTCCCTTCCCTTCCCTTCCCTTCCCTTCCCTTCCCTTCCCTTCCCTTCCCTTCCCTTCCCTTCCCTTCCCACAAGCGAGAGACAGCTGTAGTGATCAAAGCCAAAGTGAAGGTCTCAGAGGTGCGTGAATGGCTGCTGAAGTGTTTTAACCACTCTCCGCTGGTTCAGCCCATCAGTTTCATCTGTCAGGCTTGTCTGCTCTATCCTAAAAGAGTAAGTAAGACCTCACTGCCACTTTCCCTCCCCTTCTTAAAGGTGCCTTTAATTATGAGCTGCCACAGCTCATAAATCTGGCAGATGTCATCAAGGGCAGACAGTTTCTGAACATGGACCACCTAATCACATCTTCACTGCTAACAAAGCAGAGGGAACAGTCAACTCGTATCTCTTCTGATGGCTTAAAAACTAATTAGTCTGTCTCTTGAATGAAAACCAAATGATTTCAGTCAGGGAGCAAAATGTTCAAGGACAATCCTTAATAAACAGTTCTTACAGTCCAGCTGGAAATGCAAATAGTCAATTCCCCTACAGTGTCCTGCAGCCCATGTGTATTTTCACAAGTTGGTGTGGTGGCAGTGTTATCAAACAGAAGTTGTCCAGAAATTTTCCCTCAAACTTAAAGGTGAGATCTGCTTTCTGAGTGGTTTGAAAACAAACAAACAAAAAAACCCACCTACTTTTGCCCTCAAATCTTTGCTTGCAAAGCAAAGGAGCAAAAGGGGGTCAGAACCAAGAAAAATAGAAGAAGGAGACTTGTGTCAGAAGCTGATGGAATTTATTCTTTATATGTATTTTGATGTATTACTACTATGACTACAGATGTAGGGTTTGGATTGCTTTGTAGTGTGGGAGATTTAGTGTAGATCTTCAGGAAAAATGTTTGATGTTGGAGATGTTTTAGAACTGATCAGACTAGCATCTGTAAGGAAATATCAGGGTAAACTTAGTTTTGTTTCAGAGCAAAAAGATGGACTACATTACTCGGAGGGCTCTTTCAGCTCTGTTCTTCCACTGTGCTGCATTTCTAGGACAGTCAGTCTGCCTTTGTTGATGTAAGTCTGTCTGGGACCGTGAGCTACCACTAATGCCTGATAAGCAGAACGGCTTTAGATAGCCAGGAAAAGGGAGCTGGGAGACCTCTGTTCTCTTCCTGCTCTGCTAACTGGCTGCAGACAAATGTTTTTGCCTTCCAAGCAAACCATCCACGCTATATCCCTGTCTTTTCCAGTTGTAGATCGATTGGTGCAGGGCTGTTTCTCAGCCTGTGTTTGTGTAGCACAGCACAGCTCCAGTCCTCCTTGCAAAATGATAATAACATTGATTTCTAGTCTCAGTTACAAATGAGGGAGGTGTAAAGGGCTGATATTTGAATGTTTCAGGTACTCTCTTATTAAGCTAGGTCCTTGTTAGTAATATTTTAAGGAGTATCACAAGGGAATATTTTAAAACATCAGGAATTGCTCCTGAGAGCAGGTTGTGCATGGAAGAGCGGAGCTGGCAAGACAGGCAAATATTGGCTTTGTAAAGTGGGTACATTTTCTGATTGTTTTGTGTCTTGTGTGGGGGCTGAAGGATGCTGTAGCCCTGGCAAGCAGCTGATAACTAGCCAAGATCTAGAGCCAAACACACAAGTTTCTTATGTTAGCAGCTGGGACTTAGCATGCAGGTTTGGGTCCTGAGCTGTGGTGTTTTTGTGCCTTTCCTTCAACCTGCTGTCTTTTGGATTTTTGGTCTCAGTTGAGTTGGGGAAGAATCGCTCTGAACGTTGCTTCTGACATCTGTTTGGTGAGGTAGGTAGTCACATGCATAGCTTTCTCTCCTCTTCCTGGTTTTGCCTGATATTCCTGACTTGTCCCTCGCAAAGAGCACGCTGGGCTTCATGGAGGGAGATGTGAGCAGTGTAGCCCTCTTCCTTCACAGCTCCACTGTTTGTTCTTCGTATCTCGTCTCTGAGCGCACATGCATAATGTGTTCGGGTGCTGAACGTGGTGTATGACCACACCACAAACATAACACGAGCGCTTTTTCAGCAGCAGCTCCTATTTTATAATATATGCCATCAGCAAGCAGTTCAATCAATACTTTTCTTTTGTTATCATGATGCTTGACACTCAATCTTATGTTAGTTTTCTTTCTGTTCCTCAAGTGCATGTTGCTGCATTTATGCTAGAGGCCTGCGCCTTGCTTCAGTTCTGAAATGCAAATGCTGCATGAAGGAGGGAGTAAGTGAAAAAAGGCTTCCCTTGCTCTCTGCCTGCTGCTGCAGAGGCAGAAGCAAAATACCTCACATGTGAGGGGGACAATTGGGGTTAAGTAGCACTGTTTCCCAAGGAGGTGGTTTCAGCTTTACAACATCAGGTTGTTGAGTACAGCCTAGCAATTGGAAGTGGTGTTTTTGGCAGCAGTGTGTAAGCTGAAAGCCGGCCTCCGAGAGGGCTTAAAGTACTCCAGCATTTGTCTGTCCTCCCCTGTAGGCATTCAATATGGCTCTGCCTTCCAGTGCCCTGGTTATGGCCACATAAGGGTGTGAGCAGTCAGTGGGGGAGAGAAAGCTATTTCCAAGGGTAGGGAGGGGATGCTCTTTGTTCTGTTTAGACAATTCTGCATCGATTTTTACTTGATATCTGATTGTATATGAAGTCAAATACCTTAACTGAGTATAGGTAAATATAGGTGTATACTAGTTTGTTGCTCGGGTGCTGACTTGGAATGGTGGTACATTTCCAAACTGGGGTTTTACTGATTTTTATTGATTCCAAAGTTAAATCTGTTCATTTTTATTCTTAGCATGTGTTTCAGTTCCTTTTTTAGAGAATTGTTTTTTCCTTTTAAACCACATTGTGTTAGGGATTATCCTAGAACTGAGGGACATCAGTGAGGAGTTTCTAGGGGTCGATGAATGAATCTTTTTTGAAGGTCATTTAAAAATCTGTTGGAATATTGAATGCTGCTCATGGTGTGGATAATGAAAGCAGCGTAGATACCTGTGGTTTGACTTAATGTTGATACTTTCTTGGCAGATTGCCTTTTTCTCTAGCTTCTTTAGCGATGACATTGGGATGCCAGAACGTGATGTAGGAGTGGGATGGGAGAAGATACACTTTTGAAGTAAAGGGAGCACTTGTAAAACTCAGCCACAAATGACAGCAGAAATACAAAATTTATGACAGCTCTTTATTATATACAATTGATTATGTTCCTTACTTCAGCAGTAAGCAACAGTGCCTAGCTTCAGCTCTTTACAGTGGTGAGGCTAGTAATTAATAAAGCCTCAGATGTGAAGCAGACCACAAGGTGATGTCTGTAGAAGAAATATCTACAGTAAGTACGGCCAAAGTTATTTCTGGTGGTTCATTAAATGTATAGAATTAAAAATAAAGTTAAATGTTAAGTATAATTACTAAAAGAGCACAGCCAGAGTGTGACCAGCCAACTTGGGTATGACAAAAGACTTCTACATTGATTTTTATGGCAAAAATATAGCAAAGGCAGGCAGCCATTAGAAAATGGCTTTTCATACTCCTTCCTGCTATTCTTATCACTTTGAATATTTCTGGAAGCTATCTTTCTGTACCTTGAAAAGAATGAAGACATACAAATTTGCCAGCTCTTATCCTGCAATTGCCATCTGGCCACGGATTCCAAGTAACTGTCTAAAATAATGGAATGGTTCCTGGGACATGTCATCCGTCAGGGAGATCTTGGCTGGAAAAGTGATGTGTTATTGCCAGTGTTATTGGGTAATTGGGTGTTAGCTCTTTCCTTCTGTGACCCCACAGTGGAGTTTGGACAGTGAAAGATGGAAGGAACGACTCCTTTGTCAGTACCCAGGATGGAAGCTACCACTTGAATGAAAAAGGCTTTTTAAAAAGTTGTTGATAAATAGATGCCTCAAAAATGTGTCTTTCTACTAAAGAAAAAAAAAAAGCAACCTGATGCCAAGCAACCTGATCCCTTTGCAGTTCTGAACTATCAGTGCTCATTCTGTGAGTAGAAACCTAGGAGCCTTTTCTGTAATTACCTCCTCTGCAGACACACACTGTAGTTCTGTGTTGGTGATGAGCCCCATGACAGAAAGAGACCAGATCAGATGTTCTTGGTCCATGCAACACAAAGAGGTGAACTGGTACAAACTCTACCAGTAAAGGTTCGGTCAGAAAATTTCATAGGGGCAATTTTATCTTGTAGTTTTTACTCTACAGTTTCATCTCTTCAGCAGCTGGACAAAAAACAATAAAGCTGGCTGACAATATTGCCTTGTGTCACCTAAAACTGTAGCTGAACAACCATGCCTGATCCAGACTAAGTTTCTTCCTGCTGGCTTATCCAGCAGTGTGTTGTTGAAAGTCACAGAACCACAGTATGCTGTGGGTTTGAGAAGCTGTTTCTCCCAAAGATGTTTGCAAGCAGTTTGCCTTTGCTCGGGATATGGTTACAAGCACACTTCTTTCAGTGGTTGTGTTAACTCAAAGTCCTGGGGTTTGATTTCCTCCCCTGCCTCTTTGAACCAACATCAAATTCTCATGGGTTGGAGAGGGGGAAATGGGGAGAAGACAAAGAAATTATGATGAAGGGAGCAACAGCAGCCCCCTCCTGGGCAACTCCCACCAATTTTGTTGTTGAGCCCGATGTCATATGGTGTGGGACATACCTTTGGCCAGTTTAGGTCATCTGCCTTGTCTGTGTGTCCCCTCCCAGCTTCTGGTGCAGCCCCAGCCTCCTCACTGGCAAGGCAGTGTGAGAAGCAGGAAAGTCCTTGACTTGATGTAAGCACTGCTCAGTGACAACTGAAACAGGTGTGTTATCAGTGTTATTTTCATCCTGAATTGGAAACATTGTGCCATACTGGCTGCTATGAAGAAAGTTAACTTTATTCCAGCTGAAACCGGGACATCAGTGAAGCTCTGACACCTCACAGTGTACTTTTAAGCATGGGTGTGAATTCATGTTTGAGTCCCAATTCTTATCTGATGCTCACTGTCAATCTCCAGCTCCAGGAAACTTGGATCCTGAAAACTTTTTCCTGTCTATGGGGTGTGTCCTACCTTGGGCTTGCATGCAGTGCAGACAGATTTCAGGTCATCTTTGAGGAATGAAAGAGAGGGAGAGGAGGAGGACACTGCAGGCAGGCTGGGTGGTGCTGCTGTTACCTGTGGAAACCTGTGCCTAACTCTGCAATGGTAAGGACAAGATGTTTTCAGGCTGGGCTTATCCCTCTACTCCTAATAAACTGGTATAAGCTCAACCAAAAGCATGTTATAGTTGTATTCCTTCTGACAGCAAGTTGTCTATTTTACTTCTTAGTTTTCCCTTTTGTTTACGGCACTTTGGTGCGTGTACTTGTTCTGGTACTGAAGTAGAAAAGTGCCATCTCCTGACCTCTTGATCCTACCTCCTGGTGGTACAAATGGGTGACACTCTGCTCAGTGAGATCAAGCTGCACAAGGTATTGCTGCAGGTGTAAGTAGAGATAGGATCAGCGGTGCAGTGGTGCAGCAGAGAAGCTGAGAACAATAGAAGAGTAGATTAAGGCAGAGAAATAAATAGTCATTGGTGCAAGGAAATTGTTGTATGAATTAGTGTTAAAAAAAAAAAATTGAAGAAGACCAAGTCAAGTAAGTCTTTGGCTGTGTATCCTAAGTTCCCAATGTATCTGTCCATGTGGATATAAATGTCAATGCTATGTGCTGATGTCAATGCTATGTGCTGTAAAGATGGGTTAGGTGTCTTAAAATAACTTCTGTCTTTGCTCCTTCCCCACACTCGTATCAAAGGTGTCAAAACTTATGCATACGTTTGAAGAACCACAGCCAGGAAACTGAGGCAGGCAGCTTTTTTCAATGAATTTTTCAAGAAAATGCATGATTGTGTCCCGTGATCTGTCAGTAAAGTCCAAATATGTTGATGTAAGTAAGTGCACTAAGCTATAAATCATTTACACTTCAAGGGAAACCCATTATCCAGGAGCAATAGGTGTATACAGAGTGGTTATGAAAGGAAAATGGATCCTGGTGTTGTGAAAGCAGAGTGGTCTTGGCTGGCTGTGACTTGACTTGTTGCTTCTTTCCACACATTGTTTCCATGCATCTTTTTAGTACTTTCCAGTGTGGAGTCCTTCGTTTTTTCTTTTGGGCAACCCAATTTTCTAGTACTTGTTTAAGAAATCAAAAGCTCTCTTTTAATATCAGCTGGTGGACTGTACTCTGATCACAAGTGTTTCTTGAGAAGTATTAGTGTTGGTCTCACAGACATGGTCTGTTTTGTGTACTGCAGAGATATTTATGAGAAGGTCTGGCAGGGTGGCTTAGTGGTTTAGTCACTGACGGTCTCCTTTTCAAGTAAAAGCAGTCTCATTCCTGAGGTGAGAGAGCTGGGTAGGGATATATAGGGTTTGGTGGGTGGCTTGCGTTGGGAAGAGAAGCTGAGCAGAGGAGTGTCACTTGTGTATAACTCAATTCTATTTTCTTATTAGTTTTGGGGATGTGCAATCTAGATGCCTTCACACCTAGTGGAGGAGCAGCTGAGTGAGACTCGTGTTTAAATAGGTGGCAGTCTAGATTCTCCAGGGTATATTCACTCTTCACCTCTCACATTGTGGCCTGCAGCTATTTCCTGGCCTTGCTGGCAGTCTCCTGGGTAGCCTGCATTCGCGCTGGCACTGCTTGCTTGTCACTTGGCACCAAATTGGCGAGGAGGGCAGGACTGGGTCTGGGAGGAGGCTGTTGGTGGGGTGCCACAGAAACAGCCCTCAGCTGGCAAAAGGCCTGCTCCACTTACAGCTCATCGCCTGCCTCTCCAGTGTGGGCTGGGGCTGAGTTGCAGCTCCCTGTTTACTCTCAGTTGGTCAGAGCCAAAAAGTATCAGTGATAAAAACAACAACTTCCAAGCTGGTGCAGGTCCCTGTGTAAATCGGTGTGGTCTTAACTACCTACACGGCCATAGACTGGATTTTTTTTAAATAAAAATGAAAGCAGCGTGCAGCTGTCTCACAGTCTGTATGTGCCTGAGCATATGTGTGTCTGGACGGTGTGTTCATGACTTCCTCCGTTCTTTATGCTTATCCAGACACCAGGCTTTCTGGTCACCTCCAAGACTGGCAGCTTCCTAGGAGAAAGATGTGATGTTGTCTTGCTGCTGTGCTTAAACGACACCAAGCGCAAAGGGATGGCAGCGTGTGTGAGGATGAACAACCACGTGGGCTGGGTGCTGATACCAGGAGAGGTCTGGATGCAGGATGTAGAGCAGGGAGAAGTTTCTTTCCTCATGCAGAACATGTCTCACAATGGAAAGCCATAATGGAGGGCTGAGAGTGATCTTTGGAGCTACTGTTGAGATCAGGTGTCTGTTTTGTTTGCTCCTTCAGTAGCTGTGATGAAATTAATGGGTCTGGCTGCGTGGTGAGATAGCAGGCTTCGCAGCAGAATTGTTTGTAATGGCACAAGTGTCAGTTGCTGTTTTTGGCTTATCTGAGTTCCTGAAAGAGAGTAGCCATGTTTCCCTGGGGGCAGCAGGAGATGGGTGTTATGCATCACTCTAATTGCACTAAGCAATGAAAATGCTGTCTGCACGCACACCTTAATGGATGTAATTTCCTGGTTTTATGCAGTTTGTCACACATAGACAAATGGTTCTGCCCAATGCTGTCTTGCTCATTAAGGTGTGTTTTCACCATGGAGCAGATTGGCAGCCCATCAAAAGTCCATCCAGATGATATTGCAAGGCATTTTTAACCCAGTCTTTTTGGCTGGGTATCCACTACCCCATTTGGAGTGAATAGATGCTAATGGTGCTTTAATCAGCGTGAAGAATAGCTCGATCCATCTGCAGAAGTGAGCGCTCTGTCATGGGGATTGGTGCCCTGGCAGGCAGCTTCTTAGAAAACGACTTGCTCCCCGTCTCATTTCTGCGGGCTGCCCTGTTGCATGGCTGGGACGTGGTGCTCTCAGAGTTCAGTCTCCCCAATGGGCATGTTTTAGATGCATTGCAAGTCTTCTCTGAATTTGTTTACATTGGTACCCAGTCTGAAATGGGCTCAAAGCATGAGTTCATGTGCTCTTAGCAGGGGGAAAAGAATCTGTCTCTGAGCAGCATCGTGTTTGAATCAGTTCCTGGAACGCCATATGGACTCGCATGTAGTTATTTTCCCCAAACATCAGAGTTTCCAAAGGAGAGATCCTGAGATTCTAAAGGGCTTCTGAGTCTCAACTCTGTGCTCAGGTATTTATGTCAGTGTCAATCTTAAGATACTACGCAATATACTCACCAGATATCCAGGAATATCTGTGACTTCACTATTTGACAGACTAGTAGCTGAGGGTCCCCAGTGGTCAGAAGCTTCTGAATTGAACTGTGCTATGCCATTGGTGTTTTTTCCTTTTGATATGCTTGTGAAAGCAGTGGGACCCTTCAGCTTTCAGACTAGCAGTTAGTATATGTTTTGCGTTTCCTAACTGAATAAATTTTGTAGATAAATAGGGGCTTAATTAGGCTGTACTTTGTGGGAGAGAAGCTGTTTGAAGGAGGATATTAGAGTGGTGGATTTTTTCCTTTATTTTTCCTTTGAATGCCAAATCAAGGAATGCTGGTTTTTGCAGGCTACAGCTACTTCTGTTTACTTCTGTCACGTTGCTTGTATTTTTAACAGGGGTGTGTACTTGAATGAGCTGAGTGCTTCTCATGCTTAATTCAAATAAGTAATTATTCTCCCTAGAGAATTCAACCACTCTAGTGATATCCTATTCCTGCCCTGCTTCCAAGCTTGGGGAGTAGGAATTGATTCGAGATATTCACAGTTCTCACTGCAAGACTTGTGGGCATTACAGCATGTGCTATATTTATACTCCTGACCGCTCGGTGAGGTAGGAATGCGCTTTGCCCCCTGTGTTATGGATTGGAAGGTGTCTGAAGCACACAGTCAAATTTTCAAAGCTTTTCAGACAGGTGGCTTATGGTTTTCTATGTGTGTTTTGTTCTGTTCTTCAAATCCCTTTCTGCATTAAAATTGAGCTGGAGACCTGAATCTTTTGGAAATCCTGCTGAAAACCTTTCTGTAATTTTTGGTGCCTGAATACGTTGCAGAAAATCCCTTGAATATACTTTCAAAGGTCACACAGAGACTTTAGGAATTGAACCTGATTATGGCAAAATGCAGAGCTGAATTTTTGCCACCTGATGATCTGCCTTCCTTTTCACTTTCCCACTCAGGCAGTATGGTAAGTACGGGAGGCAGCAGTGTAAGAGACCCACCTCTGTTTCTCGTTGCTTCTGCAGCAGCCACCCCTTCTGCCCTGCTGGTTGACACGGTGCCAGTTTTCTGAGGAAAACTTACACCTCTCTGTGAGGCATGCCCTCATAAAAAGGAGCCGGGAGCACCGAGCTGTGCTGCAGGCAGTGCAGCTCTCCCACTTCTAAAGACTCCAGTTTGGGGTTTAACAATGTGTTGTACCAAACAGCTACCTCAGCAGTTGATGCGGAGTCCCCAGGGGGAAGCTGCTGGCAGTGAGGAGCCTCCTGAGCACCGCCAGTCCCCCACGGCACGCCGACAGCAGGGCTGCGCAGCTGGTAGCTTCACTAAAACGCAGCACGTAGGTGAGGGCGTGTGCGCGATAGCTCCCTTTGACAAATCAGTTGCATGGCTACAGCAGAGGCAAAGATTACCTGAGAGTTTTCCAGGATCAAAACTGAGGAATCTACATTCACCCCTTTTCTGGTTTGTTTTAGCGATCATTTCATGGCTGACTGTGGGCAATGGTGTGGTCTGGTAATGCAGTGTCGTGTAAGCTGGATCTTGATGATGAGCACGGAGCATGTGATATCGAACTAGAGGTAGCTAAAGTCACTGCAAATGCATCTCCTCCCTCAACTTCAGCGTGCACTGGAGCTTGTATTTAACAAATAGATGTCTGCCAGGCATCCCTGCTTGTATCACAGGCTGTGGTCCATGCTAGGTAGTAGTGCTGCTTCTTGTTTCACAGGTTCAGCATAACTGTTGCATGGTGCGCTGGGTACCTCAACCTCTTCTATTGCTAAGGACCTTCTCTTTATGGTTCTGCAGCCTGTCTAGCACAAGGGTCTCTGTGTCCTGGTGCCCAGGCTGCTGTGGCTGCCTTTCCCAGAGTCTCCAGAGCAGTATCTTCTTTCCCCTTGTTGCTGCTGTTCTCATGGTCTTGCATCTGCACACCCCGAAGGGATTGTTGTGGCTGTGAGCATCACCACTGTTTTTTAGCCCTTGCTTTACGTTAGGGGACCCAGTAATGTGCATGCACTGAATTGGTTTGCAACAACTGTGCCTGCTCCTCGGGTGCTCTGGTCAGCACTGAGCATCATATGCAGGGACAACGGACAGCAGACAAGTTGCTCTTGATGGAAATTATACAGTTACTATGGGGGAAGGACCCATAGCACTGGAAAGGCACCTGGAGAGGCTGCTCATTTGGAGATCCTTTCCTGGGGTCCGTGATGGACACTGGAGAGAGTTTTCCCTTCTTGTTTGCTCTTTCCCCTTCCCTCCCCATTGGAGGGAAGGTGAGGCAATTTTCACCATTGCAGCTAATGTATACCTTGAGCTACTAATAGATCTTTGTGTATGTGTCTCACCATTTTGTGAGAATGTTCTAGTCCCAAGTAAGCCAGTCCTTTAGCAGAAAAAAAATGCATCTAATATTCATGACAGGGGGCACCAGAAATTAACTTTTTTCCAAGCACAGCCATACAATGATTAAATAAAATTGCCCCTGCTTCGAGTTGTGCTTGCGGCTGATCATGTCCAGACTCGATGAACCACTGCAGCCTGCCATATGCTGAGAAGAGACTGATCTCTGAATTAAATCAGTATTACACGGCAGCTTGTTCAGCTAGAGGCTTCTGTAAGGGTTAAGGCAATCTTGGGCCCTGCTTCCATGCTGTGTGCAGGATGAGCAGGAACAGAAAGCAGCTACGCAGCTGCCATTTTGCTGATGCCATTTCATGCAGACAAACTGAGATTGTACCAACCTGAAAAGAGACTGGCTTTGTCAGACCGCAGGCTGTCATTCTGTGACTGCATCGTTACGCTGAAGAAACGATTGGGATCACTGGTGTTGGGAATGAGTCTGCTTACCGGTTCCTAACAGGCTGGGGGCAGCTGCTCAATTAGAGCTTGTACCTCGCTTGTGTAAACTCTTTGTTCCTTTCCTTTTAATTGAGCTACAGTTCTTCTGCTTGTGAGGTAATGAAGAGCTAAGTGGCACACGCAGAGAACCTGCATGCTGAAGGCACAGCTGCAAGTTTTTCTTTTTCCCTCCCATTTCTGTTATCTTCTTGCTGCCTGTGTGAGCCCTGGGTAAAGGCCATGCTGTGCCATGGCAGAGCGCCAGCTGCCTGCGCCTCAGCTTACAGCTCCGGCGCGTGACCGTGCTGCAGTGTAACGTGCCACAGAGAAAGCAGGGCTCTGTCTTACCTCAGCCTTCGTTTCTCTCTTTGGTTTCCTCTCACTTCATGGTGGGAAATGCTTTCTGACTTGTACCTGACCTTGTGGGGGGCGGCTGCGGGGAAGTATGAATGTTCTTAATGTGCTTAATGATCTGTTTTTATACACTTAACACATTTTTTTTTCCTTTTTAAGATATACTTCAGAAGCCCTTGTGAAAGGTTTAGTTGGCAAATTTGGTAGACGTTCATCCATCGGTTCATCGCAGATCTTCTGTTATAAATGGGGCTGGGAGATGAAGATGGCTTGAAGGAGGAGACTTTCCAAATAGGATTAGTGGTGAAAGCACAGACAGGTATGCAAGCTGTGCATACCCTGTAGATACGTGAAAGTCTGGCAAGTTTGTACTGCCACTGTGAACTTGCTCTGGCTGAGTACATTGCTTTCAGAGATATGGGGTCAAACCTGCAAGGAGGGATGGTTATTCACAGGTCTTGCTAAAGCAGCAACTGGATGGATTTCTTCACACACTTGCTGTTCAGTGCTTCTCCACCTTATAGCATGCTAATAGCGTAAGAGAACCTGCAGTTTAGGAATTATTTGTATCCCTCAATATCCAGTGGTCCATCCAGTCAGGTATCCTTGCTGACGGAACAAAGCAGTGGTTCTCCCTGTGCTGTACCACACTTCTTTAAAACATGATAGGAAAGTTAGATTCTAGCTACTAACATGCCAGTTACAATGACTAACGCTAGCCGGGTCAGAAGAATGTGGCTGCTTGTCTCCCCTGTGTTTCTTTCGTAGCATTTAGACAGCCATACTATGCCATGCTGCAGGAAAAAGCTCTCCTTCCTCTTCCTCCAGCTTCTGAATGGAATCACTTCTTACCCAGAAAGTGGCCAGAATAACAGTTATGCTGCTAATGTCTTTCTAGTAATTTTCTTATCTATATCATGCTTATTGTGTGTATATATATATGTATTTTCATTTAGTACGTGGCATACTTGGCTCTGTAACTTTAGAAATCAAGTGTAAAAAAATTTTTAATGCACTTTTTTCTTTCTTTCTTTTTTTTTTTTTTTTTTTTTTTTGTTCTATATGTTATCTGCAGAAAAGCATGCTAACCAGGTGGGAGAATCACAGGCCCTGGAAGCAAAGAGAGAAGGGGCAAAGTGCCATCAGTAGAAAATTGAGGTGAGCACAAGCCAGACTGGCATGGAGTGGTGTTGCACAGATGATGTATGAAGTACAACTTCATTGACACAAGTTGCTTAGGTAACTGGGAATACTTCTCTGCTGTGTAGTGGAACATCCAGCATTAGTTTAATCTATTTCAATTTCTGTCACTTGGCAGTGTTGTTTGGAAAATACAGGTTTATATGTTTTTACAAAAAGTGTTCCTTAATATTAAAACATTTTATATGAACTGGTTTATTTTCCACTTTCATGGAGGTCATGATTAATGGAAATTTCAATTTTTCATATAGGATCTAGCACTGAGGAATTCCGCTAGTCCCAAATTTTCAATCTAGTTTTGCTTAAGCTGGTGTAGGATCAATTTAGGATGGAAGTTTCAGCTCTTATTCAGAAGCCAGTGAAATAACCGTGCATGTATACTTTAATTCTCAGTGCCTTGGAGCAATCAATATCCTGTTGAAAATTAAATGCAGAGGTCTTTTTGGAAAAAAATCTCAATGTAATAAGCTGTGAAATGGTACAGCACTATGCTAACAGAATGAGCCTGGAATATGAATGATATACTGGACAGGTGAACCAGCTGAGACCAGAATTGACATCAGGATGTCAGTGTTAGGATGTGGAATCTTGTGGATGCCAGAAAATCTATAAAACTAATTTAGTATTAAGTCACAAAGCAAACACTTGCTTTTCATATTAGATTTTTTTAAGACCTGACCTTGTTACATGTCAGTCAAGGGAGCCATTCTGAAGGACTATGCAGAGTACTTGGAGGCAATGTTAGATTTGCAGTGGATAAATTGTGCAATGGGGAGGAGGGATGAGTGGGGACAGAAAAAGGCAGTCATAAATTCCCAACATCCTTGGTACAGAGGGGCAGGATTCTTCTTTTACTGTAGTGATGCCACAGAATGCCCTATACTGTGAATTTACAGTATTGTGTGGCAGAATCTGACTCTGGAGCTTCATAGCTCTTTCTCTTTCTTGCATACAGGCTGCTCTTCAAAATGTCAACTGAACACATGTAAAATATCTTAAGCTTAAATCTGGCAGAATATAGGAATATAGCTGTACAGCATCCAACATATATCGAACCTAGCATCAGTTTCTGACCAAACGTGGGGAAGTACAGGGGAACAGCTCTAGCTATGTATCGCAAGTGACTCTTTCTCCTGAGTACTTGCTCAGACCTGGCCATGGTATGGGTACTCCAGAGATCCAGATTTCTCTTTGAATTTGTCTAATCTCATTGTGAACCCACATGTACCACTTAGAGCATGCTGTGCGGTGTGGTTTGAGTTATCTGTGTGAAGAGTAAGGAGTCATCTCCTCAGGACTGTTTCCAGCTTGTCTCCTGCCAGTTTCGTTTGATGTCTGCTAATTGTTGTACTGGAAGACAGTGCAGAGTTGTATTTTCCCCACACAGCCTCCACAGAATCTGATATTCTGCAGACCTCTGTCATACTTCATCCTCAGTCGCTTATTTTCCAGACTTCATTCCTGTCACAAATCTCCATCTTGCAGCATGACCTATCAATGTCACAGTACTGTAAGAGCAGAAACAAAACAGGTTATTGGGTCCAAATCTGTTTTCAGATGCTGTGCAGTAGAAACCGTAAAAGCACTGAGCATCTCAGAGAGGAAGTATCATTCCTGCCCTCCAGGAGGGGAGAAAGCAACGCTGCTGCCTGCTGTCCTGTACAGGCAGGCCCTGTTCTACTTGCGCTCTGGGCATGCAGCTAAGTGTTGCACAGTGCTCAGCCCAAGCTAATACACACAGTCTCAGCAACAGATATAAATTAGTGCTCTATGCTGTGCTAATGTGACTACACAGCTTTTGGAAAGAAGCTGTCTTGTAGTTGGCTGGGTCAGAGCACCTGGAATGGAAGGGGAACTGCCTGTCCCGGGCTAAGCTGTGCCAGCGTGTCCTGAGCACTGTGCTCGTTGCCACAGCCTGTTGGGGAGCAGAGTAAGCAGTGGCTCCAGTGGTACCCTGCCATTAACCCGCCCTCTGATTTCATGCGTAGTCTGTCTACTTAGAGCAGTGCTGAAGCACAGCTACTCTTGCGCCAGCTTCTTTACTGCAGTGTAGACACGTACTGCTCCTTGTGTCTTTGCAAGCCAAGAAGGCTGTAATATTGACTCATGATTTTGAATCCATCAGTGTCTATTCACTCAAGGATGCTTTTTGTCACAGGCACAGCTTCTTGGGTAGTAGATTGCCAGGGACAGTTAAGTGGTCACAGCACTATTGACTCAGTCAAAGCCTTGAAGAGCTGCATTCATGGTGGCTACTGCATGAAGAGGAGACTGTGGAACAGCAGACGTATGTCTTCCCCGCCAGCCCCTTCACCATCTTTGTAGCCCTCCTTTGGAGGTTATGTCCTTCTTAGATTGTGGCACCCAAAATCACACACTGCTCAAGATGAGGCCACACCAAAGCAGAGCGGGACAATCTCTTCCCTTGACTGGCAATGCTGTGCCTGATGCACTCCAGGGTATGGTTGGCCCTTTTGGCTGCCAGGCACACCGCTGGCTCACATTCTACTAGCCATTAACAAGAATCCCCAGATCCCTTTCTGTGGGGCTGCTCTGCAGCCTCTTGTCCCCAAGTCTGTATGTACAGCCTGGGTTGTCCTGTCCAAGTGTCAGATTCTGCACCTGGCTCCTGTTAAACTTCATGCAGTTGGTGACTGCCAGCTCTCTAATTTGTCAAGATCTTTCTGCAAGGCCTCTCCTCCTTCAAGGGAGTCAATGCCCCCTCCCAGTTTTGTATTATCTGCGAACTTAGAATACCTTTGAGTCCTGCATTCAAGTCATTTATGAAAACATTGAAGAGCACTGGCCCCAGAATAGAGCCCTGGGGCACACCACTAGTGACTGGCTGCCAGCCCGATGTAACCCCAATTACTATAACCCTTAAAAACAATGGGAGTAGTAAGGCTGTTCTCCAGGGTGGTGTGCTATCTGCCTGGGTCCTTCCTTCCTCCTTTCTCTGCTTCTCCCCTTTCTGTGGTAGTAGGGACCCAGCCCTTCATCCTGAGAGCAGCAAAAATTGGTTTTCCCTTTGAACTCCTGGAAAGGAGGAGTAGTTCTAGCTCTTTGTTATACTAAAATAGGTTGCATTCTTTAAATGATATTGCAAAAGGTAAGGGCCGTGTAAGTAGGAGGCTTATGTGTAAATCATGTAACTAACCTAAAGAATGTCTCTTCTCTACCTGCAATCATAACTAGTACTTGTTCTCCCCCCCTCTTTTTGACCTGAGAAATAAAGGTTGAGGAATGTTACGTTCTTCAGCTATTTGTGACTTGAACACATCCAGCAGAAGGCACATGGGGTATCCCGTTAATACAAATACCTTACCAGTTGGCTGATCACCATTTTAAAACACTTTTATTCCTTAGAATAGAAGTAGCATACGCCAGATTGGCATACGCAATTAAATGCTGCCCAGGTGCTTGCCGTGACCTCAGATAATCACTGCTCAAGGAAAAGCAGGGAGGGACACCTGCAGGCTCCTGCTCAGCTTGAGGGAGAAACATGCCATTACAGAGAAGTGGGGGCTGTTCAAAGCTGCACAGCTCTTTTTGCTGTTGCGAGAGTAGAGCTGGTGAAGAAAGGTGATGTGCAGGTGGCACAGCAACACTTAGCTGCCACCCAGGTGCCTGAGGGCACAGCAGTGAGATGCTGGATGTGCTCCAGTCTTTTCAGCACTTAGATGCAGCTCTGGCGTGAGCTGCTGTTCAATACTTCTTGGGCTCCTCACTTTTTCCAACAACAGCATTGACTGGAACACGCCTGACTGCTGTGACACGAGAGAAACCTTGTTATATTTCAGTCTGATAGTATTTTTAAAGGGTGAATGTTACCAGTGCTGTAAGCTGACAAGAAGTTATTGCAGAGCTGTTTGCTGAGTGAGGCTGCTGCGGTAATGCTGATGAGCAGTGCTCTGCTCCTTGCTGGGCGTGCTGGGGTGCACTGACAAGCTGGAAGGAATTCACAGGAAAGAAAGAAGAGAGATGAGAGGCCTGGGAAGTGATTTATAGGGATGATTGAAGTGGTCATTATGTCAGACTAGAGTAAATGGCAGGTGAGAAGGCACATGACAAACAATTTTGTAGATATACTGGGAAAGAGGAGTTATTTAGGGCTCCTCCTGGGGACAGAAAAAGGAAGGTGAAGTACTGAAGCAGGAAAGGGAAAGTTATAAACTCCCTGTAAGGATGTCCTGGGTGACACTAGGTAAAACAGAAGGAAAGACGGACACCATGAGGGGGACGGAAGTGTTCAGGCTTGCATCGCAAGCTGCTGGTGGTTTATGCAGCAGTTTAAGACCCTGCTACCTGACATGGCCCTGGGTCCTTCGAGTCACCTACTTCTTTCAGCCTGGGATGACCTGTCTCCAAGTCTGTGAAGTTACTACACGAAGGTGCACCAGCAGTTTAGTGGGAACCATTGTTTCTCTGAGTGTCTTTGAGATTACTGTCCTTGTCTTCTGGTATCAAAAATAACTATACCAATTTTACATCTTCACCAGGTTTTTGATTTGGTTCCATTCCCTTCTCTTCTCTTTTCAGCGCTGTCATTTGGTAGTGCTTTAACATTCCTGAAAGAAGAATTTACTCATCTCCTTGTGCTCTGTTTTTCATGTAACCTTTTTCGCATTATATATTCTTTCGAGGTGAAATCTGTCATGATCTCAGTGCATCATAAATATTGAGTTGAGAAGTATGAGCCGATCATCTAGTCTGCTTTCCTGATTTTGACAAATGGCACTCTAATGTGTTGTTTGACTTTTGTTTTGACGCTCTCAAACAATGGACTTGTGATTTCAGCGGTCAGCAAGTTCTTTTTTTTCCCCTCAGTCTTTTTTCTGCTGTCACTTCGTTTTTCCTAATAATCATCCCTTGCATAACACTTTCCTTTTCACCTTCTTCCTTGGTATATTATACCTTCCAAAAGCATGTTTGGGATGTGGAACATTTCAATGCTTTACTGAGGAGGTTGCTATTAGTTTCCTACTTTTCAAGTGATGAAACTGAATCCCAGAAGGGAAACTGGATCATCAAAAAGCCATTAACTGAACCTCCAGTACCTGGTTCCCTATCTCATGCTCTTTTAAGTGTGGGGCCCTGTTTTCTGTTACAGTTACTTATCTCTGTGAGATACACTGATTGACTCAACTCCCTTGGCTTCACTGACAATACTGCTGGGCCCATTTGCTGTCTTCAGGAGTTTTTGTGAAGACTGGTTGGGTTTGTCTCAGCTTTCTTGGGAGAAAAGGCCACCTCTTCCTGCCAGTACAGAGGGGGCATCCTGGCTAAGTCTCAAGAAGATGAGTCCTGGTCAGGCTTATGCTTCACACTGTCATCTATTTCCAGACCAAAGTTTCTCCATGATAATGTGGACTGGCATAGTGTGATCTTATTGTTTTGTATTTTACAGCGATGCTTAGAAGTCCCTTCAGAGTCCCATGGGTCTGCAAGCCCTCGTACACCTGGCAGGTCAGCAGCTCCATCCAATAGACCCTCCTCTGTACTCAAGAAATGCGTACATGGTCATGGAGAATGTAATCTCCTGCTGCAGGACCAGAGCATGACCTGGTACATAAGGTGTGTGGTAGCTACAATGCTCCCCTGTGGGCTACCACTTCTAGAAGCAGGTATGACCAGTCTGGTTTAACCTTTGAGGAGGGACGCATGTAGTCTGATTATCACATTTCCAGTAGTATCTAAATGCTGCAGTCAAGGACTTGTGTGTTTTTATGCTGGGACTGAGCACAACAAACTTCTGTGTTAAGTGACAAGTGAGACTATTGTCTTTGGCACTAGTGCTAATGATTCATTACTGCTGTCCTGCTAGAATGTGGTTTTCTTTTTGTCTTTGGGTTGTTAAAATTACTTTCCTAAAGCCAGCCAGCTAGTCAGTGGAAGAGCTAGAACCAGAATGCATGCACAGCTGGATCTTTTCCTTTAGTGTAGTTTGTGACTAGATCATTAGCAAAAATAATCTTCAGGCAGGCTTTAAGTTGGCAGAACATCGTTATGAGCTTGGTCGCTATCCTAAGTGACAGAGTCATTGCACTTTTCCAACGGACAGCTTAATGTGTATTATTTTATTATGCTTGCCTGTCATTTCCTTTCTTCCTTCCCAGGTGGGAGTAACCTTG
This sequence comes from Anser brachyrhynchus, assembly GCF_964034855.1. Taxonomy (NCBI): domain Eukaryota; kingdom Metazoa; phylum Chordata; class Aves; order Anseriformes; family Anatidae; genus Anser; species Anser brachyrhynchus. Next base: position 96,398,116 of record NC_137694.1, read on the forward strand.
TAAGTGATTCCGATTAACACAGATGGCTGTTTCTCTACTACTCCAGCCCTCTCAGCAGATGGAGTGGGCTTGGCGCTGCGGTGTTAGGAGCTGCAGAGGACGTGTATGCTTGGTGGAAGCACAGACTGAGTCACTCACATTTATGGTGTTCTTCCTGTTGAAAAGATTAATGTGGAGATGAAAAATAAAGTGCAAAAAAATTGCTTCGCTGCAGAAGTAACCGTGGCTCCTAGTAAGGAGCTATAAAAAGCAACACGGTGGAGATTGATTTATGAAGAACAAAACCAGAAGGAATTCTGCAGAACACAGTTAAATGATTACAACTGCTAGGCCGTGAGGAAGGCCAGGTGCTGTTTACAGTGGGACACAAGGGCATAGCTGAATTCAGGGGAATGAAAATGAGTATACAGAATGCTGGCTGAACATCCCAGAAATGTGCTCGGTAGTGGGAGCTTTCTTCTGCTTCCCAAAGGGAGTGGGAGAGAGCCCCAGCACTCTGGATAAATTGGTTCTGTATTGAACAAAACAGGGCTAAAGTATGTCTTAGAACTTCATGGCTGTGCAGGGTTGTAGGAAGGGGCTCAATACAGGCTATTCTGACCTCACATCTGGCTGTGCGAAGGCAAGTACTTGCTTCTCCACCTTGGAGAAGGTGTGTGAAGAGCAGCAGGTTCTGAAGAGCTGCAATTCCTTGTCCTAAAGCATCTGTCTGTGCTTCTGCTTTAGATGAAATTGGAGAATTGCATGAACTTTTCCAGCTCTTTAGTGAATCTTATTTTTCTTTCCTTATAGACTAAGCGAGTACTGGCTTGTATAAATTGAAGTTTTTCTCAATTCCTGGAAACTTCAGAGAGGATTTTAGGGTTAAACTGGGACCAGATGATCAGGCTTTTTTCTGGTGACAGGTTAGTTTGGGGAATTGGAAGGGAAAGCATGTGACAGATTTTGGGAATAAATTCTAGGGATCTAGAGTACGTGCATACACCCGTCTCTGAGATGGCAAGGACTATTTTCAGATAGTTCATCCCCTGTTCAGGAAATCCCTCAGTCCTCAGTTTCCTTGGAAGGACTTCAGCTCTGTTCCTTCCTCAAGGTAATCAGTGCAGTCATATTGATTCACTGAATAAAATAGGCCTTGAATATCAGATAATTTACCACCCAGATAGAAATCAGCAGCAGTGCCAATTAAGTCAAAGTCAGTCTGAAAGCTTTAGGAAAGTAGAACGAGACCCAACCACTTAACAGTGAAGCATATATGATTTTTGAAGTATTTTTTTCTTCCTGGGAACCATCATGGAGCAATGCTTGATAGGTCAAAAAATAACAAAAAGCTGAAAGGTACAATGATAAAAACTTCAGAAAGGGATGTACAGCCCCACTGAACACAGGGCAATCTTAGTCTCATTCAAGCACCTCTTCCAAGTTTTTTCCCCTTACCACCCCCTCTTCCACTGTAGCCTGTATCCCAGTTCATGTAACACCACCTTGACAGTTTGACTTCTGAGATTTGACTTAAATTAATGGTCTAGATGAGCAACCCAGACACATTTCCAGGTATCTGTGAGTTCCTAATTGATTCCTGCACAGAAAGCACACCATTCGCATTCAGTGTCCGTGCAGACATCCACAGTTAGGTAATGCATTTTCTGATCTCTTACTGTTTTAGAACATGTTGTTTTGGGGGGAACAGCAAAGCCCATGAGAATTACTGAATTCTGCTTGTGTGGGTACAAAACCAAACCACGTGTTCTGTACGTGTCCTGGATGCAAATCCAGGAGCTGCTGCACTGGTTCATTGCAAAGAGCAGAACAGTTCTCTCCTACAGGGGCCAACACATGTTCTTTAGAAACAGGTTTAAAAATCTCTTTACTTAATGACTCAGGTTGGATCAATGAATAATACTTCTTCTGTGCCCTGTGTGGAGAGCAGTTTTTGTCTGAACTGAGAACAAACTATGATTTTTATCTTTATTGGTGTAACAACACATACTGTGCTTCATCAGACAGTCATCTCTAACCTTTTGTTGGCTTTTACAAATTTACTGTACTGCACCATTGTCACAGCCCATACAGATTGGTTTTCTGTTTTGCTCTTTTCATCTTCCCAGAATTTCTAACGCGTAAAGTTTCCTCTGATTTCTGCCACATCATCTGGATTTGGAGCCTGACTAAATGCCACAATTTTAGCCTGTGGAGGACTTTCAATGTCATATTGGTGAATTGGGCTTTTTTTCCTCCATTGTTCTGTAAAATGTTCCTCTAGGTCACTTACTGCTTTTCCAGAAGATGCTAACACTTGATAAGGGAATCATACTGGTAACAAGTCCTGGGACTGTCTACCCTATGCCTCTTGATAAATTGTTTTAGAATTTTTTGGAGAAACTTTTCCAATGGACTCTGAAGACTTTTTAATTTTCCTGTCAATGTGGCAGATTTTTGTGACTTTAATGCATGATGATAGTGTTGAAATTTCATTTTTGTACCAGTGCTGGTCATGCTAATTGTTGTGCTTTTTAAAATTGTCTTGCTGCTTAGCACCTAATGTGGTCTTCCCTTGTATTATACAGCAGGTAAAATTATTTATACCTCTTAATGTTTCTTTATCTACATCTGATGGGTGACTCTGGGACAATGCTAGCTGCATATTTTTGTTTGTTATTTATAAATAAGCACATTTGTTTTGGCTTCACGCCAGGTCAGTCAGGAGTCCTTTCCATTCAACAAGGTATTGAGCAGATTTTGGCAATATCTACGAAATCTAATACAATCCAGATAAGTTTTATAATATTCCATTGTAGTTCTTATTTTCCTGTAATGATCTCATCCTCTGTGGGTTGTCACCCCTCCATACTGTGAACAATGGAGCTGTTACATGCTTTTGCTAAATTCCATCTCTCTCTGGCAACCACTGGCTGTTGTCCCCAACTCCATGTACATGTTCAGTAGCACACAGCCATTTGGGGCTTATTTTTGCTACTAAGCTGTGATATGCTATAATCTCTGAGATTTGTCCCATTATATGCTTTTAAAGATCTTGCAGGATTGTCTTGACATCTCCTGTAAGAAGTGTCTGCTGCTTTACATATTTTTAGTATGTCAGAAAGGGATGGTCTGTTTTGTTATAATGTAGGAATGCGTACCTTCCCTAGATACTGCATTTTGTCAGGTCGTCTGTCTTTGGCACCTCTACTAGAGGTTGCTTCCCCAGTGGTCTTGCCCTCTGTATCTTGCTTCAAAGCGAAGGAAGGTCTGGAGGATTGTTCCAGGTGTTTGCTTCAGCTGTCACTTGTTTGGAGGGTTGTTGCTCATCTGGAGAGTTAAGCACTTATTTTAATCCCAAAGTTACACAATACAGCCTTCAATAGTATTTATAATCAAAAATAAAAGTAATGATTGTGACTCTTCTGTGCTAAAATTATATGCACTCATGACACCTGAATTTCCTGAAGAAATACCTTTCAGGGATCTCATTTCAAATGTAAATCACACATTACTTCCTACTCTTGGTTGTACACTTACTTGAATACTTCCCAGACTGAGTTCTCATGAACTTGAAGACTGATTTGTGACCAAATCATAGAGGAGGAGTGTCAAAACACTGTTTCCTGCAGATACAGGCCTGCACTCTGTGCGTGCTGCATGCCCTACCACAGCACTGAGATGGTAACAGCTGTTTGGAGAAGGGTGAGCAGGCAGCAAACAATCACATTTGCTTCCTGTGGTAATACCTGTGGGTTGTCCAGAAACAAAGTTGCAAGGAGTCTCTTTCTCATGCTGTTCCCAGAACACAAAGCTGATGCTTAGAGTTCTGGGGAAAACGAAGGTTTTAAGAAACTCTGTTCCCTCCGACTCCCAGGCCAAAGCAAAATTCCAGATAAAAATCCACTGGAGTATCTAGAGCACTGCTGACAGAAGAAACTTCTGGCAGTGCAGTAAGACAGCTAGTTTTCATGAGCTAGTTTTCAAGACCAGGGTAGTTTAAGTGTTCAAGTTTGGCTGCTTTTCCAGACCCTTAGAGCTGACCTCATAGCTTCTAGCTGTGTCTTAGTACTTACTAATTGCTAAGGATGCTATAAATAAGATCTAAAGGTCAGGCCAAATGTGAAATCAGATCAAAGGCTCACAAGTAAAGTATAGTTGACTTTTTTTTTTCTTTTTTTTTCTTTTTTTTTCTTTTTCCCTGAACAGTTGCACTACAAGCTTCATTTGGTATGGACTTCTGTTACTTTTATGTCACAGCCTGTGACATTTGGCTATTGGAACTCGATCGATTATTTTGTTTGTTTCTTTGTTTGTCTTTGGTTCAACTAATGATGTACAAACCAGGATGAAACTGGCTTCTTTCTCTTTGCTGTTCTGTCTCCCCTTTGGGTTAAATAGGATGGCACAATAGTCCTTTGCTCCCATACTGGCTTCCCTGTGATCACAGTCTTTTTTCCAGGTCTTTTCTTTCATACACTGACTTCTCCAGTCTTTGCCCCATTAAAAGCCTGGATCTTAAATGCTTGTTGGATCTTAAATGTTTGTTAGTTGGGTGCTGTTGTTGCTCTTCATTCCCCATAGCAAGGCTGCTGTTGTGAGGCTTTGGTACCACACACGTTCATGGAGGACTTTGTCCTCTGCTCCTATGAGGGCAGCAGCCACCCTCATTCATGACCTTTCCTCACCACTCCTTTCCATGACAGCAGTGATGGTGCAGGGTCATGGAGGTCAGGAGACAGATTTTATTCTCCTTCCTCTCTGACCACAGGCCTGTTTCCAGTCCTCGGTGGAAAAAGTCATTTCTTCCGCTATATGCTTTCCCTCCATCAGTCTCTGTTTTGTTTTTTCTCACAGGCAAATTAAAAGTGGGAAGACCCTCATATCCACAGAAGTGGAACAGGCTCCCTAGAGCAGTGGTCACAGCACTAAGCCTGCTGGAGTTCAAGAAGCGCTCTCAGACATATGGTTTAATTTTAGGTAGTCTTGTGGGAAGCCAGGAATTGGACTTGATGATCCTTGTGGGTCCCTTCCAACTCAAGATATTGAAAGATTTTGTTGCTCTCACTTCTAAGTGCCACCAGTAGAGGAACAGGGGAGGAATGAGAGAGAGACTGAAAACTTGGGAGATGACTATATCTGACAAAAATGAGGGTGAAGCATAGCATGACACAACTAAATTTGTTTTTTTTTGAGTGACTTGAGGAAATACTGGGAACCAGTGTGCCAGTAAGGCAAAGCTGATATGTAGAAGCCAGGTGCAATGCAACTAACATGTTACAGCCTGGTGGGCCTGCACCAGACGTGCAGGTTTGTTGGGCAGGGTCTCTACCAGGGTGTCTCTGAAACAGCTGTTTTTAATTGTACTGGCTCTGAGCAGGTGACTTAAGCCCCCACACCCCATCTCATTTCAGAGGGAAGAGTGCCTGGCACTGTCAGACTCCATCCCACCCCCAGCAGTTGACTGGCAAATGATTTGACATCTGTTGCTCAGCATTTTCTTCTTGGAAGCCTAGGAAAGGGTGTTTTTCCACGCGGGGGCTCCGGTGCGGGAACTCCGTCTCCTGGCTGGGGCCAGGCCTCCCCTGCCTGTGCCTGGGTGGCTGGGCTGTCTCCTCATACAGCAAAACACAGCTGGCTTCAAGTCACCAAACTCAACAGAGCTGGACTGGCAGGGATCTCTGCCGTGAGTGTTGAAAAGGGGGGTGGAAAACCCCTAATGCCAAACTCTGCCTTTACCCCACATTGATAAAATGCAAGCAAAGTTGGATATTCTTAGTTTTTCAGTGATGCCTGCTCTTGGGGTTACCACGTGATGTGACTTTGTCCATCCTCCATAGGGCAGGGTCAGGTGGTTCTTTGCCTTGTTGCCTTATGACGACAATCATTGTGATTTCTCTCATCCCTCTTCATACGCAAGATAGGATGGGAAAGCATCACTGCCTGCTCCCCTCTCCCGCACTAGCTGTTCAGTCTTGCCTTTTGGGCTCATTCTGTGTCTTATACCAGTCTCTTTTCGGACAGAGGTTTAATGGCTGTAGGATGTTCTGCAAAACTGGTCTGGAAGCTGATCAAATTACTGTGTCTGTACTATTTCCCTTGAAGTGTTCTTGGTCTTTTGTGCCCTTGACTCTTGAAGTGTATTACAGGGATGTCCATATTATTTGCAGTGATTTGGGAGAGCAAACAACTTGCGAGAGCTGACAATTGACTAATTCTGAATACCACCAAAACAATGCACTTTCCTTCTGATTATCTCCATTTTAAAATGGAGTGAAGAGAAAGTTGATGACATGAGTGTAGTGATGATCACTTCTGGCAGAATAACACAGTGGATCTGTTCCTTCCGCGTGGGAAATAAGGGGCATATGAGGGGAAAAAAAAGGCAATTTTAGGAGGTTTGTACCAGGGAACAATCGTGTTGTTGCCTTCTTGGGGTGGTCAAGGTAAGTCTGGCCTCCTCTGGGCCATATCTCGTTTGTCAGGATAACTGACAGGTTTTGGAAGAGTTTGGGCATCAGGTGAGATAGGGACACTTACTGAAAAGACACTGGTACCTGTCTTGATGCTGAGAGCCCTGATATCTCTGAGCATGATGTGGCAGGAGCACAGTGCTGGACAAGCTGTTATGAGTGGGCAGGCTTCTGAGATGCAAGATGACATGGTGGGTGAGGTAGCCACAGGAATGTGCCTTGGTAGGAGACAAGTCTCACATGAAAAGAGGGGATATACTAGCTTTCACAGTCCCTCTGAGAGATCTATTTCAAACCTGTGGTCCACAGCCCGGGCTCTGCATCCAGGTGCCATTCACCTGGGAAACACCCTGGGAAGTAGAGGCATGCTGAGCAACAGAAAATCCACGCGAATCCTGGGTACATGTATGCGGTCCACACAAGCAGACCTTCTCTTTACAAGAATAAGGGTCACTTAGGAGGGATGAAAGTAACAACTAATGGAATCAGCTTGTGGAAACTGAACAGTGTGCTCATCTTTTCTTAAGAGCGGGGCTTTCCCTGTTTCATAGAAGTGGCTGTTAACTATTTTGCTGCAGTATACTGTCTCTGTACTGGAGTCTAAGCCCTAAATTTGCAAGGCATTGAGTTGTACAGTACACAGGGGATTGTAAAACCACAGCTGTACCAAAGAGCCAGAAGATTACTTGTTTGATCATCGCTCTAAGGTATTGAAGTAAGATATGAGAGAGAAGAGAAGGAAGGGCCTGGGAGAAAATGGGGACAAAAGTGACTCCAAAACCCTTCCTGTCTCTTCTACTAGGTGGCTCGTTTAATTCAGCAAGTTCCCCACAACTTTCTGTCCTTTCTGTGCATAAATATGAACATTGGTAGCTAAAGATATCTGTGCTCTTGAACCTGCTCCCATCATGGCAAGAAGTGGAACAATGCATGGAAATAATTGGGGTTCTTTACTTCATTTGCATGTCTGGAAAAATCATGGCTTCCTGTAGCACTTCCCATTTGTGGTTATCTCCTGAGATGCATCTGTTTAGATATGCAATAGCTGGCAAGAAAAGCCTTATCCAGAATCATAACAGCTTTTCAATAATACCGTATTTATAACTCTTTGAAAATGAATGAGGAAAGTGATCCTAGGAATTGCAGAGAAATGACCATCTGATACAGGGCTAGAGCACTTGGGAGCCTGCAATCCCAGGCATGTTAATGTGTGTTCTTCATGGATAATAATTCATCTTAACTTCTGTCTATCCCGTTAGCCTTATTAGTCATCTATTGCTTTTACAACTCTACCTAGTAAAACCAGCAGGATACAAAACACAGAGAGATGCTTCTAATCTTTCTTTTTCTCTGCTTTGCATCATACTACATGCTTACAGGTAGTGGAGTAGACTTAAACATGTGGGTCTGGTCAATGGTACTTTGCTTGTTAGCAGCATGGAGAAGGAAAAACTGATCCAGGAATTTTGCTGATCACGGTAATTTCTTTCAGTTGGTGCAATCTGTTGAGGTTGGTTACACATTCCAGGGAGAATCAAACATCTTGGCAGTCCAATGACAGATGAAATTTGACATGGATAAGGATACAGTAATGCCTATTGGCAAAAGTAATCTGAGTTTCTCTTCACCTGTGTGGGCTCTGAATTTGCAATCTGGTCTGAAGGCAGAACATGAGGATAGATGTTATTGCCGACAACTTAATGAAGTGCATAGCTGCAATTTCAAAAAGGGAACTGAGCTGATCACAAGTTTTAAAAAACAAAAACAAAATTCATAGCAAAAATGGATATTCTAGTAGAAAGTTAATGAAGAACACTCAATATTAATGCTGCAGTTGCCTTCTGAGAACAGCAGCTCAGAAGCTGGGTCAAAAAGAATTATTTACTGGATATTAAAAGCACTTCAAATTAAATGAGAGAAATGCTTAGAAGGCTATTCCGTCTGTATTAAGCTAACTTCTCTGAGGCACGGAAGAAAGTATTATGGATGTGATTATTGTTTCTTGGAGGCATTTTTTCTTTACATCCTTCCTTGAAGTACTAGTACTGGCTACTGCCAGTGGGACAGAACATCAGCATGGACTTAAGGTCTGATTCAACAGGGTAAATGTTTCCACAGCAAAATTACAGTGATACGTCGTACAGTGCTCTGTCATTTCAGTAAGCTCTCAGGACTTGGGTCATCCCTCCGCTAAAGAAATGCACCGTCACCTTGTGAAATGCTAGATCTGTGAAATTTTGTTCTGAGTTGGAGAATATTTTATTCAACAGGACATAGCTTACTCATATACAGCTTTCAGAAAGTCTAAGAATCAAAAGTAGGAGGTAAAGTTTTAAAGAGTCCTGGAAAATTCTGCACTCCTGACAAGAGTATGTTTTTGGCTACCAAATTGGCCCCCTCAACAGCGAGGCACAGCAGAGTATATGAAAAGCATTCTGACCTCTTAGGGTGATACCTTAAGATAGCTATAGGAGATACCAGAAAATACAAGGAGGTCCAAGGGCAAACAACACATTTACATGTTGCATAATGCTCTTAATACTGAAAATGAGTGTTGGCATTTCCTACTTCATGGGTTTAAAACATTCTCAGAACAAGCATCGTTCTTTCCTTACAAATGAACAGGGTAGGCAATATAGTCTTCTAATAAGGTGATCAAGTGATGCTGCTTTTAATTACTTTACTTACTGATTTGCCTGCTCAATGACAGGTTTCACCCAAACACTTTTTCCTGGAGCCATGATAATTTGGGAGACATTCACACCAGACTATACAGTACTTTGTGTTTTTTTTTTCCTCCTGATTTTGCCAGTCTGGTGGATTTGTTTTTGTTTTGTGAGTACGGTTCTGACAGTCCAAAGGTAAGATTTTCTTTCTTGCAGGCTATAGCAGCAAAGGAAAAGCCAAGGTAAATTCCCAGTCAGCACACCTGGTGCCTTATGTGTAAGACTTGGGCATTGGAAAACGAATTACTAGGGTCTGGCCAGTCCTTGTGCTGCTAAGTGCATTATAGGGCAGGCAGCCATGACTATTTTGTAGTATGGAGCCATGGGGATAAAACCAAAGCCAGCCAGTTTTTAAGGGCCCTTGGAAGCTCTAGGATTTTCCATCATGGATCTGATATCTGTTGCTGCAGAGTACAAAGATGTCAGGTCCTTTTGCTTTCAGCCTGGAGTTACCAGTGTTGTGCAGGCCAGTCAGTGCTGGTTGGGAATTTGAAATGCCTCACGTCATTTCTTCAAAGTTTTGTTTTTTCATTTAGTGGTCTGACTGGATGCTCAGATGGCTTTACCGAAGAGCTTTTGCAGAACACTCTAGGGACAGATTTTGCAGAAGAATCTTATGCTCGGCCAGTCCCAAATGGCAGTAGGAGTTGTTGCCTAGTGCATGCTTTCACTGATGGGCACCACTAATGACTGGTACACGCCTTGTATCTGTCCAGTTCCTGGCACACTAGCCTCTTTTTTTCTTTGAGGGGAAGAAATGAAGAAATTTGTTTTCCCAAAGTCAGACCTCTTTTATATATGCATTTACTACTTTAGTTTGCGTATTGCATGCTATTTATAAAACAGCCACATAGTATGCTCCTTGCGTTTAGGTCATCATTTACTAAAGAAAGAAATCAAAGACTGACTACATCCTTAGTTGCTGAAAAATGAGATTTGAAGCCAGTCAGTTCTTAAGCTAAGGAGTTGGCTCCTGCTCTCTAAGAGCCTGCTTCTTTCCTTTTTTTTTTTTCTTCTCATCTCTTGTGATGAGACAATTTTTAAGTAGAAAGAGAAAAGACGTGTTACTCTTCCAAAATACAACTGAAGGGTGAGAAGTAGGAGGCATAAATAGTGTTTGGATGGGAAAGAAATAACGCTTTGTCACCTATTTGCTCTTGTCCTGTAGTCCAGCAGAGACTTTGAAATTTGCTGCTGCTCTAAAGAAGTTCTCCTCTAGCCAGGAACAGCTGCAGTCTCATCACTGTGGATTGAGTCTATAGGTATTTTGTCAAGAGTTCATAGGACTGCCACTGAGTATGGGATACTTGTTGCTGTGTTCAAAGCTGCACCTACAAAGAAAATCTAGTCTTTAGTGACTCTCATTCAATCCAAGTGAATTTTGAGTGTCTGCTGTTCTTTTATGAAAAGAACATTTAATTGTTTGAAAATAGAATAGTATCAACATTTAATGATTTGCGGTTGCACTCTGCACTTGCAGCAAGCTGATGTTTACAGCTGTCTGTGTGGTTAACCCATAGGAATGGGACCCAAGAGCCGTAACTGTGCCTATGAACTTACATAGGAATTCTTCATGTATTTTTCTGCTGAGGATCTTGGAAGTTACAAAGAAAAATTTTTTACCTTATATTTTTAGATACGGTCTGCAAAGCATCATGCCCTGCTACTTCTGTAGGCTGGTTTGATCCGTAGGTCCAATTTTTGTTATTTCCTCCCCTTTGGGGAGGATAAAACTCATTTAACAGCTACTAGCAGCAAAGCAGCATTCAGGATTTTGTATTGGTACAATAGGCAATGGGCCTATTTTGTACAAGAACTGAAATCTTACTATGTATGGATAAAGTGTCTACTGAAGATGATGTTGAGGTGCTGTTGAGGGATATTTATCCTGTGACAGAAAGAAAAGTGAAATTAAACCTAATTCTTCTTTTCAGGAGAGTATCGCAAATGAGAGGAATGACTTAAGCTGTGTACAGAGATCAACTTGCTGAAGTTCTGCTGAGCCACACGCAGAAATAGATTTTGGAGTTGCAAACTGTCTTTTAATTGTACCAGGTAATATTTGGTATCATTTAGCATCCAGATGTTTGCTTTATTCACTTTTTTAATCAATACAACTTTGTAAACCTGATCTTCTGGACAGCCCTACAGGGAACTTACTGCGTGTTTGGTTCCTTATCTGCTCCATGATCCTGCCTCTAATTCTTTAGTCGGGAGTCAGTATCTAGTAGGACATGTAGAAATGACTTTGGCTACATCTGCTGGGGAAGACACAGTAAGCCCTAGGAGCCCATTGTTTATCTTAACCTCTAGTGCCCCCTTGCATTTTCAGAAAGTCTTCTGTTTAAGTGGGACATCAGAGAGTCAAAATTTGCAAGGTATCAAGCAAGAAGGCTAATGAGAAGGAGTTGCCATCATGATATCGCTGCCACTTAGGGTTGTAAACATGGCCAGTCTGGCTGGTTTGCTCTGTAATTGTCAGAAGTCAGGGACTGGCTGTGATGGTTGTTTAAGAAGTGTGGTTTTCAGTGTTGTTTATTCTGAGGTGGTTAAGTGGAAATTTGCCACTGTCCACATCCTTTGAGTCTGAAACTTGATTGTAAAGACTATTTAGACTCTCCCTTTACAAATGATATGAAAGGTTAACATTGGTTTCTCAGACAATATCTATATATTTTACAGACCTGTATGATGTTTCTATCTGTTGGGAGAAGAGATCTTTGTCTCTGTTCTTACTGGTAAAGTTGTGAGGAAAAAACTTTTTTCTCAACCAGTCAAGGATAAAATTCAGTCAAGAGGCTGTGACTTTTTTTTATTGTTTGTTTGAGGTTCTAATGGTTTATTCATTGCTGTTTAAATTTTATCTCTCGTGGAATACAATTCACATCCAATATTTTGGACACTTGTGCACCTACACATTGTTATTGGCACTAACACATTTCACATTTTATGGTTTTGAATGGATATCTGGGCCAAGAGGGTAGAGGAGACTAGTGGAGACTGGCTACAGAATGGCAAACTAACTCCTTCATAGCCTAGTTCTTGCTTTGAACTTCACATATAGTGGTGATATTTGATCGTCCTAGATTGTTTTATGATGGCCAGTGTGAAATGAGTTAGTGTCATCAGTCAAGTCTGAATGGACTGGCACACAGACATCTACCTTGTGGGCTTCTGATGTGAGCTGCTGTGATCTGTGTAAAGGTCAGTATAGATTTTCTGCACAGAGCCACTCCTGTCTTTTATTTGCTCACATTTCCCATCTGCAGAGTGAGGAGAGTGACCCCTCTTGTAGGTTCAAGCCCAAAGCAGAGTCAGAAATGGCATCTCTTGATCCAGGCATTGGACATCACAGGTAATTATGATAGAAGAACTTCTGCTACTTCTGACTCTTCTGTGCAATCTCTTCATAGAGACTGGTATTTTTCATTTAGGAAATGAATCCTCTGTATTGCATTCCAGGTCTGTTTATGGTGGTACTTCTGCCTTGCACATTCTCTGATCTGAGCATTTTAGTTTCTGAAGTTCTTTATCATCACTGCATTTGCTTAGTGTGACCCACTCTCGGAAATCATGGAGCTTGGACCCAAAGGCAGGAGCTCCATGTGGACTGGCCATTAATGCTTGCAGGAAGCAGTTCGTAACAGAAATAGCAGTAAAAGTCTGCGTGTCACAAGTGAAAGCATGGCTTGTTAAAGAGCACAGTGGCCTTGTGGCCAGGAAATAGTGTTTCTTCACGGTGTAAAGTATGTGGTAAGGTGGGGGAAAATACATACATGATGCGTTATACTTGGTGGGGAAGTGTTAGCTGAGCAGAGGGATGGAGTGTGTGGGGAAGGGTTTGCGTGTAGTACATGGGTAGGAAAGGGTTTGTGTGCAAGGAAGGCTGTGAGTTAGTGAAGGAAAGAGTGGGCTTTGACTGCTTTGTGTGCTTAGCAATGCTTTGGCTTGCAGAGGAGGAGAGTTGTGGAGGGAATAATGGTGTCATAAGGCCTCTTCTGAGGCAGTATGTAACCTGTGCTTTGAGGACACTTACCCATAATTATGGGCGGCCATCTGAATGGTTAGAGTGGAGAATATGCACTCTGGTTCAGTTTCCTTCCCTTTCAACTAGTCTTAGTAGTTTTAAAACAGTGGCTTGGGGTCAGGTCTTTCTATTGAATCATGGACAGATTGAAACATTGATCCGAAATCACGCACACTACTTTTTTATTGTCTGGGCCGTAGAGGATGCTCTCTGAAATGGGGGCTTCCAGAGGTTACGATTGAGTCTGATATATAATTCTTGTCTAGCGGCTTTGAGCACTAGGCAGTTCTTTGGTTCTCTGTAGACTTTTTGGCTAAGAGAAACCTTTTGATTCTTCCATCATGCAGAGGTTCTTTTTGTGTGCTGTAGTTGGTATGGCTGTGCTCTTCCCCTAGGACAGCTACATCTCATCAGATTTAGGCAGTGGTCCATCTGTGCAGTCTGACAATTTCTCCAGTTAATTTTGTAGTATCCAGTAGCAGAGAATATTGTGACTTCAGGTACATAATAACACAAGTACGATTTAAGACAGCTCAGACAGAAGCTTTAATAAACATGATCATAGTGAGAGAATATCTGGGCAGCATTTCCCTCTCTGCTTTCCTGTTCTCTGCCAAGTGCTTGCAGAGACCAGAGTTATAAGAAAAGAAAAAGAGGGAGGCAGGGGGTGGAAATCATTCTGATATTAACAAGGCCAGGTGTCTATCCCTTCAGATGATCCTTTGTATGTTAAAGAGACCCAGTACCCGTGCCTGGGAAAGATAGACTCGTTAAGCAGCATGTTAACTGCCACAATTTGCAATATAGGGAGATGGCTCTTGTTGGAGCCTGTAGAAGTGGCAGATCCAGTATTATTTTAGTGTAGAAGTGGGGGGCTGAAAACAATCGCAGGCTACTAGCTTTTAGTCAAAAGCAATGTTTCTCTTGTTAGGATGAATTTCTTACACAGACTGCTCGGATGTTAATAATTTTACCACCTCACCAGAGTACAGCTCAAAAGTCAAGCACTGATAGTCCTGAAGTGCTAACCTGTAGTCAGCGTATCCCTGAAAATTCAGGCTAAAGAGCAAATAGCTGATTTAACACTGCTAAGTGTGTAACTTTATGTTTCTTTCTATTCCTTAGTGAAGGAGTGTCCAGGCATAAGTGAAGAAGACGCCTGTGAGGTTTTATTTTTAATTGAAAATTAAACAAATAATTCTTGCCAGTTAGGTTAAATCTAGTTACTTGCCAAGAAATGCCTTGTTCCTACAAGGCTGCAGGCATACAGATTTACCTGGCAACATTCAGAGGCATCTGTGGTGCCTGATGTTTGGTGATATTTACCACGTTGCAGACACTTCGCTAGTCTCCAAAATGCATTTTGTGAAAGCCAGCTTGTAAACTGAAATTAGAAGAACTTCAGGCTTTTCTTTCAGCAGAGCTCTCTCTGGGCAGGGGGCACTGAGAATCCGTGAGGGGGCAAATCAGACGTGCTTTATAAGGACAAGTTTGTTATCCTGCCAGCTTCAGCGTTGAGACTGGTATGGTGATCTCTTTGTATCCATGGCCTTTTTCACTAACTTTTCAGCCTCTCGTTCCAAGTAGGTCTGTGATGAGCCCCCGAGTTTTTATTTGTTACTGCAGATTTTTTTCTTTGGTTAAAGAACAAAGCAACGATAATTTTTCCAAAGGATGCACGGAGGAATATATGACAGTTTGGTTTTTACTGCATTGCACTAGCTTAGAGCTGGATAGAGGGAATGTGTGATGGCTCACTTGCTAACTGTAAATTGTGTGAAGGCAAGACTTCAGAGATGGATTGTTGCAGGCACTTTAAAGTCTTTACTTTTATAGCACATTCCCAGGTTTGTTGGAGAGAAAGGAGGGGGATTCAAGGTGAGGCTGAAACAAAACTTGCCAGCTAATATGCTTTCAATTCTACTGATCTATTTATGCTGAGGATATATACGGTACCTTCGGCTTCTGTTTCAGGTAGATCCGGTTTTATTGTAACTGGTTATTACTGTTGGCACGGGAAGCAAGGGAGCAGCTGCAGGCTCAGTTTGCTTTGCTTTTGAATTTAACTTTTGGCAAAGGCAATTTTGTACACAGGATCAGTCATTTCTTTTCCATCTATTTGTTATAAAATCAGATAAATAGAAGTATGCCAGCACAGAAGTTGGAGGAATAGCGTAATACTATTGGATGAAAAGACAAAGAGGATGAAATAAACTAGGCACCATATTAAATAACCCCCTTCCTGTCAATTATGATGTTACAACATGTTTCTTACCCTGCCACAGAAATGGTTTGTGTTTTTCTTTTGTATAAAGCATTGTAGTCTTCTTTGACTTACCTTACATTTTTGTCCATCCATTGCCTTAATTCTTATGAGAAAACCCTTTTTCCTCATAGTCCGCAGGTCCTGTTCAGGAATTCAGGAAATGTACTGTGGGTAACTAAGAAGAAAAGGCAGGTAATTAAAAATATCTTTGGCTCATCAAGCCTTACTTCAGCCCACAATGAATTGTCCGAATTCTGTACTATGTTAAGATACTCAGCTTTGTATTAGATTTTTCCACGTTCAGCCCTGTAACAGGCTTTTTGACACATTGCTTATGGTCTGGGAGATGTAGTTTGTGTCTGTGTTTGTGCTGCAAATTCTCAGCTGTGTGCATTTGGTCTTTCAAGCCTATTTTAGTTCAAACTAATGACTTGAGAGAGCATTACCTAGATTCACAAGTGGTTTCCCGCACTTGAATCAATTGACTTAAATAACCAGAAGGAAAATAATTATGGAGCATAGATACAGGATAAAAATGGGTATACAAGGTAGATACATTCTTTTAGGAAATGCACACTGGGAACTTCTGGTAACAGATCTATTCTTTTGAAAACCCAAGTCTGAAAAATCTGTATGACCATCTCCAAAATTAAATGGGATATGCCTTCTTACACTGAACAGCGTGACAGACTGTAATGTAGCACAGTTCAGACTTTGTTCCTTTAGGAACGTGGTGTGATTTTAATGTGCATAGGAAGGACAGGGACTGGCTTTGAAAAATCTAACCACAATGCTCAGCTGAACATTGCTGGGAATCTTTCACACAGCTGGGTTATCACCTCAAAATATGTTCCCAGTCCAGAAATAAAACATCTTTCAGTTGTGTTTGGTGAAACATTTAAAGCTGACCGTGAAGCAGATGTGACATATCAACAGCAGTTTCTGCAGATGAGTAACAAGGCTCTTTGGGAGTGCTAAAAATAATCATAAGCTATAATCATGAAGAGGCATCCCTAGTAGCCAATCTACAAATAACTAAGCTAATGACTAGTATGGGAGGTTTACATCTTTCATATGTTTTTAGTACTTTTCAAAGCAGAGGTAATGTGATCAGGAGGTTAAAGCAAAGAATGGGAATGTGAGGATGGTTTCTAGTCTTACACCTGACTTGTGGGACTTGGAATAATCACAGCAATAGGATTTAGGATCTTGCAGAACTGTGATACTACTTTGTCTTCAGCAGTTTCAAAATTCAGACGGTTAATATGGGAGGAACATTTTAAAATGCAATTCCACCACTAAGTAGGGGAAAATAGTTATCTTGACAGTAGTTTGCAGCCCCCCTTATTAGAAGGAAAAGCTTTACTGTACATGCTGCTTCTTTACCCTGTAAGCTATTTTTAAACACGGTTCATCTGACCCAGTGTGGATGTCTGCAATCTGAGCGGGTCCCTTTGACTCTCTTTGTTAGATAGAGAGCAATAGCCACATTGGTGGTTTGCTTGCTTTTTTCCTGAAGTATATCTCTATATCCAAGCTACTGAATGACACTGTAGAAGTGCTCCTTTCCCCTGTACTAAACGATAAAGGGGATCCTGAGGGGATTATCAGAGATGTCTCCATCTTCACTGTAGATGTCAAAAGGGGGACAAAGCAACATTTGATTCCCACACCATTTGATTTCAGTTGCAGACACGACCTTTCACACTCTTCCCTTCTGGGGGAAGCACTGTTTGCCTGCTGGACTGAAAGATGATTGAGGGCCTTCCTCTATCTTTGAAAACGTGAAAGAATTTGGACAAGTCCATTCACTTGTTTCACCATCTGCCTCCTCTTCAACAGCCTCAGGGGAGTAGGGTTGCCTTGCCTATATGCAGAGGGCTCTTGCGTGCTGTAGATTGCACAGTCTGTCTCGTCAGCGTCACAGGTGCTCCAGCTCTGTGGTTACAGCCGTGGGAGATTAAGATTCATTTCCACACCTACTTCCTTCTACAAACAACTTTCGCTTTAACTCACGGAAACGTAAAAATATTTGGGGGGGCTTCAAGTGGGTTTTTTGAAGGCAGTACTTAGTTTTGTAAAAGTGCTCTCTGTTATGATAACTAAACCAAACCAATAATGTCCATTCAGGTAGTTCTTCATCTTTAAACAGGTATTCTTGAGAGGCTTAGGGCTTGATTCAACCCACAGCAAAAAGTAATAGCAAAGTTTTTCTGAGATTGTGTTGATGGAAGGGGCTCAGGATTCAATCAACAAATCCAGATGAAATCCTGTATTCAAATTTTCCAGCAAAAGTGCTTGCAATTACGGATTAGTTGGAAGTTGCTAAATTGTTAAAAGCCTTTTTTTTTTTTTAATAAAAAAAAGCTTCCAGTCTGCATTTCTAAAGGCTAAGTAATGTACTTCCCTGATCTTTGTTAATGCTAAGTTAAAAGGTCACAAGTTATTGTAACCTAGGTTGCTGATAGCTTCTCTGAAGGTAAGGAGAGAGAAAGATATTTCGTCCATTCACATGAAAGGCTATACCTGCCAAAATATACCTAACATCTCAAATGTTGCAGAGGCTTCCTGCTTCCTCTCTAACATGTAAAAATGTGGTTTTACTTGCAAGCAGCTGATGGTGTGAAAACTCAGATACACCTTTCTTTTAGATATAACTATTTTGTATTCAGTATTTCTTTATCTTTAGAAGTGATTGGCAGTAAGTTCTTCTAATGGTCTTGCAGGCTTTTGGTAAAGGTCAATTTTGTATCTATATGAGCATATACACAAAAAATAGAATTTTAGAATCATGACATATACTTTACGTTTTGGGATGAATGGAAATATAGTCCATTCGGAAGGATAAATGCTTTTTTTCCCTTAAATTAAAGGAAGCTGTTTTTGCTTAAAGACATTTCTCCCAAATTACCCCTTTAAAATGAAAGTCTGAAATCTTAAATTTTGACAATTTCAAAACAAAATAGTCTGTCTTCTGAGTTTTTTGTTTTTTTTTTTAAGGTATTTTCATCCAAATGCATTGAGTGTTGTCACAAATATTATCACTTGTCTTAAAGACTATATTTTGGAGGAAAAACAAGTACTTGAGGAGGGGGAAGAGGAGGAAAAGAAACCCCTCACCACCAAAAACTGCAGCAGCTCTTACAGTGCAATGAATGGTCTCCTTAGATGAAATCCAAGGACAGGTGCCGCTGCAAAAGGTGGAGTAGTTGCTTTAGACAGAAGTAAAGCATGCTGAATAAGCAAGGAACCAATTTCACTTGCCAAGACTGATAGCCTTGACTTTTTATTGCCATTATAAATGATTTTTTTAGAAGGTCCAGTTGAGAATCTGGACATCTTTTCTAAGGTCAGGGGTCCAGCTGAAAAGCTTGTAAGGTCCTTCCCATCCTCTTTAGACAAGGACTTCGGCCAGACACCTTGCAGAAGTAGTTTTCTCAGTTGTTAGTTTTCCAGCGTTTTACAATTCTACTGAAGCTGGGGAAAAAAAAAAAAAAAGTACCTTTCACTGGGAAATAAGTGTTCAACAGGAACTGTGAAAGAAATATGCTGCAGTTTCATGGTGGGAAGGTTATTTTTCTACCTGAACTATGATATAATAGTACTTTTAAGCTTTATATCATTCATCTCCCAGCCAGGACAGGATTGATCTTTGAGGCATAAATTTTTGTTCTGCCAGGACTGCTCTGAGTGAGAAGAGTGTGATTTAGAGCTGAGCTGAGAGCCAGGAGTGCTGCATTCAGTCCCTTGATGAGTTTACTTGAGCAGCTCTCTCTTTGGTTTTGTGTCATGTATGAAATGGGCTGAGACAGACATTCAGTTGCTATTCTTGTCTCTGTAGGTTCCAGAGCATATGGCGCGTGAGTTGCCTCTTGGTGCCTAGGACACTGGGGACACAGATCGTGGTTGTGACTTCCAATGCAAGTGACAAGCAATAACAGGAAACGAGGGATTTTTGGTCTTGCCTCTGTTTTGGAGTGACCTTGTTAAGGTCTTTGTATTCCTGCATTTAATCTGTAAAGATGGCCAGCTAAATCCTAGATGGGGACTAGCCACTGTAGAGGTGAAAGGGGTATCCCCAAGTCATTGTCCTGCCAGGAGAAGCTCCTGCTTACCTGATCCTGCTCTCCAGACAAGTCTCCTCACTTTGCTTGTACTGAAACTGGCCTGAGCATGACTCATGAGCCAGCAGAGGGAGGCTCTTCATGAAGCAGAAAGGAGCGAGCAAATGGGTGTGGCAAGAGTAAAGAAATGGATGTATAAAGCAGCATAAGTATTACCTCTTGTTAGGGAGGATGTTTACCAGCATGGGAACACAAATGGGACAGACAGAAATCTTATTTAGAGGAGAGGAGAGGAAAACAGTGGTGGAAGTGTGTGTATGGGTGTAGCATGACAGTCCTGTACAGGGTGAATTAAGAGCTACTAAGTCCTGTATATTGTTCTGTTACTGGCATGGTAGTAATTTTAATGAAAATTTGCACAGGAAAAGGCTGTCTTTGATTTAAGAAACGAAACAAACAAACACCAAAACCCAGGCGTTTCCTATGAGGAAAAACTGCCTAAATATTTACAGGTTAAACCAATATTTTGAAGTGAAATGATGATTTCTATTTCCCTGTCTTAAAGTAGTTCTGTTTTTCTTATTTTTTAAACCAAAATTATAAAACAATTCTGTTTTAATTTGACACAGAACAAATCTTTTTGCATCTAACCAAAAGTGTAAGCTTGAAATGAGATTTTTCTATTTGCAATTATTTGCCTTAATTATCAGTAAAGGTAAAAGTGTTATCACTTGAATTTATTACTGAAAAAAATGTGGGCTTTTGGCTCATTTTTAATTACTAGTAAGTCATGCAATACAGTTTAGGCATAGATAATGTTTATGGATAGTTAAAATGAAGAAATGTTTTGTTGTGAATGAATGGCTGCAGTGCTACACACTTACAACTTGGTTCTCAAATAATCCTGGCTTGCATGATCTCCTGCTGAATTTGAAGGCAGAAATGAAGTACAAAACGGCAACCACACGCATCACTCATAAAACAGGACACAGAAATGGATGGCCTCCAAGTACCACTGAAATCCTGCTTTATGATCATCTGTCCTTATTTGCAGGGCCAGTTGTAGGAGCAATAAGCAGGCAGCTGCCCAAGGTAAGCAGGCTGCTGCGAGCAGCGAGAGGGCTGCCTGCTGGGCCTGTGCCAAAGCCCTGCTGCTGCCAGAGGTGTGAGCGCGTGGCTGGCCTTGACTTCCCTCCTGCCATCAGCTGTGCAGCAGCTGGGGCTTCACATCACACAGCTCTTCGTCCCAGGTCCTTCGCTTCATCCCTGGTCGCTTATCCTTGGGCATCCAAACTGAATCAGTGTATACTGAGGAAACGCCTTGAGCTGTCTCTGCCTGGCTCTGCAATAAACAGCCTCCAAGAGTTTGCTTCTCACTGCGTTAAACGGTGCTGAGGCGTTCATCACCTGCAGCTGCTGATCAAAGAGGAGGGAGACTTCCTTGACAATACCTCCTTGCAGATTAAATGGTGCGCGTTGCCTGAGTCGACCTAATTTTTCGCAGACTGCCATAAATCTATGCACATCTTTCTCTTTTTAGAATAGTATCTGCAGCTTTCCTTTTAAGATAAAAAGCTAGAAGAAAGTCAAGCTGACAGTAAAAATAATTCCTTATATGTATATACAGTTTGCATAAAATATATTCCAGCAATGTTTGTTCTGTCAGCTGGAGAAGAGCTATGTTTTTCATTTACACTTCTTTGAGTTTTTTGGGGGGGGCTGTGATGACATGCCAGACACTCTGGAAGAGACTAGGGAGCCTAGCCATCTCTGGGTTGAAGCAGTGTATAAACTGTTCCATTTTTGGTGCAGATCTAACATAAGAATGGAAGTCTTTGAGACGTCAGAAGAGAAACTAATTATGGTCATGAGTTTTGAACTGTCACCTTCTCTTGACAAATGGCTTGGTAATTGGAAGCAGTAGAAGAATCCATGCACTCTCTAATCTTGCCGGGGGGAAAAATGTCATCTATCGTCAAATAAATCTTTCCTCTTGCCAAATGACTGTTGAAATGAGGGTTCTCTAGCATTTGCTCTAGACTGTTTGGAAATAATAATCCAAAACACTGGCAAAGTGAGTTACTGTGTTTGCATTGTATATGTGCAGGAAGCTGTAAACAAAGTATCAGAAGAAAGGAATTGGAATTGAAAAAGTAGAGTAGCATTTGGAGCTCAGAGATGTATATTATATTCATTTTCTGGCTGCTGGGAGCAAAGGTCATGTTTGTCTGGGATGTCTTTTAACATTAGAAACTATCTGAACTATCTGGTGAGTACTTGAGTAGGAGCCTTTTCACTGACATCCATACTTCTCTGGCATTGATGGTGATGACTTGCTTACTTTCTGAACCAACTTCAGACTGATGCAAAGTGGGGTTGTAGACTTCATGTTGCAGGAAATACCATCCTTTAAGTCATATGTAAAATTGAAGATGTAGCTGTGCTTTATATCATTTCATTCCACTCATTTCCCAAAATCTTTGTGTTTGCTATAGTTTTGTTATTTTTGTTTCTTGCAGTGGTAAGATCTGATTTGTCTGATATCCCTTGTTTCTTCTTTTCAGACTCTGTTTTGGATGTGAGTTATGTTTGAATTCTTCTAAATTCAGGTCTCTCTCTCTCTCTCTCTAATGCTCTTGTTATCTCTGTATTAAGCAGAAGCATGTCTGTTTAAAGAAGCCCCCTTTGGAATCAAACATAAGGAGTGCTTTGGATGTCACAGGTGCTTTCTGTGTTTGATGCTTGCTAGAAAATGGCTTAAGCTGGAGTGTAGTCCTAATGGATTTAGTACGTTTCTGTTACTAATCATAGTTGTATAATAGGAGTTGCCACGTGGAGATCTGAGCCTTGTTGCACCAAAAGCTGCATCACCTGTGGAGAGGTCCTCAGTGCTCAGGAGTGGCTGGGAGATTGTCCTTGCTCCCTGACTCTTGCACACAGAAGAGTAAAGGCAGAGAGGGCAGCAGGTGGGAATGGTGCCTGGCTCGGGGCTGCAGGGCAGAGCCAAACTGTCCAGCAGTCAAGGGCAGTTTCTCAAAGGGTAGAAACACATAATGTTCTACCTGCGGATGTGAACTCCATTAAGAAATGTATTAGCAGGGACCAAAATGGACAGTAGCTCTAACTTCTGCTTTTAATGTTTTTTTCATTCCCCGATTCATGTTTTAGTGGTTTTTATTTTAAGTTTTAAACATTTAGAAAAATCATTAATGCTAACTGGGCAGTGTGCATTAACTGTCCTTGTCAGAGCTTGCTCTGCAAAGCTTATGGGACTTTTTACTGATTCAGCTTTAGAGCTGTTGTCTTTGAGTATAGACTCTCGTCTTTAACAGTGGAGATCCTACTCCGCTGAAGTGCATCAGGCATGCTGTATTTCCAGACTGATAGGCCTCATATCTTTACAGACCAGCCCTTCTTTGGAAGACTTTGAGCATGTGCAGGGTATCTATCTACTGGGGTATATTAGTCTGACATATTAGTTCACATTTCTTGGGAAATTAGTTTACATTGGGCTTGGGAACTGGAGCTTCAGACAGATGCACTGGTCTAAGCTGGTGTAAAGTTGGTGGAATTACAGCAGAGGCAGATCTGGACAACTGTTGCTCCTGACTTGGGCTCAGTGGACTTGAACAGACTGAGGGTGTCCAGCTTTTCTGGCCAGTTTAAGATGATTTCCATTGAGCTGTTTCATTAATGAAGCAGGTGCTGTTTTCCTCTGGAGAATGTAGTTTAATATTTTACCAGTTTTATCTGTTCTTTCTTCCCTCTGTAGGATTTCTCAATGAAAGTACCAAGCATAATGTTGAATTGGTGAAACTGAATCCAAAGGCTGCCTCAGGGATATGCTCACCTGCTCAGTCTTGATTGTGGCTGCACAGAGGTAGATGAGTTTGTGTTTCATGTAGCTAACATACCATGACTGCCTTTCTAATAACCTGTCCAATGGCATTTACTCAAAATCCAGAGTATTGTGAATGGGTGTGTCTAGTTTCATTAATAAATAACATTGGTATCGGATGTGGTTAGCTGCAGGTTTCACTGCTTTAATACAGACAAACCAATTTACACATGGCCCAAGTTTGAGATCAGGACTGCCCAGTGTCTGGAATGATCAGCTTTTAGCCATACTCTTCAGAGGGCTGGGTTTACCTTTGGCTTATACCTGGCTGCTGGCAGAGTGGATGTCTGTGTCCTTCACAGCTCATCTGGGGTCATGCTACCTTGGAGGAAGTTACATTACCTAATGCACATGTTAGGATGATGTTAGGAGGATGTTAGGACATGTTCCTGTAGCACACAAGCGTCTCTGGTGGTTGCTTAGATGAAGACAGTGTTTATCGGCTCCTGAAGACAGAGAAAATATCGGAACTGAAGGCAGCTACAGGATGGTCTGGAGAGCATGAGGGGAGCTAGGTGCCCTTCCAACCCTGTGCTTTGAGCCGTGCTAATGGGATGGCTCCAGCTCTCACTGTGCTTGCCACTCCTCCTCTGCCCACCTGGTCAGTGTTCTGTAACACCCTACTGCCTTGCACAGGAAAGCCATGCTGACCTATGGAGCACAGGGACTCTCTGAAAGACTGAACAATGAAGACTAAGAAAGGAGCTCAGGGGTTGGCTGTAAGATTTGTTTATATGTTTGCTCTTGGGCAAAGTACAGTGTGGGAAGAGATGGATCTAAAAATAAGAAAGATGAGAACTTACCTACAGTAGGAATCACTAGAAAGAGGATGACAAGGAAAGCAGCAGAAATAAATGGGACAGCAACACAGGCTTGGAACAGAAGGTATGGTAGGAAAACCAAGGTGAAAGCAATCACTGAAGCTCCCTCTTCCTACATCATCTTAAATGTAATTCTACAGAAGGCTCACCTTGCTTTCACACAAAATGCAGCCTGCTTCCTGCAGAGTTTTGTGTAGGTGTGGAAGATCCATCCTTAGAGCTGCTTGCCACTTAGTGCTGTTTGAGGAAAGGGACAGTTGCCAGGAGAGGATTAGGGACACACACACATGAAAAAAATAATACTGGGATGTAGCCACATTTGCAGCATCTCATCAACAGCAGAGTACAAGCTCAGCTCCTGTGAGAGAAAATGAGATGGCCTTTTGATTGAAGATTTGATTGAAGAGAGATGCTGACTGACCTCCAGTATAGGCCAGAGGTTTGGCAAAGGGAAAATACCAAGTCAGCACTCTGAACTGCTGCTATTTTTTTGATTCCATTAAAAGCTCTAAAATCCATTTTAATATTGGGAAAATACCTGCATTTTTAATAGGCTTTTATCCATCATAAGATCATAAAAGCTTTCAATGAACATCCGCTGCCTCTGGGAAGGCTGGAGGGACTAACCTTCAGATTTCAGAGCCTAGGATGACAAATATGCTGACAGGGCTTTAAAATAAGTCACAGAAAAACAGACTTGCTTGTGAACCTGAAATAGGCTGTCAAGGGGAAACACCTTTGCATACTTGCTGGAAAAGCTCAAGACAAAAAGTCTGCTAATCACTGTGCAGCTGAGCTGCCCATTCAACGCCTTTGTGGAGTTAACCTGGAATGTCAGCAACAAGCAGATCTTAGCTAGCTAAATGTGTTTGTAATTATATATCTGTTACGTAGGTATACATTGTGGGCTGGTCTACAGTTGCTGGGAGGCTGCTGTACGCCTTTCTGGCAGTGCACAGCTGTAAGAATCTTACCCTGTATGTGTGATTGTGTCTAAAATGTCTGTAGCCATTACAAAATGAGGAGGTTGTTTCAGATGAGTGTTCCAGCACTGTTTCAATCTATGATTCTGTCTAGATACTGTGCACGTCTAATACAAAATTTATTTCAAACTGTATTTCAGAGATAGCTGGCATTCTAAAATCACTGCCCTCAATGAGGGTGGAGATGTTGTCTTTCTGCAGCCACCATTTATCAATGTTTTCAGTTGCAATTTGCTTATAATATCTTGAATGACATTTAGCCTCTGAAAGTGTGTGTGTGTGTATATATAAAGAAAAAAGGAGAGACTTCAGTGGTGTAAGCAACTTTGATTTATACTTGGGAATATTTTTTTAGTTTTCTACCTAAACAATGTAGTAGGACTTGCTGTACTTCAGACAAGTACTTGCTGACACTTCAGAGCTTCTGAGTTTCCTTTGTCATGAGTTTCCTTTACGCTTGCCACCTTAGAAATAAACATAAACCAGAAAGTGGTTAGCCACCCTAGCTAGAGGTGATCTGCATGTTTAGTGAATGCACCACTGACCTAATGAAATCGTCAAATCTTTGTGACTTTTTTTCTCACTCCTGAATTTTTGAAGCTTCAAAGAAGTCATTGACTTACAGGGTTAAAAACCTTTAGTGAAAAGCTTTGAAAACACTTCTCTTGCTCAAAGCCTCCCTCTCCACCCTCAAAAATGAATTTTAGTGCAAAATGAGTGCTAGACACCACTGAATCAGAACACAGTTTTATAACAGATTTACGTGGGATTCCAATTCTACCTAAGAATTACCATTTGCATTATTTTCAGGACTGTAGTGAACCAAAGCACAAAGCAATAGAAAATTTTCGTAGAAGCATCCACAACTCAACTGCGTTGTCATTCACACAATCAAACTTTCTGCTTTCTAATGTTCCATGTATTTTTTCATATGTTTTTTCCATTTCTTTTAGATATAGAAAACGTTTGTCCTCTGATGCGAATGTATGTACAAAATTGTGTGAAAAATGCATAAGATGGGTGCATATTGGATGGACTGCAATAAGAAAATGCTTACATTTCAGACAAAGTAGAGGTCTCTCTTCAGCAGATCTTTTTTTGGAAGTGATTGAGACTTGACATCTGTTTGGAGAATCCACTAAATAGAAAGTAGGCGACAGATGACATACTACTTGAAACTCTTGTGCAGTACTTAGGATATTTTCGAATTAGATGGATTGCTATACAAAACAGTAACAAAGACAAGAACCTACGGATTGCAGTGTTCTCCAAGATTCTTGAGAATGACTTGAAACAAAGACTCTTGCCCTGTTTCTAAGTCTGATGCTTACTAGTAGTTTATCAACAGATAGGCCAATCAACTTCTGTGTCTCACTTTACTCACTGCATGCTGGATATCTAAGATTTATCAATACCTGACTGCTGGTGTTGTCATGAAATCTTAATAGATGTTCATTATGCAGCAAGATACAGTCAGGTAGGAAAGGCGATAGAAGTGTTACTAGGTTTTGCAGCTAGGGGGAGTAGAGACTCAAGGTTATTGACCTATGGGAAATCATGAAATTAAGGATAAATAGATGTTTCCATTTGGGAACAGGAAAAAAAAAAAAGAACTTCTGTTATAACTTTTTTTTTTTTCTGTCTTGTGGGGAAAAACCTGAACCCTTTTATATTAAGCACATTCTGGCTTCAGGTCTAGGAATTTTCCACGCCACTGCCAAGAATTTAAGGACAACTGGCATGCCTTGGTAAGGAAGTGGATTTGGTAAATTGTGATCATGCTGACTTGAGCAAGGATTCTTTGGGCTTTCAGGCTCCTGAAGTTGAAGTCCATGTGTTCAGCATCCTATTTCTTTGGAGGAATGCTACAATATCTGCTTTCCTGATGTCAGGGACCCCAATTAACATTACACCAATGTCTGGTGCTTTGTGGTTTTCTGTTAAACTTTTGGGGTGGTCTGAGCTTGAGGGAGATCTCTGGAAGCCTGTTGGAGTCCTTGTGGAGTCTCTTTAGAGCTTGTTTGGCTGCTAGGAAGGAACCAGGCAATGAATGAAGAAAAGCTCTCTCAAAGCTGTGATGTTTCTATATTTAATCTAAATCTTAGTGGATAGTGAAATATATATGAAATATATAATTTTCTTTGTTATAAAACTCATGTCAAGCTCTAATTACAGTTTTGGGATAATGCAGCTTCAAGTCAGTGCCCTGGTCTCCATTAGACTGACTTCAAGACAACACTGCTAGCATTCCCCAGCTTACCAGCAGGCCCTTAGCATTTTTCTGTCTGTACTGAATTGTTGAAGGGTGTTGCTATAGAACAGTTTCACACAGCTACTGAATTTCAGTGCTTGTATAATTCTTTGTGCATTTGTGTGGAAGAAGTAAGCCTTTACTTCATAAGGATTTGTAAGGCTGTTTGTTTGGAGATGCCTTGGGTGAAAGATAATGTGGGTGCAAAGTAATGGTAATAGAGGTCTATTGTTTCAGAACTCGTAGCAAAGGAATATTGGTGTAACAAAATGCTTCCATTTATTGTACTCTGCTAAACAATGGGTAACATAAGGATATGAAGAAAAACAATGGACTGACTTGAATTGAAAATAAGAGAGGAACAAGCTCATCTTAGCATTGATTACATAAATAAACATGGAGAAAGGGCTTATCCGCCTCTGGCAAATAGCTGAAATGTGTATTTTAAAACAGGACCTCTTTTTCTCCTCAGCAGAAAACATCCTATTTATGTTGTGAGCTTAGCTTCTCTTTGCTGCTCATCATATGGTTTAGAAGGAAGAGAGTATTATGATTTCAGTCACCTGAGCATAGCTGGAAAGTGTACTACACTGACATTGCAAGCACAGATTGAATTTCCAGCCTTGCATGTACCATCCCACCTTCTCAGCTGTAAAAGGGATAAAGCTTGTGAAGATTGCTATAGAAACACTATTGGCATCTTTACTGTTACAGCCCTTGGCTGCATTTCCTGGTAGTCACGAGTTGGTGACCACAGAGACAAACCCCCATGTGAAAAGTAGTTCAGTTTTATAGTTCAATGTGGTGGTATTGACATGATCTAGAGTCAGACCTAGCACCTGATGTACTCTTTGTACAGAGTGTTCAGTCTGAACACCTTCAAAACTAGCTGTCCTCAGGATTCTCAACACTGTTCAATGGGTACCAGATAAAGGAGCAAGAAGGGAGATTCTCTATACAATCTAGATCAGTGCTGCCCAAAGCAGGCTATGAAAACACCGAGACAAGATTGTGAAGCATAGAAAAAGTCAAGAGATCAGCAGCTCAGTTCATCCAGAGCGTATTTGTGTGGGGAGGTTAGTTCTAGGACCTTGAGCTAGGTCTAGACCTTCCAGTGATGTCCAAAAGTAGCATTGGCACGGATAGGTGCCCATGGGCTGGCCAAAAGCACTTCCTTAATGGTTAACAAGCTTCCAAGTGTTTCCACAACTCTCTGTGGCTTCTTATCTACAGAAGGTATGGTCATACCAGCAATAAGGGAGTAGAACAATTCTTTTAGCCTGTTATCAGTCCCTCTTTTATCAAACTCCCTGTATCATGGCTTGCTAAACAGAACTTGCAGAAGTTTTTAGATGTGGATTGTATCATTTCAATTGTTACAAAGGATTCTTTCTTGTTAGCAGTAGCAACCCAAGATGTCTTTTAGTCCGTATAATTCATTATCAGCACACAACGCATTCAGATATAGACTGTGTTTTCCTCATCACATCACATATGGGACCTACTGTTCTTTTTTTCAGTGGAAAACTATCCTCCTGAATAGTTAACAGAAAGTAAAAAGAAAAAAAAAAGTGCTTTTGATGACCCAAGGACCATTTGTGGTTGTGTGACTGAGTAGATAAATTTTGCTTATGCTTAGCTAAGCAAATAAAACTAGTAGAGTATTGTCTCTGGGATAATAATAGCTTTGTAGAGGCTGGGATGTTCTGACACTGCAACCCTGCATCCCAGAGGAATCATGGGAGATCTAGGTAGTCACCGGGCTTCCCAAATGCCTACCTCTTCTTTCCGTGGAAAGACTGAGTGGTGGAATATGCCTGCAGGGATTTATTTGCGTGCTTGGACTTTCTTCTTGACCTGTAAGCTTCACATCAGTTCAGCAAGTGTTTTCAGAATTAAGAAATTAAGTAGTTTAGGTTGTCATCTGGGAATTTAAACTGCAGGACTGTTTTCTGCCAGATGAGTTGAAAGTTAATGGGGCATCCACGATTTACACCAAAGAATCTGGCCTGCAGTAAGTAGAGACAGTGCTTTGCATGTCTGGAATAGGTTTATAACTGGGTGTTGTGGTTTAACCCAGCCGGCAGCTAAACACCACACAGCCGTTTGCTTACCCTCCCCCCTCCCTCTCTGGGATGGGGGAGGGAAACGGGAAAGTGAAGCCGGTGAGTTGAGATAAAGACAGTTTATAAAGACAGGAATATAATAATAATAATAATAATAATGATGATAATGATAATGATAATAGTACTACTAACAATAATGTGTACGAAACAAGTGATGCACAATGCAATTGCTCACCACCCGTTGACCGATGCCCAGCCTATCCCTGAGCAGCCACCCCTATATATTGTTTAGCATGACATCAGATGGTATGGAATACCCCTTTGGCCAGTTTGGGTCAGCTGTCCTGGGTCTGTCCCCTCCCAGCTCCTGCTGCACCCCCAGCCTGCTCGCTGGCAGGACAGAGCGAGAAGCCGAAAAGTCCTTGGCCTGGTGTAAACACTGCTCTGCAACAATTAAAACATCAGCATGTTATCAGCGCTCTTCTCATCCTAATCCAAAACATAGCACCCTACCAGCTACTATGAGGAAAAATTAACTCTGTCCTAACTGAAACCAGGACACTGGGTTACAGTTAGCTCTTTGTAATGCTACATGACTTGATCTAAGGCCAGGAAAAGAGAAGGAGCAGCTCACGTAAAAATGCGGTCTCATGCAGTATTATTTCATTCTTAGCGGTTCTTTTTCTTTCTTATCTTGCCTAGCTATATGTGGAGGATCACTGAGTTTACAAGCTTGCATTTGGAGACTTGGGAGGATGACTCTGGCTGAAGGAAATGTGAATCTTGCACAGCTATGGCTGTCCATACCACCCAGAAGCAGAAAGGAAGTCATTCATGCAGCGCTGAGTAAATTCACAAGAGAACTTGGCAGAGAAAAGGAGCTAAAGGTTAGTTGATTTGAACAATCTCAAACTAGCACCAGTCACCCACCTGCTACCCCCATAAGATCTGAATTACTTCTTCTGAAGTATGGAAATACTTTCCAATAATCCACTTGCACAACAGTGGAAAGAAATCCCATAGGACTACTCAGCTAAAACAATCATGATTTTGGCAAGTGGAAACTACTGGACCAAATTCAGCAAGTCCTTCATTTGTGTTCTGCTAAATTTGTGCAGGCATCAAGGGGAATTTTGCTTGAGTAAGAGGATACTAATTGTATGATGCTGCTAAACTGAGTGAGTAATTCTGGATCTGGTTTCAGCTTGACTGCAAGAGCACCAGGAACGCTTGTCTGCCACAGGGATGACCAAGAAGGTGTAACTGGTGTTTGCTGAATAGTAAATCACACCAAGTGAATAGGCAGAAGGACTTGATTATGTCCCACAATCACAGCTGAACTGACAGATGAGGATTAGAGAAATAAATAGCACTGCATGTTTCATCCATAATATCTTTAGCTTGGAAAGAGGGTCTGGCAGCATTTTTAAAATTATAGAACTTGGAAGGTGAGTGTTTTTGCTTGTGTTTGCTGTGCTCTAGAAGGTTTCCTTCAGGATCCCTCCTCTTCTGGTGCTGCTTGAAAGGACTGCTTTGTTGGTGGCAAAAACAAGCCCCAGGTGATATCAGATATGTGGATATATCCAGACAGAAAGGGAGGCTTCATGGAGCCCTTAGAAGTACCCTTGCTTTGCTCCAGCTGAAATTCAGGATAGGTTTTTCGTTTACTGAAAAACAGTGAGATAGGGACCATGTCCAGGGGAAATTAATCTGAAATAGTAGAGGTGAAGGGGGAGAGGAACAAATTACAGCATAAGGCTGAACGAACTGCCAATGCTTTGCTGCAGGTGCTGTTAACTGGTGGTGGGCCTAGACCAAAATGGTACAGACCCTCCTTCCTTTGACAAGGTGCTGTATATGAAGGGGATATGTATTTTCTGGGTGATCCTAGTTCATTTAGCAGCTTCTTTAAATTTGTAAGGAAAAAAAAATCTATGTTACTTTATTTGTTAAATATATTTTCAGTCCCAGAATTGCAAGCTTCCTAGATTTTTAAGGGTGTTCTTCCTTCCTTGTTTACTAAGTTCTCTAAGGGATGAACTAATTGTATTAGTGTAAGCCTGGGCACCTTTTAAACATTTGCTGAAAGGCATAACGTGGCTAGGTGGTCAAAAATAATCTTTCACCATATTAAGTTACAAATCAATCATACAGCTAAGTTGTGTTCCATTTTCTCTTCCTGCTCTTCTTTGAAGGTGGTGTCTGTACGTGTGTCTTCATTGAGGGCAGTGCCTGGCTGGGATCAGGACAATGCATTGAACACTGAAGCAACCTGCTTCATGCAAGAAAATTTCCATAGCCATTGAGTAAAAATGAGGTTTTGTTAGACCTTCCCACAGACACCCTCATGCAACAATTGCTTTGTTCATTGTGGCTTCCCTATTTGATGTATTTTTCCCTCCATTAGCCCCCTTTTGCCAGCCCACCGCTTTGTTGTATGTGTAAATGTCAAGTGGCTTTAAAAATGAATCAGAACATTATATCTGCCGCCCTCAGATATCTGATCACGTCCATTTCTGTACTTGCCCTCTAAAGTGCTCTTGGTAATTACTTGTATGGGCTAAGTTGGACTAATTTAGTAACAGATCAGCGCAAAGTGAATTACTGGAACTTATTCAGTTCCTCAGTCAGATTTCAGACTTCTCTCATCTTAGTTGTAACAACTAATACGTATAATACCTCATCCCACACCATATTAGCATCAATGCCAGGATTTGGGAGGGTTTGCAAGAATCCCCTTTCCACATTTGGTCTTAAGTTACACTGAAATGCAAACTTTAAAAATAATAATAATTAAAAAAAAAAAACAACAAAACATTTTCTGGGGAACTAATCTTTAATTTCTTTAATTTTCAAGGTTTTTAAAGTATTTTTAATTAAACATGAGATTTAAGTATAACTTTAAAAATAATATAAATTAATATTAATTTTAAATATTAAACACAAATCTAGATTATTGAAACAGGTCATTATTTCAGGATTTTGTGGAATAAGCAGTTTGTATTCTCAACTCAATTGTTTGGTAAGGTAAACATGAATTTGCAAATTGTTTTGGTCTACATGAGACCTTTTTTTGTAAATTTCAGCAAAGTTTAAACCACAAAATGCCCTCTTCATCTGCATAAGCAGCATTCTTTATTGGAGTAAAATAACAGCTCCTGGAAGCTAGAGCATATTCTGGCTTACTCAGTGAGACTGGATTTATTTGAAAAGTTCTGGACATTCAGAGAACTCCAACCCCATCTTTCCATCTCACTAGCCATGGTCAGTATGATATATGCATTCTGTCACAGGGTGTAATTACAACTGGAGAGCTATATTAACCTTATAGTTAATTCCCCCAAAACTCAAGTGGAGGTGTAGGGTTGAATGGAGTCCATTTAGAGCTCCAGAGACTTCCTTGCTGCCTAGCAGGTAGTAGTTTCACGAAATTGGTGTGTGTGGTTTGTATGCAGTTTCCTGCTGTGTCTGGTGCCATGCTTAGTTAGCTGCTGTTTGTATTGTTGCTTATGAGCAGGTTTCAGAGAGGCTGTGCTGTGGCACAGCGTGCATTTGGGAGAGACAGGGTGGTCGTAACTTCAGGAGTGGTCTTAGAAATGGATGTGGCCTTCGGAGTTGGTTCCAGAGATGACATGGCCCTGAGGATACATTTTTGGGGAGCATCTGGGACTGGGAGGGAGGGCTTTGGGAGTAAACGGAGCCTTATGAGTGCATTTGGAAGATGACATGGTCTTGGAAGCAGTATTAGGAGTGGGAATGACCCTCGGAAAAAATGCAGTCCTTGGAGTGCTCTTAGGGTGTTCTTGGACTGACTTTGCCTAACAGTTTGGGATCTTGACTTGCGTCTTGTTAGGGCTGGCACCTTTGGCTGTTGGAAAGCCCTTTGTTGACATGTCTTATGTCTGATATTTTCATGGCATTCTGTACCCACTGGAGGCCAGTCCTCATCTTGCAGTGAGCTGTAGTAAGCAACTAGCAGAAGAGAAGCAAAATCAAGCAGATGTTACACTTCTGATTTCAAACCCACAGTGCACTATAAATGTTGCAATGAGATCTCTTGAATTCATTTGTCATCACATACACCGTACAAAACCAGACAGCAACACCAGTTGTTCATAAATTGCAGATACGTGTATTTGTACATACTTGTACTATACATTTATCGCTGTTTTGAGCTCATGGATAAGCTCTGGCTGAGGGTGAACCCTGAACTCGTCAGACAGCTGGTGCAATGTGGTTGAGAACTCTTGTGTTCCTCTTGGCTTAAAAACTCATGTCTCATTGTTGTGCACAGTGAAGATACCAAGCCAAAGAGTGACCAGGACAGCTATGGTGTGGAGTTTCTGGTGGTTTCTGTGTCGAGGCAGAGAAGAAAGTGATTAACATGAGCCCCCTTTCATGGAGTTTGTGCTGTTGTACATTGGTCAGGTCCCTTTTTTACCAAAACAGGTAACGGAGTGGTGGGAAAGGGGTTACATATATAGAAGATGTAAATTTTGTTGACAGAGAGCCACCTCTTTCCTGTCCATTACCTGTTAGTGACCACACTGTGAAGTCTTTTCCTGCTCAAACCCTGTTGTGGTTGAAGTTCTCTGAAGTAAGTTTTATTTTAGTGACTTTTCTGCTGTACTGTGCTGTCTAGATTTTGGACATTGTACATAAAGAGTCCCACAGAGGCACATAATGACAAAGTTATCTCCTTGACCAACAGACCACTGAAAAAAGAGAACAGGCACCCAGGGAAAGCAAGTCTTGTTAATGGAAACAGCAATGAGGTACCTCAGTCATAGCAGGCTGTATAAGTCAATGATCACTCTCAATGATATCTTTAGAAGCAGCTCTGCAAGAGGTGTACCGCATGTCCCCCGTTGTGGACTGGAACTCATCAAAACTTTTCTGCTTTCTCCTGACCTCCAGGAAGCCCAGGCTGATACCACAAAGTGCTTTGGCCAGCTGAGGGAAAGTGCAGAAGACTCTCACCTGCAGAACATAACCATCTCCCCAAGTCACCTCAGGAATCACACCTTTGTGTAGGGACTCTGTTAGATAGCCACAGGGAGGTTGGTGGGGCTTCATGTCTGCAAGCTCTCTAAAACATATTTTGTTTGGTTACTGGAATTCCAGACTATCAGCTGAAGTCCTGAGATCTCTTAAATGATTTCTGAGATGAAATAAACAACCCAATTATAATCCTACTGAAATCCTTAGCTGTAACCACAAAGCTTCTTCCAAGATTTTCTGATAACTTTCTTACAACTGTAGTTCTAAAGGCTGAATTTAAACGTTGTTTCATTCGCTGTGAGTAGTCAGAACAGGAAGGAATCAAAAATTTGAGTCTTAAAAGTGAAGTTTACACCGGTTTTTTATCCAACTTAATGTATTTTCATTTAAAAAGTTAAATATGAGCCCCTAAAATATATACCTTAAACTAAAATCCTTATATTATTTTTAAAAGTGACTTACTAGATCAACAAGCTCTTGTGAATGTTGATACATCCAATACAGCTTTTTATGTAGAAAATCAGAAAAAAACATCTGTACTTACGAGTTCCGGGTTTATCAAAAAGGCAGTATTTGGAAGGGTTTTATCTCACCTAACTTTAGATGTAGAAAAAAGTGGACTTATTAAGTGCATCAGTTACTGTAGTGTCACTTTTTAGCAAATGGAATGAAATTGGAGCTTTTAGGCTGTTATCTGACATCTAACTTGATCTATCTTAAGTTCAGTCTGAGAATTAGATCATTTCTGTCCTGGAAGCATCTGTTTCTCTCTGACTTCAGAAGAGAGTCTAGCCAAGCAGTTCAGAATGTTGCTATCTGCTTTTGTTGTAGTGACTGCGCATTAACATTTCTCAGGTTAAGGCTATTCCTGTGTAGTTATCAGGCTTTGAACTAGATGGAATTTAAATTTCATGGTCTCTACTGTTTTAATCCATTTCTTAGGTCATCCTCTATGGCACTAGACTTTGCAAATTGGAAAACAGAGGAAAAAATTATGAAAAATGGCTTTAGGGTGTTGTGATTTATTATATTTTAAATGGAACTCTCTTTTCCTTCCAAATGCAATTTGACGTAAACCATGACTAAAAGTGTCAATTACTATCCAGTAAATTACCACTTAACTTTTTTCTAGCATAATAAAAATCTAGAAATAGAGATTTGCAGTATTTAGTAGGTCCTCATGAGAGATGCTCATGTTAGAAAGCCTTAAAAATCAACCCTCAACAGGCCAGCACCTTAGAAAAGACACCCTAAGGTTAGTAGCAGGTGAATCAGCAGCTCATGCTGTGGCAGTTCCTGATAAGTGCGTATTTACTGATAGTGTTAGGATAACCCTGAAATCAGGTTGTGGCCATAGTAAGAGTCATTTTCTTAATACACTGCATAGAGAGGCACTGAGCAATACAGGTCACTTGAGGATTTTTGTAAGGCAATGTTGGTCCCACTGGGGAAACAACACAGAGTAGGGCAATTCTCTAGTGATCTGAGAGCAGCAGGCATGTAGGAGTTGGCACCAAGGTGGACATCAGGCAGCAGGTGTTGGGAAAGATACAGGTATTTTTCCCCACTGAGGAG
This sequence comes from Anser brachyrhynchus, assembly GCF_964034855.1. Lineage (NCBI taxonomy): Eukaryota > Metazoa > Chordata > Aves > Anseriformes > Anatidae > Anser > Anser brachyrhynchus. The sequence goes on from NC_137694.1 coordinate 96,434,246, forward strand.
CCTACGGTAGCCTCATCTTGCAAGTATATTCACATGTATGCACATACAAATGATTGCCTACAAGTATATGCGATCTTGCTCTCACTCACTCCAACACCGGTCTCAGGGAGGCTTCAAGTCCTTGTTCTTATATTTTTCTTCACCTTTTGCGGAAACTGTAACCTCAGTGTAAAACTAAAAGGCTCAGAAAACCAGAGACAAGGAGAAAGTTCTCAGATCTATCTCAAGTATTGTGAGACTAAAAGGTAAATAGCTTTTGTGGTCTTTTCTCTTTTCAGTTTTTAAGGGTTTAATGCAAGAAATATTCAATATGATATAAAACAATCAGCCCAAATCAAGTGAAAGCCACTGCACAAAAATGAACAATTAAGGACATGTACTTGTATTTTGGAGTCTTTTTCTTGTGACGGGTGCAGCGTCTTCTTTGCACAATGAACATGTGATAATTTGGTCTGAAATCTCTTATTCTAAGACACAGACTGACAGAGGAAACACAAAACTTCACTACGAAAGGGCCTGCTGTGCAACTCTGTTTTCTTTGCTCTCTCTGAAAGAGCATAGTGGAGGAAACAAGCAGAACTTCAACCAGAGCACATGCTCTGGAAATGTCTCAGATAAGCCTCTTGAAGTTAGGAGGTTAATTTAAATGGCTTCCCCATACTTGTGTTAGGGTAGTTGTTTACTGTTCCATAAAACAGGCTTCTCAAACTTCCTGGAGATCAGGTGCTGGAAAGTGTGCCCATGTTTTGCTCTAGTCATGTTGTAGATGGGATCTTGTATGGGCCGATATATTCTCTTTCTAACTATGGCGAAATTAATAGCAGAAGAGTGAGTTTGCAGTACTTCCTTTCCTGTTTGGAGTGTAGAAGTGCATAGGCAGATTGTATGAATGTGGAAACGCTATTTTTTTTTGTTAGTGTGAACATGCTGGTTTATTTTTTTTTGATGTTTTCTAGACCCAGAAGGTGAGAAGGATAAGGAGAAATAGGTTTTCTTTACTGCTTGGGTGTTAGCTCTTTGTTGTGCTATTTCCTCTCTCTCTGCTGCCTTTAACTCTCAGATGAAACAGGGGAAAGGTAAGCCATGATATGACAACAGAATGCTGTTGAAATTTTTTGTACAGCCTCTGTAGCTGTTGTCCTGGCAGGTTTGTTCCCTTGTTCTCAGACGTCCTAAATCAAAGTACAAGTTGAGGGTAAGGGCGGCTGGATAGGATGGAGTGGGAAACAGCAGGCATAAATAGCTCTTGGTAAGTGCACAGGCATCGTAGCAGGCAGTAAAGAGAATCAGAAGAGTGCCCTCAGAAGAGGTCAAGTATTTCTGCAAGAAGAGGCTTAGATATGCCTAGAGAGCAGATGGGCTTACTCAAGCGTGCACCCGTGATGTCACTCATCATAGCACTACCAGTCTTATCCATGGATGCAAATCAAATGCTCAGCTGAAACTTGGATTCTGAATTACTGATGACCATTTGCATTATAGTGATTTCAGATGTTTTCCATTTGTTGATTCCTAGAGACTTGCTAGTGCGAGTATAGCTTAGGGCCTCCGGGTTTATGGCACATCTTTTGGGCCTCTGTTGCCCCAAGGTGATTAGAGACTTGCTCTAGCACACGTGATACAAAACAAAGGTAATAAGGGAGCAAGTGAGCTGTTTAAAGACTTAATAAGGGCTTAATGCAGCTACCTCATACCACTTCTCTCTGTAACAAATCCAAGCCACTCTTTTCTTACGTTATTTCCCTACCTTTCCCCTTACCTTCCACTGTACTGGCTTGCCATAAAATTTGAATCAGTATCTTTGGCAGCAAACCTCAATAACGTGGGTGAAGTAACTAATTCTTTTGCTATTTAAAATACAAGGTTTAGCTTTCCCAGTGCATTACTCTGCAGGGGTGAGAGAAGGAAAGTATTTGTATTTGCTGAATTAACATGCCTTACTTTTCATGCCATGGAACAATATTTGTCAAAATAGCATCACTGATGCATTAGTATTTGTACAGAGGTACCCAGTCCTCTTCCATTTTCTCCTTCCCATGTAGGGTCTTGAACAACCTGTTAAAATATGATTGATTAATGAAAACCTCCAGTGTAAAGTAATCCACAAATGATGGAGTCAGGAGGCATGTAGAAATCAAGGAATATCCCAGCTCATCACAGGGGGTTTGGGATTGAGTTAATGGTTAATAATGGTTTCAGCAAAAGCTGATTATTGTAAATCTAACTTTCTAGTTCCTTAATTATAAACAAACAGAGAAAATAGTACAGCTGCAGTTACATAATTTGTTGCCCAGGAAGTATTTTTTTTAATGCAAAAAGCTGCTGTGCACAAAGGGATAGTGTGTCCTGTCTATCTCTAAATATAGCGAAGCTATGAATGTTTACAGTAGTTGAGGGTTTGTCTGCTGTGCTCTCTGCTGTCTTTCTCTGGTGCTAAAGGTCTATACGCAGCACATCCTTTCAGACCCTTCAGAAACTCTGTATGGCAAATGACAGATGGATGATTTTTTCAAATACTGTTGCCCACTGATCTGCCATGTATATTTGGAGAGTCCTTTCTGGCAACAGGAACCACAGATTGTACAAAAGGAGTCAAAGAAAATTAATGTTTGTATTACAGGCCACAGTCTCACAGAAGACGAACTGGGAAGGGAAGCAGTCACCTTGAGCCCCCTGTTCTTTACTTCATTTGGAGAAGAAATGGGTGGGCAGGCAGGTGCAAGGAGGACATCAGTGTAACCACAGCCCCAGATCTTCAAACATACCCTGGAGCCTTCTATTTTCTAAGTGAGATGTTTCCCAAGGATGTTATGGAGACTGAGACTGGGGTTCTTACTTGCCTCCATCACAGCAGCAGCACTCTAGTTCTTCATTTTGCACTTGCCTTTAGTGAGTGTGTGTAAAGCAGGTTTCAATAATATTTTCCATTCTTTTTAAAGCAGTTGGAGAGCCTCAGGGAAAAGTGCTGGGCAGGAGCAGTACTATTACATATAAGCCTCCAGGTTATACACAGCTAGAGATGACAAAAATAGCACACAGCTGGGACTGTGCTAAGGACTGGGGTAAGGAATGGGAAGGGAAGGACAGGAAAGTCCCTGGGGTTTAATGGCTGAGTAGGAAGAGATGTTGTATGTACTGGCCACCCACAATAAACTTGCAGGAAGGGCAGAGGGATCATTACAGATCTTGCAACGTATACCAAGCAAGATGCAATAATTAAGTAGGATGATTCATTCTTAGAAACTATTATTAATCACTTTATGAACTGTGATGATGATAAGCAGGTATAAAATATTAACTGCTATGTGATGTTTAATTAATACATCCTCAGGTTGTGATTCTCCTAATTAAAAAAATGCCTATTCACTTCAGCAAGATTAATTCCAGGATAAGGTACTACTGAGTATGAGCAAAAGTTGCCAAAAGCAACTTTTTAGTAAGTTCTGGTCCAGGATGAATTTGATCCCTGGGGTTGTTTAAGGAAAGGTTGGACGTGGTGCTTAGGGATGTGGTTTAGTAGGTGATATTGGTGGTAGGGAATGGTTGGACAACATGATCTTGGAGGTCTTTTCCAACCTTAATGATTCTATGATCAGTGGGAGCTGATAGTATTCTTCTGAGATAAATTACCATAGAAATGCTTTTATAGGTGACCTGTTTTTGTAGCCTGCTAGTATTGTGATGATGCTGAAAGGAACAGAATTGTTTCTGTTGTCTATAACATGAGGGTCTGGGGTGTTCAGTTAAAATGAATGAACAGTGATTTGTAAATTGTCATATTCCAGAAACATCTCAGTGTTTCTTTCTTCCTTTGGAACTCTTTTTAGCAAGGTTGTTGTAACATCTATTTTTTTCTAGTTGTAGCTGTTGACAATTTCAGCAAGAAGGTGTTGCTCCACATAATGAAGGCTCATCAGCCTGTCTTGGCTTGTAGTGTAACATATACAGCCATCCTTCTCTTCCATGCCTGAGCAGTAGCACTGCTTTAAAACCTTCTCTCTTGGATAGTGAAAACTAAATGAGTTTCCCTATGCAAGACTAAAGCCATGATAAAACATGAGTCCCAAGAGTCAAATTTGGCCTGCAAATTAGACCAGGGCAGGGAACTGTAAAGACTGGCTTTTAGAGGAATACGATTTTATTTCTGTAGGATAGTTTGGAAGTGTTATAATTTCACATGCATCACCAAGATGTTATCTGTAATGAAAAGCCCACATTTTAGATAATGCTGACTACATACGTGTGGGTAGTACAAGAGAAGGTTTATTCCTGGAGTACCTGTGCCTATACTTCTCCACCCCTCAAGTTCCCCAAACACCAGGAGTTGTCTCTCTTTATTGAGAGCTCTTCTGTATCTACTTCTGATAATGTGACAGGCTTCACACATCCCTAGGGTGACTGACAGTACCTAAACTTTTGAAGAAAGATTGTCTGAACTGAGGGGTTTTACCATTGAATCTGGTGTATTTCAGCCCAGCATCTGATTGTTTGATGACAATCTGAGTCATGAGTTGGAAGTAGTGTCAGCTCTAGCTGGTTTGCTCAAAAGGTCTCCAATTTGTGCTGTCATCTTAGTACCTGTTTCAATAGTCTTCATCTGCGTTAGGTACAAGCAGACATGTACCATTTGATTCCAGGCTCATAGTAGCTTTATTAAAATCCAAAGCTTACTATTAGTAGAATTTATCAAGTTTAAAAATGTAAGAGACATTTACACATACATATACAAATTCCCTGCCCGAGAGAACTAAGTATGAGTTCGTGAAGTAAAGACTCCAGCTATGGTTCATTCTTGCTTATTCAAAGAAAAACAAAGGGGGAAAACAAAACAAAATATATTTTTTCAATTCTGTCCCAAATGAAGGTGAAAGCAACTTCACAGAAGTCAGTGAATAGGACAAGTCTTCCAAAGTACAAGTCTGAATAGGGTTGCGTTCTTAAAGTTATCCTGAATTACCCCAGGTCATCCCTTGGTGAAAGTATCCATACATCACATGGGCCCGAGACTAAAGTCAAAGCTAATAGTGCAATACTACATATAAAAATAAAAGGCCCGAAGATCCCCTTCTTAAATACTGCACTGATCAGGCTATAGCCCGAAGCATTATATTATCCTTCTTACAGTTTATATAGGTATGAGTAACCATACAATTATATAGAACCTCCTGAAACCCAGCACTCAATGCAGAACATTGACCTCCATCATCACAGAACTGTATACTTATCCATCTCTGTGAGAGGTAATCTATTCTATAGCATGTGAAACAATCTGCCGTTCACCCTCAAATGCTATATGGGTCAGGACAGCAAGGAAGAGAAGATACCTACATTCAGTTGTAAATAAATATTGACAAGCACTTCGGAAAATAAACAGTGTAACAGAGTCCAGCTATAAAATTAAGTCAGCAGATATTCAGCCAGTGACGAATAGATTCTGATGAGTTCATGTTTGTTCAGAGAATTTATTGCCAACAAGGACTACAAGCAGATACTAAGGCTTTCTTCCCTGGTATGTGCAGCACTGATGATGATTCCATTTTGTTGGTCTTAGATGCTTGCCTGGGACAGGGTTATTTTTTTTTGGCAGTACGTTTTTGGTCTATTCTCTTCATAGCAACCTGCACCCATTTCTGATCAGGGTGTACGCAGATCTTGATACCTTTTGCGGTGATAAACCTGCAGGAAGAAAAAGTGAGACAGCAATTAAATTCTGGCCTACAAAGCCAGGCTTGAAGTGCTACTTTTATGCAGAGCATGAGGACCTGTATGGTAAAACCATATCACATGCTTGAGTTTGTAATAGTTACTTGGTATAACAGTGCATAGTAACATCAGTTCCATATCCGTGGCATAGGTATGTATGTAGCATATATGGTCATATGCATATATGGTGATATTCAATTAAGAAAAAGGAGCAGGTCCCAGATTTGATTAAAAAGCATGTGCTCGTGAAATCAAGAGACCAAACGTCTCCTAGCAGAAGTCATAGTTAATGCAAACTCTTTCACGTGATCTTTCCCCTTGGCTGAGTGTACTGGGCTTCTGGCTTTACCCTACCCCCTCACTGAGATTTCTTCAACTTTCTGGGCAGAAAGATGTAACTTCAGTGAGCCTTTTACCAGCATTCGTGAACAACATGTGTTCAGGCTCTCCAGGATCTCCCCTTTGTCTCCCTCACCTCCTCAGTTGCTGATTTACTGTTTCATGTGGGAACTGGAAGGGTGACTTGAACTAGCCTGATTTAGCAAGTTGGGCTTTGAAGTGTCTTCTGATGCCATTTTCCTTTTGATGGTAGCTTGTTTGCATAGGTGAGTCTGAAAGTGGACACTGTGCCAGATACTTACATGACAGCATTTAATGGAACTTGTTGCTTTTCATAGTTGACAAGCTGTCTGATGTCCAGTTTCTGTGTAGATAGAGTAACACAAGCAAATTTGCGCATTGGTTGACTTCCAACGCTTCCTACAAGGAGAAAAGTAAACAGAGAAAAAGGTGGTCAGTACTATATTCACATTTAACCGTAAAAACTGCTTTTAAATTACAAATTCCAGATGATTTCCAGCTATGGTTAGAACTGGGGTGTCTCATGAGATGTGCAGCCAGAATACTAATTATACAAAAGAGCTCAAGGTGTGTTTTGTGAGACTATCTCTGAAGTTTCATTGGTATCATCATGATTAGGTCTGTATCATGTGCACATAAGTGCCCATATGGAGTAATGCACCTTTACTAGGTAGATTTCAAAATGTTATCTAAATGTGGATCAATATAATTGCCCCTACTTTCCGCACAAAGGAAAGGAAAGCAAGGCTACTTGTCTCACACTGGGCATCCAAAGCTAGCCTAAAAAACAGCAACAAAAAACACTGGAAATATAGATTTAACTGGCAGAATGCCTAGTATTTGCATACTCTTGCTACAAGTCTAGTGTTATGGGTAGTGGAGTGCTACCTAATCCTATATTTTCTTCATCATTTAGATATGTTTCAAGGAAATGCAATGGAAATTAATAAGGAGGCAGCATCAATATAAAATTCTTTGTGCAACTGTCATGTTGCGTAGTAATAATGAAAAATGGCAGCTCATTTAAGTGAGATGGAGTGTACGTATATATTACTGGAAGCCTTTGCTTGATAATTTCTGTTTTTCCCCCAGCTTTCAAAGACAGGTTTGGGAAGGTGCGATGAGGACAAACAGAACACTGCTGTATTCTGAGGTTTATTTTAGAGGAATTTATAGAGAATGTGTCTTGAAGTCCAAGAGCTGCTCAGGTACAATTTGCTAAGTACAAAACCTGCTTCACATAATCTCATTATCTGAGAGTTTTTCTTTGTTTGAAGCAGTTGCAATAGCTGAAGTAAACGCACTTCGGCCTCTGCAGAAGCTGTGGCATGGCCAGTGCATGGGTACTGGCAGAGCTGCTAATTCTTGGGATTTTCATTGCCTGAAGGAATATCTCTTCTGAACTTGTATTAGTCACGTGCAATGCCATATATTTTCTTGAGATTCAGTGTAAGTACTGCATTGCTCAAATTGTTTTTTCAAAATGTGATGTTAAAGAGTTCAAAGATAGTCAAACAATCCTTAGTATCCCTGAAAATATTCTCTTCTACTAAGCCATTTCCAGGAAATGCACACAAGGAATACCAGCAGAGCTTCTGTAAACCTGGCAACAAAACCAAAGTTTTCGCTGGCACAAAATCTGCACCTATAACTACCCTTTTTTCCCATTCTTCTCCTATCCTTTGTCATTCCTCCTTCTAATCCTTTTTCTATCCCTTGCACACCATCCCAACATAATGTTTCAGGCTTGGGTAATATTTATGACAAATCAGGCATCCTGGAGCATGGCAGTACAAAGTGCCAGTCTGTGGTACTAAGGCACATTGCTTCGATGGACAGCAGTAGCACTAGTCAATCTATGAAAATGTAGCATGATCCAGCTATAGGGGTACTAAGACAAAGTACTCAGCATGTAGCTACATAATCTTGTGAATGCTTAGCAGGTCTTAGTTTGGTTTTGGTGTGGTTTTGTGAAGATGCCTTTTCTGGGTGTTTATATCTGCATGTTTTTGTGGGTTTGCATATGACTTGCATATGAGTGTTTTCTGTGATTTTTATCAGCTTGTTTGCGTAAAGCTGATTATAAGTGTACGTGTTTGTGTGTATGTTCTACATGTAGGTCTTCTACAAGATGCAAGTGGGTTAATCCGAAAGTCATAAACGTCACTACAATACAACCCCTCTTGAAACATGGCTAACAAACATGGTTCATTTCAGTGCTCATAAATGTTCTTAAACAAGATATTAAATTGTATGAAATCAGTAGAAGAGAGAAAACCTTGTATAGATCCCTTGCTTTCCTTTACACTTTTTGTTCTTAGTTTGCCTGTCTGTATCCAAAATATTTGTCTAGAAACAAGCATGTGGGTAATATGCGCTACAGAACTGGAAGAACTTCTAACAACTGGGGACATTCAGTTGATAAAGGCTTTATGGTTTCAGAAGGACACATTAAAAAAAAAAAAAAGTAGTACACCTATTTAAAGGAAAAGAATAAATCTGAAGCTGATTCAAGAAATAATGTATAAAAATGTTGTTAATGCATATGGCACCAGTGAGATTAAAAGATGTCGCATCTTCAAGCTTCCACAATTTTGAGAGATAATAAGGCACAAAAACCCTGTAAGAGTACTAAGGCATAGAAATTCTCTTTGCGTTAAGGCAGAAGCCAAGCACTAATTGATAAGACATCAGATGAGATCTCCCATAAATTCCCTCATGCTATAGCTGCCTTTCTTGTAGTTCTGATCTTGGTTTCTCGCAAGTGTGATCTTATGAATCAGCTCTGAGAATGAATCCTGCCTGAATGCGACAGCACACTAGTACAACATGGAGCAAATCCTGTCTTCCTCTTAGGTTGCAAACTTACCTTTTGCTGTGTGCACGGTGAAGACACCAAGCCAGAAGATGACCAGTATAACTGCAGTATGGAGCTTCATTGCTGGTGGCTTCTTTGTCAAGGCAGAGAAGAAAGTGGTTATCGTGAGCCCCCTTTCACAGAGCTTATATATTGTCACTCAGTGGTCAGTTCTTGTGCTCGCTTATTGGGGCGTCATGGTGGGGTTGACTGTCAGTGGAAAAAATTGAGTGGCAGTACTTTTTCTGGTGACAGAACCACCTCCTTCTCCCCACCCATTCTTTACTAGCCCCCCTGTGAAGGCTTTTCCTGCTCAAACCCTGCTTGTGGTTGCACTTGCTTCTTTGTTGCAAGTTAGGTTTATTTCAAGCTGCAAAAAGTGAGAGCTCTTGTTCTGTAGTGGAAACCTTTAATAAGTGTTCCTGTCCTTTCACACCTCGAGCTACAGAACTGCAGCTAAGTCCCACCACAGAGGAGAATAACATTCAGAGTTACCCCTTTGACCAATGGACCACTTGAAAGGGGAGTTGTGAGCTAATAGATGATGGAAACAGGAAAAAAATGGCATTTTCCATAGTAGCTATAGATTGTTGGTCACTTGAACGTGCAACTTAACATGTAGCTTTCACAGAATCACAGAATGGCTGAGGTTGGAAGGGACCTTTGGAGGTCATCTGGTCCAACTCCCCCTGCTCAGGCAGGGTCTCCTACAGCCAGTTGCCCAGCACCATGTCCTAGAGAGCTTTGGAATATCTCTGTAGAGATTCCACGCCCAAAAGAGTCCTGATCATGTCAAACATTTAACTTTCACCTGAAACAAATCAAAATGATACAAACTAGAATCTCTGGGAGCAATTAGATCTAATATGTAGTTATCTTCAATTGTGGAAAAAAAAAAAAAGGTTTGATTGTTTTTTTCCTTTTTTCTTTTTTCTTTTTTTCCCTCAATATTTAAGATCTGTTTTTTTGTAAGTTGCATACAGATGTACAAAATTAATTCAAATATCTCCTACACCAAAGAGGATCTCATTTGACTTTGTATTATCCATAAAAATATGTGCTTGAACACACACACAAAAACACCACCACCACCACCACATACACACAGAAAATGATCTCCCAAAAGCTTTGGAGGGCTGTCAGTCCCATTTCCTATGTGTGGTAGAACTTGTCAAAACTTCTGTTTTCTCTGTGATTTATGGCCAAAGCTGATATCACTAACGTGCTGGGAGAGGGTAACATTCTTTTATTTATAGAGCCAGATCCACTAGCCCTTGTGCTAGTCGTATATAACTAAAATACTGTGGTTTCACAGATAAGAGGTTCATTTTATGCTGTGGTCTCTCTAGTACAAAGAAGGGAGGTTGCTGGACTGGTCTGGGTTACTGGACATCATTGTTACATGACAGTGGTTTTGGGTTTTGCACCAGCAAATATTTCCCAAGCAAGTTGTGGAACTCCAGTGAACACATTTAGCAGCACCTGAGCTGGCATCATTGTCTGGAGCCTCTCAGGAGAAATATCCCCTCATGCCCAGTAGAAAAATCCCTGCTTTGCTAGGCCCAGCTGGGCCTTGTATGAATAGGTGATCACTAAGCTGTCTGATGCATGAGCTAGTAAGGCAGTGGTATAGAGTAGTTGTCAGTGCAATCCTGAAGCAAATGGGAATCTGCTCTGACTTCCAGGCCTCATCTCAGCAGGTTACTTCCAGCTTTGGAAATTTTTTATAGCATCAATATAAATTGCTTTACACGGGGAAGTACAGCATATGGAAGTCACTTCCCAGCGATTGCTCAGGAAAATTAGATGGAGCTAAGAACTGAGCTCAGATACTTGGCTCCTAGGCTGTAGTGGGTGATCTGTAACCCCAGTAATAGTTTGTAGCTCTTACAGTTAGAGAACATGCTACTTGGTTTACTTATACATATATGCATGTTATTTGTTCCTTGTGGTTTGATTCTTTCATCTTATGTATGACATGCAAACTAGAGAAGAGTAGGGGAAAAGTAGACTGTAAGCAGGCATAAGGTACTTGCTGCTTTGTTTGGCTGTTAAATCCACTTGTAATGCCAACGTAAGTTGCACTAAAATAGAAAACTAGACCCTTAGTTTTGAAGCCAAAGCTTCAACCCAAAATACCTAAAGTCCATGTCTAATGCCACACAGGGGAGTAGTTGTACTGACCTTAGCAGTGCTACTAGGAAATTTAATGTTACGTCTTTGTCCAAGCATTGCCGAACACTGCCTGAAATAACTCTCTGAATGAGATATTCCAACTTGTTGGTATGTGGCAGCTTTGGGATGCAAGACAGCAGCCCTGTCATTGATGAAAGAAATTTTCTCCCTGTTAGGACAAAAGATGGTCCCCCGCTTCTCCTCACTGGTATGGTACACGTGTATATTCACTGTTACAGTATCCACAGCTTTGAGCAAAAGGGTTGCCAGCTGTATTGAGCATGAGCCAACTCAGAAAAAGTCAGTCCTTCTCACAGAATCTCCTGCAGTTTGTAGGTTGATCCCTGAGGTGGTGTTAGAAAGTCTGTTGCTTCTTCAGTTTTTCACTGTTCTTGATGCAGGGTGGAAAAATTGCCTTGTGGCAAGTTTTTTCTGTCTTCATAGTTCTCATTTGCTGTGGTCTCTAGGGCTGTTCTTATGTGAAGCTGCCTTTTGGCTGCCACTTGGCTGACTCTTGTGTGGTTCACTTATCATAGTATGTTTTGGAAGCGTGCTGGAGTGAAATGATCATTTGTAGCGTGTGGTAAAGCCACAGTTGAAATGGATAGTATGATTTTGTAGTTACTTGATTGTATAGTCTGAATTGTGGATAAAGATGATTAACTGGACCATGATGCTTTCCAAGCTCTCGTCTACAGGTCTGCTGCTTTGCGTGCCATGACAACTGCCCTTCTCTGCCATACCTCTCGGTTAAAATGTGCCCTTAGTGCCTACAGGGAGCAGGTACATACAGTGGATAGGGCAGGTACGGATGTGTAGGTGTGTCAGTACCTAACATTTGAAGCCTACTGATCTACAAAAAAACAAAGGCTTTGAGTTTGACTCCCAGGCTTCCTATACAATGTGGGGAGAGAACCCACCACCTACAGCGTGCCCAAAGCATTAGGAAGTGTCTAGTAAGAAATACGGAAGAGATGGGATTTGGTGTTGTGGGAACAACCTTGCTTCTCATTGGGATCTGCGGCCCTGAGGCCTTTCCTGGAGTGTTGCTCGAGTTACTCTCCTAGAATGCAGCTGGCAGGATATGAGGGGCATGCTGCTCTCTGCTGTCTCTCTCTCTCACTCTGTTTAAGTGAAAGAACTTGTTCAAGATGATGGACAGCCAGTTTGAAACTTTGCCTAATGATACTTGACCCCACAGCCTTCATTTCCTTCACAATAAAGTATTTTGGGTTCAAGGTTGTAAGAAACTGACTTTTCAGTCTGAAATGATGCATATTTTGAATAGAACGAGTTAGTAAATATTAACGGATACGAAGAAGACACTGTGCAGCTGGGTCAGACTCTCATGTGGAAGAAGGGAGACGTAATCTCTAGTCCCTCTTCCGAAGAGTACTGGCTGTAAAACATTCATTGTTTACCATGCTTGCTTTGCCAGCAGTTGCAACAATGCAGATTAAACAGCCCCAGGAGAGCAACAGCAAACTCCTGCTTGAGACGCTCAAGGGCTCTTCTAAGCCCTTTAGCCCCTGTTTGTGTGGACCAGCCTGCCTCCATTTCACAAATAAAGCAACTGGGGTTTAGAGGGGTGAAAGGGGTATGTGAGAGTTATCACGCACAGCAGGAGGCAAAGTCAGAGCCTGCTCTGCCAGTACGGCTCCTAACCAACTGATGAATGCAATCACTTTCTTAGTTTTTAATAAGGTCAGGTCATTTAAACTGAAATAATTATTGTACATACCCTGCTTCATGTCAGCAAACCTGCTGAAGGAAAAAGAATATGCACGGGGCAGCATGTTGGGCCTGATATCAGAATTTCCTCACCACGGTAAAGAGTCTGAAGTATTGCACCTTCTCATACTGTAGTTAGCTTTCAAAACGATGGGCCAAGGTCTTTACAAATAAGTAAATTATATACTCCTAGAAATGGGTGTCTTCAGTGAATATTCTGGAGCCCCTTGAACTTGAAGATTTTCAGTATCTGGTCATCCAATCATCATCAGGGCATCCAATGTCTTTAAGAGGAAGCATGAAGAACCTCAGTTTACATGCATGGTTTTGAAAAAGCTGGACTAGATATCCCAGTAAGGAAAAGATTTTGTTGCCTTTATCTTTTCTCTGTGAGTATGTATACTCTTTCCTCTTTACTTACATAATAGAAAATGCTACAAATTGTTCTTAAAGCTCCTAATGTAAAGCTATAATCATGTGCTTATTATTGGCCTTTTTTTTGCTGCTGTTTATTAGCATGCTGTTTCAATAGGCCATCTCCCTCAGTCTACTTTTACTACAGGTATGTGACTGAAAAACAAATTACTGAAATTACATTTTTAATGAGCTTGTTTTCAAAAGGTAGCCTTCAATTTCCAGTGTACTTTGGAATAGTAAATAAAGAAAATACTTTTCCTTCATCTCTACTTTTAATTCAAGTAGGTTGTGCTTACCATCAGTTTTCCATATTACCATCTCATTCTCTATTTCTTCATCTTCTCTTCTGAGCAGATGATACGTTTTCTGGCATTACACTATTGTATGGTCTAATGCATAGCTATGAGGTCCGATGGGTGGCATCCCTTCCCATGGCAGGAGGGTTGGAACTAGATGATCTTTAAGGTCACTTCCAACCCAAACTGTTCTATAATTCTAAGATAGGTAAGACCATTTCATTAGAAGTATCTTTGAAACCTGCAAGATTTCTGTATGATCTGCAGATCCTGTCCTATCGAACAGCATAACAAAACAACACCTGACTTAATTCAGGGCAGATTCAAGTATTATACAGTGTGCAGGCTACTTTCACTCTTCCAGGTTACTTGTCTCATGTGTTCTGGGATACATTGTCCGATGCTGTACTTTAGTACGTGCACAGTGACCGCAGCAGTTGTGGCATTTTGTATCTGTTGAACTGCTGCCTGAAATTCATTTGTATATTCTCTCTCTTTCCACCCTTCCTTCTTCAGGCCTGAAGCTGATAAGAAATGTTTGTTCCAGTTTTAATTCTTATTGAGCTCATTAAATCTTGACCAACCAACCTACTGTCCGTACAGAAAAATACCCTCTTTCAGGAACATATGTATCTCAAGCTACTGTTTTTAGGGTGGGAGATATTAGCATCAGGAGATATGTTTCTGTTAACTGAAGATCCAATATACACGTCTTATGCTGAATGCAGTAAGCAAGTATATTAGGTATGATGAATCTGACCCTAATATATTTTGGTGTTGCATTGTTTCTTAACAGTTGGAGAATTGGTTAAAAAAATACTGACAAATGACATCCAGTTGTGATTTCCACATGATTTCACTCCTCCCCTCCTTCTTTCCTCTCTTTTTCATCACTTTTGGTCTCAGATTTTATGCTGATTTCATAGGTATTTCTGGCATTTAATTTCACTTTCTTATTGAAATTGGTTTCAAATTTATGTTGTACCTTTCCACTAGGATTGTCAGGTCTTGCTCCATAGTTCAGCACAAGTTGAAGTATTTACTCTTAAACTCACGTGAGGATTAATCTCTGCTAAACAGTCCAAATTAGGTGTATAATAAAGACCCACTGAAAACAGTGACCCACTTCAGTAGTCTGTTGTTTTGGTTTTTTTTGTTGGGTTGTTGCATTGAAATATGGTCAGGTAACAGCTGATGACAGCATTAGCATGTTTTAGGAAGCTTCTGCCCCTCACCTGGAAATGGTAATCTGCGTTCAGTCTTTTTCATTCACACTGAAACGGAGTGGAAATAAACACATGCTCAGTGGTCACAGCTCAGAGGCAGTGACTTTTGATCAAATTTGATCAGTTAAATCACATCTTTAATAACTAGTCTGTTTTGTGCTGGTTTTGGCAGAACTCTTCCTTTTGAAATGTAACCATATTAACAATGCTTTCTCTTAATCATATTAGAGTTTTTGCTTGTAGGCCATCTGTTTCCAGTACTATGTTGCCAGCTTTTCCTTCCTCCTGCTAACACGTTCCTCTCCTGATGTAGCGTGTGCTCTTAAATAAGAAGTTGTTACAAAATCTTTCCCTCAGGCATCCAACTTGAAGCTTTCAGATATGTAAAATTAGACTGAGAATGATTTGGTTTGAAAGGGACCTTGAACCAAACATACGAAGGCAGCTGAATGAAGTCATGCTCCTGTTTTGCTCCTGTTTTAAGTCAGCTTAAATGCATGCTTCCATACAGAAGAAGTCTTTCATTTCTTTCAGCATGTTTATAAATGAGCAGTTCTACAGTCACCCAAGAGTTTCCAAGAAGTCTCTGATCCCCAACTTTGTAACCTTAGTTGATCTTGTATGTTACAGTTCTTCATGAAATCCATACCAGCAAGCTAACTGAACACCATGCAAAGCTATAGCTGCAGAGAATCGTAAAGGTGACTGTGACTCCTGTTTCAGCATGTACCCTATTTAAATAACTTTATAGAATTGTACTAATTTTTTCTGGGAATTCATGGAATATTCTCAGATCATCCTAATAGTTTTTTCTTCCTTTTTTTTTTCTTTTTTTTTTTTTCCTTCTTTCTCCTCCTCAGTTCTCAAGTAAAACAGACAATGGAGATTTTGATTAGCTTTTTTTTTTTTTTTTTTCCTCCCATGTGTGTCTTATCTGTAGGATCAAGGGTGTGGGAACCATGTCTTACTCTGTAAGTCTTCAGGAGAAGAGTCAAAGCTTTTGAGTGAAAAATAAATATACTTGTCTGACCACAGGTATCTATGTCTGTGGACACTGGGGATAAATCAGAACCAATATCTTGCTTCTGGATAAACCTGAGCTTTCCTCAAAATACTGAAGAAACTCAAATTCTTATGTTTTCTCAGTGTGGATGGTTTCCTCTACTGTATCTCACACTCTGGAAAGAGCTGCTTGGCCAATTGCTATGAGCTCAAATTCCTTTGCTCCGTGATGGTCACCACAGAGAATACGTTGAAGAACTAAGATTGTTGGGGAGAAGAGATATAAAAACACAGATCAGTGATATTTATATGTCTCAATCTCATCTGTTGTGTGTGTAGTATTATTTACAAGAATGCAGGGTTTTTCTTACCATTGTCAGGAAATAATTTTTGCAGTTTGTAACTATTTTAGCATTTGGAGTTGAGGGCTATATAAAAAGAGCATCACAAACAAAGTGACAGGTTTGTGACAGAAAAACAATAAGCAGAACCAGGACGCTTAGATTCAACTTTCAGTCCCTTATCTGCTAACTCCTCTTGTTTCCACCAAAGAATTATTCTAACTCCTTGGCATGTGTTTTCACCAGCCAAAGAAAACCCTACGTGCTCTCTGCTGTCCTGTGGCTGTCCAATTCATGTGTGCTGACTGGACTGCTGCCAAGCAGTGCATGCCCTTATTCTCCTGGCGTTTCCCCACGGTGGAGGCACTGTGTTGAGTCTTTCTCTCTATTCAGAGACTACTCTTTTGCAAAGCTTGCAGGGATTTCTTTCTTTTAACATCAGTTGAAATTGGTCAGCGTATTAAAAGTAAAGGGAAGGCAGATGAATACCGCACAATTATTTTTTGAAAAGGTTACCTTCTCTGAACTTTGTAAAAGGGAATCCTTGGGATTTATTTCTTCTGTTTTTCCCCACATAGGTGATTTCATTTGTTTAAAAAAGTAGTTATAAGTGTTTTTAATAACAAAACCTTCATGAGGTCCTATGACAGAATTTAAAAAACTTGCTAGATTTTAATTTGCAGTTATGGCTTCCAGGAGAGGAGGAGAAGAGGAAAAAAATAAAAACAATAAAGCAAAGGGGAGAAGAAGGAAGGAAGGGACCACTCCAGCATTTTTGCAAGAGAAATTCAGGGGATCTCTTTTTAATGAGGATTTTTTTTTCCTTCCTTCAAAATTCAGAAGAATTATAACAGGCATAGCTATTATAAGGAGTACTTTTTTACTTAATCTCTCAGATGAAGAACTGTCACACTTTCTAACCACACTACTGGTGAGGTGCATTGCCTTTCTTCATGCTGGTTACTATAATCTGACAATTTTGGGCCACATCCTGTTCTATGAAGTATTAAAATATTTCTTAAAACTGCTCATAGCACTTGACCATCATCTGCTCTACAAAATGAGACTTCGTGCTTGTGCAGTTGTACCTTTACACTGACACAGACTGAGAAGTGCTTTCCTTTCATTTGGCTTCCATCTTTCCTTGGCCATTTCCTCGGTAAGCCAGTATCAATGGGAGGGTCGCAGTGCAAATGAAGGCTTAAATGACAGGGGTGAGGAAAAAAGAACTCAGCTTGCACGGGCCTGCAGCAGACACCTACTCTTGATAATGTTCCGCTCAGAACTTTCTGAAAGAATCCTTGGGGTTTATGCGTTCTCTGGGTTTTTCCCCTCAGCATCACTATGAGTATGAAAGCCTGTGTTAGACAAATGCACCAGTCTATATTATTCACCTGAGCTCAATGCAGTGAGTGATGCAATGTGGGAGGCAAGATGGGAAAATTCCTCCCCGCCGCCCCCCAGATTAGCTTTCATTTTATACTTTGTAATTTCAAAGAACAAGCTGTGGCTGTTAAATGCTGTTTCACTTTTCCTTTGCAAACTACTTTTATCTCTCGCTAAGGGCTGCAGAAAACCCCACGTGTCTATGACAGCAATAAATTAAGAGCTCCCTCCCATGGCTGTCACATTTCTTGCACTTAATTCAGCTGATTTTGGCATGGCCACGGGCCACTTTATCCCTCTCCTATGGTTCAGTGTGGCCCAATGTGCAGCACTCTGCACAATCTAGCAAAGCACACCAAACCTGCTGACTGCCCTCACTTTCCTCCCATAAACAAAACCACCCCAAATTAACCACGTCCCAGTGGCCAGTAAGGCCACCTGTTTGTGCCAGGTCTAGCTTCAGACTATCACTTTGCTGTATGTGCACTAGCTTACTTATTGACCTATGATACTTATTTCTTCCATCCCAAAATATTACTGTTCTTTGAGATAAGCAGCTGTTTTCACAGAATCACAGAATGGTTGAGGTTGGAAGGGATCTCCGGAGGCCATCGGGTCCAATCCCTCTGCTTAAGCAGGGCCATCTAGAGCAGGCTGTCTAGGCCCTGTTTAATATGTGGAATGAAAAGGCTACTGACTTTATAATATACAGGCATGCATAGCAATAGATGACCTAATCTCTGCTTGATAGAGCAATTTGTACTTCTGAACTAAGCAGGTATTGATGCAGCCCCAAACTAGATAGGACAGGTGTCAGCTGTTTGTAGCTAGTTAGAAAAATCAAGGACTGCCCTATTTATCCCAGTCCTCACCTTGCTCTAGCTCTTCTTGTTGTCAGTCCGCCTGCGAGCTGAGCTATTTTACCTCCTTTCGCCATCTGCAACCAGCAGATTCATTTTGAGTAGCAATAATGCTTTTGCACAGTGTTTCTTTCCTGAGGTTCTCAAAAAGTTGTAAGAATATTAGAAACTATAACTGGGACCCCTCATTCTAAAAGGGGAAACAGGTCTGGCAGAATAGAGAAGTAGTGCTGTAGCAGTGCACTGTTCCTCAAATAGGCTGTGGAGAGGGTGTTATAGCCGCTAGGCACTGCTTCTCTTTGCTGGAGTCCTCTGCTCTGTCAGGGGATAAGGCTTTGTTGTTCAATTAGAAGTAAGATAAGGTCTACAGCCTCAGTCTCAAAGAAACAACTAGGAAACAACTAATGTAAAGTAAGTAGAAGCCAAACTCTCACCTTGAGTTAGTAATATCATTTTTCAGTGGCAATTAGCAGTGGTTTTTAAAAGGAGTAACCAGAGATGGGAGAGTGCCTATATTTTGGTCCAGGCTGGAGGGATGCTCAGGTTATGCTGCCCAGACTTTGTCACATTCCTTTATTATTATGGAGACCTGCAAAACCGATTTATCAATCAGAATGCAATATTACCAGCAGCTTGTTTCATATTCAACTAGGAGGAATTATTTTGCAGATAAATCTCCTTCATCCACCTATTGTTTAGAGAAGCATTTGGTCTATATATACATTTGCTGTGCCTATTTCAATGCTGGAAGTGTTCAAGGCCAGGCTGGATGGGGCTTTGGGCAACATGGTCTGGTGGGAGATGTCCCTGCCCATAGCAGGGGGGTTGGAACTGGAAGGACTTTAAGGTCCCTTTCAACCTAAACCCTTCTGTGATTCTATGACTTGTATGGATGGTTTTATTGTTTGGCAATGAAGCCCGCAGGAGATGTGCAAATCTGGTGCTCCTTGCAGAACTGCAGGAGTCCCCTCATGGGGAACCAGAGCTGGGAAGTTAGCAAAATCTTCATCTCTGTCTCTGAATTTGTACCTTGATCCTTGTGGCAGCAACTTGGTTGAGCCTCACAATCATGATTTGTTATTCAGCCTTTAAGCACTCTCGTGCTCCCATCTGATCTCTCCTTCTGTGCCCTCTAACTAAATATATCTCATTCCTCTGTATCTTCTTCATGAAGGGAGCACAGCTCTCATTGAAAATCAATTTGATGGGGTTGAGGTCCGAAGCTCTGCCAACTCTCTAGGCTCCTGAGTGCCCTTTTGCTTCTCCTGTGAGTGAGGTGAGACAGGTGGGTCATGGAGGCTGCTGCTCCCCCCCCCACCCTTCCTTCAGACCTAATGTAGGCAGCTTGTGACGTGAGCATGGGCAATGTTGCAGTTCTGCTGTGCCATTCTTCTCCAAGGACTCACTGCCTTGGTCCGGAGTGGGTAAGTACAAAGAAAAGGGGAGGGAACATGGTGCTTTCAGGGAACAATGTAGGGGGAAGTGGCTGGAGGTAGCTGCAATCTAGTTCAAGTAAGCCACAGTCTTTAATGACTTACGTGTTCACCTATTGCTTATTCTCTGTTTGGTGATGTAAACATTACCTTAGGGAAAGAAAAGGTTGAAAGGTGTGTCATAGACCCAGGGCCTTAAACCTACGTTTAGCAAGTGTGAAGAACGGGGGGAAACAGAGATTGCAGAGAGAGGAAATTGGCAGGCAAGTATTAAACCTCCTCTCCCCAGGCAGAAGTATTGGAGGGAGGAGAGAAGAGGAGGAAATGTCAGAGATTTAGAGGCTTAGTTGCCTTGGGGAAATGCAGCCTAATAAAATGAATGTCAAGGGCAACCTGAGTTGCCTGCTTTTGTTGTGAGGAAAAAAACCGAGAGTGTTGGTCAGCTGTGACCATCCCTTATTCTTCCCAGTCAGGGACTGGAGAGACTGATCTGGGACCTGCCCTGGCCTGCCAGTACTTCACTGCAAGGTAGAAGGAGGAATCTTCCTCTCAGGAAGGTCGGGTCAGATGGTCTGCTGCTCCTTCCTGGCATGAAAAACTGCTAAAGCACATTTGCCTTCAGCAAAGCTTGCCATTGCAGCAATCCAGTTTCAGCTGACTTTGGGCACATCCTTGCTTAGGTATCTTCACAGTAGAGGGAAGGGGACTAGAGTTTGAACAGGTGAGAATAAGGTTTTGTACATTCATGATCCTGATGATGTGCCTTTAAGGCTTCCTCCACTTTGCTCCCTCTGTGTGGGTAGCTCTAGCTGGAGCCCAGCGAGGCCTGAAGCTGGTGAAGCAGAACAGAGGTGGTTAAAAATCAGCAGGGTGTACGAGCCAGAGATGAAGTGCCAGTCTCTTAGAATGAAACAGAAATGACTGCCAGGGCTGGTTTTGCAAGGCCTTAATTTCAAGTAACAATGTCTCGGTATGAAAACTCCTCTTTTTAGCAGCTGACTGTTGAGGAGCATCTCCTTTCCAGTTTTATTTCTATGTTGTTTTTTAAGTCTGGTTTACAGGCACATATGTAAAATACAGAGTCCTGAACTCCTTTGCTTCTTGCACTGGTAGGGCACGATTGCAAGACTTTCCACAGGCTTGGACTGTTCGCTGCTTGGTATGCTGCCAAAACCTACTGAGATGTAGTTCATTTGTGCTTGAAATTGGACCGGACTGTACACGAGCACTGACACCAGCCTGCCAGTGCTACCACTTTGTAGCCAAATTTACTGCCAGTGGCTGAACTACCTGGTGCAGACAAAGGTGTGAATAACGTACCACAGAGCAACAGGGTCTGTCTGCATGTCAGACCCTGCAGTACTGGACACAAGTGGGATCTCTGGGCTGCTTCTAAGGGCTGTGCACAGTGGGACTATGGCAAATCTAGCAGTGGGTTTGCTTTTGTTGTGTGAAGTCTATTTCCCCAGGTTAGATTTTTGGGGGGTGAACATGTTGAAAGCATTACAGATTGATGAGGGATCACAGCTCTCATTGAAAATCAACGTGACTGGATTGGGGTACACTTGGGTGATTCTAATTTCCAGGTTAGAAAATAGGGGCAAGTCATTTGATTTGGGCAGAGCAATAAAAACAATACATTTTCCTGCTCAGCCACATCAAGATCTTATTCCTGAATGAACTGAGTGATTTATGCTGTTTTTCTAGATACTTCTAAGGCACTTTTCACTATAGGGTTGACCTGCTCCAGAGGAATTTTTTTCCATTTCCCTCAATATGATGATGAGAGATCAAGCCTGCTTGGTACAGTTGCAGTGTGAACAAGTGAACACGTGAACAGCGCTTTATGCATAAAGGAATGCACTTGTTTTGTCACATCTTCTGTGTAATGCGTGGAATTGTATCCATTTTACCTGACTGTTAAAGGAATCGGAGAGTAGAGAAAGACATTCAGCTACAGTAGAGAAGGGAAGAAAAAGCTGCTACTCAGGATCTTCCAACATCTTTGCTGTAATTGTTAAATGGGGACCTCTCCTTCCCTTGCCATGTGGGTTAAACAGCCAGGTTCAAGCTAACAACAACCTGTCTATCCAAAGTTAACCATTCTCTTCCATTTTGGCATTTCAAAATCCTGATGAGGGTCGAGAGTACTTCTTTGCTGGTAATTTTTGAAGGCTCAGAAATAAGATGCATTGGCTTGTCAAAGTGTTTAAGCACTTCTAGAAGCTGATTTGGATGAAGCCGGACAAGCTTTCCAGAAATCTGCAATAGTCTGTTATAAAAGAGTAAATAATATTCCCTAACAGAAGTATGAAATGGTGATGTAAATGGACCTACTGACTTTGTGAGGACCACTTGGAACATTTCTAAAAGCCTTCTGTCTTCGTTCTGTCCTGTTTCATGCCTGGGGATTCAGCTTGTGTGTAGAGATTGTTCCTCACTGCCCTTCAAAATGGGGTTGTTCAGCAGGTTCTTTCCAGGAGAGGTTTTGTTTCTCCTTGCTGTTTGATAGTGGCTTTGGTTAAGAGATTCTGTTATCACAGTTGTTCTTTATGCAAAGAAAGAGGTACACATATATATATATATATTTTTTTTTTTTCAGAAAGCACTAGAAAAATACTCAGAAAGTCTGATTTCTTCCTGTAACCTTCTGCATATTGCCTATGTCCTTCTGCATATATGCCTGTCCAGTGAGGATATTTTTTACTTTCTTTGTATTCTTTACTTAATACATATACCCAAATCTCTTAAGAGTATATGATATTCAGCTTTCCAATCCTGATCACTTAGAAGCTGAAGGCCCCTAAGACAAGGTTAGATTAAAAAATTGTGGCACTTTATTTTTTTTATTTTTTTATTTGTCAAAGAAGGGCTTTGCTTTTCTGTGCTGAGAATTTTAAGTATTTAGGGATATGGTGCTCACCCTGGGAGAGAGTAGGGAGGCAAAGTTAGGAAATGCACCTGGCCTGGCTGGACTGGGAGTTCTGGCACTGCTGAATGTCAGATGACGAGTCCCTCGGGCACTGCTCTGAAATTACATTGTTCTTACGGTCTCCCTGCTGCTTCAGTTGGGCATATGGTTCAAAGTAATGAAAAAAATGAGATGAGTATTAGCCCAGCACTACCTTTGCCTGCTGCTGTGCCTCTGACTTTGTTTGAAATGACACGCTGAGCAGAGGTCTTGTGCATAAAACAGCTGGTTGTTTTGAAATGTATTAAAGCACCCTGGAGCAAAAATGTTCTCAAATGGCAAAAGCTGGACAGGCTTCACGATTTTTCCTTTCATCGCTGGGTATTCTGTTTGAGCTCAGGCTTCTCTCGGGCTGTTGGCAGGTAAGTGCATGCTCACACACACTGCTAGCTTAGCAAGGTGCCTCGGTGCTGGCTGGTTGTGCCTGTGCTTGTGCTATTGCAGCGTGGCAATTCCAGGAGGCAGAGAGCTTGTGGCTGTTTTTTTTTTTTTGCTTTTTATAAAAGCCAGGACTCCAAAGAGGCTTTGATCAAGGTGAGCTTTCCTTCCAGCCCCTGCCTGCATAGCTGTTATCCAAACAAGGGGCGAGGTGCCCCTCTAGGTGAGCTGGCTTGTAAACCAACCTCGTGGGGGGGTGCAGAATCCCACACGCTCTCCAAGTTCTGCTCCCACCCCACCCAAAAGTGGCTGTTTCTGTTTTCCCAGGGAAACAATGTGGTAGCAGCTGGCTGTGGCCTTGGGTCCATTTTTACCAGAGGCTACAAACCTTGCCAGTGATTTTTGGGATCCTATTCTGAGAACGTGAAAGGCTGTCAGCTTATATAAAGTCTTATGCAAGAAATTATTCTAGGGAGAATTCAAAGCTGATTTTTCCTCCCACCTGTGGCTATCCATTACATTTTGCCTACGTGTTCTTTCCATGCCTTTTTTATACTTTAGTGAACTTAATACCTAAGCTGCTGAGCACATTAGTAATGCTTCATTGCAGCCCCTAGCCCCTGCGCTTAGGTGCCACTGCTGTGGTATTACAGGAGAGGGAATGTCCTTGGCCTCTCTCTCGGCTGCTCTGTGACCAGGAAACAACACCTCATTAATATCTTTTACTGACCGGTGATTGCTGGGTGCCACTTTGTGGAATGAGAGAAGGAAAAGGCTCTGTTATGGCATTTGGCCTATCTCCCGGATATTTAAAGGTCTGCCCTGCCTATAAATAAACTCTTAACAGGAATTGTCTCGGTGCAAGTTATTGATGGGCCTGGTGTTGTGACAATGGGGCCTCTGCTCTGAGCCAGCGCAGGCCTGATTGAATAAATGAGGTCTGGGGGCCTGCTGCACCGCTGACGTGGGATGCCGGGTGGCTTGGGGGAAGCAGCGCTTCCATCCCATGAAGCAAGGGACCCCCACGGGCGTGCACTGCTAGGGCCTTGGGTGCACCAGGGCATGCAGAGCCATGGGTGTAGCAGCTTATAGCAGGTACAGGAGCACCCACTGCTGCTGACTTCTGTGCCTGCCTTCGTTTAAATGAGGAGCAGCTTGCTGCTGGTGTGATTAGATATCCCCTGTTCCACTAGTTCTCATCTTTCTCATGTACCATACATTAGATTTTGATCTACTGTGATGGAAATTCCTCCATGATATGTTTTTATCCCTGTGGCGAAACTGAATGGTGCTGTACTGTAACAATGCTGTACTGTAACAATACAAGTACAGAAAACAGCTTTTGAGTATGGGAATAGTACATAGTCCAATTTCTATTTACTCTTGTGCGTACTCCAAATCTCTGCGGGATGGATTTAAATGTAGAGCTTCTGTCACTGACTTATCTATTTAGAAGGACCTTCCTTCTGGGATAATTAGTGACAGGACAGTATTCAACTTCATTCTGCGCTTCCCTCTGAAACAACTGCTGAGATGTTTATACCATTGTGCACAAACGATACATTTCTACTGGGGAAAGGCAGACACCTCTGGGTTCAGCGCATCCTAATAGCCAGAAGTGATTTGCACTTCATTTTTTCAGTTCAGCATAAAAGCATTAGTCCAGGTGCTCTGAAAGAAAGGGACCTTTGTTTAGGTTCCTACACTGCTGTTTCTGCTTGCTTCTTAGAGATCTCTCTGGCTATTTGGCAGAGGCTTTCGTAATAAGTATCTAAGGAAAGGTAGCTGATAAGTACAGAATATAAGCTGAAAAAATAGTGAATTCACAAGTGCAAACATTTCTGCTGGAAACCTAAACATAGGAAGTGTGCTTATATGGTCTAGAAATGGCAGACTGCAGTTTGACTTGCATAATGTATCCAGTTGAGGCTGAAAAAAATCACCTCAAAATTTAAATTTTGGTTTCTCAGAACTGAAATCATCTATAGAGAAGGCATTGCAGTTCCACAGTTATGATAAATTTATGCTTAATACAATAAATTAGTTTAGAAGCTATTTCACAAATTATTCTTAATTTAGAATGATGGAAACTTCATTGGATTAAAGTGTTTTCTGCCAGTGACTCTATTGGATCTGAGACACTGATTTAAGTCACTTTCACAAATCAACAATCTGAAATTTGTGTTTGAATTCAGTGACTTTAGTTATGTATCTTTTGTTTATACATCAATCAAGAATTGTAGCATTAATTATAAAATATTTTATTTGATTATTGTAATCCAAAATCATTACATGATTTTTTTCAGCTAGTAAGAAATGTATTCTATAGCTGTATGTACTTCAGCTTTTTTTTTTTTTTTTTTTTTTTAGTTTTAGTATTTGCATTCTAATAGACAGGGAAAGGTGAATGATATGTTTCATATTTATGCCATAATTAACTTCCTACCTACTCTTTCTATCAAGTTAATTTTGGAAGGAGACTGGAATTCAGATTCATCCACTGAAAACTAACATTTTAAATTCTCTAATACAGCTTAATAGATTTTCCACACTGAACACTTTTTTGAAATCTTCAGTGAAAGTTGCACTCTACAGAATTCTGGATAACAGCAGTGAATGTGCCAATATAGAAACTCTGTAGGTGCTGACATTTGAATGAATAGAAACTTTCTTAATTCAGGAAATAGTTTATTGTACTTTAATTAGGAAGTGTGATATGGTAATTTAGTTAAAGATATTTCACCTCGTTCTTTCTATAAAAACTTTTACTTAACTACTTCAAAAGCTCGCTGATTCAATAAATGGCAGTTTTCAATGTCTTAATTTACTGTAATATGCTTAATTACTAGCATTTATTTTATGTTCATTTGGGATATAAAAAGGTTCATTTTTTAAAGTAACGATAGTAAAGTAATAATATAATCAGAGAAAGATTTAACTAAAATGAAAACCTCTACTTCTACAATTTTGAATAATTGATTTTCCTCTGCCTTGTTTACTTACAATAAATTGAAGTTTCGAAAAAGGTAAGGCTTCCTCATTAAATACAAATATATCTGAAATCAAAGAAAATAAGTCAGTAGTGATTACAGTAAATTGTCATGGGTGGTTTGGAGTAAGAGCTCAGGTTTCTAATAACAATACAAATCTAGTTTTCCTTCATGTTGAAACTAATTTAAGAGGTCTGTTTATTGTGGGCCTGTATTTTAAATTACCAGAATCTATCTGAGCTCTGTGCAGGAGGTGTATGCTTAACTGGTGTTGGATGTATGCCTCTTCAGGATGGGGCATTCAAGTGGCAGGAGGTTCTGTCCTTCCTCGGATGGCTTAGTGTGTTTGTGATGTGGAGCTGTACCAGTGGGATCCTCCTAGCTGGTGGCAAATCTACCTTTCCTGCCGGTTCAGAGGGGGTGCTTTGTAGATGCAGATTTGAGTAGATATGGAAACGTCTGAAAAAGTGGAGAGATAACTCAGATCTTAATTGTATCTTTTATTTAATAAATTGGTCTATATTTTGCTCCACTTTTGGCACTGGAGGTTGAACTAGTACACAGAAGTCTTGGAATATTGCTTTGATTGCTTCATTATTTTATTTTCCCTGTTGTTTCTAATGCTGTCAATCTGCAGCTTTGATCACAAAAACTTTCTTCTTCAGTTGCTCTTAAGAAACTGTAACTGTAGATCAATTGACTTCATAAGCATTAGAGCCCAGCTACCTCCTATTTAAAGAAAGTCAGCACTTCTCAGTATGGAAATGTGCACCTCTTGAATGAGGAATCCACACCAGAGGATTAGGAGGTTTGATTCATCTGAAAGGATTCTGCTAAGTAATTTTGTAAAATGTTGGAAATAAAACTGGGTTTAAAAAAAAACAACAAACAACCTCCTCCCCCCAAAACAAACAAACAAACAATTCAACATACGTTTAACGGAAATGAAAAGAGACTTTTTGCTTTCTCTTTATAATGTAGACATAGTGAAAACGTGAAGTTGCGTTGTGAAAAGATTCCACAATGAGCCCTTCTCAAGTTCAGTGAAACGCAGAAAGTGAGCAAACAGATTTGCCAATGGTTCCATTTTACTGCCTTAGTTATAGTAATTTATCCTGAATCAGGTTCTGCTATTTTACCAGTTGCCTTAGTTTTGTCCCTTGCAAGAAAAATAATGTTGCGTCTAACATCTACGACACTGATAGGATCCATGGTATATTACAAGATGGTAGTGTTTGTACTTTCTTTGCCTTCTTCTGTCCTTCTCCAAGGTCAATTGGCCTCAGCCTCTCCAATTTTCTTCAGGTTATCTGCTGTCGATGCTTAAGGTTGGAGTGATATTACAAGCAGGGCAAAAACGCACAAAGTTTCCATAAGATAAAAAGAAAACTTGAGTGTATATACAGAGTATTTAGTTTTATGTGATATGCCAATAATTGTCCTAATCATGAACTCCTGTTAAAATAGAATTATCACTGCATATCATTCTCATCTTTGGCATGCTATATGAATTCATGATGTTTTATCTTAATCCTGGGTGCAGCAAGATAAGTGGGCTCAGGATGCTATCAGATTAAGTAAATTATCTTCGCAGTAAAAGACTGAATACTGACAGAAATATTCAATCTAGTTTGTGTGTTGTTAACTTCATTTCAATGTTCTTCCTAATGTGAGGAATTTGTAGTTGAAGATAGCTTACACTTTTTTGTCTAGCAATTTATTACCTCATGGACAAGGAGTTATAAGCCATTTTTGTAAGTCCTTCTCAATGTTTGATTTGTTGATTTCTTGCCAAGGGAGAATCAACGAATCACTTCTGATTCCAAAGGAGATGGCATTGGCTGCATGAACTCGGAGATGGGCATTGACTATCTGATTACGTCTTTTCTTATACACAACTTAGACCAATGTAGGTGATCCTTTCATTGCACTGTGCATCTTATATTTTCTGTGCCTGTGATTTCTTCAATTATTCAGAGATAACTGCTTCATAAAAATGTAAGGGTCGCTTATTGAAAGCTTTAGGAAAGCTATTTTTTTTTGGCCTTGGGAAAAATGTTCTTTGTCATCACAGTAAGATCCAGGAACCTCAGTCTTGCACAAAGAACCATTTTGGCAGATAATAAATATATGTGAGAAGAATATTCTGTGAAGGGCAAGACTACAAACTAAGTAAATAAGCTGAAAGACCCATGTCAAACAGGCACCCAAAAACATTTTAAAAAGAAGAGCCCTCAACAGAACATTGAAGTTGTCACTATGTCAAGTGATTTAGGTCTACTGCACCACATAAATATTTATTTATATATATTATAGACATATATGTTTCATATGAGATTTATAGAAATATCTTTACATAAGGATGAGAAGTCCTCTGTGTGTTTTTTTGAGTATACAATATTAATAGCTCTTTGTAATAGCATCAGCTAGATTATTTACAGGATGGAAGGAAGACCTCTTAGCCCTTTTCTCCTTCACTCGCCTGTCAGGAGGTAGTGCAGTGCTTTCTTTTCAGGGGATTTCTGTTACAGAACTTTGTGGTCAATGCTGGCCTGAGACAGAGTTCATTGGATTTCCCCTGTGTTTCCTTCTGTGTGCTTTTACTGCTCACATACACAGAGAAGGGAATAGCAAAGTAGATAAACTAATTCTGAATCTAGTAACAGAATAAAAAATAAGAAGTCAAAATTGCTCTTCTTGGAGGAGGCAAAGCTAGATAAACAGTCTGTTTAGCACAACAAAACAACTTGGGGTTCTCAGTTACATTCATGAAAGTTCTCTCCCAACTGACACCTGATTTAAAGATGAAATATGAAAACTAAAAGGTAGTACATACTAATGTTTGTAAGGATGGGGAGTATCCATTCAAAAGGGGGGAAATGGTATTATTAAGAATTAAATTCAACAAGATGAAAATTTAGAATGAATACCAAGAGTGTGAGTAATAAATGTAGAAAGATGCAGACTAGGATACAGGGCAAGGGAAATGTTATCCTTGTTTTATAGCTGAAGTACCAACAGGTAAAACCCACTGCAAGGCTACCTATTGAGTATCTTGAAGGGCCAGGGATGAAATATCCTTTGCCTTTTAAGAGTATGGAGGACTGAGAATTATTGCCTGTAGGGGAGTGTATGGGGAGTGGCTGGAATTGCTGACATTTAAAAAAATAAAAAATTGTCATAGTTTATGAACAAGAAACTCTGTGAGACCTGGCTCCACACATTTAATTTCAGCCTTTTTTTCATTCTCTACATAATTGTGTGCTGTGTTGGTTTTGTTTGTTTGTTTGTTTCATTAATGTTGGTCTGTGGTATAATGAGTGTCTTTTGCTGTTGTGGTTTAACCTGACAGGCAGCTAAATATCACGCAGCCATTTGCTTACAGCCCCCCCCAGGATGGGGGAGAGAACTGGGGGGAGTAAAAGCTTGTGGGTTGAGATAAAGACAGTTTAATAAGGTAGGAAAGGAAGAGAAATAATAATAATGATGGTGATAATAGAATGTACAAAGCAAGTGATGCACAATGCAATTGCTCACCACCTGCTGACTGATGCCCAGCCCATCCCCAAGCAGCAGTCCCCCTCACCCCAGCCAGGCACGCCATATTAACTGTTCAGCATAGCATGATATGGTATGGGACATCGCTTTGGCCAGTTTGGGTCAGCTGTCCTGGTTCTGTCCCCTCCCAGCTCCTTGTGCAACCCCAGCCTGCTATCAAGCACTGCTTGGCAACAGCTAAAACATCGGTGTGTTATCAGCGTTATTCTCATCCTAAATCCAAAACACAGCACTGTACCAGCTAATAGGAGGAAAATTAACACTATCCCAGCTGAAAGCAAGACATTTGCATATTTCATTAGGCTCATTTCTGTGCTTTCCTTGGCCATGTTGTGTAGCTGTGAACAATTAGTGTCTGAAGTCACCACTGGCATGTGTGAGAAGCACAAGTAAAGGATCTCAAAAAGCAAGTTTTCTTGTTCTTGTTTACAAATGGGTTCTCACTTCTACTGTCTTACTCCTTGGATTTGTGCTCATAAGCCCCTTGGTATGAGAGAGGGCAGAAATTTTGAAGGAAACAGTAACATCTTTTATTATACCAATTTAAATATTCAGAATATAGAAAGAATATCAGGGTCTTGAGAAGTTTAACTGGAGGATGAAGAAAGTAAACCTACCTTCAGCCTCTCAGGGACCAAAATGAAAACAAAGGGCAAAGATGGACAATTCTAATATCCTTAAACTCAGTGACTTCCTGTATACTAATAAACTGAACAGTGCCAGAGGTTCCCAGATGCCGAGTATCATTTTGTTTATACTGCTCTAGTGGTTGTCAATGGCATGTTTTGGCCCCAGCCAGCTAACACTCTACCAGACAATTCCCATGCTCAACTTGAAAGTTAACAAGGATCAAAATGCTTTGGTCTGTAAGAGAGGATAGCAGCTAAAGAGGGAGCCAGTCTGTGCTAGAGAACAAGTGTTGGGTGCATTTACCTTCCTGGTATAGACATGGCATGTGGGTTGGAATTAGATGATCTTTAAGGTCCTTTCCATCCCAAACTGTTCCACGTTTCTGTGACAGGCATTAGGTATCTGGTGTGTTAATATATTTTTGTCAGCAGTCCAAGGTGGACGGTTGTGAAGCTGTTGCATGTTATGAATTAACCAGGGCTGAGTCTAATATGGACTTGGAGAAGACAGGTTTTGGTCATCTTATTTGCTTCTGACCAGAAAGTTTAGCGTTACTTTCTTTTCAGAACAGGTCATCTTCTCCATGGTGTAGAGTGTGCATCGTCATCTGTATAAGAAGAAACAATTAATGTTAGGTGGTGTTTTCATTTGTTTTCTATTGCATAATAATTCTACACCTGGAAACTGTTCCTCGTCATGATCTCATTTCATATTTGAAAAGACTGCAAATAAATGAGAGTGGTAGTGGATAAATGTGACTCCTTTGAAACTGTGAAACAAACAAAAACAAAAACAAAAAAAAAAAACAAGCCCCTAACCATTATGCTTCTGAAATTTCATCGTAATTCCTGAAAAGAGTTTTGTATCAGCTGCTTCCAGTCCTCTGGTTGCCTGCTTAGTTTGGGTCCACATCCTTGAACTACATCTCCCATGGTGCTCCTGCAGGTTCTGCGCATCCTCTCCCTTCAGGCAAGGGGGGTCTGATGCCTAAAGGCAGTCACCTGCCTTTGCTGAATCGTGTGTGATGGTTTCCCCTAGGAAAGCTGTTTATAAGCAGACATTTTTACGCCCAGTGTTTTGATCAAAACCCTGTATTTGCAATCTTCCCAGTCCTTTGTGGCTTCCCAAAAGAGCCAGGCAGCTCAAGTTAATGGCTTTAACTCTTCGCTCAGCACTGAATATGCTCTGCAGTGGGGGGAAATACCGCTAGCCACAGCTGATAGGTAGGGAAACCGAGGCATGTTGTCTAATCCCTGGTGAATAGCACAGCTTGGGAACAGAGTCCGGATCGTGTGCCCCCTGCCAAGTACGCTAGAATAGGTGACTTAGAGGTGAAAGGCTGCAGCTGTGAGGCCGCCTTGTTTAGCAGCGATTAACATTCCTGAAAAGCCTGCCCAGGCTTATGTCAGGTAGTCGTGATTTACTGCATGTAAAAGTCTTTATGCAAGGCTTTACATGCCAGCTTTAGCCAGCTCAGGTGCCTCCAACTCTGAATTTTAATTTGTATTATTCCTCTTCTAATTTAAATGAGCAAAATTCCTAAATGTTTTACCGGAATAACAGAGGGATATGTCATTTCTTGTGGAAGAGGTGAACAGCCTGGTGCTGTAAAACCTCACTATAGCACCGAACAGAACTTTTTAAGAAGAAAAAAACAGAGCTGAACTTTCTAATTCAATTCCTTCTTGCATTGGCACAATAGAGCAGCAGCTGCTACTGCATCACCCAAGCTTCCCTGCCTGCAGTGGTTTTGCATTCCTGTCTCCAGTCAGGAGGTACCTCCCCTTCTAACGCAGCAAAGCTAAATTTAGCCCCTGCAGAGTGCACGTTTCCTATATTTAGTGTTCTGAAAGTCAGACTTCAGCAAGTAACTGCCTAACTATGAGGTGCTCTGCAGTCCAGGAGACAGAAATAGAAACACAGCTAAGTGCCTCCTTGGGTTTTCCCCCCCCAGCCAGGCAGCAGTAACAATGGAGGGGCCTGTGCAGGGCTGGATTTTTTTTTTAATATATTATCAGGGTAGTTATCTTGGGATTCCTGAACGTGAGCAGACAGAGCTGCAGAGCCGAGTGGCGCTGGGAGGAGGGGCTGAGCTTTGTGATGGAGGCAGGCTGCTCACGCTCTTGCAGCCCTGGCAGCCTGGTGGGCGCACAGAGGCAGTGGCTTTGGGTGCTTGGTGCAGCATCCTCAGGTGCCCAGCCCTCTGTAGGGGTCATTTAGGCTGCTTTTTACTCCTCTGCTGTGCAGTTTTCTATATCTGTATATCATATTTGCAAATGTGTGTGTGTGTATAAAGAAAGGGCCTGATTCTCATTTACCCAAAGCTTGGCTAGTATCAACTTGGCAAGATTTGTAAGGCCGTGTAACATCATTTGCTAAGCCAAATGATGTATTTGGGGATGCTCTCCTTTGGGTCCTGCATCAGTGCAGGTGATGCAGGCTGCAGGTTTCCAGGGGTGGAAATATGTCGTGTCTCTCACTCACTTAGCCCCCAACCACATGAATAAGCAGGGTGGGCATGGTGGCACCCCGACTGCAGCCATGCTCCCTCTGTGTGGCTCCGCACCGGTCCCCGAGCACAGTGTGCACCGCTAGAGGGCTCACAGACTGCCTCACTGCGTCTAAAAGCAAATCTGAATTCAAATGGTAAGGGGTGCTGGCACTGAACACCTTCTGTGCTACCAGGGAGGTTAACAGAGTTAGTATAAGCAGGTATTCAGTGATCACTTCAGACTGCCTCTTGTGTACTGCAAGCCATATGATTTAATTCATTTGTGAATCTGAAAGCATCTTTTGGACAAACATCAGATCAATTTGGTCAAACAAATCACTGTTGTCCTTTTCTCATTCAAGTCTGCAGAGTCTGCACCTTGAACAAGATTGGATTAAAGTTTGATCAAAAAGCCTGCTGCATTACGGAGACAAGTCCCCATCAGGGTATTTGAAGAGCCCTGTGGGAACTTGTTTTCAAAAGAAATGTAACTGCTGTAGAAAGAGAAGTATAGAGGGCTAGAAAATTCCTGAAGTGATCTCTTGCTGTTATAGCCATCAGGTCATGCAGTGGTAAAACTTTCCTAAATTGATCCTATTCTTTCCTGAAAGTAGCCACAGTTTTTTGCCCCCCTGTACTTCTCCTGGAAGACTCTCCCAGAACAACACAGGAAGAATCATTTTCTAATCTCTAGCCTAATGTTACTGTGGCTCATTTATTCCCATTTGTTCCTGTACCATTTGTTCTTCATTAGCTCTTCTTCCTCCCTGATGTATCGCGTCTATAAATATACCTGGAATAATCATGGTTTGTGCCAGCCTTCACTTGGCTGGGCTAAACAAGCAAAGCTATTCAAATTGCAGATTCTAAAATAGGCCATCAAGCTTCAGGATGTCAGCCACGAGGCACAAGTACTTCCTTTTTCACCTTCTTTTACCCCTTTGTCCATTAGAGAGCATTGTACAGTGGGGTTACTACAGCACATGGAAAACTGGCCGTTAGGTCTTATTTTGAAGTGTGGCATTAGAGCAGTTTTCTGAGAGAGCATTGCACTGAGAGAACCATTGTTATGATGCAGATTGCTGGGTGCTGGTCTAGATGGGCCATTTGTCTCTTCCAACACCTTGATCTCTAATTTTTTTAACAAAGAATTAGGTTAGTTGCTATAGAGGAAATCATACTGTTATAAACCAAGGAGCACAACCTCAGCCAAAGGTTGAGAACAAAGCAGCAAGAGCAGAGAAAAAAAGAGCAGAGCTTGCAGAACACCTCAGATTTTCCCAGATTTTCTGTGAGATGCCAGAAGCGTGTTAAAAGCATTCAGGACTGCATTCAGATGTTAGTTGCTTCTTGCATATGGGCTGGTCCTTGGAAAGGGGAAAATGTTTCTAGCCTGGTAGCAATATCCCAGACTGGAATGAGCACTGCATTCCTTTTGCCTCTGTCTCCTGGCTTAGTTTCTGTGCATGTAATGAGTTGCTGTTGATGGCTTTTGACCACTTCTTTGAGCTGGACGCAAGGAGCTGGCAGGGTCTGAAAACTGAATCTGTGCAGCAGTGGAGAAGAGGGAAGCATCTCTGAAGAGCAAGGCTGGGTCCAGGCAGCAACGCAAAGCTTGTGGCTGTGAACAAACTGATAAGCAATCAGTAACTGCTGCTGTCTGTGGAGTCATGAAACCTGAACCATCCTGGGGCAGGACTGGTTTGCCACACACTGCTCCCATGAATGGCAGGCAGAAAGATTATCCTATGCTGCTCCAGTTCCGATTTCCCTCGTCTGTCACCCATAAAGTGCACTCTGACTTGGGTGTTCATTCGTATACACAATTATTAAATGTATCTGCAAAAGTATATCTATCTTAACATCCTCTGGCCCCATGTTCAGGGCAAAGTTTTGATCTAAAAGCAGGGGGGAGGGGGTGTGGGAGAAGAGAGGGCATTATTCTAGGTGGAGGCCCAAAGCTGCTAGAAGGGAATGGAAATGGAAGGGGTTTCCATGCTGAAGGTAATTAGGGAAGATGAAGTACTTAAATGAAGTGAAAGCTTCACTGCGCTTAGAGTTAATGCTGAATTTCACTGGTCTGGGAAAAATGCTGAAATATCGGTGCTCAGATTTGTATTAATAATTCTTCATGTGCTACTAAATGACCCAACTCACTTTGTCATGCGAAAAGGATAGTAATGATCCAGCTGCTGTCCTGAGGACTCCGGGAAAAGACTCAGTACAAAATAAGCCAGCTCTAATGTGTGATCAGACAGCATGTGAACGATCTAATGTTATCTCCCTGGTAGACCCAAGACCCAAAGGAAAAGGAGGCCTTGTTTGCTAAATGGTGCTCTTCCCAATAAAGCCGTACTTAAAGAAAGGCGATGTCAGGAAGGTGCAGCATGACTGCTTCTACAGCAGCAGGGTGATGCCAAGTAGCTTCCTATGTCCTGGCTGTGTGGCAGTCACCGAGGTGATGCCCTAAAGCTCGGGTCCCAGGGCCTGTGTCGCCCTTGTATCACCTCAGCCGTGGGGCGCAGGCAGAGCTGGGCCACCAGTGCAGGGCCAGCGGGGGGGTCCCGGGAGGTATGGTGGGGTGGGCCCCTCTGGGCAGTAACGTGGCTTGGCCTTTGCCTGGACTTCCAACCTATGATGTTCCTCTGTATCGTGTGGTACCAAAGCTGTGGTGAAAACCAGCTCTGCCCAGGTCAGTAGACAAATTCCCAGTGACTCTAAGGCCAGGATTTCCTCTTGGCATGCTGTTTGGTAGTGCCATTCTCCTCACAGCCGTAGCCAAGAGATACAGAACGGTGATTTTTCCCTTCATGTTCCTAGTTCACCTGCTAACTAGCTGCTGAGTACCAGTTTCCCATTTTCTGTCTCTCAGGTACTTATTTCTGTTGCCAAAATGTCTCCCTCCCTGGCAGGCAGCATGAGAGAGGATGGCACCCCTCTCTCCTTCCCCAGATGGTCACTGCTGTCTCATCCTCAACCACCAACTGCTGAATGTGAAAAGATTCATGACATGAGTGTTGACATAGTGAGAGGCTGAGAAATTCCCTGGCTTATAGTGCTGTCCTCAGCCCGACCTTCCTCTTCATCTACATTTTCGTTTGCCGCTCGGGGTGGAGGGGGGAGGCCGTGAGTCACCCCGGGGGCCGATGACTCATATTTTCAGTCAGGGCCTGAGGTGTGCTGAGGGTGTCTTGAGACTATGCCCAAGCTCTATGCCCGGAAGCTCAGCAGAGGGGAGGACTCTCTCTGTCAGGGGTACGTGCATGGGTTTTCCTCACAGTGATTTCTAGCCCCCAGTTGTCTTCTCTCGATTTCACTGTTTCCTCCCTTGCCAGTAGCTTTTCTCTCCCCCACAACCCACTTCTGCTTTGCAGTTCCAGAGTGAATCTGCCTGTTTTCCATACATGCTAACATTTTCTTTTAACATCCCATATTATTTTGCTGTTCAGAGAGAACACACTAGTATTTACTGTTTGTATGCAATACAGCTCTGACATGGCTTGGTGAGCCTGTGTCAGTGTGCTTTGGGTTGTGCTAAGAAATACTGCATTCTTTTGAGCAAGCAGTTGTTAAAGCATACATGCTGCTGTGTGTCATCCCTCACAGCTGGCATCACCATGGGTTAAACGGGCTGGTTTCCAACCGTGTATCTGAGGTTCTTAAAATACCCATCCAGTCCCCATTTGAAGTTTGCCTGTCATGCATAGTGACTGGCTGAAGCTGCTGCTACGCCCAAGAACTACTCATCTCCTTCTGTTTGAGACTCACCTTCACATCGGAGTAGTGTCAAGAAGCAGCATGTATGGGATCTTGGGGAGGAATGGCAGCTAAGATGCTGTCCACAGCTGAGGGAAGTCTGCTCTGAAAGGAGGTGGAGACAGTCTTGAGATGGTTGGTGAGAAGTTGCGGGAAGAGTTCTGATTTATGTTTAAGTCATTGGTGATATTGGAAGTGTATTTTAATGAGATGGGCATATAAGAGGTGCAGTGTGATGGGGAAACTGGAAAAGAGGACAGTATTGGAAGGTAACAAGTAATTGAAGTAACCCTTCTTACCTCCTTTGAACTGAGGAATATCATAACATTCAAAGGCACCTAAGAAAAACAAACTGTTTGTATCATGTACTGCATGGCTGAGGTGTTGACAATGCTTCATTGTCACTCTGTGGCTTTTAGTTGAGGTTACCCAGAAACAATAGGGGGTAAAAAGTGTTTCACCATGACTGAGTTCACCATGGAAGAGTTTGTAAAAAAAAAAAAAAAGTGTCATGGAGAAAAACAGAAAAACAAATTACGTTTTCCCCAGTCTTTTCAGTTTCTCCTTTACTTGTAGACTGTTTAACTAAAGCACACAAAGGGAAATGATGCAAACAGATTACAGTCTAATTCCATCATGTTCTTTCTCTGATTTCTTTCCTTTTCCCCAAATTGAAATAAAAAGAGAGAGGAAAGGGAAAAATAATTCAGTTTGGGGCTCTTCACCCCAAAAAAAAAAATGTTAGATTTTAAATATTATTACAAATATTATTATTTTTTTTAAGATAGCCAGAGGTTGTTTGTTGGAGAAGCAAACAAGAACAATGTGAATTGAAGCTTTCAGCCAGTCTGTTCTTGACAGAATGAAACAATGGCTCCTCATCTCTGCATACATCTTTGCTACAATAGATTTAAGGTTGCATTATACATAAGAAGGACATAACTACTACACCATTTACCAAAATGCAGCACATCTCGCATTTTGTGTGATAGGTTAAAAAACTTGTATGTCATCTGGGCCAGCTCACAATGGATAATAATTAAGGAGTTGTTAACAGATTACCAAGGAACTGAAGTTGTTCTGCACCCTTTTCTAATCTTGAGGTCTAAAAATGTATATCAGATCAGGAAGCATGCATATATATATATATAAATATACATATACATACAGATATAAAGTTCTCAGATCAAAGTGTCCCTACTAGAAAAAAAGACTTGTTCCAATAAAGTAGCTTCTAAAGAAGTCTGGATAGTGGCAGTGTTACTGGAGCCAAGCCCCCTGGAAGCTGCCAGCTGTGTTGTGTGTCTTTTGGCACCTCTGTAACATACGTAAATAGCTGGAGACCTTTCTGCAGCCAGGAACAAGTGAGATGAGAAAAGGCTCTGTTTCTAAATTTGAAAAGAAAGCTGTAAACAACAGGCATGCTGATTTTAAGTGTGCTAGGGGACTTCAGGAGTCTGCCCTTTGATCCTCTCTGCAGACAAGGTCAGCCTCCTCTCTGTTTTTTTGTAAACACAGACAGTGCATGGTCTGGGATGGCTCTTTCATGAAGACATAATCCCAAACTGGGAGGAGAAAGTTTATCCCAGAGTGACCAGAAGCCCCAGACTCATACCTAGGTTTTGTTAAGGCATTGCTTACAAATTGTTTAAAGTGGCTGCTTTAAAAATACATGCTCCTGCTATGCAATTCCTCTGCTTAATTGTGCCTCTGTAAAGGTCAGGCAAGATTGTTTTTAGGAGAAATCAGAGCAATAAATAAAGACCTCAGGCTATGTGTCTCCCTGCTGGGCTATGTAAATGGAAGTTCACTACACTGTAAGTGATAAGAGTCCTTATGCTACTACTGTCCAGGACCGCCATGTTTTTGGTATCTGTCTAGGTGGGTTTGTAACAGATATTAGAAGTCTTTGCTGTTCCCTAATCCTATTTAAATGCCAGCCATATTTCCACTCTCCATGAACTCTGCACAGTCCCCACAGTGGGACACAGATTCTGTTGATGGTAGTTTTAACCACCGCTGATCCAGTCAAGGGAGAGCATCATAGTTTACTGAGATACACAAAGCCATATGTTGAGGAATCTTACCTCAGATTTCTGTTATTTAGAGTCTGTGTCTCATTTTAAAATGATAAGGTTTATTCCTAACTTAAAATTCTTCTACATTATTTTGCAGAGGTGTTTATAGAGTTTCACGTATCTGCAGAGAAACATAATCCAGCAAGATAAGTGTGAGTTCTTCTGGCCACAGCATTGTGTCAACAGCATTTTAGTTCCTTTAGAAAAAAAAAAAAGTTTGTGTAGTACACTAAGAGCACAACTGAAGACAATGGCTACCTGGGTGGTATTGTGTGTCAGTGAAAACTATAGCTGAGTAGGCAGCTGCACATGGTACATTTCACACCTCATCTGCTCATAGCCACTAGAATAACTTCAGTTATTCCTTCCTGCAGGCAAGGTTGTGAACTCTAGAGAAAACATAAACTAATTCCTAATCCTCCAAATTGCTCCAGGTGCTTCAGGTTATTGAGTCTTTCTGGCTGCTTTTTGCATGCTTTGCTAGTACACTGAGGTTGAGGTGACCCTTCAAAGTTTTCGGCAGTTTAGAGGAACTCTGGCTGCAGGCGCTTCTTGTTATCTTTGCTTTGCTAATATATTTCACATGCTATTCTTTTGAGAATTCTTTAGAGAACTATTCTTCATTATTTCATCAATTTTCTACTTCTACTTCTATCTTTGCCAAGATGCTTTTGCAGATGATCAATGTTTATGTCTTTTTTTTTTTTCATTTTGGGTATAGACTTGATGTAGCAGAGAATGAGTTAGTTCTGTGGGCCACAAAAATGTTCTTGGTGGCACTTTCTGTTCTGTGGTTTGAGACAATGCTTCTTCCTCCATCTGCCCAGTTACGTTTACCCAACTGCTTTGGCTTCATTACAGATTTTTCCAGAATCCATGGCCCATTTATCAAAAATGGTCCACGGGTATTCAACCACATGTACAAAGCTTGTTTTTCCCAAGTTACCTCTAGCCTGTATAGATTTTGTTTTTTTTCATCTTTTGTGTGGCATTCTTGGAAATGTCATGAAACTGTTCATCGATTGCACCTGTCACCACAAGAAACTCAACTTTATTAATTGTATGTAATAATGTTTAATAACATCTACAGCATCCTCTGGACACCACAAATGAGATCAGCTTCTTTGTTTCACAAGGGAGCACTGTTCTTTCTGTTTTATAGACAAAGAATAGGGCCTTGAGGAGACTATGAGGGAAACCATGGCAAAACGAGGTTTGTTTTCTGAAGTCTTTTCTATTATCCTAGTCAGAGGGCAATCCTTCCTAGTTGGCATTTCTCTGGTGCCGTGCATAACAACTTGCTTAATTACCAAGTAGTGTTGTTCTTCATGCGAGAATATTTTGTTCCCAAATCTTCATAACTTCAGGACACAAGAAATAACTGTACGGATGAAAGAGCTGTTACTTTAGAACAGCCATTGAAATGCACATAAACATGCTGCTGAAATTGCTCTGGCTATTTGCATAGCATTTACATTACTAAGAGGCCTTGGTAAAAGTTTTTAGTATGAAATCTCAGCTCGTGCTTGTAGTGAATGCTGATACAAGTTGGAATAGGTGAGAGTATTGCCAGAATTCTGTTCAGCTGAGTTACACATTGGTAGTGGAAGTGACTGGGGGGAAAATTGCCCTAGGAACAGGTAATGGAAGACACTTCTTTTCACCTGTTGCATAATGTATCCATTCTATCCCACAAAATTCCTGCTTCTAATGGCTTCCTAAGGTACTCTGTGCTAGGCATTTGGATGGCTTCAATTACATTCCTGGTGAAGAGTTTCAGTAGTAGCATAGCTGCTGCCCTGTTTGTTTTTTCATTATCAGAATGGGGAAACTGTTAGGATGGTGGGGAGGCAAAGCTGTTCTCTGAGTGCAGGGCTAGACTAAAATCTCGTTGTGGTGTGAAGGAAACATATCTGAAGTGCGGAAAAAGAGACTGCTGCCATCTCTATGACACTGTTCTTTAAGGTGGATGCTTTCTTTCTGCTCAAACGTAATGAGTTGCTAAGTGACTGACGTAAAAATACAGAGACATATCAAAATGATATATACAGCTGTGTTTCAGACATTTAGTGCAACTGCAGAGAAAACTATATGCTTTACCAGCAGAAGTGGATGTATACATATACAGATTGATCAGATCTTGAGTGGGTAAACATCTGCTCAGTGTGTTGACCTGCATGGAAGTATACCAGTTAACTATAGCTGATGATTTGGCCAGAGGTTCTTTAATTTTTAACATAAAATGCTCAGTTAAGTATAGATTTGGTATCTGATGTTTATTCCATGTTATTATGTATTTCTAAAGCAATTTAATTTCTGTGGTCTAGTAGTATAACAGAGCATTTAGCTATCAGAAGAAATCTAAAAATCACCTTACTAGTGTTACTGTAGCAGCACAGCTCTACAGCTTTAAATTCATATCATAGATACAGGGTGGAAATTTAAAAATGTCACATTTACTAATAGTATGTGTTTGTTTGTTGTTTTTTTACAAACTTTCAGACCTTTTTCCAACTTTTCCAACTTTTTTTTCAAACAGGTGATGATTTGCTGAATACTGCAAACTGAAGATAGACCTCAGCTCCCAAGGAGTATAGTGGCAACCAAAAGCATTGTTATTTTGCCATGAACTTCATGTAAGACCAGGAACAAACTCTCTCTCACTTTGCTTTGGCTTTCCACTTACGAAATGGAGGATAATTGCACTGTCTTGTCACCGAGAGGCTTGAGCAAATATACCTGGTTGGTGATGATGAAGGACAACAAAAATGCAGCCATGTAAGTAAATAGTGAACATTGTCAACATAGGTTATTTATATGTTTTCTTTTTTTTTAGTGTGTACATGCCTCCTGCTGTGTCTGTTGTAACAATTTATTGTGGGAGCTGGTCCTTTACTTTCCAATATACCAACTTATGCTTTTAAGCTCTCAAAGTCATGGTCTAGTTCCCAGTGAAAAAAATATTGCCGTCTGTCTCTAGATTTATGTGGCAAGATTTTGTCAGCTGGGGACTGTAGTAGTGACCTCTGTGAAAGGAGGCCAGGGGTGCCTCATGCTGGACACGGTTGGAGTCAGCTGACCCCAAAACAACTCATGTAGGATGCAGCTGGGCCCATCAGCAAAGACAGTGGCACCTCTTTGAAAACATTTTTAAGAAAGGGCAAAATGTTTCACAACAGTGAGGAACAAGGGAAGAAAGTGTGAGAAACAGCCCTGCAAGCACAAAGGTCAGAGCAGAAGGGAGAAGTGTTCCAGGCACCAGAGCAGAGATTCCCTTGCAGCCTGTGGAAGAAACCATGGTGGAGCAGGTAGATATTTTCTGAAGGAACTGTGTTCATGGGGGACTGATTCTGGAGCAGTTCATGAACAACGGTGGCCTGTGGGATGCACCCGCATGGCATCAGGGGCAAGGTGTGAGGAAGGATCTTTTCTCCCCCTGTACTGTTGAGGATGGGGAGTGAGAGAGCAGCCGGGTGGTGGATGTCTGGCAGCCAGCCCAAGTCAACCCATCACACCATCAGATTTCAGAGTTTCCCAGCACATCACTGTGGCTTTTCTCTAGTCGCTTGTCCTCTACCTGTCAGGCAAGGCAGACTGACTCACTGAACAGCTGTGGCTTTAGAGCTCTTCTCTTCATTGTGTCTCTGTTCCTCTCAGCTGACAGTGTGGAAGGGGCAACTGTATCAGGTTACGTGGCCATGGCCATGCAGCTGTGCAGCACCCACATTCTTGCCATCATTGTGTCCACTCCTGGCAATAACATACACCCCTCTGAGGCCCGTTGGGCCAGGCAGTTTGTAGACCTCAGCACTGCACTGAAGGGCAAGAGATTTCCATTTGGAAGCTTTTCTTCGTGACCCTACGAGATCACATTTTGAGACAAGATGTTGCAATCTAAAACTGTAGTCTGCAGTGAGGCCATGTTCTAGAGCTCATTCTTCCACTCCAAAACTGCTATTAGCATCTCGAATTGAAGATAAACCCAGTTCAGAAACTGGGAGTCATCAAGGTTTGTGGGGTTAAAGAGGGATATAAATTTAGGAGCTAACGAGTGAGAGAGGGAGTTGATTCTTATGTGTTTGTCGGGTAGTTACATGGCCATATAAGTGAATACTCTTTTCTGATTGACCAAAAGTAATGAAATAATGGTCTTCACTCATCTTTGTGGTTATACTGCTTTATTCTTCTTGCAGACTGATAGATTGTCTGTTACACAGAATGAAAAGGACATAATTTCAGTTTATTTTCTGAACATGTAAGTTGGCTTGGCAACCAGGGCGCCCTGAGGAAGGACAATGTAATGGCTTTCTTGCATAAGGACAGTACACCAATGTAAACACATCTTTTTCTGTGTTCTCAAATTTGCAGCTGTTTTTATACTGCTAGTGCCAAAGTTTTTTTCAGTGGTTTGGATGTTACTGTGTTTTTACTGGGCTCCTGGCTTTCTAGAGAGATGCAAGCTTCTGAGCAATCTAGATGGCTTCCTTTGAAAGTTAGGAGAGTTTGGAGAGTTAGTCACTCAAAAGACTGCTCTTCTCAGATCTCTGTGTTTCTCAAAGTGGTGACAAGGTTTGTGATAGAGAAGTGCAGGGAAATGGAGTGTGAGGGGAAGTAGACTATCATCCTACAGAGTCAGGCTCTCTGCACGATACAATCTCCGATACAACAAAGGGCTAGCAGGATCCTGCTGCAGACCTCTTCCCGATTGCAGTCTGAGCATTTTATTACATGTAAAATCTTTGCTTTTTCAGTGGAGTGGTTGCTGATGCTGAGGTCGCATCTAAGATCAGGTAAAGCCCATGGAGCAATTCTGTGGAGTCCCAAAGCTTTGGAATGGGCACCCTACATTTTAGTAAGTCAAAAAAAGAAAACCAGAGTCACACCCGCAGAGTCTCTCCGGGTAGGTTGAACCTGATAAATGACAATATGGCAGAATTGTCAAAAACATTTGACAAGCATTTTGAGAAGAGAGGAGAGGGGATACCAACTATCTCAGAGGAGAAGGTCATGGGAGGATATATTTGAAGGATGGAGGGCAAAGCTTTACCTGGCAAAGAACACTGAAGAAGAATATTCTTGTGCAATTTTGTTTTGATGAGCTCCTACAGATTGGTATGAAGGTATTGAGACAAGCTCAACAGTTAATCTTCACCTACCAATCAGCAGCCACTGACGCTGTGGTGCATTACAGAGGCAGTCTTTGGTTTAGAAAAAAAAAATAAAAAGTGATTTATTGAGAGCAAAACATCACAGACCTGTGCAAAGATAGAAGGGGAACAAAGAGACTGATGCATTTGCAACTTCACATTCCCAGCAGCCTTATTACAGAACCTGCCTCATTTAAGTGAAGGGTATCACATTTTTACACACAATTAGATCCCTAAGGATGCACAGAGGGTGTCTACGCATTCTACTTAAGGGCAATAAGTAAAGTAACTTTCGTTTCCCTACTTGCATTTTAGATGCTTAATTTTTTTAAAAAGTTAATGCTAGGAGGTCACATATGTTACAGCTAATGTTTATTTCATGATTAATGTGCACCTGTGGCCATGAATATTGTTAAATATTTTCACCATATTATTCATAGCCTTCAGACAGCAGGATTATTTTAAAATTGGCTGTATGTTTTCAAGGAATTTGTAAAGATTTTCTCCTCCTTACTTCCCAATTCTCATATAAAATGAATAAACAATGAAGGGCATTCTGATGGTGATATGTAAGTTGTTAGTTGGTCTGAATCCAG
This sequence comes from Anser brachyrhynchus, assembly GCF_964034855.1. Classification (NCBI taxonomy): domain Eukaryota; kingdom Metazoa; phylum Chordata; class Aves; order Anseriformes; family Anatidae; genus Anser; species Anser brachyrhynchus. Next base: position 96,478,628 of record NC_137694.1, read on the forward strand.
AATTTTTCCTCTCATGGCACCTACTGTGATTTCCTATCTAAAGAATTCTTGTTCTCTTCCAGAGAGATTTGATCTCCTAGTGATTGCTTAACCATGCTTCTTATTGTAAATATTGTGTTGGACTAGGCACGGAAATGAAACCTCACAGTTAACAGAGTTGAGCAATCAACAAACTGACTATGTATGTTGCAGAATGCTCAGGTTGAGATACACAGCAAATACAACAAACTGTTAACCAAACAGTTGTTTTTCTTCTCTCATTGCTACTTCCTTTGCTTTTCCCATCTTCCTCCTTTTTCTCCTTTTATATTTTCTCTTCTTTCTCTTTACCTTCTTCCTCCCTACTGTCTTATACTTTGTTTATCATATACAGGCCCTCTTGACCCCAGGTAGGCAGCTACATTTTTAGAACTTGATTCAAAACAGGACTTAAACACAAAACTAGGCTAGCTAGGTCAAGGTGGTAGGTCTTAACCTCCCATTAGACATGTCCTTTAGGGAAAGGAAATGTAAGGAATACTGGTTACATTGACACTAGAGGAAGAATCATACCTTTTTGTAGGCAACCGTCAGAAGTGCAGGGGGTTTTCTGTGTATAAGCACAGAATCAAATGCATGTTGTTACCATAGGCAATGAAGAAATCTTGCAAAAATCTCTGCTGAAAATAGGGGATCAAAGAGTTAAGGACTATTGCTGTAGCAATTGCAGATATTAGTGTGAGTTTAATGAAGAGAAAAATATCTGCCTTAGGGTGCTGGAAAACTACTCTTTAATTATTCATCTGTAGGCTAGTTTACTTGTTGGACAAGAAAATCCATATGTCTGAGTTTTCAAGCCATGGTCCATTTTTTTTTTCAGCAAATTTAAGGCAAAATGCGGTATCACCATGCTTGTTTAAAGGCTGTTCTTGCATTCCATGTGTTTTGTTCTGAGATGATGATTTGAGAGGTTTCTCATTCTCCTGCCTCGAGCCAAGGTTTCTCATATTGCCAGTTTGGATCATACTTAGATATGTGTGTATTTAAGTTCTAGTTTTGCTGTGAGGTAAGTTGAAATGCTTATTGCTGTCACTCTGGCAGTAGTGAGGTGCAATTAGTCTTATTAATGCAAGACTATAAATCCTATTGGCCAGAAGAAAAATAACTGTGATGATGTCCCTTAGTTTGCTGGTTGGTTTTGGGTGTTTTCCTGTGATTTGTATGATCCCCCAGTGCAAAACCATCTCAAATCAAGCCATGCAACCTCCGCAAAGTCTCCGGAGTGGATTACTCATATCACAGTAATAGCTAAGGTCATTAGAGCCTAACAGGGAACAAAATAAATGAAAAAGACAGAATAGGTTTATGAAGAGTTGTGGTGGCAGGTAAGTGGTCTGCAGCACTTGATCGCTAATAGCTGTGTACAGCTGTATCTCAGAAAGCAGCAAAGAAACTGCTGCTGCAAGAAAATGCCAGGCTCGCAAGTGGGATTTTGTTTTCCCTGTTGGATGCATTTGGTTGTTATTTTGAACTGCATACTACCCTGTGGAATTAGCTCTCTCATCTGATCTTAAAAAGAGTATTTAGACTTTGGAATTGCAAAGAGAAACAAAAGAAAATTTCCAGGAAACCAAGCAGGCCACTTTCCTTAGGGAACATAGGGCAGTAGGGTCTGCAGGTAACTCTGGTTCATCAGCCTTCCTGCAGAGGGGAGACGAACCTCTGCAGCGCTTTCTTGTACTGGAGCTGTGCCTGGTAGCATTTCATTGTCCTCCATCCACAGAGTTGGTTCCCAGAGAATTGGCTTGAAAAACTGCTGCATGAGGTATCCTTAATGTCCACCAAATTGCTATCTGGCCCTCAGTGGTGAAGAAGAGTGGGAATTTGTGGTTGAATTGTGAGTCAGGCTCCAGTACAAGCTTGGGAGGAGGCAAAAGAGCCTGAGAACAGGATTTGTATTATAATTAATGCTTTTGAATAGCGCTGGGTAATACTTGCTTTTTTTTTCTGTGAAATCACTGTGGGTGATGGCTTGAGAATGCAAATGTTCTCCTGCTAGCTGGCAAAAAGATGCAAGTAAGGCCAGCTGCTTTCCAGATAGGGCACAGCAGTACCTGCCTGTGTTACTGCCGCTTCAGCTCTTGGAGGAGAAACATGGGGAAAGCGGGGGAAGACAGAAATCTGAGTGAAGGCAAAGAATGGGAGGCACATGGTCCTTCCTGTACAGAGGCTGTGGGCTTCCCCTTCCTGCCGCAGTGATGGAGCTCTGACCAGCTTCCTCTCTAGTGGAGCACAGAACTGGCACAGTCCCTTCTGCTCGAGGTGGAGGTACACACAAATATATGAGGGGCAAGAAAAGAGCAACAACCTAAGAACATGAGTTTGCTGAGAGACTGGGAAACTTATGGTATGAAAACAGCACTCCTGTGCTTATTCCATAAAAATTCTTGAAGTTATCTTTTGATCAAATCGTATGAAGTAGGTCATAAGCAGAGAGATGAAAGATCCGAGAAGCAAAAAGGTTACTGGATGACATGGGAAGGATTTACATGTCATTAAGAATTAGCAGACTTCAGGTTTTTTGCTCCACATTTCTGATGCAAAGCAGTTAGAGCAACAAAGTTGGAGAGTAGTCTTTCAGTTGAAGATCGGTCTGAATGGGAGATGCTGGTGGTAAGGCACAGGCTGTGGGAATATTTAGAGCTTGCTTCTGCCCTTGCTGCAAATTTATACTTGGAAAGGTCTTTACTTTTGCTCTTTAATTTTGTGCTGTGGTACACTTTTCCTGACTGCTCTTTACGTAGCCTCAGAGTACTATAAAAGTAATATCCTAGAAGCAACAATTCACAGCAGTGTTTGTGGTTGACCTGCATCGTGCAACACATTGTCAGTGCCCTGTTATCAGCTGCTCTTGTGTGCATTTCCCACTAAAATTCCAATATGTGATTCTCCCAAATTCATACTTAGAAAAGATGTGTTTTGCCACGCTTCTAGCTTTCCATGGACTGAGGTTTTCATAGCTGATTGAGAGTCTTACACAAAATATATATTTCTTTTTTTTTTTTTTGGCACTCATGTATTTAAGGTAAGATGGGTATTAAAGCATCAAGTAAATGACACAGTAGCTTTTCACTTCAATTTCATTATACAGGGAAATACAATCATGAAACTGAACTGGCTGCCTACACCTTGTATATTGGCCAAGATAGGAAAAATCAGGAGATTATCAAGAGGTCCTTGATATGATTGAGGGGACAGGTAATCTTCAGGTGAAAATACTCACCTTCCCCTGGGCCTGACTCAGCTGGGCTTTTCTGGTGACATTTGTTAGGTAGTAAAGCTAGGATTTGACTGGCTTCTTCAGCAGGTTTTGGCTGAGTGGAGGTGGTGTGTGAAGGAGCCGTTCTTCTAAGACAAGGGAACCTGGTGCTATTTTATTTAGCCGACTTGTGGGATGCATTCTGAGTCCTGTGTGCGTTATAATTTTAACAAATAATATAAATATTTACAGATTCTGCTTCCTTGTAACTCTCCAAATGGACTTTGTCGTAAGACAGAGAGACAAATATTGTGTGCTTCCCATGCAATCAGCAGGGTTTGAACTGTTTTTTGACCTTGTGGTGATTGGGCCTGTCAGAATCAGAGGTTTATGGACAGCAGTGACATGACCTTCATCTAAACAGAGAGCTGCAGAACGATGACTGTGTCACAAAATGCCGGACTAAACTTTGCACTGACCAGTGTTGGTTTAATTTGCTGGCAAATGTGTGCTTGAGTTTGCAAAGCCAGCATTTGGGGAATGAAAGGAATATTATCTTTGCTTTTAGAGGCCTTGGTTCCACCTGCAGTTAATGAAGGCAATAAATGTTGAATGAAAAAGTACCATACTTAGTGAGTCTCGTCTCAGGACAGAAATAATGGCTTCTGAATTGATGTCTAATCAATTATGTTGTTATGTGTGTATTCTCAGTGGCTTTATTCTAATTGCCTCTCAGTGAGATTTACTACAGTTTCAGTATGTAAATAAATAGCCAAGTGTGGCTGTGCTGCGTTCAACAGGTTGGTCAGACTTCCCCTTAAGCTAGATGAGAAGCACAAATGAGCAGGAAAGGTTTTGCTTGGGCCAGTAAACACTAGTCTTCTTAACTTTCTGGATGGCATCCTTACAATACTGACTCCTGCCCTCTGAGAGGAACTGGATTTAAATCATCAGCTGATTTCTGTAGCCAGAGAACATCGCATCAGATTATACTACTTTGGACCACTGTGAATGAAGCTGGCCCTGATTTAGATTGGACATGAAATGTTATCAGTCATATCATAACCACAATGAATCACTCATTGCCCCAGACAGATTTATCCAGTTCTCTCCTCATCATTACAAGTGTTTTCCTTAGTTAATTTTACTTTGTGTGCTAACAATAGCTTTTACTAGTTTCTGTGAAATTATTTTTTCATGTAATCTTTGTTGGTTTTTTTTCTTAATTTCTACTATAACTGCATTTTTGTCATTATAAAATGATCAAGCAGGCTGACTCTTTTACTGTAAACTAGAAGATATAACTAGAAGATTTTGCTCAGTCAGATAATGACAGGACAAGGAGGAATGGTTTTATACTAAAATAGGGGAGATTTAGATTAGAGGTTAGGAGGAAATTCTTTACTCTGAGGGCAGTGAGGCCCTGGCACAGGCTGCCCAGAGAAGCTGTGGGTGCCCCATCCCTGGAGGTGCTCAAGGCCAGGCTGGATGGGGCTTTGGGCAGCCTGGGCTGGTGGGAGGTGTCCCTGCCCATGGCAGGGGGGTTGGAACTGGATGGGCTTTGAGGTCCCTTCCAACCCAAACCATTCTGTGATAAGGTATATTATATGAAATACAAGGGAAAAAATGAGTGTATGGGTGAACGTTTTGACCCAAGGGTAATTTTGCTAACAGCAGTTTCCAGCTCAGTTCTTAACCTGAAAATCATTCACAGATTTGTTATGCGTAGGGGACAAACTGGGTGACTATTCCCTTGTGTGTACACACACACCTACACACTTTTATAATTTATTTCTTCTTCCTTTTTTTAACCTATAATAATGAGAGAAAAGCCCAAATGAGAGTTACGGCTTGGCAGAAATTTAGTTTGTTGAAAGGATTCTATGTTGTTACAGTGTAAAAATGGTTATTTGCTCCTAGGTCAGAAATGGATGTATAAACCATCATCTTGTACCCAATTACTTCCCTAATTTTCTTGCTTGGTGAAATGATGTCCCTGATTGTCATAGACTAGTTAGATTTATTTCCAGTGTGCTGAAAGAATGTAATGGGATGCATGGGCAAGTGACAAGGTTTAATGTCTGACTAAGCCATTAGCTATTTTTAATGACTGCCTTGGCCTGTAATGGTACCTGAGGCAAGATTAATGGCTTTTCTCCAAGCTTCCCCTGGGGAGACCCTGTTGGTCAGGGTATTTTGAAAGTCTGTATGGTTTTGAGAGGCTGTGTGGCTATAACACAACTTCTCTGTCAGTGGTTTTCCTAGTATGATTAGGCTGAAGCCCCCCCTCTTCAGCAAGCCTTACATGAAGGTGTTTTCACAAACTAGATTGCAGGTTTGGTTCCCAAAATGTGAGAGTGTCAAAATATGGAATGTGGGAGTTAAATGTGTAAAAAGAAGAGAGAAGAAACTACCAGACAGCTCCGTGTTCTCTGTCTTCATTATCAACATCTAATGAAGCAAGATAGCTTTCTTGGCCACTCAAGAAGGGAAGAGGAGAGGCTCTCAGTGCCAGGTTACTACTAACCTACTGCTATCTGGGAGATACCTGCTGATGAGAAGTCTGTACAAGTATCTGCTTTGTTGACTAGTTCTTGAGCTGAAGTCAAAGTCTTGCAAGGTTCAGAAAATAAAGTAACAGGGCAAAAGTAGCTCATCATTTCTGTATTCTAAGGATATTTTTTTTCTTGTCTTTTCTTTTTTTTTCCATTCTGTTTTCTTTTTATTCTGCAGAAGAATGTTTCTGATGGCAGTGTGTGGAGTGTGTGCACCTGCATGCCAACACATGTTGTTGGAAAGGCTGCCTTGACATTGGCACTGGTAAAGCTCCCCTATCTTTAAAACCTAAACCTGCAGTTCAACTCTTCCATATATTGCTTCATTTAAGAAAGTTATCTGAAACTGCTACCTTGTAAGGTGTCAGCTTTGTTTACTAAAGTTACTTTGATTTGAAATAAGTAGGTAAACTGCTCTGTGGGTGATTAGATTAAGAAGAGGATACATGATAAGAAGAAAAATATCCTTTCTGTTGTTAGCTGCATGATCTGCTCTGGCTGTCTGATAACTGAATCAAATAGCAGTAATGTCATTGTTGACCAGTCTGCTGGTCTGTGAGGTCAGGTTCAGCTGTGAGCAAGATTTTTCCATGCAATACTGATGAAACCAGGGAAATGTTAACAGTTTTCATCTGTATGGTAGGTTTCTCTTAAATTAATATAACCTTGCTTATTTGTTTTATTAAGGCCTGTGGATATTACAGAGAAGGGATTTATTCTTTCTCAAAGCATCATGGGCTGAAAATATGTAATGAGGTAAGGCAGTTGAGCTTATATGAGTTTACACTGAGTTTATGTATTATGTTCTATGCACTTTGAAGTGTTATTCCTGCAATCTTTTGAGAAACAAATATCATCGATGTTATATGTTACATTTTGGAAATAAATCATACTTGCAAGTGAGTACAATGCCACCAAGTGTGGTACGTGAACCTATATGCTAGGTGTTCCTAAATGGACTGTGATCTCCCCTTGCAGACCCATGAGGAATTAGTCATAGATTACTCTAGGTATCACTAAATAAATGAAAGGTGAGTATTAAAAGGTAAGTTTCTGTGATGGAGAGCTTGTAGTGCTAGCATGTGAACAAATGCAAAAAGGTAGCATCTCTGGTATAGTTTAAACCTGTGAGTCTCGTAGGTTCTGAAGAATGAAAGCTCTTCCTTTCCAGAGCTTTGCCACCGGGTGCCACGTGGGCTTGTAATATAAATTTAAATTCAGGAGTTGTAGCCAACCTTCAGATCACCCATGCACTGCCTTCTCCAAAATCCCAGTTTTTCTGTAAACTAGAATAGAGTTAGCAGCAGTTAGACTGCTTTGTGTATCATTTGTCTTTGGAAGTGCTGGAGAGACCATCTATCGAAACAGCTGCAAGATACCATGTCACAGCTCCTCTAAGAGACCCCTTAAATCCAAAACCTGCCCTTCCCTTTTTGCTACTCCCTTCTGGGATATAATATACTAGGTCAATCAGATCGGATATCTCAAGGGAAACTGTAGCACATAGCAAATTGATGCATAGTAACATTTCTTTTAGAGTAGGTTCACCTGCAGTAGACATGGGGAAAAACTGTAATTGCAGGCCCAGAGCTTTAAAATTAATCGGGAGATACCAAACATTTTTTGAAAGATTTCTTTATCCCAAACAAAGATTTGGGATATATAATGTAAGAGGTTACATTAGCTTTCATTTTGATTTATGTTTGTAATAATTTCTTAATGTTTGTCCAATAAAAAAGGAAGAAAAAATTATTCTTTGGTGGCCAAAAGGTTGTTATCTTTCATGAAATATTGGATAATCTTTTAACGAGAACAAAGACACTGCTGTGTTTGAGGACGTGAGAAGACTTCTGTGCTGGTTGGCCACAGGGGCTGTCCGAATGCTGAAAAGGAAGGTGTAAGCCTCCCGCCGAGAGTGAACTTGTTCTGCATCAGAAGAAGAGGGAAGTTTTTGTGGGCCTCAGCCTGTGGCATGAAAGACCAGCAGCAGCCCTGCTGTCTGGCTGCGGTCCGTGCAGCTACCAGCAGGTGAGGTCTCACCTGGAATAGCTGCCAGCCCCTGGTGCACAGGATAACAGGGCATCTGTCTGGGGAATATGTATCCAAACAAGCGCTGTTCCTGATGTTTGCGTGAATACAGCAGTAAGTGCAGCTCTACACTCTGTTCACGGCTCCTATACATCTCCTTTTTGTGTGTGAACCAATGCACCATTATGCTTAAAAGACTTAGATCTGAGGGGCGGGTGCTACTTGGGGGATCAGCTGTTTGCTTGCTGGTGTTACCGTCAGGCTTTCCCAGGTGCCTTGTTCTTTCTCAGAAGTGGACAACATGCTGTGATACCGAGTTAGAGGGCAACATGTGAGAAACACCTTCAGGGCTGTGCTAGGAGAAACAGAGATGGTGTTCGCTGCATGTTGCCTTTGCAGCCTTTTAAAAATGAATCCATTATACAAGGAGGAAATGTGTCTTAGGAGGCTGTTTTGTAGGGCAGGGAGAGCAAGATTCCTGTCACAGTTGTGGCGCTAACTCAGTGTGAGACTGGATAAATCCTTTCCCCTCACTTTCAGGAGCAGTAGAATGAGCCACAGAATAATATTTGCTTCTGTTATCATGGATTGTTAATGACTGGGAATGCTTTGAGGTCTGTAGGGGAATGGCACCAGATTTATTGAATACAATGTGCTGCATAAAATGCTGGGAGTGTTTAAAGGGATAGATGAAAAAGGGCTGATTATAGATCTCTTTGAAGTCTGTGTTGAAGTTTTCACAGGTTTCTTTGGGCTTTTAATTAGATAATCATTGTGGTGGAAGAGAGAAAAACCTTGAGCAAGGTCACGATCTACTTGTTTTTATACAAGGAAGCAAGCTGGTGAACTTGTGATACGATTGTCCTTTATGCTGGTCCTCAGAAAAAAAGGAAGGTGAGGGAAACATTATTGAGATCCCGTCAGTGTTCAGACAGGTTGGGAGTGGATCACGGAAACTCTCTGCATCAGTGCTCCCTGAATTTTTCTGTCCACAGATGACGATCCAGTGATGAACACACACACAAAATTGGAAAGAACACTCCCTGTGTCAGGCCCCGCTCATGAAATCCTCTCGCAAATAGACCCACCAGTTACTCAGAGTCACATTGCCTGGATTATTGCAAGGGTCAGTGCCCGGGTAAGGAATGTGACACCTTGGGCCATTTATGTAACCACCTAATCATGTAACAGGTGAGCAGGGAGTCCGCGTACAGTGTAAACAAATCCCTTTGCCATTTTTCCCTGCATTGTCAGGCTAATTCTGATGAAGAAGACATGCAAAGCTGAAGCCAGGGATCAAGGCTTGGAGCCTGATCAGAGCTTCGGGAGGAAGTGCTGCAGTGAGGGCGCTTTCCGGCGAGTTTCAAATGAAGACTAAAATATTCCCCCCACCTCCTCCCTCTCATTTGTTTGTTTGCTCCTGCACTGCCTCAGCTGCATGCTGGAGATACTTGTGCTCCGAGGAGAGGGGACGGTTGATGCCACAGCACATGGCTTGGCGCCAGGAGCTGTGGTCTGTGTGCAAATCATTATTTGGTCCCTGATCAAGTTACGGTGTCTTGGTTTCTCATCTGTGAGTGATGCATTATAGAGGAGGCTGGGGTCATTTGGTGCTTCCTGAAGGAGGAGCTGCTTGTCTTTGTTGTCTCCTCCACAAACTTCTTACCTCCACAACCTTCTTAAGCAGTGGCTGCAGACGGTGGAAAGGTGCCCATGGCTACACTTACTCCTTTATGACTGTGCACAGCAGATGATAGTCAACAGCTTTTCTCCCCCAATGAATTCAGGTTAAAGAAGAGCTCCTACATCTATTTCCTATGGTCAAAAAAAGAGAGCAAATAATCAGCTCCTATTAATTGTTCAAGACCATCATTTTACTCAACTGGGACACACCACAGATGCTAACATGTCTTTTATATCTTATGCAGCTTCCTCTCTACTTAAGTGCATCATACTGTTATACCTAGAAAACCCAACCCAGTCTTTATAAAAGACATTGCTCTGGGTTTACTAGAGTTCTGCTATACTTATCATCAGTAAGACTATTTACTAGTTAGTTGCACTTTCTTGAGGGGAATACGGAGAAGCTTTGCTTGATGTCTGCTGAGTATTTTTCAGCCAAGTTTCATAATTTGCCTGACTTTTTACTTGGGCTTTCCCTGACAAGCACACAGTTAGAGGCAGTGATGTACACATTGTATTGTGCGTAATAAATATATTATTAGCATTTTGATCAGGTTAAAGGGAGAGAACAGAGAAATAATACCTTAGGTTAAGTTGATCTCAGAAGGCAAATAACTCTTATATCTAATATATTTGCCTCATTTCCTAGCTGGCAACCGTGTTGTCTTGCATCTGCACAGCACTTCACCACTCTGCTGGGCTGTTTCCCTTTGTGCATGTAGTATTTATCATTCATGTGTCCATTAAATCAGCATCCCTTAATGCAGCTTCATGTTGCCTGGGTTTTCCCTGTACAGTGAGTATCTCATGTCTTGTTTGTCTGGGTGATATTTTTACATTAGGGGAAGGTAAAGAACAGAAGGAGCAACAGCGCTCTGATGCTGAGTCGCAGTGAGCGGGAGGGGTTGCTCTGCGTGTCTACGATTGCGTCCTCACGCTGCCTCCCTAAGTCAAGCAAGAAGTCATCTTACCTTCAGTACATGTATACACCCAAATCATAGCAACACCTTTAAATCAACACAGCTTCATATTATGTCCCCACGCAGACATCAGTCTAAAGCCTACTGAGTTCCTGGGGAGTCAGTTTGTCAGCTGAGATCATCTTCATTTTCTAGGCTAGAGGCAGGAGAAGAAGAGTATCAGAAGCAAGTAGATGTGTAGGAAGAGTGTTTCCCAGCTAGTCGCAAGCAGGCAGTACTCCCGGAGGCCCCAAGCATGGACCATTAGTTACCTTTGAGGAGGGAGAGAGAGACGTAAGTGCTTAGGATCTGTTTAGGAGATCCATAGGGGGATCACCTTTATGCAACACCTACAGGAAATGTCTATGGAAGTACGGAACTGTCAGAAATACTCCACCTGTACCTGGTAATCAGACACAAGTATAGAGAATTGCGAAAGTTTTCTCTTGTTCAGGCGTGTTTGAAACAACCCAAGTATTGGCCTTCAGCATTCAGAATATCCAAGCTGTCTGCAGAAACTATGTTTTACTGCTAAGCAACCGAAGTTTTCCTTTTTGCTTCCTTTAGCCTATGCTAAACCGTCTTTACTAGAAACAGTGGTGAGAGAGTGGAAACAATTTAACAGGATTTGCAAAGCAGGGAGTGATACTGTACTAAACCAGACTCACTGTAAACCCCCTAAGCTCCATGGAAAGCCTTAGTTGTGGCTTGAGACCTTAGCTTTGGTGTTGAAAAACATGCCTGTAATAGCTCAAAAATGAGGCAATTTCTGCTTTAGCAAGGATTTTCCATAGAGAATTCCCGTCAGGTCTGCCACTGTCTGATGTGTTTGGCCTGCTGGATGAAGACTGCCCAGATCACCACTCTGCGCCGTGCTTTAATTTGCTCACTTCTGGACCCTGTCCAGTATCCCTGACGTCCCTCCATTGATTGCAGCTTGCACTGGATTAAGCCCAGCAGTCGTCTAAGCATATCCATTTCATGGATGTTTGTGGGCTGTGTTTTGGAGTTTATAAGGGTGCTGACTGTTATAAATATCTTTATAGGTTGGCCTTATGAAAATGCAGTGCCTTTACTCTGTACTCATGCCTTTATTATTATCATTATCAAGTTACCACTTTTAAACACTCAGTTGTTTAAAAGTAGAAAAACCTTCCATTACAAAAACATAGCAACCTCCTCCATAGAAGAATATGATTTAGTGTCAAGTCATTAGCTGTGGAACATTTCGGCTTGGTTTGTTAGCATTTACGCTAAGCAACCAGCCAATGCCAGTTCCAGCAGGTGGGTATTATTTCAAACTGCTCCATGCTCAAAGTTTCTCTAAGCTCTGGAGCCTGTAAAAGGCTCCGCTAACTAGAACAGTGACTGTTCCCATGTGTCACTAGCTATCTATGGAGACAAGTTTTGAGAACACGGAGCTAAAAAGGGTTCGCATTTTCTTGGCTACTGTATCAAGCAGCTTTATGTCAACGTCTTCAAGTTACATCTAGCCTTGACCTTCAGCGTCTGGCCTGGGACTTTCCAGAGTGAGATTTTTAAATGAGCAGTTCCAGGGCCTTGGAGCCCAGAGTCTGATCTGCTTTGTATGGGCTACCACAGGACGTGCACGTACAATTGCACTGTTTTTCAAGAGCCAGTTCCACCAAGAAGCCTAACTGCCCGGTCAGGTGCTTCAGCACCTCCTTTCAAACCTCATCCAGCAGCTGTTTCAGTCGGGGGTGCCTGACTGCTATGTGTGTATGAATCTTCCCGGAAAGTCCTGACTAATTTATGGCACTGAGCACAAACCCAGCTGTTCAGTTTCAGTTGGCTCCAGCCTTAAAACCCAACAGGACTCTCAGGCATTTTTCAGCTGCAGGACCTTATTCAGTAGATGCTCCCAGACTACAGCGGTCTGGTTCAGGCTGTGCACAAAATAGCACTGATTAGGATATAGGAGATCCAGCTTAAGGTCTCTCCTCTGCCTTATTTAAAGTAAGAATTTGCCTTTGGGTTTTCCACTTGCTGGAAACTGTTAGGCTGCCCCATCTTGTAGCCTGCATAGCTTGTTTTGCTGAAGCCATTCTACCCTGCATGAAAAATTTAATATTTGTTAGAGAAGACTGTTACAGTTGAAAACGTGAGGTGATCATGTTACTAACAACTCACCTTTGGGGGCTCACTGAATGGTAACACTGCATATGCTATTATTATCTTTCACGAGTTATTTTCTTCTGGGATGAGCCAAGGCAGTAGGCAGCACAGTCCTAGGTCTGGGAGTAGGTAAGATGTGGCTCACCTCGCCCAGTATCTGCAATCCATAGCAGCTGTGGCTGAGCGATAATGATGGCAGATGTGATACAGGAGAAAGAACCCCTTAAATCCCTCAAATCCTATTCTCTCTTATGAGGTGGGTTTGCATGGTCTTAGTTTCCCCCTTCCCCTTTTGATTCCATACTCTTGCCACTTCCTAAAGCACTCTATTCCCTTCATTTAGGTGTGGTCTGACAGTGAGCAGAGTTCTCAGGAGCTCTGCCTGGCTTCCAGGATTCCTGGGCTGGTTATGCTTTTCAGCTGCACTACCTTGTCTTGTACTCTGCCACTTTTTGAAAAAATCCTTGGGGAAGAAAAAAGGCATCCTTCTCTGATGGGGGAGTCTTGCTTTTCCTCTTCTGAATAAAAGCAATATGCAGTTGGCTGTTTGAAGCATCCATATGCCAACCTCAGCAACTCTTACTTCCCAGAGGGAGAGGTGCTAGGTAAGATGGAATAGAAGAGCAAAGGAAAATAACGATGCTTTATTAGTATTTTTGGATTGAGACTGAAATCTGTTCTTATACTGTGAGGAGTCGCCTCTGTAAAATGAAGTACATGAAATTACTTGGTAATAACGGAGCAACACAGGTAGATCCCAGTGTGCACACTTCCTAAATGTAAAGCGTATGTCTTATACGCTAGTATAAAATTGGTAGGTTGGTCAAGGGGGATATTCCTAGCAGCTCCTTAGCTTGTTAACTGTAAACCATTTTAATCCAAAACTCTCTTTGGCCCCTTAAGAACCTTTTCTCTCCTTGCTATAGTAGAGCTGTGTGGTGGGGACAGGGGAAGATGTCCTTTGTACCCTGTGTCTTGCCTGCAGCACTTTAACAGATAATATTCACAGCCCTAGTAGCTTAAAGGCAGCAGAGTAGCCCCACAGCTCTGTCCTGAAAGAAAAGAGAGAGCTGGCACAGCTGAGAAAGATGATGCCTGCCTAGACCACTGGTGAACCTTATCTCTTCAGCAGAGTGATTCCTAAAGGCTGCAAATGGCCAAGCCTAGTTTACAGCCAGCTCATTGACAACATCTGCATGTGGAGAGAGATGAGATGCAAAGAGAAACAAGGCATGTTTCACACACCTAAATTATGTATGAAACAAAGCAGTCTTAGTATTAACCAAGCTGTCCTGGAATTGGACAAGCCACGTTAGCTGAAGGATGCACCTGGATTAATTAGTCTGGACACAGTGACAGTATTGCTTTGAGAATGTGTGATAGCATCTCTGGATGGGGCCTTTTAGGAGTACCAACCTGCACAAAGCTCACGGTGTGATCTCTAGCCTTGTTCTGCACTATGGCATGGGAACATACTTAAGCAGCCTGTTTGGCTCACATGAAAAGTGTCTGACAAAGCAGGGCAACCAGACTGGAGCCTCTCAAGTCCCTGGCCAGCACTTCAGCTGCTGGGCACTCTTTCCATGGAGACTGTTCACAAGGGGACTGTTCACAGTGGTCTATGAGAGGGTTTTTCAAGGGACTAAACACATCTCAGTACCGCTCTGAATGCTTATTCTCCAGGACTCCCTGTCTTTGTGGAGGTTTCTTTCCTACATCCATTCCTTCCCTCTTTCTTTTTTCTGTGAAACAGTTGCTGGCATGACTGAAATCTTTTTGTCTTGCACAACCTTTCAAGACACAAACTGAAAGTTGAACAACTTGGTGGAGCATGGTCCTTTAAACAGAATAATGGATTTGTTCCCAAAATTGAAGGTCTTGGCATGAATCAGTTAAAGGCCTTTGCCCAAGCAAAGACTGGAAGATAATGTAGGTGTTTCTGGACTGGACTTTCAACCTGAAACACCCTTAAGAAGCTGGTAGTTTTGACTATTTTTTCTGGAATTACCCTCAATTTTATCATTCTGTATCCATAGAAGCACTCTTTGGTTTTTAAGATTTCAGACAATTGACTGCTTTACTAGCAAAGCCTCATAATGAGTATTACTTCTTAACTTGTTCTTAATTGAAATGTTCACACTTCATCATGTAATGTGTAATATTTAAATAAAACACTAGCACAACATCAGTTGTGCACTGAGCAGAGTACCACCTAGCAACACCAAAGCAAATGCTAAGCATAATAGCTCGGGTACAGAAATGTGTCTAATTATGACAGGATGGGTCATAGTGCACTAATTTACCTTCCTCCTCTAGAGGAGTGTCAACTACTCTTTGTATCAGGAAGAAGTAGATCTCAGCAGAAAGGAAGCCCCAGTAGTAGAAATATTTTTTCTGTTTTCTGACAGATACCTCTGAAGCACCAGCCATTTTGGATAGTTTTTAATTAACCCAGCAGGAGAAGCATGCTAAGATACTTAATGCCAAGCTCTGGACAACTGGAATTATACTGCTCTGATGAGCAGGTTGATTTCAAAATGCTCTGCTGTGTCAGCACCACATGACAATCTGCTCTTTGTTGTGGCTGAGACCCTCCTCAGGGACAAAGGGAGGTAAAGGAGACAAAGGAAATTCAGAGCTAGCATGGGAACTGAGGTGTGTCTTCCATGGCACATCCTTCTTGCTCAGGGTGTTTGGCTCTAAAAGCATTTAAATCATGATTTTCTTTAGTTCTGCTCATCCCACACCACATCGTTACGCTCTCTGTTTATTTGGCATGTTCCTCAAGCAACAGACTGACTCAATGTTTTTAATAGAGCAGGAGGGAGAATAATATATATTACTCACTTGCTCTTTTTGCTTGATCAAAAGAGTTAATTCATTGCTGCTGTAAACTTCAGCTCACAAAGATGTAACAACAGCTCATTATCTTTGCAGGTATTCATAGAGCACATTATGGAAATATGTTATTAACTTTATTGAATATGTACATGAAATTTGGGTGTTGTGGTACAAGTGAATGTGTCTGGCTTTGCAGAACAGGGTTGTTTAAATCTAACCCAAGTAATGAGATCAACAGGCACAACAAATGGAGAACAAACGCACTCGCATACTGCATCCCTGAACTGATTGAGCTAAGTCAGTCTTAGGAATCTTTGCCAGCCTGTTAAGCCAACCACTGGGTGTACAGCTAATACAAGGAACGTGAGATAGAGCAGTCAGCCCAGATGAAGATCTAAAGAAGAAATCTTGGTGTCAGAGTAAGGTTTGTTCAAAAGTACCAGAATAGTGGTTCCTAATGTGTAAAGGTTCTGTTTTGTTGGAAATGGGCACGTGGAGGTCCCGCTGGATTGTGTTGAAATACCTGAAATTCCCTACAGGGTCAATGATTTGTTGATGTTAATGATTTTTTGTTGCTTACTCATTACAATTGTTAGTATGGTGCGAGAGGAAAGAGGGTGAAACGGGCATCTCAGAGGGCTTGAAAGGAGCCAGGTGAAAGCAGGTACATTGTGGAGCAGTCTGTGGCAGGCAGCACAACCCAGGCAGAGCACAAAGGCTGGACAGGGACCTTGGGTGTGAGATTCCTTGGCCCAGAACGAGCAGTGCGGCTGCGTGCTCAGCTCACATCGAGCAGGAGGCATCCCACTACTGCAGCCCGTCTGTACTAGGCAAGGGACCAGGAGACAAATTCAGCTTAACAGAGGAAAGGATTGACTAAAGTCATGATGTACCTTTCTTGCTGGTAATCCTGCAAGTGTGCCGAATCTGTATGAAGCGGTTGCAGAGTGGCTTCTCTAAAGTCACCGTTTCAAATTAATGCCATGGTGATCTGTGTATTTACTGTATCTGCTGAACAGAACTTCATTACTCGAAGTCCTTTTTCTCTTGCCTGTTTTGGTAAATAATGCAGAGAGTAACAGCAAATGTTAGCTCAGGTTATTGCCCTGATGTTTTTGTGCCTGTGATGCAACGTTTCCTGTGATGCAACGTTAAATGCAGAGTTTGTGATGCATGTGCCATAGTTCCCACCTGCAGTGATGGCAGATATCAGATGGAAGTATCAGGAAAGAGGGTAATGTTGAACTAGCAAAAGAGCAAAATGCAGGTGTGCTGCTAGGAAGGTTCAGATTTAGTATTTCTGAGTGGAGTAAAGAAGGCTGTTTGCATCAGTCTTGTCTCATCTAGCTGTCTCCCTGGACTGCAGCTAAAGAAGTTGAGATAGGTGACTTTTTCCAACCCAATGCAGTACCCTCAGGAAATAAAACCATTGGAAAAATCTCTTCTTGATGCTGCAGTCCAGCCTGTGAGCTGTAACAATTGCAAGCCTGTTGCAATTTAATAACCATCTGATTGCTGATCTTGAATTAAGTTTGTGGTCACGAGTCAGTTCCTAGCAGAGAGGCCCCAGTGACTAGCATCAGTTAAGCTTGCCTCAGCAGTAGAACTGTTGGTGAGTGAGCCACAGAGACTCGGCTGTTCTCCTAGACACCAAAGAGATCCATCCAAGAGAGGTCAGAAATACGTGGCACAGAAGTGCTGTGCCTGTTATATTAAGTGTTTCTCCAGGAACACCTTTGTTTTCCACCAGTGCCAAATTCACTCTGATTAGGTAAAATCAGGATAAACAAAGTAAGAAGGGAACTTTCCCTGCAAGATCACGATCAGAGTTAGTTTACTTATCACAGCAGTACTGTTTTACACCTTATTAAAACATGCTTTTCTGCCTGGTGCCAGCTATGGACTGGGAAAGAACCATGAACTTTTTCCATGTGAGATGGCTTTATTTCCTCACACAAGGAATAGTGCAAACCTTATAAGAATTCGTGGAGAGCCTCCCACCAGTATCAGCGACCTTTGGACCAGGACTGTGAGCAGTGGGGATGTACATTGGAAATTACACTATGATACACTGTTTTAAGCTCTTGCCTTTTATCATTTATATGGTGCTGTATGCAGTTAATTTGCATGTGACTTGACAGGCCGTCCAGAAAGAGAAGCCTGCGGTCCCCGAATCTTTCAGCAGCTATAAGAATAACATGGATGCAGGAGAGAGAGAGTGAAAGCACAAGAACAGGCAGCTCCAGGGCAAAATCACGTGAAACTAAGTAAAAGAGGAGAAGCTTGGCCGCAAAGATGGCAGAGGAGTTGTAAGTTTCTTGCCTTCCAGATTATAGTACATTGGCTAAGGGCAACCAAGGTGAGACTCATAGAAGGCCATCTTAGCTGTTTTAAAAGGCTGTTTGCCAGATGAAAACAGGAGGAGGGAATGAGGAGGAAAAATATTGTGAGCTTGCCTGGATGGAAGTCAGTGGATGGGAATCACATTTGCGCCAGGACATAGCCATGGCATCTGCTAGATTTCAGTGGAAAACAGAAGCACTTAATTTTGGATTACTTTTGTTGTTATGGCAGTGATTTTGCTGATGAATGTATCAATTTCTGAGTCAAAGCTTGTTCACTCTAAGATGGGTCTGAAGCCAAACCAGAGTCTTAAGCAGCTTCAAACTTTGAAGGAGGTTGGGCAATATGTTTATATTAGCTGAAGCAAAACCTTTTATGCAGCCTCGTACAACCACAGAAAGCTAAGAGTTCAATTCTGGGGCCACATGTTGTGCCAAAGGTCTGGTGTATTTTTTTTTTTAGTTTGTCGAGGATTTATTTGATTCTTTTTTTTTTTTTTTTCTTCCCTCTTTATTCATCTGTGATTTCACATCCTCCTTCTGCTCACACTTCAGTGTTAGCTTATTGCTTCTGGTCTCATCTCTCTGTTTTCTTTGGTCAAGAGCTGAAAGCTCCCAACATAGATTAAAAGAATTATATCAACATTATCAGTTGGCTCTGATTCACTTGGCAAATCCTCTGCTTGTCAAGGGTAGTGTTTGATATACTGTGCTGGCTCTTTACTTTGCAAAGTTATTTTGGGAGCTTTCTCCAAATTCCTGAAATTTTGCTGGTATTAAATTATACTACTCATTGCATCTCCCAAGATACAGGAGCATGCATTTCTTTTAAGGAATTGCATAATTCTTCACATGGTGTTATGTCTGTCTTCCACTGCTATCTCTTCAGTTCTTGTCTCCTCCATTTTTTCTCAGAAAGCACCAACCCTGCTCTGCACCTACATTCTGCGTTCTCCACCATTTGGGCTGATCATTGTAGGACCAGGTTCTGCAGTGTGGTGACTTGTCTGGTTCAAACAAGGCCTGGAAAATTTGTCAGGCTCAAGCAAGGCCTGCATGTCAATGAAAGCTCACATTACACAAAAATGTTGTGTCTTTCTCTTTAACGAAATGGGATTTACCCTGTTGACATGGATTTTATGCAAAGCTCAGACTTAGAAACTTGGTGTGTAACAGAGCACTTGGACAAAGCTGTCATTGGAGTCAGTGGAATAACAGTTATTGTGAAGCTGATATACAGGTAGGAAATTTAGGATTTATTCCTATGGCAAAGCTCCTCTTTATTCTTTTTAAATAATTTAAAGCTAACATAAGGCAGAATGTGTCCTGGTCTCCACAAGATGAAATCAATGAAAATTTTATGTCCGAAGTAAGAACAGATCATATAGTACCTTGTCCATCCCCTTGTATCCCAGAAGACTCTTTGATTGATTCCCTCTAACTCAGGGTGCAGTTTTTCCTGTCTTACTTGTAAATATGCACTGGCTAAGGTAAGATCCTGAAAAGTATTTAGATGCCTGACTCTTGCTTAAGACTGAACTCCATTGATTTTGGCCGAAGTTCACAAGTGGGCCAGCCCATTGATTTCAGTGGATAAGACTGAAATCAATGCTGTTCAGGTATGCAGCTCAGAAAGGCTGAGCCAAGCCTGCTGGCTCTGACCCACAGGCACTTGTGCATGTCTTTAACTTCAAGCATGTGGGCAGCCGTACTGCCTTTTCTAAACTTCTCAGTGCTTAGATCATGATTATTGTGCGAAGCATCAGCTGCACACGTACTCGTACACTGAAATAGTGAGGAATAAAACAGCAGTCCCCGGTGTAACTGCTGTGTCTTGAAAAGTAAGCCTCGGCACAAGCAGTGTTTTATCGTTGGTAATGTGTTGTCAACAGAAGTCCTCCTGCCTACGGTTCACGCCAACAACTCTGGCACCGAGTGCCACTACCAGTGATGTTCATACTCTGCCTGCAACAGTACTGTAGCCTTAAAGATGCAGGCCAGTACAGTAACATGCTGCTGCTGTGATAAACATGGACTTGAAATATAGTTTAAAAACAGAAAATGATTCTGTGGCTCTGAGTCAAGGGTCAAGTCTAAGTAAGCTCTCCTGAGAGCCAGCTGATCTTCTGCCAGGTCTTCTCCTTCATCCGCAGACCGGTTTCCCTTCAGCTGTGTTGGCATCTCTCTGCTTAGGTGCTGCCATGACTTTGTGCCAGGCTTATCTTGTATTACAAAGCCCTGAACACTGGACTGGAAGCGGTTGAAAGCTCTCTCTTGATTTTACAGGAAATGTGCTGCATTTCTACAACGTATTTCAATGGTGAGGTTTTGACATTTCTTTTTTTAACTCGTGCTGTGTTGCTAAGTCTTATATATTTATCATTAGTCTCATAGTATTTGATGTCCTGCAAAACTAGTGATCAAATGAGAATCTTAGCCATCACTTAAAAAACACATTTCTAGGCTTAGACTTGTTGAGAAGTAGTTGAAAAATACTCTGTTTGAAACATTTGACAAATACTGAAAGTGAAAAATGTTGAAAGATGTTGGAAGTGCTTATGTACCCTGAAAACTCAGAAATTGGAATATATGAAAAAAAATTGAGCTCTTTTTTTCTGCAAAAGTCCCATGGCTTTTAAGTTAATCTTGTGATTTGGGAGGAAAAGCAGTCAAGTCCTCCTTTTTGTCTGGGGCTGGTTGAACTGTCTGTTTGCCCCAGTTACTTCTGCTGTTCTCTTACTCGAGCCTCTCTTTGGGAGGAGTGGATCAAATGGCAGATGCAGGTTTGGCTTACATCAACCTTCACTGAGTTCCAGGTTTAAAAAGACCCAACAAGGGAGTAAATGCTGATATTTCTCTTCTCCAGCCAGCCCTCACCCTTACATTTCTTCTTCGTCACCTTTTTTTTTTCGAGTTAGAAAAGCTCAAAAGGTTCTTTTTTTTTCTTTGTTTTTTTTTTTTTTTAACGTTTGCTACATTTTGCTTTGTGAGTGCAAAGATTACTCTGCCTTAGTAAGTCTAAAAAAATCACTGGCAACACTGATGGTATGCCATCTGCAGCCCTGGTAACATGGCTGGGGCAATGCTCAGCATTCACAAAAGACTGCTTTTCTCTCTGGTGTTTGAGCTGAACACAAACTTTTGTTATTTATGAAATAAATAAGACTTTGATGATGTTTTATTTATTTAAAAAGTAAGGTTTGATTTAAAACGCTAGGCCTGCATGGGACTTTGGTAACACAATAGCTGTGCTCTTCTCAGAGTGGGGTGACTCTTAGCTCCTGCACTAGGAGTGGGGTGGGTGCCTCTGTGCTGTGGAACATGTGAGGATACGGGTGGGCCGTGGGCTCCCCATACTGTGCACCTGCACGGCCTCCTGATTGGGTTTGGTCTGAGTGGTCACAACGCTGCTCATTTCCCTGCAGCGGCCTCTGGTTTCTGTTAGCAGGAGTGGAAGATGGTTCAGGTTACAGAAGGGTGACCTAAGGAGGTCGAAAGGCTCTTTTTCCCAGAATGGTGTTAGAAAGGTCAAAGGAGGCTTGATCAGATTTTAAAGCTAGAGAACTTTTGCAAGGCAGGTGCATCATCATCCTGCTCTGCACTGAGGAATTCAGGCTGGACCCTTATCAGCTTTGGAGTGATGTCTGCCCACACACAACAAAGAATACCAAAGCATTAGAGGTGGATGGTGCAACTTCGATAATAACTAAGTTCAGTTCCTAGCTTTGCTAACCAGCTGTCCTAAGACCATGGGAACCGCTCTTCCTCTGCCTCAGTTCTGCTTTTTTTTTTTTTTTTTTTTGTCCACATCCCATTTCTGCCTTCACCCAAGATACATTCTGTTTCCCACCCACACCTTTCCACATCTGAGAATTACTTAACTTTCTGAAGAGGAGTCCTGTGAAGTGCATCCCACACAGATGCACTGCTAGGGTGGAGCTGGGAATAGAGCATGGGTGGAAGGAAGTGACTGGGACAGGGCCGAGGGAGAAGGGTGGCATGTGGGACAACAAGACACTGCAGCTCCAGTGGACAAGAGACCAGAGCTGCTTCTTTCCGTAGCGCTGGGAACCTAAATCAGCTTAAACTGATCTTGCACTGTCTGCTCAGAGGCCTCTGTGAGCCCACGGCATGCACACGGAACAGAGAGCAGCCTGAGTGATCACAGTAAAGATTATGGCAGGGGAAGGATGTGCTGCATAATATTTTGGTGCCCATCTCTAGGGCAGGTGTTCCCGCAGATGATCCTTCTGTGCCTAATTATAGTGCCTGTCCTTTTCCTTCAACTCCTTGGCATGAGTACCTTCTCCTCTGATGCTCACCTGTTTGGAGCTCTCATGGCTTCCTTTGCCTGTCCACCAGTGTCAGCTAACAAGCTTCTCCAGCTTCCCTAGGCCTCTTAATTTCTCTTGCTTACTGTTACTTGCTTGTCTCAGCATCTGGCTCTCACAGAAACTCCCTAATTGCCGTCACGGTCGCCAGGAATGACAGAGGGTTTCTTTGTGTGCAAATTAATAAGTTGGTTTATAATCAAAAAAAAAAGGACAAGGTTACAGCAATGCCAAACCTATTATTCATTTATTGGACAAGTGTAGTCTTAATGCTCACACTTGAGGGTATGCTAGTAAATATGTTAAAAATGCTCGGAGCCTGAAAACTGACTGTCTGACAACACTCTTTCCTATGAAGCTTAGTCTTAAATTGGTAGCTGGCCCTTGAGCCAGCACCACTGAAGCCCCTGCTAACTTTGTCACTGACCTCATGAGCTAAGAAACAGAGCTCTAAATTCTGGCTTGTTCAAGAGCAAAAATCCTACTTCAGATATTCCTGGAGGAGATCAACACTCTTTCTTGTTGGATTACAGCTGCACAAGTGCTGTGCAGTCTTCTGAAAACATGGTCACCCCATTTACAGGGAATGAGATGTGCAAGTCGGAGGAACCGAGATCATCTAAGCCATTAACTTTATTTGTCTATTCTAAGCCAAGAATATATTACCGAGGGCAGATGGGTGCTGTAAAGGAACCCACAGTGGAAACCCAGTCCACATGAAAAGCAGACTCCTGACAAGTGCAGGATGTATATTTACTGAGAGCAAGAGTGGCCTGGCCTGCTCCTGGGTTTGCCCACAGCAGAGCTCCCAGGTAGCCATGTCGCTGAAAACTTTTAGGGCAATATAAAGGAGGCTCTCAGTTAAGCTGTGTTAGGCTTCTGTTTTTACTGGTGGGTCTTCTGCTCTCATTTTAATCAGGTACAGACATCTTCCAGTATTGTAAATAGCTGGAATTCCCCTGAGTAGGCAGACATCTGCAGCAACAGAGTTCTGCTGAGAGCTGTAGCAGGTAACCCCAAATGCCGTATGTCAAAGACCTACTGGTGCTGTTTTCAGCACACTCCTAGCTAAACACTGAGAAGCTGGTGGATATCGCTGGGTTGGTTCCAAGTTGGAAGTAGAAGACAGGAAAGACTACTGCATGCTGGAAAGCTTATAGTATGTTTCCACCTCATTTGGAGTGCCTGTGCTGGGAAGCAATTTATATAAAGTTGCTATGTGAAAGTTGTATGTGTTCAGAATGGCTATATATATATAAGTAGAAAAAAAAAAAAAAGGTAATTGTGCATATGTCATAGACTTTTGTATCATTAACAAGTGTGTGTCCTAAGCAATTTTACTTGGGGGATACAACTGCCAGTGCAGCTCAAAGGAATCCTCCAAAACTGCTGTTGCAAGCATGTGGGCTGGCAATTTATTTAATAGCTCCAGAGGGAAGAATTGTATCTTCAGCAGACAGCTGATGAGTCTTGGTACATTTTTTGTGAGCCTAATTGCCCTTCAGCCATATAATCACTGACCCTCATCACACCTTGTCCATTCCCAAGCTTTCCAATTCGGGTATACTCAATCTTTTTAAACATTTTGGAATGGGCAGTCATACTCTGTCATCCTGCAGACAATGAACTTCCACTGACGATCCCTGCATGGGAAGAGAGACAAGAGAAAGATGTTAGTGAGATGGAGAGGGCAACTGCAGTGGGTAAGACCGTACAAGTAAGAAAATTTTGCGCAAGGTATTGTGGCAACAAAAACATCTGTCTGCCATTAGCCAACTTTTCTCTGAGTGCCTGATGTTTTTGTGGGATGGAAGGAGATTAAATATGCCTGATAGTTATAATTCCTTCCCACTCCCCTATGGGATAAGAAATTCAGCTATCTGGATAATCAGGTCTCTGAACATCCTTCAGAAGACAATGACTATTGATGTTGATCAATCCTAAATAGACATAAAATCAGTGATCAAGAGGAAAAGGATGGTTCTGTCTGAAGTTATTGTTGTATGATACTGTATTCCAAAATATGTATGAAGTAAAATATGTGGGTGAGTTTCAAGCCATTTCTAAGAGAGAAGTTATCCACATGGCAAAATTCACTTTTTTTCCTATTGATAGGTCTGCTAGTTAGTAACCTTTATGGAAGATGTGAAGGAATCAATATCGAGAGAAATTAAATTCACTTCTCATCCTTTATCTCCACAAGTCACATATGAGGCAAAAAAACATTTATAGGTGTAGGGAGAGTTCATGTTCTTCCTGGTTTGTGAGTAGTTGGACGTCTGTACTCTTTCCCAGGAGAGTGATACAACACCTATTAACAATTGTTCGTAGGAAGCATGGCTGGAGCAGCAGGATTCAACAGTGGAGGCCAGTGATTTAGTGTTCAATAGCTAACAAGCTGCAAATTTCCACCTTAGCTTATTGTGCACTACATTTCCCTTGACAAAATGTCACGAGTTCAGAGGATCAAATGCTGTCCTGCTGCGGAGCATTCACAGTGAAAATGTTCCATTTAGGCTGTTTGGTAAAGGCTGAGGAGTTTTGATCTAAAGTGCAGTCCTTGAAGATGGCAGCAGTCATTTGAACTGGCGATGGGTAGTACTCCAAAATGCTTCTGAATGTTTGGATTCTGCTAATAGCAATCTCCTAAACCTGAGGCATCGATGGGTAGTGCTGCCATTGAACAGTGGCTCAGCAGCAGCTTTCCTTACAAGACCCTTTCAGGGTCCTGGTTTTCTGGTGGCCAGCTCCAAGAGATGTGCTGAGACATGAGGCTACATCGTACTAATGGCTGCTCCTCTGTGGTTCCATTGCCTGGGTGACTGTGTCCTCCAGTTAGATTAATTTGACTCTTAAGCTCTGTGTGTGCATAAAGCCTCTCATTCCAGCTTTCATTTGCTAAAGTTTTTTAGTTGAAAACTTATTACACTAATTCACAGGTTAATGCTGAATCTCATTTGGAATAGGGTCTGTCTCATACTTGTCAGTAAGTCTGTGCTTAATTATATCGTGGTTTATATTTCTATTTCTTCAAGCCTTTCCTGGATAGGTTTCTACTGTAATTTCTTCATAAAACTGTTACCAAAGGTTAATAAAATGCAAAAATAATTTTTTAGGAATTTTTAGAATTATTTTAGGAAGTCCTCATTTGGACTGTGTGTATGCTTTTCAAAAACACTGTTCCTTTGGTCGTTGAGATACTCAGAGAGACAAAAGAAAAGGTGATTCATGGATTAACAGGATTTTATGGGTCAAAATTATGGCCTGCTAAACTAGCAAGTATTGTCAGAGAGACTTTTATCTCTAAAAAGCAGGTATTGTCATTTTTCTTAGAAAAAAGTCTATAAATAACTAACTGTTTGAAGTGATTAGGAGAGCTTAAACTAAAATATCTTCAAAGGCTTTTTTGTGCCTCTTGTTAGCTCAAGAACATTGCCTGTCATGAGTTAAATAGCCTGAACACAAGTTTTACATGCTTGAAGATGAAAAGCAGTCTCAAAATCTACAATGTGTTTGTACAGACAAGCTGCATGTGTGTGTCATCCTGACAGGCTGGGTCTGGGAGTCACTTCTTTTGCTCCTATTCTGCCTCAGCCACCTGCAAAAAAAAACTATTTAGGATGACAAACATTGCCCGCTTCTGTGAGAGTCATTTGAGAGAGTTGCTGCATGAATCTGAATTGCAAACTGGTATAGCAAGACAGTTTTTCACTTCATGTGCTAACCAGAACAAGTCAGTTTAAGGCATTCTGGGAGCTGGAGGCCAGAAAATTCATCAGCTCAGAAAAACTTCCTAGATCGCATTTGTAAAATGTGTTCTTCATAGTTTTCACCCGCTACTATTACAGGTTCGTCTCTGCCATCACAGCAGTGGTAGGACAGAGTTGGTGGTGGCTTTTCCCTTTTTCAGGTCCTGTGGGACCACAACCTCCTGACATCCCCGTGATGCTGCTGGCCCACACAGGAGGCTGTGTTAAGCTTCAGCACTCACAGGCAGAAATCTACTCAGAGGCATCGGTTACCTCAGCTGCTCTGTTTTCCAGATGTGTCTTTGTGACTCCTGACATTACCCTGGTCCACATCTGATGATGGCTGGAATCCAGCTACAGGGGAGTGCACTGTCTGTATTATCTCTCTGGCTCTCTGCAGGGGCCGTGGAGAACCAGGATTAAGAATAGCATTGGGGAATATTTAAGAGAGAAAAGGAAAAAACAAAACAACAAACAAACAAACAAACAGAATAGGGGTGTTCCTTGCAACCTTATAATTTACTTATCTAACCGGACAAAGAGATACTTTCATGTCAACTATGAAAGTTACTCTTCCACTTGTAGGAATAAATTGCAGACACAGCTCCAGCCTTCTAATAAATAGGCTAATGAATAGGCCAGAAAATTATTGTTATGAATCTGCAGCAACTTGACAGTGTGATATCATTTCTGGAAAGGTCTTATTTTAGGAAATCTTTGAGCACAGGGGATCTCTAGTGAACTCCAGCAAGCTGAAAGCATCCCAGTGACAAAAGCGTCTTGTCTCTTTTGGGTGTTGTTAGAGACAACTTGAAATGTCGGTGTATTTGAACTCCCATTTCTCTCTCCTTTCTCTCCCCTTCTCCTTTAGCCAGACTTGGCAGTGGTAGGCCAGTGCAGTGCACCTTGCCTCGTTGTCTGTGTTGTGTTGGATAAAAAATGCTTTAATATACTACTGGACTGAGGTGTCTGATAAAAAACATCAGCAAAGAAGTAGCTCACAGAGTTGATGAATTAGAGGTCAGCTCGAGATGAAAGACCCCTCTTCCACTGTCAGGTTTCAGTGGCTGCCCACACCTTAAACCTGCTCTGTTAGGATCTCTATGGTTCCGTGCAGACAGCACTGTTGAGTTTATATTTGTTCTAAATTTTAACACTTTATGTGCGTAGTAGAGAGGAGGAAAGGCATCTTTTTAACTGAGCAGGGTGATTACGAATCCATTTGCATGACTGCAGCATCACGAGCTTTGCTCAAGAATAGCAAATTACAAGTAATGATCTGGACCGATCAAGAAAAATTAGTGAATTAATTTTCTGGAAAGGGATCCAAGCACTTTCCTTTGACAGTGGTTCCTGGTGTGGGCTCATATCGGTTAGAATTGTGTTGCAATGGATCAGGCGGGTGGTCTTCTCCTTGCATGCTGGCAAATTCCTCCTTTCTCTTCGAAGAAAGTTAGGCCAAAATGAGTCCCTCATCCCCTTAAAGGACAGGTTGTTCCAGGATGAGTTTTTACCAGCATAGATAAAAGATGCCCTAGCTAGACAAAGGTGAGAAACAATCCTGAAGATGTTCTGCTTTACAGAGCTCAGATTTAGCCAAGCCTACTGTTACTATATATTTCTCTACTCAAATGGACAAGGCAGATGAACTGCTTGTGCATTAAAGTCCTCTTTTCATAAAATCACAGAATCACAGAATGGTTTAGGTTGGAAGGGACCTCAAAGCCCACCTAGTTCCACCCCTCTGCCACGGGCAGGGACACCTCCCACCAGCCCAGGCTGCCCAAAGCCCCATCCAGCCTGGCCTTGAGCACCTCCAGGGATGGGGCATCCACAGCTTCTCTGGGCAGCCTGTGCCAGGGCCTCACCACCCTCACAGGGAAAGCATTTCTTCCTAATGTCTAATGTAGATCTCTCCTCTTTTAGTTTAAAGCCATTCCCCCTTTTCCCATCACTACACTCCCTGACAAAAGAGTCCCTCCCCAGCTTTTCTGCAGGCCTCCTTTAGGCACTGGAAGGCCGCTACAAGGTCTCCCCGGAGCCTTCTCTTCTCCAGGCTGAACAACCCCAACTCCCTCAGCCTGTCTTCACAGGAGAGGTGCTCCAGCTCTCTGATCATCCTTGTGGCCCTCCTCTGGACCTGCCCCAACAGGAGCATGTCTTTCTTACATTGGGGGCCCCAGAGTGTCTTGATACACCGCCCTGGACAATTCGCCGCATGCACTGTGAACTTTGGTCCTCAGAAGTACAAGCCTGACACCAAGTAGTGCTACAGATGATGCGGTGCTGTGTACTGTCTGGGGGAAATAGGAAAGGAAGATCTCTCTCTCTCCCCCTTAATTTCTAGTGAAATAGATGAAAAGCAAACCTGTCCACAGCAGAGAAAGTTGTTGTTGCCCCGCGGATGTAGTAGTCGTAAGTATACATCATCATGTCCATATCTTCTCCATAGTGCCCTGGGTATTCTGTTGTTAACCTTTAGATGAAGGAAAAAGAAGATAAAATAATGTACCATATTAGCTAAAAGTCCAGTTGATTGGATGCTGATCATGATATTTTCCTGTTTCTTTGTAAGTTCATGTTTCTTTATAGCACCATAAGATGCGGTTTTACCTCTATGGCTGCATTTTTCTTCTGCACTATTAATTCATGTAGCTATTTGAATAAATTTCCATAAGTTTAGAATTGTTCAGAGCAGGTTGGAATATTGCATGTGTATACATCTGCAGCTGTAGGATAAAAGCAGCCTGAACAACAATTTAAAGCTTGTCTACTACTTACATCTTTATTGCAGGGATTTGCTTGGGCCTTGTTTCAGTCTGTTTGGTTCACTGCTATAAAGTGCTGTAAATGTTGCCAAGTCAAATAACTACAAACATTTATCCATTTATGAATTATATTAAATAAATGTAGCAATTAATCCATTCCTCTTTGTTCTTTCCACTTTCTGCCTAGCTTGTGATGTGAAAATATTGGCCCGGACAATATTTGTTCAGCGGATTTTATCTAAGAAGCTCAAAGGGCTTCTGCACTTATTAAACAAATTATGGTTGCCGCTTCCCTGGGAAATACAAAATAATTCCGCACTTGGTTTTACAGACATTTTACAGATTAATGAACAGATGCAGGGAGGGGCTGGGACCTTGACCAGTACTTTATGTCAACATTATGTTAGAGGTCGGGAATGGAGACCTGGCGCTCAGTCTTTCCCTGCATTACACCATTTTATGTGGGAGTTGCTAGTGGAGTTGAATCGGCTTCGCTCCAGGACGGCACAGGAAGAATCGGGTCCCCTGTAAGGAAAACGCTGTCCCTGTTGAAATGGTTGGCTGAACTTCTGTGGGGACTAAAAGGGCTAAAATGCCTGTACAGAAATCCTCACACCCAGTTTTCTGACTTAATTCAGCCCAGCAGCAGTACTTGAATGATACTTGAAGGTGGGCCTAGCACATCCCAGCCAAACACTTGTGTGTTTGCACAGTGTTAATTCAGTGGGCACGTGCTTAAGTATTTTACTCGCTTGGAATATAATTTTTGGGATGGTTTTAAGTTTGTAAAATCAGATGCTTTGGTGGTATTTGGGGCCCAAACCACTCACTATTGGAATACTCAGAAACTGAAAGTTTACCTGAAAACTGAGAAACACTGGATTATATATTAGACTGCTTTGACCTAGATGTACTTGCTATAACAAAAAAAATCCTCTGAAATTGCCACCACTGTCTGTATATTTTAAATGTATTTTTGATCACTTTGTTTACCCCTTTCTTATGCTGTTTAAATCTTTGCAAAGCAGATCTGACTAAATTCTGCGTCATTTTCAGCTTTTCGAAGTAAAAGAAAATCATCACTCAGAACATCATTCCAAACCAGTCATTATTCCTTACCAAATGAAAAAATGGATGAAACCTGAAACTCAGGCATGGCTTTACAACATCCTCAAGTCTCAACAGCCAACTTCTCTGAACATCTCTCATTCTCATGCCTCCTGCCCTTTGGCCATAACAGTCATCAAACAACTTATGAACTGTGGTACAAGAACGCCCATGCCCAAGCACGTTGGGAAGCAGAAAATCAGGGCTGGTCACAGCGTTCCTTGTCAGGGCTCTGACTGAGAGCTGGGGGATTTGCCGAGCCCTCACAGCACTGTGTTGTTGATAAGAAATGAGCAGCAATATTTCACAGGTCGTGCAGGCAGCTGCTGCAGACTAGGAGAAATGGAAGAAACTGCATATGCCAGCAATTTTGAGGATGGATGAGTAGGTAGAGTCATCAGTAGGCTCTGCAAGTGGAAAAATCAGAGCTGCAGTATTCGGTCCAGCTCCCATGAAAGTCTGAAATGAGACCACTGTGGATTTTAAGGGAACTGGGTCAGACCCACGGAAAGAATAATTACAAATATTACAAAACTGGTTCTCATGGCTTCTCACCATTTAGGTGGTAGTTTTTCCTAGACTAAAGATTGTCACCTTAATGTGTTTCTGTCAAACCATGGCAAACCTAATTTAGGCGCTATTTCGATTGAAGGCTGACAGTATCATTTTTGCTTTCAGGACATCTCCTCTTGTGTTCCCAAATATGTATTTGTCAGTGTCAGACAGTCTACTGCACAGGTTTGAATACATTTTTTTTTTTTAACCCAGACAACGTCTGACTTGAGTATCTAATACGCCTTTATGACCCCGTAAAAGGACCTTAACCTGAGGATAAGCTGGTCCCTCTGTACAGCCAACTTGCTGAAAGCTCCCCAGTAAGCAAAGAGCTGCTTTGGGGGCTCTGCACTCCATGTCTAGCGCTCTGATGGGAGCTGGAGTATACTTCACAAAGCCTGACCTTTGTTACCTGTTCCGTGTTTTACCCGGTTCATTTCTGTGGAATTCAGTGCCTTGAGGAGGATTTCTGGATCCATAGCCAGAGAACCAGAGAAAATGGGGCTATGTCTGTACTAGTAAATTAAACATCACTGGAGATTGTTTCTGAGTACCATAATTTGATTGCCTAGGCTTGCAAATTGTAGGAACAAACCCTAGGTGTCCTGGTTTCAGCTGGGGTAGAGTTGATTTTCTCCCTAGCAGCTGGTATGATGCTGTGTTTTGGATTTGGGATGAGAGTAATGCTGATAACACGCTGATGTTTTAGTTGTTGCAGAGCTGTGCTTACACTAAGCCAAGGACCTTCCAGCTTCTCACACCGCCCTGCCCGCAAGGAGGCTGGGAGTGCATGAACAGCTGGGAGGGGACAGAACGAGGACAGCTGACCTGAACTGACCAAAAGGATGTCCCATACCATGTGAAATTGGGCTGAAAAATGAAACTGAGGGAATTGGCTGGGGGGCTGCCATTGCTCAGGGACCGGCTGGACATGTGTTGGCTGGTGGTGAGCAATGGCACTGTGTGCCACTTGTTTTGTTTATTCTTTTTGTTGTTGCTCTTTTTTTTCTGTTGTTTTTTATCATTTTATTTCCTTTTTTTTTGTTCTTTCTTATAAATCTGTCTTTATCTCAGACCATGAGTTATTGCTCTTTTCAGTTTTCTCCCCCAGCCCACTGAGATGGGGCAGGGAGTGAGTGAACAGCTGTGTGGTGTTTAGCTGTCTGCTGGGTTAAACCACAATGCTGGGACACTTTTGGCCCAGACCAACTGGCACAGTCTCTGCAGAAAACTCAAAGATGCAGTTTGGGAGTTAGCATGTGTGAGGTACCATTCCCAACAGGCAGGATGTGGACACCCTGTTTTGAAGAGTAAGAAAGTTTAATAGTGTGGCTACTTCCCTATGCTAGAGAGATCCCCCTTATATAATTTTAATTTGTAGCCTGAGCATCTGATAGTGCATCCTTGAAGATTCTTGGGTCACAGTAGGTTTTTAAAATGTGACATAAGGACCAGATATGGATCAGGATTTCATTTCACTTTCCCCCATCAGCTCCAGGTTTTGGGGCTTTTTTTGCGCTATTATTTTGAGAAGACACTAGGACGTGTGTTTATATATGTTCCACCAAATGTGTTTCATAACATCTGTTTGGCATTCAGCGAGGAAAATGTTCTGTAATCTTGACCAGCACTATGTTCTGGGCAGGCCAGACTCTGCAAAACACAAGGTTAAAAAGCTGTTTTCAGCTCTACTCAGAGGCAGAAATGAATAACTGAGAGTCAGTTCTCTGAACTTACTTCATGAGCCTTTCACTTGAAAAGTAAATCTGATGACAAGCTCATGAATTACTGTGAAGGGTCCTGCAGACCTTTTGCAGAAGCAGGCAGTGTTATTCTGAAGTGAGTGGATGCAGTAGGGAGAACCTTCATTTAGCTTCCCACTCTTTTCTTTCTGCCTGCTATCATTTCCCCCTCCCTCTCAACTAACATCTCCACATCGCTTTTCCGCCTCTCTCGGCAACTCTGCTAAGATATGTTCAAAAAGCAAACATATACAATTACAAAAAAAAATAAATAAATAAAAGGAAAAAAAAAACAAGCAGGGTCGTGATCTGCTCTGAAGTTTTTCTTGTTGTATGGACAGATGCCTATTGACTCCATTTGTTCTGGAGAGAAAAATTATAAATAGTGCTCTGAAAGCAGTGTTCAAGTTCACTTGGGTCTGTGTGGTCTGTCTGTCTAATTCTGTTCTCTTTGATGTTTGCTGCACTCATTTATGGAACCGTTCCCTTAAGCCCGTGCATCTCAAGGTCATCTGGATACAGCGGTATCCTTTGGAAGGAAATGCAATTTGTTATCCGCAAAGCAGGGCTCTGCGGTGTTATCCAGCCCTTCTCTGTTATCCCTGTTTTTTGGAAACCTGGGGATAAGTCTCACAAAATGTATCTCCCAGAGAGATCACACTGTAGAGTTTAATGCATAGGGATATTAAGTACTTGGTTTTCTTGTCACGGAAGGGAGAATGGTCATTTAACTCAGCATTAAAGGTCTTCTCAATGCAGTCTGCCTGGCACAGGACAGTGCTTCCCGCAGCATTTGTTATAGCTCAGTGTGTAACTTTATTATCAGTCTTTTGACTAAAAATACAGTGTTTTACTCAATGATGTGATTCTGCATATCATCTTTGAACTACCTACCAGGGTCATACAGACAGATAATTTATTTACAGATGTGGTAGTATGTGTGAGCCACATGTGGCAATGTGTGGTTTGTACCCAAGAAGACTCATGAAATAAGTAAGAGACACCTTTTGCCCATTGGTGAGGCTTTGCCTACCCAAAGGAGTCTGGAAGAACAAGGACATGGCCCATTTGTGAAGACCCACAGCAATGTGCATGGATGCACTTCTGGCATTGACCTCTTATTAAAAAAAAAAAAAAAAATGGATTAGGGGAGCATGGAGAAGCCTGGGAACTGCTGGGTGCTGAGACAAAGCTGCTGCTGCCATTTGGAGTGACCTAAGGCCTCCAGGGTGGTGCTTTTGGTGCCCAAGAGGGTACATGAAGGAAAACAGAGTAGAGGCTTGCAGAGCAGCAGTGGGAAGACCTGTGTTGTATTGATCTCAGCATCTAGGCACTGAGTAGTTTAATGTCAAAAAACCCTGAGGAGCAAGAGGATCAGTCAGAAGCTTGCAAGCTGAATTCAGTGGAATTGTTTCCTAAAACCACATATGCACAAAGGTGTTAAGTTTGGGGAATGAATTGTAGGGGAGGAAATAATAATGTGAGACTTCTAGCAAGTGATTGTCTTTTCATTCTGTAACATCCATTTGCAAGAATTAGTACAGAAGACAAAGGAATTTTGCTCCTGCTTTGCAAATCTATTTCAGGTTATTATTAGTTGTATGATGTTTGAACACAAGTGGCTTGGAGCAGCAGAGGCATTGCTGAGAACAAAAAGCAGGAAATTCTACATTAAAGGCTGGGAAAGAAAAGCTTGTGAGAAAGAATGTAAGTGGTTCAACATGTATTAGGGAAAGCAGGAAAACCTGGCAGAAAAGGTATTTTTCATAACAGGGTATTTAGCTGGTGTAGAGTTGGTGTGGTATGGCATCTCTTCTGACTGGTTTCCACCCCCCACCCATCCCCATGTTTTTCTGATATACTTTACTATAATCCTATAAATTTTGCTCAGGGCAGGAAAGGGAATGAAAAAGTCAGGATCTGTAACAGGATTACTGTTGTTATTATTGTAGTCTGAAAGTAGTAATGTTGTTTATTTTCCATGGAGAAGAATGACTACATTACGGATTAATAAAAAACACAGGGTTATTCATTTAGCACCGAGAAGAATGCTTTGTACTATTCTGCAGTGATCCTTAGCACTCTTTTAATGATTGACTTCAAAGATAGTTATCATGAATCTATTTTTCACTGATAAGAAGATCTGGTCACACCAAGGCCTTATTACCCCTTACTGAAGTAAATGGCAATTGTGGGTATACCTTGCCTTCAGATATGAGGCAAACAAAGGAAATGAGTCTTTTGAAATATCAAAGAGAGCCAGTGGTAGAGCTCATGGTTTCCTGCTCCAACTGTTAAAAATACTTATTCCCTGCTAGTAAGTATGTTGTTTTGGAGTGTGATACCCTTTTCTCTTCTTGTGCAACTAGCAAGATGAATGGTGGTTCTCTAACCTTCATTTTCCTCCTCATTGCTGAACTCTTCCTCCAACAAATCCACAGCCAAAAGAAGGAGCTGTTTCATTTCAGGAGGGAAATACAAGCTTTAACGTTAACTTCCTGACCTTTGAGGACAAGGAGTGTCCTATGCATGGCCTTACTCTTTCAGATGCTATTTTATAAGTACTTCAAGAATATGGATTTCCTCAAAGAATTTTGTTTCAAGAACTGTGAGCCTGCATGCCACATTCAATGAAAATGGGAATCATGTGCCTCTTTTATCAATTTCAATTCATCCTCCAGCTGGAAGACAGCAGGCATTCCCTCTTAAAAAGCATGCTGTCCTGAAAAGCCAAAGAAGGTCTTAGTAAACTGACTACAGAAATTCCTGCCAATGAGTCCAGTACAGATCCCAGGTTGTTGGCCTGCCAGGGTAGGAGAGATGTCCTGGAGCTGCCCTAGAGATGAGCAGTTTTCTCATGCAGCCATGCCACATGTGTTTCTGGATTAATTTCAGGCTCCAGTGCTGTTCCTGTTGTGCTCTGAGACCATAGATTCACCTAGGCACGTCTCTACTGTTGTAGTGAATACCATAGACTCTCACAGGGCTGAAGAGCCATGAGGTCAATGCAACGGGACCACAGCTCTTGGAGGCCCACAGAAAATAGTGCAATTCAAATAAAAGCAGCAGCTGAGAGCTCAGGGCATCTTCTGCCCATTCCTCAAGAAAGATGTGTCTGACGTAACATTAGTCAGCTTTCCTGTGTTAAGCAAAGGCCAAATGTGCTTCTCCTAGGATGTTTCTGGAAGGTAGTCCTGGGGATTGGACTGTAAGGTTTTACTGGGGTAACTATACAATCAGTAAAAAAGGAGCAGAGGGGAACTGAGTTCTCCAGAAGTTTATTTTTCCTCCACATCTATTCTGACTTCACTTCCTGGTTTTATATCTCTGCTGTTGGTAATCTCTGAGAAGCCTGCTTAGGATCTCGTCAGTTTCAATATGGCTTTGGAGGCAGGTTGAGTCAAGAAAACAAATAAGTTCTTTAATCCCCATAGCTTTTGGAAAAAGTAATTGTTTGCCTGGACAATGTCACTGTGACAGAGAGCAGCCACAGCTCCAGACAGACCTTCTGGCACATGGACTGCTGGTTGTTTGGAGAGGGGAAACAGTCGTAAACAGTCTGTGCAAACTTGGGGCTGCTCTGTGACATGTGTTTGCTTTTGAGAGTATGGAGTCAAGCTTTCAATTTCCTGGCAAAGAGAAAAATCTGAGGTCTAATGGGACCATTTAATAATGCTGTCTCTGCATCTGCAATGGATTTGTTTCCTTTATGGTTTGAATAAGCATACGGTTTATTTTACTGTGGTAGCATTCCCCAGCCAGGTAAAATAATTGGAGCTTTTCTGCCTCCTGTGGGGAATGTTAATTATTTTCAGAATGGTAAAAATGTGCAGAATCCATGACAAGGCTTGGCATGGTAATGAAGGAAACAAAGTACTTGTAAAAAATAAAATAGCAAATGCAAAACTATGAGACTGGAAGAGATTAGTATATTTATTTGCAGTATGGGCTTACTGTGCAGGTAAACTGGGAATTAATGGTGAGAAGATAAACTGTGAAATAGAAGTGAAGTGCAGGGACCTCAGAGTAAGTGTGTAGATGCTACCAAGCATCTAAGTCCTTAAGTATGTGTTTGGCTTTAACCGTGTGCTTAAATTAAGCAAAGTGTTTAAGTGTGGATTTCAGTCTGCATGATGGTGTCATAAGTTAGTATTCCAATAAGTGTCAGCAGGACTTAAACAACAGAGAAGAAGGTTCTGGCTGTAAAAACTGGGTCAAATTCTAACAAAACATTTGCGTGGCTCATATTCATGGGGGAAAACTGTCTTTTTCATTGTAGGGAAGAACAGCTCGTTTAAGGACAAATATATTCCTGAAGAAGAAGAGCCAAGAGAAACCATACATAAAGATCATCTGTCTTGTTGTTTATATATATTTGCCAGAGAGACATGTAAGGAGGCAACTGGAAGAAGAAGGGATCAAATACCCAAGGTGAGAATTAATTTAAAGCAAGGCCCTCAGTACATTCAGTTTTCCTCAGATGTGCCTTTCTCTCTATAGCTGGTTTCATAATGAGAGATTCATTGCAAGTTAAAATTCAAGGCTCCAAAGAAATTCTGCAATGTAGATTGTCTTTTAATCCAATATGTGGATTTTTCTGTGCATCACACATGATCCATGAGACACCACAGTCATCGCATATTTTCCTGGTGTTATTTTTCCACATAGCCGTATACTGATAGATGCCTTTGCATGAAATTAAGCTGCTTCAACCAAGAAATATGAGTCAGCAGCAGGTTAATAGCCATTTCACCACAGATAGTTTGTTGACAACTAGTTTCTGGAATAGAATAAATATCATTACAGGCTTGGGTAGAAAATGTAATAAGATACTATACACACACACATTTTTATTGTGTTTTATATGTATATACGTTTTGAGGTATTACCCATGGTAGCCTGGAACTGTTTGGCAGACTGTTTGGAGAACACAGTCTCTGTGGCAAATGAATCTTAAACTGAGTGCAAGATACAGATCATAAGGGTGATGTATAAACAAGGTTTTTTGACAATATCTTGGAAATGCCATTGGAATTGGAGTTTTGAGTAAGAGCCCCTGGGCTTAGTGAATGGGAAGTCTAGTTGCTGTACATTGAAGTTTAGCAGTTCAGACAAGTCATATCTGTAGTACTAGAAGTGGTTCCAGGGCATGGGGTTTCATGCTACCACATTGCAGTTCATGTTGTTCATGTTCTAGCATAAAAACTAGCACTCCCCCAAACACAGTCTGGATAGAGTAGAGGAAATAAAACAGAAAAGAAGCTGTTCTCAGGAGACAATGAGCAAGAGACCACTGTTTTGGAGAAGAGGGAGAGTTTAGCTGCATGATGTGGGCCTGCCAGCCCACTCTTCCTTCTGTTTGGGATCACAGGATAACTCTGTCAGAAGGAGACCTCAGGAAGTCTCTGGTACAGCACCCTGCCCAAAGCAGGGTCAGCCACAAGGTCAGACCAGGCTGCTCAGGGCTTTTTCCAAACAGGTCTTGAAAGACCAGTAGCTTGAAGAGAACAAACAGAGCTCCAGATGGAGGGATTGAGGCTGGTAATACCCGGTGCCAAATGGTTTTATAATGTACGCATGATCACATACTACACGTGCCAGAAGCTTTTTGCAAGCCAGGTTAAGATCTTTCCAGAGGTTTTGTACTGTGATGTCCAGTTCTCCACTCCCAGAAGGATGTGAGCATATGGGACTTCTACCATGCTTAGGGGCAGGAACACTTCACCTGCCTTTGAAATGTTGCCTTTATCTGCATGGAAAGACACTAGCTGCTGAGCTCCATAAGGCATTCTTTTCCAAGCATGAGAAATGGAGTGTTGCCACTGTTTTGAACAGAAGGGCAGTATAGGAGTCTGTGTACAGCTGGGATGGAAAAGCAAGACATCAGTAACCCCAAACATTTACATTTGGGCTTTGCACTACTCTGAATGCCAATATGCAAGGCAGAGACAAAGCTGTTCCAAGTTGTCAAGACAACATCTGAGGGAAGCAGAACTGTCAACAACAATAAAAGAAGTCAAAGAGGATTTATGCTCTTTCACTGGAAATACAGGCAACATTGGAGGAGTAAGAGAGTTTAGAAGAAGTGCTTAAAAATTAGTTTTAGTTTTCCTCAGAGGGAAGAGTCTGGGCAGGTATGTAAATAAACCCTGAGGTAGAAAGCATCCGTAGGCAAGGTAGGCTGGAAAGGGGGCAAGAGAATGTTCAAAGACTTTTATAGAGTTCCTGTCATTTAAAATCCTTAAAACATAATAATAAATAAATAAATAAAACATATCTATTTTCCTCCTCGCTGCAAAGAGACTGAAGTCTGCAAAGCAAGGCACTGCTGTTGTGTTTGGCCAGTAGCCAGCCAGACAAAGAAAGACCAGGGGGCATGTAAACAGTTTGTATGCACCTTGATGGGAAGTTTACTTCAAAGCTGGGTTCTGGAAGCAGAGATTCAAACACAGATTTTTCCGCCTTTTTTCTTATTATTCTTATTTATTTACTATTTATTTTTAAGTTCAGGGGTTATTCTTTGTATCAGTGAGAATAGCTAGATTAATAGCCCTGGAGCCTAAAGTCAGGAGTTCTGTTACACAGACTGGACAGGAGCAATATGATCTTTCCCTACACAGTCTGCTTCTGCACTTCCATCTCAGTTTAGAGGAACCATGCCCGGGACCACAGGGAAGCTCAGGATGTGTAGCTCATTTTTCTATAGCCTCTGTGAGGTTGCCAGCACCAGTTGTGATACTGAGTTGAGGTGAGGCCACCTTTTTGTTAAGTTTCAGTATGATCAGGAGCTCATTTTTACTTTGGGCCTTGAACAGCCGTGAGAGGGGGAGCAATATTTATGTACTAAAAATACAAAAATCCCAGGTTGTCAGACAGAGGATATTTTTTTTTCTGAGGTACCTTGAAGGAAGTTCAGTATTGTAAGTCATCATGGTAGAATAGTGTAGCACAGAGATGCTCATGCTCCTGTAAATGTGTTGGATCAGGTAATAGGGGCTATATTTGAAATGTAGTTTCACTTTGGGAATTCCTGTCATAGTTTCCAGCATAGCTAGGCTGTTGTTGATACCCAGATTTGTTCATTTAGGGCTAGCTACTGTATTGTATTGTTCAAAGCTCTCATTCTCTTCCCTGAAGTCATGGATCCTCAAGAAGCCTGTGGTCAGTTTGGAAATAACTTATTTAGTCCCATAAAACACAGTTAACTTTTTCTTAAACAATTATGTTGATGGGCCAAGTGGCCAAAGACACTTACAGGAACTGCTGGGGAAAAGAGACTAATAGGTTTTGTTGCTTCTTGAACTTACCAGCATGAATATGGGCATCTCCGGCTGTAGCGGCAGCAGTAAAATTGCCATTCGCGGTCAAGCACAGATGGAAAATACTGGCTCTGGAAACCAGCCACCAGCCCATTGTTTGAGCAGGTCTGGTACCTAAAAAAGAAGTGAAAGAAGAGAACTTGTAAAGAAGACGTTGTCTTAGATTCCTTACTAGTTTCAAGCACTTTTGAAAACAGCATTTTTGATTCAGGGCGGAAGCTAGGGGTTTTGCTTTGTATTGTGAAGCATTGGCTGAACATGCTGTATATTTAGTTACCAGTTTATATAAGAAAGCAGCAGTAATTGACAAATAATGTCTTAGTGTTTACATTGCACTTAAAACAGTTTTAACTGTTTTTAAGTGTTTAAACATTCCAATATGTCAGTGAAACAACAAAATTGTTGTGGTGTTGCCATTCTCAACTGTTTACAAATCATGAGACTGACTTCAAAGTAGTCCATTAATACCTTTACATTGGAGTTTGAGCATTTGGAGTTCACTGGAGCAATTTTTTCAACTGCTTCTCTACAAAAAAGATACCTTAGAAACTTTTATATGAGAAGTTCATTGATTTATTTTATTTTATTTCTTTCTCAATTATTTTTTTCAAGGAGAAGGCAGTTACTGCAAAACGTTATAGGCTTGTGATGAAATGATGATTTGATTACAATCATATCAGGAAAATTGAGACCTAGGTCTTATGAAATTATAAGACTAACATAAATTTTGTGGAAAATCTGTTTGTACATGCTTTCTGTGTACTCAGGAATTCTGTCATA
This sequence comes from Anser brachyrhynchus, assembly GCF_964034855.1. Classification (NCBI taxonomy): domain Eukaryota; kingdom Metazoa; phylum Chordata; class Aves; order Anseriformes; family Anatidae; genus Anser; species Anser brachyrhynchus. The sequence continues at coordinate 96,518,761 of NC_137694.1, forward strand.
CAGGTAAGTCAGTGCCTTCAAGGAGAATATGCATGGTCTCCAAGCATGCAAATACAATCTTCTCTTTCTGCTCACCCTACAAGTATCTGGACACTGATACCCAGAGTAATTGAAGTAATAATCAGAGTTTGAAGAGCTCACTTCTTTGAGACTAAAGACAAGGAGAACAAGAAAACAGACAGCTCATTAACTCAGATGATGAGCACTCATTCTCTCAAGCACCCTCCTAGCCTCATTGTTTCCCTGTTGGGGAAAATTACAGGAATTCAGTTTCTTCCATTTTCTTTCTCTCTTTATCAAGGAAAAGTGTAGCCACCTGTAGCAAACCTTCCTTGTGATACCTTAAACTCAAATACATTGATATATCCAAGAAGTAAGTTTATAATTAAGAAATACCAAAAAATAAAATAATAATAATCACAGTTTCATTCAGTAACCTCATAGTTTATTTTCATTTTTTTTGTCCTATGAGAAAAGGCTAAGCAAGCTGGGCCTGTTTAGCCTGGAGAAGAGGAGATTGAGAGGGGATCTTATCAACCTCTATAAATACCTGAGGGGACAATGTAAAGTGGATGGGGCCAAACTCTTCTTAGTGGTGTCCAGTGATAGGACATGGGGTAATGTGTGAAGGGTAATGAACCACGGGAGGTTTCATCACTATATGAAGAAGAACTTCATTACATTTCAGGTGACAGAGCACTGGAATGGCCTGCCCAGAGAGGTTGTGGAGTCTCCTTTGGAGATATTCAAAACCCGCTTGGACTAGGTGATCTCTGGAGGTCCCTTCCAACCTCAGCCATTCTGTGATTGTGTGATTCATGAGCCTTTCCAGAAAGAGACACACATCGTCTAACACTTCCACCTTTGAGCGAGAGGTCTCTTCTGTATGTCTTTTCCATGGTGTTGTGTTGTTCAGACAAGATTATTTACATTTGTTTGTATCCCCGCATCTCCCACGTTGCTGGGGTCACTCATATGTGCTGTGCTTTGTAGACTCCTTCAAGGACCTTCAGAATTAAGCAGTGATGGGGACTCTGAGTTGCTAAGGTATCACACCAAGTAAGGCAGTTTGGCTCACACTCAGAGGATTTCAGCAGGACTTTGATAAGAAGTTGCTCTGTTTTTTGGCACATGGGCCATGGGAACATATGGCTAAGACTCTGTGTAAACATGTTGGATAGTTTCAGATGATTGGTGTTATCCTGATGGAAGAAAGGTTGATGCACAGAAATATTGGGAATGAATGTACCTGTTGCAAAATGAGCACTTTTCTGCATTAATCCATGTAAAGTAGAACCAAACTTGTGTCTCTTCATTTTCTTCTTCCTCCCCCGCTTCCAGTTGCAGGCATTTCCTCTGTTCCCTTGTGCCCTGGGACATTTTCAAGCTCTTGTGCATAGGTGCAATACTGTGACTATTTTGTTCCCTCACTTCTTTTGCATTTCCTCACCGAGGCTTGGCTTTGCCATGCAATTTTCCATTTCCACTGATCAGCACTTGATATTCCTACCCATGTTTGTCTTTGTGGGAGGTTCTTCATTCCCCTTTTCTCTCCCCACCTGGTCACATTCAGTCTGGAAAGCCCTGCTCTCCTTTCCCTACAACTGTTTTTATTCTCGTGACACTTTAATACACTCCAGTGTTGACAGAAAGATTCGTTTTCAGAGAGTCGTCTTAGGTGGACCTTTCTCTTTATGGAGGATTGAAAAAAAATGTGGCTAATGTAACACTCCCATGCTTACATATGTAGGTATTTGAACACCAGACTTCAGGAAGATTTGATTATTTTTGATCACGAGTCTATGTTCTCATTAAACGTGTGTGTTGTTTTTTTGTTGTTTGTTTGTTTGTTTTTAATATATATACGTATACTTGGAGTCTCTTTAAAAATTAGTTTCTTAGATGCAGAGTATAAGTGGAAATAAATCACGCCTTATAATTGCATTGATATTTTATTTTAAAAACATTCAAAGGAAAATGTGAAATGATCTTTTAAGCTCATGTTCATTTCTTCCTCTCTAATTCTGTCTCATATACATAAAGTACTGCAGTCCATTTTTCAAGCTCAATATTGGGTTCAGTGAGAGAAAGATAATGGTGAAATTGAAGTACTTTTCTTTAGCTTTGAGATAATACAAGATTATTTTTCTTCCAGTCTTTATAATTTTCAAGTCAAATCCTAATATTCCTCTAGAAATGAGGAAGTGCTCTCAGAAGCTGGAATGCTTATTTGTGAGTTCGTGTAAAATCTTTTCTTCTGTTTTTCTTTTCCCAGTTGGCCTCTTCCCTACAATCAGAAAATAACTCTTCAAAGGAAACAAACAATCCCCTCCCCACACACCTTTTTAGTCAGATGCTGTATGCGCTGATCTGAAAACAAGACTTAATTTGTGATGATTTCTTCCTTCTGTGTTGAATTCACTATTCCTGTCACAGTAAATCCTGCAAACACATAGGGTGAATAAAAACCAGTGATTCAGGCCCTTTGGTTTATGGCCAAGTTAAAAAATGTCCTTTTTCACCAAACCCACTCTGTAGTACTTTTTGTTATAGAGATAATTCAGAAATACTGTTGCTGGGTTCTCTTCATTCTTGAAGTCCTGACACTGCTAAGATACCTTTTAGAAGGTGAATGCAGAAGAGTGTGAGAAACCAGCTGGAAGTGCGTGGGGTTAAATTTGGCAATGGATGGGTTGTTTTCTTTTTCTTGTTGGCTCAAATTGCGTTGCATGAAGAGTTGCCTTTCGGAGCTGGTACTGGGAGAAGAGGAGGTAAGCTGGCTGGTAGATGGAGGAGTGGGCAGATTGGTGGCGGTGAGGGTCAAGTGCTGTTGAACGGGAAGTTGCCCTTCCCGTCCCTCGTTTACATCTGCTGGAAATGTCAGCTGTGTTTTGTGGAGAGTAAGTTGAGAGCCTTATTCTGGAAGGTGTTCTGTGTAGTAACAGGTAGGGGTGTGGTGGCTGAGACTTCCCACTGCCTGCTGCAACTGCTGCGAAAAGCCACTCCTTCGCCAAAACTTCTTCTGACCGGGTTAGTAATTAGTGTTGTACAGTTCGGCCAAGGCAAGCAACCAACGGGTGCATCTGCATTACCAGTCTAGCTCAGGTCAAGACTGCACTTCTGAAGTAAGTGTCCCAGCCATCCCTGCTTACTGCTCTTTGGTTCCCATTGTAAAGTGATCTTGGAGCATGTAAATTGAATTCCATGCAGGTGAAACTTAACTGGAAAATTTATTCAAAAGCTTTCCTTGTTCTCCGATTCACATTTAGCCATGGGACCAGACGAGAAGTGGTCTGAAGTAAACCCACTCAAAACATGTGTGGATTTTGGGTGCTGTGCACGAACTGTTTCACCCTACCTAACCACTTAAATCATCCCACAGTATTTGCAAATGTTGATACAGTCTCAGAAACCAAGTGTATAGCACCTTGACTCAACAGTTGCCTGCCAAAATGAAGACAAATATTGCTTGCAATAGTATTATTGTTTTGAACAAAAGCACCATTTGTGGGGATACTTCATACTTACACCTGTGTCTTATTTTTGTTCTTTGCTAGACAATGCCCCAGAGTGCTGTGTCCCATCTAATGCTGTGTTGTAAACCCATCCCTGAGGCCCTCTGTCCCTCAGATGTTAGAAATTAGCCGGCGTAGCATGCATATCCTGAGGATGATGACCCAAAGAAGAACAAATCTGTCAAGCTGCAGTAATGGATACTTTTAGAGCCTATGTTGAGCCCCTGCCATGCTGATGAGGTAGCACTCCCTAAAGCTCTCTGGAAACATGCAGTCTGACACACAGTAGGCATGTGGTCATGGCGCATTAAGGGCAGTTTGTTCCTTATAACAGGGTTACCTGAGAGTGTTGTTCTGTGTACTCCCAAAAATCCCACTTTATTTTTTGCTGTGGAGCAGATGGCTTCTGTAAAATTTGTATCATTAATTACTTTAAAGCTGCCTCTCTGGAGCCTGTCAGAGCAGAATGGCTCTGTATATTATGGAGAGATGTCAGACATGACGGACTGACCCAGCAGAAATAAAGCTACATGCTTCCGTCTGCAGTCCTGCCTGGAGTGCACACGGAGAGAGGTGGCCTAACCTCATGCAGCTGGTAGGACCATGGCCAGAGTGTGGGAGGCATTTGATAATGAGATGTTAGATATGCTGTTTTCCTGTAATGTTGTTTCACCAAAATCTGTTACTTTCAGTATCCAAAAGTTTTGGTACAGTTTTGGAGGGGGGGCCCTGTCCCGTAGTCCCAGGTTATTTTTGTGGACTGTCCTCCCTCTGTGTAATTTGGTTAGCTGCATGATGAAAGCTAATTTGATGATCCATCTGTTGTTACAGATGAGTGAGGAGAGAGAAGTGGCTGAGGGCAGGCTCAGGACACTTGGAACACTCACAGTCAGACTATGGGAACTACTCTGTGTTTGATTAGGCCGTGCCAGTCTCCAGCAGCCACTTCTACAAGGAGTCTTCACTATCTGTTGTGGGGTGGGGAGACATGTTGTCATCCACTTCCACATGCCAAAGGCAACCTCTCTATGAACTTCTGCTGTGTTTTTATTTCCCTCACAAGAGCCAGATAATCATTCAGAGGTAAGTGCTGACTGTCCTTTCTCCTCACTGTGCAAAGGGAAGGCATGGTCATAATCCCTCTCTTGATTTCTTTCTGACAGGTGTTGGCGATACCTCCCTACCCCCAGAAAGACTCCCCTTCTCTGCAAGTGCTCCCATTGGACTCAGTTCACTGCAGCTGTGCTAAAAGCCTGGAGCACTACCCCTTTAGCATAAACCTAGGATTGTGGAGAAATTAACTTGTTTGTGTAGACAGCACAAATGGGGATATTTTAAAAGGCAGCTTGATTATCAGGCTTGGGTAATACAGCCTCAAATTTGAGTCTTGGGATTGGTCAGAGATGGAGAACAAAAACAGTTCCTCACAGATGTACTGGGGTGAGCTGCCAGCGTCTGAACAGGAGGCTATTACAGACACTTCCTTCCTTTGCTCATGGTCTGTCCTTGCACCCAGTTTGTGGGAAATAGGGTTGCATGCCTGCTTAAAGGATCTCTGTGTGTGTCTTTGTGTGCATAAAGAGAAGGCAAAGAGTGAGATGGGAATGGGGTTGGAGAATCTAGATATCCGTTTTTTTCCAAGTCCTATCCAAACACTTTCTCAGAAGCCTAAACAAGGAAAAGAGGCAATAAACCTGCATGAAATAGCACTTTGCTAGAAATGTTTCTACTTTGTGCTGTACGGATAACCGGGAGTATACTGGGGATATGGCACAGTTCCATCTCATATGCGGTGTAAAAAAAACATTTTCTCCTGGAACGGAAAGTTGCTTTTCACTTACAAGCTTTAGTTTATTTAGCTTATTTGCTTGTTTCATCCCTGTCCTTTGATACAATCACTTTTAGGCCAGAAAAATTGTTTTTCTTAAGTACCTTGTTCAAAGACTGGTCTGTGGAGACAGCTTTGTAGTATCCAGGGGAGCACTGAAGTAGTCTCGCCAACTTAGACTTTAGATCTTACATTTTCTTAGGTGGTGAAATACCCAAGGTCAAACTTCCTCCAGTACAAGTCAAGCTAAAAACATATGCTTTATTCTGTCTGAAAAGGCACAAATCCTTGAGATGTCACAGCAAATAAATAAGTATAAGGCCAAGGACTGTGTAGGATGAGGGGATGTCCTGAGGACTTCTCTATTCCAGACATGAGTATTTCCAAAGTATTCAGGAACAGGTTCTGCTCCCAGTGTTGAATAGCATCTGGCTTAGCAGATAGCCTCTGCAGAGACAGTAGGGCCAGGAGTAAGTTGTTGGGACAGATTTAGCAAAGCCTTCGTATGCATACTTAACTTTAAACATATTCACAGATTTATGGAGCGGAGAAGGCTGAGAAGAAATTAGTCATCTAATCAAATCTTTTGCCAAAATTTTCCATATGAGTCGTATAACATGTTCAGAGGTTTCTCAGCAAAACACAAAAGAACACAGGTTCAGCAAAGCACAGAGGAACATGCTTTCTTCAGAAGTGCAAATGCACATAGATGATTTGGTTAGATGCCTAATGTGGATCTGTGTCATTCCCCTCTTTTTGTTGAATCCTTTTTTTCATATCTGTAAGATGCAAAGTCTTACAGGTTTAATCCTAGAAGTCCATATAATACCAATATAATAATAAGTTAGTGTAGGAAGTAAATTTACCTAAAACAGCTCTGTCAGCGATCCCCTCCTGCCCTCCAATACCTCCAGCTCTCCCAGCCCTACACCCCCTACATTCATTTCAACCATTTTCCCCATAACGCTAATGGCTTTGTATTCCTCTCAGTTTTCTCTCTAAAGCTTTTTTTGGTTTGTTATCTTTTCTAAAGAAACCTCGCTTGGATTTGGCTCTGTTTTGCAGCTGCACAGCAGTCAGAAATGGTGATTTGTGAAATGCCACAAACATCATTTGTCAGAGGTCATTTTTTTTGGTTTCTGCCAGAAACATTTTTTTGGTGTTTCTGGGACATGGCTGAAAAACTGGAGGGAATTCAGAGGAGAGCTGTTCATTGGAAACTTAAAACTTGGAGAGGAAAACTAGAAGAACAGAGATGTGTTCCGTCTGAAAGCAAAAGCATGGGTAAAGGTGAAGCATAGCTGCAACCTACCAAAAGATTTTGCAAAGATTGCAGTGTGCTTGTTCTCATTACTCCATGAAGGTAGGGCAGGGAATAAAAAGCCTCAATTACAGCAGAGGGCACGTAGCTTAAATTATGGGAAAAACTTGGCAATTTTGCGGTTATTGTGAAACAAGACATTGAATATCCCTGGCTGTGATGTGCAAGGTGAGACAAAATACGCTGTGACTGCAGCTGAAGAAGAAATATTACAGTTCACCCTCCCAGGATGGGAAATGGACTAGATAGCCCAGCAGAGTGCTGTGTCAGCTGATGAGAGGATGATATATTGCTCACAAACACATTCGTTATTCAGGAAATCAGTGCAGAAACAGAGGTGCCCAAACAGGAATTGATACAGGTTATGACTCATATTTGTAATCCAAATCGATTACTGAGTGAATCTTTTTAGAGCTTGGGGTGGCTCCAAGTAGCACTGAAATGGGTATGGAAGGCAGAAAAAAGAGGCAGCTATGAGAAGCAATGTAAAGACTGCCAAGAGAGAAGATGTGGGATTATCAAAGGCCCCACAGATTTCATCTGTGCTCTCACACCAATGTGAGCTTTGGGTGTGGTCTCGGACACCCCATTCTGGTTTTTTTTGGCTGGTCCACACTGACTCCAGTCCGGGATGAGTCCTCTGGGTTCTTGGGCAGCAGCGTTTGGGAACAGTGAGGGATGTGCTGATATGCTACAAACCATCCTCCATGAAGCACTATAAATGCAACCAGCTCAGCCCTGTGGTACAGAAAACTGCAGAACATGACCTGGCACAGCTAGCTAAGATGTACAGAAACAGCCTAAGAAATTAAGAGCATAGATTCACCTTTGCAAAGAGATGTGTGTTCCCGAATCACTTTGGTGTATTTGACATGCCATCCCCCACCCCCCCCACCCCCCCTTACTCCACCTCCAAAATAAGTAGAAGAAATAAAGAGATCTATGCAGAGTAGACAAATAGATGTAAGGATGTCAGACTGGAAGGGTCATCTAGGGAAGAAATAACTAGAATAACTCCAAAAGCTAGGAGGGTGAGTTAGAGTTAAAAACATTAAAGAGGGCTTGGACGAGAAACATGTTTGGAAGAAAGATAGGGTTGGGTGAATGGCAATAGGAAACATAAGCAAAAAAAAGGACAAAGTGAAAAGAGTTTTTTAAGAGATGGAGAAAATAAGATTCAGATGGTATGCTTTGGATGTAATCATGCTAAGCACACGGAGTGTGATGATGAATATGGCTCCATGGTTCAGCTAGCAGAAGAAAACATTCTGTATAGACTTGTACACTACCCTGTTTGTAAGAAGTAAACTTGAGCAGTTGCTGTCAGGGATTTTTGGAAAGAGAATAACCATTTTATTTTGAACAACAGAAAGGTCTAATTCAAAATTACTATGCAGTAAGTGGAAATTGCACCAATGTATGAAAAATGAAGTCACCCAGTATTATCACAATGTCTTCTTTCTGTCTGTTTTGCAGCCCTCCCCCTTTCTTTTCAGTTCTTAAAAGAGAAGTATGGGGTCAGTCTTTTTTTCCTTAGGAATTGCATCAGCCATAGGAATGTACCACATGGTAAATGAAATACTATGAATAATTCAGGGAAAAATTTTGAATCATTTAAAAAGCAGAAGCTCAACATTTCATTGTTAACCTGTTCCCATATGATATGAAATTTGCAAAAGTCACATTGCAATTTCTGGAGCAAACCCATTTAAAATATTTGAAAATATTCTTGCATTCATTTCATTTTGTCCAAATAATATTTCACATTCAGAGTTTCCTGAAAATGTTTCACATTTCATGAAGAAATCAGTAGAAAATTAAATATTGGTTATATACTGCCTAAGCATCAAATGCCATACATATTTCCAAAAATTATTGTGGCCACAAAATAGGATCACTTTTGCCTGTAAGAATAACAGAAAATGTAATGTTTAGTGTACCCAAAGTGGCTGTACGAAGGAATTAACATGATCTTCTGCTATCATTATCATGGATATATATGCTGTCATTATCAGGGGTATATATGCCACCATCATCACTCGTTAGTGTGGATTTTTGGTTCTTGTAATACCAGCATGACTAGAAAACAGCCTTTGACTGGGCCTAAGCCAAAAAGCTTAGCAATGAAAACACAAAGAGAAAAGCCAGCGCAATACAGAATTTTTTTTTTCTAGTGATAAGAACAGGAGGTCGGTGTCATGAGCTAGACAGTTTGTTCCCCAATTTAGTCACCGATTCAGTGTGTGGCCTTTCAGAAGCAACTCTGTCCTGTACTCTCTGGAGGTTCGTGCCTCATTTTCCTCACCTGCAAAGTGACATTTGCGAGACCAAACCCCTTGGCAGCTGAGGTTGCAAGTGACCGAACAGCACAGCACACTGAGACCCTCAAGCAAGAAAGCACTACAGAGAAGGCAGAGGGGATGCTGCTGATCACCCTCACGCATGCATCGCGATTAACGGGTCTCAGGCAGTCGGTCAGGGCAGCGAAGCTGCTGGCTAGGATCGCGTTACTGCGCATTGCCATCGCTACGGCTGCAGTACGAGCACCCGCCTTCCAGACGGGGTATCAGGGCTGCGCCCTCCCAGGACGGTGCGGGGTGTCCTACCATTCGGTTCCCGCCCTGTTGATCTCTTCCCACCAGCACTCTGTCGGCTCACCGAGGCTCTGGGCTGCCGGCATGCAGGCGTAGTTCCACAGTCTGTCGGAGCCTTCCTTCTTGCTGAAGACACTCCTGATGGCCACGATCACCTGCCCATGCGGGCACTGGAAGTTGAAACCCTGCCGGTACACATTGACCCATTCATCGTTATCTCCATAGTTATAGGGGCCATAGTAGTAGTCACCATACTGGCCCCATGCCACTGTTACCAGAGGCAGGAACACCCAGAGAAGGACAAGGTCCATCCTTAGGATGTTTCTGGCTTAGAAATGCCCCACTGGTTTGTTGGGCTGGCCCTTTTATATTGCCTCTAACATTTGGCTTCCAGATGTTATGCTTCCAGATCCAAGTGCAATGTGTCATTGCTTAGCAAAACTTCTCTGAGTTACAGACACGTCCAATTGCTTTTAAGGTGGAATTCTGCAAGTACAGTAACTCTGTAGGCCCTAGAACAGGGGCTTCCCACCACCACAAACCATATACAGTCCCTTACGGCAGAGCTACTGTATACAGCAAGATGCACGTTGTAGTACAGCTGTCACAGACATCCCACTTTTATCTTCAAGACAGCAGTTAAGTTTGAAAACTACTTTATTTGAAATTAAAGCTCTATTTGAAGTAGCTGTTTTCCATCATTAGTAACATCCTACAAAATGTGATCATGTCTACCCCCTCCCTCTTTCCCTTAACTATGTGTGAAGGGATCCTGCCAGTTCCTAGAAAGAGGGGAATAGGGCAGGGTGGAGGAACTCACTGCTCCTGTTGTAAAAAATCCTTTAGACATTTTGGTTTGGTTTGGTTGGAGGGGAGGTGGAGCCCGAATGACTGAGAATTTGGCTTGGCATGGAAACAGCCCACGCTGCGAAGCAGGGCATAGGCTTCCATGCAGAGCTGATTTTGCTGTGACTGCGTGTGAGCATTGTAAAACTTGGCGGGTATTTTAATGTGAAGATAAAGCACATAAGGAAGTTACATTGAGATAAACTTCACGTGTCACTACAGCCTATTGAAATCTTCGAGCAAGACCTTTTAAGCTACCTCACATTTATCATGGGCTAGAAACAAGAAGCTACATCTGAGGAACTGCTGTGCTGCAAATTCAAACCTTGCCTTGCCACTTGGAAATGTGTTTGTATGCCATATTCTCAGACAATTTCTTTATCAGGAAACCACCCTACTCAGGAGAGCATGGAATGGTGTGCTTTATTTAGCTGTGTGCTTAACTCATAGAAAGCTATGATACTTGAGGACATTTTAGAAAGTAAGACAGTCCAAAGTCAACCTAACATACTCTGCATATGCATATGCTGCCATTACTGTGTTACTATTGAAAAGTATGACCATTGGAATGGCTCCAGATTCAGATCCTGTTTCTTCCAGTGAAATAATTCTGAAGGATCCAGAGACTGTTTCTTGCTGCAAATTTCTCTTCCACCCTTTTCACTACCCCTCTTCCCCATTTGGGCCATGAACAAAACAATTCCATGTGAGCTTTCATTCTGTTACTGATCCTCTTGGAAAGAAGATCTGTAATGTGTAACTGAGTTGATTTGTTCCAAGTTGTATCTCTTGTCTAGGCATTTCCAAACCCACGATGCTTGGTCATTGCTTTGAAGGAGCATAGGCATCCCAGGAGATGGACACCTTTACCAACCAGCTCCAGATCTCAAAAGATGCCTTTAGCCCTTCAACCTCTTTAGCCAGGTGCTTGTGTGCCTTTAGCTAGTGGCTTTTTTTTTTTTCCAGCAAAGCCTTGTTTGACATAACTGTAAGTAGGGCTTGAGCTCTTTGCCCAGAGCACAGTACGACAATAGCTAGGTTGTCCATGCTGACAGCCAGTGTGGATCCACATAAACCGGGCAACCCAAAACTGGTGATCTAGCTCAGTACCTCAGCTCCAGCTGAAGCAGTAGCAGAGGCTTGGGGAAGGGGGAAATACAGACAGTCATTTCCTTGGAGCTGCCCTGCTCAAGGTCTTAGGTAATAGTAGGGGACACAGGTAGCCAAAGTCTAAAGAAAGAGGAAATTGAAGACTGAAGAAACATACTGTTCCCATGAGCATCAGAGTGCAAACTTGAACTGCCCAGTCTCACGTAAGTTTTCCAGCTAACTCAATTGTGTACATTTTTTCCCCTCTTATATCCTTAGACACGTAGTCAACATCTGGGAGTACTGCACACTGCTCTCTGTGCCCGAGAGGCATTCTGGAAGTCATTTGAGCAGGAAGTGCCACATTATCATATATATGATCATCACCTCACATAACCCTTTCTAAGCACCATTCTTTGGAAAGAAGTCCTCAGATAACCCACACAAAGTCAGGGGCAAGAGGGGAGTGTAAGGAGGCCTCTATGGAGAGTAGGGGACAGTCTTCCTTTGCCTACAGTTGACATGCATCTGAAGCTTCAAGGTGTCTGTTGACACTGTTCCTGCATAAGGTCTACCCTGCCCAAACCCTGTTAGTGGATGGGGAGGCACCTCCATGCTGCACCGAGATCAGGAAGTAGTTTGGATGGAGAAAAGAGGTGTGAAGGGAAGACAGTGAGGGATGGAGAGCTACAACTCTCCTGTAGCAGTTGTGGCAGTGCAGACATGTCCTGAGTGGGGACTACCTGAAAATCCCCAGTTTTGTATTTTTGACTCCAGTGCTTGCTGGGAGCTTTGAATAATTTCATGCTTCATTCTGATACTGAATAAAAACAAGAGAGAGCAGAATTTCTTACAGGAGGGACATGATGGTTTTTAGTCACCTTAGAAAAGGGTGGTATTTGGGGAGTGGGAGGAGCTGCGATTTGAAAACTCCTGTTGGGGGTTAAAAAAAAAGACTAGTGTACGTACACAAGTTTTCATTCTGAGTAATGTTCATTCAGCTGCTTGGTTCATGGAGCAAAGCTGAGGCTACATGGGGCTTGTTTTGTTAAATTTTCACACCATTGCTCCAACCCAGATAATTCCACTGATGTTGCCAGTGCTGAGAGTCGCAATCTTAGACATGTTTCCATTGACTCACTGGCACGCTAACCATTATGCCTTATTCTGTTCTGACCAGTGAGTTGAGCATAGCAGTTGAAGGGCCAGTGGCTAGTGGTTTGAAACAGACTTTGGAAGAGCTGCAAACTAGTTTGCAGCATTGACTTTGGGTGGCTTCAGCTGGAGTTCGCATTGGGAGAATAACTCAAGGATGATTAGAAATCTGCCTCTCTCTGAAATGACCTAACCTTTAATTTGACTTTTAAAAAAAGGCAGCTGCCTGGCTTGCACATTTGATTTTTAGAAAAACAGAAAATGTCAGTGAAGTAGCAATATGAGGTGCTAAGGCTGACATTTTGTTATCAGTTCCTTGCTTTGAAATCTATACTGCCTGGTGATTTTCTTCTTTAGCAGTTCCTAGAAATGCTGCATTTAATCCGTGTAAACAAGTGTTTACTTTCTGTCTTGCCCAGGAGTTGCAGATGAAAGTGATTATTGTTTATCCTTCCTCCCTGGCCCAGCTTTGAAGTTCGCTCTGCTGTGAGCACAGTTTGGGCTAGAAACCTTAAGAGAGATGGCCCTTCCAACCCGAGTTATTCTGTTTCTCTCCTGCTGCAGATACTGTATGCAGCACTGCCTAGCACTGCAGGCATTAGTAGCGCTTTGAAGCCATTAGGGGAAATGCTGCAGTATCCTCTCACCATGCCATGTTACAGCCATGAAATGCAGAAAGACTGCAGTACTTGGAACTAAAATCATAAATGCAGTAGTGTTATTCAAATGAATAACAGTAACCAGCTTAAGGGGGGTTATTTTAGCATCCAGGATCTATACTAAAACAGAGGAAAGAATAGAAAAGCTTTATTTATTATTTGGCGAATCATAATTTGATGTTCCTCCATCTGCAAAGGAGTAACTCATGGACACCCATTTTTTGCCCCTCTCTGAGAGCAGAAGGGGCATATAAGGGTGTTGTCTCACAATACTTCATCTTTATGATGCGCAAGAGTGATTCCATCCCATATAACTCAGGACTGTAGCCAGAAGTGAAGCTTGCATTTCATACTGGGGAAGGAGGCTGGATGTGCGTGCTCTGAACCGTGAAGTCCACTGGACATGAAATGGTAGGGCTGAAGTAGTGGCAGTAGCAGCAGCAATATATGGTCTGATTCCAAGCTAATGCAACCACATCATTATATTTTACAGTGAGAAGAAAGTGTTTTTCATGTCATTGCATCAGTGAGGTCACACATTTCAAACACTTTTTCCATATTTTATTATACATTGTCTCAGAGTGATACTGGCAGTTCCGATAAAGCAGAGTGGCTTGGATGAGTCAGGGAGGCTACACGATCTGAAAGCTGTAAATTGAACTCAATTGCTGATTACTTTTCCAAATCATCTTTGCAGTGTGACATTTCCTCTTATAAGCTTTGTGCATTGTCAATTTTCATAAAGGCGTGAGGATTTGGGGTGCCTTGTTACGTTTTTGAAGTGAGGTTACAGAAGCCTTGGTAGTATTGAGAAGGATCAAGCTGACAAAGGACAAAGATACATCCTTGTCAACTTTTTAGCTCAACGTTATTGCCTTCTTTCAGAGTAATGTGTATGGCGAAGGCTAGAGCTCATTCATTTGCCAAGACTTCCTACTGTTAATGGTATTTTTTCCTAGTGTCTTTCAGTTGACGTTTTCAAAGTACTTTGATTGAGTTCATTCATGTTCTTGAAAAGTAGGAAATGTTTAAAAAAAACTCCTTATGTTACACAGTAGGTCCAGTGGTCTGCCCAATGTCAGACAGCACCTCAGGGTAGGAAACAGATTTTAAATTCCCTAATTTAAACCATTAACATTAGCCTCCAGTCGTGGGAAAGCACACCTTTTCCCACCCCCTTCTTCCTGTCACTTCCCTATGGAGACATGGCTTCAGCTTCTGCTTTGTATTGCTCTTTCTTTGTAAAAGGGAAGGTACTGCTTAAGATCCTGGGATACTAGAGGACACTGCAGAGCCGTTTCCTCTTTGAAAGTAGCTGTAGAAAATTCTGATATGACAGCGCCTGAAATGTTGCTGTGGAGAAAGAAAGCTCTTCCTGCAGTGCTGTTTATGCAAGGTTATCATTAGCCTTTTGGATTATTTTGTAATAGGTTTCTCCCTGAATATATGGTATTAAATCATGGGTTTTGTAGGAAATAGGAAATTCAAACCTCAGGTCATAGAGTCTCTGAGAAAAGGATAAGGAAACTGCACTCATAAACATTAGTAAAGAACTAATTGAAGCAAGCTTTCGTGGTCTGGGAAACTGTCTGGATGCTATGATAAATCTTTTACATCTGCAGTGCTGAAATTAATATTTTGGAAACAGTTTTCAAGTAATCAGTGAACAACTGTCTCATAGATTGATCAAATTACCCCCCAGACTAGGTACAAGCTTTGAGCAGGATAGGGAAAAGAGTGAAATTGTGCAAGGGGATGCATGCTTATCATCTTGCAGGGTTTGTGCAGGCATCATAGGATGTCCACACACAATATTCTGATGTTCAGTTAAGTAATCCAGGAACCTGTCGCTGTCATTACTGACTTCCACAGACCTCACCCCTGAAATAATTTTAAATAGATTTACTAGGGGGCACTTGGCCCCGTTCTGATACAGCCATTTCTCAGATTTGGGCATGAAGAACCATGTATCTTGACAATTATATACATGTAGTAAGAAGTCATGAACAGTTTATGAAAGAAAATGAGGCATTATTTCTTCAGCTCCACTAATAGCAAAGAAGTACAGGCTTTTGTCAGCACAGTGATATAACTGCTCCTCTCCACTCCACACATCAGGCTGTAAAAGTAGCCCTATAGTCAAAGTAAAAGTTCCTGCAACTCCTACCATTTGTGCTAATAAATTCACTCCCTAAAGTTGTTGCAAATTACAGAGCTGTTGCAATTACAGTGACTCTTCAGGATCATTACAATGAGGAAAAGCCAATTTGATGAGTGTTTGCAATTACAATTTCAAATGTCAGGACAGGGCACAGTATTTTTCTAATTACATGTCACTGCTAAAAGATAGGTGTTTTTTCCTAGTATTCTTTGCTAAAAAAGGTCTTTTCTTATTGCTGTTGCTGCTGCTGTAGTTATCACTATTTATTTTAGCATGTATGCCTAAAATCCATAACAGGTCTCCAGCTACAATCCCATATTAAACTGAGTCAGGTAGGGTGCAGTGTCTGAAGGTGAAGCTGCCAAAAGAAGAGAAAAAATCCTTAAAGCTTCAGGAAACGGTGGCATTGATTCAGGAGAGAGCCAGATGCTTCGGTCTGAGTCAGTGCCGAACCTCTTCACAGAATTAGCAGGCAATATTTTTCTAGGACCTTCTTATACATGAGCTGAGTAACTGAATCCCCCTTTTCATCAAAGATCTCCTCATCTATTTTTCATATAGTCATTTATGTCTGCTCTGTGGGCAAAATTCCAGCTTGGCTACTTCTGTGCTATCTAAAATTTGGTGATTCTTTAAATATCTGGAGAGAGCTTTCTTGGAAGAGCAGTCATCACCAGATCATTGAAGGCAGAAATGTTCTAGAGCTTTTTATGATTATCCCTCAGAAAGATGCTTCTTCTGCAGTGGGCTTGTTGGACATTTGAATAAAATTGGTACTGAACGTAACGCATGTGGAGTTTTGAATAGATCTATGAAAAATGACCCTCTCCCTCTCCGAATTTGTTTTAAGTTTGCCCTCAAAATGTGTAACTTCAGCTGATTCTTGAAATCTGTTGTGATAATATAGGTAGGAAAAATCTTAAATTATCATAGAATCATTCAAAGTTATCACAGAATATTTCAGGTTGGAAGAGACCTCTAAGGTCATTTAGTCCAACCTTTAATTATAATGCAGAACAAGTTAGAAAAAGCAATCAAAGTATTTCTGAGCTATTTTTCATAACATGAGAATAGATCAAAAAGTCCTATTTCCTTTGTTTTGTAAATCTCACACAAAGCCTGTTTCCATCGATGGCTCAGTTACCTTTTCTTGCAGTATAATCCATGAGAAACGTTTTAAAGAAGGCCTCAGCAGCCAGCTACAGCACTTTCAATATCTGTGGACTGAATATGGGCCCCTGTTTTCCAGCGGTGTGACAGTAGCCGTCTGACTGAATGGCATTGCGAGGTCACTCAGCTGTGATCCGTGTCATGGAACGGAGATGTTGTGGATGGTGAGCAGGTTTCTCCTTCACATAATTTTGATATCATTAGAAAGCTTTCACATAGCTTTCTCTAGCACATACCATGACCTGCAGATCATAACGTCTCTGTGAAATGCTGCAGGGGAAATTCTGAACTAATCACTCATAATAGCTCTGGACAGGCCCACGGGGTAAGTCTAAGGTCAGGGCTGGATTGATCTTTGATGTGAGAAAGGCAGTAGCTATAATTCGCTTACTGGTCATGGGAATGGGACCGAGCCAAAACCGTTTTTCTCCGTGCTAGATAAGGGGGGGAAGGGGTGAGAGTGTGACTTAGGAGAGTCTCAGTTTTACAATGATGCAAAGGACCGTATCTCTGGGCAGTCATTTACGCCAGTGCAATGCGAATGCTGAGTGGGAACACTCAGAGCTCATGTGTTTTATACCAGTTTTGTGCCCTCTCTCTGCAGACTTCTTTTTGTCAAAATAAAATCTTAAAGAGTTCAGAATGATACCACTTTAACATTCACTAAAGCAGGGTATTGTCTCCCAGTCCATGTTATGTGGAAAATGATGAGAGATGCTTAGACAGTCTATTTTGGCCATATGGTTTGGGAATCTTGATAGCTGGAGTGACAGCATGTCCATTGAAACACAGCTCCTGGTGCCCTCCTTCTGTTTGCATTCTAGTTACTAGAATGATCTCTCTCTCTCTTTTTTTTTTTTTTTTTTACTTTGTCTGCTTTTGTGGTACTGCAGATACTGCAGATGGTGGGGGGAAGAAGCAGAAGCAGGGAGGGTGGGAGAGAAAGTGTGGGGAAGGGGTTTCTGAATCCTGTCACTGCAATTCATCGTGACCTTCTGGATTTTCAGCCCAGCTCAGCCATCCACCACATGTCATGTGACTGTCACCTCACATTATTGTAATTAGCAACTGCCAGCCCCAGAGATTTGATGGTGGAAGTAAAAATGTCTGAGAAGCTCTCTGCCAACTTAAAATTAACCCTCGTGCTGCGGGCAGATCCTTCTTCAGCTATGGTCATAAATAGCTGTTTGCTGATAAACAGCCGCCTGCTTTGTCCTGCCCCAGAAGTAGCTCCTCAGCAAATGTGCTGAGACAGTCCCATGCTCCTGTTGTTGTAATCCAGCGCCCTTGTCTCACCCTGCTTTCTTCTCCTTGTGTCCTCTCAGTGCTGTTTCACCCTCCTTCCTCTCCACACGCCGTCCCTCTTCGCTGGCTCTGAGAAGTGAGGCTGCTAATGAAAGCGATCAAGCCGACAGTCCCAGAGTCTGTGTGGGTGGACGATAAACGTGGCTTTCCATGGCTGTGCCAAATGAGCTCCATCTGCCCAGTCTCAGAAGAGGCCCTGCTGCTCAGTCTGCGTGCGTCTCTCTCTTCCATCCCCTCTGCCCTGGGCAGCTCCTTATGCGAGCACCTTGGAGGTGCCCAGGTCTCCTTACGTACATGTCTCACTTTCAGAGCATCCATGCGTCTTTCTGGTCCTGCAAGCTGGCATCTATTATGGCGATGCCACTCGGTATTTTAGGCCAAATAGTAAGAAGTTTTGTGGCATTTGGGAATGTGGATATTTTGTACCATTCTACCTGGTGCTGTGTCAAAGGTGGAGAGAAGGATGAAAACTGCTCCCTGGTGTAGGACGGAGCTTTGCCTCACCCACCTTCAGTAGCCCTGTGCTTTTTTTACCTCTGCCAGGCAGTTTGGCCCAAATCATTCCTATGAAGAAATGACACACCGTGAGTGTAGTTATGAGGCAGAAGCTTTCCCCCAAACTCTGCCATCACCCAACTGGCTCAGCAGCAGTGGCAGGGAAAGCACTTGCATGAGGGACACATGCTGCCCCCTCGTCTTGGTCAGCTGCCTTGGGCAAGGCAAGGGAGTGTCTGGGCAGCTGGACTTGGCACCCCACTTCTGCTGTGGGCATGTTGTGTGGCTCCGGGCAAGTGTGAAATATGAGTATGTTGAGCCTGATGGCACTTCAGGCAACTCCTGAAATACCAGTAAGAAGTCAGAATCAAATCTCCATGTCAGGCTGTGCTTAGTCTGGAAGATGGCCCAAATTCTGGCCTGTATTTGGGGTTTCAGTGTTCAGCAATCCCTCAAAGTCTGGCTCTGGTTTGTACTGGGTGCTGTTCACTTTTTATACAGGACAACCCTTCTTGCTGCAGGTAGAACTGAAAGCCTACTGAAGCTGGCAGGGGGTCTTCCACTGAGTTGGACTGCCCCCTTCACTGGGAAGCTGGGGGGACATTTAGTGAATGAAGAAGGCAGGAATGAATTGGCTGTGTTGGGTTTGGGTGCAAAGTGGTTTTGGGGCTCCATGGGAAGAAGGCGTAAGAAAAGTAGGAGCATTGCAGAACTACGGCTTCTGCAAAGGTTAAGCAGAACATTTTTGAGCCAGCCTTCACGGGTTTATCTTCCAGTCTGGATAATTTTTAACTTTGTCAAAGGATGGTAAGACAGGCCCAGAAATTATACTGGCACGTGGATTTCCAGCCTGAGATCCACAAGTAAGGTGCTGCTTTGGTCTCCTAGCAGAGGTTGCACTGTGTGTGAAAGGAGAAAGGTGATCTGAGGATTTTCACCTCCCAATACTATTTTTTTTTATTTGTGCTTCCTCTCCGTGTAGAACTGAGGCAATATCTCAGCTGGAATTGGGAAAACAATGACAGCACATGAAGAGCTACATGGAGAGCTACCTGAGCTACCTTAAGCTATAGCAGCACATAAGTAGTAGCACGGACTTCAGTTTGGGCCGTACAAAACCACCTGGGTCCCTGCCCATTTATGTGGCAGCTCTCTCTTTGTGGCAGTTCTGTCTTTGCTCCTGAGGATACCTCAACCAGGTGGATTAAAGCTAGGTCATATATGCCTATTCATGCTACAAGTTCCTCACTTTCGTAAAGGATTATAGCCTTTCTCCAAGCACGACTGGCAACTGCTGTTGTCAAGGCCCTCGTTACATGGCATTGACAAATCTTGCTGAGTTACCTTCTGAGCAGAGGGTGGCGGGAGGTCATTCTTGCTGCTACTCTGGTTAATTATGAGCAGCTCCTGCTCACCTGCTGTGCAGAGGTGACATCACAATGACAGCTCAAAGGAAGGTTGCCTTCCTCCAGGAAATATCTGAGATTTCAAATGAAAAATCAGAATATGGAGAGTGCGACAGTACCTGAAACCCAGTCTCTGTGGTCATTGTATCTGTTCAAATGAATGGAGAACAGACAGGTAGCAAAGATATCCTGTTAGTCCCGCAATTCAGCTAGGTGATGAACTATTTCAGTGCATGTGACAAGCGGAGTTGATGCGGTTCTGTCTCAGATCCTGTTCTGATAGAGTTAACGTAAAACCAAAAATATATTTGCTTGACCTATTCTGCACCCTGGCTCTTAGGCACTGGTTTTTGACTCCGAGGGTGATAAAAAGAGGTTAAGGATAAGGTTATACCCTTTTTGCAGTAGTTCCACATTGCCATAGTTAGTTCTGATCTGTGATGTCCTTTCCTCCTCCCATGTTGTTACAGACAGTTACAATGACAACTATTGCTAGAAATTGCCTATTTCTTAGTTTGCTTTCTCTTGTTTGTGGCACTGGGGCAGAACAGTTCCCAGTTCCTCCGCATCACCACAACAAGGGTGACTGAGAGCCTCTGAAATGTTATTACAGTAGTTGGTCTTTGCATGCTTGAGCCATGTAGATCTTGAACCTGTTCTCAACTTTTGAACATGCAGAATTTACCAACACACCACACAGCTTACCATGCCTTATGCCCATCCACATGGCAGGCTGTTTTTGTAAGAGCTGTCTTGCATTTTGTTGCCAAGCCTGACACTGTGCTAGATCCAAGCAATAACTGCGTTCACCAAGGAGGAAAATGCCTACATGGCTATTACTGTCTTTAGCTTTTCTAATCACAGCAAATTCTGATGGCTTGTCAACTACATCCACAGAATAATGCATCTTTTCTTTGCTGTATGCTCTAGGCTATTTTATTGTATTGAGAGCTCCAACAGCTTTATTAAGACAGCAGACTCCCCATTTTTCTTCTCATTTTAGTGCATTTACAGCCCATGCTCATCATCAGAGATCACTGGGGGTCTCTCTGTGGAAGAATAGCCTTAAGAGTGAATAAACTTGGCATTATTATTTGCTTTATTTGGATAAATGAAGAGAAAATACTTGCAAGCAAATGTAAAGATAGCCATGGAAAGAGTGAAAAAGAATCAGCAGAACCCTAAAAAAAAATCAGAAAACAAAGTTATGTGCTTAGGTTGTTCATAAGGTGAGGCATTAGAAGAGCAGGCGTGAGGAGCAGTAGCAGAATAGTTTGTGCTTGTATTATGTGACTGCCTTCAAGAGAATATGGCATGATTAAGAGAAATCTCTGCTTGCGACTTGAATGCCTGGCTAAATCGTATGTCCATGCAGCTCAGTGCAAAGTGTCAGCACTCATTAGATCTGGAGCTCGTGATTTAAGCTAAGTAAAGATGTGGGTGGATATTTCTTGCAGCACTAGGCTAAGCTGCCTCTGTAGCCATACCCCCAGTGACACTTCCTGGTGGAGCATAGGAAATGGAGGGGTTTGTCTTCAGGAGCCAACAAATTTTCACCACTAGCTGAAGGGAGTGATGGCCAGAAGCTGCCATTCTGCTAACCGTGAGCAGCAGCACCTCATCCTCATGCCATGATGAGCACAGGATAGTTGGCATTGGAAGGCACCTCTGGAGGTCTCTGCTTCAACCTCTTGTTCAAATCAGGGTCGGCAGAGGTCAGACCAGGCTGTTCACAGCATTATCCAGTCTTGAAAACCTCCAAGGACGGAGAATGCACAACCTCTAGTTTTTCCACCCGTAAACAGAACGTGTAAGTTACAGCATATAGCAATGTAATATCTTTGTGACCTGATGAACTTGGTAACAGAATCCAAGCTCCTGCTACTCTGCTACTTCTACACTCCTCTGCTGTGTAGCTGTCTTTATCACTATCCCATTATAAGAGGTATATAGAAAGCTGTACATTTTGCCCATAAAATACTAGACAGCACAGATACAGATGCATGATACACATGCAGTGAGAGTAAAAGATTCTCTTTTTCTCAGCCTCTGTTAGGCTAATTTGCCAGCTCTCACCTGGTTAAATATGAAGCATGCAAAAAACAGCATTTTAAAAGAGTGCATGATTTTATGTTTTTAATGTCAGCAGTGTGTTAGATCAATTGCCTGGGGAACTGTCATTGTCCCTAGCTCAGTAGTGCTGCAACTCTCCAAATGCCCTGGCAACCTTGCACCCAATAAAAGAACTGTGCTAATTGCTTGAAACTCTTTTTATGTCTTCCTTCCAGCAATATTTTCATATATTTAAACATAAGCTTCAGCATATCAGCAGGTCAAGGGAAGGTGCTGGTTTACTAAATCCTGGAGTCCTGGACTGATAAATCCTGACACACAGGGCTTGGTCACAGCTCAAGCTGGCTCTGCTGCTAGACTGTTTTTTATCCTTGAGAAAGTTACTTTGGCTCTTCCTTTTTGTCTTTCTGCTCATTTTTGGCCTTTCTAGCCTGATGCTGTAAGCTTATTTGTTAAGTTACTGTCTCTTAATATGGATTTGACAACGAGTGTCTTGCAACCCCAAGCAAATGCCCATATTCACTAGCTATTAACTATTTGTCTGGTGCATCCTACTGTCTTTTCACAGGAAAACTCTCAAGAGTCTCTATCTTGTCCATTGTGAAGCAAGATGGAAAAAAAAAAAAAGCTTACAACTATTCAGCAGAAAATGAAAAAATGTTTCTTACCCAGCAGTTATAACTATTATGAACCTGTCTCTCTAGACATATGATTTCCCAACATTAAATGAATTTGACATTTACAGCTGCTTTTATTTCTTCCAAGAGCCTTGTCTCTGTTCCCACTTAAAGTGCTGTTGTACTCAGAAAATTGTTAATATTGGCACCATGGGGGACTCCATATTTCTTATGTCAAATTTACTCAGAGCACAAGCATGTGGATCAACAGCAGGAAACTCCCTGGCTTTTGTGGCTTTTGGGTCATGGAGGAAAAAGGCCTTTGCTAACTCATAACCCTGCTAACCTGGATCCTGGGATCTGCCTGAACTGTGCAGGAGTGATGGAGGGTGATGAAGGAGAGCGTGACATACAGTGACAAGAATAGGCTGTGCAAGAAAGGCAGAGACAGCAGGCTTCTCTCCCTCAGCCCGCTCTTGCAGCTACAGAGGATTTATGATGTTGTAACAGGCTTCATCGTGAGTTGAATATGAATAGCACTACTCCCAGACCATAGTACAATCAGCATTTTTGCTGCATTGGCTTCATTGCTTTCCTTAAATACTGGCAGGACTGACTGGCAGAGTCCAAAGCTGCATGCTAAGATCCCTGCAGCGCTGCAGACAAAATAATGACCGAGCTGCAGGAATAAGGAAATGATGTACCCTGTAAGTGCCCTTCATTTAAGTAGAGATTCAGTGGGGAACAGAAAAAAAAATTTGGAGAGTGTTGCCAAAAATTCCTTCTTCCCTGTCATCCACTGCAGAGAAAATGATGTGCATATAGTTACTGCTATGCGAATTGTCTGATGCAGTCTCTGCCCTCTGTGGCAGAGAATTGCTGGCTGCCTTCATACAGAACAGACAGATCCAGATTCCCAAAAGTACGATGCTGGGATGATGGGATCACTTATCATTTCACCAAGATGAAACGCAATTAGAAAAAAAAAGATTTCATTGCAGTATGTATATCTCTTACCAGCATACTCTATCTGTTGTTGTCTCTTGCTTACACTCTAAATAAGCAACTCTCGAGTAAGGATCATTAGGTGTTTGCAGTGCTTAACACAATGGGATCCTGATCTGCCTTCATCTGTCACTATCACTATCACATCAGCATTTATTTGTTTATATTGAATGTCCTTTCAATTGGAAGCTGTGCTGAGAAGGGTAATGATAATACGGATAGAGCACTGCTTTCCTCAGCCATGTCTCTTTGTAAGAATGACTTAGCTTTTTATGGCACCCTGAATGATATTTTTCCACAGATACCAGTGATTATTTTCTGAGCTGGCTTTTCTCTTTTATGCCTGCCTGATGTTTTTTAACACTGTATTTAGTATTTTATAGCTTGCCATTGCTTTCCATTTAAGGAACTTGAGGCATTTATACCTATGATGTAGAGAAATGTTATTATATCTATTTTACAGTTGCAGGAAACTGAGGAAAAGCATAATAAAATTAACTTGTCATCAAAGTCATGCACAGAGTTTATAGTAACATTGGCAATAACAAAAGCAGGTCACCATCTCTTCCCCTATTTTTAGCCGTTCCTTTCTTTTGTATCCTATCTCCCTCCTATCTTCTTTTCCTTCTACCATTTTGCCCCTATTTTATCCTCTCTTTCAGCATGTCTTATGCCTGAAAGTGTTTTTGTTTTCCAGATTTGTGAATCTGGATCTGATCCCCAACCACTCCTTTCATTTGCACATATGGCAATCCATTTACACACTGCCAATCCTGTTTCTCTTTTACATGCTAACAGCTAGGAATTTCACATAGCAAACTCCCAGCTCTTTCAGAGACCTTGGACGCTGGCAGTAATTCTCATCTTTCCTGCATTTTTCTGGTGGCCCATTATAGTGGTGGCATTTAACTTTGTGTTATAGGCATAAGTATTTTGCTTTATGAATAGGCCATTCTGAGAAGCTCTGTAGCTTGAAATGTGTGTAGATTTGGAGCATGTACTCCCGTGTCTGTTGTATGACTACCTGCAGTACTATGTGAGGATGAGGGTGATCTTTCCCCAGCCTGTGTTTAAACAAAGATTACGTGTACAGATTTGCTTTCTGCTGTTCCCACATAGAAACAATCGAAATGCATCCTTCATGAAATCTTCGGTGTTTGCCTTGCAGTGTGCTCCAACAAAGACAGTCAATAAAATATGATATAGCTCAATAAAGGGAGATGTTTAGGGTTTGGGTTTTGTTGGGGTTGGTTGGTTGGTTTTTTAACCCTTAAAAAAAAAAAAAAAACAAAAAAAAAACTTCTGCACCTGTTTATTTCAAAAATCTCTGGGCAATGT
This sequence comes from Anser brachyrhynchus, assembly GCF_964034855.1. Classification (NCBI taxonomy): domain Eukaryota; kingdom Metazoa; phylum Chordata; class Aves; order Anseriformes; family Anatidae; genus Anser; species Anser brachyrhynchus. Next base: position 96,543,338 of record NC_137694.1, read on the forward strand.
GCTCTGTGAAGTAAGAGGAGTCAGCTCAAAATTCTGCAATTCTGTTGACATGGGCACTCTTGGTATTGTTATTCTGATATTAATATATTGAAACAAGAGGCAGCTGCTAAGGAGGAGGGCAGGCTTTTTGCCAATGTAAGGACACCAAGGAAGCTGTCTGCCAGCTTCAGTATGAGAAGAACATTTTTTTTTTCCCCTTTCCACTCCTCTGGTCTTTTCCAGTTCTTCTACTCCTTCACATTCACTAGACAGAGGTGGGAGTTCAGTCTTCAAGCTGAATCAGCTCTTGCTTCCTTCACTACTGCTGTCAGCAGAGCAGAGTTTTATGTCATGACTGGTTTTGTGATGTGGATAGTGCTCCTGTGTATGCTGGGTTGATATGAGCAGCCTTATAGCCCCTTATCCTTTATCCTCAATGCAGCATGCATGCTGAAGACTGCTGAGGCTGAAATTCCTTGGCTATATGTATCTTCTCTAAAATGACTTCTACCCCTCTTTCTCCATTAAGGATATCAGAAGATCTCTGAAGTCATGTCTTTCATCTCAGTATTCTCAGAAGGAAAACTCTTTAAAGACCTGTTTTTCTTCTTACTTGTTTTACCTCACCAGTTATCTGTATGAACACGGCAAGGCAAAACAGCCATAAAAAGTAATAGCCCCACTCTGCTAAGCTGCCTACCAGCTGGTCCGTTGTTACAGCATGTGCCGGTTACCTCTACCCAAAAAAAACGTCAGTGACTGGAGTAAGAACGTGGATGGGAGATTTGCAAGGGACGCTGCCAATACAGTGAGTGCTACAATGCAAGTACCATTTTGTAAGCAGCATTATCTTAGATGTTCTGGTGCTGGTGTAAACTGTAGTTTTTGATGGGACAAAAAAAGAGCTCCATGCTATGCTATTTTCCCCAATAGTAGAGGCTGACACAGCCTTATTCTAAACATACGATTATTTATCCTTGCATTTCTGTGGCACTTTGTTACTGGAGGCTGGTTATGTTCCGCCTGACTCAGAATTTCTCCAGAACTATTCATTTGTAAAACCATTCCTCCTCACTTCGAGCCCTGAACTGCTGCTAAATAAGTAGATGTGTTTCTGTGCTGGGGGAAATTTGCCCTGGATACAGAGCAGAGAGTATATTAGAAATGTCAATGTCAGCTGTGCTAATTCATAGAACGATGAAACCCATTCCAGTTGCTTAGATAGGGCCATTCAGGTGTGCTAAACTATAGCACAGACGTGGAGTATTAATCCGGAGAGAGGAACTTCTCATCAGGTTGGAAATCCACGTACAGCTGGCGAAACAGCATCTAAAGATGGCCTCTTGTTCCCCCTTAAAGTTTTTAAGTGCACTTCAGCTTTTGAAGCTAAACCACTCCGCTGGAGGACTGCCCGGTCTTGCTTTGGCTTGGCTTTCTCTGGATACCCGCCACATACGAGATGTTAGCTACTTTGGACGTGTTTTAGAAACATGGAAAATATGGGTCATGTAACCTTATGTTAATGGATTGCTAGACTATTCAGGCTGATTTTGTCTTTTGCATTCCGCTTTTCATGCTCAAGAAGTTTGTTTTTCCCCTGGTCTAAACCTCACCCCTATTGACTGTTTGCAAAGAGAACTCTTGCAGAAGTGGCAGGATCCGCTGAGAGTGGGAAGGGGAACGGCCTTGCTATGTAGATGTAACATTTTCTCTGCCTGATTGGAGCTTTGCAGCTCTTTTCCTTGCTCTCTGATGTCCTCTTTTGCTGTACTTTTGACAGATTCCTGTTAATGCTTAATCACTGGTCAGCAATGCTTGAGCTGTCTCATAGTTTGCTGTGGTCCACTGATGGTGATCACGCAACCCACAGCAGCATTGTTTTTGTAACATCAGAGTAAGAGGAAAGTTGTCTAACAGAAGCACTTCTTACTGGAGCCTTCAAAGAGACAGCCACCTCTACTTTTATCTCATTGTAAGTAAAGATATGCTCATGAGGTAACAGGATTGCAAACAGTTACTTATTTAATAAAATGCCATATATATTTACCTTTAAAATTAGGGACTATCAGTGATCATATACAGTTCAGATGCTAAAATGGACCCCTTTGCTGTGAGGCCCTTGGGCATATGGCAATTTTCTCTCTGTATGACAAGGCACAGGCTCCACATATCCCTGCAGGCTTGCCTATGTAAGGATGGATATTTTATTGTAAGGTGAATTGTGGTTTCACTGTTTCAGTTTTCCCCTCCTTTCTTGGAGTGTGATTTCCTGCCAAAGGTATGGCAATATCATCTTGGCATCAGAATGGCTTCAGGGAAAGAGAATTGGCTTAACAACTATAGAGCTGGCTTGTGAGACAGTTCATTTTTCTTTTGGCCTTCTCATACCTCAAATGCTTCAGCCATTTCTTGTTTGTAGGGCAGTGGCAAACTTCTCATGAAGATGGTGAGATACAAACACATGTAAGACTGGTGAAATGCGCAGTTACTATATCACGCTGTTGCCCAAATTGTTCTGAAGAATTACACATTTTTCCAAGTCCCATTTGTAATTCTTCTCTTGATTCAGCCTATTTTCTACCAGAGGGAAGGGAAGATGAACTGCTTAATGTGCATAGCACTTGGAGCCAAACATTTCCAGAAAAATTAAGGCCTAGATATGGTGGTTTTGTATGCACACAGATGTCTTGTCCGTTCATGGTCATCCCACAGAGACAGTGTTTTCCTGAATGAGATGGTAAGACCTATGTGCACAGAGTATATGCAGTGCTTTTGGTTTCTGATGGGATGAAGTGCCCTTGAAATAATCCCTGGCCTCACAGAAATAAAGGTCCAAGCTCCCAGTTGACATACTTTGGGTCAAAGGATCACAAAACCTGACCTTCTAGAAATGGTGAAAGTCTGAATGGACCAGATTTTTCTGAGCTGCTAATAGGTTTCTATACAGAAGGATCTGTTCTCGTAGTGAAAATACATTTAATTTTAGAAATGGTGTACCTGTGGTGACCAAGTCAAGAGTGGATGACAACCACACAGTTGATAAGAGACTCTACAGCTGTATGGGATGAGGCAACAATGTTCTTCATTGGGCAGCATGGAAAAGTCCTGAAGCACCTCTCAAAAAAGACTAGGGAGAAACCCAACTATGCTGGTTTTTCAGGGTTCAAATTTCAGAGCTGAACTGGGATCCAGACAGAGGCAAATGGTCATTCTCTCCTTACGGAAAGCCTGAAATTGCAAGTTGGCATTTCCCTGATTCCTGAGTTGTTCCCAGTACTGTGCTGTGTGGCATCAGCCTGTCTCACCAGCAGTGTTAGCTCAAACGAGACCCCGAGTCCTCCTTGTCACTGGCAAAGGAGTTTTGCATTCTCATCTGACACATTGCTCTTACTCACAGCTGACCTCTGAGGTGAAGATGGCCTGGGAGGATTGCTCGGAAACATGGGGCATGGGTGGGCTGCAGCATGCAGCCTTGGAGTGAGTCAGCCTCTGTACATCTGTGCCTGCCCTGTGGCTGTGGGCAACTTGCATTTCGGGGCGAGGAGAGAGTAGGACAGGCCATGAGCGCGGGTGTCGGTAACGTGTGTGTGTGTGTGAGTCAATCTGTGAGTTAGGAACTGAACGCAGAACTAAGCTGGGCTTGGCAGGCAACAGAAGTAGTGGGACTGGCCCTGAGGGTTGGGGCGAAGAGTAGAGGCAGCTCAAGACCTGAAAAGTGCCATCACGGGGACTGGACTGGATCAATACTGCTGTTCCATTGACTTCTGTGTCATACAGCCACAGTGACCACAGTCATACTTAACCTAAGGCTTTCCTCTTCTTCGAGGGGAGGAGAGGGTTCAGAAAAGAACCATCCCATTAGCTGGCTTTGGGGCTGTTTCTTCTCAGGTGGGGGCCTCTGCACCCAGTTACTCACTGGAGGATGACTGGCGGGTGTTCAATACCCACTGCCCGGGGCTGCCCAGATGCTCCTGTGTGAGCGAGGGGAAGAGGTTCACTCTGTGCCAGACAGGGTAGCACCTGCAGAAATTAGGGGAAAATTTGTGCATAATAAGGAGGTGGAACTAAAGCTGGCAGCCAGAAACTAAAAAAAAAAAAAAAAAAAAAAATTCTTAGGAATTACATTAAAATTACATTAATGACTGACTGACAACAACAATAGGATCAAGATGAGTCATGGACAAAGGGCAGTAATGGGCCAGTTTCTAACACAGATTTCTTTGTAGCTGTTGCACAGATCAAAAGAGACTTTCAGCATTCATTCCTAGGGACAATAACACAGAGGCCTACCTCTCCTTTTGATTTTAGCAGGGTAAATCAGGAGTGAATCTGTTAAAGTCAGAGCAATTGGTGTGACACAGTGGATTGAAGGATAAAGATGCCTAAATCCATCACCCAGGAAAGGGACAGCCCTCAAGACTTAAAGATACATTAAAATGATTGGCAGCAGAGACAGTAGGAGTGCAGTTTCTTCCCACAGCACTATCCAGCCAACCTTGACATTTAGGGAGAAGTACCAAGTGAAAAAGACTGCTCTGCCCCCATAGTCCATTTAAGCCTCTGGGACGCTGGCCATCAGCCAGCAGGAGGGCTGGTGTGGAGTGTCCCAGGAAGGCGCCCTGCTGTGCCCCAGTACCCTGAAGGAGCAGTCAGCAGCAGAGGCTGGTGAAGCCCTCTTCTTGCTTATGCTAAGGACAGGCATGGGCTTGCAGGGATTTATGCTGTTCGGTCTCATCGTTTGCTCCTGTTCGTCGCAGTGCTGGATAACCATCTGCTGAAGTTGAGGTTATTTCTAGTGCCTTGGGCAAACTTTTACTTCTGCTTTCTAGCTCATCAGCTGGGTGCCTTTTTTTTCCCCACTGTTGTGCATGGTAAGCCTGGACCGACAAAACGCAGCCCTCTGCAGAGCTGCACATCCGCAGAGCAGCTGGTTCTGCTTCCACATGCAGTATGTTATGGAAAAGGGTTTGGGATGCTTGTAGGATCTTTTTACTACAAGTGGAAAAGGTGATATCTTCTCCTCACCTAGATAGACACTGTCTCGGGTTATAGCTTTGCCTAACTTCTTGGGAGCCCAGATCTTGGTGGGAACCTGTTGGCACTGCAGTATTGTTCTCCTCCACAACACTAATTAGCCTTCATTGGCCTAGTTCTCCACTGACACTGGCCTCCTAAGCTGCCTCAGGGAGATTTAGATATAAAGGTGTCACTTCTATTCCACTGCTTATATATGGAAGAGTTGGTGATGGAGCTTGGAAGAAAGAGGTTTGAAATTCCTGCTTGCTCTCCATTTCTGGTTTCTGCTTTCTCCTCCCAGCAGATTAGGAGGTATCTGTATTTCAGGTTCATTTTTTCTAGTTTTAATGGAGAATGCCTGCTGGTATTTTCCAGTTGACTACGTTTATTTTACAGAGCGATCTTATAATTCTGTCATTCAGTGTGGCCTTCTGTTCCCTCTAGTGGTGACTGGGCTCTCTGTTAGGCGTAGCTTCATAGGGACTTCAGTTTAGGTCTGTGCCTACTTCCAAGATCTAATTTACCTCCATCTATGTCGTTCACACACAGATACTCAGTAAGAGGGCTAGAGGGCATGTAACCCAAGCATTGGAGTTTAAGTATCACCCTAGTGTACCTTACACAGCCTGATGGGTCAAGCACCAGCTGGTGTCCCAGAAGCACTTTGGTTTCCACCACTGCAGGCACAGGATCTCTCCTGCCTGGACCTGGATCTTCTGAAGGGCAGATCCAAAAGCAGGTAGAGGTCAAACTAAAAGCACAATGTACAGAAGGAAAGTGTGTGGATCATAGGACTGGGTGTGCCTGGGCCAAGATCTTCACCTTGCCATGTAGATGTGCTCCATTTAGGGGTCGAGGAGCTTGCAGTTGCCTTGGTGACTGGAGCTGGCTCTATTAGTGCAAACAGGAGAGTTTAATCCAGTATAGTCCAGAGGATTAAGAACAAGTCCCTGCAGCGCTGTGCAAGAAGGGGTGATTTCAAGGATGATGTGAGGCAGATACCATTTTTTGTGTTATGTTTAGCCAACATGGGAGTACTGGATTGAGTAAGTCATCTGCTTATCATTCGCCACACTGCAAAGAGTGCATTATCCTTCCTATATTCCAGAAGCCCTTAGTTTTTGAAAGGGACGAGAATTTCACTGGGGACTACCAGTTCTCTGTCAGCAGTACCATCAACCAACAGTAGTTTCTCAGGTTTTTGCAATGGAAACGAAACCTCTGTCTAAAGGAAAATCAGTAATAATGTTGTATTAGTCCTTGACAAATGCACAGGAGTATGTGCTAGCACCATCTAGCCAGCATCTCCATCATTGCATCACCAACTGCCTCTTTCTCCCTATTTTTTATCTTACAACTCAATGCAAGGAGTTGCCCTGTATTTTAAGCTCCAACTCTCAATTACTGCCTTATATCCTTTGTCCTCTGGCATAATTACACATCCTCCTCCCTTCCCCACTGTCTGTCAGGGAGAGCATGCAGTCTTGCAGGTGGAGCCATCAACCATGTTCCAGTGCTTGGGGTGAGGAGGAAGGGAGACGTTCTGGTGATTTCCCAAACCTCAGACCCCTCTGAGAAGGGTGAAGCCAGAGTAATTCTGAACTGTGCTTACCATAAGTGTCTGAAACATGGAGAAAATGGCTACAGAGCCCATATTGAAGCTTCCCCTAGGGAAGTTTTAGAAACAGGGAGCTGTGAAGTCAATTTGCTACCTGCCTTCTCCAGATGGGGTAGCCCCAGGCACGAGTCACCTGGACCCAACTGCCTAATTTCTAGACCATGTGTCCAATGCAGCAGGGGAGTGGCCAGATGAGCAGCAAGTAATCACCTGAGGCAAGGAATCACCATAGATCAGGCGATGCTGTGGGGACAGCCATCCTTGCACGCTGTGTAAGCACCACCCCGTTTTGCGCTGTGGAGGCTGTCCTGGCAGCCCACTCTGTCCTGGAGCTTGCACAGCTCCTGAGCTCAGCTCCTGGCCCCCTTTTTCGGGCTGTGCGCTACCTGGGCGGTGACACGGAGGTGGTACAGCAGCATGTGAGAGAGAGCAGGATATCCCTGCAAGCTCCCATTCCTTGTCCCCAGCAGCATGTGAAGGTCGCCGGCTCCTGGGTAAATTTCCATCGGATGCGGCACTCTCCCATTGCGACTCAGCATTTCTGACACCCGACTGCAGCTTCTCTTTCTCATTTGATCATTTTCTTGGTGAGAGGAGATAACAGCCGTTACTAGAGTGATTTGGCCACTGTCCAACAATGTGTATATTACTCACACATTTCCCTCCTAGCAAAAGGCTTTTCTTTTTTCTCTGTCTGGTTGCAGCCTCTTCCCATCTTCATCATTAGATTGCTCAGAAGGTCAGTGCTAAAAGAGAAATCTCCAAGGCTTTTTTTACAACCCAGACTAAGGGCCAGGGGGAGGGAGAGCCCAATCGAATTGATTCTTCACTAGGATTTTCTCTGATGCAGCTGAAAACACGATCCTGGAAAACTGGATATTTATAGAAACGGGACTGCCCCACTTGGGTAAATCTCAAGGTCGTCTGATGATCACTGCAGAAGGAATGGCCAGATATCTGTTGCCCCAGCATCATGAGACGTTAGACCTCAGCACTGAAATCTGCATACAAAATGGGATCCTACTCCCTCTCCCTAACAACCATCTCTCCTGAAAATGCATTAAGGAAACACACAGCCCAGTACTGAGGCTGCTCGAAATGCCTGCATGGCTTTTTTTTTTCTTTTTTTTTTTTCCCTGCTGCGAGAACATTAAGCTATTAACTCTAATACCCTCTGAGGTAGAACCAAGCTTGTCTGTAACTCATTTCACATATAGGGCATATTAGGAGTTTGCTTTAACAACAGATGAAGGACCGAGTGCTGGCCAGGAGCCAGTTCTTTGATTTGTGAGCCCTGCCCATCCCTTCAGGGAATTCTGCCTGGAGGTGCTGGATGCCTGTGTCCCCAGAGAGGAAAGAAGAGCAGAGCACTCCTGCTTTCATTACATCTCTTACATTCCTGCACAAAGACAAGCCCTATCCACATTGTCAGGTGAGCACAGTCCTTTCCCTGCCCTCATGCTCCCAAAAGTGCCCAGCTGCCAGAGAAATCTTTGGTAGCAGGCGAAAGTGAGAACATGGTCGGGACCGCAGCTATTTCATACTGGCCCACAAAAGGGGCCAGGCATAAAGAGTGAGGGATCTCCACTGGAGAAAGCAGAGTCAAGGAGTCCCTGTCCCGAGATGGCTGCCCATTTCTGAAGGTTTAAAACACTCTCCCCTTCAAAAACATTAAAGGCAAACTAAATGCAACCTCTAGACAACCTTCCTGATTTGCCTTTCCTGAGCACAGAGGAAAATCTTCCCTAATGTTTTGTTTCTGCTGTATCTTTTCTCCAGCGGGGGTGCTTGCAAGAACCTTAAAGTTTTGTGTACAGGGTTGATAGGGTAAATTAGGGTAATTATTCATATTGTCAAACATTTATTCTGCTGTGAACCGAAATACTTGATCGCAGTGACAGTATTGTAGCCAACACAATACAGTGCAAAGCAGTAATAAAAGCCAAATGTATCCACACAAAAAAAAAAAGTCAGTCTGTGTCACGGTGATCTGTGACGAGTGTGAGAATAATCACGTGGCAGCTGCAACCAGGAGCAAGCAAAGCATGCAGCAAAGCTGAGCTCTCACGAGCATACTGCATGAAGGGTACGTTTTTGCTGTTGCATGACCTTGGTCAGATTGAGCTAGACCAGCAAATACAAGTGTGCCAAGCTGTACTGGAGCGTGTCCTTTGCAAAGGTGCGCCCACTCGAGTGAGGCCACAGGACTTGTGCAATCATTTGCCAGGTCCTCAGCCCTGCAGCACCCTGAGGATATGTTTTTTTTTCTGTGTAGCTGGAAGCTGGTCTGGGTGTCTCCATGGAAATACTAGAAATAATGCCTGCCCATCAGGCTGCATTCCAGGTGGATTTAAATCTGGTATACAGCGTCGTAGTGAGGGGTCATTTCTGATGTAGGAGGAGTGAGTAGGTAGCTGACCAAGAATATGTGGCCCAGGGGAAGTAATGGAAAAGCACTGGAAGACTAGCGGGTTTGAATACAGTGGCTAACAGCCTGAGCCTGAGCCAAGTTGAATGGCTCATTGCACTCAGGTGACAGGTTCTTGTGGGTCAAGGGGAACTGGATAAGGAAAAAAACCCGTGCAAAAGCTCAAGTTAATGCTGCAAGTGAACGTGAACACTGAGTGTGAACATGCAGTGCTGCACAGAAGGGTGTACAGGTACAAAAATGAGACACAGGGCAAGACAGTCCAAGGTATTTAACCAGTGAAAGCCAGAGCAAACCTCCCTGGTCTGGGAAGGAACACTTATAGATTATATAGGTTTAAAGGTGGATCCTATGGGAAAAGCAGGGGTTACTTGTCTCTGAAAAGCAGAGGCTGTGGGAGGATATGAATTCCTAGCCAAGGACGGTCCATCTTGCTAGGACTTGCATGAAATTGAATCCACTGTAGAGGATTCAGACCAGAAGGGCTGCAGCTAATACACATGACATTCTGAAGGATTAAAAGGATGTTTTTTCATGGGCCAGATTACATTAGGGAGGTTGACACTGTCATAACAAGGTGAGTCCTATTATCCATCCAGGAGTATGCATGACAAATATGAGAGGTCCACTGGAGTATGAAATGTAGAAGCAGCCTAGTTACACGGGAGGGGCTGGTGAATGCACTGGTGGGAGAGAAGCCTGTGACTATACTGTTTATCTAGTTAAACTTTAAAAAGTGGGGCAGAGCTTGTCTCTGTTGTGTGTTCAGTGTTGTGTTAGCCATATTTTGGAGCTTGTAGGATTGGCTTTAGTTAGCAAGTTCCAGCTCAAAGGAGGCAAATGGTACACAAACCACCCAAAATACAGCTTGTCGTAGGAATTCAATACTATTTGTTGATAGATGTTTTACCTTTTCATTTGAATGCTCTCAGAAGGGAAATATGTTGCCCTGATCTGCCAGATACCTGGATGATTAATACACAGCTGAGGTACTAAGTGTCTTCAGGTGGCCTCACAAAGGTGTCTGGTAAACAAGAAAGACAAAGCTGTAGCTCTGACATTGTGGAAGCCTTTGTCTGCTCTTTTTTTCTCCTATTTATCAACACTTGTGCATTGAAGAAGAACTGTAGCATAATCAATTATTATGCTTATGCCCCAGTCCATGCGATCAGGGCTTGAGCAGAATTCTCTTCTTAGGTCTCACCCTAACAACAACTCGATATTTGCTCTCTCCCAGCGGATCTGGGAGCAAGAATACATCTGTACATTTCTAACAACGGGACAACCATCCCCAACAACACAGCGTGCTAAAGGGGCCCTACAGGTACTGTACAATTTAGGGCCACGCCTGGTAAGAGGGACATAATCTGTTCGTTCACTGCCTCTAACTCTGTTTTGTGCTTAAATTCTACAAAGTCAGGAGAGGCTCCTCCTGCTGTGCACATTTTTGAGAGACCTCCAAATAGAACGACCTCCTTTTCTGCTCCCTTGGTGAGAGGACACCCTTCTGCCTACAGTGAAATGAAGCAAATAATAGCATCTGCAAGTCCAGGGGGCATCTTTCAGCACTGGAAGCTTACAGGTTTTGCCTGGTATTTTCCCTCTTCCTAAAGCGCATGTTAATGGTTTTGACCTTTCCAGTAATTTGATTCCAAAAACGGTGTTGTGGCAGCTGAGCTCTGAGCTTTCATTTTGAAGAGAAGATTATTATTGCTCTGAAATCAAAGCAAAGGGCTGCTTGTTCAAGTCTCTGTGGAGATCCCCTCGTGTATGGAGATCTTCCTCTCATTCTCTCTGTGCCCTCAGCTGTGGGCCCGCTGTTAGGCCTTTCCCGTCTGCTTGACCAACGTGAGGATACATTTGCTGCCAGTTCTTTGCATCACTGTAGGATGGAAAAGCTCTAGGAGAGCCAAGCTGGTTGAATGTTTTGGGGCAATACCAAAGGAATCTGGTACACATGTACCTAGGATAGAGGTATGTGTGAGTGTGTGAAAACATCTGTTCTTGGTGTGCAGTGGTCAGAAGAACATTTAGGCTGCTTGCACAGAGACCGCCTTTGCCTGAAGCAGAAGCTGGCTCACACGAAGGGTCTCCTTCCAGATCTGGGTTTCCTTGTCTCCTCCCACAGTGTGAATAATCCGTAACATTTCTGTGACTCAGTGGATTTGCGATGAAAATTCATGGCAATATTTTCGAAGTCCCAGTCTAATACCTGAGCCCCGACAGGATTCGTTCCCCCACATCTCTGGCATTTTGCACAGTTATGTAATGTGTCTTACTCACAGCACCGAAATCGGGAGTATGGCCATGTACTGAGGAACAAGTGAAATTCAGAGTACAATCCAAACCTCCACCTTTGCTCAGTTTTGAAAACCTCCTCATTCTTGTTTGGTTTTCCGCCTTTTTTTTAACAATGTCATTTTTTGGTGGCTTACATTTGCAGATAGTTTGCTCTGCTGGCAGGAATAATTAAGGTCACAGCTTTATTTTTAACCTCTGCATTTGCCTTGCAAAAGTCAAAGTACTGTACAGAAAGAAAGTCCAGTTAGCTACTTCACAAGCCTGACAGCCACAAGCCTGGCTGTTTCATCCCCTCTTCTACTATTTCTCTTTCTCCTGTTCCCTAAATGCTTATTAAGAACAGCAATTGTGAGCAGAGGTGTACAAAAAGAGAAGTAATCTCACCCATACAACCCCCTAAATTCATGGTTATGTTCCTTATATCAACTGAATAGAAAGCTGCTGTCCTCAGCAAACTGGCAGTAAAGATCGTTTGGGAGCTCACTGCTCAGTGCAGAGCAATATCTGTTCTCAGTGCAATTTCTGGTTGCTACCTTATGGAAAGTGTTCTTTTTGCTGTGCATGACAAAGGTTGTTCTCCAAGGTTTGACAGAGCATTCGCAGTCACATGCAGACACCATAGAGCCTCGTCATGGGGCAAGTACGCTGGGGAATCATCATAAGAGGACTGTTCAAATATTTTTGTGTCATATTCTGAGAGGGGAATTTACCTGGTTAACTGAAAGGTAGGGGTAAACCACTTTGCAGTGAGATCACATACATGAATGCAAATAGGATTGGAAAACGCTAGGTGTAACCCTTGTATGTCTGCACCATCTGCCTTTTCTGGGCCGTAATCTCCTTTTTGGAGAGGTTGTATCAGCCACTGCTGCTGTCTCTAATAATCACAGCAGTACTGACTGCGCTGCTTGTATTTTCACACAGCCGTGATCTCCCACCGCAAAAACTGCCTACCTTAGGGCTGCATCCTTGAAAGCAGACCCACCAGACCCACCTGCAGACCGCTGTGCCAGGAGCTGAGCAGGCGGGGAAGCCAGGGCCAGAAGAGCAGGCACGCATTGCAGAGCCACTGACAGGCTCTGTTTCACAGGTGAACAAACTGAGACAGATGGAGGGAAAGTGAACTGCTCAAATTGCTATGAGTAATGTCAGTGGCAATGCCCAGTCTTCAAAATAAGCCTGGCTTAGGCCAGGTTCTGTGCGACGTGCAATAAACTGGACTACCACATCCCTGGGCTCCACACTGCTGCCCCAGGGAGATCGCTGCAGGCAGCTGGCACAGCCGATGCTGCGGTTGCACCAGTGTTGGCTCTGATCCGACAGTGCTCCTGGGGGACCTTCCCCTTTCTTTCTCCTGAGGGTGTCTGTGTTGACACTAAAAAACAAAACAAAACAAAACAAAAAAACACCACCACAGTAGCTTATTCTTCATACAATAGGTGCTCTGTCTTAAACTGAAGTAATCCTCTTTGGGTTTTGATCCGGTTTAGCTCAGTCTTCACTTTCTGGGCACATGATACAGTTGGGTGACTGAATGATTTATAGGTACCACCTGGCAGGGGCAGAGACATTGACATTTGAAGAGTCAGTAATGCTGAAACAAAGGCTTTGTTGTTTGCTGATGCTCTGAGAATAGGCACACCTCATGTTTCCCCTCTTCACCTCGTCCCTTTGTTACCATCTCCCAATCCACTCCAGTCTACATTTTCCACTCCTTCCTTCACTCCCTAGATTTTGCTGCCTGGGTTTCCTTGTTGGAAAGTGATGCTCGGGTGCTCCATGCCCTGGTTGTGCAGAGATTTCAGTAGACCACGAGCAAAAGTTGAAACGATCACCTTTTTTGCAGTCAGATGTATTACAGTGATGAATCAGGACTCTCGACAACCTCTCCTAACTGGGAGCTCAGGGTGGACTAGCCTGCCCCATTTCTTGACCTCTGAGTAACCCTTTTCTGCCTGACTTCTTTCCATTTCTTTAGATCTAAGCATCTGCTAGACCCCTGTCTCTGACTTGAGAGCATTCTCACCCATGAGCCCTGGTTTGGACTTTGACCTTCCTCATAATCCTACTGCTTGGCCAGGCCCCAGGCTCGAGGAGACTGGTCAGTGGGCAGTCCACTCTGCAGGGAGAGAGAGGGCTGCGAAGGAGAGATGTGATGGAAATCATCCCAAATAATATTTGCCATTTTTGGCAGCTGTCCTTCCAGAGGAGTGATTTAATTACCCGTGATGTGATGTGTACCCACCCTAGGCCAGCTCTAATCCACCAGTTCTTCTCGTCTTGCAGGAAAAATAATGGGATGGAAAGGAACCAAACAGATGAGCTTGTGTTGGGGCTAGGACTTAGATGGCTCATATGGCTCTTTCATGGCTCATATGGCTATGTCAGACAAACCCGTGATTCATTGACTTGTCTTGTTATTCAGACTTTGCCTAGCTGTCCATCATCCTAGGAACCAGCTGGTTTCCTGAAAGCTAATTCTCCCTGCTGACACTGCCACTTCAACCTAGTATCTTTGGAAATCCTAGGACACTTCTCGCACTGTTTGGTAGGCTTGGACCTGGCCTACATATGCTAGGAGGCCTTGTCACTGCTCTTTGAACAGCATGACCCTCCAGCAGCTATTCGGCTAAAGTATATGAATGCTCTTGGGGATGTGCTTCACTTTTAAAAAGAGAAAGACAGAGAAGAGCAGAAATACACACAGAAAGCTGTCAAATAATGAAAAACAAAGAAGTTTCTAAGGCTCGCTCTCTTTTCAAATTGACTACTTGCCATCCAGTGTTAATGGTGTATTGCTCACGTCTCCAGAAAAGGTAATTAGGACGAAGGAATTGCAGGTTTCGGGAGCTAGATGAGTTGGGAAGGATAAATAGCTCCATCCCATAGTAACACTAGTCAGTCAGGCATGTGCTGTGTGTCACTCAGTGGAGGAGTGCTCGCTCCACTGCGCAGCATCTGTGCCAGTGCCAACAGTAGTAGCTTCAGTCCTCTCTTCCTGCCTTGTCTTCCCACCGTGACCTCCCCCTGCACCTTCACCCTTAGTATCAGGCTGCTTCCTGCAGCCTTGGAGAGTCCTTTGCAGGATCCCATCACCAGCCCCGTTTGGGGGATACCAGCAAACAGCTGGCTCTGCAGGAATATTCAAAATCTCTTCCAGATGCTTGAAACGTGTGCCTGAAAGCCACAGGCTGAGCAAGAGAGAAGGATGTGATAAATCAGACAGATGTTTTATTTGTCCTTTCTGACCTGTATGAGAGTATCATTATTTGATGCTGTGCTTTCAGAGCATGAGCAGGCCTTGTGTGAGCCTCAACACAGGAGTGAGCATAGCTCAGATACCTGGAAGGACATACGTACTTTGATTTATTGTAGGGGGAGTAACAGAAGAGAATAAAACTACATTTCTCCCATTTATGGAGGGTTTGCTGTGTGTCTGCTGTACATTTTCCTCCCTTGGACAGAGCTGTTGAATGGCTGTCAGTACGCTGGAGGCTTTTAAATATAATAGAAAGCCAACCTAAACTTCCCTCATCTGGTCTGGATAATCTGACTGATCTCACCATTCCTGCCGAACAATGGAAAATTGCCTGAATATTTAAACATGTATTGTTCTTAGGGAAACAAAATGTTCAGCTAGTTTGGTTGCCTTAGCAACATCCACTTCTAAAAATACAAAAGAGACAATCTACAAAATAAGTGAACATGTAGAACAGGCAAGGAGAGAAAATGCTTCTTTCTCCCTGACCCAGAGCAACTGGGTCGTGGGCACGAAGTGCCTTCATTTAAATGTCTGTGAAGGATTTAGGGCATATCTTCACACACTGGTTGCACAAGTTTAATTTTAAGTAGTCTAAAACGTGACTACTGTTAAGCCCATGCAAGCCCCTGTGACATCTCTTTTATACTGGTTCCAAACTGATTTTTGTTGATGGTAAGTTTACAGTGAAATGAGCACAGAAAGCACAGATCCACCAGAAGTAAGCAGCAGGTCACTGGGGTGATTGCTGGGGGCCGGGGGATAGGGGGGCTCAAACTGTTAGAGTTAATTAAGAATGAACAAAAGCCAACCTGAGACAGACCTTGAGAAGGAAAGAAAAAGAAACAACAACCAACTCCTTTGTGACGTGACACGGAGAGGACCTATGTGTGTTTGGGGAAAGTAATGAGAAGATCATAGGTGTGACCCAAGGACAGCAGGAATAGAACGGAGTAATATTTCAGTTTTCAGTAACTGTGACAATGGAGAACACAGAACAAACACTGTATGTATAGAAAAGGAAATGACTGCATTCGAGATGAAACTAGAACGTAAGCATCTCGATCAGCTCCAGTCCCAGGGACCAGAATATCTCAGAATATTGAGATAGCTGGCATATGAAACGGCAAGTCTTCTAGGGCGGATTTTTAATTAATCTATCAAGTTGGTGGTGGCACTGTCTGACTGCAGAATAACAGATGCAGTACTTCTGTTATCTCTAAGAAAGGGAAGAGTGTAATCTAGGGAACTGCAGACCCACTCTTCTGACCTCCACAGTGCATACAGCCTTAGAGCCAATTTTTAGGAAAGAATAATAAAAAATATGGAAGCAAATGAGCAACAACGCGGTACAGTGCAATATTAGTTTGTTGAAGGCAGAGCATGCCAGAATAACTTGATATCTTTCTCTGATAAGGCAACTGTTTTGGACAGGGAAAATGATAGAGATCTTGTCTGTCCCAGACTACAATAAATTATTTGACACGGTACCATATGCAAAATTAATAGCTAAAATAGAAGTTATGAAAAAATTAGAAGGCAGACAAAAAACTGGCTGATGCAGAGACAGAGGTAGGTTGTACGGAGAAGGAAAGCATCAGGTTGGAAGAATGGAAATCAGAGACTGGCTTTGCTAGTGCATTAGCTTTACTATGCATAAATATATCAGCATTCATAACAACAACACTGTGATGGCTCGGCAGCTGGAAATGCCAGAGAAGCACAAAAGCTTGCACAAGTAATATGTTATATTGTCATCACAGCATGACTGTGAGCCCCAATGTGTTACAAATGTGAAAAGACAAATAGTACCCTACAACGTATCCAGAGAGAGAGGGAAGAATGAATAGTGTTATACAGGGCTCAGGAGACATCTGAACTGAAAAAAATGATGTGCACTTCTTGTCACCTACTTACTAGAAATATGTATTCCCGTGGGAACAGGTGAAGAAAAGGGCTAGCAGATGATACCGGGAACACAGAGACTCCTAGCCTACGTGGAGAAATGAGGAGAGAGTGGCTTTTTCAGCCAGCAAAATGAAGGATGAGAAAGGCTGTATTTCCTCTCTATAAGCGTATCAGGGTGTAAAGATCAGAAGAGAGGAAATCATTAAAGGTGAAGGAAGAGTTTATCCCAAGAACAAATGGGTAAGAACTGACCATAAAGGGATTTAGCTTGGAAATTAGAAGAAAGTTTCTAGCCATCAGAGTAATTAGGTTTGGGAACAGTCTTTAATGGTAGAAGCGAGGAAAGGAGCCCAACTTGCTTTGAGAAGGATTCACTGAAATGAAAGACAGTTTGTGCCGTGGCTGCCTGTAATGGCACTCAGTGACCCAGAATTTTCTAGAGCTATATTTGCTGAACCATGGATCAGTTTTGTGGGACCCATATCCAAGAGGTCATCACTTTGTGTAGATGTAGTCTATGCTTTCAGCCACACCAGTACAGCTCAGGGTGCAAACCAGTGATTCACTGGGAAACACTTGTTGGGGAGAGAGTGACAGCAGGGAAAGGCAAATACTGTTACAGCAGAAGGCCCTTATCCATCCCTAGCACTGAGGAGCACAGGGTGACTCCACACTTGCAAACTGGGGATAGAGCCCTGCGATACTGGTGCCAACAGATGAGCCAAAAGATCCTCTTGAAGACCAGTCATGAACCAGGCAGAGAGAAAGAGCCCTGACTCTCCTGATCTGTTCCTGTTTGCTTTCCCCCATGAGCTGTGACTTCGTTGAGGCTGTTCAGATGAAAGCTGTCTTTTTTCTGGGTGTTGTTCGTCCTCTTTTATCGCTTACAAGGTGTTTGCCATTCTGTATTTATGCTCCTCATTTCATTTTGTGACAGTTCCTCTCACAGAAACTTTTTACAGAAGAAGAACTGATGTTAAAGCTGACAAAGTGACTTGCCTAAAGCTGCTCAGAAAGTCTGTGGTAGAACAGATTATCTACCCAATTCCTGCTCCCTGCCTAACCCAAAGCTGTTGTCTCTGCTACCCTCTCCTCCTTGTTTAACTGTCCACTTCCATTTTAGCCTGCCTCTCTCAAGCTCTCTCCTAGCCCTCACTTCTCTCTTCTTGCCAGCTGAAGCCCACAGCTCAGGCGCCGCCCTGCAAGCCACTACCCTTTGGTGTCTCTTGGTTCTCTGTTTGTGCCATCCATTGCTCTCATGGTTGTAGATCATCACAGCAACAGCACAGCGGTGGTAAGGAGGAATGTAAAAACCATCAGTATTGTGGCCGTGGCCATGGCAATATACAACTACCAGTGGGAAGCAGGGCTTTGGGAGACACCCAGACAGATTTCTTGGTTTATACATTGGATGCTAACACAGTAGACTTGACAGATCTTGCTCATCAAGGGTAGAAAAACTCATGCAGTCAGCTCCCAGCTTGTGCCGCCTCAGCAGGCAGCTTTTGCCCTGTGTTTTCTCTGCAACAGTGCAGCCTCTTTCTCCCCCGTGACCCCCTATACCAGGCACAGCTGGTGAGCATCATCAGTGATCCCCTGGGGAGCATCTCAGGGGAACAGATGCCACAGAGCAGGACAGAAACCTGTCGTGCTGTCATGTGAGCCAGTCAACCACATGTACTCCCATCAATATAATGCACAGAGGAGAAACAGAGTTGGCAGAGAAGAAAGCAAAGGCAGCAGATACTGCAGTTGCTATGCAAGGCTGCTGAAATGATATGAAGTGACTATTCTGGGGGGATCTATAATGCAAGGAAACTCACATGTGCCTATGTTTCAACAGGCAGCGTGATCTGCAGCCCATCTCTACATGTGCTTCAGTCTGGAGAAACAGCTAATTATATACCTTCTACACTCTACTGTAATTATTATGTCTCCAGAAACAAAATTTATGTGCTGTCGTGAAAGAGTCTGTTTATGCTACTGCAGCCCTTCAGGTGAGCAGGCTCGTGAGAGGCTGGTGTTTTGAGCAGGGAGATTTTCTCGGAAGTATTTTGACTCTTATGCGTGTAAGTTGTGATAAGAATGGAGATCTTTCTCATCATATGTGTGTCTTTCCAGTCAGGCAGTCTTGTAAGCAACTGTGATATGGTGACCGTAATATCTGAGTATACAGCCAGTTGCAGAGAATCCTGCCTTTCACAATCTTCCTGTTACCATCCCATTTGTATGGATGTGAATTTTGATGCAATTGCAGCAATTGCATACAAGGAAAATGACTTAGTTATGTATAAATGTGGTCAGTGCCATAAGTGTCTGAGAAATTATTAATCATAATGGGCCTGATTTTCAGATGAATCAAGTTAATATTTTTCTCAGAGAAAAGTGTGCAGGGCAAGGTGACTTAAGCTAACATCTTACCCAGCTAACCTTTATCCTGCAGAGAGATTAAAATGGATCCAAAGAAAATGTTATTAAAAGGAGTTCAGGGTTTGCTCTAACTATGCCAGAGGTTTATATTCCTTTAGAGACTGCTGTAATGGCCAGAGATTTGTATGTGCTCTCCTCTGTCTGTTCCTAAATAGCAAGAGAAGCAACAGACATAAAGCTGGGTGTTTCAAGTCAGTGCTTATGAACTCTCGTCCAAAGACCAGAGGTGACTGGTAAGACACTAAAGGTTATCTAGATAATGCTGTAAAAATGCACACTGAAATAAAACTCAGATGCACATTCCTGCTCACAAACAACGACAGGAGAAAGTAAATGATATTTTATTTATATAGATGGGAAAAAATTAAAGGTATGCACAAAAAAAATCCTAATTTTTAGTTGATTATAAAGGAAAAGCAGTGAGCTGTGACTTTTCTTTCATAACAACTGGATTGCTAAGAAACATAGCTACCCTCTGTCTCAGTGCAACTCTTGATCGACTTGCTAACTGTTTTGTACCACAGGCTCTCTGACAAGGATCTGTCCCACTCTCTCCCTTTTTTCTCCATCCTCTCTCCCAGCTAAAGAGCTCACACACTACAGTGAAAACCTGGGGGCTCAGATCTCACTGTCTCCACCACCACACTTCAGTCTTAACCCCTAGAGAGTTTTCAATTCTCTTGTTGTCACGACAGTTGAAGGGAAGCCCACTTTGTGCATGAGCTTCTGCTTTGCAAAGCTTCATGCAAAGATTTCTGCTTTTTTTCAGGAGGATTCTTCCCCTCTTCCCTTAGCTCTAGTTCATGATTAGCTGAAGGAATGATGTGGACTCATCCCCTTTCTTCTGAGGCATCACATCCTGCTAATAGCAAGAGATTCTAGCCTCATGGCCCAGTGGTCAAAGGCAATGAACCCATGATGTGATCCTCTCTCTCCTGCATATGTAGTCCTGCTTGGCCTCTTTGATCAGGCTCCCTAGCTGTCACACCCCCTTTCCAATGGTGATTTCCAGCTGTTGGTTTCATGCCACCCCTCCTCTGAACTGTGGTTAAAATAACTGTGGGAGTTCTTTGGCTCTGGGGACTGTCATCATAGGCTTTCATGAGTATCTGGTGACGCGGCAATGCATCACCTTACAGTATGGGGACACAGCATAAGAAAGAGGAAGGGAACAAGCAGGGAACTGAACTCCACCAGAGGTTGTGTCTGCTCTAGGGCACGTTGGCAGGCAGCCACATCACAGAATTGCAAAATCACAGACTGTTTGAGGTTGGAAGAGACCTCTGTAGATCATCTAGTCCAACCCCCTGCTCAAGAAGGCTCACAGAAAGCACATTGCACAGGATCATGTACAGGTGGGTTTTGAAAATCTCCAGAGGAGGAGACTCTACAATCTCTCTGGGCAGCCTGTTCCAGTGCTCTGTCACCCTCACAGTAAAGAAGATTTTCCTCACATGCAGTGGAACTTCCTGTGTTTCAGTTTGTGCCCATTGCTTCTCATCCTATTGTTGAGCACCACCAAAAAGTCTGGCCCTATCCTCTTGACGCCTTCCACTAAAATACTTATATATATTGATAAGATCCCCTCTCAGCCTTCTCTTCTCCATGCTAAACAGGCCCAGCTCTCTCAGCCTTTCCTCATAGGAGAGATGCTCCAGTCCCCTAATCATCTTAGTAGCCAGCCACTGAACTCGCTTCAGTAGTTCCAGGTCTCTCTTGTACTGGGCAGCCCAGAAGTGGACACAGTATGCTAGGTGTGACCTCACCAGGGCTGAGTAGAAGGGCAGGATCACCTCCTAACACTCTTCCAAATGCACCCAAGGATACCATTGGCCTTCTTGGCCACAAGGGCAGTTGGCTCATGGTCAGTTTGTCCTCTAGGACAGCCAAGTCCTTCTCTAAAGAGCTGCTTTCCAGCAGGGCAGCCTCCAGCCTGTACTGGTGCATGGGGTTATTCCTCCCTAGTGCAGGACCCTACACTTGCCTTTGTTGGCATTCATGAGGTTCCTCTCCACCCAACTTTCCAGCCTGTCCACGTTTCTCTGAATGGCAGCGCAGCTTTCTGGTGTATCTATTGGCCACCCCTCTCAGTTTTGTGTCTTCAGCAAACATGCCAAGGGTGCACTCTGTCCCTTCATCCAGGTCACTGAATAAGTTGAACAAGACTGGATCCAGTACTGACCCCGTCTGTATGTGTTTGTAGTTACACTTGGCTCATCTGTCATGCTCTCCTACACTGCTTTCCATCAGGCAGGAGAATCTGCCAGGATATAAAAGCTAATCTAGGTGGGGAGACCCCAGGATTTTCTCTCTTGTCAACTACAAAACCTACCCAGCTCATCTGTCACCACCTTTTTATGTACAGCTTTGATGGCAATCACTGATTTGTTCCTGAAACTGGAGGTAGATACAAGTAAGACAGTAAAAATGCCTTTACTCTTCTTCCCTTTGTAGGAAGGAAAAATGCTCATGAACCTGGAGATCCATGTGAGCAAGGCCAGAAGATGAGTGGGGCTCTCTGCTGAAGAAATACAGTTGTGCCCCATTGCTGCTGTTGCCCTCTGACTAGCAGAAAACGTCCTGAGCTCAGGAACATCCCTGCAAACAGACACTGGTTCTTGCTCTTGCTTGTTCTGCACAGCCCCTGCCTGGGACCTGGTAGGAGTGCGAAGCCAAATTTCCATTACATTAGAAGTGTGGATCGTGAAATTTGGTCTGGGACAGGCTGGTGACTGCTCTCAGACAGCAAAAAGCTTTGTTTCAAGGTATTTAAAAAACATTTCACAGGGCCATGGGGAGGAGCAGGGGAAACCTTGCTTGTTCAGCTTTTCTGTCTGAAGCCAAAAACTTCCCTAGGGTTTCATAAGTTTTGGATATGGGGTGCATAATGTAACTGGAAGTTTGTACTTTCTGACTAATAAAGGATTTCCTCAGAAAAAAAAAACATTCTAGGTAGCATTGAAGCACATGGCAGAATATCATGAATATGCTGCAATATTTAGGTTTAAGGTGAAATAAAAACCAAAAAGAGTGGATGAACTCTCATAAAATCTCTCCATTGCCATGGTTTTTAAGATAGCAAGTATCATTTTGTACTTAACATAGAAATTGCCTCCTGCAGAATACCTTATTAAATTTTAGCCAGCAGTGAAACAGCAGATGGGTAGCAAAATGCCACCTTGAGCTCATCACTCTCTGAGGTAATGCACCTTGCTTTAATGCATTAGTTTAGATAAAACACCACATCCACCATGCTCAGACCGTGAACAGAGTTAGTTCTTGCAGGCTTACAAGCACAGCAGATCTCCAAAGCCAAACCCAGACTCTCCTGAAATGAGCTGAAGTTCTGCTCTGTCTTGGATTTCAGGAGAGCCAGGACTTTTTCCCCACATCTGCTTTCATCAGAATAACTTTTTTTTTTTTCTCTCCATGCTGCTCTTTACCCAGCATACATCCCAAACCACCTATCTTATCAGTGCCCTTTTCTCATTTCAATCCTTGGCTGTCTTCCATGAAGAATCACTTAATATGAATTACTACTTTACCATTTTGAAGTTACTTTAGATATCTGTAAGGCCTTCCATAATCTGGCTATGCTATGCCTGCTTAAATTATGCCAGCTTAAACCAAGTCACTGTATTTGTTGCAGTTCCTCTCCCCTGTTGTTCTCCAGTTATTTCCTTACTCCTCCATTACTCCTGTGGCCACATTCTAAGTTCCTGAGAGAAACCCATCTTGAGACACTAAAAACAGCAGGATTACCCCACCAGGAGGCTCCAACCCACAACTGCCTCTCAAGGGCGAGTGCCCCCCCTTAACACCCCAGCTGACATCCCCACCACTGTGTGCACCCATGGAGGCATCCCACCACCCAGCCCTTTGCATTCTTTCCAGAAAATCTGGAGGGGTCATAGCACAGCAGTGGGCACAAGAAAGAGTGCCCTGAAGGTTGGCTTTAAAGCCGTGAACTGATGACGTTGTCAGCACATAGTGTTCATTCCCAAGTCATGAAGTTTATTCTGGGACCACTTGAGAGCTTCAAAGGTCCGTCCTCTTGCCAGGAAAATATCTGTGCTGTTGAGCTCTCTTTCAGATTCTCTCCACATGCCATAAAGGAAATGTTCAGAAACCTAATCTGAGGGGGATCGGGCTGAGAATTCTCCTTGTCTCCATCGACATCATGAGGCACAAAATCTGAGGGTGCCGTAGGAATCAAGAAGCCTTTCTAAAGCAAATCAGCTGTGTCATGTGTCTCCAGCAGGGAGGCAAGCTCTCATGGGCCCTTTTTGCTTCAGACTGTGCTTGCTGGTACCCTGCACGCTTAGGAAGACGGACAGCCTGATGATAGGACTGCTGCTAGGTAAGCAAATAGGAATGACATGTTTTTCCCTTGGGGTAAGAGTGAAGGATGAAGGATGGTCTTGTGACTGAGGCACTGAGCTGTGACTCAGAAAAATAAAAATTTATGTTCTCATTTCTATTGCTCAATTCTTGAGTGACCTTCACACATCACAACTACTGTTTCAGTTCCTGTCTCTGAACTGGGGAAGGTAATGCTTTCTATTTCCTGTTTGCCCATGTGTAACCTGTATCAGTACTCAACCTTTTGTGTCCAACTGTCCTCCACGGTATGTTTGTATGTCATTTAGCACAGTTGGTTCTTCACTGTGGATAAGCCTTTAGATGCTGTTTTGATATCCCTAGGTAGGAACAGGAGTGGAGCCTTGGGCATGCGTGGACATTGCACTGATGCTGACAAATTCCTTCTTCTGGCCCTGTTCTCACGGTGCGTTTCAACTCAGCAAAAGCTGTCACAGTCTCTTGAGCATTGAACCCCTTGCTCTGATCTGCAAATAACTACCACAGCCTCAAATGGATAAACACCAGATGCTAAGCATTCACTGTCAGATGCTGCATTGTAAGCGAAGGCAGATAGTTAACCTACTTTGGGTACTTCATCTAGGATGTCAAGATGTGTCCTTAGCTCTGCAGACACAGACTTGTGGAGATAAGTCAAACTACTTAATCCTCATGACAAAGGGCTTACGTGCCATGATTTGAAAGGCCACAGAAGTGCCAAATGCCTGACTATTTGGAAGGGAGATGACTGCAGCAAAGGAAGGTCTGTTTTAGCTGTGATACATAAAATGCCTGTATTGTATGAGGAGAATATGTATCCTGGCAGATGGGTCATTTCCTCCGTGGAATATACTTGTTGGCAGGCTCTTTTCTTGGGCCACACAATCCCAAGCGAAGTCAGCTTTTGAGAATGACTTGTCACCAGAAGGAGCGCAGAGTGAAGCCCTGTATAAATGGACACCAGAAAAAAGTAGTTGAAGGAAGTGATTTTGTAAAATCCTGCTTCAGAATCCAAACCTGGCTTAACTCTTCTGTATTCTACATAGAACGAAAGCTTTGGGATGAGATGAGGTGAATGGCAAGGGAAAAGCTGATGGAGGACAGCAGAGATGGATCTTGTGAAGAAACTAGATTGAAAAAAGGAAAAGGTACAAGAAGGTTTGGGAGAATGGGGTGAAGAAATGACATGGGAAAGTTAGTGAGTGGGTGGGAAAGAAAAGATGAAAAAAAATTGAGAGGAAGTGAAAGGATAAAAGCTTTTCAGTGAGAATGTGGTGATGTATTTCTTGAGCCAGGTATACTTTGGTGCAGGCTTGTGTATTGCCTTGAATGGTATATCTGTGACCATCCTGGTAGATCTTGGTCAAGATTGTCATATACTTTCCTCTTACCTTTTGATCTGGACAGGGAGAAGGATGTTATTAAGGCCTAGGCCTCTTCATTCGAATCCCTGAGTCTCAGAGCAAGATAAAACTAAAAGGTTTTGCAAACATGCTTACAAAGAGTGACTTTTTTTCAATGCCTAGAATTCCTTAAAGTCTTGTCTATGGTTTGAATAATCCCTACAAAGCTATGTGATTTCAGGTCTATCTTGCTGACAGCAAAGGCAGATTTAGGGGATGAGACAGTTTCACAGAGATACCATACTAGGCCCTCAAGGGCAGGGCCTTTTTACATGAGGAAAAAGCTTTACAGGCCCTTCCTTTTATTTTTGCAGGCCAGTTTGAGACTCAGTTCTGACTTGGATATAGGGTGAAACTCTCTTTGCTTCAGCCTTCCTCCCAGACCAGCCAGTCACTGGCTCCTGAAGAGCTAGATGTGGCAGTTGTTGCCAGCTTTTCTTATTTTATTGGGAGTTTCTCAGCAGTCAGAGGTTTTGTGTCTGAGTTATGGGATGATCCAAGGGTCAGCTTTATGTTTATTTTATTACAGTATGTTTCCCCAATGCTTGCTGAGAAGAGCTTTAAAGCATGAAAGTAGAGGTTTAAAAATGAAAGAAAATTAAAAGAGTGCTTGATTAAAAAAAAAAAATTACATGAATGTCAGCAGCAGCAGATGCCTCACTTGTAAGTTTTTAACAGACTTATTTTTTAAGAGATTGTGACAAAGGAAAATGAGACAGGAAAATGGTGGATGTTACCCAGTGTATTTGTATAATATATTTTCTGCAGTTCCACAGAGTATTTCAAGATAGCTCAGGCAAGCAATGTGTGATACAAACTGTCAGATTAATTTCTTTCAGTTTATTTTCTTCCCAGAAGTTGTTCACTTTGGAACAGAGTGGCCAAAACAAGTGCAAAACTTTGCAAAAGTAATTCACTAATGGAAGTGAAGCTGAGGGCTTCCTAGCTTGGGGAAATCTGCATAAAGACTACATTGTGAAGTTGTCAGACTGGAAAATACCTAGATTGCATTTCCATCAGCACTCCTCCCTCATTTAAACAAGCTTTAAAACATTGTGGTATGCTTGACAGTGTGTCAGAAATTCTTGTGCCCAGCCTTGGCAGTCACCTTTGCCTCTGATTCCTGCATACTCCCCTGGTAACCCACACTATCGCCCTACACATCCAGACATTTTGTTTGACCTTCCAGACAAGCAACAATGCCCAACCCCAATTAAGTATTCCTTAATTTAATCTTCGGCTGTGGTAGCAAAACCAATCAGACCCTAAAATTACTTCCTTGACTAAATAAGCAACTTCTGTTTACTGTTGCTTTTACCACAACATAATTTGTTAATAACCCTTAAGAGCCTTCTCTCTCAAAGCACCCCACTGGCTAGTACAGGCTACACCAGCAAAAGATTATGGAAATAAAATTGCAGAACAATGAACAATCTCGCACATAGCTTGAGTCCCAGCTCTATATACTGTGCCTAATATATTGAGTCTGTGAATCAAGACAGCATCTAGAAACTCTCACAGCCACATGACAACCAGTAAAGTAATTATGCTCGCTGCATGAGTTTCATATTTCACCCCACAGATAAACCCGCAGTCCCACTGAGCCCATGGGAGCAGCCAGCCTGTGGCTCCTCACCTGCCTGCAACCTGCCAGCAGCCCATGGGCAGTTCTCCTGTTGGGTCTGGGGGCTGCCACTACAGAGAGGGCAGGGGTGGCTTGAGCAAAGAGAGAGGAGTGCAGCCATCCAGGCCTGGAGAGAGGGAGACAGCAACAGCGCCTGGTGGGAATGCAAAAGCAAGCCTCAGTAAAGAGAGGTGTAAAGAAATTGACAGTAGTGGTGTAGGGGTGAAGCTCTTGAAACCCAGAATTGATGATGTCCCACAAATAAGATAAAAGTGGACTCTTTTCCTCATTTCCTTTGTACTTGCGTAGACTCTATATTATGGCAAGACTCTGGCAGTGGATTTGTATGAACGATGTGGCTGTCCTTCACACAAGTAAATCATATCTTGTTCTCAAGCATTTCCGAGTGGTGTTTGTGCAGTTCTGAAGTCTCAAAATCCTACTTGCCCAGCAAAAGTTTTATTTCAGTAATCAAAAGTAAGTGATTCTCCTTGTGGGACAGAAAACCCTCTTCAGGACTGTAAGTGTGTGGAGATTCCAGTGCTGCACAAAATAAATATAATATAATATAATATAATATAATATAATATAATATAATATAATATAATATAATATAATATAATATAATATAATATAATATAATATAATATAATATAATATAATATAATATAATATAATATAATATAATATAATATAATATAATATAATATAATATAATATAATATAATAAAATAAAATAAAATAAAATAAAATAAAATAAATAAAATAATCACCCACTGCTCAGCTGTAGCTACTTTTGGATTGAACAGCAGCTGTTGGGTTCTGTGTGACACCATAACACACCAAATCAGTTCAAGAAATGGAAGACTGTCAAGCAGGTGCTGTTAGGACTCTCAGGGAGGGAAAGCATACTAGGAATTTTGATTGAGGTATGTCATTTCCTATAGTGACCCTCTAGAAAAGGCATTTTTAAAGATTTGGTCTATTATTGCTTGTACAGTACATCAAAGAGCATCTTCAGAAGTGTAAGAGTTATAGTAAATGGGGTTACATCAGGCTGGCGGCCAGTCACTAATGGGGTTTTCCAGGGCTCCATTTTAGGGCCAGTTCTCTTCAATGTTTTCGTAATTGACTTGGATGCAGGACACAAAGGTATTGTAAGTAAGTCTGTGGATGACACTAAATTGGATGGAGCCATGGACTCCCTATAGGGTAGAGAGGCCTTGCAGAGAACTCTTGACAAATTAGAGGGTGAGGCAATTACAACTGCATGAAGTTTAACAACAGCAAGTGCTGGATTCTGCACCTGGGACAGGGCAACCCTTGATATATGTACAGACCAGGGGAAGAGTTTGTTCAGCCTAGAGAATTTTGGTTTGTTCAGCCCAGAGCAGAGCAGGCTGAGGGGAGGCCTCATGGCGGCCTGCAGCTCCCTCACGAGGGGAGCGGAGGGGCAGGCGCTGAGCTCTGCTCTCTGGGGACAGCGACAGGACCCGAGGGCACGGCATGGGGCTGGGACAGGGGAGGGTCAGGCTGGGTGTGAGGGAAAGGTTCTGCACCCAGAGGGTGGTCGGGCACTGGAACAGGTTCCCCAAGTAAGTAGTCATGGCACTGAGCCTGCCAGAGTCCAAGAAGTGTTTGGATAACGCTCTCAGACACATGGTCTGATTTTTGGGTGGTCCTGTTCGGAGACAGGAGTTGGACTCAATGATCCTTGTGGGTCCCTTCAAACTCAGGATATTCTGTGGTTATATGATGACTGTGTGATACCATGTAGAGGTATTGGTTCAACCCTTGAGCAAGGTTTCTTTAATGTCTCTCATCCAAGTAGTGACAGGAGTAACGCCTGTCAGAGAGGACTGATAAGGTGAGACCACAGAAAAGAGGAATAAATAAGTATTATTTAAAGTCAGTGAGAGAATAACTAAACACAGCATGCTGAGCTCATTATTTCTAAAAATTTGTTATTAACTTAGTCAGAGAAACCAGTCACCAGGCAGGAAACAGCTCGTAAGCTGAGGATCTCTAGAAAGAGAAACATGGCATAAAAGTGGTTTGTAACTAATTAAACTGAAAAAAAAATACATTTTTTTTTTGAATTTAAGGTTCTTTCCTTACTAGCAGGAAAAAACAGAGAGAATGCTGTGGTAACTTGCAACTGCTGGTGTGACTAAGGTAATTAAAGAGGCCCATATGGATTTCAGACCACCCACCCACCCCAACCCTTAGTCAAGTCAAAACAAAGCATTATTTTTTTGAAGAGCTGCAGCTATGGAAAAATATAGGCCTTTAAAAAGCTTGTTATTAGACACTGCCAAGATCATTTTTGATAAGTATTTCTGTTAATTTGGCAATATAAATAAAACACCAAGGATTTTTATTACAGTACATAAGGCAAGGTGGAAGATCTTTGGCAGGTGTTCCCCTTCAGGGCTTGTCTCTCAGGCGTAGGAGATGCAGGTGGAAAGGCATGGTGACATATTCTCAGGGTTGCCAATTTTCACACATTCATCTCAGTAAGCCAGAACCTCCTCTCTGTGATGTGGTAAAGCAGGATTAATTCCATAGAAATAGATGGTATAGAGCCAGCATGAGTTCACCATCGGAATGTGAAGTCACAAGCTCCTCTGTGTAGAGTAGCAAGGGACACCTTGTGAGGTGAGCCACAGATGAGCAAAAAAATCCATGGTCCTCAGCATTACACTGTGAAATTTTCCAATTCAATTGATTTAAGAGCCTAATTGCCATTTACATGCAAAATGAAGCTCCTGAGTAATTTGTGCCGTTCCCACAGTCAGGAGTTCTGCAGCTATTAGATTCCTTGGTTTGCATGTGGTATTTTTATCATATCACCAAAAATTGTATATCCCCAAATGTGGTTTGTTGGCTGAAGTCAAAATGCCCAGTAGACAGTCAGCTAGTGCTGCCCTCAGGGCTTGACACTGTGCTCTGTGTGACCTCTCTGCAGAGCATTTCTGGAGGCTGTTGCAGCACTCAAAACTGTGGGACTGCCGGGGCAAATTGCTATGCCCCTATCCTCCTATTAAGCATCTTCTACGTCTTCTAATGTTTTAGCTTCCTTGGAACAACACTGTTTCTTGTGTCCTCCCTCCAGATGATAATGTTCTTAGTTCTAATGTGCAAATGGATCATGCAGCCTGAAGAGACCAGATATTGTTTTCAGGAAAATGCCACTGCCCAGTGGTTGTCTCTCAGAAGGAGGAGGGAGAGGACAAGTCCTTTGGGGGTTTGCTTCAATATGGCGTGCAGCACCTTTGTTTTTCTGCCTCTGGAGGCTCCAGTGCACCTCTGTCCTCACACCTCTGGTGGGGCAGCTCATCCTTTTCCCTTATGCCCTTATGGGTTTCCTTTCTCCTTAGCCAGAAACTTTTGGATAGGATGATTTCTGAGAGTCTACATCACATTTGGTCGTCATTTCAAGTTCAGGTCTGTCAAAACTAGGTGGAGAGGTTTTGCATATCACGGACACATTAGAAGAGTATCATAGCTAAAAAAGAAAGAGAGAATAGAAGCATAGTTAGGTTTATACCAGTAGTTAATATGAAAAGTGTGGGGCTTTTTGATCCGTAAGTATTTTCTGTAACTTGTTGAGGAGATGCACAGATATGTTCTTCTGTCTTTGGAATTGCTCATTTTGACATTCTCCTTGTGGTCCTTACTGACAGTTTGTAACAGTAAAGTAGAGAGGATCAATAAGGTGAGTCTCAGCATAAAAGTAAAGGAAAGCGGTAGTAACTGCTGCTCTGGTCACTATGGAGAGAAGTAGCTGTAGCTCACACATCTGCCCTATGGCTAAAGAAGAGCTAGAGGGAGAAGATGCTCCTGAGCTCATCCCAATCCTTCTGCCACCCACCTGCTTTCAGCATTTGTCTCAGCTGAGCTCCTCCCCAAGGCTGTGGAAAGGACTCCTTAGCAGATGGAGACAGCGGAAGTGCCATTGCAAGGCTGGGGTTAAAGGATCAGTGCACAAAGGATCAGTTTTGAGCCGTTGGGACTGGATTAATTGACTGCCTGTTCCAAAATAATTGATAGCATTGCAAATCAGCATCATCCTCTCTCTGCTGAGAGGAGATTAACACCCACCACAGGTAATCAGGTCTTTGAAACTTGATGTGATGTGTTCCTGCTGCTCACCACAGAGAAAACACAAGTCTGTAAGAGAGTTGTGGCAGGGCACAGTTTTGGATCTTTTTTGCTAAGAGATGTTATTAAGAGTGGAGCTTTTTAGTTCTGTCCTTTAACATGCATGTGAGACGCTCAGAGATGGATATTAAGACACAGATAATGACTCAGGAATATCAGGCAGGCAGGCAGAGCAGGCTCTTCAGTGCAATCGCAGAGGGAGAGAGAAAGAATAGCTGCAAGTACATTTCAAGGTCAGCTTTATGAAAGAGAAACAAAAGCCTGTAGACTTTGAAGGCTGTTGGCTTCTGGGTGGAACCGGTGCCTGCTTTTATGAAGCAGGACTGCCAGAAAAAATCCTGCATATTGTGACAATATTTCAGGGCAGCAAGTTTTGGGAAGCTCTCCAATACTGTGACAAACCAAATCTCAAGAACTGTGACAGATGAATCTCAGAGGGTTTGAAATTGTGAGATTTGTCTACACAGAGAAGTTGCAGTGGCTTTAAATATCCTGATGGAGTTAAAACTCTGCGCTCTCCTTTACAGTGAATGAATGTTGTATTTGTATAAAAGTGTATTATGCCAATATAACCATTTCTGTATGTGAAAAGAGACACATTCCTGACTAAAATAGTTATGCCTGTAGAAAGATTGGATTGGAATTACTTAAGCAGAATATGTGGATCATACCAAACCAATCCAAAAGACTGCACCATGGTCAACTGAGAGATGGTTTATACCTTTTTTATCCTTGACTAAAACTAGATTTGAGACTAGAGTAAAGATGCTCTACCTCCTCCTAGCTTCTGCTACAGCTTCTAGCTTTAAGGGGCTGGACAAAACTGGCCTGGGAGAGAGATCATATCCTAATTTTTCCATCTCCATGGCTGTGGAATTTGTCATAGGCAACTAGATATATAGTAACTTTGATAATTCATAGAAGTGGATTTCATTATGTTGAAAATTACCTAGATAAACTTAGCATTTCTGTTTGAGTTCTTTGGCTTATCATGCAAGCTCATTCTGGATTTTCTCACATCTTATGAGCTAAAACAACTTTTATGGGGATTACTTTCTACAGGTATATAACTTTCTGTAGGTTTCTATGTATTAGACAGTTACATGGGAGCAGAAGCTTAGGCTTGAGTTGGACTCCAGTGAATTATAAACTGGTAGGGGAGTATCAGCAAAGTCCGAGCATAGCCTAAATTGACTTCATTTGCTTCATTCCAGATATAATTCAGAAAACATTATTCTAGGCAGCAGCAACAACAAGGGACTTCCACATGCAATCATCTAGGGTGCTGGGGAGAATATCGCCTACAAATAGATGTCACAGAGTTAGCTGTCCTGGAAAAGAACAGTGCTGCTCAAGGACCTAGAAGAAGAGGGGGGGAAAAATCAGATGAGTGTCTTGCTGAGTGACTGAATCCTGCTTTATGAGTAGATGGGATTGAGGTTTCCAAAAAGATAATACATCTGGCACAGTTGCTGGTATTCTGAAGTTTTTGACTTTGAGCTTTGACTGACTGACTGCCAGTTTCCTTGTCTGGTTAACAGATGAACAAAGAGTTTCAGTGTTGTTTCTCTCTGATGTTTCTTTACCTTTTGTAAAACCCCAAATTACATAAAGTCACTGAATATTCACTAAATTTTATCTTCCTTAAGCCTATATTACTTTAGCAAAGTTGCAGTCAGTTTACAGCAATGCTACAAAGTTAATCCAAAATCTCTCCACTAGCCTGTATAACTTAAAAGGATGTTATGTATTAACAGGAGTGCAGAAGCCAATGATTGTACATTATTCTAGCTTTATATTGAATAACAAATGTCTCTGTAGCTTAGTAACCTGCATGCAGGAAAAGGAATATAACTGAATTCTCCCACAGGTGTGCTGTGTTTGTAACATCTGTGCTTCAGTTTCTTCTTTGTAATAAGAACAAGACAAGACCTGCTCCTGTCAAGTGCTTACAGCTTTCTGAATGATGGACAGCTGCTATAATTGTTAAGGCTAACAGCACCTCTCTTGCTTGCACTAGGAAAATGGAAGTCCACAAAACAAGCAGCTCATCATGTGAAATATTTATGCAGTAATCCCAATAAAAGCCCCTACCCCATCTACAAAACTATAGTGAAGCAAAATACATTTTCTGTAGCTTAGAATGACTGTGAAGGGCTTCCTAATTGATGCATGTGAATTTCAACTTACCTTCTTATTTCTCTTTACTGTATCTTCACTCTTTGGAGAGCAGGTCAGTCCTCCTAGAGCAATGAATTTAGAACATATTGTTTGCAATGCATAAATCCAGGATCCATTGTAGAAAATGAGTTCCAATGTCAGTGATGATGCTCTTAAAATGCCTTTCCCGTGGCATCTTCTTACTCAAGCTTACTCTGATTTTTGAGTAATTTAGGAGAGTAGAACAGCAGAACTACACAGATCAAAATCTTAACATATTTCTTGGGCTACTCTGTGTTACAGTGGATGCTTAACAATCTGAATTAGGGATGAAAAGGGAAGGAAGATACGATAATGTGTTAGTCCAGCATTCAGAGACCTGCAGTCAGTTCTTAGCTGCCATGGATGTCTCTCCATTCCTCATCTGTAACAAAACACATTTAACAGCTGCAGCCTTTCCCTTTGGGAAGTCTTATGAAAGGGTAACTTGATGTTTATCAGCATCAGTTAAATGTCTAGGTACCATACAGCTGTGTAAGCCAATAATGTAAGCAGGCAGAGCATTGTGTTGGAACAAACCATTTTTTTCATGTGTCATATATTGACCAGAAGACTTTAGATTACAGGTATAAAGCAAATGCTACCTAAATTCTCATGACATAACTTTTAATTTGAAAAAGAAGCTGAAAACATGTATATTATATTTGTAATTTACAATTCTGTCAGCAATAACTGTGAGATGAAGTTTGATGGACTTCTGAAACCTTTGAACAACTTATCAGCTATCTTTTAGGTTCTTTGTCTTTCCTCTTCACAGTAAGCATTTTCCTGTCTAGTTAGACCACTAAAGGAGGCAGGTATGATCATGTGTGTTCAGGTGTTTATATGTGTTGGGTTGCATTTTATGGCTTAGTAAATAATCAAGAGTCTTACAAACTATGTGTCTTGGAAATCATGAAATAGTGTGTGATTTTAGCACCTTCTGTAGCCTCAGTCCTTTCAGGTTCCTGCTCAAGCCAGAGAGTGACTCAGATGTGCCTTCTGTGCCTTGCACACTGAATACAGCATCAGGACATGGTGAAGAAGTGGTGTGAAAGTGTTGCCCAGACCCACAAGGGGACAGAAGATTCCTCCAGATGTCTCTGCCCCTCTCCAGTCTGCTGTAGGAAAACACAAAGCATTAGACTTAAGGATATGTTTCTCACTTTGAGCTTTTAGGAACCTGATGAAATTGTAGCTGCCTTTGTCTCTTCTTCCCTGAAGCCTCATCTAGCCTTAGCTGAGATAGCAAAGAATGCTTTCTTCATTGGGAAGATATAGAGGGAAGGCGACAAGTGGTAAAATAAACTTATCTTTAAAATCTAGTTGGAGCTGATGATACAGTAAATTCAGCTGCTTGGTTGCTGCCTTGCAATTGCCATTTTTTTCTGGCATTACCCACTAATGTAGCTGAAAGGCTAACTACTTAAGTCATTGAATGACTTCTGATTATTCTTTCCTCTGTTTTATACCCACTATATACTTTCATAACATGGACTGTCATTACGGTGAAGGCAAATTTTCTGTCCTTTTGCTAGGGACTAAATATATCAGAAAATAAAGCCACAAAATATTTATAGTATCACTTACAGTGTATCTGAGTATACCTAGAATCTAAAAATACCTATTTTAATTAGTGACCTCTTGGGGGTGAGCTGGTCGCTCCATTTTTAGTTACAAGATATTGGAGGAGGTGGAACTCCAGGACAGTTTCAGGGCAATAATGTAGCACGGAGTTTTGGTAGCATAGTTACTTGCCCAGCAGAGGAGTTGGGAAAGTTTGTGATTGTGCTGTTGAACATTGCAGCATGCTTGTGCCATGACTACAATGTGACCGAGACATCTTTAAAGTCACAGTGTTCTGTGTTAAAAATCCCATTGATGACTTAAGTGATTATAACACGGGGGAATAAGAAGTGCTAGAGCCCACCATTGTGGGAATGCAATTACATACTAAATTCCTGAATAGAGATACACTTGATAGAAGGTATTGGTTGATGGGATACTATTTACATGGAACTTGTCCCGTAAGGAATAATTGCCAGTTAATCAGTGATATCAGTTATTTGTTTTTACATAGTTATATTAGGGAGTTCACCTTTGAGTTCTGTTTATGTGTTGGAATAAATGTGAGCATACTTCTAAACAGAAAGGCAAAATAAAAATACTGTGTTAAATCATTTACCAAATTTATAGTCTGTCATATCTTGCTGCCTGTCCAGCCATGTTGGGCAGGGTTAATATTGCTGTGGAAAACTGAATCAAAGATTGTCTGATTTACTAGATCTCAATCTTAACCAATATTATGTTACATTAATGGGAGGATGGAGGTGGAAGCATTTATTATACACAATGCAATAAAACAGTAAATGTAATTGAGAAATGACTGTGTCTTGTTATATTTACTTTTGTTGTCCTGAAATAGTAATAGTAGTAGAGTATTTCCTCGAGCCTCCCTTTACTTATATCTCTTATCTCTAGGCACATGCAGATGTCATTGCAGGATAGCTGGGGAAGGGGCTCAGTTGCCACCAGGAGTACCAGTCTGTATGCATATTCTGACCCTACAGTAATTTCTGCTCCCTTTTCACTGAAGTGTAAGCTGCTTCAAGCTTTTCTGTTTGTTGTTGTTGTTGTTTTTTGTTGTTTTTTTTTTTTTTTGCTGCTGAATAAAAGCATGTGAGTGCAACAGCAGATACTACTTATTCCTGTGCTTGCACAGTAATAGCGCTACACTGACTTTGGAAGAGCAATGCCGGGTCCTGAGTGTAAACCAGACCAGACCGGCATCCATGGGCTGGAGTTTTCAATGGGGCACAGAGGAGTGAGGACGGTACCCACTACCTCATGAAGCTCCCTTAGACCTTTGTGAAAGTACCACGTGTTGTGCTTATCTCTGTGTTCCTAGTTAATAGCTCTGGATGGTTTAATAACAGTGAAGTTAGGGCTCCATACTGTGATTAGTACGATATGCTGTTCATGTGCAATCGGTGTTGGATAGCTGTGCTATTCAAGGACACCCATAGCTTTCAGCAGTAGTTATGTTAGATGGAGAACTTGAGCTAACTTTGCTGAAAACAATGAGAATCTTTCCCATGACTCTGATTTGAAGTTAGATAGAGCCATATTTTGGTATGAAATTTATGCATACCTCATAGAAAGTGTCGCTGAAGGACAGTGTTGAAACACAATGTTGGAGGAAGGTTTAAGAGAAACTTGTACAGCTGTGGTCAGAGTTACACTTGAGACTGTTCTCATGGATGTACAAGCTGGCCTCTACTGACTCCATTTGCAGCAGGACCTCTCCTTTATCTAAGGGAGGTGGTATTTTTGGTGGTCTGTCCTTTCAGCTGCCCTTCCTCACCAGCTATTGTCAAATGCATCGAGTTATTATATGACTGCTGCATTTATTATGCTGTTATATGACTATGGATTTATAGAGATGAAAAGTCCAATAGGTCTGAAATGATTTCTCTTTCTCAATGGCAGGAGCTGTGGCGGCAGCAGCAGGTATATGCTAAGAATATCTCTGGAGGAGAGAGCAAGAGCAAGGATACATGTAGGTATCACTTTGCACACAGATACTCTTCTCCCAAGGGAATTGAGGAAGTAAGCCAATTAAGCTGGAAAAATGCAGCTTTAGTTGAAAATCTTTGATTCTGCAAAGGTTTAACCAAACCTCTGGGTTTGGCGGGAGATTCATTTTAAGAAAAGAACAGCTTAAAAATTCCCTTTATTTGTCAGCTGTCAGTCAGAATCCCAGTCTGCTGCCCCAGTGGTAAACATTTGCCTCCACACTGTGTGTGTCTGTCTCTGTGTCCCCAGCCCTTTTCAGCCAGCAGGAACTAACACTGAGGAGTCAACATGTCTTTATTACTGAGAAGTCACACTATCTGTGTTCAGATATTGCTGCTGTTATCTTGAAAATCTGGCTGTGTAGTGCTGAGACCCAGAAACATTCATAAAACTGTTTCACTTCCCAGGTCTGCTGCTGAAGCCTGATCATTTGGTTGTAGTTGGTGGTAGCTTCACAGAAGATACACCAGCAAGACTAGCACAAATATCACTCTAAAAAAAAGTCAGCTACTCAGGTGAGCAGAAAGAGCTGCTATGGGGTATTTATTTTAGGTTAGAAAGTGCCCTTGAAAGTAAAAGCTTCTAGTTAGTCCCAGAATAGGTACAGCAGTGGTAACAGATTCTACCAATGTGTTCAAGCTCTGACCATAAGGCAGTCTCTGTGTCACGGCTTCTGTCCTTGAATTCATACCTACAGGTTGCATTGATGTGGATTTTACAGATAGCTTTCCACCAAGACTGGATAAGAATGTTAACTTGCTCTGCACAGACTTCTAAATGCCTGTTGAAATTATAATAGGTTTTGGCCACATTACCTTGGGCTGGTTTATAGGCAAAAGCATGGTAGGTTCCATTTGCGTGTATTAGAAGAGCTGGTAAGAGAGATGGGTATAAGATAGTAATTTTTGTAGATAATTCACTTATTTAGGCTATATAAATGTCCAAAGAAGAAGAAGCTTCAAGAGGATAGTGAATGGGCAGTAGGCTGACAGATCTGTGTTGATATGCATGTTTATTACTACATACTGGAGAGCTAAAGGCAGGTAAGGAGTATTAATACATCTCATGTGAGTTAAATACAGCCACAGAGCTAAGGCGCTTAACACCACTGACTGCCTAATGGTGTTTCATTAGCACCATGCTTTTGAAATAAGTTCTACCTTCTATGGATGACAGGACAAATTTACACCATTTCTTGTATTTTGCTCAGAGACTGGCCTCTTGTAGAGAAAGGACCATGCAGTAGATGAATCTTGCATGAACTGATCACCACAAAAGACTATCAAAGATAAAGGGTTCTGTAGTCCATTACCATTCTTCTGAATCTTTCATGTTATTAATCTCATTATAATGCCTCTTTTCAACAGGAAGCTATCAAATGGATCCCAAGAATGTGGACATTCTGACCCAGCTCATTCAGATTCACTTATCTCACAATAAAAAGCCTACCTGGAATACACCAGCTGTACAGAAGAAGATAAATAGTTCAGATGTCTATTTGGAACCACTGTAAGTAGATCTTTTCTCTCCAGTAATGTAATTTTATCTTGCTGTATCTAATTGCAGGTAATTGTTGACTCTAACTATGAGGTTGCTCTGTTTTCTGCTTTAATAATGTCTCTAAAGCCTGAAGCTATGAGAAGAATCAAGATTATTTAAAATTGTTTCTTAATGCTTTCAGGGATTTCAGTAGCTCAGAACTATAGTATCTTCTTTTAAGGAAAAGAAGTTCTGAAACCTCCTGTAAGATGAGAAAGTTCATGAATCGGTTCAGTAGTCAACCCTGACATGTGAGACAGAGACTAAACTAGCCAAGTGTTCTCCTAACCAGATCACACCCAGAAGCCATTTCTGATACTCCTAAAATGTAGAGATGTGATATGACGCTTCTGTTTCTGTGATACTTCACTGATTTACATGTGATTTTCATAAGAATATCTGTTTGGGGCAGCAGAATAACTAGTTGCTGTGCACTGTTAAAGCATATCGGTGGCCTTATATTCATGGCCAGTGTAACACCTGGAATTTGACTTGGGACGATCCTTTCCAACCACAGTCCTCCCATGCTTGAGTAAGAGTTGCCTCTCCATTCAGCTGTAGGTGTCTGTTCCATTTGTAGCTATCCCTGTCTTTTAAATTCTTCAGCAAATTTGATCCCTGCACTAGAGGGCAGTCAGAGTCAGCTGCACCAGCTGGTAGGTACATTACAGGAGCCCCAGGAAAAGTGGAAAATCTGTGAGCCGAAGGGGCTCCCAAGTCTCAGGACGTGCCTTTTGGTCTTTCATCCTCTTAGTATTAGCCATTTGCAAGGGCCAGAAATGAGCAGCACACACACTGTTGTTTCTAATCATGAATGAGAAACTGAAGTGTAGTGGCTGGATCCCTCTCCTGAAGGCATTTATGCAAATCAGTCCCTCTTCCTTGGCTGTTCTTAAACCCAACTTGGCATGTATTGGGTATTTTTTGGGCCCGCCTCATAAATTTTGTATGTAGTTAAACCAGAATGAAAATAACTGGATAGTAATGAAATGCTATAAAAATCGATGGATGACATTGTTCCAGTGGGACAGGATTTGGACGGTGATCATTGATTTCAACAGATCATGGCAGATCTACATGGCTGGGTTTGTCAAGAAATTCAAGGGTGATATATCTACATAGTCTTTATACCACTGTACAAACCATCGAAACATTTCTGGCTCCTCCAAAGCTTTGTGCTATTCACAGATCCAATTTGCTCCACATCATATTCCTGAATGGCAAAATTCACTTGTTTGGAGGGTCCTGCAACATTTCAAGTCCCGTTTGAATTGTAAGACACTGAGAGTATCCATTCCCTTACTTGCTTTCTCCCTGGGCTGGATGAATGTGTCTGGCTTCTGGCTGCAGGTTGGTAGGGACCCTTGGGCTGTGCCCTGTGGTGTGTGGCATGCAAGGGCATGGTAAATCCTTTTAGACAGAGAGCGGGCTCCCATGGGACAGGACTCCCACGGGATAGAGTTTCCATGAGATTTGGAAAGGAAAGCCATCATGACTGGAAGCATATGTGAAACACAAAGCAGAACAGAAGATGGGCTTTGATGGCAATAGGTCTGGGACACCAGCTAGCCATTTTATTTAGGAGAAAGGAATTTTTCTCCTTCACAGCTAGCACTGCATTGTCTGTGGCGGTATGAGTTTGCCTCTTGAGAAGTAGGCATTGCCTGCTGCCTTGGACAAGATACTAGACATCGTGGTTGCTAATGCCAGCCTGGCCTTACAGACCTTGCAGCATGTTGAAGGGAGAACCCTGGCAGCCACCTGCTTGGAAATTCCTGCCCTCGCGTCCAGACAGATTCACAGCGCTGCAAGCGTGAGGAAAGCATATCGAAATAGGAACCTGATGTAAATACCATGCTGATGAGTGAATAGCAAGTTTTAATAAGGAGCAGTCCTCTTTGCAGACCAGCCCCAAATAGATTTTGAGTAAAAGCTGTTCTTTTTCCATGAAAAAGCTTTCCAAAGGTAGGGAAACATACAGCTCTGTTACCAGCTCTGGTGATGTACCATGCCACCATACTCTGTTAGTGAATCTTCCTCCTCTTGTGCCTTACATGAATTGCTCAGGGCAGTCCCTAGCCCAGTAGCAGCCAAACCATGTTTTTTAACATCTGCAGTCAACAACCTTTTGTTTTGGCTTGCTGCTGCTGTTCATGGCCCTGTCACCGCAAACACAGGCACAAGCATTACCAAAAGCAGAGCCCCATATGGAGGTGACAGTTTGCATCTGGAATTGATCCAGGTTGATTAAGTCTTCCTTCTCCCTTCACATGCTTAAGCAGGAACCAGGAAATATCGTCAAGATTTTATTTTTCTAATTCCTGCTTATTCTTTTCATAAAGGACTGGCAATCTGTAAACATCCCCAAAGCATAAGGTGTGTTCTAAGCATTTGCTTTCTCAGGTTTCAGGTCTGTTTACACTATGATAAGACCAAATAAATGAAGGGCAATAGTAGCATCTCTATGCTTTGTTTTCTGGCTGGCATTTCCAGTCTGGTCTGGAACAGCTGAACTCAGGGATTCCCACTGTTGTCAAAAGATGAATATGTTCAGGGCCAGTCCTGCGTTTCTTTTATTTTGCATGCCCTGAACTCCCACCAGTTTCACTGGATGCTGACACTTCTTGCCAATGGCAGCATCAGATCTGCCAGCAGGAATCTTCTGTGTTGAGGCTGGAGGAGATTTATGTCACATTTCCATGTGCTGAGTGTAATCCTTTTGCTGCAGAATAAGCACATAGGGAGTACAAGATCCTGGCATTTTGATTTCATAGTACTTCACAACACCTTTGTACTCTTCATTTCTGCAGGGGACTGTATGTGATGCAGGCCAATAAAGAGAATGGCTAGAGCAGTAGGAAGTGTTTGTCCTGATCACGGAGTCTTAATAGCTCTCGGGCACGAACAAATCAGTCCTAAGAAGATAAACCAAATCCTTTTTCTTATTTTTTCTTTTTCTTTTTCTTTGTCTTTGTCTTTTTTTTTCCTTCTTTTTTTTTCTTTTTCCTTTGTCTTTTTTCTTCTTTTCCTTCTCCCTCTCCTTCTCCTTTCCCCTTTTTCTGTTTTTTTTCTTTTTCATTTCTCTTTCCTTCTCTTTCTCCTTTCTCCTTCTCTCACTCTGCCTCCCTTTCTCCTTCTCCTTTTCTTTCTCCTTTTCCATCTCCTCCTTTTTTAATCTCCTCTCCTTTGAACACCAAAATTTCTTTTAACCTTCTCTTCCAAATTTTCAGACAGCTCTGGCCTCAAACAGGAGCTTGTATACCAAAATCCCATGAGAGAGGTCTATTCTTACTGTATTTCTGGCCTATTTTTACTATCAAGAGAGATGGATGCCCTCTGACGCATCAGGTGGTATCTAGAGTTTTGGACTTTTCCTCTGCCCCCCATGGCACTTGTCCAGAACACATACTCTCTTGTATGTGAGGTACTTGTCCACATACAAGGGGAAAAAAAAGCCACTACAGAGGTGAGCTGATGTCAGTGTGGAGAGCAGAAGGGTGGAAAATATCATACAGCATATGATATGAAAAGAGCATATCATAAAATGACCACCCGAAAGGCTCTAAGAGTAATGGACAGACTGAACTTGCTCAC
Source organism: Anser brachyrhynchus (assembly GCF_964034855.1). Classification (NCBI taxonomy): domain Eukaryota; kingdom Metazoa; phylum Chordata; class Aves; order Anseriformes; family Anatidae; genus Anser; species Anser brachyrhynchus. The sequence continues at coordinate 96,584,735 of NC_137694.1, forward strand.
AGTTCAGGTCAGGTTTTTTCCTATCTAAGGTACGTTACGTGTTTGAGGCATTTTTCCTTACAATAATGTTAGTAGATTAGGTACTGGATTTATGAATAAGAAACTGAAAGACTGAAAGAGAGATAAAGGAGACATTTGCTCCACAGCACGCAGGTGGTAGGGCTATTCCCAAGGAGAAAATGCTGGCTCATAGAGATAGACACAGGTCACTTCTAAATGAAGCACCAGGTACTCTACAGTAGCATTCCATCCACCCGGTGCTGACAATGAATCCTCATGTAGCTGTGTCCTTTTCTGTAGCTTCGTTGGCCTTAAAACTGGCTTGGTCTTATCTGTGCAGACTGAGGTCGAAGATGTGACTTGGGTTGTGAAAGAAATGGCAGACGAGAGAACTGAAGTACGCTCCTGGGTGCTCCACACCAGGGTGCGATGTCCTTTTAGCAGGAGTACAGGGGGAGTTTCTTCTCGCGGCACTGTGCCTGGCCCTGCAGAAAAGCAGAGCCTTCCTCTTCACCAGAGCTCTCAGTCTGTCACCTCGCACCAACAGTGCAAGATACCATTTTGGGAGCACAGAGACTTAGGCCTCTGTCCCTGAAGTTTACAAAGAAATGAAATGTGTCTTTAAAAAAATGTTGACAGTCCTACAGTCATCTAAAATCCCCAGTGGATCTAAATCAAGTCTTCTACATAAACCTTGTTAAAGGCTCTGCAAATCAAATCCTGACTCCTTGGAGCTTTTCCCCACAGACTTTGGTGTGCTTCAACAGGTATGGTTAAGCTGAAAGGCAAACACAATAGTGATGATACCCTGGGAGGGAGGAAACTCCAGTATATTGCCTTCATACTGCAGAATATATGCAGGCAAGGGCAGAATGGATGGGGGAGCGACAAACCCCACTGTGTTTCACTGAAGTCAGAAGAGTTGCTGGAGAACCATTTCCATGGCAGCAGTTCTGTTGAGTTAGTAGTATTTTTACATAACAGTTTTTCAGACTAAAGCTGCAGTTCAAAAAGAAAAAAAAAAAAACAACACTTAATAATAATCCGTGGGTTTAAAGCAAGATATATTTCACTTCTGTTGTCTCCTTTCCTTTTCTTTTTTTCCTTGGGAAAAATGTCTAATGGAAATGATACGTGTCAATTCGACACAGTAGTACATAAAATGAGAAAACTTTTCAGAAATTTTTCTCCTCCTGTTTTAGAAGTTGATTCATGCCCGTAAACAGATGCATTCTTCACTGCATTAGCAGTTTATTCCATTTTTAATCAGCCACATGATGCTATCCAAATATCATTTAACCTATAATCGTCTTTTGTCCAGAAGCCCAAATATTTGTATTGCTAGTAAGAACTCATTAAGGTAGCATTCTCCAGTTTTTATTTTTTTTCTGAATGCTGCCAAGAGGTTTAGTTACAATAAATTCAGAGATTTGAAAGGCTACAGCCTGAGCATTGTCCTTAACTATAAAATAACTATTCTGGGAACTAACTATCCAGTTAGTACAATTATATTTTTCTGGTAACAGCAGGTCCAGTCTGGTTCAAAGGCAATATGCCTGGTGATGTATAATAGCATAGACTATATGGAAGTTCCTCTTTCAGGGCAATCATAGACTCATAGAATCCTAGAATCATTAAGGTTGGAAAAGACCTCCAAGATCATCTGGTCCAACCATCCCCCTACCACCAACGTCACCCACTAAACCATGTCCCTAAGCACCACATCCAACCTTTCCTTGAACACCCCCAGGGACAGTGACGCCACCACCTCCCTGGGCAACCCATTCCAATGCCTGACTGCTCTTTCTGAGAAGAAATGTCTCCTCATTTCCAACCTGAACCTCCCCAAGCATGATCACCTCAAAGCAAAAACATTAAAAATCCTTGAAGGTATGCACTGTACATGGTGTTGCTAGGAATGCGGCTTTCCTAAAAAGCTAATCTTTTATTAAAGCAAGAAGTTTGTGGGCTTTTTCATCACTAAGAGAGTGTGGCAATGTGCGAGGCAAGGGCAGGTTACGCTGCATTCTAACAAGCCTGACCTGGCAAAGCTGAAGGGAAGGCCAGAAAGAATGCTCCGTGCATGGCACTCTGGAATTGTGCTTACAAGCAAATATTCTGGTACCATGGACATTTCAGGTCTGAAATACATGCACAGCCTTTAGATCAAAGGATCCCTAAGTGGTTTATTATGCTGATCTATCTAATAATATTGTGCAAACTCCAAAGTACCAGTATTTGGTAAACATTCACTTACCCACCTCTGATATGGAGCAATTGCAGGAATCAATCGTAGTTACTCTCTAACAGCGTGCAACAAATGAAGCTGTGATTTGCGGCTAGAGGGAGGGAAGCCCTTATTCACTCAGGTGACAGGACAAAGTCTTGTAGCTGATGCCCTTGCCGTAATTTTACGTGTTCTTACTTTGATCTTACAAAAGGAGCAGAAGAGATTGAATGCCAGGCTAGGGGCAAGGACTTGTGTCCTGCTTGGTTGCCAGCATTGCCTCGGGGAGCTCGCAGGGGGGTGCGCAAGCACTGACCCAGCATGAGGAGTCCAGGGGCAGCTGAGATCTCCTTGGGGTGTCCAAGAGAGTGACCGAGGGGAGCAGGCCTTCAGTTCTGGGTGGGTGGGTTTGGGAAAGAGGCAAAGAGGAGGGTGAAGGGGTCCAGGCTTTTGGAAGACACCTGATGCCTCCTCGCTCCACTTCTGCCTTGTGCTGCATAGGCAGTTGTGCAGGCAGCACCAGGTGCTTCAGCACTTCCACCAGGGTCTGCGAGTTTCGGCTGCGGGGTACCCTCAAGTGGCTGGCACTGGGTGTGTGTATACAGTGCCCAGTTGTTGCTCAGGTCGGGCAGCGATATCAGCAGCATCAAAGGGAGCTGGTCTGGAAATGTCACTGCCAGGTTAACCACTATTGACTATATTAACACACGAGGTGGTACAACGAGTGGCTGAATGTTTGTCATGGCAGGTGACTGCAGAAGATTAGGAAGGGCAGCAGGCTCACTACAGCACAGGGCAGCGTGATCTTAAGAAGGCAGAGATACAGCATGAAACTAGTACAGGAAGAGGAAAAATCCCTGAAGTCTTACTGACTTACTATTCATATGGCTTAATGGTATTGCAGTGCTTTGCTGGCATCTGAGTAGTAAAAGGTTCAAACGATGTTCTGCTATGTTCAGCAACAATACTGTAAGTCAGCCAGAATCACCTCCTTTTTTCTCTGCAGGCATGGCAGAGCAGAATGACAGTTTTTCCTACAGAAAAAAAAAAAAAAAAAAAAGGAATTAAGCCCTTAGAGCTAGGGTGGTCTTTTTTCTAGGTGTGGCTGGGTTCCAGCTGGTTGTTTTTTACTCCATACCAAGCTTTTTCAGGTTTGTATTATTTTAGTTAAACATGTTACTATTTCAGTCTCTCATGAGCCCAAATCACTGACCTAATACATCTTCTGAGATAAAATGCATTCTTTGATACAAGAAAAGTTTTGTCAGTTTAAAAAATAAAACACATTCTCATCAGCAAAACAGTGTCTTTAAGGATCAGGTCTCTGGTTCTGAATTTGCCAATGAGTGCTGATTCAGGTAATCCAGTATTTTACAAGCTAGTCAGCACCCCACAATGTCACATTGAGGCTCAAAATATATTTAAAACAGCTGTGTGCTAAAATCATGCGTGTGTCCACCCATTTCATTACAGTACTACCCTAAGTACAAGGTCAAAACTTTACTGTAATTTAGCTAAGATTCTGTAAAGAAAGAAAATCCATTATGCTTTCCTTCACCATTTCAGTTTATTAGGTGTTAATTTAAAACCTTTCGCTGCAGTGGAGGGCAAAACATAATCAAAAAGTGAACCTGGCTAGAGGCAAGTGGTGAAGATAAAGACACTTAATTGTTCTGACCCTGCAAAGAGCAAATCCCAAGCACACAAATCAGTGCTACTAACAGAAAAACAAATCAGGTCTTTAACATTCTCTCAGCTATATCTGAGTCATGGCATTTTAATAACACCACTGAGAATGCTATTGAAAATTACTTAATTATTGAAGGAAGAAAATCCCTGGCCTAGGCTTTCTACCCAATCTCTTCTTGCCATTGCTGTAGGATTGCTCTGAAAAAGGCTGGCCTTACACTGGCAGAACGCTTGTGGAAGGAAGTCTGTGGAGTTTGCTTTAACTGTGAGCTGCAGGAAATAGTGAAAAACTGAGTGCTATGGTAGGTGCTGTCAGGCAAATGGCCAAGTCCCAGAAGGAGTACAGGCACCTGGACTCTTACTGATCTCTGTGACAGGCTGGGGCTTTGATATCTTCAGGGAACTGGTCCTGTATCTTCCTTTGTCTTTTTAGAATAAACATACCAAAGTTCAAAAGCTTGCTTAGAACAATGAAAGCGGTGTGTTTTCAGAAGCCATGGGCAAACTGGGCAGCAGTACAGAAAGGAGAGTCCTGGCGAGGATGGTTAGAGAGCCCAAGGCAATCTTAGATGCTCTGACATGCAGAGGGGTTGTGCTATGGTGCTGGACGGAGATCAAGAGTGTGTGCTGAAGCGTGTGTGGTGATACCTCACCGCTCACTGATGGCAGTAGTGCCAGTGAAGCTCCAGGCACACCCGAGGGATGCACAAGTCCCAGGGCAAATGAATATTCAGGGCTCAGTGGTGGCTCTGAGTGTCTACCACAGGCATCTGAAGTGCCCCAGGTTTCCTAAAGAACCTCAGGGCACAGGAGGAATGAAATAGCAGTGTGAGCTGTGCCCTCCGGTTAGTTTGTGTCCTTGCTGAAATCCTCAGAGGCCACTAAACCAAGTGCACATACTTCACAGCCCTTCACAGAGTCAGGAAAATACAATCTCCCTGAAAAACTTTTCCCCCTTAGAGAGATCTAGGAATGTGTCAGTTCTAACACATGGCTGCAGCGATCTATTGAATTGCAACACGTGCAGGTTTGATTTAGGAGTCGGCAAACCGAGATTCCATCAGTAATCCCACCACTGATGACGAGTTCCCCAGGAGTCGTGTGGCCTTCACAGGCCATGCCACTTCAAGCTGACAGTGCTGTGCTCTTAGGCACACTGCTGCTTATTGCTGAGGACATGCATGCTACGCAAGCAAAACCCTGGTGCAGCACCTTCTCTCCTGTGCTGTTGCTTCTGTACTCTACATAGAAGGCCTTTCAGACCAGCTGTGTACACTCAGGTACAGAAAAACACTGCACGAGAAATTAATCCTTCCCTGGGCAGGCACTGGGGGAAGAGGGTTTGTTCTGCCCCTCTTCGGGTATCCAGGAGGTTAGTCTTGATGGCAGTGAAACCTAGAGCTGCTCTTTGCTGAATCTCCCTGTTTGTGATCCACAGTGGACTTTGTTTTGCTTTGCTACACAGTCTTCAGGGTTGGGTCAGCAACCAGCCCTTCCAGCTTGTGCTCGCAAGAGCACAGCCCACTGTAAAGTAAACAGTTTTGCCTCCTTAGCATAGAACTTCATTTGTGGCTCCTGTGAAATATCTTGGCTGTAAACCTAGCTAGGGAGGTTGAACAGTTTTGCAGAATTAAGACTAGCAAATTAAAGCCTCGGTTAGGATCTAACTCCCAAAGGTGGATGTGCTCTAAGGAGAAATATAAAATTTATTTTCTTGGTGCAAAAGTACAACATTACTTAATTCATTATAACATGTCAGGATTTCTGTTCGGATGGGAAGCTTGAAGAGGAATGTATACTTTTTTTGGGGTGGAGGGGGGAAATAAGAAATACAAAGAACCATCACATATGTATAGCTACTGGGAAAAAATAAAGAAAAATCCAAACCCTACTGCATACAAACAGAAGAGATATCATTTTAAACATTTTGAGTGCAGCACTCGTGTTTGGGGTGACCAATTATCCACCACATTTTCATGGCTAGGGAAACGAAAAATATTACAGTAATTGCAGGACTTGATCAATAGATGAGTCATTTAATGAAAAAAATTGTAGCAAAGAGCCCAAACCTTTTAATTCAAATGCATTTTACACTCCAGTCCTGTTTAATTATGCAGCTATGGCAACTTGGATGGAAAGCGATAAAGACTGTCTGTATCAAGTGGTTTAATAAGATTTTATTTGTAAACTGCCAGTGAAGAGGATGATAAGTAGGACTGGATCCTGACCTCTCCTGAGTAGTGTTGCATTTACTTAATCCAGCTGAAGAGCTTGCACACAGAGTTAAAAGGAGTTTAGTAGAACTTCAGCAAAACTGGAGACTCATCACACTTCGAAAGGCAGAAAGAGGAATATCTGACAGCTTGCATTGTGACCTAGAAACTAAATCTCTCCACTTTATATATCTGTTCTGCACCAAAACGAGAAACATAGCCCTGCCCTCCTCCAGGAATTGTAAAGTACAGTCATACAGCCTGTAAAAATATATAGAAAATATAAATATTCTCTGAACTTACTGTAGGCCTTTGTTTTGCTGTACTTTTTATCTACCTTGGTTCTCCTAGTCTTTGGTCTTCGGTGTTTGCTAAAGCTGTTCAGAAATGCAGTGCCAAACAACGCCCTGTTTCAGCTCTGCCTCTTTTATATGGGAAGGTAGCCTCTCAAATGTGCTCATCCTAGGCAGTGATAGCTACCTTCACCCACAATTAAGGTTGCACATGTCTGTCCATTACTAGAGTCTCTTCTTCTTCTTTTTTTTTTTTTTTTCCCTAAGTTGCTTACAACTTCGCTGAATTCTGTTGTTCAGAATTTAGTGCTGAAATGTGCTGAAATTTTCCATGTTAGGTGTCTTCCTCAGGCCTTTTTTGCTTAATTTAAGATAGAATAACTTAAATATCACCGATTTCTGAGACCAAGATGATGCAAAATGTGTATATGTGCTCATGTTAGAAATCGTACTGTCATTTGGAAAGCTCTGGTGCATTCACTCCTTGGCCTTGTTGGAGGGCACTACAAAGTTCCTCTTCTTTTCAGAAGTACCTTTTGTCATTACTGCGGTATTTCTTAATATGTGAAAAAAAACATAGGACCGGAGCACTCAGGCTGTGCCTGGTTAGAAAGGGCTTTGAGTTTGGAAATTGTTCTGTAATTTCTGAAAATGTTCTGTAAAAATGTGCCAGCCTTTCACGTAGAAGTCAGCGTAAGCTGAAGTGTCACAGCAGTGGCAGTGCCTGCTTCATCTCAGTCAAAGAGCACAGGCACCAGAGACAGGAGTTTCAGCCACCGGCAGAGGCTTTTCCTCTCCAGATCCAGAGCCTACGGGCTGGGTCTGTTTTTCATCTAGAGTCGTTGGAGCATTGTGCAATCATCAAGGGAATTAAGTTCAACCAAGGAAAATAGCGGGTTCTGCTCCTGGGACAGAGTAATGCCGGACACAGGTACAGGCGGGGAGACCTGGGGGTGCTGGGTGGCAGCAGGCTCAACAGGAGCCAGCTGTGGGCCATGGCAGCCAAGAGGGAAAAACACATTTTCAGGTACCTTAACCACAACATAGCCAGCTGGTCAAAAGAGGTGATTCTCCTGCTGTATTTAATGTTGGTGTGGCCTCACCTTGAGTCTTGTGTGCAGTTCTGGGCTCACAATATAAAAAGGATGTTAAAGTGCTTGAGTGAATGCAGAGGGCAACAAAGCTGGTGAAAGGGCTGGGTGCATGTCCTGTGAGGAGAGGCTGAGCACACCTGGGTTGCTCAGTCTGGAGAAAAGGAGGCTGAGAGGTGACCCCATGGCCCTGTGCAACTCCCTGAGGAGGGGAAGCGCAGAGGAGGTGCCCGGCTCTGCCCCTGGTCACCGATGCACAGGACCGGCACAAAGCTGCACCAGGGGAGGGTCAGACTGGATGTTAGGAAAAATTTCTTCACGATGAGGGTGGTCAAACACAAAAGCTTCTTTCTGAGGTGGTGCATACCCCGTGCCTGTCAGCGTTCAAGAGGCATCTGGATAATGCCCTCAATAACATGCTTTAACTTTTGGTTAGCCCTGAAGTGGTCAGGCAGTTGGACTAGGGGGTCTCTGAAGGTCCCTTCCAACTGAACTATTCCATTTGTGTTCAGCACACAGTTTTGAAATACCCTGGGAAACTAGGTGCTCTGGGGTTCTTCCTGGGGTAAATCTACAGAGATGAGTTTTCCACCATGAGTAGTTTCTCTTTTATCTCAAATAGTGAAAGGCTGATGAAGAGCTGATGTTCTAGCAATGTATAAACCTTGTGAGGACTGTGGTTAAATTCTAATGTCCCCACTCTCACTTTGTTTTCCTTATTTCTTTTAATACTTTGGAAGCTGTATTGAATTTAATTCACACAATACCATGAATGCTGCAGCCATTCAGAACTCAAAATTGTCCTTGCAGCAGTATTCAGTTTTCCTTTATGGCATGAGAATGGTATGGAGAATGCAGAGAAATACTTGAGGAATGATGATGTCAAGGTGACAGGCTTGAGAGCTACATCCACCTCTGGACTCTGCTCATTAAACTCTCTCCTCTGGGATTTCTGACTCTTCCCAGAGAGCTTCAAAGTATTGCCATTTTCTTTGTATTGGGCTTCTTTTTCTTGTCTCTTCTGCTTCTGGCTTATGTTAATGAAAGCATTTGTACGTTGTGAATGAAGAACACCTCTGTGGCTAAAAGCAAGGGTTATGGCAAGGTGTCAGACCATTCATCATGATAACTAGGTGTCAGAAAGAAAAGTCAATTTTTATTTTTTTTGAGGTGCATATTTACATTTTTCCTCTTCTGAGAGGATCTGTAGAAGAAGATATGATATAAACACAAGTCCAGAGCAGCTAAAGAGACAAGTTTAATGCAAGCATAAGCAACACAGGCCTTTGCCTTGGGCAGCAGGCTGCTGGGGTAGCAAAGTGATGATTGCCAAGTGCCTGCTTGGCCAATGAAAGCCTTTACCTGCTGTTGGAGCCGTTTCTGCTACAGCAGGGACCATGTTTCCTTCCTCGGCAGCTGCTGGAGGACCCAGTGCATGAGGGCAGGTCCCCAGGATATGTGGCACCCGTTCCGGTTTTTCCTTCCCTCCTTCTGCCCTGACACCTGCCTCTCCTCTCCAAGCAGCAAAGGTAACTTTGCGTGTGCTGCTCAGTTAACTTCTGTAAGGGAAGGCGGAGTTACTGACATACTAGAATAAGACTCTTGAACATGACTTCATTTATTTAAAAATATTTATGAGTTTTTCCTCTAAAATGCAGAACACTGAGTTCTAGGAATGATCTATGTATCTGACTGAGCCTTTGCCACTCATGAGTAATGCAGTCCTATCAATCTCAAGCCATTTCATCTCACCATTGTACGTGCTCTTTAATTCTCTCCCCCACACGCTTACATTAAAAATGTGATATATCCACACACATGAAAATATATAAAAAATGATGTCAAGAAATAATATAAATCTAACCTCTTTTAAGTATATTAACAAAACCAGCAAGACAGTTTTCCGTATTCTCTGGTCAAATTTACTCTTGTTATATATCCATTAAGAGATGGATAAGCCCAGCAACTTCACACTTGTGTTGTGGATTGCATCAGGACTGATCATCAGGAGTTGGACTCGATGATTGTAGGTCCCTTCCAACTTGGATATTCTTTGATATTCTGTGATCATCAAGGCAGATCACAGCTGCATTCAACTTAGAGAAATTTGCAATGAGTTAATGAAGTTGGAAGTGTTCATGTTAGAGAAACCTGCAGTGCTAGAGTGGCTTTAAAACAAGATCCCTGACATGCCGTTGATGTTGCTTAACTCTTAGTACTAATGAGTTTAAGTGGCTTAGTTATCTTAAACTGCTCTAAAGGCTTAGACTGATTTAAGCAGTTTAGCTTATAGCCATGCCAGTCATGGTTCATAGGGTTGACGGATCCTGATTAAAGTAATGTATGGTCAGGAGGCATCAGCTCATACAGTTCAACTCTGGTGAATGTTCAACATTTTGAAAACTTTAATTTCCAGGCTTTTTTCTTTTAAATGGAGGACTACCACATGTGAAAATAGGGGCTTTGTTGCACTGAGGTTCAGTGCAGACATGTATTTCCGACAGCAAGGATGTTCCCAAATATTAACACTGGATCTAGGAGTTGATCTGAAATTCTGAAACAGTACTTCAGTGCTCTTTGGCATTGGAATTTGGCATTTCCTTGCTTTTTATTTTTCACTGGTGTCTTAGGATTTTCACCTAGGAATAGATTACTGAAATAATGCCTAGCTCTTGTGCAGCACTTACCATCTGCTTGGTAAAGTAGCTGCTTGCATTGCCCACTCCAGTTTGAAGAAACACAGTTGACAATCTCAAGTTTTGAAGGTTTGCAACAGCTATTTTGTTTGACATAGTAAGAAGGACACCAGTGCCTCTTCTTTCTCCTTGAGGAGGGAACATGCTGTTCCCATGAAACAAGATTGGATTGAGGACTGAAGTTCAAGACCCATCAGATTAGCAGTCTGTCTGGAAGCATTTGTGTAACAGGCAAAAATAAAGGACCGTCATAAGCATCAGGAAGAGTTTAAGGGCACGCAGAAGAGAAAGGAGTGCAAAGACCTGGGTTAGGCGGAGACCGCAGAGGGCCCCAAAGGTAATGATGCTGAACACAATCCCTTCAACTCTATAATGGAACATGTTAGCTTTGCTAATCATCATCTGCAGAGTGCAGCTTTTTCCAGCACCAATTGATTGTAATTATATTCTGCATTACCACTGTTAATGCTGAAAGGCTGTCTGGAGCTCAAGCTATGAAGGAGGGTTGCAACCCTGCTTTTCTTTTTAGTGTCCCTTAAGCTGAGGGGTTCCATGGCTAGGTGGTCAGCCTCATCTTACTATTACAACTCCTTGCTCCTGCTGAGAGTATATGTGCTCATTGGCAGTGAGGTCCTCGAAGGAGGGGTTGCTCTGCCATTGGCTCAGTTGGAAATGTAAGAATGGACCTTGCTGAATGAATATTTATGTCTGAAAGATGCTTAACATGCTTGGCACACTGCTAGAAATACTTCACTAATAATAACAGTAGTAATGTCTTTCCAGTAGAGATCTTTACAAACACAGAAGAGAAAAGAAGTAAGAGGAGTAAAACACTATCCATTCGTCTTGGAGCACTTTCAGGAAAATCCTTCACCAGGGACAACTCAGAGTTAAAAACTACTTTTGCTGCTGCCACAAGCTCCAGCTGGTGAAAGGAAAGGGTCTGTTTACTTTCGTTTTGGATGAAGAGGTAATGTTTATGTGTTCTGAGTTTTCAGACAATGACATAGAAACACTAAAGAGGGTAAGAGAGAGCTAGATAACAACGAATGAGAAAATGAGAAAATGCCAAGCATTCGTGGGGCCTTTAGTTTAGTTTTTAGTGTGTTTGGCACAGACACATTAGTCATAGGCACACGTCATGTGTCATTTGGGCTCTGCCTCGCTTCTGTCATTTTAGGATGAGACATGGAGCATTCCCCTGCTCCTCTTTCACCAGTCATTCCCAGTCCTTTAGCACCGTCATCACTTCACTGCTTTACTGTTATAAATACCTTCACCAACTGCTTTGTGAGGAAAGAGGTTGTTACTGCATCCATATGACTCATGGGAAACTGGATGACAAGGATATTAAGTGGTTTATCCAAGGATACTCTGAAAACCTGGGCAAGTCAGGGAGCTGGACCTGCATCTCCCAAGTTCCAGCCTTTCTTTAAGGAGACAGGACTTTAACAGAGGATGCTCGTACTCTCCTAGGAAGCTTGTCAACCACTTGCTTAAAATCTCTAGAATAAAAGTACACAGAGTAAATCGACCCTTTGTGTTAGAACAGACATTGGAAAAAATGTATTAACTCTTTAAATTTCAAAGGTTAATTGTGCCTTTAAATAGGCACACTTTACTGCTAAAAGCTTTGGGTTATATATCCAAGCTTACATAACACAAAGGTGTAATCAGTTCTGAAGCAGAGTACAGTAGCACTTCTACTGCATGCAGCAATTTTGTAAGAAATCACAGAACAGCTTATAAAAAGGACATGAGATTATTTGTGTGTTTGTAGCCTGGATCAACCTTTTCTAAAAAGCTAATGGGTGAGAGGGATCAGAAATTGAAACCCCGTTCTGCTGGTTCCTAATGGTCCCAGCAAGATCCCTAATTATGGGAAGTCATGGAGGAACTAAACAAAGCCACACAAAAGACTGTATCTGGCTTTGCAAAGCAAAAACGGAAAGCACACTGGGAATCCAGAGAAAAATACCTGCACAAACAATGTGAAAGAAGAAAATCTAAAGCTTGGAGTTTTTTCTGCTCTATTGTTTGAGACAATAGGGATTCAGAAAAGAATTAGTCTCCATCAAAAGGTAGAGGAGTTGGAGGAGTAAGACTGCTGTCAAAGATGGGAAAAACATGTCAGAACCAGAATCTTTACTTGCTCTGTGATGTCACCCCATCTGTGTAAAGCTGTGAAGTCAGTAGTGAGGACATCATCACAATGCCTGGGTGACTGATCAGACGTGGCTTTCCTTCACAGAAGAGCCTGCAGAAAGTGAGAGAAAAAAAGGTGACTGTGCAGTCTGAATTACCTCTCTTGCCACCAAGAGGAAAGACAGAGAAAAGGAGATAGTCTATGATGCAAAAAGAGAGAGTCCAGGAGATGTGAGGATTTATCCCAGTGCTAGGCAAAGGTCTTACAAGCATGGAAATACAGGAACCGTTCTTGTGTTGAAAGTGCGGATCCTGGAATGATTCTCCCTGGCAAAGCAGGTGATCAGAAGGGTTTTCTAATTGACGCTTGGGCTAAGACAAGAAAAAAAAGTGCAGATTTGTTCTTAAATTGATCTCAGTTTAGGATTGAGAAGATTTGAAAGATAACAGAAGGTATTTTTAAGGTATTTTTAAGGGCTATTAGAGTTCAAAGAATGAATAGAGCTTGAAGTCATTTGATAAGTGTCAGAAGGATAAATACAGAAGACTTAAAGAAGTCTTCTCTCTAAACAGAAGACTTATATATATAAATATAGAAGACTTATATGACCTTTCTTATAGGTCAGAAAGGTACTTTTTGTCTACATCTACATCTGAGACAGATGATCTCTCTTGTTAAACTTCTGCTTTTCATTTGCAAAAACTGGATGATACCTGTAACCTCTTAAAGTTGAAATAAAAGACAGCATCTTCCAGAGGGGAGTGAGCTATGTTCTGCCCTCACATCTAGTGGCCCTGAAGTCATTTTAAGTTTGATATGAAAATTGGAAAAGAGAGACCAGCTGTGGTTTCCATTAAGTAAATCCCCTTTCTAGCAAGGGTACTTAATAATTCTCTAAGCATCCCTTGGATTTGTTTACTTTTCCTTCTGCAGACATCAGACAGGACTTCTCTCTGAGCCTCAGGGCTGAATTTTGATGGCAGATGTATCCTCTGTTATTTGCAGTTACATATCAGCAGGTTAATGGGGAGGCATAGAGAAGAAAGGTTGGACAATCTAATGGAGATGTGAATGCCAGGGACTAGACCCACAGTAAGCAGTGAAAGATCTATGCTACAAATCATGTCAAAAAAAGCAAAAGCTAACATTTACCTCCTCATCAGTTTAATGCTCTCAGCTGCAGAGATAGAAAGCAGAAGGGAAATGAGGAGGAAAATCCAATCAGCCACATGGTGCCAAATGGTTTCACCTGCTCCTGGGACCACAGGTTGACACAGCTGTGAGACAGCCCCCACAAACATCCTAGTATGAGAAAAGAATTGTGTCAGGGGGACAGGTGCTGCTGATTGAAGCTCTGTGCCAGATAAATATATAAGGAAAGCTGTAATGGGCTACAGTTTTTTTTTCTTAAGGAATTCCACTTATGGAAGATTAAAAATTGTATTCATAGGCCAATTGTGTTGGTTGGAGAAGGACTCTCAAACAAACAAACAAACACTTTCTTTGGTTCTTAGACTGGCTGGCTAGAAAGAGTTAGAGCCTTTGATTTCTAAGATTCAATCCTACATACGTAAAACAGGGTTGATATCCTTTCCCCACCATATCTCAGAGTTGTTCTTATATCCATTAAAGTTGTAATAGAGGAAAAGTGTGTTTTCATGATATGGTCTAAGGCTACCAAGGTGGCTGTAATGTGGCCATAGGACACAAGCATTGTTCAGGGCTGGCCCTAAGCAGCTCATTGTGCTGTAGAGACATGCAGTATGGTACTGTACTGACAGTACCGGGGAGAAATATGCACAGGGAAAATAGCAGTGTGTTCCGTGAAGGATTCAGCTCGTGTGCAGGATACAAGTTGTGATGATAGATGGGGAACAAGGAAAGTAAGAATGAGCATGTTTGTTTATTTGATCCATGACTCTATGAGATGGTAAGTCCAATTCTTGGACCAGAGCAACCGTACCATGGCTGCAGGATGCACTGTGCTGAATCAGTACATACTTGCTCTGCTGTGTCAAATGCTTTTTAAAGAAGTGAAGGGACACTCTGTTCTGGCAGATTGTATATCATGCAGTCTGCCTGTGCTTCACTGACTTCACGATGAGTCAAGTATGGTCTGTCCTTCCACAGCTGGTGTAAGTCCCCTATATGAATATAAAGAATCTTAAATGCCATTCTGTGAGCTTTGGCTGGAAAGATTGTTAAAATGTACTTGCATCTGATCTAGATAAAATTTGTAGCACTCAGTGACCCGGTAGCACAAGGCCACATATCGATAATTGTAGAGTCGCTGTTCAGGTTCCCCAGTTCCCCATGCGAAGTGTGGTACAGGTTCCTCAGACAAAACAGCTTGTGATCCTGCAGTTGAAGATAATATCACAGTGCCCTACCTCCAACAAGGAACAAAAGTTTCATAGGCAGTTTTAATCCTGGCATTTCCTACCTGTGAGTGCGTGGTTTTGTGCCCTTGATGTTCTTTTTGTGTGTCATATGATCGTAAGTCTACGCTCCTGAGTGTTTTCCACACAGAACTTGGGTATTTTGTCTATAGCTCTTTAACAGTGAGCTTTTGTGTCTTCCTTTGCAGAACTTTTGCTACCGCTCTATTTGTAATCCTCAGTGATCAATTCTGCAATGAAACAAAGCAGCCTAAGACATGATTGCTTAAGCATCTACAGTAATGAGACTAAATGTTTTGGCATTGAGGAGCTGCTCTAAACAGAGCTTCTTTTGTGATAGATGCCTACTGGAAGTTATTGAAATCTCATATCAGTGTTTTTGTTAAGTTTTGAAACATACTGCTTCCTTTATTACCTGCATCCTTAGCAATTCTTTTTGTCATTCAACAAATTAATAACGCAGCTGTGTTAGAAGCCAGTTTTGCATTTGAACTTGAGGGCGACTTTCACCAGAAGGCAATTCAGTTACGTACTGTGTCAGGTGCAAGGTGCTGGGGCCAACCTGGGACAAATACTGAGCTGGTTTGTTACTGGGCTCTTGGATGTGGATCTGCTTTCATGCCTCTGCCAGGAAGGGATGAGCAGCCTTCCTCACCGTGAGGCTGTTCCCTCTGTCCCTAACTGTTGTCCCATTAGGAGCTAGAGCAGCTAGTCTGATTTTCAAATGGGAGCTTGCCCTCGGTAAGATCAAAAAGCTTCATGCTGAGAACTGAATGCACTTTTAAACAAATGCAGCACCTCTCCAGAGCAGTGTCAGGTTTTCCAGCGACAAAGCAAGTGAAGTTATCTGCTCTACTCCAGTGACAGAAAAGGGAAGGAAGGGGTGGGAGGAGTGGTGGTGACCCTGCACAGAGATCAGAGCAGGAAGGACAGATCATGCTGATAGCCCTGATGCTGGAAATAGCAGCTGTCTGCGCACTCTGAACACAGTTGACCAGAGGTGCTGGCTGCAGAAGGCTTTGTGGCTCTCCGGTGCTCTAGAATAGGCAAAATAGGAAGCTGGGTTGTAGCTGGTTTGCATGCTTTGGTTTCCTGCTCTAGGAAGTTAACTGCAGTCTTGATTCCTACCCCCAGCCCTGCACCTGCCTACACAGGGCCTTGATTATCTCTCTTTGTCTTCAAAGTGCACTTTTTCCCACTCGCTGCTAAATCCCTGCCCATTCTTGTGTCTGGTCCATCAAGAGAGCTTAGTAGCGCTCCTTCATAATAAGGATGCTCATTTAGTTCCAGTGGTGGCAGTCTGTGTGGTCATACTGAACATCTTTGGTTCCATCCCCTGCTGCCTACCTCTGCAGGGCGGGCTGCTGCAGGTCTAGGAGTAATGTGATGGATTGTCTCACATGGCTGAAGTGTGTGAAGGGACAATGAGCATTCCCCCTAACTGCCAGCAAGGGTAAATATTGGCTTTATTAGTGGGCACTTCTCTCTTTTTCTTGCCAGCATTTCAGTGTTGCAACAGCATCGTTAGTTCTTGTCTGCTTACTGCTGAGGCCGTGCTGACTGGGAGACTGCCCATGTCCCTTTGAATCCAGGAGAGTGAGGGGAGCATTTTCCCCCGTGTTACAGCCAAACCCATCTTCTTCCAGTGTGGCACAAGCCTGCTGCACGAGCTTCATGCTGGAAGTGTTGAGGGAGAGGGGTGGCAGAGCAGCAAAAGATGGAAGTGTGGCCAGAAGGCTGGTGCCCCTGATACCCCGGACATGGAAGCTGCAGCTGTGCTTTCAGCAGTGGCAGCAGGGCAGAAGAAAAGTGAGCAGCATCTCCTCTGTCCCTAGGGGCAGACCCCACTCTAATCCTGACAATGTGATGGGGGGCAGCCCCAGTTTTGTCTGCACCCTGAGGCCCTGCCAGCTGATCACAGGGGGGAGCCAGGGCAGTGCTTCTGCAGGGGAGAGGGAACTAACAGATGGAAACAGAGAGGGTGCCATATATTGGGGGAGTGTTTGGTGCTCAGGAGTATTTGTCCTGGGGACAGTCCTAGCTTATTGAGGGCAGCAGACTGGGGATTGCAGTGCATTCTGTGATCCAAAGGTTAAAAAGAACTTTATTAGGCTTAGAAAGTGCAGAAATAAAGCAAGGAAGCCAAGCCAGCTCACAGAATATAGCCCAAGAGATCGTTTAACATATTTATGTAGATTTACACAGAATTGCTTACTAAATTGCTAGGCCTTGCTGTTGCATATAAGTTGCAAAGCATAAAACAAATGCAGCTTCCTAACCTCTTCTTGTTTTCTGATGCACGAAGTATGTACAGCAGGTTTGTGTGGATCTCATAAAAGGTTGGAGGGGTGATGTTTCCCACAGCGAGCTGTGCGCAGGCTGGATCAGAGCAGTGCCCCTGCTGACCCTAAGCACACTGCTGACCTTGCACACAGGGAGCACTGTGCAGTACTATGTTTCCCTTGTAGGCAAGGCTTCGCTCTGGTTTAGGAATTGGGGAACAGCTCAAGGTAAACCAAAAGAGCCTTCTGAAGTCTAAGGGGTGGTTACCCAGTCCTTTGCACTGGTTTAAAACTCATCTTTAAAACTTACTTACAAGCTTATTTTTTAATCCATTTTAAATTAAATCAGTGCATTTTTCTTGTGATAGCAGGGGCAAAGAGAAGAAAGGAAGGGAAGAAGGCAGAAACAAACCTGTTGGATGTGTATGTGCACGCAGCCTTTAAGAGCAAGGCCTAGCTCTGGCATTTGGATGTAGCTCTTTCTTTTCTCTCAAAAAGTAAAAGTCCAGAAACTTTACTGGCTGCCAGCCATTGATAGTAAACCTGGGTGGGACAGTCTCAGGTTATACTAGTTACCTTCTCCTTACGATTTCAAACAAGGACAGCAGAGCAGAAGCATGCGTGGAGTTGAGCGAAGGGATAAGGAGGTGTCAGCATCTCTTAAAATAATGCTTTCTCTGCCAATAACTTGCTCTTTTCCAGTGGACAAGTCATTCAGTTTCTATGTGCCCGGGATGGTGCCTTGATGGCACAGAGTCTTCTTTGGTGACACTGGTTTCAGGTATTGCTCTTTCACTTCCCGACATCATCCTTTCCTTCCCTTTCTTCTCCCTCCAAAGCTCATTCCTGCTCCTGTGCCACTGCATGTTACTGCCGTGTTCATCAGTCAGCATTTGCCCAGCAGTATTATCAGTCTGTTAATTGCCGAGACTGTAAAATATATATTTAAAAAAAAAAAAAGGATTTTGTGAGGTTTGTTTGGAACAGTTACACCATCTGGTTCATGGAGCAGTGCACAACTGAGGGTCGACCTTCTGGGAGGTGGAGATGGCACAAGGGATTAGTGAGGAAGATGCAGAAGCGGCAGGCACCGCAGACCTTGCTGCCACCACATTCTTCGTATTGACAAACCACAGCCTCCATTTCAGCACTAAACAGCAGTGAGAGGATGTGCCATGAGTCATTACTAAAGGATGTTTGCAAAGTGTTATGAGATCCTTACAGATACAATGCAGAGAAATGTCCCTGAAGAGCAGAAATCTCTGTTCTTACCCTGCAAGATTTGCTAGGCAGAAAGTAATAAACAAGAACTATTGGGGGTCATGGTTAGCCTTAGAGCATGAACTCCAGCTTGGGAAGGTGAGACCTGGATTGTGTAAGAACTGCATATTTTGAGAAGAGGGTGGGGAGAGGTGAGGGGGTTTTAAGTTGCAGATACTTGGTGGTGGTCTAATAGCAAGAAGGTAGAGACGAGACTCACAGCTATAGGTTAAGCTTTTGACCCTGTTCAGTATGTGGTGGGCTGAGCAATTTTAGTCTAGCAGGCTGAGAATTTTGACAGCAATAAAGCTATAATTTGCAGTTACCAGTGTAAATGTTATAATTCTCCCACTCCATGATAATTTGTTGTCATTCTCCCCCAGCTCACTTGTCCTGTGTGTGGTGCTGGCAGAAGTGTTTGTGTCGTAATGCTGTGAACCAGATAACCATTTTGAAGGGAAAGTTATTTTTCACCCTGAGCTAATTCAGCAGACAGCTGCATGAACACTAGGGTCAAGGAAGAGTGTGGTGCAGGAGCATGAATGAATGGTTAAAGGTGAGGAGCATCAAGGCTCTTTGAATCAAGTTTAGCATCACTGATGTCTCAGTCTAACCAGAGCAAAAGAGGGAAATGAGCTCTTGCCTATCTTCTAGAAGCCTTGACTTCTGCATTTTTAAAAGACGGATGAGCAGAAAATATGCACCAAGACTTGACAGATAATTACAGCCAGGAGAGAAAAAGGAGGAAGGGAAAAATTAAACAGGTTGGGCAGAAAGATCTTATACAAGCATTTTGTGTCGCAGAAATCTGTTTGTAAATGAAAAAAAACACAGGGAGCCCTCTTTCAGTGTGTCCCTTGATTTGGCTGCAAGTTCACAGCTCTCATGAGCTTCTGTATCCCCCAGTGAGGTACTGGGGACAGTCACCATCGCACTCACACACCCTGTGCTGTGCAGCCCTGCTGCCACTTTGGGTCACCAAGTAAGCTGGATCACCTTGCTGATCTGGCCAAAAACTTGCCTGTCAGTAATCACTAGATCTCGGGCAAATGAAGGGCTTGAAACATGTAGCAGCACAGGTTGAGAAGTTTAAGACAATTTGAAACAGCTGAGAGGCAGATCAGGGACCTATGGTTCCTCATCCCATAGCACACCTAATGTGGGAGCAAGAAGGTAGTGTTCAGGGAATACAGTTGGCCATGTCGTGCACTAGAGGTTATGCTAGGCAAATAGTTACAACCAAGCAAAAGCTGTTTTACAGAGCTCTGAGATCAGGGCTTTGTTGTGTTAAATGTTTTGTTTGTGAGACCAAAGTAGAGTGTTTCTGCTCTGAAAAGACACCAGACTCCAGAGCCAGCTCGGATGTGATGGGAAAAGTTGTCATCAGCACAGGAACATTCAGTGTCCAACAGGTAACAACTCCTCTGCAGTGACATTGCTGCTGGTTTTGGGGGGACTTGAGATGGGATTTGATTGAGGAGGGGTTTGCTTCTATGACTAGGAGAGATGGGGGGGGAAGAGAGGAGAAAAGAGGGAAGAGAAGTTGTGAGAATCTGTTGTGGAGGGAACACAGTTCTGCGTCTGTTCCTGCCAGCCTCCAATACAACGACCCGTGCACCTGGCTCTTTGATATACATATCTTACCTTTTATTTTTTTCCCCACAAGCCTGAAGACCCTGGGGTAAAAGACTCCCTATGGCTCTTTGTCTCTGTAAAATGAGCTGGTCTTGTGTAGTAGCTGGTGTGAGGGATATTTGTTTTTAGGGGAGCTTTTGCAGAACCAAAGAAGCGAGGACCCCTATGACAGCAAAAATCTCTTTTTTCTTCACTTGTAAGCTGCTGCTGTACACTGCTAAGCTGTTAACCCAAATACGACTGTATTTCAGGAGCAGGAAAAGACCTTGTAAAACCCTGAGGGATCCCATGGGATGGGATGCACTAGGCCAATGTGAAAATCACGCAGCACTTGTGCTTTAATTGCCAGCTCTGTCCTTGCTCGTGAAGTCAGCATGCTCTTCTGACTGGGCTCCCCATAGGCTTTCTGCCAGCCCAGTTATTGCAGAAATTCTGCATCATTTTGTATGGTGGTTTTTGTATGGCACAGCTTTAAGCACTGCAGGCTTGGTTCTCCTTTTTTGGAGATTGGTCTCCTTTTTGTTTTTATTTATCGCTTGCTTTTATTCTGCCCTTTGTTTCTTTCACCGTATTGTTCATTTATTTGCACTCCCTTTGTGCCTTGTCTCAAGGCTGTGAGCAGCGTCTCAGTACAGGGAATTCATTGCGCTAACACGTCAGAGTGGAAAGAGCTCCCATTCAGGCACAGGAGTATTTTTTTAAAGGGGAAACCGTGTTATCCACAGCTTCAGGTTTGTACAGTGCGATGTACAAAGACTGTCCCCTTTGGCATGGCTTTGTCTCCTGCTGCTTATGACGGAGTATGAATTGAGGAACAGAGAAATAACGACAAAGGAGCTAGCTGGAGCCTGCTGAAGGGGAAGCGAGAGCAAGCAGGGCCGATGTCCAAAGCCACAGGCCACAGAGGGATCCCATGGAGCACAATCCTGACTTGGTGCAAGACATCGAACAGGCAGGTGGGAGCAGAGAGTGGGGGCTGCACCTCGGGGTGAGGTGTCACATTTCTGCTCCTGAGCTGCTGCAGTTCCCGAGAGCACTGCCTCCAGCTACTCTCAGTTTAAACGTGCACTCAAATGTTCAGCTGAGAAATGCAGCAGGGGAAAAGCAAGTACATACCCCTACATCTGCGTGGTGGGAGAGGACAGCCTAACTGCCAGGCAGCCCTGCAAAATCTGTCTCTGAATGTGAGTCAGTGCTGGGGCTCCCATGAGAGGTTCAAGAGAGTGGTGGGGCCACTGGAGAAGCAGGTTGCCGTGTCAGCAGTGAGAAGACTGATATGAACAGAGATGCTTGGGAGAGGAAAAATAAAGGTGCCTTTTTAACTCCACAGCAGTACCCGGCACACAGCAACCTTCCTGAAACAGGACTGCAAGGCAGGCAAAACAAGTCCCATCAGTGCTCGCTGTAGTAGCTTTGGCCTGTGCTGAGCCTGGCCTGAAAGAGCTACTTCAAGAAAAAGGAGGTGCGGGTGGAAAAGGCAATGGACACAGCTGGTGCCTGCAGGCAAGAACAGTGGGGAAGGAAACTGAAGGTCCTGAAACTAGGCAAAGCCATAGCGTGAAAAGCTCTATAAAAAGCAAGTACCCTGATTCCTTGTTGCCTTCTGTAGCTGCTTCTGCTGACACCAGTGTGTGGTCGCTGTCTTGGAGAGCGCTCAGCAAGCAGCAAGTGCTGCAAGGCAGCAAGGGAAGGTGGTTTGAGCTGGTGCCCTGTAATGAAAGGAGAACTTGCAGAGTTGCTTAACACAAGAGGAGATTCATGAAAACACAGAATCTGTTTGCCCCATATGTGAGTACTTAGCAGTAGCTGGCTCACACTGTGACTTGGTATTGGTCCTTGGCAAGACCGTAGAGCTCCAGAGCTGCTCTGGTTTAAATTCATGTGCTGACATTTCCACCTGAGCAGCTACATTTGGCTTCCAAGCACCGCTGCTGAATTACTACGTATTTTACACTGCAAGAAGATGTGTGCAGATACCCATGTCTTGTATCTGAATAAACTTTTCAGGTTTATCCTTCAGATGGTGGATATTTCTTTGTGTGTTATAAGATTCAGAGACTTCATTTCAGAGATCAGTGTGACTTCTAATAAGCAATTAAGTCCATGGCAAGTCAATCACTCTATAATTAGCTCCAATCTGTGTTCCCATTAGCTACAACATCCTTTACCTGCCATTGAGCCAGCAGTAAAAGGTGTGAAAATCCTTGTGACCTTGGAAATGCATCCAAAAAAAACAAAGCAAAGCCTTCCGGTCAGACTCTTGCAGACAACTGAGAACACACAGGAGGAGATGCCTGTTGGAGAAATCACTGCTGAGGAAATCCTCAGCTGTGCTATTTAGTAAAGCTTACTTCTTTTTATTAGTCCTGAGAAGCTGTGACAGGTAATTTCACTGATGGGAGAGTAAGGATAAACAGAAAAGCAGGCATTATTCAAGGATTTGGCTGCAGTAGCAACATTTTTCACAGTAGCCACGGTCTCTAGTCTCCCACATGCCTCACCCAAAACTCACTGTGGGTCCACATGCACACCAGCTTATAGAGATGATCCAGCTGATTATACTCCTGACTTAAAGATGATTTCTAAGTGAGGCTAGCAAAGGCAACGTGAGAGCCAGTGTGGTTTGATTCAGCAGAAGCAGCTTCTGGCCTGCCTCACTGGACCCTGTGCAGGAGCCAAGCTGCCACCAGGCAGCTCCTGCCCCTGCCTGCTCAGCATCCATGCTGGAAGCTCGCAAACCCACAGGGGAAGCACAGATCCTGCTGGCTCTTGGCCATTCCGCATGGCCCTGGGCTCAGACTTGGTTGGTGTCTGTTTGGGACAGTGGAGAATTTGCCTCACAACCGTCCCCACTAAGGCACTTCTTGTTTGGATGTATATCACTCTTGAAGTAGGTCTAGCTTTACAGGCAAGGCCAGATATTTTTAAAGCAATGTAACAAAGTGAAGACACAGGCATTTAACAGGATTTTAAGATGCTGCCAGGCACTGCAGGGAAGATAAATACCTTACTTGTACTAATTCCTAAGTTGGGGTACTGCATAAACCAGATTGCAGCTTGGGCTTGGTTCTCTCACTACTATGTGTTTATGTAACAGTTGCTCTGAATGGATCCTATCTAGTGTTTCTGTAATATGCCACAACGCAGTGATAAACTTGGAAGCTAGTATTCTCTCCAGTAATATTCTCTTGCTTTTTAATATCTCGTGGTATTTTAGTGTGTGCATTTTTCATCAGATGCAAATGACTACTGGGGGTGCCTTGTCACAAAGAAAACAGCTCTCCTGTGTTCCAGTTAGCAGGTACCATTTAGGGTGCGAACAAAGCTAGAGATGGGCAGGACTTAAAAGGAAGAGCATTCCTCATCAGTGCCTCCCCCCCGCCACACACACTTTTAATGGCAAATATTGCCACAAACAGCAAAATACTAGAAGTGAATAGTCTGGACAGCCCATCAAAACCATTCAGTAGGTCTGTGCAGAGCATGGGTAACTATAATCAGCTCATTTTTAACGCTGTCACTTGAACAGCTGTGTGCTGATAGCAGCATTATCCAAATAAGAGAGAAGCTGCTCCTCTGCAGAGCTCTCTGGCTTCCTAAGCACTCCTCGGTTGCACCAAAACAAAGGGCCAAGTCGGAAAGTGACAGAGGCTATGTATGTGTGGGGGAAAACTTCCAGGCGTGGCAGCAAGATTCACATGTAAAGATGCTGGATGGGCATCCAGCAGTATCCCAAAGAGCAGCATGCTTGTGAGGGGAAGAAAAATAAGCCAGCTGAAGGGGCTGATCCTGCAAAGACTTTGGGGTAGTGACTTGTTACTAAAGCTGGGGGGAGAAAACCAAAAGGAGCAGAAATTTCATGCTTTTTATTTCTGTGTGTGATTTTTACACAGAACCATCATGTTTTTACTAAGTTATCATTTTTCAAATGTATCATTTGGGTTCAGCTGGAGCATTCAGAGTGACTCAGGGTACTTTTTCTTCTCATTGTTGACCTTTTGCTTCATAGAAAGTTTAAAAATGGAAAATTCTCTCTTTCCATTCTGCTAGACACAATGTCATTGCCATCGATGTATGCTCTTGCAGAGACAGCACAACTTTGCCTTGTATTTTCCTGATGAAGACCTGCTGCTGAACTGTGTTCTGGACTTTTTTTCTGGGAATGGTTCATGCAGCCCCTGAAAAAATCTTGGTTACATTGTGGGGAGCTGGAAGGGTGAGAGGAGCCTGCAGTAGTTCCCTTTGTAAGGAGCAGTTTCCTGCACTGTGCAGATTTGTTGTGATTTATGACCCAAAGAAACACTTGCTGTTCAGATGGGGTGGCTCGTCCAGCCCTGGAATAGCTCCTGTGTACTCAGTGCCCCTCTAACAATTTCACAGATACTGCTCTTCAGAGACAGGTGCTAACTAGACGCTGCAGCTATTACTACCTGGCAGAGTTTCTCAGCAGTGCCCCCAAAATTTTATGCCTGAGGGAACATATCCTGTTTCATTTCACCAGACAAATGTTTTTTAACCTTTTTCCAATTTGCCAGCCACTAAAAATTCCAGCAGAGTTGTGGACTCCTATGGGTTGAGTTGGTTTCCTTTTCTTGTTTTTTTATCTGTGGTCATCTTAAAAATAATTCATGGACCCTTGGGATCTCACATACTATGGGATGAAAACTACAGTACTAGATCAATAAACTGATCCACTGATGAAATGAGCAGGTCTAATCCCAGATGCAAGTAGTGCAGAAATAGGGTGCAGAGTTAGTCCTACTTTGTTTGTTTGTGGTTTGATAATGTGTTCTTGTGGATAAGGCCCTGGTGTAGCAGTCAGGAGACTGGGTAGCAAGCAGGACCTATAGCTGTGCAACATGCTCTGCAAAGCAGAAAGTGTGGTTGATACTTGTGGAGAGATGGGACAGGTACTTAGATCAATATTTTGGAGTCGTGGAAGCAATATTAAATAGAAAACTGGCTTCTAAAAAGGGCAAGTAGCCAAGCATGGTTATTTGTTGTGGCAAGTTCTGAAAAAGACTTTTCCTGAGGTCCTGTGGTACTGCAGAGAGACCTTTTCTGTGACATTACCAGAAGCTGGCTTCCTGGGGTGATGACAGTGGTAAAAGTGCTTAACATTTTTGTGACAGGGAGAGCCTGTCCATGTCCTGGTGCCATCAGAAGGAATTTCCTCTTCAGTGTGAAGAAGACTTGTTTCTTCTGTATTGCAGGAGGTAGTGGGAACACAATACTTCATTCAGAAGTTCAGCACATCTCCAGTTAAGACTGCATGAGCTGGCTGCAATTCAGCCTACTCTTTAACAATGCCTTCAACCTTTTAACTTTGCCAACAGGCTTTGGAAGAGCACCACATTCAACTAATAAAATACAAGGGCTAAATTTGCCATTCCCAATCCAAATTGCTGTCAGATCACAACCTGCTGGCAGGATATCGTTGCCATGTCTTACACCTTCTTTGTAAAATTACTGGGTTGGTGAAGCTATCTGTGAGAGGTCAGGAAAGTTTTTGCAGGAGTTTTGTGGAGAACTGAATACCCAGGAATACGAGAGTGTCTTGTCTTCCTACTAAACATGCCATCAGCCTACTGGGTAAAAACATAGGAACCATCTAGGTACTGTTTTTCTAAGCTGGGTAAGTGATATCTGCACTCTTGCTATTTGGATATGCCTCCAGATGCTGAGGAGGTTCCAGCAAATCTGTGGCTAATTCTTCATGTCTCACAACACCGGAATAATTTAACTAGTACTTGCTGCTGTTCCGAACTGCTGGTTTTTACAGCTGGATGTCTGGAAACCAGAGAATTTGTTTCTGGTGATCAGTTTTAACCACGGATTGAATGAGAATTTGTCCCAGAATGGGAAACAGTATAGGAAGGTGTCAAATAATTTCCATGGTTGGAAATGAAAGCTTCCAAACCTTTTCAGAAAGCACCTTCTGAAAGAAAAGAAGATACAAGGAGGAGAGGCCTGTGTCCTATTTTCTGCAAGGAATCAGTCCTAATTTGGTGGATTAAGAGAATGGCATGCTTGGGGTTTAGCCTGTGTGAGGTCCAGAAATAAGAGGTTCAGGAACATCCCTTCTTTTGTAGGTACACTGAGTATTTCAAGCATGATGTTCTATGTTCTGGCTGTCCTGCACCAGAATAAATCTAAGTTGTTTCCACTGCAGACAGAAAGACAGAACATCCTGTGGGTTAGAGCTGAATCTTCATGTTCAGAGTCAACCAGGGATCATCCCAGACAATTGCTCATGACCTACTGCGCCTGTATGCAGATTTTACTCTACATCTGACCTCACATCCCCTCCATGTATCTGCTAAACACTGCAGATGTCACGCTGATCCCTAGGACTTGAAAGTACAGAGTGCTTGTCTAATAATCTTGTTACTCCTGGAAGGCTTTCCAGGAGCGGAATGTGCTGTTCAGGTCTGATACTGCCTTTAGTGTGTCCAGCCCCCACCTGTCTTTAATCATATGCACTGATACACCATTAAAAAGCTGCCTTGTAGCTACTCCTCAGCTTTCATCTTGGTGTATGTCCCTGCTTTGTTGGTTCAGAGACCAACTACAGTAACACTTGGCATTTACAAAACACTGTATGTAACCTGCGCAGAGCGTTGTCCTGATAGAAGGCTGCTGACCCACATGCCATCTGTATGAATTAGGTCATACTGGCTGTGTTTTGTCTTCGCAGTACAGATAAGGGACTTATCCTTCTGGAAAGTGGGCTGGAAGTCAGTGCAAGGATTTTACTCCCAGCAGTGCTTGTGGTGTTTGATTTACTGGCCCTAAGTGGAGATAACAGAAACAAAGGGGAAAAAAGGTCATAAAGTGCAATGTGTTTATTCTGCCCCAGCGAGAGGGTGCCATGTGTATGAGCCTGGGCACTGCCCAGAAGGGAGGATGTCTCTGCACTGCCTCTAAATAGAAGTCTGTGTTATTGTAGTGATCCTGGGAGATCCCAGCAAGAGGCAAGCCTTATTTTACTATCTGTAAGCAAATGCGTAGCAATATGCCGTTCTTGCCCTACAACCATGACAGTATGTTTGCTGGGAGGGAAGCTGAAGGATCCAGCTCATGAAGAACCAAGAGGAGCTACGACTTCCCACGTCACATTAGAACTTGTGGCAGAGCCAAAACATAAACCCCTTCCCCCCCTTGGTGCTTAACCATCCTGTCTCCAAATGTCCCTCCGCCGCTGTGCCTGCAAAGCCGTCGTTCTGAAGAGTATTAGTATCTGCCTCTGAAGTGACTTCAGCGCAGTTTCTCTCTTCCTCACCCCCGCACCCTCTCTTATTAATTTGAAAACTCCTATTTATAAACCTGCTCAAGCCTGCTTGTTCAGGGAGGAGGAGCCGAAACGCTCAGCACACAGGCTAGGATACTCAGCAGAGATGCAGGCAGAGCTACTTCTCACTCAAAGGGTAATAACCAGATGGAACAAGTCAGCAGGAAGAGTGCCTGAAATGTCACAGAAATGAGATCAAGCAACAGCTAGAGCTTTGTGTCTGCAGGCAGAAGGGGGAGAATCACAGGATCTCAGGAAAGAGTAAGAAAGACGGGCTGAGCGGAAGGAAAATACGTAAGCGGATAAGCGCATTGCACTGAATGGCCCAGTCGTCTCCCCAGACTTTCATTCTTCTGTTACGCATTTTTGACGCTCTCTCCCAGCCCCTCTGACAGCGATGAACAGGAGGCCTAAAGAGCTGGCTTGCTGCAAAAAGTGTGCCATGCTGCTGACTGTGGAGTGACTTGTCACCTCTGTTGTTAAACAGATCACTTCCCTCCCTGCATCTCACAGAGATGCACAACCCTTGTTAAACTTGGGCTGGCCTGCAATTTCTGTAGCTCCTGGTGGTTTTGTGCTGTCAAGCTAGAGAACAGGCTGATGACAACATGAACCCCTGTGATGGAAGAAGTAAGTACCTAAATAGCTGTCCTACATTGTATGGCACTATATACAACCACTTGACTTCCCTTAACTCTCCTTCTGGCTGTGTTTTATGTTAATGATCCAGACACGACCCAACTACCTCTGTTGTTCTAGAGAACCCCAGGACCATTTTGGGAGACTAGGTAAGTTCATCTGCTGTGAAGAAATAAAAAAAATAAAAAAAGTCGGTTCCTAAGGTTTATGCAAAGAATAAACAAAACTGCAGTTAGCCAGAAGGAGTTACATTCATGGGGAGAAACAGAACCACATTGTTCAAAAAATCAGAGGAGAACAAAGAGGTTCAATGAGAATCCAAGACCAAAGCCATTTCTGCCAAGGGACTGGCATCAGTGTGCTGAACACAACCTCACCTCTTCCCCTTCCGGCTTACCAAGTGATTTCATGGAGCTCTTTGGGCTGGCACCTCCCCGAGCTGCTCTTCTTTCCTGGGTTGGTGCCAGGGAAGGCAAAGGACCTGCTGTCCCCAGCTCTCTGCTCTGCTCTTCTCCAGCCTGGATTTCCTCCGTCAGTCCTGCTAGTACCAGATTAACTCTCTCTGTTGTCTATGTTGTTAGGTGATTTGTCCTTCGATACATTATTGTTGCTTAGGGAAAACATTTTAATGCCCACAATCCCACAAAGCTAAAATCCCAATAGTTTATTGGCAGTTTATAGATCTATTAAAGGACAGTCATTCCCACAAGATGGTCACAAGGTGTTGAAGACAAGACACAACTAGGGGATGAAACAGACCGAGACAATGGGACCAAGAGTTAAGGTAACAAAAGTAACATAATGTGCACAGTTGCTCAGTTGTGGTATTTTCATCCTGATGATTTTAATGATGGTATGCTGGACACCCCAGAGTACTGGGAAATTCTTGTGATAATACCAGAAAATTTCTAAGTTACTGAATTACCTATATGTAATTGCTCTCTTTGCTGGAAAAACCTGATCCAGTTTGTGGTATCATCTGACGTATCTGAGGCATTTAAGAAGCTCTTTGCTAATATGAGGGAAAAAAGCATCAGCCTACCTATAGCATGTCTCTGCATCAAACACAAAATCAGGTGGCTTAAGAAGTGATCAATGAAGAGGGTCACAGGTCCAGAAAACCTGGTGGAAATGGGAATGATTGAAAGAAATGGCTTTTCTGGGTTTAGGAGAAAGAAGATCGAGGGGGAACATGGAAAATCATTTCTGATGGCGTTCTAAAAAGAACAGGGGTTAGTTGTTCCCTGCTTCCGTGGCAGAAGGGTTATACAACAAATAGTGGGCAGCTTTGTTTGCATAAACAAAGATTTTGGTTAAGTATCAGAAGTAGATTTATTCTGAAAATAGGAAAAGAAGCAGCGAAGCAGCGTTGGAGGCTTGTGAAGTCCCTGTTTATGGAGTCTTTTAAAAACAAAGCTGCGTTAGTCAACGATGGCCTAGGCAGATCCACTTTGTTGTAAAGCAGGGATCAGTGAAGTCTTTATAGCCTGGTATTTCTATGATTTCTACTAAGTCTGTAGTTCTAACAGCAAGGCCGCAAGCTACGATCTTATTATATAAGTAAAGATAAATGGAAATCTTCATTGGGTTCACAATGACTAACTCTGGAAAGGGAAACAGGAGGTTTAGGGAAAACAAACACTACAAGAACTTTTATATCTTTATAGGTGTAACTAGGCCCTTTAGTTTCAGGAGCATCTGTGAAGAGAAACCTGGATTGAGTGGGCTACAGAGGCAAAAACTGCTACTCCTTGAACTCAAGGGAAAAACTGGAGGAAATAGGTTTGTCCTGTGATTAAACAGATGGATTCAGGGCTGCCACTGGGATCCAGCCCTACAGTGACTACACTTAGAAATGTACAAATAACAAAACTCACAGTAATAAAATGTTATTGATGGAAATACCCTGACATAGATAAAGTGGTTCACTATTTCACAGCTGGAATAGGAAAGAGATTTAGTGAAATTAAGCTGCCTTTATTTCTTGTCCAAAGCCAGGGGGAAAAGTTTAACGGCACACAGGTAAAACAGATGGATTTTAAATTGCATCATCAGTAACCTATGGTATAAGTACTACATTTAAGGTGATTGTTTTTAAACAGCATCCACTGGGCTTGAGTTAAAACATTAGATTTACTCAAGTGTATAATCTCTTACTTAATAACACTACATGTGAATTGCCACTGTATACATGAAAATCTAGTTTGTTTGCGTTGAGATTGGTTGATCTAATATTGATTAGGTTTCTTTGTTCATCCCAAGTCATTTGTTGATTTCATATTTCTGTGGTCTCAGTGGTTTTTCCTTTTTTTTTTTTTATGGCTTTCCTTTTGTCAAATGTAGACATTTCTAAACAGTGGTAGATCATAACCCATGGTCCTACCTTAAGCTCTCAAGCATATACATAAGGCTTGAAACACTGTGGGCTTAACTCTGGAAGATGACAAGAACTGTGGCTCCAGTACAACAAACTGTATTTGTCCTGGGCACAGTCTGACTCAGCTGAACTAGTTGTGTGCTAGGAGGGAGAGCAATTAAATCAGGACTTGTTGGGATGAAGAGAAGCACTCCAATACTGATCATAGCAATGGCCACCACATTGACTTCAGTGCAGTTCCTCTAATGTATGCAAGAGTAAGGGAAAGTGGATCTGGGTCCATAAGATCCTTACTCACTTTAGATTGCAGCCTACAACATGATCTGTTTCACCTGGAATGACATCAGTTAATTGAGATAATAGATACTTATCACTAGTTTATGACAGTAAGAAGTTGTTCATGTTCTGTAAAAATTCAGTGAGTTAACAGAACCTAATTAGCATACCTCCTCCAAGAAGGTTATTAAGCTTGGAGTATCTAAAAGTCCTGTCTAAAGTCCGCCGTGGTGAAAGGAGCAGGCTCTGTCATGCTCCCATTGTTAATGGCTTAGAAGGATGAGCTGTGTAGACAGGTTGGTGTGAACTGATTATCCCCGGTCCAGCTCACGATAGCCTATTGTTGAACTCACAGCTGGTCCAGGTGAACACCCTTGGTGAGTGAGGGACTCCTTCTGGAAACCTTCTGAGGCAGGGAGATGTAAAACTGAGGCAGTGCCTAAGGCTGCTAGCCCGCTAAGGATTGCAGCTTTAATTCCAGCTTCCCTGCATCCTGCATTGTTATGTGATTAGACAGATGATCCTATTTTCTAAGACTCTCCTGAGATACAGCAGATTGATGTGGTGTCTTAGCTGTAAAGGCATCATGAAGCTGTGAAGTACTTCATAAGGGCGTTTGGCAGATGCTATTACCAGAGATGTGATATTTTGAGGATAAACCATGTGATTTGTAATTACGTTGTTTATAAACTGTGCTGTTTATCTTTATATATCATTTACTGTTATTGTTGCTCCCTGCTACCCAATCTCTCTTTTTTCCATTTTTTCTGCTCTCTCCATTCCCAGCCAGCTCAGGTCTGAAAGTTGTATGTTGTGGCCCAGCAGTGCATAAAAGTGGCCATACCGCATTCAAACTGGGTACGTCAGCATAGCAGCATGCTGCAGGGATCTGCAAGGAAGCCTTGGCTCAGCTCAGCACTGCCCATGCACAGTCTAGAGATACCCAAGACCTGATGGGAAATCCACAGACCAGCCTGTTTCAGAGTACAAATCTATCCTAGGGTCTAAATGTTTGTTACCACTTCTCTGCCTATTGTTCGGTGTGGCCCAGAAATGAATAATGCAGAAGATTATTTGAGTCATGTGGCCTCTGCTTTCTCTCAAGTTCCTTGGATGAACAGAAGTTTCCTATAATATGCTGCTACACTTAGATCCATTTAAGATGCATTTAAAATGCATTTAGGGCTATCTTTGATCCCTTTCTTGCTTCAGAGTAGCAGTGCTTGGTCCACCGAACAAGATTAATGAAAACATAGGACAACAACAACCATAGAGCTCCCGGGTAAGGGAAACGAACGCTTTCTTTTTTCTCTCTTTCCTACGCAAGCTGCATAAGTTGGATATGGAAGCTGGTCAGCCAGCATCACAAATGATCAGCTCTTTCCAGTTATCAATCCGGAAAGACCTAGCTTGATGCAGAGCTACAGGGCCACATTCAGATGTGTACTTGGGGGTGCTTCTTGTATGTTGACGGGGGGAAAAAAAAAAAAGACTAACACAAGGGTTAATAAGAAGGAAAAATACTGTTCTTTCACAGACACTTCCAATCCTCCACTGTTTTCTCTCCTTGCTGCACCCTGCCCCTTCTGTAGTCTCCTAGTATGTAAAATATTCTTGCTTATATTGCATAACTTACAGTGTTGATGTCACTGTGGAATTTGATGCTTGGCTGATGGATTTTTTTTATTAGATGCAATGATTAGAATCTAAGCAGTTACCATAGCTTTAAAATTTCTATAAATGTGTACTTGTTTCCAGTGGGGTTTTCTCTGTATTTGTTAAATATCTGGCTGATTCACAACACTTATCACGACATGGGAGAATGAGTGTGTACGGAGGAGCGTGGGGGGAAGGTTTGGATCTTAAAAGCCTCGTCAGATGACTTAAGGGCGGCAAATCTGTTCTGTAGAGTAGGGAGCTTTATTCTTTAAAATAGCTTGCAGAAGAAACATGCAGACTCAGAAATATTGGTAAGGAGATACGATGCGTCTTTTCATTGCATTTGTGAGTCAAAGCTAGCCCAAGGGTACTGTGAATTATTCCTCCTGAACTTGCTAAGAACTGTGGAAAAGGGGCTGAAATACCAAGGCCTCGGTTCCTAAACACCAGGTCACCAGTGAAGGATAAGTGACCAGTATCCCCCTTTTCTTTCCCTAGATGAGATGGGGAGGGGTCCCAGGAATCACTTGTGTTGTTACATGCAGCCAGGATATGAAGCAGAATGAAGATACTGCTCTTCAAGTGAATCCATGTCTGTGCATCTAGTTTGTCTGCGTACATGGTGACAAGTTGGAGTATCCCACTGACGATAATACATTAGGTCAGACAAGGAGGGAGTCCTGTCCTGCTGTATGTTCAGCTGGGGCTGTGGGGGGGCTGTCTTAAAACCCCTTGCCACAGGAAGGAGTCTTAAAAGAGCTGTTTTTCCCATTAGGTAAAAATAGCGTTTTTCTTGTTCTGTTTTGGGGGCTCCCTTCCTTGGCATGTCTGACTCTACCTGCGGGTGTAGTTACCCCTGATAAGGAGTGCCTTTTTCTGGTTTAAGATAAACCACTTCTGCACTAGATTGTAGGCTCTGCTCGGTGTTATCTTGACTGGTCTCTTCAGTACCATTCTCTCTCCTTTTTTATGGCCATCTTGTCTCTTCAGGTTGATGGCTTTTCTGTCTCCTGCTCTGTGTCTGTATAGTCCTTGGAAGAGCAAGAGCTCTTATCATAACAAAAAGAAAAGAAAAACAAAAAAAAAGAAAGAAAATATTTTTTGACGCTTTCTAGCACGTGTTCATGAGCACATGCACCATGTATGTCCTTGGGAGATACCAACTCAGAGTCCACGTTTCAAAATGTGTTCTAGGACACATTGTTCATTCTGGAGAAATCATCCACAGGTATTTCTGAGGCACTACACTTCATTTATCAGTTCAATGTCAATTGACATTTTCCCTCGTCCTTTCACCAGAGGAAAAAAAAAAAAAAAGAGTGCACATGAAAGGGTCAATGTTTATGAAAGGTCAGTAATTCCAGATGAAATGCAAACCTATGGCTTAAAAAAAAAAAAAAAAGTTCTCCGTTGAGCAATAAAGCACTTAGAGTTTGACTTTGTTACACAAGAGAGAAACTTTCCAGTTGGCTGGCAGCGGTTCTGAAGGGTGTCGGTGCAGTTATTGATTAATTAAGTCTATTGTTACTCACTTCTCTCATTAATCCGAGTGTTTTCTCTTCACTCATGTCCCTGCACAACCTTGTTTTAAAGACTTGGAAGCTGACAGACAATTGCTTTGAATATCAGGCTGCTTATTTGAATTGCTAACTCCTCCTGTCTCAGAAATTTCTAGGTGTGGCGTTTTAGACCTTGCAGAAATGGGAAAGCTGCTTAAAGGTGAAGGCGTCCCCAGTCCCATGTTCAGACCTGGAAGGCTGTGTCCACGTGTAATGGAGAAGAGGGTGCAAGAGGCTGGGCAGGAGACACGGCTCCGGTGCTCTCTGTAGTACTGCACACAGTTCATGTGCCCAAACTGCACCTCCTGGTGTTCCCTGCTGAGGTGAGGGGCAGACGCCTCCAACGGGCTGGCACTTGCTGTTCAGGATTACAAATCCCTGGTGGACTTGTGGAGAGGATGGGATAGCAGTATCAGCAAGCCAGGAGTAAAGTTTTGCTTCTCCGTATGCTCACCTCAGCGCTAATGAAAATTTCCAAATATCCTTAAACCCACTGTCCTCTGCTCATGTACCCTGTCATGAAAAAGCCTGAACAGCACTGCTGCCCCGGCAGCGGGAGGCTATGTCTAAAAAAACAGAGAAGAGCCCATCTTCTGCTAAGCCACCCAGTCCCTGGCATCTCTGTTTGCTATACTGAGGGTACTTTGTTTGCTGGTCCCTGGCCCCAAGCCACTGCCTCATGTCACACAGGAAGCTGAACCGCTGCCAGCTGGGAACAGCTTCTGGTCACTATCTCCAGTCATCAGTGCTCAGCTGCAGCCTGTTAGCCAGGCTCCTGACCTGCCCGCCTTGCAGGTCCCAGGCATTTGCTTTCCCTTTCGAGCCCTTGAGATAGCAGAGTCTGTTGTACGGGAATGAACGGATTTAGGAAATGCCAAGGCCAAACTAAGCACCGCTGGATACCTGCAATTTTTAGCTTCAAGACGTCAGTCCTGGCTGGAAACAATTGTCAGAAACTAAGATGGACCGAGTTCAAGCGCAAGAGCACAACGCTCTTCCTTGATAAAGCTTCTCCCCAGCAGCGATGCTCATAAAGAGATTCTTTATCACGCCAGCCACAAGTCACTCCTGCTTCCTTCCTGCATTATGCCAGTGAAATGCAGGGATCATTTCAAGGGGAAAACTGCAGCAGTCAGGTCAGGAGAGCACCACCTCCACCTTTCTGAAGCAGGGGAAGGACTCTCTCAGTTCAGGACTACTTGGCTGCTTTATAGTTTTGTTTGGCAGGACATGAAAGAGGCCTGGAAATCTCGGAGGGCTATTTTAGGAAATCCTTTACAAGTTCCTCTAGGAAATGGGCCTTACCCTAACAATTCAATTAATTACAATTAGTTGATCCTGAAAGCAGAAGGAAATTGTATCATGCATATTTCATACAGGATTTGCTTAAGTATCTGTTTTTTAGCTCTTTGGCACTTGCTGATTGTCCTTTTGCCTGTAATTTCAGCTGGCAATACCAATGCCTTTGTATCAGAGAGCTGGGCTTCCTCTTCTGAAGAGCTTCACAGCAGTGTACACTGGCCTCAGTGGCAGTCCTGCAAGCTCAGTCCTCGCACAAATCAGGCTCGTACATACTATGCATAGGTTGGTCTGCCAGCGCAGACAGATACACGGAAAAACTTTATGCCTGGGGATGTCCCATTTTCCTCCAGCTGTTTGGGTAGGTCTCCAAAGATCACCTTGCTGATAACAGAAGACTGCTGTGGCTTTAGCAACAATGCAAATTAAAACTACAGTAACCCTTTGTGCAGTTTAGTACCGGGAAGGAGCCCTACTTTCCCTAATGAATTTTAAAATCAGACTTTTTGCCCAGTTCCTAGCCACAGCAATGTGTTGACCATCACAGAGTCCCATGAGAGCTGGGACCCAGGAAGGGGGCTGGCACAGCAGATGGAGACGTGTTTAGCTGGTGCGCTTTCTTGGCAGTGTAAATGTGTTGAACATTGAGGGAAGGCACAGCCAAACTGATGTAAACAGGGTAATATATTTCAGCATAATTGCACTAATTATATGGGGACACTGGTGTTAACTAAACAGCCGTTACCTTTCTCTGATTGAATTAAATAGTTATAAACCTCAGAAGCTTGCCAATATCCTCTTCCTGTCTTGCTTAAATCTCTTTTCCTGTTGTCTGCTTTATCAATCAGTGAGTATGCCTGAGGATTTTGCAGTGTCTCTCCTCAGTCAGATTAGAAGTGTTTGTGGTGCCTTGCTCTCTAAAGCCTTGCACACACAGGGCAATTTTTCTGAAGTTCCTCAGCCACCCCACAGCATCCTGGTGCTGGCAGCTGCCTGCGCTGCTCCGCTGGGTTTTGTGTGAGGGACTGATCCTGGAAATTCGTTGATCCTGATCTGAAAAAAACAGTCAGTAGGAGCGGCTGATGCTTTGCTGCTCACAGAGCAGCCTAACGCATAGGAGCTAAGGCTCAGCATTTCCCTGATGAGGGCTGTGTTTTCTGACCAGTCACCAGGGCGGTCGCAACTCAAGCACTGCCTCTCCCAGCCCCCAGAGGTGCTCCAGCTGCCTTTGCAGCCCTGTTAGAGCAGCTTGAAGTGCTACATCCAAAGCAGATGTAGGCAAACCCATTTTGCTCTGTGCTATAGCAGAAGAATTTGACCCTTAAAACCCCCAACAGACAGTGGTGTGGATGGGAACGTTTCTAAACTGTACGAGTGGGACAGCAGAGCATTAACAGCAGGGCCTCCTCCAGCCTTCTGCCCATGCTGACCATTTTCAGACACTTTCTCGTCATCTTATCACCACTTGCCTTCTCTTTGTTGTCCTCATTGCCCTCTTCAAATATTTCTTTGTCAGTGCTTCAGATCACCTTAGTGAAGCAGAAAGAAAATCTGCTTCGGAAAGAGCAAAGCTGGTAGCTTGGTGGCCCAGCTCCTGCATGCTCGGCTCCACCAGGTCCCCTTGAATGCAAGTGCCTGGCCCCAGTGAACCGTGGCCCCGAGCAGTCCTGTCTTTGTATTGGTTTAAATTTGCTGAAAATAGGTCGCCCACCCTATCTAAGAAAGAGCGTAAGAAAAGAATCCTGAACATTTTAATTAGCAGGCATTTCTGAACTGGCAATACTCTGACAGCGCACAGCAGAGCTTATAAATAGAGCTTCAAGTGCCCATGATGTCACGAACCACAAGAGCGTTTGACTTGTGATTTATTACATCAGATCGTGGCTTGTTCACAGGCTCGTAACTTGCAGCCTATTTACAGTCAGTACACCCAGTATTATCCCTAAGCCATCCCACTGTTGAGCAGGTAGGTGGAACTGAAACAGTAAACAACCAATTAAAAGTTTAACTTCATCCTTTCCAATTTCTTCCTGTAGTATTAGCTGAGGATGCTATTGCCTAAATTAAGATTGTGTGAGATAATAACAAAAGTTCTTTCATCTGCCTCTGTCATTTTTGCACAAACAATACTTTTACATTTTTTTTGAGTATTTATGCTCAAAAATTATTCCCAAAGCTTGTTCTCTCATGAAAATTGGATTTATTTGAAAACATTTTTCTTTTTCTTCAGTGCAAGATCATTCTTTTTAAAAGATTGCCTGGAATAAATATGTGAAAGCTCATTTATAAAATTTAATGAAAGAATAATTGTAATTTTGTATATAGTTCTGGGCACTGCATACAAATACACATAGATTGCTTTACCTAAACAACAGTTTGCATAACCAGAGTTGGACAATGGAATTAGAAAGGGAAAAACTTGGTATTCGGATTAATTAAGTAACATTAAATTTTAAGTCATATCTTTTCAGGGATGAGGGGAGGATCTCATTCACCTTGGCCATGTTTTGGAAGAGGTCATAGTTACAGACGAAAGATTTAAATATAGGCCAGTATAAACTTCTGTCGTTAATGACTCCTGAATGTAACAATAAAATTGTGTGTCCCTTCCATGTCCCCTGCTATTACAGATTTCCAAGGAGAATTTGGTTTTCTATAGCCCAGTCACAGAGAAAGACACCCAGCAAGAAATCTGCTGACAGAGATACCTGTCAGCCTATGCCAGTGCAACTGGATGCATTGCAAGATAGACAAAGCCCACCCTAAATAAAATGTTGTGTGATGATACCCAGCTATCTGAAAGCTGGTATACGCAGGTAGCTGAAAATGGACAGGGGATAACTGCATTGTTCAGAAATGGCAAAATGGGAAATGACTTACGTGGGCTGCTCTCAGCTGAATATCAATGAATCTCACTGATACATTTGGATGTGTTCTCTATCAAAGTGTACAGTAAAGCACTCCTAAATATATGTTGTGATTTACTTCCCCTTTTTTAAAAAAGACAAAAAAAAAAAAACCAAAAAAAAAGAAAAACAACTCAAGGAAGTCTAAGTCTACCAGAGAACAAAAGTAATTAGTAGTACTAATGTCCTGTAAAATACCTTGGACTATGCTTTGAGGTTTTGTAGTCTGCGATCTTAAAAGCATAGGCTGTTCTGCTGGAAAGCCTGCCTCTGCCCTGGGAGCAGAAGCTCCTTTTGTATTCTCATGGGACAAACTACCCCAGAGCAGCTAGTAGAAGATCAAATTCTACATGTCGGTGTCATTTGCAAGGGGGACACAAAGGAAACTTTTCTCTGGCCAGATGGTTCTTTCTAAATGTTCATCTGTCTTAATTGACGGACTAAATGTTAGCAACCCTTGCTGGAGTTGGGACAGAGTGCAGATGATATGATTAAACAAGCACGAGATTTTTTTTGCATTTTGCAAAATTTTGCAGATTTTGCATATTATATGTAGCTTTATTTGGTAAATAGTGACTTGGCTGGTTAAAATATACCAGTGGCCATAAAAGAGACATCTACTCCACAGCATTTCAGCAGTATTTCTTCTAGCTAGGCATATGTATATCTGTAGGTGGCCTCAAAGCTGACTGTTTTTTTGTTTGTTTTTAACTTGTGGGTCTGGTTTTGGATATCTGAATGTTTTCAGACTTTTGCTTATGCTGTGGGCAGAGGGCTCAGGGGAGATCATGAGAGTGCCAGGTGCTTGCTCCCTCTAAAAAGAAGAGCCAAGGTGTTGTGAATGTCAAGAAAAAATGCGTATCTTTGTGCAAAGAAAAGGTATTTGTGTGCACTGCTGCTAATCTCAGGTGTTCAGTCATCAAGGAGTAGGCCCTCAACATTTAGAAATTAAGTATTATTAAATATATGGAGCCCCCACACAGTTTTTTATACCTTCTGGGTATGGGTGCTTTTGGTGCACAGAGAGGTTTTCAGGCTTTTTGATGTAGTCGTGACAGCTTGAATCCTCTTTCCCTTCAAACAAAGCACCTATGCAACTCCCTGATGCCAGGAACTGCAGCTTGAAGAGAAATATCAAATATTGCAAAACTTGCCTTTATAAAAATATGCAGATAATTTGTAACATTTATCATCCAGTTACTGGCACACTGCCACTGGTACAGGGTAGTGCTGGAGTGCCTCCAAGAATCACTGTATTTTCTTTCCCATGTCCATCTCCCAAGATGTGTGGTGGTAGCTGCTGTTAGAGCAGGGACAGTGGGCTAGATAAACCTCTGCCCTGCTCCACTGTGGCATTTCTGATGTATTTTGGATTCTGAAGAGTTAATGAGTATATGGATTCATTGTTCCTCCTCCCTAATTAGATCCCAGAGGAAAAACGCCACAAGCCTCAACCACGTCCTTAATCTCCTGAACAATAGAAACGGTATTGAAAAAAAAATCAGCTCTCTTCCTGGGAGGGGTGGACACTTCTTGGTGGCTCAAAGCCAGGTTTCTGGTGCAAGCCCCACGCAGGGCTGGACAGGGACCTGCGGGCACCTCCTCTTGGCTGGGCTGGGCTCCTGCCGCGCAGGTGTGTGTGGCCCCAAAACTGCCAGCAGTGCAGAAGGGCAGCAGGAAAGAGGAAGTCCGGGCACTTGGGCAAGCAGCGTGCTCACCTCTGCAAAAGGCAACTTCCCTCCAGATTGGCAGTGCTTTGGCAGAGAGATGGATGGACGGGTGCCCCACGCTTGCCCAGTGTGGCTTCTGGAAAGGCACCTTCCCTCTCCAGGTCTTGTCAGCTCCCCA
Source organism: Anser brachyrhynchus (assembly GCF_964034855.1). NCBI lineage: Eukaryota > Metazoa > Chordata > Aves > Anseriformes > Anatidae > Anser > Anser brachyrhynchus. Next base: position 96,624,520 of record NC_137694.1, read on the forward strand.
GCACTAAAAATACTTCTGTGAAATGTGCGCTCCTCTGCATGTGCTGGTGCAGAGAGCCTCGGCCGGGCTGGCAGAACCAGTCTCCTGATGTTTCCCATGTGCTTCAGGAAGAGCACAGTCAGCTGCCCAGAACCATTATCAAAAGAACTGGGACAGAGAAGTGCACATGTTAACCCAAACTCTCCTCCTCCTCCTCCTTCTGCTCCTCCCTCTGACTCAACAAGTGGTGTGAGCTGCAAACAGCATCCTTATCCACCAAGCACGTACTTTATTTCCATAACAAATTGAGGTATTAGGATTTTTAAAGCCCAGATGTTTCTCAGAGTTATATAAACCCAGGGGCACCCAGATGCCTACATACTCTGACTTCAGAGCATGAGCAGAGGGAAAATCCCTTCAAGAGCACATGCCTGGCCCATGACTAGGCTGCTGAGCAGGGTTATTCAAACTGTGAGGTGCAACAGGCTGAGATAGCAAAAGTCCAAAAAGAATGTGGAGAAGGTGCAAAATCACATGCTGTTCCTTTTTTCCCCAGATGGGCCTTGGCAAAGCTAGAAAGTACTACAACCCTGGCTCCCAAATCAAGAGTCAAGTGCTCCTGTGAAAGACCTCATGCAGAAAGCCAGCTAGCAGTAGAAGAGGCAAAGAATATTGAGAGAAAAAAAATATGTAACTAGACAGGTAAATATTGCATTCAGTGTTTCCTAATGTAATGTATTTCTTTTTCCTCTTCCTGCTTTGCCTATTGAGACAGAACTCTCATGTGGAAACAAGGAGAAATTCCCTCTTGTTTTGTTGCACTAGGGTATATAAGAAAAATATTTAATTTTCCTCTTCCTGCTTTCCCTATTGAGACAGAGAACTCTGATCTGGAAACAAGGAGAGATTCCCTCTTGTTGTGTTGTATTAGTACGTATAGGGAAAGTTTGAAAATTTATAGTTTTTTGAGAACGATGTTCTACCTTTAGAACTGTCATGAACACTGAGTCTGGTTGCTGGAGGTCTTTCTTAGTGGACTTGAGATGTTGACCAGGAACTCTTTGAATTCTTAGCCAGAAGGTAGCCAAGACTTTATTTCCTTCCAACAGCTTATTTTGGCATTTTAATCAGAGATGTTAATGAGCGCACAGCATTAAAAACAGCTGCTCCTGCCTCATATGAGAGCTCATCTTCACCATAATAGCTCTACTGAAAAGAGGAAAACCATGGTGTGGATTCAGTCCTGTGTGGGCTTTGGCTCTATGTTTCTTCTGTGAAGCTGTGTCCTGTGCACGGAATGGGCAGCCTGACTCTGTCTACCTTCCATCTACCCTGGGATGCCTGTCCTGAGTTACAGCAATTAATGGCATGACCCAGCCTTATCTCATACTGGGAAATCATAGAGCTATTAGGAATGCGGAAAATACCTTTTTTCCCCCACCCCCCACCACACCCCCAGGCCCCAGGCAACTGCAATCAGCAAAAGCTTTAAGGTAAGTGCAGTGATACAGGCAAAAGCATTGTGAACTTTTTTTGCTGGTGTGGCTCTTTATACTACCTGGGAAAATAAACCACAAAAGCATTGATGAACTTCACTAGTTACAGCATTACATCTGTAGCTGCGCCTTGTTTGGTGGAGACAAAAAGTGAGATTTGAAACTGTGCAACCAGTGAGGCAAGAAATATACTTTATTAAAAGCTGCAGCACCATGGGGAGTGAAGGAACTAAGCTGTAGGCACCTAAGAAAAGCATTTGAACACATTTTGAGGACATCCATATGCACATGAAGCCTTTCTAAGGAGAGCTGCATAATACCTCTAAGTATGGGGCTTCTTGTCCCAGCTTGTGTAGGTTGGGATACCAAGGACAGCTTGGTATGGATAGCATCAGGTCTTTCTGGCTGTAATAGTAAGTGGCTGACTCAGTTTCAGCCTAGTGGCCTCCTAAAACTCTCAATATGTGCCAGATACAAGGAGCTCTTCATCACACGGATGTCTCTGAAGAACCAGATTGAGGCCAGCACATCCGGGCATGCAGAGTACTAATCAGTCCTCGGAGGCTGAGTCACCATCCGTTCCTACCAGACCAAGTTTTGAATTAGGTCAAAGGATCAGTTGTTTATTGTCAAAATCCTTAAGCTCTCTATCCTTCCTTGCCAGTAAAGTTATTCAGCTTTCCACCACTGTTTCAGAGTTACTCTAAGCAGCCTGTGCCACTTAGTCAACTTCTCCTTAATGTCGCTTTCCAGAGGGAAGCAAACACAGTGTCACCCTTGGTCAGGGCAGGGTGCCCTCTGTGCGTGACCTTTACCATGCTAACCTGCCCTCATCTTGCCCGACAGCGTTAATTGCCTCTTAGCACAGCTTTGTCTGGAGCCCTGGGAGGTTAGGCCAGGCAGCTCATGCTTGCAATAGTTAGGAACTAGTAATAGCCAGTTTGGATCCCGGTATGAGAGAAGGAGAGGCTGGTCATACCCCTGCTCCAGCACCCCATTAGAGTAGAGGAATCACCAAGATGCAGGTTAGTTTTAGCTCAACCCTCTCCCTTGCCGACACAGGCTCTTCCTCATCTTCTGTCTCAGCTCTGCACCACAACCCACACGAGGAGGGCGTGATGCTATCTGTTCTTGTTTCCTCCCTCTTTGGGTTCCTATCAGAAACACCACTCTGAGTCAGAGGCAGGGGCTGTGACTGAAATGAGAGAGAAAACTCAGAAATGCACAGATTTCAGACCAATGCGGCTACCCCAGCTCTTGAAAGAAAACTAGGCCTCAAAAATGTATGAGATACTCAGCAAAAAGTGGCTAAAGAAACACTATGGTATTAGAAACTGCCTAGCAAGCAGCAAAATAGGATACCAGAGAGCGTCTGGCTTGCCGAAGGTAACAAACAAGACTCAGAAGAGCATTGTAGCATGGGTGTTACATGACCTTCTACCCTCTTGCAATATCTGCTGTTTTTGGACATTTGCTGAAAAGAATCCCTCCAAGATCACTCTTCTGGTTTATTGGGTGGTGATAGCTGGGTTTTCCAGCACAAACATAACTGTGCTACAGTGAGAAGTTTCCAGCAGCGATACTCTTTTCACATGCATTTGGATGAGAAGTCATTTAAGAGCCTGTGCTCCCTAGGTAGGGACAGGGTACCACAAACCAACAACACATGTCCAAATATTCTAGTCCCAGACATGTAAATCTAGCTGCTGGCAATATGTTCCTATTGTCCATTAAGCAGAACAGATCTGGAATTATCTGGAAATACTTCCCACATCCAGATCTCCCCAGCAAGAACCACGTCTTGGGCCGGCTGCATTTTTATTGCCTTTACTGCCTTGCTCAGATGATAGCCCTATGCTTAAGGTGAGCTGTATGAGTAATGGGACTTAAGTATAATGGAGCCATTTGCATCTGCCCAGGTGAAACGATGTTTAATGGGCTGTACAGTTACATGACCTCTGGTTGCAATCCGATCAGATACCGCAAGATAAATAAAGTGGAGTCTTGCTGATCATGGGAGGGGAATGGAGGGTGTTAGGAGGGAAGTCTGGGATTTGGGGTATAGCCCAAAGTAGGGAGGACTGGTCAGTAGGTGGCAATCTTATATCTGAAGCAGGAAAGACCCACGACAGTGCTAGAAAAATCCATGCTACTGGCCATGTTTTCCATGAGATGTGTAATCATGAGGTCTAAACTCTTTGGGTACTAGTTCTAATTGCATGGAATGGGTGCACCGTGAAAATATAAGTCACAGATTATTGTTAACTGAACCTGCCATTCAGATGTGTGAAAGGAAGGCATCTCAGTCGGTCCTTACAGCGGTGAACGACCACCTCACAGACTCTGATGGACTGCTTGGTCTGTGCAAAGTCAGTCAACTGCAGCAGTTTGATCGGCACTGCTTTTAATTCAACACTGCAGTTTAGGCATCTTTGCTGATATGGTGCTGACTTGAGAAATGCTTTCATTTGGGGCTTTTTGTCACATATAGGAAAAGTGCTGCAAACCATTTCCAGAGCATTTGACCTCATTTGCAGCCTGTCAAGTGGGAGAGAGGCCGTGAAGCAGAAGGAGAGTGGCTGGGACCAGGCAGGGAGTACACAGCAGTGAAAGCATTTATGCTACACGTTGTCCTAACAACAGCAGCCGTCTCTAACCCAAGATTTCCTGTGCTAACATCATGAGGAATCCTTGACTGTGGCCTGTTACCTGAAAGGAACTTCAGGGGATGGAGGAGGTGAGAAAAAAACAGATGCTGCTGCTTTTAAAGCAAATATAGCATTGATGAGAGTTAACTTGTTCACAACCGTAGTGCCTCAAGCCTTGCCTCGCTCACAGGGATGTGGAGAACAGGCAGAGCTGGAGCAAACGTGCCTATTCTGCCTCTGGTCCAGGTGGCCATGAGAGTGCAGGTCCATGGGAGTGCAGGTGCAGGAAAGGCTCAGGTTCTTTCTTGTGTACCCTTCTGGGGCTACTGTCACCTGTAATGTCACCAAACTCTGCACAGGCTTCAGAGTACCAGCCCCCAGTACCCTGCTGAAACAGCTCTTGCCCTAAATTCAGTGAAGCGAGGTGAGGGGGCTAAACACTAGGTTGCGTGTCAGGCTGTGGCAAGGCAGTTATGCCAAAGCCTCCTAGATCCTTGTCCTTTCTCTCGGGTTAGAGCAGTCTCAGTTGCCTGTTCAGATCTTAGCCCCATAACTGAGCAGCTGATTTGGGTCCGTTGCAACCAAGATATGAATCCCTGAGGCCTAAGACTCATTTTGCTCAGTGTGCCAGCAGTCACCAGCTGGAATTTGACAGCTAAGCACTGCTAGTCTGTGTTTGATTTACGCTGGCGGCCTTCTCGCTGAAGTCAAGGTCAATGGGAGTAGCACAGGGAGGTGAAGAGGCTATTACAGCACACAGGAGCCACCCAGACACCCACACACAGTTTGATTTCTTGCCATTTTTCGTTGCCTGGTTTTCACAATGCGTGCCCACGGATTTAGGTTATAACCCCAGCGGTGTTGCAACAAGTTACGGCTTGGGAGCGTGTTTCATCTGCCATGCTTGCACAGTCTGCCTCACGTGCAGCCTGGGCTGCCTGGCTGCGGCTCCCAGGTAGCAAGTGAGGCTTTTGCTTCTGTTCCATTGTAACCTGAATCACGTCAAGAGTAAGCTCGCCTGCACCAAGACCTTCTGCCCAAGGTGCACAGCCCTCACCTGGCCGCCTGGGAGAGCTTGGGACACGGCAGGAGCGCAGCTCAGCGGGGCATGGGGAGGAAAGGGCGAGCATCAGACTGGCTCGGGCAGCTGCTCGCACACTGCCCTCTGAAGCAGTGATCCACATTCACGACCTGACCCGGTTTCGGTCCCCTGCCAGCTTCACAAGGAAGAATGCTTTGGGGTTTCCAGAAGGCGCTTGCACAAGGGCTGATAAGAGGTGAGCTGCAGGCTGAGGCAGGTGTATCGTCGAGGCAGTGTTGCCACACGTGTTGTAAGGATGAGTGAAGTATGTCGGCATTTTATGAAAAGTCCACTCCTTAGCATAAGCCAGATGTCTCGCAGCCTGAGGAGCCAGTCTGGGGCTTGCACTGGCAGAATAACAAGCAGGAGCGGAGGAAAGACTGGGACATACAGGAGGGCTTGGAGCCTCACATCTGGCCCGCTTGTGCTTGCTCCTTCTCACCATTGGTGAAACACTGGTTGCTTCTCTGAGAACCATTTGCTTTCCACCTACCTGCTGTGTTAGCCCTCAGAAAAGCCTGCCCTGGAAAAAAAATGCCTGCTCTGTCAGACTTTGTGTCTCCTTTCCTTTCCCTTGACCTTGTCCCTACCCAGAAGCACGTCTGTCCCAGCTCCACCAAGTCTGCAGCAGAAATCTCTGCTTTGCCTTCCCTGGAACTGGGAAAAATGAGGAAGAAGAGCAGTAGAACAGGGAATGAGGAGAAGATGGGACAGAGGAAAAGATGGGACAGAGAGATAGTAAAATAAATGGACAGGAAAATTGAGATGAGTGTGTGATCCCAGCGTATGGAATGGGGATGTGCAGGAAAGGAAGGGACAGGCTTTCTGTTACATTAGAGAGAGAAGCTCAGAGGGAGCTAGGCAGGAGACATGGGAAATTTCACTGGATCTTTAGAAAGTTCTCCAAGGCTGAAAGATGGCAAAAGGCTATTAAAGACAGGGGTTCAAAACAGTATTTATTGTGGAAAGAGGGAAGCACACAAATAGTTAAGGCCCTTTGGAGAGCTTCACATTTGTTTCCTTAGATGGCCCTTGCTTAACTATGCTGTGGACAGGTGCATTTAAAGCCTTGCTTATGCCACAACTTTAACCTGAAATGTTAACCAGTGGCTGGAATGGCTGGCCCCAAACCATGTGGGTCAAGGGGCCCTGTGGTGAGCACCCATGAAGCGGCAGCCGTAGCAGCTCCACAGGTCCCATCCCCACCCGTCATCTGCCTGGAGGCCTCCCCATGTCCCCACCAGCCCGGCATGGGGGCTGGGAGGACGGCGGTGCTGGTGTAACTGGTTTGGTCGGCATAGCGGGCTGCCCGCACCAGAGCGGATTCCTCCTCTGGGCCTCCTCGGGGCACAGCAGCCACTGGGTACCGGCACCGTGTGTCTACTTGGGCTCCTTGCCCAGGCAGAGAAGGGCCATGCGGGTGAGGGAGCAGGCTCCCACTGACCACGGGCCCCGTGTTGCCACGTGGGCAGTGGAAAGCCAGCGGGGCATTGGCACCAGTGGGAAAGAGCACGTGCCAGCCTTGGGCCTGGCAGTGGGGCAGCCTGGACGACTGGCCGGGCAGCAGCGTGGCCATGGGGCTTCAGGTGCCTCCACAAGGCCGAGTGGAAGGATGGAAGCAGTTTACATCGGCCTCCAGCTGTGCACGATCCTGCTTTGCAGGGGAGCAGTGTCCTTGTAGAAAAATGACTCTCACTTCACTCTTTTGTTGTCCCAAGTTGTTGCCCTGAGGGGTAGCGGAAAAAGCCAAGGGGGAAGTCCTGTTCTGCAGCATTTTCTCCTTGAACTCCAGAAGGAAAGGTGATGTTGCTGTAAATGGCCGTGGTCTCCAGCAGCAGCCACACTTCGCCGCTGGGCATTTCTGCCTGGCTGACAGGGATTGGGCTAAATGCACAGCAGTCAGCACAGCGGAGCACGTTGGCTGAGCGCTTTGTGTCGTGGCAATGTGCGAGTAGGGCTGGACAGAGTCCAGCCGTGCAGGGGGCCAGAGATGTGTGATCCTATCCTGAACATCTTTTTCTGCTCCTCCTGCTCTGAGGACTGGCATGAAATGATGCAAAGAGCATTAGGCAAGGACGGGTAGCCACTTTCTTTTGCCAGTCAAGGCTTCTGCAGGAGATTCCTGCTCTGGAGTTCACCATTAAACCGAAGAAGCCTCACTGGAGCAAGCAGAAATACCAAATCCTAAGCCTTGAACTCAGACTTTGTCTTCACTTCTATCACACTGGAAGGACAAAGCCAAACTGGGTTATTTGTTTTTCTTTTTTGAATTCCTTTTGTCTCAAGGACCTGATGCTGTGGACAAAAACAAAACAAAACAAAAAAAACACTTCTCCTTGGTTCCCTCTTTGAATTTCTTCACATGCTGCTTGTACTCCTGGAGACGGCGATCTCCTCACTCCCTTACTACAGGTTTTTTAACCCCTGTTTTCAGTGCATTCCAGTGGGAGAGGTGGCCTGTAAGCATGTTGTCTCAGATCACCCTGCCGTCAGCAAGCCAGGACTTGTGGAAAGGAAATTTCTTTAGGCCAGGAATGTGTTAACTGTTTGGCACTGGCTCTCCCATCAGGGGCTGTGTGTTGTACCGGGGAATTTTCCACTGGTTCTGCCTGTTCCAGCTTCTCAGCTGGGTGCATTTTCCCACAAAGATGTGGCCTCAGAAGTGCCATCTTCATTGTAAAGTCACTCAGGTAAAGAAAATGGCTAAAGCATGGTTCTCATGCTCCCTGCTTCCTGCCAGGCACTTTGCTTTATCCTGCATTATAACTGAGACCGAGCCTTTGAAAAACTACGTGTCAGGGCTGAATTATTTATAGTCATGTCAAACATTCCTGAGTATAAGGGTAAAACCCAGGATGAAGTATCCTGGTATGCCACTGATGAGGAAGACGTGTTTTGCCAGTCGGGGCTGACAAAGATGTAGTGTAGACAAAGATGGTATTTGCCAATCAGAGAGGGGATCTTTATTGGTTTAGTAACAAAATCAAACAATATGTCATGTTTTATGATTGCCTTAATAATCACATATATAATAATATATTTTGTCAGCAGCAGACTGCAGCAGGAGACAAAAGCCATAGAATTACATTTGTGAATTTGACTGGAAGAGGTTGCAGTCTGTTCTCAGGCCGTGTTTGTTCTCTTCACCAAAACAAAGTATTACTTAAATAGAAGGCTAGAGACACTACATTGCAGCTAAAATATGACCCATTAGGAAAGCTTGAGAAACCACAATAAAAATCTCAAGAAATTTCAAACAATTTCTCCCAATTATAACTGGAGGGGAGGTAAATGTCTTGATGAGTCAGTTATGAGTCTAGGTCTTGCTGTGTAGCTGTTTATTTTCTTCATAGGCTATTTGCCTTTTTTTAAATAATAACACCAGCCTTATACATGTGCATATAAAGTGTACAATAATACATTGTTATCCTGCTTGTCCTTTAATTCATTTTCTATGCACTTGGAGTGCTCAGCCTTGTATTCAAAACCTGCTTGGCTTTAGTGGTTGCACTCTCCTTTTTGCAGTATAATTAAGACCTCACATCTCTGTATTTTTAATCTCATTTTTATCTATATATATTCTGGTGGGTAGTGACCAGTCCATTCCCACTGCCCTCCACTAAATGAATCTGGTAGATCAGGCTGTGAATTAGAGCAGGTCTGAACGAGGGCATTTGGCAATTTTTACTCCCTGCTTTGCTGTTGAATTCTCAGTGCATTGCCCAAGTGAATGGGCTGGAAAGTTGTCAAGAGTGGTTAAATCTCAGCCAGACCCGAGAGGGTTCAAATGGAGTTTCCAAGGGCAAGGAAATTGTTTGGGTCATATCATAGCACTATATGCTTTGTCTTTGAAAGACAGTAGGTCTGCTGAAAAACTAGATCAATCCTTTGATTTGTTCTACATTTAAGCAAAAACAATCTTGAATCCTGGAATATAGAAACACTTTAACTTCCACCTTTCAACCAAGGAAGAGGGGAGAGCAAACATTTGGGCAAGTCTGTCTATAATAATGTAATATTTTATGTGTCTGTTTAATAGACAACTACAGCAATGAGGGAAAGCTCTTTGATCTGTGTCTTCATCTGGACTAACAACCCTATATCTCCCTGGGAATAAATTTGTGCATCCCTGAAAAGCCACTGCTGGGGAATCCAAGCACTTTGCATTGGTTTGTATTTTGAGGGCTGCTCAGGTTCTCCGTTGTCTTGCAGTGTATGCAGGTTTGATTGTGATTTCATGATGTTTTTAGTTCATGGGTGGAAATTTATTTTCTGGTAAAGCTCAGACAGAGGTAGAATCTTTGCAGCCATAAAGAAACCATTGCCATCCTCAGGGTATTGACATCTGAGGACAGACCAATGAATGGAAAAGTAAAATAAAGTGGGGGAGAATTTGAGTTACTACTGTTGGCTCTTCAGCAGAGCTGTACGACTTCTTATACTGGAGTGAATGCTTTTTCCTAGGTTTGTTTTTCCCTTAGTGACTTGGTAAAGTATAATGGTGGTACTGATAATGTGCATGTGGGTTAGTTGATTATGTGCATGTTGAAAATTTTTGCTGTATGGCCTGGCTGCACTAGTTGGGAGAATATACATCCAACTCATATCAGTGCTGGCCCTAACATGATTTCATTTATGCTTGCAAAAATAAAAATGTACAGCTTAGTCTATTTAGGTAGCTGAGAAAATAGCTCCTTCAGTGGTATGAATGGCATCTCTATTACTGAAATATTTTTGTCATGGCTCTAGCAATATATATATGCTGAAAAACCCCTTCTAGTGTAGACACACCCTAGAGGAATGAAGTTTCCAGCTCCATGGGAAGATCACTTAGGTGCTGAACTCACAGATGCATTTGAAATCACTGCTATCTAAAGCCTGCTTTATTTTTTTATCTGATAGTTTAAACTATTTCTCTTCACTGTGAGGTCTCTGTCACCACTGTGGCATCATCTCCCCTCAGTCCCAGATCCAGAATAACCTACCTCTTGGTCACCCTGCCCTCAGCGTAGGGTCTCAGCCATCCCCCAGGCAGCAAAGCCAGGAGAGGAAGTCTGGGCTGGGTTGGGCAGTGCTGGAGAGGAAGTGCCATTGGTGCCTGGAAGGGCAGGACTAGCTTTGTCAACAGCAGGCAGCAAAGCCTATGTTTTTAAGTGGCAAATCGAGGGACATTCCCTTTCAGTGAATAGACCTGCCCCTATGATGCAAATGAGGTGGAAGATTTGCAGTGTTATACCAGTGGGTGTAGGTTTCACGTGTTTTAAGGTACACAAATCCTAAGCCTATTTTTCTCTTTCTTTTCTGCCTCTGGAGCTAATGCGTTTAACTCTCAAAGAGGAGACAGCTGGTTGTTAGCTTCAGCTTGTCTTGATGTTCATTTTCTTTTAAAGCGAGCTTGCATATTATTCTAGCTTAATTAGATCTTTCTGCAGATAAAATCCTTGGAAGGGGTCCACCCCCTTCCCCCACTCTGCTAGGCTTCTTGCTTGATTCTTTTCACATGTCCCTTCCCCAGTGAATATATCTGAATGTTACATGGCGTTAATTAAGGATCTCAATTACATATTCGTCTTCGCAAAGCTTGCCAGTGTGTACAGGCAATTGTGATTGACTGACAGCACACGAAGAACAATGGAGAAGCCTTAACAAGGCTTGGCAAAGCAACGCAGTGAAGAGCAATCAAAGGGGAAGAGCTTCACCCAAGGTCTTCAGGAAAATCTCTGACTGGAGACTTTTGTTTCCTTAATCAACAATAGGAAATAGCTCAGCCCTGCTGCAGCTGGTGATAAAGTAGCTCCCCCAAGGCCCACCACAAGATGAAATAACCGTGTGGCTCGAGGTAGAACAAGCTGTTCTGTAACACGCTGTATGGTTGTTCAGGGAAGTCTTGAGAAACTGCTTCTTCCCAGCAAGGGAGGGGAGCTGGGAGCTGGTGTTGGGCTCTGCAGCTGTGCTGGGCCAAGGCGTTTTGTGATCCTGATGCAAAGAGGCTTGTGGATGGAGGGAGGTGGAGAGTCCCCTCCGAGGCGAGGCCCTGACCAGCTGGCCAGAGGCTCTGGTCAGCCATCTGTTCTGCTGGCCTCCAAGGGCAGGGCCTGAGCGAGCTGGAAGAGACAATGTCTGCATTTCCCTCACCTCACGCAGGAGGTCTTCCACAGGCAGGGTGACCTTCAGCTGCGGCCGCCTGCCCTGCGCGCCAGGGGAGAAGCTCATCCTGGTTCTGTCCCTGGGCACTGTCCATGGGGTTCACAGTCCCGTGAGCCATGGTGGTCTCTGGTACTGCCCCACCTGAGCACCTCACAGCTTCCCTTGCATTCACCTCATGTTTCTGGGGCTTAAAAACTGCAGTTAGCCCTGCCTGCTTCACAGAAGAGAAATGGAGGCACAGAGATGTCGCCTTTTTGGTTTCCTAAGCAATGGTGAGAAAATCTTGAGGCAGAACCAGGAATTAGACCTGGGCTTCCTGTTGGTATTCCTCAGGGAGTTACCTATGAGGTTTCCTGCCCCCAGAGACAGGACTGTGGCTAGTATCACATAGTAAGAGGGCACAGGGGTTCAGGCAAAACACTAAGGAATCACGGTGGGATCTGTCAAGGTTGATAGCAGTAGCACAATGCAGCGGCATTAAAACCTTTCCCTCCATCTATCAAGCCCCAAATGGCATTTACGCAGGCAGATCTCTGCCAAGGAGTCATGTTACAGTGCAATTCTTTGTTAACCATGTTACTGCATGTTTTTGCCTCGCCTGTATACGCAAGTCCAGTCCATGTTACAGCTTGGGACAAATTCCTTGGTAAAACAGAGCTTGGCCTTACATGTAATAACCAATATTGCAGCAGGATTACCAGGCACGTTCAGTGTGCTGGGTGGAGAGGACTGCTCCATAAAGAAGAAGATGGCCAAAGCAAGGTGTGTGTTGTTACCTTTCATGGGGGGTGAAGTGCTGATCTATAAAAGTTTGCAATATGCTTTTAGGCTACTGCCTATTTTGCCACCTTTCTTTCAGTCACCAAGAAACATTTTAGGCTAAGTGCCTGATCTACAGTTGTATGCCTGTGCAACTGTTGTGGTTACCTGTATGTGTCAAGGGGAGGTTGTTTTTCACTTAACTAAGGCCATACCAATCTAACCCCAAGCTTCAGTTCCATTACAATAGCCCAGATCGGTCTGCCATTGATTTAGCTCTCGTCTCACCTCAGAAGTGAAAGCGCTGCCCATGCAAAGCAGGGGTGTAGGAGCGTGCCTACGCTCGCTCACTGAGCAGGTGCAGCCAGAAGAGTCCTTCAGCGGCAGCCTTATCGCAGACACATCCCCAGAACTCGTGGCTTCCACCTGGGAGGTGTTCCTGTCCCGCAGACCCTGCATGGAAGAGGGAAGGCAGCAAGGCAACCCGCCCCCTTGCTGCTCTGCCTGGTAGGTAGGCCAACAATCTCCAGCAGTAGGTACAGCCCATGCAGCTAAGCCAGCCCGACAGCATGCAAAGCCGTCCTGAAGCCATTTGAAAGCAGAAGCACAAGTATCTGCTTGAGGTCCCTTCCTATACTAAGGAGTCCCCACCCTCCAATAGCTGTACTAATGACACAGCACTCGCTGAAGGCCTTTGCCTCTGATTTGCATTAAAAAGCTATGTTCCCGAGTCCATATCTGACAGTTTGATAAAAGACTTGATTTTTTCAGGAACTCTTGAGTTTCTATTAAAAGCAGTGAGAGAGCAAATCTCTGCTCATTTGAAATTCAAGGCATCTACTCAGGAGTCTAAATATGGAGTTGGACTTTTATTTTATGATATATTGGCCTTTGTCTTGGGCTGTCGTAAAGCAAACATGATAAGCTAGCAACTGGCATAAAGTTTCCAGTTATTTTCTAAATGTTACAGCAGCAGAGAACGAAGTAGAATTATCAGAGGGTCAAAGGCATAGAGTAGAAATGTCATTAAGAAATGGCAAGAGTTACTGATAAGTTTTAGTATCTTTGTTTTATTACTTCCCTGTCTCAGTCAGATCTGCAAACACATTGAATCACATTTAATTGAACAACAGCTTCACTGTGAAACCTGCCATTCTTAGCTCCAGTATAGAAAATATCTTTAAAAACACCACCCCCGCTTTCTAACATTGTACAGACAAAGAATTACAGGTCGTCTGCCATAGGATATACACTACATGCGGCATCACCTGCCTTAAGTCTGTCTTTCATCCACGGTGCCACAAAGAGCAGTCTGGGGGCCAGTACGTGCCCCCATGCAGAAAGACTGCCTTGCTGACTGCTTGCACTGGGTCTGCTCCTTCCTCCCACTCTCTGTGCACCTCGTACACGTGCCTCTGTCACAACTGGTGTCCTCTGGGCCAGTGTCCCGTAGCTGCAGAGCAGGGCGAGGCAGGCGATGCTGTGTGGAGGTGTGCCGGGGTGACCTTCAAGTTCCTGAAGCCCTGCCCACGCTCTGCATGGTGCACAAGCAAATGCTTCACTGCTTCCCTGAAAACACTGCAAAATGGAGTGTGTTCTGCTTCCTTCTCCTGTGAGCTATTGTATGTTGCAACGTTTGCTACCTGTGATCAACCATACATCTTTGATTGCTCTTATATAAGTAAACAGGATTAGCTGTCTCAGAGCATTTGGCCTACATTTCACAGTTTTGCTGGTGAAGCTGTGCTGGATAGGAGTGTGAAAAAAAAACAAAGCTTGTGAAAGCCCTGATGTTGACACAGTTATGTCAGCAAAAAAAGCATTTTTGTCTGAATAACTGGTTTCCTTCTGGGGGATGCGTTCTGTCACTGCTCTTAGCTGTGGCTTGTACTGCTGTACTGGCAAGTCCCACCTCAAACAGCTCATAGACCCACAGATTCATCTGGGTTGGAAAAGACCTTCAAGGATCACGCAGTGCAAAGATGGCAAGGTATACAGTCCAGCTGGGCAGTGACTCAGCCTGCATGGTTCTGGCAACTACCCAGCCTAGGTAGTAGTCTAATGACCTTGGTGAACTCCTAGGAATGGTATGCATCTATTACAAAGTCTAGGCTTGAGGAGGGTGTACAAGAGGCTTCTGACCTGCCTCTGATTTAGTATTTTTAATCAGCAAGATACTCCAGCCGCGTGCTTGAAGTTTGTTCACCTGAGCTTCTTTCAATTCCAACATGCAGGGCACTGTGCAGTGGAAGTTGCAATTCAGAGAAGTTGCAAACAGAGAGACTGTGTACTCCTTTAGGTCAGATGACAGATTCATGTACGTGGGATGCCCCACTCAATATAATACGTCCCTCTATTTGCCTTAAAACATGTAAGACTTCACAGCTCTAATGTTGCCATAAAGTCAACTCACTGGAGTGATACATGCTGACTTAACAGAGGCTGAAAGTGACAGCTATGTATGGATAAACCCTTCATTTTTAAGTTGGTTATTTACATTAGATCAACCTATGTGAATCACCTGAACAGCCCATTCTACTACCTGGATAAAGATTTCTCTGTCTCTTGTCATTTTTTTGCTGCTTTTAAACTCCTCATGCAGTCAAGACTAGCTGAAGCAGGCTGGAAACTTCTCTGCAACGGTGGTTAAATCCCTCATACTCTCAGTTTTAACCTTTAATCATTTTACTTTCAGCCAAAATTGCCGAAAGACCCTTCCTCTCATTCTGTGCACTAGAGATTATTAAAAGGTAATGAGAAAAGCTAAAACTCATTTGCTCAGAAAGAATAATTCCAACTCCCTTCTGTGGCAAATGAGAAAATTAGGCAAACGTAATGCATTTGTCAAGGACTCAGTTGAATATCCTATGTTTTATTCAGCTTCACGTAAGGGTACTATAATAAAGGTCCGGGCATAAGTCCCTGACAGGTTAATGACAACTCCAACATTGTTTCAACAGGGCTTTGTTGGAGCTCTGTAGTTTTCCACAAAGCAGACAGGAAGCTTGAGTAAAGGTCTGGGCCCAAGAGTTCCTGGTAATAGAGAGGGTTTCTATGGGTTTCTATGAGCGTTGTTAGAGAGGATCTTGTCCACAGTTCTCTACCTAACCACTGCACTCAGCTCTGCTGTGGACCCCATGAGCTCTGGCCAGATAGGTGTGTAAATCAGAGTGCCAAACATACAGTAATTATCATTTGACTTCTGGGCATCACCCCCAGTTCCCTAGAAAACACTAAGGTCAAGTCACTTTTTACCATCTCTCAGTTTCTGCCTTAGGAAAACGTAAGCAATGGTGCTTCTTGATTGTGTTAACACCCAGCACTGGTAAAATTCATACATAAATTCTGAGTATTACTGATGGTCCCAAGATGCTGTCCCAAGATGCTGATGTTGTGTAGTTAAGTCTAGTCTGGTAAGATTAAAATATTTATAGGAGTGAATTATCTACTCTACAGAGGCAATCCTATATATTTCTGTCTTCCTCATTTTTATGCTTTATTCCTCTGTGTATTTGAGTCTCTCTGCACTGCCCAACCTCACACCACCATTGGGGTAGGGAGGAGACTAAGTTCATGGGTTTCAGAGCTGCTTTGAATCTGCCTGCCAGGCTCTCCTTTTGGCTCCTGTAGAGTGCCTGAGCTTCGCAGTGCCTATAAAGCTCCAAGGCTTTGGTGTTCCTGTTCCAGCAGCATTGCTGACATGGGGGGTGGACAAATGGATCTACTGTACGTCCTCAAGAACCTAGATACAGCAGTGATGTCATCAGAGAGGTGCTTACAGTTTGGAGAAAATTTCATTCATGATGATTTAATAATTTCAGACCCCTGGAAAGCAATGGGTTTCTGTTCTCTCTCTCTTTTTTTTTTTTTTAAGCTGCTACACATCAAAGGTGCAATCCCAAGAATGCAGTGACTATGGGTTTGCAGAGAAAGGCATATCTGTCAGAGGGGAAAATCTAAAAAAGTAGTTTACTAAAAGGAAAATTGGTTTCAATGGAAAACATGCATCCAACAAAATGCCTGGAAAAATCTGACTGCAGCAAATACCTGACTTTGTGCTTCAGTCAAAGATAAGCTATCAGGCTGACTGAAGAAGTAATGGAATGAAATTATACTGTCTGTGTTATGCTGAAAGGGCAGAATAAATGATCCACAGACTTTGCAGTCTTGGAGGACGGTGGCATTTTCGTGAATTTTCTGTACGGTGTTGCTTGCAGCCAGACAGGACACCTGCTAGCTTGCTCATCCTACCTTGCCTCTGCTGTTCAGGTCTGCAGCAAAGCATGATTGTGGTAGGGGTAGATAAAGAGTACAGTAGGGCAAGATCCACAGAAAACATTTTCCAGCAGTGACAGAAAGGTGGTGGAGAGAAAAGCTGCTTCCCTGAGTACTTGTGTATGTCTGGGCTCCCCAGCTTCTGCTCCTGGAGCTTCTTTTGGATGATCCTAAACAAGTCCCTTCTTCTCTCTCTGGAAGGGCTTCTTTACAAAAGAAAGCTCAGGAAAAAGTCATCTCAGTGAACTAAAAGCAAGAATTTCACGTAGGTGAATCAACTGCATTATAGTGGACACCTTTAGTAAGAATTAGGGTGGACTAAATTAAACGTTCTTCAATTTGCTTTGGAGGTGAAGTATACTGCAGAGAATAAGCACACCTTTAAATCCAAGTCAAAATGCCCACGTGGGGCTTTAATGTGATTTAATTAAGCTTTTTAATGTTTTGTTAGCTTGCAAAAGTTCATTCAAATTAGCTTTCCGGAGCATCTCCATGCAGTCAAACCCATCCATGAGGCAAGACGTGCATTGTTCTCTCTCAGGGCCCAGCAGATGCAGGCTTTGGGCAGCTGCACGTGGCTCTGTGCGAGGTTACCAGCTGCACCCTTCTCTGGTGCCTGCCATCTACAAAGGATGGTGCCGTCACCTGCCTGAAGCCATACCCAAGGCAGCAAAATGCCCATTCTGCTCTTTCTTCTGCCACCAGCTTTCCACATGCCGCCATGTACCCACTTGTTAGAAAGCAGCATAACAATATCTGTGCATCTACTCTTCAGTGTGCTTTGAAGCTAAGAAGGGAGAGAGGATTTGCAGGCCTGTTGTGAGCACCTGATGTGGGTGACTTCTCCTATGGTATTTTGTTATGGGAATTCAACTGCAGCAGATTCCTGGAAACGTGATCCCTGAGATAAACGTGGAAGAACTGAAACAGCAATATCCGTCCAGCGCTTCAGCCTTTCAGTTCAGAGGCAAGTCAGAAACTCCCCGACCTGGAACAAGGCTATCGGTGTAAAGATGGCTGTTCTCAGCTGTGTGCATCCAGTGGGCCTAGGTGGAGGCACAAGTTACATTGAAGAGCTAAATTGCTTTCAGAGTCACAACCTACTAACGTGCACTTTCAAAGAGACTGATGACATTTGAAGTGCTTTGAGTAGACTGTTTACTTTCCATTTAAAACAGGAAATTCATTCCACTGTTTGTCACAGGAATGAAGCACAATGATCACCATCCCAATGACCAAACATTTGCTATCTCACATAAGTTCTCTTGGAGAACAAATACACATCTTCATCGTTAAATACCATCTCATCAGTTATGCAGGGACAGATTCTCTTACAAAGGTATCAGATTTAACAGAGCATCCATCTTGCTAACCTCACCAGCCGTTTTCCAGATGGTGTTTTGCATACAGTGTAGACCAGGGGCCTTGCTAACCAACCCATTATTCAATTAATTAGCACTTACAAATTAAGTATGTGCCTAGCAGAGCGCGTCACTCTGTGTGGCTAGTCTCTTCTCGTGGTGCAGCGAGGAAGGACTGTGAGTCATTGGGTCACCACGGGTGATGAGCAGGCCACCTCAGTTGGTCATCTCAGCTGAAAAACAAAAAGCGGAGTAATTCGTATGTGCTTTGTGACTGTGTTCAGAGGAGAAAACTCAAAGTGGGAGATTCAGAGCTCTTTGCAAACTCTTATGCTATAAGCTAGTATGCTCTTTGGTGGTGTTGACATATAGGTGATGGCTCAAACACCGCAATGATAGTAAGGTGAAGACATAGCTAGGTACCTCATGCATCTAACACATGGCCACTGAAGTCTATGGTGCACTTTGTGCTGCTCACCCCATGGGAAGGCTGATCTCTGGGCCCCCTGAAACTGATGGTGGGTTACACAGTGACACCAGAGACACCTTTAAGCCCTCTTACCAGAACCACGATGGCAAGTAACAGCACAAAGCCCAGTGCAGCTTATAGCTCCTCATGTACGTAACTACGAGACCTGTCCTCATCTCTATGCAATTACCGGCCTCTAAGGTTTACTCAGATAAACTTGCAGAAGCTGCAGTCCCACTGCTGAGCTGGAGGGTGAGGTGCAACGTGCTGGATACAAGCTGCTTCTCCTAAATGAGAGACAGATTAGGTTTGGGACTACACCCAGTTTCCTTAGCTGTCAGTGTACTCCCTGGCTGGGGAAATCCCAAGGCAGCAGGCTGCTGGCACCTGGGAGGTCACATCAGTCCTCTGCACTTGCCCTGTTCTTAGGCTTTTTTCTGAATTATTTGCTACTGGCCACAGCTGAGAAGGCGGATTGGGTTAAATGGCCCCTTGGTGTGCTCCGGGTGTGGACAGTCTTATGTTCTTGAAATTGACAAAACTAGCTTGTAATAAAACTGTTTAGCCAGGGCTGTTTATGTATTGAGTGTTCATTTGTGAAGTGCTTTGAACATCAGGGGATAATAGCTAATCTTTGATTATCAGTAGAAACTACTTTTTCAAAAGGAAATACGGGTGCAGAGAAAGGGGAATTTCTATTCAGTCCCTGATTCTGCTAGCCTGGGGAATACTGTAACACGGAGCAGAGTAGATGTGCATGTTGGTATTTTGGGAGTGTTTCCAGTGAGAAAATAGTGCAACTCAAAACTCTACGTCTTGGGGTCCTTGTCTTGTCACAATTATATGCTGCAAGGGTTTGTGTTATTCAACCGATAATAGTGTTTAAATAACAGACAAAGATGTGCCTCATGTAAATAAGAGCAGCGGTATCACATGTGCTGTTCTCCTCTACCTGTCGCATTGTTAGACCAGACGTGATGGAGTGGTTTGCTTATGGTGTTCACTTCCCTCTCGTAACCTGTGGTTTCATATTCAGCAAGAACTGATCGTTCCTGACGAACACCTGAGGGATCTGTAGACACCAGTGTCACAAGTGCCCAGATCCAGTTGTGTCTTTGCAGAACTGATCAGCTTTGTCATGGGTCTGGCACAAATATCCACGTCAAAGGTAGCCTGCCTATTTGAGCAGAGAGGCTGAACCATGGAAATTAAAAGCAGATTTTCCAAGGTACACAAGCATCTAAATATACAAACTGCAGCCCATCTGGCTTTTCAAATGCACCGCACAGGTCAGGCCCTTAATTCCCACTGATTATAATGAGAAAAACTTCAGCAGGTTTTAAAATCCTGTTAGTAGGTGTGTGTCTGCCTCCATTGGCCTGCATGCTAATGGCTCCATGTGGGGCCTTTCTCAACCAGAAATGAGGCTGTGTGAGGTGCTGTGGTCCATGCAGGACCAGTTAAAAGAGAAAACATGATTTCAGACTCCAGTGTGGTTACCACAGCACTGAACTTATGCCAGGGGAATGAAGACATCTGCGTGAGAGATTCTCCAGTCAAAATGTCTTCATGTATTTCTTTATTTTGTTTCAGGTCAGGGCGCAGCCATTAGGCAGTGCTGGTCATCTCAGGACACTGCAGTCATACCAGACAACCCAAACCGAAGCAAAGACCAACAAGGAGCCGACAGAGGACAACAGGCTTCCCAGTTTGTAGGGTGATCTACCTTCATACGGTAAGGACTTCTAGCGTGGACAACACTGGAGTAACCTTTAAAATCATCATAGACATTTGTGAGTTGTTTTAGGGAAAAGACCTCTTGTGAGAAGAAAGAGAAAGGCATCTGGCAGGCACGGCAAATCCCACTGTGGCCCTGACAGAACAATTAAAACAAGATGTTTAGGAACAAGTCAAACCCTAACTTACCCATTCCCATTGCCAGCTTCTGTGTGGAGTTGCTCAGATAAGTCTTGCTCCTGATGGCTAAAGATAGAAATGTTTTCCACTCTGATCTTGTTTGTCTTCTTAAAGAGTATTAGAGCAGGCCTCAAAATAGTTTTGGAGTTTGTTTAGTTCTCGTTCTTTGACTTGGTTTAGTGCTGGAAGTCCCAGACGCGCTGGCCCTGGAGACAGCAGAGGTCTAACTGGGGCAGCTGAGCAGGCTGGTGCCCAAATACAACCTACCATTGGAAACCCCTTACAAACCACGGTCAGGAGCAAGCACAGACTGAAGCCTTACAGTCTTGCTGCCAAGACAGAAAACTAATGATGACCTGTTTTAATGGTGCATATTGCTGCTATGTCCGATAGGAGCCATTTTGTGTCAACCAGCAGGGGTGAAGCTGAATCAGTCCCATGCAGATGCAGGCTCCTTATCTCCCCCAGCCGTGCAGATGCTGGCTGCATCAAGAGCTTGTGTCGTTGCCAGAGCTTGGTGGCCGGGTACCAGAAAGCTGGCTGCTGCTCCAGTAAGGGCTCTGGGTGCCCATTGGCACAGAACTGCACTGTTCTTGCCAACTTCATAGCTAGTTCCTGGGTAATGCTTCTTCCCTGTGTGAAAACAGGGTGGATTTCCTGCAGGAAATTATTTTCATATTATTTTCAGTGAGATTAGGGTAATTTTCCCCTCATCAGCCATAAAGAGAAAGTCTGACAATATGGTTTGACTACTGCTGCCTTAACAAGTTGCCGTTGCTTCCATCAGAACTATGTTGATAGCTGGCAAGTTTCACTGATGGTGGGTGTGCTCAGCCAGGGCAACTCTATACTGTCCACCAGCGGTATTTACCCCAGTTATCAAACACCAGGCACACAGCACACTGTCTGTCACGCACCCCCCTTTTCTGTCTCCACCTTCCTGCCAGCCAGTCCACCCTAGAAACCATCCAGTGCCCTGCTCCGTCTCTAGTTCACCATGAAGTGAATGCTTTCTCAATGACTGAGCATACAGGCCTTCTGCCAAGATTGGGGAAAACCGTTTTAAAAAAAAATAATAAAAAAACAACCTTTTTTTTTTTTTGGTTAAACCAAATCAGGGCTGAAGTGGTTTATTGATTGAAGAATGTGTAATTAACCAACAATCAGTGAACTATACGTTCAGGACCAATGTCAGCAACACAACAGTTAAACCACAGTGTTAGACACTTAGAAGACACTAATAAATACCTACCAGCTCCTCGGCACGCTTCTATAACTAATCTCCAAAAGTTTTCATCCCAGACACACAGACACCCACCCCTCTCTTTCCAGCAAAGGGGGTCACTTCTGGGAATGTGGGTTCCCCTGCTTACAACCTGCTCCTGCTGGTGTTGTGGCCACTCCTGCTTTAGGGGTGTCCATGCTGCTCCCTACAACCACCTAACGCACCCTCTGGTGGGAAGGCACCCCAGCAGGTCACCAGCAGTCCCACAGACAGGAGGGTGCTGCACTGGGTCTGGGCAGAGGTGTGATGCCAGCAGGGTGACTGCTGTCAGTGCTAGATTGGGTTTTCACTGCTGCTCTGTTCCTGCTCTGAGGTCTTACAAATTTTGGTCTTACAAATTTTGGTCTTACAAATTTTGGTCTTACAAATGAGGTCTTACAAATTTACTCCCTTACAAATTTTTGTGCTTCTTTTGTACGTCTTTTCAGATTGATTCCTTCTTTGTTTCAAAATTCTCTTTGTCATTCCCTGGTTACCACTTAATCCAGCTGATGGTGGTTGTCCTCTTTAGCATGATCAGTTGAGGTCTGATGGTTGTTTCCCCCTGCAGCAAGATCAGTTTGGGGTAAATGCTTCCTCAGAGAGTTTTGGGTTTCCCATTCATGCATGGTGTTTACACTGACTTTTCAATCTTAGCAGCTGTTGTCCATGTCATTTTGCCAAGGGTGAGCTGTGCAGGCACCCCCACAAGTGATGTCATACAACCATCAAGCTTGTATTAGAGAAAAGAACACTGGCCCCATGGCTGGATTTTGGAGGTCAGTTCCATATATATTTATTTACATATATATATATAGTTATATATTTATATTCTGTATATATTTATTTTCCCAGGGCTTACCAGTTCACAATGTTTTGAACTTAGTTACCTCAGCTTGCATAGCTCCATGTGATAAATCCGTTCAAATGCACTTGTCACGCTCAGAGGACCAGCCACATATGTCTATAAGCCTAATCTCTTCTGACCCCGTATCTGTGCGGGACAAGGAGGAGAAGGAAGAAGACTGGAAAGCTATTTTTGCCATACCGTGTTTTGGGACGCTACAGACCCCACTTGAGATGATGTAACGTACAGCAGCTCCTGGGTTTCCCCTGAACCTCCAAAGCAGAAAATCAGAGGGCAGGCCTCAGGCAGAGTGCCCTGTGGGACTGGGAAGCTGTGACGGGACCACATGCTGGCATTCCCCTTGCGGGGACACTGAGGGTTGCTCCTGTCCCCTTCAAGGCCCCTTGCAGCTCCCAGAGGGGTGTAAAATGCCTGTGTGCCACGCAGCCTCTTACTTTTCGTCTGCGACAGAGGACAGGCCTTGTGCTGCAGGGCTGCAGCAGCTCTAGCCACCAGTTTTGTTCCTCGCCCCCTCTCACCTGTTGTGTGTGATGCAGGCTTGGTGCCAAGCTCTTGAGCAGCTGCCCTTTTCCAGCTCCCGGGCATGCCAGCCCGAGGAGGCCCAGCCCCGTTTGTTTGCAGCGGCAGCCCACGAATAGCAACTACTTAAGGCCATTTTGCACACTTCTGTCATCTTATAATTAGCACTCGGTCCCGCAGCCGGTGAGAGTCCCTCCCCACAGCATGCCTCTCCCCTTCCTCCACTGCATGTCACAGCATAGTCCGCAGCTGCCTTCAGAGATGTTTCTAGATCACACATTACCCAAATTTTCTGCTGGTCACCATCAGCTGCACAGTCTCATTTCCCAAGTCACCAAGGTGGATAAATCATGGCTTGGCTTTGCTCTACATTTTGCTCTTCTCTCTTGCTGCTGCATCAAAAGTAATTGTCTGCTCTCCTCCTGCACTGCAGTGAGACACCTCTGCCTGCCTGAGGTGCTTTCTTTGGGTCTGCTGTAAAGCAGGAGACCCAAAGGAAGCTGGGATCTCGTCATTAGATGGCTGTGCCCAAACCCACGGGAGAAAACCAGAGAGCTCCTCATGCACCAGCTCCTAAGGGCGGTGAGATAACCCCCTAACAAAGTCCATTCGCATGTTGTTCTTTCCTTGGTGCCGGTGCACAGCTTTCCCCAGCCCTGTCCTTCCTCTTGCAGTTAATCTGAACACGGATATCTTTGCACATTTTGTTCTTGGCAGTTTCGAAAGTTGCCTTAGGCTCTTATCACCTCAAAAAATCAGATCATATAGTGGTGGCCTTAGAGACGGCCTGATTGATATCTGAGCAGCCGAACAAATGGTGAATTTGAATAAAATATGGCACCCCATTGCCTATTAGTTCTGCTGATTGAGAGAGGACAATTTGCCAACATTAAGCAAAGTGCATGTCCCGAGCATCCATGGGACTGCGGATGCGTAAAAGGGTTTGCAGAAGTGCTCTGCAAACCTCGTGAAGTGCCTTTTCCCCATTCCAGATCCTGCATGCCCCAGCCTGCGCAGTTACGGGGATTTGGTACCACTGGCACTGCCAACCCAACTTATCTGTGTATTTGTACAGTAATAGAGACATTTGCGGGAAGAGGAGAGAGTTTCCTGGTGATCCTTAAACAAACAGCGATGAAGCCAGGAGCTCCTGCAGCTTGGCTTCCACAGGCACCACCAGCTCCCATAGCGAGAGTGAGAACACGCTCAGAGGAAGATCGTGTTTCTGGGTAGCCATTTAGTCTGTAATCGTGATACGACTGCTCAGGTTTTACAGATCATTCATTCTAGTTGCTTTCTCCAAACTCACTTTCTGTGGCCTTAGGAAATAACACTGTGGGAGAGCGTGCAGTCCCATTCTCTTCTCTGATTTGGACATCGCCATGAACCTGCTCAAATATCTGATGCCAGTTTCATTTTGGGTGACCCCATTGCCTGCACAGAGGGCAGGCTGCGTTAACTGCTGCTGTTCCACCTGCCCTGAATCAGCTTGTGAGGGGTTTTACTCAGCAGGCTGGATGAGACGGGTCCTGACTTGAGGGTAAAGCCAGACACAGCATCCATGAGGTAGACTAAAGCGCGGGCTTTGTGTTTGGGTGACCACACCGCACACCTGCACACGATTCCCAACGTGCTGTTTTCGTAGGGTAGGGGGTCGAGGCAAAAACAGCACCCAGGGCATCAGAAGGAGAGCAGGTTTGGCTCCCAAGTGACCAGGCAGGCCTGGTGGCCCAGCGGCTGAGACACAGCCTCATTGTCTACAGCAGCAATGGCACTGGGTGTTAAAAGTGAGCACTTGTTCCTCCTGTGGTGCTCATCTATTTATTGGCCTGATTGTAATCACAGCCTTCTTAACTTGTAACTGATACATCCTCCCTACACCGCAGATGATGTTCACTTGGGTATCAGATACTGCTGTCTGTGTTTGCTCTCATTATCGCCCACCATCAGCAGGTCTCTTTAAAGACCAGCTCTGACCAGACACCATGGAGAAGAGAGACGCCATTTGTCCTCAGCCGTTTGATCAGCCATTTTCCATTGCACAAATGCCGTTGAGGGCCGATTCCCCAAACCCAGGATGGAAATCCCTGGGGCACACCTGGCTGGCTCCCTCTGATCACACGTAATGTACCGCAGAGCGTTCAGCAAACACTGCCCCCAGATGCACTGACTCCTGTGTGACACTCCTCTTCCTAACCCCACGAGGCTTTGAGGAGTCCGGCTGCGTGCCTAGGCCTGGGGAGGCGGTGCTCAGCTTTGCAGGGTGCAAACACCTCGAGGTACCCTGCCCAGGCAGACCAGGGCCCAAAAAAATCAGGCCTGTGCAGGTTGCTTCAGGGGCTGGCTGTGGGCGGCAGCCGTGGGGTGCCTGGAGATGGGCGCCACGTTGGGGCTGTTCCCCTGGGGACAGTGGGGTGGCTGGCGTGCGTTTGTCTAGCCTCCCAAAACAACAAAACAGTCTGGAGTTAAGGCTGGCAGAGCAAGCCTGTAGCTTAAAGGCAGGAAAATACCCGGAGCGCCGTATCGTGACCAGGAGGAAGTTCAGTATTAAATAAATCCCAGTAGGGTACGGCAGCGTGCAGCCGAGGTTCACGTGTGACTCGGTCCTGTCGTGACACTGTGGGACCGGGGCACGTCGGTGAACTTCCATCACGAATGCGGGTCCCAGGGCCCCACCAGAGCCCCTTTCCCCTTCCCGGGGTCCCCCCGCAGGCTGCCGCCCAGCGCTGGGGGGCCGGGGCAGCACCGGGACCCCCACAGGCTGCCGCAGCCCCCCCCCCATCGGGCCGCCGGCGGCGTGCGCGCACCTCCCTGAAGGTCACCTTGCGAGGGCGGCTGCGCCCTGAAAAAAAAAATTTAAAAAATAAATTAAGAAAAAAAACCAACAACGACATCCCGGCAGGTGCCGCGCGGCGCCGCTTTCGCGTTCAGCGCTCGGCAGGCGCCGTACACGTGAGCCCGGCGGGGCGCGGCGGGGCCGGGCGGGACGGGGAAGGGAGGAAGAAGAGGAGGAGGAGGAGGAGGAGGAGGAGGAGGAGGAGGAGGGGGGGGGGGGAGGAAGGCGCAGGGCTGCCCCCGCCGCCGCCCCGCGCGCGCACGCCCGCGGCCGCACACCTGCGCGCGCACACGTGCCCGCGCGGCGCCCGCCCCGTCCGCTGCCCGCCCCCCGCCGCCTCCCAGTGGCTGCGGCGCCCAGCGGGCGGGGCCCGCGCCCTATATGAAGGGGTGCGGCGGGCGGCGAGCGCGGCTGCTCCGTGCCCGGTGGGCTCCGCTGCTTCTCCCCTCAGCTCCGCGCCTCCGCCACACACCGGAGCCCCCCTCCCCCCCTCTGGAGCGCCCCCTTCCCCCCCCTTAAAAGCCCCCTCCCCGAAGCCCGTCCCGGTGCCGCGGAGCCCGTCCGAGCCCTCAGCGCCCCCCCCCGCCGCCCCCCGCTCGCTCGCCATGGCCCGCGGGAAGGCCAAGGACGGCGACGGCAACTGGAAGAAGTTCATCTGGAACTCGGAGAAGAAGGAGCTGCTGGGCCGCACCGGGGGCAGCTGGTGTGAGTGCGGGGACGGGCGGCGGGGGGGCTCCGCAGCGCGCACCGCCGCGCCTCATCCCCCTGCGGCCGGGCACCGGCACCGGAGGGGGGGCGGGGGGAAAGGGGGGGGTCCCCGGGGCCCCCCGAGCCCCCTCCCCGGGCCGCGGCTGCCGGGCAGGTGGGGCCGGGCCCGGGATGGAGCCCGCGGCGGGGCCGACCTTGGGAGGGCGCCTCGTCCTTGGCGCTGCCTCCCCGGCTCCCTCCGCACCGCGGGTGCCGCTCCCCCCGCCGCCCCTTCCCCCCGCTCCGCGGCGATCCGAGGTGGCTGTGCCTCGCCGAGAGAGCTCCCGGGTCCTGCGGTGCCTCCCCGGCAGGGAGGCGGCCGTGCGGGCGGCGATGCTCGCGCACCCCGCTATCGGTTGGGGCGCCCTGCAGGCAGCCCTCGGCGCCCGGGGGGCGCTCGGCGTTGTCTGCGCGCACCCGGACGGCCTTCCAGCTGCTGCCAGCCGCGGCCGGGCTGCCACCCCGTGATGCTGAGCCCGGCTCCTGGTGTAACGGATCCGCTGGAGGCGACAGCCTTGGCCCTGGTGGACCGCAGCGGGCTCCTGCCGTACCCGTACGTGAGCTGAATCGGGTTGCGGGCGCGCACCGGTAGGTGTCTGCTGCTCCCGAGGCACCGGGCGGCTGCGCAGCGCTTCCGACGCGGAGCCAGACCGAGTCCTCCTTCCCGTGCCCATCCGTCTAGGACCGATGTCAACCTGCAGGCTGGCGATCCGATTTCTCCGTTATAAGCCTACCTGTTGCGGGAAGCTCTGTTGCGCAACCCCGTTGTGCTCGGTTGCGTGTGTTTTTTCTGAAACCGTGACCTTTAAGGTGTCTTTGGTGTTAAGAGCATCCTGGCTGGGAAACTGATTAAATAAGCTACCTCCCAGCGCTGCCCTTTTGATGTTACAAAAACTCAAAAGGCGTTACGCTGCAGACAACAGCATTGGTGTTTGGTTTGTTACAACAGCACCTCCTATGACCGTGCTCTGGAAAAAATTTCCAAATGTTTCTGACGTCACGACCATTTGCTTTACGCTGCTTGGATACCAAAGAGTGCTTTTAACTCCTGGAGCACCACGATATCGCACCAAGCTCTGCTCACCAGCCATGGCTGCCTCCCCGGTCTCCAGTGGACGAGAGGATGGAGTGTCTTTCTGAGCGTGTTCCTCAGCCTCTGTGTCTCTGGCTGTCCCTCCTGATCCTCTTTCCTTTGTAACTGGAAAATGAAACCCACCAGAAATGGCTGCTTTAATGAGGAGGCTTCTCCACTGATGGAGCTTTTTTATGATGGGGCTCAGGAGAGGAGGAATACCTTCACCTACTGCTTCCTCCCTGGCCCTTGTATCTGTTCACCTTGAGTCCTCCATATAAACCTCCTCCTGCAGGTCTGCAATTAGGCTAGGACGCTGGGATCGAGCAGGCTCTTTCAAGTGTTCCTCGCTGCAGTGCTTGTTCCTGCAGCCTGATTAGCCTGTAGTTGCTTGGCATGGGCTGGCTTATCCTTCCCGTAGGCGGCCTGGTGATGCCTAGTACGGCGTGTTACTGTGCAGTTAATCAGTTGAGATAATCCCTGTAAACTGGTAACCGATACCCGGAGTCTGAGCTGTGCTGCATTTCAGGCTCTTCTCCCCCCCCCCCCCCCCCCCCCCCGGGATAATTCTAGGCATCTCCTTTCAGACCCAAACTAAATTTAGTCTTTTGTTACATAATTCAGTTTTTAATTGGTATGAGCGGTGCTGGCGTGCCTTTGTAGATGCACAAGGTTGGTAAATGCGGAGTGCTGTGACACACTGAAGTACTTTCCTACATTTGAGATTGAGTATTGGTGCTGATTTGGGCCTAAATTCTGCTCCTGTTGTCTCTGGTGGAGGTCAGAGTCTGAATTATTAGGGAGGTCACACATTACCAATGCTTGTAAACCTGAATCTAGCAGCTCGTGCAGGCTCTGTGGAAATAGCTCTGAAGCCCAGAGTGGTGTGGAACGTATA
The DNA here is from genome assembly GCF_964034855.1 of Anser brachyrhynchus. Lineage (NCBI taxonomy): Eukaryota > Metazoa > Chordata > Aves > Anseriformes > Anatidae > Anser > Anser brachyrhynchus. The sequence goes on from NC_137694.1 coordinate 96,652,856, forward strand.
GCACTGCGTATAGCATGCCGACTTGTGTTGGGCTTGTGCTTCACTGAAAGCCTGTCACCTTGTGGTAGCCTTGGTCAGCCAACGGATCCATTAAAATATGGAAGAACACACTAATTCTCACGCTTCATGATCCCAAATAATTGGGACTTGATTAATCTTTTCATTTGTTTTCTCTTGCAGTTAAGATCCTCCTCTTCTATGTCATCTTCTACGGTTGCCTGGCGGGTATATTCATTGGGACCATCCAAGTGATGTTGCTCACCGTCAGTGAATTTGAACCCAAATACCAGGATCGAGTGGCGCCTCCAGGTAACTAACTGGGAGGCCCGTGTTGGCCCGGGTGCAAGCTGTTCTGGGGAGGCGGTTTGGTTACTCACCTCCAGGAGGAGGATGAAATAAGCGTCTCGTTGCTGCAACACATATTTGTAGGGGGTGGGTATGTTCTAAGCCTTCTGTGTTAACAGCACTGGGAATTGAAGGCAACCAGCTAGAATTAAAGGTTGCATCACATGAAGTGTTCCTCCTGTCTGAGAGGAACTTGAACCCGAATCGATGCTCTCCCCTTTCCTTACTCCGAAGTGATGGAGTGAGGCTCAGGCTTCACTTGGGAATGAGCTGTGTGACAAAACTGGGTTCAGTTTTTCTTCATAGCCACTGTGTTCCTATGGGAAAATGAGGGGACAAAGGTAAAATGCTGGCTTCATCTGTGAAACTGGGGTGCACAAGGAGGAAGGGGGCACTACCAATTGTGGATGTGCTTGCTGAATTGTGATGGTTAATGCTGGGCTCTGCTGTGTGAGCTGGAGGAGGTAACAGCATCTACAAATGGGTATTTGCCCTGATGTTGAGTGGGGAGGGTTAGAGGTGGCTCTCGCAGCTCCTGATGCACGACCTTTCTCTGTTAGACAAAACAGAAGCCCCTGCTTGAGGTGAAAGCCCACCTTGGGTTGCTGCAGACAGTGACCAGCCACTGCCGCAGGTCAGGCTCTGCTGCGCTGCCTGATTGCTGCCGCAGCCAGCGGCCGCTCGGAGCGTGGCTGGGAGCTGCGCAACTGCTGCTTTCCCACATTACAAATGACCTTGAGGCTGCTTGGCACTGGCTATGGTAACGATCTGTCTCCAGTTGCTCTGTAAAACAGTTCAGAAGCTTTTAATAACGGTGGTATTTAAGTGACAATTGTGAGGCTGACGGCTTGTAGCTACAGAAGCTGGCTCTAGTGTCATGCAGTGTGTTACAGCCCCACTGTCTGCAGTGCTGCTATGCTGCAACTGTTACCTGCTCTAACAACACGGGGAGCGTTGCCTTCGCCAGATGGTGCTAATATCTCCGCAAAGAATCATCTTTTTCAGATAACTGCTTTTCCACCAGCATTTTTTAAACAAAACAGACTGAAATTGCTTTCTTAGTATATGGCATTTAAGGTACCAGCCCGGCTGGGGTAAGTGCTGTCTGGAGCGCTGTATCCACCTCTGCATCAGGCTTGCAGGATACTTGCAGGAAAAGACTAAACTGGCACTGGTGCTGACCAGAGCTGTTAGCTGCATTTGAAAGACTAACGTGGATAATGGTGGAAGAGTTATTTTTATTAAATGTTTTTCCTCGGCTGAAGCCCAGTGGTCTTACCAGACATGAAATAATTAGCAAAGAAACTGGATCTTGGGTCACATCCAGACAGACATGCTGTTTAGCCTGATGTCACATAATTACTCATTCTAGGTAACTTAGAATTGCAAACCCGTATTACCCAAAGCTAATTTCAAAGCAACTTCGTAGTAAAATCTCTGTGCAAGATTTCAGCCTGCAGAGGGCTTTATTCATCTCTTAATTAAATACTGCACCACTTTTCTGAGCTTTGTCCTTTCTTAACAAAAAAAAAAAAATTCAAGATGCTGTTGTAGTGGGTGCTATAGAAAGCAAAATGGAGGAAGGCTGAAAAGGCTTTGGGGGATCTTCTGAGTCTGAAATGGGCTTTCAGGACTTAAATCAACCAGAATAAAAATCTAACTCCTGAATGAATGACAGTAGGCAGCCTGCTCGAAAAGGGTTTCAAACCCACTGGAATGGCACATGATAATGGCACATGAATACCATTTAAAGGGGACGTTTACCTGCTAACAGCACAGAGCCTTTTGCAGGGCATCATCTGACTTACTACAGATGTGGATGAGCCAGGGTGAGGTGTGGTGGAGCTTGGCTGTCACTGTCAAGTTTGTTTCTCACCCTGCAGCATGGCACCGGTTAGACCACAGTGTGCCAGAATAAACTTTTAACTCGGGCTTTCATAGAGATTGAGGCTGTGGTGAGTTGCTGCACTGATGCCTGCGGGAGGTCAGCAATCCCCGTGTTCCCATACTGCGTGGGGTCTCCTGCACTGCAGGCAGAACTGCATTTCTGATGATTAGCACACTTGCTCATGTACATAGTGAGCATCGAACTTTCCATGAACTGGGAGCCCTGCAGACTGTGAACTACTTAAAATAAAATGTTGTGCAATTCTAGTTCCTGGTTCTTGTGGGGAGAGTTGCAAGCAAAGTGTATTGGCAGCTTGAAAACTAAAAGGCAAGTCCCTTTAGTTTCCACCTTTCCTAACCATTTTGGGCTCACATGAACCTCTCCTTCAAGGTTTGCAGGAAAAATGCTGTAGAGGCTGCTGCAATATCATTCCTGTTCTGCCATACACAAATTTACTAACAGTGGCAGAAGCTACAGGATGTTTCATTGAGTTATTGATAGGGGCGCAACACTGAAAGCCATAAAGTGCTATTTTTAATTATCATTAACATGCTAATTGGTTCCTGCACCACTTGGCTGTACGTTTCCAGGATAACTTCCCTCCTGGGGGAAGGGGCAGCACAGTTCGCCTTGTCCAGCCTTTGCCATGGGGACAGCCCCGGCTCGTGGTAGATTTCCACCTGTGCTGTGCCTCGGGCTCTGCTTTAACCACAGCACTTACCCTGCTAAGAGCGATGGGTGGGGGAATTGCCTTTTAAACACAGAGTGCCAAGTGTTTTCCTGAATCCATTTTATTTTCCACCCCAGTCTAAATTGGGCTGTGTATCCTGCCATCTTGTGGTGTTTGTCCTGTGAAACATGGTCCACCTGCCCTACAGCTGGTGTAGGGGTGGGAGCTCACAGCTGCCTGAGGCTTTTCAGGAGCTCAGGTCAGGAGATCTCATGTCCCTGCTGGTTTAAACACCACCTTGCCACGATGTGCTTGGGCAGTGCATAACGGGAAAGGCTGCTCTGGTGTGTATTCCCCAGCTGGCTCATTTAGCTCCGATAGTAGCTGGGAGGTGGAAATGAGAGCGACGGGAAAGCCCCAAGGAGCAAGTGCCACCTCCTGTCGAGTCACGCTTTTCTGCTGCCTCTTGTTGCAGCGCCAAAGTATGAAAAATACCTGAATCTCAAGCTCCAGAGACACTACCTGCCTCCCAGCTGAGCAGACAGTGCATTTGTAGAAAACTTGCACCTGCTTTTTGTGCTTCTGGGATGAGGCAGACGGTGATTAGAAGCTTGGAAGGACATCAATTAGCGTGGAGGCTCTTAAAGTCCATCCTGACTAAGTGAGGGCGGTGGGGGTGCGTTAGGTAGGAATGGTGTAGTGGTTACTAAATTGGTCATCTGTGTCACCCAAGTAGCGTTCAGACACGCTGTGAACCAAGGGAACATGGTGCTGGGAAATGAGCATAGCATGATGAAGCAACTGTCATCACCACAGACTTGCACAACCGTTCCTAATAACGAGCTTGACCTACCACTTCTGGTTTCTTCCCCTTCACCCTCCAGACACATTTTTCTGAAATCTTGCTCTTGCAGCTTAGAGCGATAAAGCTTGTGTAAGGACTGAGTTTTAAATGGAATAAATGTGATTTTAGTCTGCAGCAGTATTATGGAAGTAGAGTGGTAGCTGGAAAAAAAATCAATGGCCTCACACTTGCTTCATTTTAGATGTCCTGATACAGTCACGGAGTTAGCCAACAAAAAGTGGTGTCTTGTTATTAAGTCAAGGCATCGTTCGTCACTTAGTGGACGGTGTCAGTCAAGTGAAAACGGTAATCTTATTTCCTAGCAATGCGCTCTAAGAGGCAATTGCGGAAATAGTATTTCAAAATCAAAAGTAGCTCTGTCACTATTTCCCTAGCAATAAGTGACTTGATTCTACCATGTTGTGAGCAGCAGCATCACTACACGTGACTCTGGTGCTTCTCTGGTAATGACATGAGACGGGCTGCGGCAAACAGAACTTAACTCCAAAATGAGGGAGCGTTGTTTGGGCTCCTGGCTATGAGAACACTTCAGACTTCACTTCTTTCCCCCTAGAGCTTGCTCATGAATGGCTTCCTCGTGTGCACAAGTCCCTAAGAGGCTTAATCATCCCTGTACTTCATTAGTGCTGCATATTTCCTTACATGCCTATTGGCCCCTGGTGGGTAGCACTGGCATGGCTCAACTTGGTAAACTTTTTTTGCGTACTTGCTTCAATTCTCCCAGTGGGGGTGAGAGGAGGTTTCAGAAAGGCTGCAGAAGTGTTGCAGAGAGGAAGGGTTCACTGGCAGCGCTGCTGATAGCAGCACTGAAGCTTTTATTTTGGATATGAACATACAGGTGGCACAGAAGGGACAGCAAGGAAGGAAATAAATGATAGGTCTGTGCGTAGGGCTCCGAGTGCAGCCAGTCACGGGCATTTGGGTATGGAAGTTGTGGTGAAAACCAGTGATGGATTTTTCGTCAGGATAAAACACCTTTTGTCTTCACATAGATTGTTGGCCTGTTTGTCTCATGAGTGGGAAGGTTGATCTCCACTTCTTTCTCACCCTGAAGGAAGAAGGCACCTGCTGTACCGAAGCGCAGCCTGCTCTGGTTCAGCCAAGTGCCCTTAAATGCCCCGGGTGAGGCCGAGGGCGGCGGGGCTGTGGCCGTGGCTCGGTCCAGCCCCCGGCCAGGAAGGGTCTCCTCGCGCACTGGCCGCTGGCGTGGCTGCACAGAGGCACTGCGTGGGCTTCGGTGCTGCCCTGCACGTCACCCAGATGTGGACCTGTCCCAAAGGACAGATCCTTTGGTCTGGGCGGAAGAGTGGCTTTGAGCTGGCTGTGTCAGTGGCCAGGCTGTCCTCGCCAGCAGTGGGGACAAGCTGCCGGCGGCCTCCGCAGGTGCTGCACGGCTTGTGCTGCCCTTCCCTTCACCTCTGCTACGCCTGTGTGGGTGCCTTTACGTACGCACTGCCTTGGATAAGATAAAAAGCAGGGGTGGGGACTTGCTACTAGTGGTCCTCAGCAAAGCCGGTAGTTCAGCTGCCTGGCCAAAGCTTATTAAAGCCTGACTGAGCTTTCTTGAATGTTATATTTACACACTCAGACGATAACTGTAACTTGAACTCTGGAAGAGGCAGACCCAGATAGCCACTTGAAGTGACTCTGAGCCTGCTGCTTCCTAGCGGGCTGGTAATGCAAGGAGAGGTAGTCAGGATAGACTGAACCCAGTTTATACGTTTATAACCATTTGTGAAGCAAGAAAGCAAATAATTAATTGAAAGGGGTTGAAAACTCAACTGAGTTTGTACGGTGAGACCCAGTTCTGCTGGTGGAGCACTGAGCTGCTTCTAAACTTGTAACACTCAACCTGCTCTGTTTGTACCAACGGGAGATTGGAGAGGGCAACGCTGCTTCCTGGAATAAAACTCGAAACCGCAAGCTGCTCGCTGGACGTCTCGCTATCTTTGGCTACTAGGAGCTGCATTTAGGGGAACAAAGCTAATCTTTGTCCTGGGTTACAAATTCCACCTCAGTGGGTAGGGGAGTGGTGAGCTGGCCCGAGGACGGACTAAGCAGAAGCGCTCAAGTGGCTTTGGAAAAAGTGCAGGAGTCACAAGCTCTTGTGGGCTGGGGCCAGCCAGCTAAGCTGCCCGAGTTTTGTGCTGGAGGAACTTGTTGGCAGCAGACCTGCTGTCAAAGCAAATGCTGCTCCCCTGCTCCTTTTTTTGTTCTTGCTAAAGTGGAGATGACAAACTGAACACAAGTCGAGACCTCAATAATTACAGTGGCAGCCACAAAGGCAGCGTGAACTCCAGTTCCCATTACTTTAAACTTAAGTGTTAGCCATGCATCAATGCATTCAATTAAAATGTGACCTAAACTTCATGCAAGAGCAGCTATTTCCAAGTCCCATAATGACAAGCAAAGGGCTTGGCATTTTTCATCATCCGCAGCCATTACTTGTATCTAGTCCCTTCTGCCCATGCATTCTTTTTCTACTCATCCTCCTAAAGTCAAAATTGGAGCTAGTTACTCAGCCCAGAATGTAGGACAGTCTTTTGAACGTCTCTCCTGTGTGGAGGTGTTTCTTGCTCAGTGCTGTGTTTCTGATTATAGAGCTCAGGATGCTATTTCTACAGTCAGAAATGATGTTTAGGGAGTGAAAAGACGAGTCAAAATGATCAGGCTGATGAATTTATTGAGAAAATGTCTCCTGCCCTGCATCCAGCGAGGGAGACAGCACAAGGGAAACGTGCAGAGGCCGTACCTAACTTAGGGAGCCCCTCTTGTCTGCTATTGTAGGGGTTCATGAATGGGCATTTCTGATGCACCCTAAACGTGTAGCGTTGCACCCTGTTAGGGACACACGTGTCGGAGTAGCCTTCCAGGGGAGCTGGTTGTGTGATGTTCTCACAGACAGTTTCCCTTCCGCCCTCGGGGAGGAGGCAGAAGTGGGCAGGGGGCCTGCGGCTGGCTGTTTTTCTGGAGAAAAACCTTGACTTGTAGCCTCCCTTCTGCCTCTGTGATTTTTATCTGCTTAGTGATGCAAACATCGTGACGAATATTCCAGACTGTTGTTGGAAAGAGGAGATAAGAGCCCTTCAGAACCTCCCCTCTAGTGAGCTTGTTTTGTGCAAGTCCTGAGGTCTGAAAAATACAGATTAGTAAGAATGCTTTATGTTCTCAGTGTGTGTAGCATTGCCCAGAGGCTGTGCGGCTCCTAACATTCTCTTCCTGATCTTGCTTTCCTTAGGACTGACCCAAGTCCCCCAGGTACAAAAGACAGAAATTTCCTTTACTGCCTCCGATTCTAAAAGTTATGAGCCGTATGTGAAGAATCTTGAGAAGTTCTTAAAGGACTACAGCGCTGATCAACAAACTGAAAACATAGTATTTCAGGACTGCGGGGGTAAGTCTGGATTGTTTCCTACAGTCCTCTGACCAGTGCCTACGTGTCAGGCCCATCAAAAAACGAGGGTTAGTAGTAGTTGCGTTGTTACCAGAGCCACACTGGTAAACTTTAACTGGTAGACTTTGGTTTCAGTCGTATCCCTGCTCATTAAACAGTTTAGACAGACCACATTTGGACAGGGATGTACCTAAGAAGCTTACTGCAAAGGGTATGTGGCCAGGGACTTCCAGATTTCACTTGGCTGAAGTTGCAGCTGACTCTCAAAAGCACCTGGCACTGACCTTATATCCTCCCTGAGAGCCACAGGGGGATTTTGCAGATGACTTTGCTGAAGCCGGTGTCAGTCCTCCTGATGCAATGCTGCAAAATATCAGGAGGATGTTAATCTTTAATATGTTATATGTAATAATGGGAAATTAGACTAGCGCCTCATGTAAGACGTGCATGTGAAATCTGAGGGGAACCCACTTGTAAAAGCTGACAAAAAAATCTCCGCGCCAGTGAATTGCAAATGTGTTTGCTCTCTTGTAGCCTGTAGGCAGCCTCAGTTAGAAAACAAAGCCCCCACAAAGTTGCTGGTCTGCGATCAGCCTGTGTGTGGGGGAGTGGCTGGGTGCAGGTCTGCGCTGTCAGCCTCTAGAAGGTGGCGTCACCTGCCTGGGCAAGTGGGAAATCCCGACTACACGGTGAAGCACAAATATAGCTGTTCCTGACGAGCAGAAGGTTGTGTGGCATACGTTTGTTTTTCCATTCCTCCACCATGGCAGAGATGCCTACGGATTACAAAGACAGAGGACCATACAGCGATGCCCAAGGCCAGAAGAAGGTCTGCAAATTCAAACGTGAATGGCTGGAAAACTGTTCTGGAATACAGGATCCCACCTTTGGGTATAAGGATGGCAAACCATGCATCCTTGTCAAGCTCAACAGAATTATCGGCTTCAAACCTAAGGCAAGTATCTCTTCCCGTAGTAACAGGAGCTACTGATAAGGACGGGGAGTTGGCTGCAGGTTTGCCGTGGCTCTGGAGCAGTTATTGAATTTGTGCCTGCTTTTCTGTCTCTGGAGGGAGATAAGTATTAAACCCGTTCTGCAGCGGAGAGACTGTGAGACCGTTTGAACGACTGGCTTTAAAACTACGTTTCTTTAAAAAGCAAACTGCACACTGCAAGCTCGTGGCGAGTAGCAGTGAGCTCTGACAGCACAAGCTCCTGGTTAACCGTCTGGTGACTTGCGGAGCCTGCTAACTGAACTGCTCTGACAGGGTGTTCTCTTCAACTGGTAAAACCCATTTTAACTGTGTGCTTCTGCATGACAGTCCCAGACCTACCGTGTCTGTAGTAAGATCAGTAAATTGTGTCATGCCTCCATCTTCTCCGTTCTTTCCTCAGGCAGTGCAGTATTGCCTGGCCTGCTAAAACCACTTAATTAAATGGAGTAGTGCTATATTAGGCATTAGACTGATGCATAAAGCATAAACTACATCTGAGAGTTTGGCAAAGCTCTTACTGCAAGAACGGTGAGGAGATCTTTAGGTTATTTAATGCAGCTTCAGAAATGCTGTTTTATGTCTGCTGTCACCCACTGGTCAATGCTGGACTGAATATCGGGTTTGCACAACGCTGAAGGAAGTTAATCTGCACAGGAACCGCTTTTACTTGTAGGTTTTTCCCCAGCACGTTTAAATGCTAAAACGTTCTGTAAGAACTCAGCAGCAGAGTACATGTTATTGAATGAGGCACTGTGCAAAACACGCCTCTCCATCTTCTGGATGGAAAGCAGTGCAAATGGTACAGCAACCAGCCGTCATCACCACTCATTAGTGTCGTTGAGAGCAGGGGGAAAGGTACCGGCTGGCCAGCTAACGTGTTTTGAGGAATGTTGTTCTACAAAGAGGACTGCCCTGTGCTAAAATTCAGTTGAATTTTGAATCATCTGATCCTGGGTGGCAACAGCGGGTGCGTTTTAGCAGGAACATGCTGTGCTTGGTATGCGGCAGTTGTAGGATGGCATGAAAAGCACGTGTTTGATGATTGGGGAAGAGAAGGGTTTGGTGCCTTCCTCCATTTCTTGCCACAGAGCTCCAGGCTGCGTCAGAGAGCAGGGTCTGGTCAAGGTATGACTTCAAACGCTTCATTTAGAAATGATGCACATATCCAAGGCGGTCCTCGTCTCCCCCATTCCACGCTTCATCAGAGACCCTACAGCTCTTGTGTTGGGAGGGTGCTTGTGAGGCAGATCTGAGCTCCGCACAGATGTGAAGCCAAATTCCTCTTAGTAACTGAGTCCAACGTCGGAGTTGACGCTCCCAGCTTTCCCTGAGATACTTTGAGCCTTTGTCCTTCCATGCAGGTGATGTCAAAGTTCAGGAACGTCAGGGCGTGCCTGCCTCTATTGTTCTTTGCTGCACGTTTCCAGTCCTAACTGCACTCACCTGGCACAGAGGCAGCAAACCTTCCAGCAGAGCGTCTCATTCTGCCACTGCGTGACATTTGCACAAACAAACCCTGCTGGCAGCTGGAGCTCTACCACGAGACACTTTCCTCAGTGAAATGAAAAATACCCTGAAGTGCTTGCTTTGGTGGCCAGAGCAGCTTTATGTGGGTTAACTTCCACTGGGTGTAGGTGTGTTACGCTGCTTCTCCGTCCCAAGAACGGACACCAGTTGCTGGTGCCTCTGAACTTGAGGTGGAAAGGATCCCTGTTAGCTGTTATGTTTGGTACCACTGAGATTTGCTGCTGCAAAGAGGCATTCAGTGTGTAACGTTGCCTTGGTTTGGGTTTCTTCTAGGCTCCGGTAAATGACAGCCTTCCTGCAGAGGTCATGGCAAAATACAGCCCATATCTCATCCCCGTCCACTGTGCTGCCAAGGTAAGTGAGATGCAACAAAGGCGAGTCAGGATACTGCAGGCAAGGACTCCCCGAGTCCTTGTGCAGCTGTAGCTTCCTCACTCTGCCTTCCTGCAGGCAGTTGGGGTGGTTTCCACTTGGGAGCTCTTCCCTTAGGACTTCGTCAAAATGCTATTGGTGAGGAAGGAACAACAGCAGTGTCCTCACAGGGAGGGGTAACAGCAGGGCCAAGGAGTAAAAGGGATCCTCAAAATAGCTTCCCAGTGATACACTGGAGTTCTTAGCAAGGATGGTTGACAAATGGCTCTGGTGGAGATGCTTTGCCTTGAATATTAAAGCTGCTGAGAAACAGCAGAGGCTTTTTGTTTGGTTAGTTTTTTAACCACAGACAGTGCACTGGTATGACAAGAAGCTGTGGTGTCTTCTGAACGTACAAAGAAGTGGCTGAGTTTTTAAATAAAAAGTTGTTTTCCTGGATGATACATGCTTGGAGGCACTTCTTTTTGCAGCTGCTGGTAGGACAGCTCATACCTGTCCTTTCTGCCATCCTCATGCTGTCAAGCTGAGGATCAGTGATGACCAAAGAGAGCGTGCAGCACTGCTGAAAAGCAGATAGTGGGAAAACAGCTGCAAAATGCGGTGTTGAGGTAACGAGCATCTTTTCTTCTTTCCCCATCTCTCAGAGAGAAGAAGATGCAGACAAAATAGGCACAGTGGAGTACTACGGCATGGGAGGCTACTCTGGCTTTGCCCTGCAGTACTACCCGTACTACGGCAAGCTCCTGCAGCCGCGGTACCTGCAGCCACTGGTGGCAGTGCAGTTCACCAACCTGACCTACGACGTGGAAGTGCGCGTGGAATGCAGGGCCTATGGGCAGAACATCCAGTACAGCGACAAAGACCGCTTCCAGGGACGCTTTGATATTAAATTTGACATAAGAAGCAGCTGATTGTAAGCACAACTCTCTTTCCCCCCTCTCCTCCTCCTAGCCATTTAAAAAGGTTTAAAAAAAAAGAACAAAAAAGAAAACCTACTAGTCTTGAACAAACTGTCATACGTATGGGACCTACACGTAATCTATATGCTTTACACTAGCTTTCTGCATTTACTAGGTTAGAATGTAAACAAAGTGTAGCAATAGCGACAAATATTTATTCTACTGTAAATGACAAAAGAAAACAAAATTGAGCCTTGGGACATGCCCATTTTTACTGTAAATTATGATTCCATAACTGACTTGTAGTAAGCAGTGTTTCTGGCCCCTAAGTATTGCTGCCTTGTGTATTTTATTTAGTGTACAGTACTATAGGTGCATACTCTGGTCATTTTTCAAGCCATGTATTGTATCTGTTTTCTACTTCTCGTGAGCAAAGACTTTTGCTGTCCAAGGTGTAAATACTCAATGGGACTAGAACTGGCATGATACTTCTAATTATTTTGTTCCTTTTAAAAGAAAGGCCCACCTGTGAGACTATATTTAACAGCACTCCATAAGGCTTCTGACTTTTCTGTGGTGTTAGGGTATTTTATTTGGAGGGGTGGCAGGGGAAACTAACTTAAGTGAAGTTAAAGAGAATAGATGATTGTGTACTGTGCTTGTAGCGAATGCTGTCTCTCTCTCTCTCTCTCTCTCTTTCTCTCCCCACCTTTTCCCTCATCCTCCAGTATGTTGTGTGAGAGACCTGGGTCAGACTATCACTCCCCTCAGTGATAGGCATAACTCTTTGCTTTGTATATTTTCTTTTTTTTTTTTTTCTTTTCCTGCTGGAGGCATCGCACACTGTGGTGCTAATGTCTTTATTGAATGTTTTAACCATTTTCATGGTGGACGAATTTTATATTTATGCAGTTGTACAATTTTATTTTTTCTGCAAGAAAGTGTAATGTATGAAATAAACCAAAGTCACATGTTTGAAAATAAATCTTTATTTTAAACTTTATAAAAGCAATGCAGTACCCCATAGAATGGTGTTAAATGTTGTCTAAAGTGCAAAACTCTATGTTCTAACATGTAATAATAGCCAGGAGTACAGTGCTCTTGTTGATCTTGTATTTCAGTCAGGTTGAAACATTGGACAAATAAATGAATGAACACACTGCTTGGTGTCCACGTCTTTTGCTTTGGGTGGGGGTAGAGGCTCTCAGTTGTCCAGAATCTTGAAGAAGTACTGCACCTAGTTAAAAAACAAAATACATTTTTATCATTTCCAGAGCATCTGAGCTTGAGGTGGTTGAAATGTGCATTGGGATTGCTGTCAATCACAGCTGCCTCCTTTGAGCAAATGCTTCTGCTCTAGAACAGAGCGGTTTGGGGTTAAGTATTTGTTTTCCCCTCTCCCTGAGCTGATGCCTTAGAGGCTGCAGAGGCACGCGTGCCCATGATCGCATTGCTCGTTAAAATGTCCTCGGTGAAGGCTTGGAGTGTTCGCCGTCACCGCACGTGCTCCAGGCCTAGCGGCACCGGCCGTGTTCTAGCGGTAACGTCAGGTAAGAGCGGTTTGTTGAACCACCCGCCAGAGGTGAGTGCTGCGGGTCCCGGCGTGGGAGCGGGGAGAGAGCTGAAGTCACAAAAGCAGAAGGGAGGGAGCTGCAGGGCTGTGATTTGTCCTCGGCTGCTGCTGGGCCAGCTGCCCCACTCTGAGCACAGGCTGCGCCTGAGAGGGCTGCTCAAAGACGTGACGGGTTGGCAGCCAGCTTCCTGCTGGAGTCGAGATCACTTTATGCTGTATGAAGCAGATTACAAGGCAGAATTTCTCTGGGTAAAGTGGCAAAACATTAATATCCTAGAGCAAGCTGCTTGAAAAAGCCTTCATAATTAGAATGCAATATACTGGAAAAGCAATCTGCTGAACTTTTAGCCATCTGCTCGAAGGCCAAACATAGCTATTGTACACCACAGCATTTAGCACAAGTATTTCATCGTCTTTAACAAGCATGAACTAGCTGAAACCTCACCTTTGGCTGTTTAATTTGCTGCTGTATGCATATAGGCTAGGGCTCAACAAAGACACTGTGATTAAAGCACCAAAGTACTCCCTTAAAGGCACACTAAAGTCACACGCACTACAGGAACACTTGGCCGTGTGGGCACCCAGCAATCGGTTCTTTTATGACTGCGATCGGGTGGAGATGGGGGTTGCACAGGTCAAGGTTTCTTAGGCACAGCCTCGCCCCTACAATTCAAATCTTATGTGGTTGGCATGTGATAGTTTAAAAAAAAGCTTTAGTTTAAAAAAAAAAGTCAACTCACGGTTAGATAATTTACCGCAGTCTGATTTACTATATAAGAGCAAAGTCCAAGTATAAACCAATAATAAAGATAATGTCCTGTTCTGGGGGGGTTGGCCAAACACCATAGAAAGCTTACGGCACCTGCGTTTCCTTCAGGGAGCAGGTGTCACAAGGCACAGGCAGCATGTACTCTGATTAATACATTATAAAACAACGCAAAAACCAAGCGTTTATCCACAAAGCACTCTAGCACCGACTCAGTGAAAGCAGGCTGGCCAGCTCGGCTCACTAATTAACCAGGCACTAACTGCAGTAGCTGCCCTGTCCTCGCGCTTGCCAGCCGCCCACTGATGAGACCAGGCTTCCTGACAGCTCTGCTACCACCAGGCTGACCCAAAATGCAACTCATTTGTCAGCCCTAGTAGCGGCTCAGCACTAAACGGCTGCAGGAATTAAACCAACTGACAACCACACCAGAAAACCACGCGTAGACGTCTGGACAGCCAGCTCACGCAATGGAGCCAGCAATGATTGTTACACGGTAGAATTTACCTTCTTCTAAGTCCTGCTGCCAGAGCTGCCGTATGCTACTATGCATGCAGTCAAAAGCTGGGGCTGGGGACAGTAAAGATGTGAAATATCTCATCAAGCTAAAAGTAACAGTGCTTTCAGGCTGTTTTTTTTTTTCTTTTTTTTTTTCCCCCCTAGGGCAGGGTCTGTTTTGTATTGCCTGTATAAAGCTACACTCTCCAGGCAGGCATCTTGTTCCTCACCGCCCAGCAGTACAGCGCATTGTAAGCTGCCAGTCTGAACACCTTGTTCTTTCTGCCAGATTGGCTCACCCTAGTTAAGTATAACTGCAACCATTAACACAAATTTTATCTCCTGGCTTGTTGATACAGGGCAGCTGGATTTCAGGGTTAGCACGCTACATAAAAAATACTTATAAAATAAGAAGCAGAACAACGCATTTAACGACAAGCCCCTTTAAGCCTGTGCCTGCACAAATGTACAAACAAAGAACAGGAACCAGTTTTTACAGCACTGAATGTGGGAACTCCTGGCCCTGCGCTGCCAGTTTGGCCTAAAGCATCTGACCTGCAAAGGCCAAGGACGCGAGGCAGCGCGCGGGGACCGGTGCCAAGCGCCACCGAAAAGGCCAAGCGCTGTGGCAGCAACTCCTTGGCTGGTGACTCTGGGTTGCGCCTCAGCCCGAGGTGCTGATAGCGCTGCTGGCAGCACAGGCCCCGTTTCCGCGAGCTGTAGGCCCGTTTAGCGGCGCTCCACCACCTCCCACCACATCCTGCACTCCCTGGCCAGGCTGCTTGGCCTCCCAGCCTCTCAGGCCACCATCTGCCCTTGCAGTTGCTGCAGGACACTGACCCAGGGGCCGGCCGGCCCCATGCCGCTCCTGCTTGTGTGCCATTAGCAACAAAAGGCCTTGCAGGGGCTCTCTCAGGCCTCAGGTGCCCTTCGTTTTGTGCAGGCAATTCTCCCAGGCCAGGCTGAACAACTGAACAACCTCAGCTTGCCTATGACCTACAGGAAATGTCTTTCTCCTCAATTAGCTTTCATTGGCTTGTTTAAGATCCACACAGCCTGTCCTGGCGAGGCTCAACCATCAGGACAGGCACAGTATGTATTGTATAAAGTGCAGAGCTAGGTGCCGGTATGTTCTCCTCGTATGTAATTATGATGTGGGTCAGCTGCCACCCAGCTCCAGTAAAACCTGTTAACAGCTGACGCCTCTGGTGCACCGAGAGGCTCCGTCTCTCCAAGAACCTCGCCCTCAGGAGCACAGATGGGAAACACCAGCCAGCAAGCGACAGCGGCCACCAGTTATCCCACTCAGTGCCAACACGTGCCGTGTTTTGCAGAAGACAAGAACCAAGACCAAGGACTTCAGCAATACCAAGAGATTTGGGGTGCCCCCATCTTAACAGGACCCAGCTGGAGACAGCTCTAAGAACCCAATTCTAAAAGTGCCAAGGCCTTCTCCAAGGGGAATCAGAGCATCCCAGCCGGGGTTAGGCATGCCAAAGCACCCTGTATTTCAGGAAACACAGTCACTCTCTTCCCAGGGTCCAGGTATAGCATAAACCACCAAAAAAGCAGCTGTACCGGCATAAAGCCCCTCAACACACCCCGCATTGGACTGAGGGCAAGATGAGGCTCTGTGATCCAAGCACTCCTCTGGTTTCTCTACAGGACCCAAAAGTGGTAGACGACAAGCACACACCAGGACCTGTCCTGAAACCAACCCAATGCATTTCACAGAAACCACCCAATGACCTTCAAAGGATGCTTAACATTCAGGTGTGTCCGCTCCTTGGCAGGGATGAAACGGGATTAAATTTAAAATCAGTACTCTCCTTACAAATCCCTGGAGCCACCCACCTGCTTTATAGTATGCAGCTATGCCTGCTCTAGTTCCTGTTCGGGGACTAATAACAATAATGTTCAGGAAGTAGTAACAGGGATGAATAACTGTGACCTTCTGGCTCTGACCCTACAAACTGCTTCAGCAAGGAGGAGCTGAGAGCTGCTTCAGTTCCATGAAGTTTTGCTTCAGTCCCATGCACTCTGCAGAACTCACATCGATGAAGTCGGCCGCTCCCTCCAGAAGCTTCCAAACGTTACTGCAAACTTTCAGGAGTAAATACAGCAGGCAATAGCAAAATCCAGTCTAATGCCCCAGCAGAGCACAAACAATTACCATCTGAACAATGTGTGCTCTCAGAGCATGGAGAACCAGGAAAAATTTTAAAAAAAGAAAAAAGAAAAAAATAAAAACAGAAAAGGAAGCAAATCAAGTGAGGCAGCCAGTTTTTCAAGGGAGAGCAAAAGATCTCATTAATAAAGAAGGACCCAGTGCAGGCACAAAGTGTCCTGAGGATTTCAAGCCTAAAAGTTACAGACACCTACAGTTTAATTGTCCTTCTACCCAGAAAACAAAGCGAAAAGGTTGATGAGAGGTGTCAGCCAAACACAGCTTGATTCAATGATCACAGAATCCCAGAATGGTTTGGGCTGGAAGAGACCTCAAAGCCCACCCAGTTCCAACCCCCTGCCATGGGCAGGGACCCCTCCCACCAGCCCAGGCTGCCCAAAGCCCCATCCAGCCTGGCCTTGAGCACCTCCAGGGATGGGGCATCCACAGCTTCTCTGGGCAGCCTGTGCCAGGGCCTAAACGCCCTCTGAGTAAAGAATTTCTTCCTTATATCTAATCTAAACCTATGCATTTTTTAGCTCACAGCCATTCCCCTATGTCCTGTCACTACACTCCCTGACAAAAGAGTCCCTCCCCAGCTTTTCTGCAGGCCCCCGTTAGGCACTTGGAAAGCTGCTACAAGGTCTCCCTGGGGCCTTCTCTTCTCCAGGCTGAACAACCCCAACTCCCTCAGCCTGTCTTCACAGGAGAGGTGCTCCAGCCCTCTGAGCATCCTCATGGCCCTCCTCTGGACTCGCTCCAACAGCTCCATGTCCTTTTTGTGCTGGGGGCCCCAGAGCTGAACGCAGCGCTCCGGGTGGGGTCTCACGAGAGCAGAGCAGAGGGGCAGAATCACCTCCCTCGCCCTGCTGGCCGTGCTGCTTTTGGTGCAGCCCAGGATGTGGTTGGCTTTCTGGGCTGCAGGTGCACATTGCCAGCTCGTGTCGAGTTTCTTATTCACCAGCACCCCCAGGTCCTTCTCCTCAGGGCTGCTCCCAATCCATTCTCCTCACAGACAGTATTTGTGCTTGGGATTGCCCTGGCTCAGGTGCAGGACCGTGCACTTGGCCTTGTTGAACTTGATGAGGTTCGCACAAGCCCAGCTTTCAAGCCTGTCCAGGTCCCTCTCCTCCTTCCAGTGTGCTGACCGCACCACACAGCTTGGTGTTGTCCACAAACCTGCTTGAGAGTGCACTCAACATTACATTAAACAGCACCAGTCCCAATATCAACCCCTGAGGAACACCACTCATCACCGATCTCCACTCAGACATTCAGACCTTGCCTGCAACTCTTTCAGTGAGACCAGACAGCCAATTCCTTACCCACCAAGTGGTCCATCTGTCTAGTCCATGTCTCTCCAATTTACAGAAAAGGATGCTGTGTGGGACAGTGTCAAATGCTTTGCACAAGTGCAGCTAGATGACATCAGTTCTCTTACCTTATCCTCATCCTCCCTCCCAACTCAGGATATTCTGTGATTCTCCATACGGACAGAGCAAGGCACACCTTGAGCAGCATGACACAGGCAGTGCTCCTTACGTCTTGCCGCAGAGAAAATCTCGGCACTGAAAGGGTACCTCAGCACTCAGGGTCCAATCCCCTTGACCTTTGGGCTGGCAGTTTTGGACAAGAGAGCCTGTTAGTAACGCTTGTGTCACAAGTGAGGAGGCTGATGAAGAGACACACTGGTAAAAAAGCATGCTGAGATCACAGATTCACTTCACATCCATCATCCAAAAGATGATGGCAGTTCCGGTCCTTCCTCATATCTGCTGAATCAAAATTGGCAGCTGGGAGATGGAAAGCTTTTTCATCCCTGTGTTAATTTAGAGCCGTCAGTCATCTCAGCGCCTTTCAAGCAGCCAGACAGTACCCTCTCCCTGAAATCACCGTGAAACATTATCTTCTTGACTCAGTGTAGGTATCCATGCACATGACACAGAGAATCTTTGCTGACCTCAATTTTCAGCATCAGTACAAAATACCAAAAATACCACCCTCCCCAAACACTTCAGTTTTATAATTTTCACAGGTTATCTCATTTTGAGGTCACTACTAGGAGCCAAAAATCTCTTCACTCATTAATTTTGTTTTGAACATCAACATGAAGTCTCTAGTGCATTTGCTAATGCCTAAAACGAATTTCAGCTACGCTTCACTCAGCACTTCACTAAATAATTAGACTAACACACCCCAAACCTACCATCCTTTCAGGCAAAAGCAGTATAGGAATGAAAACTGTTGTCAAAGAAGAGGATCTAATTCATAATGAATTATTTTCGCACACGCACCTGAATGGAGTTTAGTCCTAGAAAGTTTGTTCAAAAAAATCAAAAGTCAGTCACTCCTGCCTCTCTCTAAAGCATCACGCACTGTAAGAAATACAGCTGTTCAGGCTGCCCAAGACAGAACAATTTCTGAAGCATACACACACCACTCTTTATGTGTCCAGATTAATTTAAGTACAGCTGGGACAAAAAAAAAAAAAAAAACCTTTGTAACAGAAGGTTTCATTGAAGAAACACTAGAGAATAACATAGCACATATCCTGCCTTTATGCTATGTGCTGATAACAGAGTCATCTTGAACACTGTGTATGGTTATGATTAACTCAGAAAATATGGTGAGAAGGGCAATGGAAGCTGTTTGGAAATTGAACCGTACATTAGAGGAATCTGAACTTCAAGCTAGGTAGAAATGAGAGGACATGACAATCACCACTATGACACTACAATCAAAACACCAAGAAAGCACAAGTTTTATGCTATTTACTCTGTAACAGTACAAGAAAAACAAGTGAAACCAAAAGCTTATTTAACATAACAAAGAAAAGTTGCTTATACATAGCACATAACTCATGTGCTGACTCAAACCACTGATTTCTGAAGCACAGATATTTGGAGGCCCACTAAGAAGGTACAGTTTCAGTAAATCTTGCTACTCCATGGCATAAACTAACTGCTCAGTAGCTGAGGCTGAACATGTTATCCCAGGACTCTCACCAGAAGCCCTACACTTTGGTCACCATCAGGAAAGATCACTGGCCTGGAAGAGCCACTGGAACAGAACAAAGTGAAAGGTTCTGGCACCCACCTCACGTGAAGAACTACAACATGACAGCAAGTACGGCTTTCACTAGGTTCCCAAGTAACTCACTGAGTCACCAGGATCACTGCTGCTGCGCTTCATGTATATCTTGAGGGACACTTGCCTGCCTCAAAGCTGAGAAGCTCTTAGGAACATGCCTATGACACCCTTGAACCAGTCACCTTCGGTACAGACAAGACACTAGGTGCAACAACACGGGTGTTGATGCAAGGATGCAAGTTGCAACCATGTCCTGAACGCTGGATAAAAACCCTGAAAAAGGCCCCTGCTGCTAGCACCTGAAGTATCTAGGTAAAGCTCTCACGTATCACAGACACCGTGAGGGCTTCTTGCCAATAGTGACTTAAGGCTCTCCAGCCTACTCTGAGAGCATGCAAAGTCAGGGTCCTGAGCTGACAGATTAATGCAAATACAGGAGGAAGTGGTCAAAGTGAGAACAAGAACATGTTTTCACCCATGCCATGTACTCAGGTGAGGAAGCAACAAGCAAATAAATGAAGGCAGCCATCATTTACAGCTCTTCCTGGGCAACCAAGATGTTCTGCAAGGAAGCATTTGGCCATGAGACCCAACAGGCAACACCTGGCAACAAGGTGAGAGTTATGGCAGACCAGACAGTAAGAGCTAGCCAGTCGAGGGAAGGGGTTGTCCTGCTCTGCTGTGCGCTAGTGCGGCCTCACCTGTGTGCAGTTTGGGGTACCACAGTATAAAAAGGACATAAAACTTTCAAAGAGTGTCCAAAGGAGGGCTACGAAGATGTTGAAGGGTCTAGAGAGCAAGATGTATGAGGAGGGGCTAAGGTCCCTGGGTTTGTTCGGCCCAGAGCAGAGCAGGCCGAGGGGAGGCTTCATGGCGGCCTGCAGCTCCCTCACGAGGGGAGCGGAGGGGCAGGCGCTGAGCTCTGCTCTCTGGGGACAGCGACAGGACCCGAGGGAATGGCATGGGGCTGGGACAGGGGAGGGTCAGGCTGGGGGTTAGGGAAAGGTTCTGCACCCAGAGGGTGGTCAGGCACTGGGACAGGCTCCCCAGGGCAGTGGTCACGGCACTGAGCCTGCCGGAGTTCAAGCAGTGTTTGGACAACACTCTCAGACACATGGTCTGATTTTTGGGTGGTCCTGGGTGGAGCCAGGAGTTGGACTCAATGATCCTTGTGGGTCCCTTCCAATGTGGGATATTCCATGATTCTATGATTCTGTAACACCCTACAAAAAAAACAACAAAACAAAAGCACCACCCCGTCCACAAGCAGTGGCCTTGCACGCACCATCACAAGCCCCTGTGCAGACTGTGGCTCTCTGTGCTGAAAGGAAACATCCTGCCCAGGCAGTGGCAACCCTCCCACAATGTCGTGTTCAAAGTGCCTTCCGGATGAGGCCATTGAGTCTAGAAAGCTCTATACCCCTCTGAGACAGGTCAGTATGGGGAGGCCAAGAGCTTGTTTCAAGTCTCAAGAGATCCTCTGCAATTACAACACTCCTGCTATGGGCTGAACCCCAAACTGCCATGACAGGACCAGACTCCTGGCACCTGGCTGACCACGTCCCCGTTCAATAGCTGGACTGAGTAAAGCAACTGCCAAAGGCAGAGCACAGTTCCCAGACTGTGGCTAGCTACTCTCGGCACACTGTCCCTCTCCAACACAACAGCAATAACTACTACTGAGATCAACACAGAGGGAAACTTGCCCACATGGTAACAAGATATACTTGCAGATTTATCATTCCCCATCTATATGCCAATGCACTTCAGGGTTAAGGAGGGAGAAGGAGATCCTGCTCTTACTGAAGCCAGAAGATGTCTGGTGACTTCAAAGAGCCGTAGACTATGGCCAACATCCTTTCAGGTGACCATCACCATTTTGATTGGCACAGCTGCTAGCACAAGGTCATCATGCACAGGGCCTGAGCCTGCAGTATTATCACAACACAACACAAAACCAACACTGATAATGATACCACATTTTGATTAATTGCTTATTATTAATAATGACAGAAGAAGTGGTTTCTGGAGCTTGATAAACTCCTAACTCAAGATAACCCTTGTCATTAGCATCTATGCTGGACAGGAAATCATGTGTTCAGTCTTGTATCCATATTAACACAAGTTTGGATTTGTTCCCCCCCCAACCCTCATGCTCCACATACATTTCAACACATATATGCAGATGGCTGACTTAATAATTCCTGCTAGTTTAGAGTAGTCAGTCAAGAGAGTTGCACTGATGAGAGAACGTGCAAACGCTATACAGGAAGTACAAATATAGCTAATTATTTACCTACCTGACCTCTGAGAGAGAGGTGGGAGGTGCAACTGGCTGAAGTTGGTAATAGGAATTCATGTAAATATATATTTGCATCACACAGCAATGCGCTACAAGAAAACAGTGCTTCTCTTACCATGAAAAAAGGTGCGGGACTCCTTGCTTAAGAAACAAAAGCAGATTCTGTGCTTCTGCACAACTGTATAATGACAGTGCCTGCTTATTGTTTTTGCTGTATGAGGTATTCTTTTGTACTTTTATTCTTTTCCAGGCTTTTCTCTCTCTTCTTTGCTTTAGTCTGCCCATAGAGCAGCTGAGTTGCACATAAATTGCTGTTGTACTTCAGCACAAAGGTAGAGGAAACAGGACCTGAGGTTTTTGGTTCAAAATGAGAATATGTCAAGCAAAAGAAGACAGCAGCTGTCTCAAAAACGCAAACTGGGCCTCAGATGAATTATAAAGAAGTGTGAAGCTGTCCCTCTGCTTTGACCTCCCCTCTACAAAATTACCTTGCTCAGTGCAACATGAACACATGCCAAAAGCCAAGCCCTGTTTATCACATAGGTTACCTCTGGGATAAGGTGAAACTTAAAGAGCTTTGGGAGCTGCTTGGTTTACACTCGTTAACTTCTCCTCTCTGGCACTTATAAACCTCAGGCTTGGCAGAGCGAGGGGCAGCTGGACCTCGGATCTTACCCAGAAGAGGAAGCACAAGAGCTCAACTATTTCACAACTCTGTTTAAACAAGGTTCTAGTTTAGTTTGCCTGTCTGGCCCACAAGTATAATAATTATACAACTGATGTTCAAAATTAGGCTGCAAGTGACCCAATAATAGCATAATTTAATTTAAAAAAAAGGATAAATCACCAACATGTGTTCAAAATCCATCTCTCTATTATTGCTATTTTTAATTTTAATTTCTTTTCAGATGGGCCTACGCGAAAAAGATTACTTAATTCTCTGTATAAGTGTATATAGAGCCTCAGGAAATGTTTTGAGACAGAATTCCAGTGCTGGCTAACATTTGCTGATATGCAAAAACATCACCAAATGAGATGAAGTTTTCCTACACTCCAGATTCTTTCCAACCTGTTCTCACAGCTGTTGGATAAAAAGTGTCAAAAAGTTAAAATGGAGATGCACTTGAATCATAATAACCATTATCTGACAGATCTCTCTAGAAATCATTTTGTACCAGGAGAGACTGAAATTTCCAAATGACAGCCAAAAATAGTGTTTTGATGAAAACTTGCAAAAACAAAACAAAACAAACAAAAAAACACAACAACTCCAACCTTCCAATTTTGTATTTCTTTTCTGGAGATGATTAAAAGCATCTTACCCTGGATTATGCAGCTCAGTATGGGCCCCTAATAGAAGACTTTATTGCAAAATTGCCGTATGACTGAGTGAAACAATGGCTTCTTTATTAATATTTTAAAGACTCCTGAGGGAAATGCTGTACAGCTGAAATGCCCTCAGTGAAAGGTTCATTGCCATGCTATGCACTTCTGCTGTGTAATGTTTTACAAGCTGTGCTGCCCTGTGAATGGGGAGAGTTAGTTCTCAGCTGGTAGAGGCAGCTTGCATAATACCAGACAAGTTAATCGGTAACAAGCAATGCAGGAGACCTTTGTTCAGAATGTGACATACACAAATTCCACACTAAGCACATTGACGCTTCTGAGAGTTACTCATTGACATGCTTTATTAAATTGCTTGGACTATACCTTGATGCACCAGCAAGATTAGTTTAACAGAGCCGCATCCCTCTGATGCCTTCCATCCTAAACTGTTGCGTTACAACCTAAACCCAGCGATCAGCTCCCTACTGGCACAACAGCATTTCCAGGGTGGATGATAGCCACCACCTTGCAGCACGCCCACGTGTCGAGACAGTGGCAGCGGGCAGGAAAGAAAGCAGCGAGCAGAAAAAGGCGAGTTGGCAGGGAGCAGAGTGCTTCTGTAACAGGACTCCGTTCTTACGGAAGTGGTTATGGGAAGCATCTGTCGTGTTCCCCTGCCACAAGGTGAGTGCCTCCCCGTCCACTCTGAATAGCTTGCTAGAACAACCCCCTCCTCCCAGCCTCCTCAAATAAAAGCAAAGGGAAAGGAGGTACAAGGTGTGCTTCTCATGGCACTGTTTGGAAAACCTGAGCAAGGTACAGCTGGCTTCTAGCAGGTGGAAGGCAGCACCAAAAGCCCAGGAACAGCACAGCTCTTAACACTCATCAGACCACTTAGGTAATAGAGAGCCTAAGAAAAACAGTGCTGTTTTGCATCGCCCACAGCACTTGTCTGGACAAAATGCATCTGCTGAACTGGCCCATCCTGTCACTGCTTGTCGTATGACATTGCCTCCCATCTCCCCAAGGCTGGATTCAACCAGCTGAACTTCCTACTGCCAGAACTTGTCCGAGTCTCTGCCTGTCAGACCACAACAGGTAGTCTGTGCAGGTGGATGATACTACTTGTTTGCTCAGAAACAGTAAGCCCGTCTCACTGGTGTGAGGCTGTGCAGGGGAAAGAAGAGCTTCCAGCAGTAGGCTGCATGGTCTGCCAGTCCCCAGCCTCCCTCTTGAGCACCACTGCACAGCTGAAATTTAAAGGAGCAATGGGGGGAAACCCAGCAAACCATCATGACATCTCTCCAAAAGACAAACAAACCCCACTCGTCTTTGATAACAGCAAAATCATCCCCCTTCAACAGATTATTTTCATGTCTGTGAAAGCCACAAATAGCTCTGAGAAAGCTGGCAAGGGGGAAGGCCAGCAAACGATACTAAAGGAGGCTCTCACTACTGCCTGGCTGGAAAGCTGCCGGTGACACTGAAAACTGACACACGTCCCTCCGCAGTCCCAGTCCCCAAGGCAGAGCCTGACGGCACCCGGCAGCCATGTGGAGGCACACATGTGGCACCCTGAGGAGTCAGTGGAGAGAGCACTGATGGAGACGCAAGACCCAGAAGAAAGTTGGCACATCCTCCACTCCCATAAAAACTGGCTGAACAGCTCACCCTCCTCTGCTGTTTCGTACATGGCCTACCAGACACACAAAGGCACAGGTAAGCACACTCCCACAGCATTTGCCATGTTATCGGCCACTGGAAGAATTAGTCACCTAATAACATTATCTCCCTCAGCAACGGGGAGAAGGTTATCCCACCCAAAATTCACGTTTCGACCATTTTGTTGCACCAATGACAGCATCCTCTCCCTATATATATATATATATATATATGTACACACACATATATATACATGTATGACTAAGCATTTTTCAGTAATGCAAAGAAGCCCCAGGGACTGACTCTGCCCCATACACGATGGCACAGGAATATAAAGCTCACATGGACAGCTCAGACACTCAGGCTGCACCTCACTGGAGAGACCTTTCAGGTTACCCCAGAGGCATGCAGTCTATCGCCCCCCGAGTGTCTGGCTGCAGTACAAATGCCCTTAAGGAACCGCTCACAAAAATACCGTGAACTGCACAGTCTGAGCAACAATTTACAGGCCGAGCATGACAAAACCCCCAAATACTGGTTTTGTAATAACTGCAGGTCTAGGATAGCAGTTTTTTTAATGGCTTCAGATTACATGGATTCCTGCATAATCTGGAAGGTGTTCAGCCACTTGAGATAACAAGGAACTAAGGTGTGTGTACAGCACCACCTCCTGTGGAGAGTTTATTCATTGTACCTCCAGTGATGTGAGACCTTCACTGACTGATTTTTAATTTTCTTTCACTTCTTTAAGGGGACATATAAATTGCGAAGCCTGTTAGCCACAGCACCTTATATCGAGTACTTCAATTAAAACTAGCCTAGAAATGACTAATTTCAAGAAAACTTGTTTGTCTAGGGAATGCTGATTCATTAGATCCAATGGTTTGCAAACACTTATTTCAACAAGACACTTATCAGAAATGTTCCTCAGGTCCAAGACGGCGAGTTGAGTCAGAGCGTAGATGCAAAACTGTCCCTGGTCTGTTAAAAAGAGAATGTATTTGGCATACAAAACATGCATGTTCCAGTCCTTGCTCTGATTCAGATGGAATATGAATCCAGGTGAATACTGTAATTGTTTGCTTGGTTGAAATAGTACGTGATTTACATAAAATAGAAAAAACTGCCAAGACAAGACATAGAGTGGCACCTGCTTTGTATTTGGGAAACAAATGCAAACCCCTGCTCTGAATGAATATCCTAGGCAACAACATCAGGATCTGAAAAATAAATAATGTGTGGCTTTAGCTGTTACCTGCGAAACCCCACCATCTTGTAAACACTCCATGTCTTACAGAATCCTTTCTCTACTTCCTCCTTTCTCTCCTCTCCCCATTACAATGGAAAGCTTACAGCAAAGCTGAGAAAACAGACTGTTCTGAGCTATTTGTGTCTATCCATTGTCACTTGTGAAAATACATTTTGTACTGACAGAGGACACACAAGTATATGAAATCAATAAATAAGTGCCTGGCCCAGTAAGTCAAAGTGCTCATCCAAGAGCATTCAGGGCAATATTCTCCTTCCTCCTGTATCCGCATACCAAGAAAAAAAAAAAGTAGTTACAGCTTTACAACTGAAAATACACAGATTTTTCCACATGGCCAGTTGCATTTTAGGCTCAACTGCATCTCCCCTCATCTCCTGCGCCAAAGCGAGTTATTCATTAACTCTGATATGCTTCAGTCACTGCCCAAAACGTGAAGTAGTTTGTAGAACAAAGACAGGAGTTAAGGGTCAAACTGTTGGGAGCAAGTGCTGCTGTTTGGTTTTCGGGGTTTGGCTTGTTTGTTTGTTTGTTTTTTAGATTAAAAAGTGAACTTTCCTTTTTCCAGGTACATGGGAAAGGAGTCCAACAGAAAACACTGGAAAACTACTGCACTACATTAATAAAACACACTGTTCTAAAACTAGGTGTGTAAGCTGATCCTTAGTTAATTAGCCCTTGTTCCTGAGACAAGGAAGAGTTGAGAGTTGCTCTCTCTCCTTCCCCCAAGTACTCCTTCCTTGGTCATGATTTTGGGGAGAAAGTTCACTACCTTCCCTTTCTAGTGACCATCAACTAAGTATGAACCACTGAAGTTACCTAGAGTTTGACTATTAACTTTAGCAAGCATCTGATCCTCAGTTATCTAACTCATCTCCTCTAAACAGTCAAGCTCCTTGGGGCACTGCTTACCCTGCAGATGTGCACACACAACATGAGGCCACAACAGAGCCAGGGCTGTGGCAGGGACCCCTAATAAGCTGCTTTAGCATTAGCAGTGTAAGTAGTCCGCACGCTGGCTGACAGACACAGCTAAGGCTTTCTTTGTACAAACCCACTGGGCTCATTTCAAGCTCCGAGATACTGGAGGATCTACTCTGCAGCTCTTCAGCCTGTAAGGAGAGGCTGCACTGGAAATGGGAGCATCTGTAAAAGGATGATTCAGCCATAAAACATGGTCAAGGTTGTACAGGAGTTCTGAATCAAAGGCAGTAAACACCATTATTTCACTGTCTATCAGACTGGCTCTGCCTGCTTTTGGGGCTGTAACAGTTGGCTAAGGCCTGCCTCTTTGGTTGACCAAGAGTTTCAGAAAGCTTACTACACAGCATCCTCTCTCTCTCAAAAAAAAATAAAATATTGGGGTTAGGAGAGGTGCAGAACCTGGAAAGATTCAGAAGAATAATTAAGCTATTTCCTATTCTGCAAAGAAAAAAATAAAATACAAAAGGTATATGTGGTAGGAAGTAGGGGGGAAAAAGTGTTAACAATTTCATGCCATTATTTGTAATAATGATTCTGCAATTTCTGTTCTAAAACTAGTTGCATTTAGTATTTCATTTTGGAGAAGATAAATATAAGTCAGAACATCTTCATACAGAATTTCAGAGCCAAACACTTCCATGCCAAAATCTGAAAAGTGGTTCGGCCAAGCTCACATAAAATCAGCACCAGATTTAAAAATGAAACTCTGAGATTCTTTGGCCTGAATTCAGATCCCAAACACCTTTTTCATCAGCAAAAAGGAATGCAGTTTGCATATAGTCTGGGGTTTCAAGCTATACTGAGTCATATCTGAAATGGAGCAGTAACACGGTACAAACAATGCCACCCGAAGAAATGAAAGAGATTGCTAGTGATGAAATCCTTTTCACTGGGGTTTTAAAAAGGACTGTTCATCTTTGTAGTACAAACCTGGTAGCCTAGATTTCTCTCTGAAATTTCAGTCTATAAAGTTACAGCAGGGGTACATTTACTCCAGACTCCCTCTCTACTAATCTGTTATCCAACAATGATACTGTAAAGTTTTTATTGGAGCAGCAGCTTTAACATCTGAGCAGTAACAACATCTGCTACCAGAACATGGACATAACGAGTGCACACTAACACTATGCTGAAAGAATCAAGTTCCACTGCTACATATGGACACCGAGCCAACACAAGACCGCCGAGGTCCTTCTCTATGACAAGCTCCTTATCTGAGTTCACCTCCTCTGAGGCTGAGGATAATTGCTCTGTTAAACTTAATATATTAAAATGTTCAGTTGTCCATTGAAGAATGGAAACACTATCATTCATTGAATGGCATATTTCCTAAAAACATTAGTTTGGCTCAGTGCCTTTGGCTGAAGTTTCTTTCTATGGTTGTCTTGCATGCCACAGTCACTCTGCTCTAGCCCAGCACATGCAGCACTGTTACAGCTATTGGGGCTGGGAGTGTGGAAGGTCTGATTTCTGCTTGCCAAGCAAATCAGATGTCTGTGACTGGTTTTGAGGTCCTCCCACAGAAAAGCTTCTGAAGGAAGTCTCTTGTAAGGATTATCTCTGCACTTACTGTATCATTTCTTCTTCATCAGCTGTGACAAGCTTTTCCACTTAAACAAATCCAGAAGTTTTATTTTATTTTGCTTACCTACAACATTTTCAGGAAGCTACATTCCTTACGAAACGCAGATTTAAGCAAACTCCAAAACGTACAGTTCCAGCAGTAAAAAGGTTTCCATATTTTACTTCACAATGTTTATTTGCTAAACAATGAAAATAAAACATTTGCTGCTTTGTTACGTTCATTAAATAACACTAACTGATGTCCTTTAGAACTGCTGGTTTAACATGGACTGTATACAAGAAACTACAGACAGATGAAGAACCACATTCTGTGTACAATTATGCCTAAGATTTAAAAAAAAAAGAAAAAAAAAAGAGAGAAAGATTTAGATTTAGATGGAAAAACAACAAACTGTTAAAATGACCAGTCTGCCATGGGAACTGCAAAGTGTGCAGTCAAGAGCAATACTAGATCAAGAAGTTAGGTTTTGAATAGCCTGTGGGATTCAAAGGACAAACACACGTAGTGGAGAACTTCCACTTGAGAAAGAACTCCAGACTTAATTTTTGTTTTGGAGAAGCAATTCACCTGCTTTGTCCCACACACCTCGCTTACAGTAGCTATGAACTAATTTTAAACCACCAGCAAAATGGGGTTTTAGTTGCTTTGCATCACCAGGCAGCATAAAGGAGCCAGACTGTGAATATGAGAGAGAATTCTGCTGAAGTACTAAAATGCCTTGTCAGCGTTGATGAGACTTATTTTCCCTTGCAGGTTACGCCTTTTTTTCTGCTGCCATCTAAAAGCCATGACGGATAGATTTTAGGCGCATGGTGACAAATACCTGTTTGCTTTTTTAAATCCAGACACCTTGGGCAGAAATGAAAAGTTGTCAACTTTTAATGACAGCTTGGAAATGGTTTAAAAAGCTTTAACTTTGTTGATGTTGGCTGCAATTCTCAGTTAACACTATGCTACTCTTTAAGCTAGATGCAATTTCCTGGCAAACAGCACTTTAACCCACACATCTAATTTTACTTCATGAAGGGAGATCATGACGCAGTTAGCTCTTCCTCTTCCCTCAATGAAAAAACACTTTTGGTAGCATAAAATTATCCAAGCTAGGAAAACTCTTGCTGCTCCATCATAGTGATACACTCTGACAGCAAACCGCTCACAAATACACATAGAAAGTACAACAGAAGCTATGCAAGCACCTGAGAAACATCTGCAGTGATGAAGAGATCCATCCAAGATGCCACTGACACGCCACTTCAGCCCCCCTTGTTCAGACCCCATCTTTGGGGCATGGCACTAGGTGAGTCAGCTTGTTCTGGGTTTCATAGTGAGTACTTCTGTCTTTATGAACTCCCTTAATTTATTTTTTTCTCATTTTATTGGACTTTAATGAAAGCGTACAACACCAAAATCAAATAATAATTAGTAAGTTAACATAAAACACAGGAAATTCCAACTGACATGCATAATTATCACCATCTACCAAGAAAACTGTTGCCTAGGTGGAGAACTTGAATCCCTAGTGCCTGTGATATCCCTGGCCTGACACAAGCTCTCTGTAGAGACAATCCAGACTGGGAGTGACGGCAGTTACCCAAGATGTCCTTGCAGAAACACTGTTAGGCGTTGGTATCCAGTTGCAAGTATACATTCAGCCACACAGAAGACTTAACTTTCATTTCAGCAAGTATTTTATTGTACTATATTTGCTCAAGAAAAGTGCATGGATAAGTTTTTACAGTATCCTAATTAAATGAGTTAATTGCCCTTAATAAGCTCTTTGCTTTTGTTTCTCATTGTTCACTGGTCTCCAGCAAGACTATTCCACATATAAAACACTTGAACAGCTTAAAATAGTGTCAAGCACAGCTTTTCACTTAAAATTTCCTACAATATAAAAGCATATGTTTATCTAGCAGCTCTTACCTCCAGAAGTCCATCTTCAGGTAGGTCCGTGCAGTGGACAGCATTCTGAATCTTGTTCTTCCCAAAGAGAGCACGCAGAGTTCCAGGTCGGAGATGACGGGCTATTTCCTGTTTAACACAAGAAAATCAAAAGACCTGGTGAATGACATGATGCAGTAGAATCTTATAAAGCAAAGCTTTATTATTATATGCATCTGTGGTACAGTATAAAAAAATGAGGAGGGAAATTCCAGCTTGCACTACACAGGCACAACTGCTGGAAAGCCATGACCAAAACTGTGAAAACTGCTTGAAACTGGGCCAATTAAGCCACGTTGGGTGGGATGCAGGACCCTCCATATTACAGATCCACCCTCCTGGCATTTATATTAATGTAGTTAGCTCGTGTTAACAACTTTGCAGCTCTCAAGCACAGAATGTTCCTGTCCTTAGTGAGCAGACACTAGCATGCCACCTTGTAGACTGCCTCTGCTACCACTGTACTCTCTGCCTCAGTACTTGACATTTACGAGACCGAACTACTGAGCAGCCAGGCTTTCAGCCTTTATTGCTGCTGTGCTTCCATGCAGTGTGATTCCAGACTCTTTACAACTTGCTCTGGTCTTTGTAGTTGACATTTCAACCCTCTTTTCTTTATCCATGATACCAAACTTCTCCTTGGCCTCCCAGAGTACGTTTTTTTATTATAGCAGATACCACTCAGATCTTGAGACAACACTCTTCTCCCATCTCTTCACTAGGGTGAATCTCCCATCTTATACCTCAGAGGACTGCTTTCATTGGCTCTTACCTCCACTGTGCTCTTTCAAGTGCAGCAGCCATGCCGCACTTTTCTGCACTACCACCTTGCAGACTTACCTTTTGACCTTTATCCTATGCCAACCATGCTAAGCCTTGTTGGTCCCTCCTCCCAACGCAATGGTGATTTTTTTCCAAACCTCCCTCATGGACAATATGCCTCCTTTTAAAACTAAGTGGTGATGGCATTAACCCAACTACCCCTCCTTAAAACCCTTTTGACATTCTTCCATTC
The DNA here is from genome assembly GCF_964034855.1 of Anser brachyrhynchus. Lineage (NCBI taxonomy): Eukaryota > Metazoa > Chordata > Aves > Anseriformes > Anatidae > Anser > Anser brachyrhynchus. The sequence continues at coordinate 96,683,986 of NC_137694.1, forward strand.
TTCCTTTCTAGGGAGCACTGCTGCCAGCAAGGGGACAAGGCTGAATGCAAACTCAGGTTATAGCTACTGAACAACAACAAAGTACTCTTCCTTGCCAGCATAGCATACATCAGCCACTTTCTGACAAGACACCGGGTTTATTAGGGCGTAATCACTTTGGAAGTGGCCAGTGCAGTTTTGGTGTGCCCCTCCCAGATGTTTGCTTCGGTGTCACAGCCAGAGGTTACTGCCCCCACAGCCGAGTCACCAGACTGGATTGTCCGAGCGTTTCTTAACTTTCCGTGTCAAGTGGGTTCAAAACAACTTCAGTTGTGGCTCCTGTCTGACCTGGAAAACTTTGCACAGGTACAGATGAGCACCACTTGCAAGATGCACGCTTTCATCTGGGAAGGCAGTGAATGTTTTAAGCTAGTCCCAGAAGACCTCAGAAGAATATATCTGCCAGCAACCTTCAGCTGCTTTCCAACTTCACCCACTTGTCATGTCTCATTCCTAAACTAAGACAACTGGACTTTCTGGGCAAGATCTTCTCTTAGCCGAACAAGCCCTAGATATTTTCCTGTAATAACAATTAACAATCATGGTGATCTACTACCTAATAAACCTAGATCTGTTTCCTGTGGTGATCTGCTACCCACCTGAAAGGCAAACTGCTTTAATGTTTGAAATGTGTATAACCCAAAACATGCTACAAGATGTTTCAGTTCCCCATTGCTACAGTGTGCATGTCATAGGTTATACAGGATCTTTGAAGATGGATGCCTGCCAGGGATGTCTGAATAAGATAACCTTGACATTAGGCAAATTTTGTTTCAGAGGAAAGTTCAGGAGTTTCAAACTAAAAAAAACAAAACAAAAAAAAAAAAAAAACCTATAGTAGAAAAAAACCTCCTTACTCTTCTCACTAAAGCCCTGTGCTAAGAATGTCCGCTGGAGAAATGAAGGTCGCATACCAGTCAACTATAGCTACATAACACTTAAATCAAGCCTTCCTTAAAACAACTGTTGATTCCAGTAATAACTAGCTCGTCAGGAAACTGGCAACAACATTAGGATATCAATTCTTTAAAGTAAAGTTTGGGCATATTAGAAAAAATGTTTGTGGCTATGGAACCTTTAGGAATACTTTAGTAAGAAATAGCTCCGATCTCAAAAATTAAACACAAGATGAAACACCGAACTTTATCTCTTATGCATCAAACTCTTTGGCTAAAACTGTTCCCTCCTCCCACAGGTCCAAAAATGACGCTTCTTTTGAAACTTTCCCAAGTTCTCTCTCCTTCCTCACCAAGCCCATTTTCCTTTTTTTTTCTTTTCTTTAAAAGCACTTATGGCCTCCTGATTTATCATTTGTCCTGTGTTCTCATTTCTGCTTCACAACTTCACAATAGAAGACTTCATTTTTTTCTTCACTTGGACTCACTCACTCTCACTGATGTTGGCAAAAGTTTTCACTTTTGCAGTATGTGATCTCCTGTTCTTCCCTCAATTTTTCTACATGGGTTGTGACACATCCTCCTGCCCTCCTGAACATTATCTTGCACAAAAACTGAAATTTCTTGCACAAAAGGGACTGATTCTCTTCTGCCTGGCATTGGAGTAGATCAGAAGTACCCAAACGTAGGTCATGCAGCTCTTTACATTGTTAGCACTAGATTAACAAGAATCTAAATTAACCTTTCGTGTCATCAGTTAATTAACAGTATGAGAGGTAAGGCATTCTCTGCTTACATTTACATAGCCAAAAAAGGGCAATAATCATCAATTCCAAAGTGTCACTAGTCCATCTCATAACACCACTGAGAACCTCCCAGGGAATAAGGTATCAGTAAAGGATGAGAATACAAACAGATATGTGAACCATATATAGGCATCTTTGTGTATGTACAATTGAAAATCTTGGGAATGTTTCAGGGAGGGGGAAGAGATTTCCTTACAAAACTTGGTCCTCAAAGCACATCTTAATATATGCTCTTCTGCTCTATGACATGATGCTTGCCAAGCATTTTATTTATAGTTTCTCAACTGCAACAGCAAATAGATACAAATATAATACTTGGCTTGGGGGTGTATTCTTTTTTTCCTTTTAATCTTTTTTCATAAGCTTGCTGCTTGAGCCTCAGAATATGTGTTTTGCATAGTGGTTTTCAAAAACTTTTTCAAAAGAGTCAAGGCAATGCCTCCAAGTTGCACCAGGGGAGGTTTAGATTTGTATCAGGAAGAATTTCTTCACAGAAAGGGTGGTTAGGCATTGGGATGGGCTGCCCAGGAAAGTGGTGGGGTTGCCACCCATTTAGGTATTTAAGGGATGTGTGGATGCAGCTCGTAGGGGCACGGTTTAGCAGTCAACTTGTAGTATTAGGTGGATGGTTGAACTTGATGATCTTCAGAGTATTTTCCAACCTAAATGATTCTATGAGGATGTGATGAGGGAGGAGTTAAGAACAGCTCCAGCTGCTCTACCATATGCATAAGAGGGGAGGAACATGTGTGTGCAGGAACTTCATGCACATGTGCAAACGAGGATGCCACAAACTTGCATCTCACATGAAGAGTACTCTGTGTCTGCAACAAATCAAACAGGAGATGCTGTACCAAAAAGCTTCACCCTCTTTGGTCTCGTGGAGCAGGCTATTTGATCACACATTACAGGCTGGGCTTTGATCTACTTCCAGCCCTTTGAAGAGCCTTGTCCTCCTACATAAGTTACAGATGCATATATTTCATGTTTTTATCATATAATTGTGCCCTGTGCAACACTGCTTGTATGAAGTGCTTAGCACATTCCAAAATCTTTCTACACGAGCAAAAGAAAACAAAAAATTCACCAATAACATCTGTAAAGTACTACATCAAAATCAGACTGAAAAATCGTAAACTTACTTCATAAGCAAAGCTCATGAACCACTTTTCCTTCAAACAGTTGCTTTTTCATGGACTAGACAGGAAGTTGTACAGAACAGTAGCATATATTCCAGCCAAACCTGCAGATTTCAAGTAAATACAGCCAGGTATTTTAAAGCATCTGTACTGAATGTTTACTTGGGAATCCAGAAAGGCAGAAAAGTAAGTGCTCTTAAACACTTCTGTGTGCTTTGTTGTTTAAATGGCATTCAACCTAAAACCAAAGAAGCAAACACTGACTCTGTGTAGCAACCATTCCCTCCTTCCTCAGTGGGAAAAAAACAAACTCTTTGGTGCCTTCATCACCAAAAACACAGAGCAACTTCTACAGCTTAGAACTGTGTTCCACTAAAACATGAACTAGAATAGGAACCTTGCATTTTTTTGCCAGTTATTTTGAGTGAAACAGAATAAAAATAAGAGAGTTCATGATCTATCCCTCTCCTACCCATAGTGTGCTACCAGCACTAGTTCATTCTTTTAGGTTTGCTTAAAGACCAGCAGCATTTAGAGAACTTCTTGGGTTGTAAGAAACTCTGCACAGTCACCTCAAAGCCACAGCAAAACATCTTGTTTTCCTTCTCCACCTGAGTCCTGACTGAGCATCTGCTCCTTGCTCTTCTCAGCATCCCCATTCACCACCCCTTCTGAAAGCTTTATGTTGACTTGGTCTCCCACCCTGTGCTCAGGAAGCTTCTTCCTTCTTTGGCTCTCCATGCTCAGCTGCTGTCATAAAAGAGATGGTCCCTCCTTGTGAGGGTGCTAAATGATTTAGAAGGCAGTAGCCAGACCCAGGCAAACAAAGCAAGTACTTTCTCCTTTGACAGACCAGCTACACCCTTTTCAGGAGAACAGAACCCATGTTAACTGGGAACAAACAAGGAAAGTTCCAGCACGTTCCGTGGAATTTGTCTGGCCAAACCTTAGCCATCTGAAAGCTGATGGCACCTGAGTTTCCTCTGAAATGAGTGGAGAGTGATAAGCTCTTTCAGAAGAAGATTCCTTTGCAGCACAACAGCTATGTAAGGCAGGTAGGATAAGTGCCTCTCTTTTCTCTTCCCATCATCACAGCTCCTCGGTTGACTTTTATTTTCGGGAATTTTAGCACCAGTGACACACTGCTGGTTGCAGCAGGGAGCCCTACAGAACAGTCATTCTGACAGAAGCCATCAGCAAGAAGTAAAATGATAAAAGCAGCACAGACTCTGTTATGCAGAACACAATACTAGACAAGAGTCTCCTGTAATGCTTATTCAAGCTAAAGAAACACCTGAATGCTACTGTTACAGTGGGAACAACTTTGCTTGATCAGCCTGATACATCCTTCACAGAAGATCCTCCCATCTAAAGACAAAGGCTAAACTCAAAATCAAATCTGTGGTCACAGATGATCTTTTGCACACAATATATCACAAGGGCTCGCTTGCCTCACTTTGCTTTGCATGCTTTCTCTGCTAGTCCATACTTCTCTCAAAATCTAAGCAACGAAATTTTATATGGATGCTTCCCCTGCAACTACCTCAGTGCTGACCTGGTTTATGTTCCTGTTTCATGCAGTGAGCCACCTTACACTCAACATCGACTGCAGCAGAAGAACATGACATCTGAGGCCTATTTAATTCACCAAATGCAGTCCTAAGCCTTCTGTCTCTATCACTGAGAGAAAAACCTACGTAAGATGGAGCTGTCATTGCTGTACAGTCTTTAACTGGGTAAGAAACCATTCTGCCCTGAAAGCTGGGGCCCTTCTGTTGACAAGTATTTCAGAAGAATTCTAAATACAAAACCAGGTCAATGTTAAAGAGAATGCAATAGGTTTCCTTCGGCTTTCATTTTACAAAGAAATCCAGAACAGAAGTCTCTTGTTGACAGAGTGACACATTTTCTTTTCTCTGTGTCCACATCAGCTGCAGCAGCGTCATGTACATATATGGACTTAATATCGAAGGCCTTATGCACACTTCCAAGGGAGTCAATGTTATCAGAAAGTCTTTTGTACGTTCTGCATACAAAAAAAAGTCACACCAAAACAATCCCCTCCAAACATACACACACACACCCCTCACCTTTTAATCGTTAGTACAAAATGAAGTGATATACAGATCCCCAAGAATCTGGGAAGGTTTCACTGATTATACTAAATTTCTCTACAAAATTTAGCATGATCTTGCATCCCCTGAGCACTGCACATTCGACCTAGATATTTAAGTTATCTTCTCCTGATTGATGATAAAATATTTATGCCCTCAATCACTGGCTGTTCTGACAAGTTTCTTTTAGCTTTAACTGAGCCAAGTCTGTGTGCCTACAGTTACGTACTTGAAATACTGTGGCTGTAAAGGTTTGTTCAGCAAATTAAATCATCTGATCCAGGCAACAGCAACCAAATTTTCAATTGCAAAGCTGTAGAAAGTGCGTCAGAGACTCATCTCCTTCTGAAATCAAATAGTTTTGCAACAGAAGCAGCAAGTAATCAAACCATAGTTTATTGTGTTACAAAAGCCCGCTCTAGCTTGAGCAAAAAAAATAAATAAATTATCTGCTTTTCTGTTTACTTTAAAGTCAGCCTACCCCTGAACTACCAGTCTGAAGCCCTGTATCTTCTGGAATTTTTGCTAACGGATGCTCCAGTGTTGGCAGGCTTTCCTGAAGCTCACAAGTCTGTAGAAGTTGTTATACTGTCTGCTTCTCACCCTCCATCCCCTGAGGCACTTTCATCCTCTCCGCTTCACTCCCACACATTCCCTACCAAGCCTTCTCACTGGCGGCCCAAAGGTGCTGCACCAACTCTCCACAGACTTTTCTGTGGGCAGCAAACGTGGCACATTTGCCAGCCTGAGATAGCTTTTTTAAAGGTCTTGGCACTTCTTGTTGTTGCTTGAGCAATTCTAATGATAACCTCCCTGCTAAGAAATTTATTTACTGTTGTATTCGTGTGCATATCTGACACAGTCAATGGGCTGAATTTAGATAAGAGTAAGCAGGCATATTTCAGAGCTACACGTAAACTATATTTGATGGTGAAGTTTTGAGGATAACTGACATACCAAATGTAAGTTGGTCACAAAATAAGAGTAAACACAAAATATCTAGCTATCTTAGTGTATTACCTGGGTGGAATAACAGATATTTACTTTACTTGACAGGATGGAAAAAGCAAGCATTTAACAACAACCAAAACCAACTAACCCCACAGGACATCAGAAAATACAGTATAACTGAATTTGATTATTAGTTGCTTTACTTTAAGCTTTAAGGGTGAAATAATGGCCCTACTGATGCTTTTCCACTGCCTTCAATGCATCCAGAATTTTATCCATTTATTAATTCACGTGTAAAATAAGGATTAAAAATTACTAAGCTGCAGGGGATATTTTGGGATTTCATTAATTCATGTTAGCAAAATATATGGAGAGTCTCCAGTGAAAGCCACTATGAAGTTGCAAGACATTATTTTTAGTCTGCAGATATTTTGGCTGAGTTCTCCCTTCTAAGAACAAGATAATTATAAATTATCTTTTCCTCAGAAATCTTAGAGGCAGAATTTTACATTTGCAAAAGCTGTCCGGATATATGAACTTCACACTTTGCAAATCAGAGAAAATGGCTTCTAAAATTCTACCAAGGTTTCTCTAGCTGAACCAACTTGGGCCATCCACTTCAACAGAACATGCAGAGAGATCGAAAGGCAAAACCCACAAGTCTGCTGCAAAACCCAGCGATCCTTCTCACTCCAAGAGAATGCTTTCCCTTCAGCTCTGTGCCCTGAAGCCTCTCCTGTTCAACATCAAGCTTTTGCTTGGAGGCAGTAGTGCTGCCACCTCTTCCCACACAGTAGTAAACAGCTCTGTTCTGAGGGAAGGAATTGGTCAGTATTTGTGTTATAACTGTTTCTAAAAGCCCCTCCTGTGTTCAGGACCAGTTGTACTAGTCAGTGTTCCTATGCCAAGGGATGGTTTCTGGCCTGAAAACCTTACCGTACGAACAGACACAAAGAAGACAAGAAAATAGGAGCAAAATGGACCCCATTTTTCAGCATGGGAAAGCAAGAAAGGGAGACATTGATTTCCCAGGAACACAAAGAAAAATGAATGTCACAAGCTCATAAACTCAATGTCTAGCTCTTAGCTCAGATCTCCTGAATCCCGGGCCAGTTACTCAACTATTCTCTCTCCCTGATTTAATGCTGCTTCAATTCCAGTGTAGTGCTCTGATGATAAGTCACAGCCTGCAAAACCCAGGCCACGCGAGGTCACTGAGGGGAACTGGAGAGCTGCCATGGGAACACAGAATAGTTCAGTTGGAAAGGACCTACACAGACCAACTCCAACCGCCTGACCACTTCAGGGCTAACCAAAAGTTAAAGCATGTTATTGAGGGCATTATCCAAATGCCTCTTGAATGCTGACAACCATAGGGCATCAACCACCTCACTGTGAAGCCTGTTCCAGTGTTTGACCACCCTCGTGATAAAGACATTTTTCCTAACATCTAGTCTCACCAGTTGGCAGCTTTGTGCCATTCCCATGAATCCTGTCATTGGTGACCAGGGGCAAAGGCCGGCACCTCCTCTGCGCTTCCCCTCCTCAGGGAGTTGCACAGGGCCATGGGGTCACCTCTCAGCCTCCTTTTCTCCGGACTGAGCAACCCAGGTGTGCTCAGCCTCTCCTCACAGGACATGCACCCAGCCCTTTCACCAGCTTTGTTCCCCTCCTCTGCATGCATTCAAGCACCTTAACATCCTTTTTATATTGTGAGCCCAGAACTACACACAAGATTCAAGGTGAGGCCACACCAACATTAAATACAGCAGGAGAATCACCTCTTTTGACCAGCTGGCTATGTTGTGGTTAAGGCACCTGAAAATGCGTTTTCCCCTCCCTGTGGGCCAGGGCCCACAGCTGGCTCCCGTTGAGCCTGCTGCCAGGCAGCACCCCCAGGTCCCTCTCTGCACAGCCGCTCTTCTGCCACTCGTCCCCCCCGCCTGTACCTGTGTTCGGCATTACTCTGTCCCAGGGGCAGAACCCGCTATTTTCCTTGGTTGAACTTCATTTTCCTTGGTTGAACTTCACGCTACTGCTGATCATCCAGTGCTCCAATCTATCCCTTCGCAAGGCCTCTCATCCCTCCAGAGAATCAACAGCTCCTCCAAGTTTATTATCATCATCGGACCTGCTAAGGATGCACTCCGCTCCTGCATCCAGATCGTTGATAAAAACATTGAACTGAACCAGGCCTAGAATTGAGCCCTGGGGAACAAGACTAGTGACTGTTCACCAGCCAGATGTAGCCCCATTCACTGCGACCCTTTCAGCCTTACTGTTGAGCCAGTTCATCACCTAGCATAGCACGTACCTGTTCATCTCACAGTTGGACAGTTTGTCCAGAAGGATGCTGAGAGGGACAGTATCAGAAACCTTACTAAAATCCAGAATGATTACATCACAACCACTGCATTCCCTTAATCTGCTAAGCAGGTCACGTTGTCATAGAAGGAGATCAAGTTACTAAGGCAGGACTTTCCCTTCATGAACCCATGTTGACTGTGCCTGATAACAGCGTTGTTCTTTAAATGCCTTTCAATAGCAGCCAGGACAATCTTCTCTGTAACTTTTCCAGGGACTGAGGTTAAACTAACAGGTCTGTAATTCCCTGGGTCTTCTCTCATGCCCTTCTTGTACACTGGCTAGTTTCCAGTCAGCAGGAACTTCCCCAGACTTCCTAGACCTTTGGGAAACTGTTGAGAGGGGTCCAGCTGTAATATCCAGTAACTCCTTCAGTACTCTGGAATAAATCCTGTCAGGCCCCACGTACTTACAAACATTCAACTGTCACAACTGGTCCCTTACAATTTCAGAGGCCGCAAACAGAAAGCAACTGCTCCCCAGTCAGGATCCTCCATCTCAGAGGACTGGGCAGCTCAAGATCTATCATTAATATTAAAAACCGAGGCAAAAAAGGATGTTCCCTCATCGCTACTTCTTAGGTGACCACCTTCATCAAGTATCAGTCTAGTGTTTTCTTTAGCCTTCCTCTTGCTGTTGACATACTCGAAAAGACTTTTTTGTTGTCTGACACCACACTGGCCAGAGTCAACTCAAGTTAAGCTTTGGCTTTTTGTTTTCTCCCTACAAATGTGAACTGCAGCTCTGTACTCTCCCTGTGAAGCCTGACCTTGCTTCCAGAGGTCATATATTTTCTTTTTCTGCCCTAGCTCCATGAGGAGTTCCATCTTTAGCCAGGCCAGTCTTCTGCCCTGCTTGCTTGACTTGTGGCACAGTGGGATTGCCTGCTTCCGGGCTTTTAAAAGTTGTTCTTAAAAAGTGAGCAGCTCTTATAGCTGCCCTAAACCCTTAAAGCAGATTCCCAGGGGACACTGTTAAATAGCTCCCTGAGTAGTTTAAAATTTGCTCTCTTAATATCCAGGGTGGCAACTCTGCTGTCCTTTTCTCTCATTACACCAAAATTTTTTAACTCAACTTATTTATGATCACCACGGCCAAGACAGCCACCTACTGACACATCTCCCATGAGTCTTTCTTTATTCTCAGACAACAGATCTAGGAGGGCACCTTTCCTAGTTTGCTAACTACTTATGACAAGAAATTATCTTCAACGTACTTTAGGAATTTCCCGGACTTGTCACAGTAGTATGATATCCTAAGTTTTTCTGGGAAACTGACATATCCCACAAGGATTAGGGTTACTGATCCAGAGATTTCTCACAATTGCCTATTGAGTAACTCCTCAGTGCTATCATCCTGGCTTGATGACCAGTAGTAGACATCTGCTTTGCGATCCATCCCCTTAATTCTCACCCAGAGGTTCTCTACCACGCCATCCCTAATGGCAAGGGCTGTACAGCGTAATCTCTCCCTTACATACAGAGCAACATCTCCACTTTGCCTGCCCTGCCTATCCCTCCTGAACAGCCAGTAGCCCTCCAGCACTCCAGTGGGACTCATGGGACTCATTCCACCCGGTCTCACTAATACCAATGATATCAGAGCTTTGGGAAAGAACCCAAGTTTTCAGTTCGTCCCATTTATTCTTCATACTGCGTGTATTAGTAAACAAGCATTTCAGATGTGCTCCTGAACCCTCAGCGCTCCCTGGAGTTGCATAGATCCTCCCGTTTGCCTTGCCACCCTCAAATGGTGCCATACCACCCCTTGGCTTAACTTCCGTGTTCCTAATGATATCTCCTTCCTCCGTCAATCCTAGTTTAAAATCCTCTCAATCAGTACTGCCAGGTTACAAGCCAAGAAACACGTCCCCCACCAAGACAAGTGGATCCCGTCAGGCCCCAGAAGACCTTGTGTTTCAAAGACTCAATTATAAAACCTCAAATTCTGGCAGAGGCACCAGTCTCAGAGCTAGGCATTGATGTCCTGGGCTCATGTTTCTTTCCATGTCACTCACATTACTGGAAGGATCAAAGAAAACACTACCTGTGCTTCTGAATCCTTTAGCCATCTTCCCAGTTGCCCTGAAATCTCTTTTGATTGACCACAGAACTCTTGTTGCAACACTATTGGTACCCACATGAAAGAGAAGGAGTGGGCAACAACCTAAAGGCTGTACTAAGCTTGTCAGCTTATTGGTAGCATTCCTGATCCAGACCCTGCGGAGACTTCTCTAAAAACAGGGTCTGACCTGCAGATGGGAACCTCTATTCCCTTCAGCAGGGAGTCACCTACAGCTGTAATTCACTGTTGTTTCTTCATAGCAAAGGTCTTGATGCTGCACTTGCTACGAGTGGTTGCTTGATCCGACCTTCGTGGGAGAATTTGCACAAATTCTTCTTCTTCCATCTTTTCACATCCCTTGTCTACCACTATCCAGAGCCTCATGGCTATCCTGTAAACGTGAAGAACTGCTGCTCACCCATCTTCCACCCCAAACTTGTTCTGTATCATTGACCAGCAGAAAGGGTGCAGAGAAAGGGAAAACTCCTCAGCAGGAGTATTCAAGAGAAGTCTCATGTGCATGAAGGATGCAGTGCATCATACTGTAAACGAAAGAAGCTGCTAAAAATTCTGATCAGGTGGCCCTGCAGTAGAACAGAAAGCGTCAGCCTAAACCAAGCACACCAGCAAGCAGCACCATAAATTATTTGGATCCTCAGCATTTGAATTACTCATTTTAAATCCAGTTTTCTTAAACACCTTTGTTTAGTTAATAGCATCTAGAAAAAGTAAGACCAGTGCTAAAGACTGAAAACTCTTACCACAGCTGTTTTCAAGGTCATCAACAATTGCAGAGAGCAGGATTTAAAAAACAGTAATGAAAATGAAATAACTAAACAGGCATCATCACAACAAAAGCAAAACCAGATTACTTCTTTCTCTTACAGAACGGAAGTCTGAGGCCACGGCTTTGCTTTTGCCCACTTTCAAGCCTTCAATAATGTAGCTCAAGCAGAAAGGAAGTTCAGATATGCTCTGACCATAGCATGTACTTCTTGCATTACTATGATGGCATGTAAAGCACCTAGGGAATTTCAGTCCATGCACACACTGTTGCAATGTATAGTGGCACAGAAACTACCTATGCCACTTAGAAAGCCAACTGTTCCCTTTTAGGGGGAACCCATTTGAGAAACTGATAGATCTCCTTCTAGCAGTGATAAGTTACCCACAGATCAATCTCTTTTGTGTAATCAAAGACCAATTTATCACCAAGAGTACATAAAATATACTATGATCTGCAGCTTCTTTACTGTTTGGTTATGATTAGCACTACCACCCATTTATTAACCAAGCACAGGTTGAATAAGCAGTCCTCTGGGATAAGAGTTTCATAAGTCTGATCATCCTCTCCACCTGTTTATCCCAAGGGATCTTAAAAAAGAAAAAACAAGAAAAGTCATGTACATCCAAGAATTGCTTACTGATAAGCTGCCAACTGAAACACATGAAATCTTTTAGGACAGCTGCAGTCAACTTCAGGATACACAAGCTCACCCCATCATCATGGGTATATGGAAAAGTAAGTGCACTACTGCCCTTTCCCTGTGTTTTTATAACTTCCTGTATTGTACATTATTAACAAGCACCTCCGTGCACTGACTCTTTCTAACAGCCTTGTACAGAGCTCTGGAAAAAAACCCTTGCAGGCTGGCAAAGTGCCAGCTTGGCATATTATTTTCTTACGTTGTTTTTTACTGGAGATATAATTCATGTTACTTCACAAATTGAAGTATACATAACAGCACTACCAAACTGTGCTCCAGCCTTTAGTTATGAAGAATCTGAGTGAAGGACAAGCCTATCTACAGTCAACAAAAGCCTGAATCAGGCATGGAGGCAAATGCTTTTAATCTATTCAAATCAAAGAATTTGCAAAAACACAAGGTCACTGTGACCAGGATGTATATCTGTTCTTTACTAAGAAACTGGAGAAGGAAAAAAGAGTTTAGTACAGTAACAGTACCATTTTCTTTCCCAGACAGAGTGACGTCAGCATTTCCCATATCTTCTGAAAACACTGCTCCCTTTTTCCAAGAAAGGACTGAGGTCATATGGAATTTTATTTTTTGCTTAAATGCCTCTTTTCAGGGATTAACTTTCATATATTCAAAAACATTACTGTTCGATGTAAAAGAGTGATTTGCTGCCTGCTGTAATCAAATAGAATACAAGGGAAACAAAGAAACCAACAGCTTAGACTGAAACTAACCCAGATCCAAGCGTGTTCTCAAGAAGTCTCTTAACTTGTGCTTTTATGGACTGAGTATTTCAATGAATCTGTTCTCAGAAACCTCAGCAGATAAGAGAGGGAAGGGAAGGGAAGGGAAGGGAAGGGAAGGGAAGGGAAGGGAAGGGAAGGGAAGGGAAGGGAAGGGAAGGGAAGGGAAGGGAAGGGAAGGGAAGGGAAGGGAAGGGAAGGGAAGGGAAGGGAAGGGAAGGGAAGGGAAGGGAAGGGAAGGGAAGGGAAGGGAAGGGAAGGGAAGGGAAGGGAAGGGAAGGGAAGGGAAGGGAAGGGAAGGGAAGGGAAGGGAAGGGAAGGGAAGGGAAGGGAAGGGAAGGGAAGGGAAGGGAAGGGAAGGGAAGGGAAGGGAAGGGAAGGGAAGGGAAGGGAAGGGAAGGGAAGGGAAGGGAAGGGAAGGGAAGGGAAGGGAAGGGAAGGGAAGGGAAGGGAAGGGAAGGGAAGGGAAGGGAAGGGAAGGGAAGGGAAGGGAAGGGAAGGGAAGGGAAGGGAAGGGAAGGGAAGGGAAGGGAAGGGAAGGGAAGGGAAGGGAAGGGAAGGGAAGGGAAGGGAAGGGAAGGGAAGGGAAGGGAAGGGAAGGGAAGGGAAGGGAAGGGAAGGGAAGGGAAGGGAAGGGAAGGGAAGGGAAGGGAAGGGAAGGGAAGGGAAGGGAAGGGAAGGGAAGGGAAGGGAAGGGAAGGGAAGGGAAGGGAAGGGAAGGGAAGGGAAGGGAAGGGAAGGGAAGGGAAGGGAAGGGAAGGGAAGGGAAGGGAAGGGAAGGGAAGGGAAGGGAAGGGAAGGGAAGGGAAGGGAAGGGAAGGGAAGGGAAGGGAAGGGAAGGGAAGGGAAGGGAAGGGAAGGGAAGGGAAGGGAAGGGAAGGGAAGGGAAGGGAAGGGATCACCAAGGAAGGTGGACCTCTTGTGACTGCAGGAAGAGACTATAGCCTGGGAATTCTGATGACCACCTCTGTGTCTTATTGGCAAAGACTGTTTTTTCACAAGGGGGAAGAATATATTTCTTTTTAGAAAAAGAAGTGTTAAAAGCCTACCACAAGCAAAGTAAGACACGCTTTAACCCAGTGTAGCTGGGAGAAACAAGCCCTGGAGAGAACCCTGTAGGTTGCCTTTGATCAGCCTACCAGTGGTAAAAGTACATCATGTATTTGTCTATATCAGGCTGGTGTCACGTGGTAGTCACCTGGTAGTCAAAAGCCTACCTCTTTTTCTACAGTAGTGAGAAACAAAACCTCTCTCCTTAATCCAGCTAAGATATGCAAGAAGAGAAACAATAAACATACAGTATTTTGAAAGGTATTAGCTAGCATTATTTAAATAAACAAAACAAAACAACAAAAAAACAGCAAATCATGAAAGAAGCTAGGCAAGACGAGCATTTAAAAATTTAAATAAAATGTGATCCATCTATATTATATACTAAATCTGTAACACCACTCTCTAGAACATTGCATATACTGAAAGCTCGATGCGAACCTAAACAGAAAGATAAAGCACAAACAGGGTACGGAAACATTAATTTTGTAAAATAAGATTTGCAGATGGAGAGTTACAATCAAAACTCCTCATGATTAAAAAAATCCACCTCCTAAAGGCTGAGTAGACAAATTTATATAACTCACAGCATTTATAAAAATCCTGTATTCACCAAAGAAGCCTAAAAAATCACATTTTTAATAACACCCACCTACTACTTTGAGATGCACTGTCTGAGTGTAAAGGGAGCCTTTACGATCCCTGAGACATCCTTAAAGATTTCTTTCACACCTACCTATAGATACAGTTAAATCTTTGTGATTTCAGATTAGCCTGAATGTCTTCACATTTATCTGTGAAGCACCTGCAGAGCTGAAAGGAACAAAGCTCTTAACCAATAAATTAAATTTTCTTAGTAAATATTCTAAATGTGGCTTAATTCTTTATAAAAATGCCTAGCCTTAAAATGCTTCATAGGGAAAAGTTTATAAACCTAGCTTCAGGATACTTTGGCATGTTACGCATACCGGGGCTAGGTAGGAGGTCTCTATGGCTGCAAGTCAATGAGGATCAGCAACCAGTGCTGCTAATGCCTTGTGGTACAACCCTGTTTTCCTTCAGTCTCTGGGCTCATGTTCAGCTTCCCTCCTCTTGCTAAAATAAGGCAAGCTATTTATTCCAGCCTGGGACCAGGCATGAGGAGCCCTGTTCAAAGCTGGAGACAACCTGACATAAGGAAAGGATGGGAATGCAGATGGGAACCCTGAGGCTTCTTAAGTTGATGCTGCTTTCCAGGAGGACACACGGAACCATTGACAAAACGTTGGTAACTTATTGAAGATGTCCAGAAACTGCAGTTAAGAAGGGGTCTTTGTCATCAGGCGACATTAAAATCTCATACTGATAGATAGCAAAGGAAACTATGTAAAAAGAACCTACATAGGCTAGATGGGCTTTGTTTGCAACTGAGGGGAAAAAAAATAAAGCAGCAACCACAAAACAAGATGCAAATGTATTCTAGTTGCAGTCTTCCAGAAGTCCTCAGAATCTTCCCTCCAGATAATGAAACCAGCAGACTCCCTCAGCGTCATGCCTCTGTGATGGTAGTGGGCTTGATATCAGACCACGCAATACTTCTTATTATCTATTTTACCAAATGATTGCAATTTGTGACCACTGAATCTAAGTACAGTGACCTCCCATCTAGAATTTATTTAGGCAGAAAATGTCACACTGTTGACGCTGTCAAGTCTGGTAGCTCTGGAGCCTCAGACAAGGAGTGGCAGATAGAAGTTTTGTTCAAACCGTAACCTTGCCAACATGCCTCAGTCACATTGGATGGAAGTCAGAGCTCAGTCTGGAGGGCTCTGTCAGTATTCAATATCCTGATGGTGATCGCCAATCACCACTAAAAACAGCAGTTTTCAACATGCATGCATCAAGAATCAACATGAGCCTACAAACTCCATTTCCACATGACACCGAACAGCTATCATATGACAGCAACCTCTGGGCAGTAACAAGCCACATTTAAAGCAGTATCTGCAAGCAAAAGGCTCCTCCACCACTAGTCTTCTGATTTTCGTTCTGATCTCCCCACAAAGGCCTATTTCAGTGAGCCTGAAGTCCCTCTACCTATCAGAGGACTTCCTGTCACCTGCAAAAAGTGACTTTGAGAAGTCAGTACATAAGAAGCAGAGCCCAGCCACCTCAAAACTATAACCAGATTCTGCATCCCTGCCACTACAAAGCACACACACACACGATAAAACCATACATTCGGGGGGGAGGGCGCCAGGGTGCTGGCAGACCTTTGCAATACCCACCTAGAAGCAAGAGGAATACATCAGGAAAAGTTACTCTGAACACTGCCTTCATGCCTGAAAAATATTTTTTTGGGGATTCTTAATTCTCAGCTGCTCACAGGGCTACATCCAGCTTTGAAGGGAAGAACAAACATGACATTTACATATCAGCCTGGTTTCTGGTACAGCCAGGGTAGACTCTATCCCTTTTAAACCAGGGAAAGCAAACCACTGCCACAGGCCTGGGGTTTGGCATCCACAGAGATATGGGCCTGACCGACAAGTTGCAACACTTTTGGAGGTAAATTTCACACCATACACCAATACATCTGGCTTAGTCTAAAGCAGTGGTGGCAGCTCATGGTTATAGTCACATTACAGCTCATTAATGGATCATCAGTGCGCAGCAGTCTTAACACTTCCTTTCTTCTAGATAGCGTCTTAACAAGCCCCCAACACACAGAGGGGTGACACAGAATAAAGGACAAGTCGTGAGCTCACTGAGACTTTGGGCTTTATGAACCAGCAGTGTCAGCTCAGCAAAAGCACCAGAGGGAAAAATCTCCCTCTACAGACTCTCTCTCAGTCAAAAATTATCATGTCCACCAACTAACAGGCCTCAGCCCAGTCTATGTCACATTTTCATTAGACCTGCAAAAGCTGACGTGGAGAATAAAAACTGAAAGGACAGAGTCAGATGACTGACCCTGAATAACATCTCAGCAATTCAATCATGTCTTTCCCATTGCAGGCTTAGACAGCAGGGTATCGTAACTGGTATCGATCTGTTTGCTACTCTAGCTGATAATGGTCTGGCATTGAATGAAAATTTTTATTATTATTACATGACTCAGGCTATCTGAGCAGGTAATTGATGATATGAAAGTCTTCATCAGAGATTAGGTTAATAAATCTTACTTCTCTTGAAAGGCATTATGCACTTCACTGTCAACACTCTGATCAAGATTCACCAGGCTACCGGGAGAATCAGAACCCACACTGAAACAGCTATAAAGGTATTACCAGAAAAGGCATACTTGACATCTCAAAAATAGTCTTTGTATTTCATTACATTTTCCTCTGAACTAGTTTTTATGTGATGTGATATAAAAATGTTGTGGTCCTAATAATTGGTTGAACATGAACATTTTTTGGCCTACATAAGTAGATCTTTTTCAGTGCTAGACATTCACAGGAGGGCTATGCAAAATGAAAATCTTACAGCAACAGTGCTGTTTGGCTCATACTGTTATCCTATTTAACTGATGTGATAACTGAGGCAGAAACATATTGAACCTTTTGTCCAAGGTCACACAGTGAGGTCAGGAATGGAGCTAAAGCAGACTTCAGCTCTTTCGGTTCACTGCTTTGTTTTAAACCATCTAATCTCCCTTTCAGCTTTTGTCACTGATGCAAAAGTACAGAAGACTATTAATGCACTATTACACTTAAAATTGCAAATCCCCAACATAAAAAGAATGCAGGTTAGGTTCCAATGCAAGTATATGAAAATCCTTTTTCAGCCCACTGCATGCAGAAATATTGCACCACATCCCATCACTTTAATATTTCACAGCAGAAGGTACTTGAGTCACTTTTAGTGTACTGACAGTCCTAACTAAAAGCTCTTAAGATTACTGAAAATTATGCAATCAGCCAGGAGCATGTAGCTTATGCATACTCCTTGAATCACATGTTATAACCCCCCTTTTCATTGTGTATGAGGAAAGTTAAAAAAAAAAAAAAAGAAAAAGAAAAAGGTAAGAACAAAAAATAAAAGCAGTATTTCCATTTCTACTGTATTTTACAAATGTTTTATGAATATTAAGTAATCTCCTCAACAATTCCATGATAATATGCTATCAGCAGCTATTTCAACATAAAATAAAGAAGATGTGACATAGAAGTTGTAGCTTCAGATCTAGGTATTAATAAAAGGCCTCTATGTGCTCCAGAGGCCAAAAATACACAAACACCAATCAGTTGAAACATTCATTAGTGCCATCAAACTCAAGCAGGGACAGAATTCCCTGGCCACTGTCCCCCTGTGACGAGGTTGAGGTTTTCTGCACTAGCTTGTGCTTCCTGATCCCTGTGAAATAACAGACACCCATGCCCTTTTACTCTTCCCAGCAGCCCTCCACATTTTCTTCTCTATTCTCAATTCACTGTAAAATAGTTTTGTTTTCCTTTTCCTACTGTATTTAAACAAAAGAGCACTCTTGATAAGGCACACTGTGCTGCATTTACCCGTACTCCTCCAAGCACTATCATTTCTCAAGAAGCTTCTTTTCTGTTTAACTTTGGTTGCAGTTAGCAACTCTTTTATTTCTCAGTGATAGCATGCAGTGAAAGTTCAAAAGTCTTGTGTGCTCTATTAATCTGATTTAATTAACTTTTCAACTCCTCTTCCTAGCTTTCTAGAGTAGTTACCTCTTTGCCATAGGTGTATTTTTTTCTTTTAACTTGAGAACCACACCAGCAGAAACAGAGTGAGATAAAAGCAACCAACATAAAAAAAAAACAAACATAGTTTAATAATCTGCATAGCAAGATTTGATAGTATATTTTGAAAAGGGGCTTGATTGATTCAGACACCATGGAAAATCTGTGGAACTCAAAGCCATTTCAGAAATCCCATTTCCACTTGAAATTCAACTATCTAAATAAAAGTGCTCAGCTGCTCATAGGACATTGATACGTCATACCTCCTAGCTTTGGGGGCTTTCCCTCCTTGAAAAGCTAGAGTCTGGCATGGAATTCAGAGACCTTTTTTTTTGTTTAAACAGTACATATTAACATCATAAAGAAACAGCATTTTCAAGATAGGGATCAGAATAGCCTACTGGCCTTTATAGGGTTGCTCCAACAACATACAAGTTATGAATACTTGTTTATTACAGTAGATGTGGAGTGAGCCTTCCATTTCTAAGCCCTACGCATCAGGTACAGAGTCCTTCCAGGACAGAGAAAACCAGGTGCAAAGAGAATTCAAGCTCAAGCTACACAAGCAGTCTGGGATCCGACTGTGAGGAACAGCTAAGCTAGAGGCCTGCAACCAGAAGAGAAGACAACAAGCACCACAGCTGATGTGAGAGTACAGGAAGGCCTCCGATGAGACCACCAAAACCAGAAAAAATCTGTCTGCACTCCAGAAGGTTAAGCCAAGTATAAAGACACTGACAGTTCACCAAAAGTGCAATGATCCAGCCAGCCACTCATCAGAAACGTGACAGCGTATGCTAATGCAAGAAGCAGCAAGATCTGCAGAAAAGCATTACTCCTAGCCCATCCGCTACCCAGCAGGGACACACACACCATGAGTGTGGAACCTGGGGCACTGATCCCTTCCATCAAGGCAGGGACAGTAATTTTGAGAGTGAGCACGTCTAGCACAGCTCCTTACAGACAAATATCTTTATCCCACTTTCCAGATTTCATAGACTGTTCATACACTACTACAAAAAAGCTCAAAACAGTTTTTTTTTGGTTAGCAGTCCTCCCCACTACCCCATGAGACATTTTAATAAAGTATTTATAAGCTGTTTTATAATGCAGGATATTTTTGGTAGAGAGCTTGACTGACCTGTGGTATTAACAAAATATTACCCAGTTAAAGAAAATAGCACAAAGCCCCCTTTCATTTTTAGCATTTTACGCTTGGTATAGATTGCTAAAATAAAATATAATGCTCAAAATGGAACATCTCTGATTCTTTTTTCAGCCTTAAATACCAGGGGCTTGGACATAGCCAGACCTACTTCTATTGACATCTTGCTTTGATTTGGGAAAATTTGTATCACCTTTCTTTGGAAGCCTTTTATTGAGGTGTTTCCCAACTATTTCCCTGGAAAACCAAGGACAGACTGAGAGGGCTGACTACTCCAACCCAGTTATAATACCTGAGTTGCCACAAAGTGCTTATTACATTTGCAGTGTATCTGAGATATAATTAACAGCACATGTGACTGAGAAGAGGTTCATTATATAAGTCAAATTCCAACACCTTTACTCACTTCTAATAGGACCTTGCTTTGAGAGCAATCACGGTGATTTCAATGGCACTACATGCCAAATAGGGCACTATGCAACAGGAGCCAAAGTGACCCAATCAGATACATTCTGTACTACAGGTACAAACTGGTCTTCACCTGCATTTATAAACAGCCTGTATACGCATCAGGATCCAGCATATATAAATCAAAAAAG
Organism: Anser brachyrhynchus; assembly: GCF_964034855.1. Taxonomy (NCBI): domain Eukaryota; kingdom Metazoa; phylum Chordata; class Aves; order Anseriformes; family Anatidae; genus Anser; species Anser brachyrhynchus. The sequence goes on from NC_137694.1 coordinate 96,704,085, forward strand.
TTACAGACAGATCCAGATCCCTCTATGCTAACACACTATTTGCATGATACGTATACTTACTTAACCACTAGAACATCAAGTTTGTGGTATCTTAACAGTCTGTATATAACCTTGCCACATAATGTAACTGCTGTTATGGTTCCTGCTACCTCTGTTTGAGACAGGTATTTTGACTACGGAATTCAGTCAGGAGCTTCTCTGACAATACAAGTTGAGAATGTCAAAAGTCCACGGAGATATCTTAGCCACCTCTTCCTCAAGGACAAGCTACACACACTATCCGAAGAGATACATAAATTTCAGGCAAAGACCACTCTTGAAAAGAGGTGTAGTCACTATATATGCACTTTAAGTGCCTGAGGAATCAATTAGCTTGGAATTCTTATAGAAAACAGTACAGAGAAATGTATAACAGCTGCCTGTCTTCCAAACATACATTAGCGCAACTGCTACGATGTCAGTGTCCAAAACTTATAGACATCTGCTTCCACTGGAAGCAGGAGGGTACTCATTCTTACTTCACAGGTCACACATTTAAACGTTAAGAGAGAAAGGCAAACAGCATAGGTAGGTCACTAGCAAAAAATGTGGGAAAAAGGAATTTAGTTCCCTCCTTTGCTGTTTTCCTATGCTACCCACAGAAGCCATCAGTCTATACACCCCTCAGTTCCTCAACTCGTTAACAACTCCTTCTGCCACACACGTTGTATGGCTATGATGGAACTTTTCATGGGATATAGCAAGTGAAAATAAATTCCCCTTGTATAGGTGCACTTGTCTTTAGTAACTTAAAGCAGCTGTCATGTTTGTGTATATATTCCAATTTTAACATATCAGGCATTAAACTAGAAGAAACATGAAAAAGATATAATAGGTGCAAATAAAGCAACTGTATCTTCGAAAGTTTTAAAGACCAGAAACCTTAAAACATGGAATTTGAAAAAAATCTGAAATGACCATAGCAGGCACATTACTACTGATACATCATTCTGCAGTTAAAACTAAGTGAGATAAAATATGTTACATGCTCTATTTGCAAGATGCTAACCCAACACAGGAACATTTGAAACACTTAATGCGACCAAACAGAAAAGGAAAAACAGGCTTGGACAATGCCTTCAACTCATTCTTTCTGTAATGAAAACTGCAGGTCTGAAGAGAAATACATCACAAACAACTTGCTCTGCCTTTCTAATCTAAACGTGTGTGGTTTTTTTTCCATGGAAACTGGTAAACCCACCCTGTCTGCAACTAAAACATCAAATCATATCATCCGATGTGACTTCATTGCCTCCATCTTTATATTTCGCTTCATGGTTTCTGTATGGCCTTCATTATTTAACAAAAAATGGCAAACCCTTTGAGACAGCATTTACGTTCGTCTCCAGATTGCTTACAGTATCATGCATATCCAATTACTTACCTCACCAAATGAAAAATAAAAGCTAGAAGCATTAGCATAGCAAACAGCTACAATAAGTTTTACATCATTTTTTGTTTGGTTCCTTCCAAAACCACTGAAACTGATTCTCCTTTTACGCTTCTGTCCTAGGACAATGCCACAGACTGCAGTGGCTAACATTTGGTTTACACTGGCATGCAAAAGCAATAACTATTTGTTCTAGGGCTCTGAAGCCTTGTGTTAGAATATTTAAGAATCTTTAACCAAGATTTTTGCCTAAATGGCTTTCTTTTCACATAAATATCATCATGGTAATTTATCATCTGGTTTAGGTAAGATCAGAGGATTTGCAAACTGATCCAGAATATATCATTTCACTTCCATAAGGTAATGCTCACATGCTTCGAGGAAATGCAGGAAGTACATGGCAGCCATACCATGCTGTGATATTTTAATTCACATAGGCAGTGCATCATTTTTTTTTAGTATTCTTTATCACTCAAGCAAGTACTTACAGGATCAGAAGGACCACAGAAGTCTCTGAACGTTTTTGGAGGTTCAGGCTGTATAATCTCCATTGCTATGCAAGGGCCTGAACACAACTCTGTAACCATTTCCTGGAAAAGAAAAAAGAAGGAAACAAATCTGAGCAAAATTGTTCCAAAGAACTGGTATTTTTGTAACGAATATCACACTGAATGCACATGCTTAATCTCACTACTCTGAAATCAATGGGAAAGAATTTTAGCTAAGTGCCTCTATCATCAGCTTGATCCTAGGAAATGTAGGTAGAAATATTCCTGTGATATTTTCTGTGATGTGAATAGAGAGCAGGCTAGTTTCATGTTTTACAAAAAAAGAATAAATATTTGACTTAAAAACATGGCCTCATCACCAATGGACACTTTTATAAAAACAACAGGCAAAGAGCAATATATTTGTTCCTGTTTAGAAGCAGTAAGTTGCCATAAAGTCATTACTCTGTATGATTTCTCTGAATTCTGTTACCTAAATATCTGTTACCTATGTACGACCTATTGATTAGAGGAGAAACTAAGAAAGCTGATTTTTTTTTTCATTTTAGCAACTGTTCAGCATTCTCTTTTCCCAGAGAACCGCTTTATATACAAAATGTCAAGCCTTAACCTCACCTACAAGGAGTAACCAGAAGAAATAGGAGTACATTTTCTGAAAAGGGTTTCAGGATGATATGTATCTTCTGTTTCTGCACTGAGTTATTTGAAAGTTATAAATAAAATTCAGATCAAAACAGACGGTTCTGAGTCACAGACATAAGAGGTCATGTTCTTTCTTCAATACCCTATTGCACATCTTCCTATTTGGCCTGCACTGACAGTATCTATTGCTGTTCCCATATGCGCCTTCTCTGGATCCCTTTACCATCATGATTAGCTTTCCCACGTTTTCCTGTTTCACAGATACCCTGAGTGCATGAAGATATCCCATTAATTTCAACTGAGTGCGTCAAGCACATATGGCTTGCAGGACAGAGCCCCAGATTCTTACTTTTCTTCAAATCTCATCTGAAACATAGCGTCTTTATTGACTTACCCTGTTTAAATGCCACTTTCCCTTCTGAGTAAGTCTCCAATCAAATTATATAAATTTGCAATTTATTTGGGGGTTGGAGTTTGTACAAAATTGCAGAAAATGGTCGAGATTTCCAATTTGGTTCAAAGTACAGACTTTTGCAGCACCAGAGGATTCTTTGGGTCTTGAAATACTGGTCCAATACCACCATGTTTGAGTTCTGCTACTTACCTCCAAGTCTCCCTGTCCAAACTGCCTTGGGTTCTTGGTTCAAAGGGTGTTAGCAGAGGAAACTTTATAAGCATTTCCTAATCTGATAGTTAACTTAGAGTTCATAAACTATCCAAAGAGGAATTTACAAACTCTGTTGAAGTAAGTTGGACTCAATGGTCATAAAGGAAAAAAAAAGTCACATTGTCACAGTAATATTAGTAATTGTTTGGAGCAATATTTGTAACTGCAGAGAAAACTTTTAATAATTTAACTATTTATAAATTAAAGATAACTTGCATAGTACATAGCATGAGAGTGAAACTAAACTTGCTATGATCTGCAAAATTAACGACAATTCTGACAGAAGGTGATACAGAAAAACAAAGTTGACTTCCTGCATTCCTGTTGTTCCATCTGCCATCAGAAGTTTTATGTTGCAGTACAACAAATCATAATAATATACAGGGTCTTTTATATATATATATATATATATATATATACAGGGTCTCATAAATATATACAGGGTCTTATATATATCTCTATACTTAGATGTCCACTAGGATTACACTATATCCTTAGCTTCTTAAATTTTCTGAAGATCCACAGAAGTCAGATCAATAAATTTAAGAATGTCTCAAAACGTCATTAGGAAAGCATTCAAATACAGCATCCCCACTGTAAACAAAATAATAAATACTTATTCTGGTCCAAGCCACTATTGCAATATCAAACTGACCAAAGATACATGTGTGATACATTCTTATAGCTCTACCACAATAAAATAATTTATCTGATTTTTTTTTTTTACTCTGTTGTATTTTACAAATTCCTTGGCTCAACAATTTTCACACAGGAGTCTCCTTTCCTACAACACATGTAGCATACTTTCCAAGATGAGTTAGGTTATTTCAGAACAAGCTAGAACTGGACAAACACAAGTTTCTAAAGAAAATCCTATCACAGTCACGAAAATGGACAGATGTGAACACTTCCTTGTTTAATCATACTTTATTTTTAAATATTCTTCTCAAACTTACGCTTACCATATATTCAGCAACAACACCTTTGTAAATCTCATAAAATTCCTCCACATTTGCACGCTCCATGTTGAACTAAGAAAACAAAAATGTTAGCCATTTGCTTTAAATGAAAAACAAAAATAGACAGACACCCCTTCTTAACAAGCCAGAATTTGGAGTACTCTTTTAAGTTTCACTAGATAAAAGGAATGGCTTTACAGCTGCAATATGATGTTTATTAGCATCAACATTTAGCCAATGTTGCTACATACAAAAGAGCATACAGTATCATTTTCTACCCTAAACATAAGTTGAAATTGTATTTAATTTGCAGTGCTGACTAATGCCACTAAGATGTACAAGAGGACCTGTTTGTTGCATAGTAAAGGGATGGGGCTGTCCTTCATTTGCAGTGGGGATTTGAGTCATGAGGGGATTTCAGTTCTAAGGACTACCACAAAATACAAAGAGCAGAACTTAAAGGGATACTCACAGGAACAATCTCTGTGCCAACATCCTTTAAATTCTGATAGTGATGAGGGTGTCAATCCTTTACGTATCTTTGAAAACCCTCCCATAAATTCATGCTAACTATATATTTTAAAAAATGGGGAATTATATTAACAATTATTTCCCTAATCTTAACTATTGCATTTTGTAAAGATATCCCCAGTTGCTCCAGAAAAGACCAACATCATTATTTCCCTTCTAACCATAGGAAACTGAGACACAGAAAGGTACAGTGTCTTGGCTCAAGGTCAACCAGCAAGGAGAAATAGATCAGCTGATCAATCAAACAATAAAACACAAATATCACAAGGACAGTGCCAATCCCAAAACAGTGCTACACAGTCCGCACAAGGGTTTTGTATTGCAGGAAAACACCTGTGCATTGCTGTGAAGTGCACACAGCACTTCTCCAGCCTCTATTTATCAAAGAAACATATACGAAAGAAAACCTACCATCTGTAAAGCTGAGATCTGAAATCCTTCGTTAATGATGGCTTTTATAATCTTTCCAGCTAGGCCTGAAGAAAAACACAAACAACAGTACTCAATTAAAAAAAAAAAAAAAGAATTTACAGTTGGAAGGTATTTATGCCACCATACTAATTATTTTCAAACAAAAAACAGTGCTTGTATAATGCTGGGAAGGGAAGCAGAAAGCAGAGCTCACTACCTAAATACTCTATCTAAATTTACAATTATAAATTTATAATATCTGCATTTCCTATCTAAAGTGATGCAGTGATGACTTCAAACAACTAAATCCCATTCAGGTGTTGAAATGACATGATTCATTATGTCCTACCAAAAAAGGTAGTTAGTGAAGTCTTTGCTTTTCTAAGATCAACTGCAAAATACCCAGGAGCTTTTAGGTCAAGATTTATATATTTAATGTTCCAATGTCAATATTGCAGCTTAAAAAGCAATCAGTTCAGGGCACAGGCTACCTATTTTGCTGTCTTTGTACAGTGTTCACCAGAGGGTCCAATTTTGAACTAAAAACAATGCAGGACAATGATAAATATTGTCAATAAAACATCACAAAAATTCATGTCTTCTATGGGAAAAGCACATTAGTGAAAAATAACCTACTGTTTCTAAGGTTGTAACTCACAAATATGTTACTGGTGATCATACTGTTTATTTTATACTACCCAGAATGCATCCTCAAAGGCTGAATGACATTGTAAAAAGCAAAACACTAAACTTAGGAGAACAAGAACCACTGATTTTCCACTAAACGTGTATTTTAGATCATGTCAGCCAAGCACAGTACTCCACATGAAAGAATTTTATAGGATCAGTGTTTTTTTAGAGCATAAATGTTTGTCCTCTAGTAAAAATTGTGAGCAACTATAAATTTCTGGACATTAATTCAGAGCAGAGTTAACGATAGAAGAATATTCTGTAATGAACGACAACAAGATTTGACTCCTAGTCATTAAATCCTTTTGTTAACTAGACTTTAAATTGAACTTTTTTTTTTTGTAGCACTGCATAAATTTAATAAATTAGTATAATACAAAGGTTAGAACACTATCTAGGTTCTGGCATGCTGAAGACCTGAACTGTACACAGTCTGCTAAAATCTGTAGCATAGGATTGGTGAGCTTCCTACACATTGAAAGGTCAGTGGAAGCTCTGAGTAAATAGAATAGATAGCTGGAGATCTTCTAAAAATTTTATTTACAAATGAAAATGAAAAAAGCTGTACCTGCAGTATTTGCCACAATACTTTCACATTAAGGATTAAGTAAAAAGAAATAAAAATAAAAAAAAAAAAGAAAACCGAAACCTTTCCCATATAAAACAATGCATACTTGTTCCAAAAAAAATCATCAAACCACTAACAGGTAAGCCTGAGATTTGCATATGTACTTAATCCACACAGCATTTTAGGCTTACAAAACATAGAACATAGCCAGGCATGGTTCCCATTGTCTCAGTATTTTGTTACATCACAGCTCACTCATACTGACAAAAGTTTCCTTGTAACTCTCCTGTAAAATTGGGTAAATATGTTTCTCCTATTTTTCAAGGGAAAAAAATCAATTAAAAAAAAACTGCACCGGTGAAATGAAGGGACTCGAACAAGTTTTCAGAGGAAATGAAAAAACATGTCAGAGAGAAACCAGACCTCTGGTTTCTCTTTGTCTGCACTGCAGAAAAGGCTGAGCAACTCAGCACTTCCACACATCGGTTTCAAGGAGGCAGCAAGCCTAAAATTCTTGACTTCAGGGATGAATGGTGAGGCTGGGCATCACCCAGGAAATAAACATATAAAAAAAGTAATCTGTGACAGAACATAAAGATTTCCTCATTCTCTTTCTTCAGACCCACTGCTCCAGTTAACAGCTACTGCTTCACAAGAAACCAACAGAGATGGAGGAAAGGACAGTGGCAGGCAAATGGCAATCACCACTTGCAGGGACAAAGTTACCTTGGCATGAGAAAGATGCTCTGCCTGACAGCTGCAGATCTCCATTTTAGGCTGTATCAGTAAAGAATGGCCCACTTGCATAGGCCTTCACAGCTGGCAAGAACTGTGATTAAAATACTCATCAGCTATCAGGTTCTGGGGTAAGAAGGAATTCTGCTTTTTACAGAACTTTTACCGTCAACAGTTTTATGAACTATAAGCAAAATCCATGTTTTAGAGAAACAAAAGGGGACTGAAATATTTCGCTTTCTGGGCTGCTTCTCCACTGAAGTTAAGTATTTTCTTCTCTGCAGAGAGGAAACCTATCAAGACCATCCTCTACATTGTATTCCTACTTCACTATCACTCATCAGAGCAACAGAGCACGTTGATTGCCCAGGACTGCAGCACTAAAAAGACTTAACCACAAGAATTATTGTAGCCATTGCATGCAGACAGGTGTCTTGCTAAAACAACAACAAAAAAATAAAAATCGAAGTAATTTGAGGAAGAGGCTCATGATTTGAGGAAGAGGCTCAAATGAAAGTGATTTGAGGAAGATCTCATAAATGAGATCTCATTTATGTTTGCAAAATGTGATGTTAATTCCAATTCCCAAATGTGGGAATCGAGGCACAGAAGGTTGGGGAGCTGTCAATGGCAGTGCAGATCTACAAATCTAGTGACTTGGCCTCCACTGTCGCAGCTTAGGCAACGCAAGCACCACTTCTCCTAGGGATGCTTTTCTTTCCAATTCTACCTGGGCTGAAATAGGAACAAAAAACATGGAGGCAATCCCCAGAGAGCTGAAGAGCACAAGCTCAAGGTTCAGCCTGGGATCTGTTTCAGGCTTTCAGCCAATTGCATGACTGAACTGGGACATGTACTCTCCTTTGTGGGCAGATAAGGCTGAGGGAAAGAGGAACTAATTAGATAAAGCGTCATTTCAGCAGCTTTCCACAATTTGTTTTCAACTTTAAAATCCAGATCTGCAGTGAAAAAACAACTTTTTCAACTTTTTAAGGACCCTTCAAGCAGGGCCAGTGCATGTTTAAAATGCGATTAGAGTAAGAACCCAAATCAAAGCTGTAGATTAGGCACTAATTATGATGAATTTTCAATCACAAAACACAAAAGAATCACAAGCATTACTAAATACAACTGGGGAATTTAATACTAATCCTAACAAATGACAGAAAGAGAGAGCACTTTACGTCTCCTAGACAGCATTATGTTATTTATGCACCTCATACTGGACAGAAAATCTCCCAACACAGTTTAATCAGATAAAATGGTAAGGCACCAAGATCTCATCAGTTACACTGATCTTCAACAATTTGTTTCTTTGCAACACAATATTTGAAAATTGTTCTTCATTAAGGAGCAGAAAATAGCAGGGGAGACATCAGACCGAAAAATGTTACAACTTTTTGCAGAATTGTGGGTTGGAATAAAATAAAAATAAAACAGTTCACAAAAGTCACTTTTGACCTAACAGCATTTTAATTATTGGGATGTAACAGCTGTGTTCCCGAGATATGCCAGTCCCAGGGCACTACCAACCACCAGCCCTACGACTAGGGACATTACGTTCTCTTCCCTTGGTTCTTGGCCTGTTTCCCAGTTTAACCATTCCACTGTTAAAGGCTTATTAAGTAAGACAGACTGCCTTCAAGGCAAGTCAAGAACTAGCTTCTTCATTTCAATCTCTATGTGTCATTTATTTAATACCTTTCCAATAATACAAATAATTTCTCAGGAACAACAAATGGTTTTTCAAAGGAATATATAAACTGCCATGACCTATAGTATCAATGATCTACCTAATCCAATAACATATTTTCAGAAGTAACCAGTACTGGATACTTTAAATAGTACTAAGTGTAAGTAGATATTTCATTTCATGTCTGATTTTTGACATTTTGAAATGCACTTTTCCTTCACATTATAATGAAATGAAAAAGGTTATCTGATTCTTTGTTGCCAAGCTTTAAGGTCCCATCCCAGAGTCTCAGGCTTGGCTCTGAACAAAGTCTTTTTTTAATTCCAAAGAAGAAAAAGTGGGACTCAGAGCTGGCCCTCCTTAATGTACTTCAGTTGAAGTTCTCACTTGATCAGTCAACAGTGCAAAAGGAGGAAGCCGACAGCTATCTTTCTCAAAAAGTGCATTTCTTCCTATCAGTTGGCCAACCTATCCTCTGAAGAGCAAAGTTTATCTATCTCTTCTCTTTTGCTTTTCCACTTTAGAACAATGCAACTCTGGGCATTCTCATTAAACAACATAAACACACATTTTCTAGACACCCCAAAACCGTAGTGATAATCTGCAGCTATTGGTCTCCTAGCCTCATGCTGGGCAAATGGAAGAGAAATAGGAAGCTCAAAAGCTACACAGATTAACAACAAGGGGGAAACTGACAAAAGATAAAGAGGAATATACAAGCAAATTATGGGAGAATACTGTTCATCGTGATTGAATCCAAGATATTCCATCACTCCTGATTTCTTTCTAGGCATTGCATTAAAGAAGATGTAAAAGTAGTTTAAAGGGAAGCTTTACAGATATTTATGGAGAACTCTATCAACACACAAGGGCACATCTGGTGAAAATCTTCACAAATTATTCATTTGAAAATAATGAAAGGATGAAGATAAAAGATATTGCCACTGCTTGACTGGAGAATAGAAGATGGCACAAGAAAAATTAGACAGAGAGAGAGTAAATCTTAGGGGCCCTGAAGCCCAAATGGCCAAGCTTGTGATGTGACTGAGAAAAGGAGCCAACAAAAAGATTCAAAGGGAGTGAAAGACCCAAAGATTTAATCCCTGATGCAACTTTCTGAAGCAGTACAAACGAGGGAAGACCACACTTGTGAGTTCCAGGCAGGGCACTGACACACAAAATGATGAAAACCTGTAGGAATAAATAAATAAATAATTCTGGGAGTTATTATTGCATGGGAACAGATGAGAAGAATCACACTTGAAATTCAAATGCAAAGGCCTATACAAAAAGTCAAGTCAAAATCACTGTCAGGCTACAGAAAATGCCCAGCAAGTTGGCTGTGCAGTGGATGATGTTAGGGAAAAGAATCTGCAGAAAAAGGAAAGATTAAGAAGGAAAGATCAATACCTCTGCAACAGGTATGATGAACTCAAATTGATGTTTACAAAAACTGACAAACAACAAAACAAACAGAAAGGCTTAGGTTTCTGTCTTTCATTATTCTTGTGTTAGAAGACTTAAAAGGAAATATTCATCTTGTTTTTCTTTTTACTTTTTTTTTTTTAGGGCTGTTCATTGCTTTGTACTCCATTCTCACATCCACTGTGATTTTTTTCACTTGAAAAGAGTATACTCAATCACTCTGGCTAGGAGAACGTTTGCATCATGATTTTAATTTACTTTTGCTTATTTACTGAGCATAAACAAAATGAAACATAATATTTTAATTGAGATTGTACCACTGTTTTATATGATAGCATTTAGTATTATCATCCAAACCATCCAAACCATTCATATGCTTACAGATTTTTTTTTTAATCCCTAACTGAACATTGTGCATGGGACTGTTCATGAATGGTTCCAATTACAAAGAGGAAGTGGTTAAAATTATTCCTTGCACTGTGCATTTGCCCATAATTATAAACAATATTTTTAATCTACTATTGCTCTGTCAATTAACTCAACTCTGGAGGTTAAAATCCTCAAGAGATCCCCTAGAATCTGCTCCAGCCTTTACTAATTTTGTATTTCCCTTCCTGTGGAAAGTTTGCCAACTCACTGCCCTAGATCAATAGTAAATACACCGTATGCTCTACCATTTATTTTTGCCTTGGCAAAAGACTCGCATACTGCTGCATTCTGTGTCTTGACTCTTTTTAAGACTCAATACCTTGCATTTCTCCTCATGCACAGATTTGAAAAAGGCAGTAAGAAAGGACTTCAAGATATTAGAATCACAGAATCATAGAATATCCCGAGTTGGAAGGGACCCATAAGGATCATCAAGTCCAACTCCTGGCACCGCACAGGTCTGCCCAAAATTTTAGACCATGTGACTAAGTGCACAGTCCAATCTCTTCTTAAATTCAGACAGGCTTGGTGCAGTGACTACTTCACTGGGGAGCCTGTTCCAGTGTGCGACCACCCTCTCGGTGAAGAACCCCCTCCTGATGTCCAGCCTAAACTTCCCCTGCCTCAGCTTCACACCGTTCCCACGGGTCCTGTCACTGGTGATAACAGAGAATAGGTCACCTGCCTCTCCACTCCCCCTCGTGAGGAAGTTGTAAACTGCGATGAGGTCCCCCCTCAGCCTCTTCTCCAGGCTGAACAGGCCCAGTGACCTCAGCCACTCCTCATACGTCTTACCCTCTAGGCCCTTCACGATCTTCGTCACCCTCCTCTGTACACTCTCCAACAGTTTCATGTCCTTTTTGTACTGTGGTGCCCAGAACTGCACACAGTGCTCGAGGTGAGGCCGCACCAGCGCAGAGTAGAGCGGGACAATCACTTCCCTCGACCGATTAGCAATGCCGTGCTTGATGCACCCCAGGATATGGTTGGGCTCCTATTAGGTAGTTTATCTTTTGCTCCAAGGTGCAGTGAAGTTAGACTATGTATGGCTGTATTTTTTTAATTTTTCTAAAATGTTCTCAAAAACTTCGGGTAACAATGGTTCCATTACATCCCCATTTATCAAGCCAGCAATATACTTCTGAGTTTTCCATAATGATTAGATTAAATCTTCTTTCATTGGAAGGAATAAACATGCACATATTTTCTATCTTATATATGGAAAGCTGTGTATCTCTGTCTTCTCCATCTTAGCTTCAGTAAATTAAACCTTTCAACTTCCCATCAAAGATCAATTTGTCTAAATCTCCTATTCTTTTTGCTGTCAGTTGCATTTATTATTCGTGAAACAAAGCGCCCAGAAACTGCATGTTGTACACAAGTTGGGATCTCTGCAGCACTGAGCAGAACAAGTTACTGTAAATAAACCTAAACTAAACAGTGTGTCCAACGTTAATGATGCTGATTGTACTTACGATACATCCCTATTCTGAACACTTCTCTACAGACTTGCCATTGATACCCTGCCCTCCACTATTTCATATTTGTGTATTTGTCTTCCCTTTTCCATGACACGCTGTGTAGCTGCTTATATTCAGTTTCCTCTTTTTCACATTGCTTTATTTCTGCAGTTTTGAATTCTGATCATATCCTCCAAAACTGCAGTAGGTGCTTGGTAGTGGGCATGCTCTGTCCTTCCCCATTCCAGTCACTAATTAAAATATTGACAAGAACTGGCCCAAGGATGGATGCCAAGGCTTATAAAACTCTTTTAATTTGACATGCTCATGTCTCCAGCCCAGTGTTCAGGAAAAAAAAATTAAAGCTAAGCAGATGCTTATGCTGCACAGATCTAAACATGCAAATTAATTCACTGAAGGAAAATCTTGGTTTCCGAACACCAAGGGCCTCTGAGGAACGCATTGATGGTCAAGTGAATTAGACTATCTGGCTCTGATTTACCTTCCTTTATGTAAAGCATACTTAGAGAACTCAAAGATCAGTAAAGCTTGTTTTTCCTTCACAGCAGACATGCTGGTAAATGTCCATTGTATCATCACTATATAAGTGGATTAAATGAATGTATACAGTCTTGATTCATCAGTTTTCTTGGTATGAAAGTAGTTTCATTAACCTGAAATTTCCTGGACTACTCTTAGAAATGATTAAGTGTAAGTACAGTATTACCTTTTCTCTAACTCATTAAGAAAGGAAATCCCCAAATGCAGTAAAAACACTCCTTCATGTCTTTTTTTTCAAAATATTAAGACCTGTGTACAAAGATGATATTCAACACTAATGTAAGTCTACTGAACACTACTGGAATACTCTTTCCAGTAGTATGAGATATTTATGATCTTCCTCGAAGATTGGCTATGCCATTTGATTATTTTTTTTTCAGTGAATTATAGCTCCTTCTCTTCACTCCTGCATCAAAATGTCAGAAAGGAATTCCAGATCCCGTCCACTTTCTCCTCTACCTTAATTGATTCAAAGGTAAAAAATATTTTTCGTACTTGAAAAAATAAATGCCACTTCCCCACTAGCCACTGAAATTCAAAGTCAGTCTAAGCTGGGAAGTCAATGCCAAGTTGCTAAAACGTCATGCAGGAAATAATCAAGAAACAACATAGGCTTGGTTTCAAAAAACAAACATCTCAAGAATAGAATATCCATCATTACAACTACAGCAAAGAATGTAAAAAACAGACGTAAGTGGATGGACTATTGTTCTCACGGAGGCTATTTTTTTTTCTTAATTCACATGTTGAAAACTAAGTTGTTTTTAATGATTTTTTTTCTCATTTCTTTAGAAAGAAAAAATAATTGTCACCAGACCACCGAACACTTCAGAAAACTGCAACACCCTATCTATAATATATTCAAGGAAAATCTAAGAAACAGAGTGCATTTAATTTTACACAAATGCGTTTTCTGTCTGTGCAAACCCATCTGCAAAAATGCCTGCATCTGAAAGTGCAGTGCTTTACTAAGTAGTTTCAGTCAACTGTAGCACTGAAATTGCCATACTGCATGTGAGAATATCCAGAGGTCACACCTCAAATGATCCATTGTACTTCCATGAAGGTCCTGCAAAGATTTGTGTTCATCCCTCTTACCACTGATGCCTCTCTGCACTCAACCTTGTAGACAAGACACAAAGAAAAGGTACAAGTTTCTGCAAGTCTACAATGTCTGCCTTCTACCTTTTGATAATGCATACTTATAGACAGAAAATATACTTTCGGTTTACTTATGAAAAAATTATATTGTTATTTTTTTCTCAAGCATGAGAAAACAGCTTTCTGAAAAGCTTGTTCTACTTCTGAAGTTTCCTGGAAATAAAAATAATGACTTACCCAAACTTAGGTCTATTTAAAAACCCAGGGTGAGAATAAATAATTTCCAGAGCTTGATTATGATTTTAAAAAGTTGTATCTAATGTACACTAATTAGCTTGCTAAAACACAATGAGATAAACATCTTGACCTGAGAATGATGACAGATTCGCACCTCTCCTATTACATCTTCTTTTTCTTTTCCAGCTTATTTCCTTTCCTAACCCCACGCACGTAATTATATTTAGCACACTACAGAGGTGAATTGGACAGGTGCACATTGACATCTTCCCCCTTTCGAAGAGCAACAGGTCTGTTGCATGTCAGGAACAGCTCTCTGCTTGTTTCCAGTCAGACATATAATCTACTACAACACTGGATTTTAGTCTTCCTCTCTCCACTATCTCTTGTAAAGTAACTTCACTTGAGGTCCTACATGAGTAAACCGTGTTTCTGCACCTGCTTCAGACTGAATTGCTGTCCTTGGTATTCTTTTTGACAAAGTTAGATTTGTCTTTAGAGCAAAGAACTACTCTCAATTACATTTTTTCTGACTAAGTCTTTACATAAATAAGGAAATATGATTCTTATTGTCACCTGTCATGCAGCATTCTGCTGATCAATATAAAGCTTTGTGACTTGCTAATGCAGTCCAGAAAGTATTAAGATAGGAGAGCTGGTGATAGCTCTCTAACATTTATCATCCACTCAGAGCAGGCCTAAAATCACACTTCCACTGAATATCTTTTCCATTTGGAAAAACAAACAAACAAACAAACAACTACAAAAAAAAAAAAACAGTCCCGCTCCTTTTGTTTTCTATGAGACTTAAATCTTAATTGAAGAATAATGTGGAAGACAGCACCATTAACTTTTTCTTTTAAGTACAAAAAAGGTACAAGGGTACAATTTACCAGTAATGTTAGAACAAAATTTCAAGCTTAACACGTCCTAGGAGAACAAACGTAGCTGGGTAGGCAGCCAAACACCTAGAAGCGCCTTGAGTCCATCATTCTGTGATTCGATGAGACCACAGAAGCTCTTTTGTCTTTTGGCAGGCCTTTCAGTTTGCATCAGGTCTAATGAATTCCTAACTAGAAGTTTCGCTTTTCAAGTTCACGGCGCAGTTCTAGCCCCAAATCTGTTATTGGCAAGACTCTGTCTGTAGAACCCCTGTCTCAGCTTGGGAGGACTTCAACTCGCAAGCTCTGTGCTGTAACCAACGTACATGAAAAAGTGAAATATAACATACTTCTGATCTCAGCCTTTATAGCCTGATCATCATTATTTTCATCATTTTTTTTTCTGCTTGTTTCACAAGGGAATCAAGTAAAAGCCACATTAAAGAAACTTTAAGCCAAGAAAGTCATGAAATATCAAATTCTAATTCCTACAGCAAACATGACTAAACTGTTACACATAATAAATTAAAGTTAATCCCACTCAGTGACCTACAAAGCACTACTTCTGCTGACAAAACAGATAGTGTAGTGCTGTAACTAATGTTACATTTAAAGTACTGAAGAGCTGAAGAGCTGTGCTTGCTAGTTACCATCTTCCCTGGCTGAAAATTGGTCCCAAGACAAGAGAAGGAGGAAGCTAAAAGACACCGAAAAGTGTGGCAGATTCCAGAGGGGTCAAACCAGGCCGCATCCCTCAGACACGGCCCCGGTCAGACTGAGTCTGCATGGAGCTGCGTCACGTTGCTTTTTCACTCTTTCACATCCCAGCAAAGAGGAACTGGAGTGCTCTTGCAAGCCCTCTTCAAATACAACCAGTTGGCTGCTGCAAGCTTCCCAGCCAGCCAGGGAAGTGCTTCAAGTCCACTGGGAGGAGCTGCTAGAGGACAAGCTAAAGCTGCCTAGTCCAGGGCACAGGTTTCAATGCCCTTCCCAGATAATTTTTCAATTTCCCAGCTGCTGACCCTCCACAGAAGTTATGTGGACACCAGACTGACAAAATACCTATTGCTTTCCCTCTCTGAGCGGTGCGCATGATGATTCTCTGAGGGCTGGCAGTACCACCCCTCCATGCCCCTGCACCACCAGCTCTGTAAGCATAACCTAACTCCCCCAACACCCCTCCTCGGGCCCCAGGGTTTCTCTGAAGCCTGCCAGGTACTCTGGGTACTCTCACTTGCATTACCTGTCACCCACCGGTGACGGCTGCAGGTGCAGGGCCTGGCACCACATGACGGTCTGCTTAGCGACTGGCATTACTGTGTGCTGGTCAGGAGCAGGCCGGCCAGGCTGGATATAAAACCCACTGTGATTTTCCACTGCTTTGGCACTGGGCAGGATCCTGTAAACCCTCTACGGTAACCAGAGTCAGCTACTAAGATGGGGCTCTGTCCCTGAATTAGCACACATAAACTGGAGGTTTGATCCAGCCTTTTGACAGCAAGGGAAGCTCACCGAAAAGCTTCTGTGTTTACCTATGGCTTAAGCAAACCATTTTCTGGAACTGAAAAATATCTGCCATTTCCTTCTAAGAACTTGTTATGCAATTTACTTAGCAGAAAAAAAGAAAAAATAATGGGAAAAGGACAGGAAAGTAGAATTCAAATCATGAATCCAGTCAAATGTTCCTGCAGAAGACTACAGCGCTGTATAAACTCAAGCATGTAAGTGAAACTTCACATAATTGTACACGTGTAATGAGTAGATTATATTCATGGTAATTAGATAAGTTCAAAGCCTCAGCAGTGCATAGGAAATTACAAAAAGGTTTATTTTTAGATACTCAATACGGAAAATTTGTAGAGCACAAATCAAATCTGCAATGCATAAGAGGCTCTGCTGCTCTGACCCACATAACTTTCCTCTCCGTGCCTCAGTCGCACCACCGCCTGACACTGATGGCTACAGGGGATTTCGTCCCCTCTCCAGCTGCCACATTTCACCTCGCATTCTTCCTGCTAGAAATGGCAGGAGTGGATGGCCACAGTGAGATGTGTTGTTTCCTGAGGAGGAAGCAAGTTGCTTTTCTTTAAGACCACATACTCTCTTACATGCTATTTTGCCTAGAGGGAAGCTCATTAGTTGCTATAGCACCTACTTTAATTGAGATACAAGAAATTCTGCTGGAACAACCGGAATGGGAATGTTGGAATGTCTCGGGTATCATCAAACAGTTACTAATAGCTGTTAAAAGGCAGATGAAATGAGCAGGGCCTCACTCCTCTGTCACAGACCACTGAACCTGAACAGGTTCCCCAAATTCTTTCAGCATGCTTTTCCCTGACTCCAAAACAGTACCTAAGGGGAAAGAGGAATGGTGGCACTTCTGCTGGGAAGCTGCTGTAAAGTTAGCACACAGCTTTCTACTCTGCTATGCACAGTTCTTCCAACTGTGATGGTGCAAAAGTGCCTTCTAAGAGAACCAAGCATACCAAAAGAGATGCCATTCTGTGACAGGCTAAAGAGGAGTACAAGAAAGACTAAGGAAGACTGAAGAAAGCCAAATCCTCTTCCGTGGGACATTCCTGGCCCATTGGGCTGATGATGCTGGAGAGTTCCTGCAGCCTTTGTGAAGGATTCATCTCACATCAAGCTGCCAACTGGGAACAGTCCATATGCAATGCAAAGCCACACCAGTGCTCTCCACCAAAGGGGGAGATCGCTGCCCAGCCACAGTGACTCTTCCCTCCCTTAAGCCCAACTCCCTGTCAGAGGTCAGGCTTCTGGAAACATTTACAGGGCTGCCACAGTCTTGTTAACTCTTTAAGAGGTGCAGCACCTATGGCTTTTGAAACATTTAAAGCAACATCAGAGAGAACAGACAGGAACAACGCAGCTTAGTGAGGTAAAAGCACAGCCAGTCCCTGAATTCCATCACTCTTCATATTAATTTTAAATTGACAAAACGCTTTGCTGACTTAGAAAATTCAGTGTTGATTCCTTCATTATGTTGAGAGAACTAATCAAAGCCATGTGGATGGAGAATTCTCACACGAGGTACACTACCTTTCAAATTTTAATTGCTGTTTGCAAGCTGTGATCTACCTTTCCAGTTCCTTGTGGTGTGAGAGAAAGGACTATACTAGTGGATCCTAAGCTCAACTTTTGTCCAGTCTTTCTAGCTCCCACACTACAAGGCAGAGTGTAAGTTTATATTTTCTGCTTATCTGTACTTATGTCTCCCCCTCCAACTCCTCTCCCCCAACACACATACAGAGGGGAGTGCAAATGGGGCAAGAATTAGTCCCTTGATTCAGAAAAATTCTGAGTAGTTCAAGACAAAAGAAAAGTAACAGACAGAGCACTATGAAATCTAAGGAAACAAAGAGGATTAAAATGAAGAAGGCCTGGGCTCACTAAGTAAGAGTCTAAGCCCCCATATGTAATAGAAATTATATCTCAAGTATGAGAATACACAGCTCAAGCCATCCACTTTGCCATTTTGAAAAATTAAGGACCTAACAATCCTGCCACAGTAAAGTTTGCCTCTTGCAAATGTTCAGCTAGGTAATATCATAGCTTCAGCGGCTGCCCATATTTCTGTAAGAGGAACATCATTCTGTCTTTGCTGACTTTATCAGTAGTAAATACAGTGCAAAGCCTCAAAGAGATAACAGGCCTTTTACCAACAGTAAGTGCAAGACTCTTTCTTGTAAAAGCCATTTCCTTCACCAAGCCCTTCAGACTTGAGGTGTGAAAGGCCTGGAAACTGCTCTGGCCACTTCCACTGTTTCTATTTCAGCTATCCACGGAGAAGTAATTAAAATGTTGTGGTGTGGTCCACATCTTACATTGAAAATCTCAGTGTTCTCACGTGGCAATATTTGTTCCACATTCAGAAATATTTTTGAAGTGCCAGAACCAAAATATTTTACTGCACTCACTGCTCTTACACATGCTCTTCTAAGTAGAGGACACAAAAGTGAGATTATTTCTGCATGGCAGTAGTTGGGACAGAAAGCATCATGGAGTCCAACAAATGTTTCAAGATTCTGGCTCACTTTCACAGAGTAAATAAGACTTTGCTACTTTCCATCCTCACTGCAGTCAGCAGAACAAGATTCATATCAGAACAAATACCCCTTTGCAAGCCCTGCAATATAGACAGATGTTCTGCTTTTACTTTGCTGTGGGGATGCTAACCTCCCACAGATGAGTCTGGTGGACAGACAGGAGAAAGGATATGGTAAACTGTCACAGCCAGATTCATTTAATCTCATTTATAATTTGATTGTTCTTCCTTTTCTCCACCTCTCACTGCTTTTTCTGAAATTAAAAAGCACCCACACGGCACACAACCCATGGAAGTAAACTGCAGAAATAAAAAACGTGTATGAAAGATGAAATATTTGCATACTTTTGCACATACTATGAAATATATCTTGTGTTCTTGCAATTTCATTTTTTGCAAAAAAAAGTGGCACAGGAATGGTCATGGGATACAGAAAAGCATACACTGCTTTCACCTCCACTATCTGCATTGCTTACCTTCATTAACTGCGTGAGGCTTAATAACGCAACAAGTACAGTTTGTGAATTTTGCACTGTTGACTGGTCCACGACCTCCACTGGAGGGAAAGAACAACTCCAGCTCCTGAAAACAACAGTAATTTAACACATTTTAGTTTTATCTAGCTACATACATCAATACATAAACTTTTACCATAAGTATCCATAGTCACAGAAAATAAACCTTAATTATGGATTTTTGTGCTAAACACTTTTCCCCTGCAATATTCTCTCAAACGTATCTTTCCCTCTCTGGCAACATTACTACAATCATAAAACCACAGTTTGAATATTTCTTGCAATTTTTTCCTTTCCACTTCTACAATGCAATCTATTTCCATTCAGAGCACTCAAAATGCTGCTGCCACAATCATTTGGCAGAGGTGTTCCCAGTTTTCTGAATTCTCTTTCCTCAGCATCTTTCCCAAATCCAATCCCAGATAGACACATCATTGCTTCCCTTTTTTCACACCATTTTTTCTTCCACATGAGCAAAAATGCAATGAGCATCCAGTTTTTCTATATACAAAACTGACCTCCATCCCACCATCCCACCTGCTTACAACTATTTTTTCCAATTGTTTTAAACAACTAAACTTCATCTAAAATTGTTGACTCCCTTCTCATGACTTACTGACCGCCCCCCCCCCTTTTTTTTTTAATCTTAGTGAATGGAAGCTGATGAACTCAATTGCTCTTATTTCTGGGATGAATCAAAAAAAACTCTTTGCCTCCAATTACTTCATTTCTTCCTGTCATTGTTATTCAAGTACCATGAAGCTTGGGTCTTAGACCATATTGGGGTAAGCCTGACATCCAAGCTTTTTTCCTCAGTGATATTTTTTTACTGTTCACTGCCAGCTTCACGCTTTTTTCCATACCATTTATTCACATAGCTTACACAATCTGCCAATAAACATTAGCCAAACGCTCAAGACACAGATTCCATTTAAGACCTATTGGTCAAATTAAGTAAGAGAATTGATGAATTTCTATTTAAGGGAAATAATAATATCCTGGAGATGCTACCACCAAATCCATCTGATTTTTTGTGTGTAACAGTAACAATGCTAAAGGCCATTTCCTGGAATTGTCTCACTTAATTTACTAGCTCAGTTCAGATGGAATAGACTTAACTATCTCTCAGTCTTTACCTCATGGCATTCTGACAAATCCTGTAATCCTGACTTGAACAATTATACAATTATAACTAATGGGTCTTCCAACAAAAGGGAAAGTGTGTTTTGTTTTTCTCCTAGAAAATGATCTACAATTTAAGTTTGAGTATCTGAGGCAAAAGGGTTAGTTTCTTACATCCGTCTTCTGATGACATGCTGCATGATACAAAGACCTTGTCCCACTCTGTTAACCAATGTTTGCTCTAAAAGTAGCAGCCAGGAAAAGGCAGCAAAATATTTAAAACATTTAACACTTTCTTTTGCCTCTTAAAAGCCGGAAGAGTAAAGTAAATATATAATGCTGAAGGACTAGGATAATGAAATGCCAAACAAAACTAAGTGGTGCCTTAAAAAGAAAATATTTTTAATTTATGCCTAATATAAACAAATCCCCAAATTTGGCCTGCAGAAAGAGACACCGCCTTACAGTACAATAGAGGCCTACTTTCACTCACCATTTAGCCCCAAAAGAGAACAATGCAGTCTTCTGCTCTAACTGTTTAGTTCACAATACATTCACTAGAGGTTGGCTGGGACTTCAGTTTTCTTGCAGAAGTTTGTTTAGGCCCCTCTATCTTATATTTCTTCCTTTTCAGGAAAGCCTCTGCAAGCTGCAGCCAGCTAGTTTCCATGGCAGCTGCAATACAACCATGTAATACTGGACCTACCAAATTAAAATAGGCACAGGACTGCTAAATTCAAAATTTGAGTGGACTTATCAGAGATTGGTATCAGTAACACCACAAAGATGCACACACCTGCAAAAGTTCAGCAATATACTAGTTTCCGTCAAAAAATACCGTTGATGAGTAAGGCCTTCAAACTGCATTTTAAAAATAATGAAATGCAAGAACAACACGCTTAAGACAAAACACTTAATTAAATTTCTAATCAAATCTCATGCTAAAAGATGCTTTCTCCTACATTCTCGGTTCAAAAGCTGGCATAGCTGTCGTGGCAGTACACAGGAACAAAGAGAAACATTTCCTTTTGTACATGAAGGCATCTGGCTATTTATTCTGAACTACAAAGACTTTTGTGACTAAAAAAAGTCACTTCACCAGAGATCAATTTCATCCAAACTCTTTCCAAATACATACCATCTCCACCAAACTTGCCATCAGAAAAAGTACTTCAGGTCCAGAATGTGATTTCTTGTCAAAACCAGGGACAAAGAGGCCCTGCAGGCCAGGCTGGTCTAGAGCTAAGGTACCACGGTGCAATACCAAATAACTGTTAGGTAAACTTTGTTCTAGCCATTGCTTATCAGCGTATCTACCCCACATCAATGCACATGAATAGGCACACAAGTTTTGTAGAAACGCTGGTAATACCTATCACCCAGCCCCAGGGCTTTTTCTTAACAATAACAAAAGACACAGACTGCAAACAAAGCAAAAGAGAACCAAACTCGTCGATGCCAGGCCCACTGTATTACCTTTCAAAACACAAAACAATACAAAATGGCCTGTCTTCATAAATACACATTATGAACAATAACAGCAGAGAAAAGTGGGCTGCAGGCGGAAGACTAGTGAGGACTGTGGAGGAGAGCAAGTAAGTGAAACGCAGAAGATGTTAAGAATGACCAGGCATGCTCTCCTGATCAAAGTGCCCAAGACTTCCCTTTGTGACAGACATAAACATGATTTCTCTTTCCAGACAGTTTATTTTTCCGTGCTAAGAAGGAGCCACGAAGAATACCTAAACTAATTCTGAACTCAAATGGGAAAAAAAAAGAGGAATTCCTGACCCAGCTGTGTTACTAAATAATGTTAGTAAGAAAACTAGTTAATAAACCCAGTCAAGAACTTACTTGTGCAGCTGAAGCAACTGAATCTGGGCCATGAGCTGCATTTCTTATGCCATCATGTCCGAAGTTTGCTCTGATGCTGTCTGGTTCATCAGTTCTAGCCACTGCAGAGTTTGCAGGCCCCAGTAATGTTTTCCACTTACAAACTGCATCATCTCCCAAGATTTCCATAGCAACAATGGGACCACTCGTTATAAAATGGAGAAGCTCACTGCAAAACGGAAACAGCGTATGGTGATACAGGCTACAAATTAAAGCCAACAAAAACATACTATCCAGTGGAGATGCTCAGAACTCAACTCAGCAAGGCCTTGAGCAACCTCATCTAACTTTGAAGTTGTCCCTGCTTTGGGAAGGAGGTTGGACTAGGTCATGTGCAAAGTCTCCCTTCTTATTATGGTTGTAGAAAAAGCATCAGATAACACGAACTGACTCGAGCTACTGTGTAATATGTTAGATTTCAAAATAAATTTTAAAAGATCAGTACTGGCAATGGTGAAAAAGCCCCCTGCTTGTGATTTTTCTGACAGAAATGATTCCTAAGCATATCTCTTCTGCACAAGTGACTTTCAGGATCCTTACCACTGCCCTGTGCATGTTCCTCACTGACACAACCTCAGTGATGCTGCTAAGATGGAGTGCTTCACTTGCCTGACCTCTGTGCATGCCAAGTCAACGCTTGCCCAGCCAAAACCCAAAGCAGGAGAGGAGGGAGAATTAAGATTTGGAAAGTTTGGGAGGAAGGGGAGATTTAAACACAAATAAGTTATCACATTCTGGCATAAGCAGAAATTGTCTCATTTTGGTGGGATGAATATGAGAAAGGAGACGAGATTGTCAAGAGCAGCTTGCCTCCTATCCTGACCATCTCACAAGAAAAGCAACCACCCAAAATTGGAAACCCAGATGTTCTATTCAAAAGAGAAAGATAAAAACCTCACAGCTATAATTCTGTAACTTTATAGAACATGCATAACGACAATCTTGTCTTTTCACTGTGTAGTCTGGACAGAACCAACAAAGGAGAAAGTTTATTCAATGCTTTTTGTACTATGTTTTTTAAAAAGGCTTTACACAATTATACTTGTGGACACGAATGCTTCCCTATCCATCTTTTTCCTAATGATCATTTGTGCAGATCAGTGGGCATGACAAAAGACTACTAGCTCTTTGCTAAAGCAAAAATACTAAATCTATAAAGAGTTACATAAACATAAAGTATTTACTTTATGGGGAAGAGCTAAGAGGGAAGAGCTACTGGATACTACTAGAACTCATGTTCTCGAGAGACTGCTTCTTCAGGATACAGTTAAATGGTTTATGCATATATATACCCAAGAAGGAAACTGATTTCCACAACACTCTTTACTATGCAGTCTAATTCTGAATATTAAATACATTTATTTTATAAATTAAATTCTTTAATATGAAAAACATTATTTTCCAAAGTAGAGTTGTTGTTTTTTTTTTTTACACTATTCACCAAACTTGCATTGACTAGTGAACTTGCAAATTAAATCTGAAAGTACTCTTTACAGACAAGCAATAAAATGCTAAATATAAATGGGTTGCAGATTTTACATTTCACCAGCTTGAAGATTTTTGCTCTATTTGGTTTGTAATGATTTATAACTATTTGTTTATAAATTAGAGAAAAGTCCTGTACAGAATATGTAGCTAACAGGACTGCAGGATGGGAGACCAGGTACATCACAGAGGACAAAAGCTCATGGTTCCTTAGATAGCTACCATTAGTGTAGATAGACATCTGTGAAATGACACCACAGGCAAAACTCTTGCTTATTTATCAACATATTCAAACAAACTTAGTCTGTGCAGAAAAGGCAATTCTAAATCTTCCGCTGATCTCCAAAGTGGTCAGGCATAGCCTGGAGTCACGTCTCAGTGAAGGGCTTGGGTTTGGACCCAAAATAAATCAGCTGCTGTTGCAAAAAAGCTGCCAGATCCTTATACCCAGGCACTTCATAACAGCACTGAAATCAGATCTTTCGACAGTGCAAAATCATGTTCCACAAAAAAACACAAGGCAGAGTGGCACCCTCTTCAAGAGGTAGACTACAAAATGCAGAGAGGGAAAAGAAAGGTGGTTGTTGAAAATGTCTGGGACACAAGTGTCAGTCTGGTCAGCTACAGAAAGACTAAGGTTTGTTAGGAAAAGCAGTCCAGCATCACCAAAGTTTGACATTTTGCCCAAGAGTAGCAGTACAGTAAACAACTGCCTCATGTACCACCCTTTCAGTTACCTGTGATTTGGGATACTTGCTACAAATCAGTTCTCATAGGTGTTTCCCCACAATTCTCATTACCTGCAAGCTCTACCCTGATCCTGAAGATGCTCCTTCTTTTGGCTTTGAAGTTTTGCCCTGCTTGGAACATTTTCTTTTCAGAGAGACTAAAGACAGTCTCCTGATATCATCAGGCTGTAAAAGTGAGAGTTAAAACCCTGGATAGCTGGAATAAGGATCTCTCCCTGGAGGAAGATTAACAGTGTGCATACTTTGCAAAGAGCTCCACTCAACTAAAGACAAGCTCTGATGTTTCCATGGTCTTGCAGTGACAAATACAGCAAAGGAATCATGTGCATTCAATATGTATGTCAAACTGAAAATGATATACCTACTTATAAAAAGGTTTTGATTGATGGTCTACGTAGAAATCCACCGCTTCTTTTCTGGAAGAATAAAAAGATATATATACATATATGCATGTATGTACATATAAAAACCTCTGAAAGCCACAAACTAACATTCATCATGTTTCTACAGGTAATGTCTTCCTAAGATGGACAGCTTGTGGGACATTCATGTCCAGTAACAGAAACTACTGGCTTTCATCTTTCAGCTCTGTTTCAGTGTGTAAGCTAGCTAATGAGGTCTGGCTTTAAAACATAAATAAACAATTTATCTGCTTCACTGGAATTTACTTCCTTATTGAGGCTAGTGTTTGATTACACCGGAGCACAACAGAATATTGCATAACCTTGTTTCTACTCAGTATCCACAAAAATTACAAATAACATAGGCAGCACAATGTCCTCCATATTATAAAATGCTTTCTCCTATACTTTCCCACTTGAAAACTCAATTTGGTCTTGCACTTCTCCTTGGGGAAAACACCAGTTACTACACACGGCAGTCTCCCATAGCAAGGGGTTTCCGTAATGAGGAGGGCTCCTCACGTTGTCAGGTAAATAAAGGCCAGCAAGCATAGACAGTATGTTTGTGCTCCAGCTGCTTAGTCTCAGCACCTGAGCACCCAGATAGCACAGCACATGCTGCTGCAGGCTAAATGCCAGAATATTCATCACTCAGACCGGGTGGTGGCCCTCTCCAAGCTCTGCGTTGTCACAGCCTTGCTGCTAGCAGCACTGCACTCACCTAGCAGGACTATGCAAGTTTCAGGGACCGTAGGGCAGACCCACTTTCCATCCACCAGCGGGCATACCATTCTCTGGCTTTGCACCTTACACCTGCTGCAGCTAGCCAGCCCACTCTCCTCCCTGCTTTTTCCCCAGCTGCTTCCCATGTTTAACTCTTGCTACATCCACTGCTTTCTCTGCATGGCAACAGCTAGAAGAATCCACAAGGGTTTTCAAGTCTAGTCCTGTTATTTTGCAACAGCAACTTCAAAATTTCGGAAGCACAGGATTGGTCTTGGCTTGCTCCAAGTGTGTACTATCCTGGCATGTACCATGTTCTGAAGTTGAAATTTGTGGAGAAGGACAAGCTCTGCAGGCGGACTGGCAGCTGAAAGCAAGCAATATTGACCACCCTTCGTCTGGGTACAAATCTCATAATCAAAGCAGAGATGCAGAGAGACTGAAAGATTCCCATCTTGAAAATCGTTTTTACCTACAGAAACAGTCTTCTGAAATTTTCTGGTCTTCATGATTTTGCTCACTTTGAGCAGCCCCCTTTACTGAAAGAAATGACCTGCATGTATTCCAAATAACAGACTCAAAGTCTGAACAAAGTCACGATACTGTCACCTGCAGTGCAACTTTTCACATCTTTCTCCATTTGCAGTCCAGACTTAAGCCTGATATTACCAGAGGAAAGAAAAAACCTAAAGAAGAATCTAAAAATAATTCAATTTTCTTAACAGTCATGAAGATTTGAACAGCCTCAACTTTTTTTTTTTTCTTTTTACTTTTTTTTTAAACTAAATGACTGCCTGCACATTGGAAGTGAATAGTTTCACTTCCATGTTAGTATGGGCCATACAAAATTCAAAAGATCTTCATTGACTACACAGATAACATGCTTTCCTTCCATTTCATAACTCAGGTAGTGACATTGTTCAAAAATGATGCTAGTCACAGGAATTCATGCAATCTCAAGCTTCAAACATATACTCTGAAAATTAGTCTACAGTTTTTGCTTCCAATTCACTATTTCATCAGAATATCCTCTTCTGAAACTAATTCAACAAATAAGTTTGGAAAGCAAATGGGAAAAAGTATACAGTACTCAGTATTATAATTTCTGAATATGAAGAAATATTTGAGGTATGTTTTTCTGAAATAAACTGAGCTCTACTACTTAGTTAAGTATTCCTATTGCAAGAAATACAAAATTGCAATTGTGCTGTATAACATAGCTCCTTTTTCATTTCATCTCACTCATTATTTCTCTGCTTATAAAGAAAACAGTGTTCATGTGGGAATAATAGACTCAGCAGAGTCAACTGAGACATGATTAACTTAGGTGACTAGAGAGCTGACCTATCAAAGCAGGTGCCTGCCCTCACTTTTATATCTTGGCTACAATTTTTACAGAAGGCATGAATCAAGTTAACAGGGATTGCCAGATAAATGTCAGTAATAATTTCTTTACAGAGAGCAATAGATGATGACGGTTTGAACAAGCATGACAGATCTTCTCAGGGGGAGAAGACTTTGGCAAAGCCATAGTTTTAAAATGGCATATTCACAAGAAACTGAGTATACGGTATGCACAGAAACCACAAACTCTCATATAGTATTTAAATATATCCAGTATTTCAGCTCAATCTTGTGCTTATTAATCATTATTTTCAATTTTATAAGACAAGCAGGGATTTTTAAAATAGGAATAGGCAATAAAAGTTTAAATCTCCAAGTTTCCATTTCCTTCAAGTCACACGACTTGGCTCAACAGTTCAAGTTCTCAGAAACTGAAATAAAGAACCACCCAACACTTCAGGATCAAATATCTCAGACTGCAGGAGAGCAAGCCAAAAAATGCTAGCTTGAAAGACATTGTGAATTGTGAATCGGTGTTACAAACCCGAACTCATGAACGGGAGTTGTTTGAGGGAGGATCTGGGACCAGTATCAAACACTGCAGCAGATGAACACAGAGTCAGGAGGAGGGAGTCACATAGTTGTTTTATCAGTATTTCAAAAAGCCAAAAAGGTTTTGAGCTGGGGCAAAATTGTTCCTGACCTCACATAGAAACCACAAGAATCCATTAAAATGATATTATTTAATACAGATAGCTTTTCTTTTGAGAAAGATGTTATATATGAACAGGTTTGGCAAAGCAGCAACTGAGAAACTGTACAGTAACCTTGAGGAATTCTACTAGGGTAAATTAACCATTTGTGTTCTTTCCTCTGCAAAATGCTTTCTCATATTCCTGTGGCTGAATGAGGCAGGTGGAGAGAAGCAAAGGGTGGGGGGGACTAGAAAGATGCATGAGTAAACTCTGTTCAACCCTGCATTGAGATCAAAAGATCACTTGCTTTGCCTGGGACTTTTAGTCATTAAAAAGCAAACAAGGTTGTGGGAGCAGAAATTAAGATGATGGATTAACTAAGAGTGAAGAAACCAACTCCTTTTAAGACAATTGCATTATAATCAGCAGTATGGTTTGTATCAGGAAGCCATGAGGTGAGCACATACAGACATGTGGGTAATAAACACTACTGAATTGCTAAAGTAATGCTAGTCACCTTGGATTCATCCAGAGACATTCTATATTTAATCACCCATACTCATTTGCACAGAACTTTGTAATACTTAGCTTAATTCTCTACATGCTTTCAGAAACCTACACATGATTATGAAACAGATGAGTCTTCCCTTTATTACTCACTGGAATGGATTTAATGTGTGGAACAACATGGGATAGCTGCAGAGAATGGCCTTAACTGCACAAATAATATTTAGATATAATAGAGCTGACCTTAAAAATTCCTTACCTTGAAAGCATCATCATTTTGGCCTTAGTTATTGTAAATCCCGCATTAATAATGATATCTACTAACTCTCCAATCTTGGGTGTTGCATCAGGTTTAATCAAAGCCAGTGTTCTGGAAAAAAAAAAAAAAAAGAAAGAAGAAAGACTGCCAACACTTCTTTCCTTAAAGCTTTTAGTGTGCATGTCGAGTTTATATTCAGACAGAAAAACATCACATCAAAGAGAGAAATTCTGCCACAGTTAAGCATCCCAGCCCCAGTGTCTCATCAATTTCCACGCTGTTCTTGAATGCCTATGCAGGACATTATTCTGATAAGAATGAGCTTTGCACATTACAATTTCCGCGGCTTCCTAAGCCAAGTCAGCCCACAGTGTTCCACCAGTGATCACTATTTGCTGGCTTCTCCCCTCACTCTGAGAGCAAATATTCTGGCCACTTCTTGAAGTGGTGTGTACCTCTACTCCACAGTAACAGCTACCTTTCCTACCCCGAACTCGGAGCAACTGTTTCACAATCAACACTTGAAGTTTGCTACTTCTCTTTCAGACTTGAGGAATTCCTTGCATGCTGAAAACTTGTCTGTTTTTTGACATTCTTCCCACAGAATCCACATAATTTAACACCTAAATTGCTTTTTAAGTGCAATTTGTCTGAGAGATTTTATTCAGGGATTTCAGTTGCAAGGATCCAAGGAAACAACTAAAGTTGGTAACTTCACAGTCTCACAATTGGGTCTTTAACAACAGATAGAAAAGAACTGTTTCCTGGTGCACAAAAGGTATGAGGAATATTCAGTCAGAAGGAAGTATGATATATTTATCAAATTTCTGAAGCACATCTCTCTCCTGCTGTAAGGGTAGATAGTTTCTCTGTGCTCCCCACTCCCTGCTCTGAGTTAGAACACAACTCATCTGTTTCCTTCTCTCTCCTTAACCTTGCTCAGCTCCCTATGTAAATCATTACATACACAAAAAGCTGTTAAGCTTCTCTCTCTAAAAATATTACTTAAACATGTGCCTCTTCCATAAAACTCAAAGTGAAATGATTGTTTTATTATTACTTTTTAAACATTTGGAGGTCCCAGTGAGAAGAGGATCAAATTGTGCTTAGTACAGTAGAACAGTACGTACACTTCAAGATATTATACAGTTGGAATGTCAAATGGCTGACACTGTTAACAGACACAATAAAAGGTTAGGAAAGGAGGTATTACATCTCTTTTACTGACTGACAGCTATATTCTAAGGGAGACCAATCCTAAAATCTCTACGCTCTCCCCCACATCTTTGTTTCCAAGTACATCCTGTCTTCTCAATAATTATCTTTTTATACTGTACATCCCCAAGGCTAGGACTGTTTTATTAGCGTGCTTTGCATTGGACCAAGTACACCATAAGCACTAAACATATTATTAATCAAAAATAACACGCACAAAAAGAAGGTCTGTAAAATGGCATTTTCTATTTGCATTCATCTTGTGGTGAGTCAGCTTCAAATGTGCTCAGCTTACAAATCAACAGATGATTTATTCAGCCCCGTATCTCTGAGACTCCACGTCTCCAACAATCCTGAAGAGCTCTTTCCATCTTTTACACTGTTTCCAATAACGAAGGCTACCCAAGATAGATTTTTTATTGCAGTACTTCCATAAATGAAAGGTAAATAACTGTAAATTTCTCATTTTATTTACCAGCATAGCACAGAAACCTTAAGGTTTGCAGCAACATATTCTAGTGAGAGCAAATATGCTGAGGCTACAGGAGACGGATGAACTTTCACTACATTTACTTTGAACCTCAAGTGACACGAGATTGTCAGATGCTTTGGGAATAGACAGACTATCTATTCTACAGCAAATGTAAAGGAAGGGAGATGTCAGGGCAAGAAATGGAAAGAGGGAAATTTGAATGCATGTAACGTTTCATCTGAAAGCAAGGGGGAGGCATAGATGACCTCCACGGCTCAGAAACCAACACAGATTTCCTCAAGCATCGGAAAACTAATTTACACAGATCAGCATAAGGCCCAGATCTGTTGGGAAAAATAACCCAAAAGGCTTGTGGACTAAGGGTGCAGGCAGTTACCAGAAATTGCATTAGAGTAGTCAGCTGACCCTATGTTTCAGTCCATCACAGCGTCAACCAAAACTGGTTTAGCCTTGTCTTCAGACCAGGAAAGGCTGACCTCTGGCCACTGCACAGGAAAGTGTACCAGCATAATTCATATGGCCCACAGACCGCTCAACACCTTTCCCAAGGATATCACAGCTCCACTTCATTTTGCGACACTATTTATCATATGACAGGATGTGCCATGTGAACCAAGGCACATGAGGGGGAGCAGTTGCGTGCTAGACTGATGTGTGCACACAGTCACACAAGGCATGACATGCACCCTGCCATAAGAGGCTCTCAACTTTCTCGTTTACCATGAACACCAAGGATCAAATCACTGGAATAAGATCTCCAGTGCACTTTGCATTTCCTTGAGGAACTTTTTTTAAATCTATGTTATTACACAGGCTGTTCAGCACAGACTGCTAATACTAGAAATAAACTGACCCTTACTTTTCTAATTTCAAGCTTTCCAGTAAAATTGTAATTCCTTGCAATATGTAATGAAGCATTACATTATCAAGTAATTTCCCTAGAAGACTAATAAATACTGCACTGAGCAACTCTTATATTATCTTTTCTCTAGCATTGGTGTATAAGCTGTAACATTTCAGTATGAGCTTTTCAGAGACACACGGGGTAAGAAAAAGCATAATTCAAGATGCTGAAGACTGTTTCTGAAATTGAATTTTGATTCATGTGCCCTATTTTTAGTTTTAATTAGCAATATGTTTTTGTGGTTTGACGTGATGCAGTCTGCAAAGTACTTTATGAAACAGTTTTATGCCTAGGAACAAAGGAGAAAGAATTAAGCATGTTTACTTACATTTTCAGAAGGACTTTATGACAGTACTCCAGGGAGTACTGAAAAAACAGAAGATGGGAACTGATCAAAGGAATGGTGCACAACCCATGATGTGGCTATGCTTGTGAGATCTACTTATTCCTCATCATAGGACTGTTACACGTACAGTAGCTTATGTCTTGTAGGGGATGAACCACTAATTATGTCAATAACTGGAAGCATATTAATAGCATATCCGATCATAAAAGAATTTGAGTATTTTGGTTGAGACACAAGCTTTCTCATACAATTTTCAAAAACGCAGGTATTAACTGACTCTGAGTATAGTCTGCTTAAAAAGGACACACTAGTCAGACTACATTGAATTGTCATTGAACTGTCATTGAATTGTCATTAGCATAAATCAAGAAAGGGCCTGTGTAATAACTGGTCTCTTAATACATCTGTTTTGTGCCTCACGTACCTAGAGTCACATTTGCTTGCTTTTCTGACAAAAAAGAAGGCCCCTAATTCAACAATCATCTTTTTTTTTTTTTTAAATGTATATTTCTCAGTCTTCCTTATAGGCCTTTTCTGACCCTGCCTCCATGCATATTCAGTGACCAAAGACTGTACCTCCAAAGTCGAAATAAAGTACAGGTAGTCTTGTACAGCACAGAGGCAAGAAAAGACAGGGGAATGTTTCTCCTCATACGACATCCACAAAATTATTAGTAGAATTCCAACTACAAATTATCTTTAGGAATTATTATGTACTGCATTAACCTTACTGTATCTATTTAACTAATAGCTCTAATAGCTGCTGTAAAGGCTGCTAGGGCCAGGCCAAAAAGACAAACACCCCATATGCAACCATTTTGCCCAAGGGCTCCTTCACTATGACCCTGTTTACCCAGTGAAAGCTAGCTTCTGTGAAGAAAGCAGATTTTGAGGATCCCTTGCCTGTTTAAAACGCCTTTCACTGTGTTCCCCTAGGCCATTCTGAATATGTAACACCACTTGCATATCTATGTTATCTTTCAGTCGACATTCCTAAAATGTTTTCCAAACAGCTGACATGTCATAAATTCCCTCCTTCCTTTCGTAGAGCAGTATAAAACCTCACCCACTCTCCCAGGACCACCTCACTGACACAACTCTGGTGTTGCTGACTATGCAGCATTGCTGTATACACATACAGCTTCCCTGATGAGAAGAACATGCCATTTTATCACAAGCTACCTTTTCTTGGTATAACTGCATCAGCACCACGGCTTATGCTAGTTTAGGCAGAGCAGAAAGTACGCAGCTATAAAAAGTTACATTGATATAAAAACCATAAACAACACAGATGCAATCTACCCAAGGCTCCAATGAGGCACACTGTGAGCAGTAACACATACAGAAGCCCTCCTTTGCTATTCTCTACCTGCTTTGCTACCCTTCCACGACTCCCAACTCCAGGTTGAAGAAAAAGTACCTGAAAAACTCCCTCTGGAAACTTATTATGGCAGTCATTCCCAAGGCAATGTTGTTGTGAGGTTAAGACTAAGAAGAGTGTTAAAACTTGCAGCTCTTCCTGCGTGCCCAGTTATTTACACCTCTTCAAAAAGAGCTCAAAATAAGCCCACATAGTTGGAGGAAACAAGCAACTAGCTGAATAGGGCTCCCTGGAACATCATACCTAAGAAAATATCCTGTACTCTTTTCAAAAAAAGCTGGAGCAAAATATATAAATTATAAAAAAATTCTAATTTGCAAATTCAGAAATTACCTGCAGTGCAATCAAATCAGATTTAAATTCCTTGTAAAGTAATCTTGTTGTTATTTTATTAAGTCTCTCATGATATTTTTATTCTTGGATGGGCTTTTAATGTCCTTCCCAAAGCAAGTCTTTCAAACGAAAAGAGACAATGAGTCTTACCTTTACCCATTATAAATGAAATTTGTCTTAACAAACAAGCCTGAAGATTTTATTGACATTCCCACTCTACTCTTCCCATCCTCATGATGCATTTCAGGAAATGCTGAAAACATTCTCAGGAAAAAAAAAAGAACAAAAAAACAACACAACAACAAACAAAACACATCCATGGTGGGAAAAGCAATGGAGAATGGGAATGGGACTCTCTCACTCCTGTTCTTACTGTTTTCAGTTATTACTGAAAAATGTTATACATTAACACAGAGCAGATCTGTTTGGTAAGGTGCTAGGTTTGTGCACAGACTCCAGAGACGGGTGATAGTTTTGCAAGATTCAGGACTTCCAAGCGCAGCACGCATCATGGTTACCACACCAATACTGCCCCAAGAGAATCCGCAAATCACAATACTGTTGCTGCCTGCCCTGAGGGGAGTAACAAAGCTGAACTGGAGCCCGTGTTTTCCTCCTCAGCCTCTTCTCTTTTGAGAGACCTGGAGAAGGCAGCACTTGACACCATGGATAAGCTGGCCTTGAAGATTTATCACGTGGGAGGGACAATCATGGGTTTGCCTACAAGCAGGGAACACTTTGCTTCCCTCCAGCCATCAGTATGCCAGATCACTTCAAACTGCATGCAAACCTGCGAGTAATTCATCTTCTCGCCACAATAAAGAAATCTTATATCATTTCCAGCACAGAACAACTACTCTGAATCCCCAGCTACAAAGGAAGATTTCAAAACCCATGTTTTCGTACCTCTCTTTGCGGCTCCCCAGCTTGCGTGCTGTATATTGATCTCCATAATCCACCAAGGAAAGATGACGAGAAAAAACTGTAATTTTATTGCCCACAAATAAATCCTCGAGGTGTAAGCTCTCATACTTGGTGCGCTTCAGAAAGGTGCGATGGTTCTTCACATCATACTGCAGAGAAAAGAAGATTAAGATTTATCATAGCAAGAGATCTAAGCTGTAGGCAAACTCAACATAATTTTTACTCTACTTTCAGAAATTTCCATGGTACGGTGAGATTGAATCTGATCACTAAATTGATTTAATTCCTAACCATGTGAACTTGCATGCGTACTGTGAATGCCTAGAAGATTAAAACCTGATTAAAAATTTGTTCCGTTTAAACAGTCTCAGGGTGACAGCTGTCTTTGCATTTTTTATTTTACCATTTGCTTGTGCTAATTCAAACTGTGATAAATGGTTCACGTGCCTATGGATATCTCTGCCCAGTCTCACTGAGAATTTCCCCCTAGCAGATCTGTGCCGTTTCACAGGCCAATGGCTCACACCAGTAATGACCATGATGCACACTGTCTGTGGCAAGTCTCCTCTTCAGGGCATTGTTCCAGTGATACTACGCTTTATTTGACTGCATAAGACTCTGAATTAGGGATGGATGGATGGCTGCAGCACTAGGTTGAGAAGTTCTCACTGCCTAGAGCTGCAAGCTCAAATGCCTGTCAAGACAATTCAGCTTTGTATCATCTTTCTCAGCAAGTAGCAAGACGGTAATGTGCAGTTTTCTGGGTGGGCTGGCAAAGCACAAAAGAGAACCTGATGAACACACTCTTCTCTGCTCCAAGTAAATATTACAGATCCCTTCAGTTTCTTGGAGAAATGGAATCCTATGAAAAGAAAATTTTTGTCCTCTTCAGGCTAAACTTCTCCTTTTCTGTTTTCATTTATGTGTACTGTCCTCCATTGCAATGGTATACAAACTAGAACAGCATTACGAGAAAACTCCATTCCTGCAAGCCTTGGAGAAAAAAATAAATCAGTAAAATTACATACTCCATGTTCTGAAATGTTTGAATTAATCTCCTGTTTTAGGCTTGAGCTTGATGAATTGTGAGCTTTTCCAGAACAGCTAAAACTTTGGAGATCAGAGAATATAAATTACCTGGATGCTTCCTTCTGCTGAGGCAGAATTACAAGGAAGAATCCTCCCCTGCTGAAATATCTTCAGCCCTCTCCAATCCTACTACGTGTCCTTCAGTTACAAGCATAGGGGTAAATGAAACAATAACATACTGAAAAAAAAATCACTTGAATTCAGCTACTTGTTTTTTCCTGTACTTGGCCAGGGATCCTATTAACTGAATTGAATATTAAAATTCTTCAGCATCTTGACTAAAAATCTGAACATTTCCTTGGCTATTTCACTAACAGTTGCTAGAAAGCCAATCTCCCCAGCTTTTTCTCCCTTCTCAAGCAGAAGATGAAGAGGGGAAAAGAAACAAGAGAGATATCTATCTGTGTTAAAGAATTCTTTAGAATGGAATTTTGGATCTGTTTAAAATACCTTTTTATAATGCAAATGATAAACTGCAACAGAACAGATGTAAGACAAATTTGATTGCTTTTTCCCCCTTCTCTCATGTACATGTGCAGGTTAATTATCCAAAATAAAGTAGTTCTCTGCTAAGCACATGTTCTTTTTAAAGACTTCTCTCTTTTTAGAAAATACTCTGTAGAAAGAAAAGTTGTTCAGGCTGTAGGAATTTCCTGTGAGAGTTATTAGCTACAGAAAACTTGGACAGTTGGGCACATCTCTGTCGAGGCATCCAGTCTGATCACAACAGTTGCTTGCTGTTCTTGGACAAAAACCTGCGCTGTTTTCTAATGGCTGCAAGGCAAGCTGGAAACTTGTCACATTATTCCCTCTGCAATTTTCCTTCCCAGGAATAACCAAGATATGAAGGACTAAAAAAGAAAAGCTGACGATTTCACATAACATAAGCCTTCAACTGCTCCATTCCACCCTCAGCTGGGGTGTGTGATAAAGGAGAGCTATCACTGCAACAGTAGGAAAGGTGATCTCTCTATCAATCTCTCCCTTAAGCAGGGAGAAGCAGGCTCACATCCATTACCTCCCTTCTCCTAAAGCATGTTAGAGGTAAGGGTGGGCAGCCATCATCTCTTGGGAAGACACCAAAAGATGCAGAAGAATTTGGCAGTAATGAAGAAAGAATCACCGATTTTCAGAGAAACTGAAAAAAAAAAAGATCCAGAAGGCAATCCTAAATTTATTCACTGTCCACAAACTCACCCCAAAACTGATTTTAAGAAATCCTTTCTATAGAGGTGTTACAAGCATTTTTGCTTTTTTAATGGTTGTCTTGATCATACACAGTCCGTGTAGACTCATGACTGTGAACACACAGCACTATCTTAAAATGGGAGCACAGCAGCAAAATGCTAGTCTACCAAGTCATAAATGTTTGATGCAGAAAGTGTTAAGACAGCTCAAGAACACCTTGAAAGCTCTTGGTTTTGAGACATCTAGGTGAAATGAACAACAATTTTGTCAGCCTACACATGGTTGTGTAGGAAGATTATTACGGCTCCTGACTGATTAGCTAAACTGTCTCTGGAAAAAAAAAATCCTCACATTTTGACAGCTGTGCACACAGACATCATACAAATAACTAACTTAAAAGGGACAACATCATGGTAGAGTTTGTTTAAAGAGACTATCAGTAAAAAGTGCAAAGTGCATCCCCTCACACTGATGGGTACCATGGTTTCAGTAAGCAATTGTTTGGGTAAGAAAAGGCACATTTTGCTAGTTTTCTTATTTCTGATCTCTGCATTTGATACTTACAGCAGGAAAACTAAAATTTCATAATAAAATTAAGAAGTGTGAATATCCAAACCTAGTCTACTCCCAGACCTTCAGTTCTCCATTAAAAATTAGAAAAGACTAGTCAAAACCATTCACCCATTCCTAAAGGGGAGCACAAAGAATTGGCTGTTTCACTAGGATTATCTGTACTATCCATACTTCATTTCTATATATGTGCCTGCTTCTGCAACATGCTTGTTTTAACCTATTAATAAACAGAGGGGAGTAGTTGTATGAACCATAAGTCAAAAAGCACCACTGATGGAAAAATTTGGATCCCACTGTCTGAAACATCCTTCCTTGCTTTAAAACCAAATTAAGAGTAGTTTACCATTTCCTCTACTTTGATAATTTTTTTTTTTTTTACACTTTACTCTTAAGAGACTTCTGGAATTTCAGTTGAAGCTTATTTCCCTGCTTGGAATTAGCTTCAATTTGTGTTTCTCATGCAGTAGGTTAGCACTGATCAGTTCCAATACTAAAACCCAAGTAGAGATTGAATGAAAACAGATTTGTGAAAATGAATCTCTCCATGCCAAAATAAGATTTAAGATAAAAATCATTAACATGGAAGCTTTTCCACATGCTCCACTGTGACCTAGTATTTTTGCTTTTTGTTTAGTTTTAGAAACAAAGCAAGGTACATCTTAAATTACATTTTCATTACCTGGAAAATTAATTGGCACAGGTAGTGGCCTTCCATTTTTCAAACTGTTTAACTGGATGTTGTACTTATAATAACAGGATTTTTTCTTTTATTCTTACCATTTCAACTGATCCATCCTTTGGATAATAGAGAAGCTCATAACGCCGAAAGAGTGAAGCATTTGGGTCATACCATTCAGCAGTGAAAGCATATCTATCATCTTGACTCTGAAACAAAAAAGGAAGGGCTATCAGAGCAACCATACATGTTTTTAAATATACAAATAGTAATAACAGTAATAGTAGTAGTAATAATAATAATAAATAATAAACTTCCTTGCTATCAGAAAAGTCAAAAAAATCATTAGTAAATGCACAGCCTGCACATCTTCATCTGCTTAACACAGCTGGTGACATCTTTTCACTTGTCAGCTCTCATCTTTTAAGTATGATAAAAACAATATGGCACTTTTCCAGGCAATCTCAAATCTTATTCTGATTTCATCACCCATTAAATCTGAATTATTGTAGCAGTTCTTGTTAGACTTCTTAATTTTGCAAAATTGAGCCAGGTATCTGACTTACTTTGGTATGTTAAAAAAGGGTGTTTGCTCACAATGAAAATACTGAATTTTAACGTTTCCCACACGAGTTACAGCAAAACACTTTCTTCTTCCTGACCAGTGATATCTGAACTTCTGTTAATGCTGAGATAAACATATTTGAGCAAAGGACATTAGTTCAATTCACTACTTAACTGCCTGAAATTTACATAAAGCACGAGCAACCTGATCTCATTTACACCTCATTTTCTGCCATTACGGAGTGTGACTTGAAAGGTAGACTGCAATAATTATGAAACTGTAGATACATGCTTAGTTTGTCTCCACTCATCCTTCAGGGAAGCAAGCACAAAGGCGATGCAGTGCATGTGGACGTGCAGCTCCAGCACCTCTTAGTGGTGTGTGTTTGGTAGCTGTTGGTCCTACAATACCAGTTATTTGATAGCTGCTAGATGGAGCTCTACGTTTTTATTTTCCATAGCCTTGCTAAATCTGATTGCTACTCCTGAGGGCAAGCGTGGTCTCATCACAGGCTTCCACTCTTTAGAAGTACCTGTACTCTCTTATTTTAAACATTTAGGTACAACTGGGAGTTGAAGTTGCAGCCAAGTAGGCTTTTTTTGTCCTTCAGATATTAGAAAACAGCAGTATTTCAGTTGTTTCAAAGACAGCCCACTAAGCAACCAGACAGAAGGAGTTCCCACGGGCTTCAATGACTGCTCCGGAACATCAGAAGGTAAAGAATCGTAATCACTTTTGTGGTGAGTGGAAGCCTACAGACATTAAGCCAAACAAATCCGTGATCTTCCTTTTGTTGTCAGTGCAGCTTTTCTTTCAACATCTTCAGCTTAAAACTGACATAAGAGCTTTTGCAGGTTAAAGACTTAACAGAAGCACCGATGGGTAAGAATGAGATAAAAAAGAACAATTTCAGAATTTCACAGTGCGACGAATACATATGCCTGGTCAGTTAAAGGCGTTGAGGCAAGTTCCCCACCCTACTGTCAGCCCTTTAGGTGCCCTCCACTGCAAAATAAAGACATGATTGTAACACAGGGAGACTTGCACAGTGGGAGCAGCACAGTCTTATCTCTACACTACACACTACAGCCTTTGACATTATTTAAACATATGGTTTAGGTGCAGCATCCTGCACAAAAACTCCCTGAGGACTTAGCCTAGTTTCAGGCCCTTATATACGCTAGTCATGCTCATGTCTTCACTGCTACCACTGTCGTTCTAGACATACGTAAGCCAGAACAAACACCTTCCTACGTGAAAACTCACACCTTAGTTTTTCCATATAGGCATGTCACTGGCAATGAACAACAAGGAGGGCTGACAGATTATAATAAATGACAAATTTCGCCCTTGATCTTAAATACACTCCTACTGCTGGAAGACGAGACAAAGCATTTGACTGATGTATTTGACCACCATCTGATCAAGGATGCATGTTACACAGAACCACTTTGAAGCAGCTGTCTACCACAGAGGTTGTCTGAAAAGAAATGCTGTCCTTGTTCCTCAAGTACTACCTCCAGATGAGGATTAGTGACATATGAAATAAATGAAGATGCACTCCTCATAACACCAAGACAGATACAATTGTATTTACATTACCAATTTTATATTATAGCATCACTTTCAAACATGTTTGCTAGGTAGCAGTTGACAGAGAAGCTACTAATTTTCATTTATGTAAAACTTCGGGAACATCCAAATATTTACTTGTCTCAGGCAAGTAACACATTTACATGAACAAGCAAAGAAAATGCCTTTAGATTTTTCATTTAGTCACCAGTATCTTCGCATTTACAGTGAAGAACTGCATTGTGTCTTGTCTGTTGAGGAATTGGCCTGCTTTTTTTTTTTTTTCTTTTAACATATCCTTGGTTTTAAGATGCATTCAAAATTCATTTTCTGAGATCTTACTCCATGTCTGAGCTATTCACATTTGCTATTTAGCACGCTCTGCTGGCCACTGCTTTTTATTTAGCTGAATGGCCGAAATGACCACTCTGTATTATCTTCTTTCAGGATGGCAAGCAAACCCAAGGTAATAAAGGCTACTTAGGCTTGGAAAGCACTGCTGAGCTAACCCCCAAATGCCCAGTAATGGAATCAGTTAGCAGGAAAATTGGAACTGGTTATTATTTTATACCTGGAAAACACACAGAGCTAACAGTTTTCTAAAATGATCAAAATTAAATCTGTAAAGCTGGGCCATAACTACAATTTTCTCTGCTTTATAGACATAAAAATATCACAATAAGTCATTTTTAAATGCAGAGAACACTATCAGAAGAAAGCTTACAAGCTTAAGGAAAACATTAGAAAAGTAACTGGAAACAGATTACATTTGTGAACAGATAGATTGTTCCATACCGCAACGTGAAGTAATTCAATATTAAAAGCAACCTGCGGACTCTGCCAAGCAAGTACAATGTAAAACACAAGAGGACTTACTATTGCAGATTCATACAGATAGCCTTAGAACTGACAGAAGGCAATCCAGAATGCAATCACAAAATGGAATAATGCAAACATATTCAGATGAGCCCTTCCCAGGCATCGCTGTAAAACTGACACTCCAACTCATCAAAAACATCAACCGATTTCAAATCATATGTTTTAAAAATTGACTACATATTAAGCTCTTAATAAATCTTTTTAAATGAGAAGTGAGACTTTTGTTTTGTTACTTAATGCAAAGACAAATACCAAACACAAACATCTGTCCACTTCCCATCACATACAGTAAGGACTGCAATAGAATATAAAGCTTTCACAACCCTGAAATTATCTTTTACAAATATTTACTTTCATCTTCCATTAAAGTGCACAATCACCATAACTGCTATGGCAGACAACTTTCCTACACACTCTTCCACGAGCGTGTCCCAGGCTGCCACGTGGAAAGGAGTCTCAAAGAGGGGAAGGTACTATGGGAAACATGCTGTGGCTGCTCCTTGCCTTCTGCTCCTCCTCCTAAGAAAGGCAACTCACAGAGAAAACACATGTCCAGAACGGGGTGATCAGAGACCAGCCGGGATCTGCCAGGTGGCGTCGTGCTCAGTGCACCACCCCGCTCTGGACCAACACCACATCCTTCACAGCCCTCAACCGAAGAGGGGAAATGGCTGACACGGTTAGGGACCAGTGAAATCGTGTCACCGTGAACAGCTCAAATAGTAACAAATCAAGTCAAACTACGAATACCTTATAACTCAAAAAAATCTCCCTTTAAAACATTAGTTTCCATTCCTTTCTGTATCTGCACCCTCATCACAATTACACACAGCCTCTTCGATCACGACCACACTATTAACCAAGCAATACCTACTGAGACAGAAATATTTTTCCTTATGCTTTCACATCAGTGGAAAAATTACCAGCATTAGAAAACCCAGCAGTGACTGTCTGCTTTATATTCACATACTGATCGTTTCAGAGTTGCTGTCTTTAGTTCAGTTTTTGCAGCCCTTTCTACGGTAAAATCCAGGGCCACTGAAATCAGTGATCTCAGTTCACCTACTGCGAAGACAAAAAGAATAATCTTTCTCTTTATTCCTTCTTTCACAAGCTGCAGGGAAAAACATTTGGATATATGTGTAGGTTTTGCTAGCTTAGGCTTTTTGTTTATACTTCTATGTGTGAATATGCAGTAGGAGTATGTATTCTATGGCTCTGTGCACATGAGAAACATTTATTGAAGTACAGCTGAATAAAAAAAAAAATCAAATATTGTACTTAGTTCTGAAAGTGACGGGAGTAGCAGGCACTCTTTGCTAGCATGGGGCTAAGTTCTGGAAGCTAAATCAAAGCATTTCTGACAGAACTGTGCTCATAAAAAACTCTGCAGCAGGGAGAAACAGTTTGTCTGGAACGTGGCTGCCAAGGAAGCTCATAACCGGAAAGCAGAACGCTTGGTAAGCTGGGCAGGAAACGATCTCTTGTCCTGGAAAGCTCTCAGATTTCCAAAGGGCTTCTGTTCTGCAGTAAAACAAAAGCAGATCTTCCAAAGCTTTCATGAGAAACAACAGAGGGGTAGAACAGCAGCTCAGGGAGTAAAGTAGTTCCATGGGAAGGTGGAAGAACAATTTTATCCCTCTGGTCTGAG
This sequence comes from Anser brachyrhynchus, assembly GCF_964034855.1. Classification (NCBI taxonomy): domain Eukaryota; kingdom Metazoa; phylum Chordata; class Aves; order Anseriformes; family Anatidae; genus Anser; species Anser brachyrhynchus. Next base: position 96,746,564 of record NC_137694.1, read on the forward strand.
CTAAGCAGAACATGCAACTGGTAACATACAGTTATCCCAACTTCAAGGTGCTTCCTGACTGACACACTCTTTTACTGTTCCGGGATGAGTATCTTTGTCCTCTCCCTCTAGTTTTGACTAGAAATTTCATCCTAGAGATGAAATCCATCTCTTACAATGGAGTAAACAGGAAATCAGGGTTTTAAGCAATTTGTTTCTACTGGTCACGTGCAATTTCTGGCTCACCATAGTCTAAGAGAAGGGCAGTTGAGATGATTCCCCGTGTTAACATACAGGCAACAAATTTTTACTAGGATCTTGCCTTTCATATGACTTTATTCTTTTTCATTATAGAGATAATTCTGTCCCATCAGTGAGCCTGAAGTTAATATTTTTCTACCTGTTTGCCAAATTCATGCTCTTAGCTGTAATCTCTACGATCTCCAGCTGACTAGGAACAACCACCTGTGCTTAAAACAGTTCCCAGCCTGCAATGCACCCTGACTCCTTCAGCTTATTACTCAAGAAGTTTCACATGAAACTATCAAAATATTTCTTAGAATTACAAAAGCTCTGAGGTATCTGGAAAGTGCACCTTTACATGCTGTTAGTAATCCTGCCTCTGTGGAGGCTTATATATGCTATCAGGAGCGGCAGCATGCACGAAATTTTGACACAGGCTCACGGCCCATTGCCCACATATTTATAAGTTTAGGAGTCACAAAGAACGTCGCTGTTTTAGGTGGGTAGCTTCATGTCTGCTGCTCCTTCGATTTTCCCAGTGACTCAGTGGCTCTGAAATCCGATCTGAGGGAAAACAAATCAAAAGGACCTGAATCAACTCCCACTGAAACAATAAAAAGACTGCATAAACCTCATCAGAAGCTGAATCAAAGCCAAAAAAGACCAGTCTTGATCTCCTGATTCTGTACATTGTAAAACTCTGTGCCATCCCAGGGAAAAGCTGTGCTCAAACACTGATCTTAGCGATCAAGCTATTTGTATGAAAATTACTGGGAACAGGTTGGGCCAGCAGGCAAGAACAATCCTCAAACTGAATGAGTATTTCTCCTCATACAGAAAGACAACCTTCTGGAAAGAGAGTCCTGAAACTTCCTAGAATTCCGGCAACAGTTTTAGGAGAAACTTTTATTTAACAACCTGGCTGCTTCCTATGCCAGGCTGTTGGCACTCTCTGAAATATTTTGGGAGAGCAAGAATATTTTTATAAAAAATTAGATGGTATTAAAGGACAAAAATACAAATTATTTTACAACTTTTCAGGTGAAGATATGAAGCTGACTCCAATATAAGGTAATCTACTTATACACTAACATGTACTTACATTTTTTAGAAATAAATAAATTACAAGTGTATGCAAGTTTGCTGAGCACTCTCTTTGGCAAAAGTTAGACTTTGTTGAAATGGCCAGCCCACTGGTATCTTTTTTCTCATCTTTCCTATTTTTTCTGTAGAACCTACATAGAGCTACTGCAGTCTGTGTTGGTGCCATCCCTCAACAGATGTTGGCCTCGTGCTCTTCAGACAACAGGATGAAGTGGGGGACCTGACTAGCTGCCTTCCCCAAAACCTCAGATTCTCAGAATTGGATCCAGAAGTTACTGTTGTAGATGTATGATTAATCTCTTAACAGTGGGTATCTAAGTCCTGTTATGAATTATTTGAAACAGCTCCTCAGAGCTCACAGACCATTCAATCTTCTGGACTAATCACCACTTCATATTTAACTCTACCACAAAAGGACTTCAGCAAAACTGAAAAGAAAGCGATAAAATCCTAATCTGAGGAGCTGGAATCGGGGCTTGCAGCCAGCTCCATCTCCGCCTCCCTCCAAAGCAGCCACTCGCAGACTCATGCTCCCCCAACAGGCCACAGGTAGAAGCACTGTCACAGCCTCACCTGCTTTCTGAAGAGCCCCAGAAATACTACTTCTATTGCTTCAAACTGTTTGCTGTTGTTAGCTTTAGTGTTCTCCCATTCTAACATTCAGACAGCTTTGCTTTATTTTCAGCTGAACGCCTTTAGGTGTATCTCCCCAGGGAACAGGACACCTAGCTTTTCAAGTAGCACTGCGTTCTCATGTATTCAGAACACCAGACAAAAGCTGTCACTTCAATGAGCTTTAAAGACGGGCTCAACCAGTGGGCTAGGAGTGCTTTTCTTTCGGGTAAGGACATCTCAGATGTGACAGTCCCCTGCGGATAAAACCATGAAGCTGAAAGAGCAAAATCAAAACCATTTAAAACAATTAAGAGTCTCTACAAAAATGTTACATAAAATGATGAGGTTGAAACATCAAACAAGACATGTCAAGCTAAATTACATTAATAGATGCCAAAATATTTAATGAGTTGGCCAACTCCATTTGTGCAAACAGTTTTCATCCAGGAGAGGGGAAAAAAAATCATGACCAGTCTTCTGAGATGCTAAATAAAGGTTGATGGAAGTTAGAAAATGGGACTGGGATTCCTCTGCTCCCAGCTCTTCTTGGACTGCCTGTGCAACCTCAGGCAAGACAACTTAACCTTATGTGCCTCCTTTCCTCCAACTTTAATAAAATCCTTACTCTGGGAGGCCTTGCCACACTCTAGGCACTAGTAAATGTACCTGCATTTGGGCCGGGGCAATTCCAAGCACAAATACTGTCTGTGAGGAGAATGGATTGGGAGCAGCCCTGAGGAGAAGGACCTGGGGGTGTTGGTGGATAAGAAACTCGACACGAGCTGGCAATGTGCACCTGCAGCCCAGAAAGCCAACCACATCCTGGGCTGCACCAAAAGCAGCACGGCCAGCAGGGCGAGGGAGGTGATTCTGCCCCTCTGCTCTGCTCTCGTGAGACCCCACCCGGAGCGCTGCATTCAGCTCTGGGGCCCCCAGCACAAGAAGGACATGGAGCTGTTGGAGCGAGTCCAGAGGAGGGCCATGAGGATGCTCAGAGGGCTGGAGCACCTCTCCCGTGAAGACAGGCTGAGGGAGTTGGGGTTGTTCAGCCTGGAGAAGAGAAGGCTCCAGGGAGACCTTGTAGCGGCCTTCCAGTGCCTAAAGGAGGCCTGCAGAAAAGCTGGGGAGGGACTCTAGGGAGTGCAGGGATAGCACAAGGGGAATGGCTTTAAACTAAAAAATGGTAGGTTTAGATGAGATATAAGGAAGAAATGCTCTCCCTGTGGGGGCAGTGAGGCCCTGGCACAGGCTGCCCAGAGCAGCTGTGGATGCCCCATCCCTGGGGGTGCTCAAGGCCAGGCTGGATGGGGCTTTGGGCAACGTGGTCTGGTGGGAGGTGTCCCTGCCCATGGCAGGGGGTTGGAACTGGGTGGGCTTTGAGGTCCTTTCCAACCCAAACCATCCTGGGATTCTATGAAATAAATGGGATACTTGTACTCTAAAAGCTGTAAAGCAATTCTAGTTTATACAAAACAAACAGCATCACTTCCTTTCATACAGTCTATGACTGGACTGCTACAGCGAGATGCTTTTCAGAGAGCAAAGGAACGGTTAGCAAAATAGCTAGTGTCACTTTATCACAGAGCAAAGCACTTGCTGCTTCATCAAACATGTCTGTCTTCTTAGTTTCCAGGCACTGTATGCCCTTCAGTTTGATTGAACAAGAAGGCTGTATGTACAACTTCAGAAGGCAACAGTACTAGGCAAATACACTTCTGTACCACTACACTCTGCCTTTCTTTAGGACTACTTGTCCTTACTAAATGACAAGCAAACACAAGAAATAATGAGCCCTGGTTCTTTCTACTCGTGTTTCCCATCCCCGACTGTTTTACCTGCAACTTCTCTTCAGCTCAAGCATTTAATAAAGGCTCAAACCCACCTGGACTCTCTGATGTGTAACTAGGGTTGAGCTCACAATGAAGTCTTTCTTTAAAGATGCCTTAGAAGGTTTCTTCCCCCTTCGCATTACTGTGAAACCTGGAGGAACATCATTATCCCTCTGACTGAAATCTGCCAGTAATTTCAAACTTACTGGGGAGTAAAGGGAGGACACAAGACAGTGGTCAGATACACACATGCAGACTGAGATCACATAAATTTTGTTTTTCTGAGGCAAGTAGGCTGAAAGGAGCTGTATGAAAAATTCCATTTGCACATTATGAGTAATTTCCTATCATCAATAATTCTTTAAAAGAAAAATATCCATTTACGAAAGAAAAGGGAAAGGAAAAAAAAAAGTGCAGAAACAGCTAAGCCATTAAATGTTGGTGACAATTTTGCAAGAAACAAGAGACTTCAAACATACTGGTGGCATTTAACGAACAGCATTTTAAGTGGCAGAAAGTGCTCTCATTTTCAGCATTGTAATGCACCTTAAAACCCAAAATGAATCCTCAGCAATGCACACTTAGTATGTTGTGCTATTCAACCCATCTTCTACCTTTCACAGTTCCTTTAATACAGGATATTTTCCAGGCAAAACATAAATCCACAACACTGTGCAGATGGAGCTCTCAATTAGCTCTGTCTCTCAAATCTCATTTTCCTCCTCCTCTTCTGACACAGGCATTGGTATCTTCTGATACAAACATCTTCTGATGTTTCTGACACAGGCATTGGTATAATTTTTATAACTCCAATTCCACAGCCCCCTTGCTGCTGTTGGTCCTCCCACCACTTTCTCGGCAGGCTTTTCTTCAGAGAGTCAAAAAGATCACTTGCAAATTGAGAAACATCTGGCAACTGCAATTTCCATGGCAATGTCTTGACTATAGACAATTCTCAAACTAAACCTCGTATTCAGAAGTTCACCGGTGAATTCTGGAAGTCTCTTTTTTTTTTTCCTCTCCTTGTATAAAGCAAATCCTACCTATTGAAAATTTCACAGAATTTCTAGACAACTATTAGAAACTAACTAAGATTGGTTAAAATTTCAAAAATCTTAATCAACTCTGGAAATCTTTTAAACAGGTGAAACACTGCTGCATTTAGAACGCTTCCCCTGCCATAACCAGGTGCTACTTCCTCCAGATCCAGGTACCTGACTCCCACTGCTACTGGTACCCAGCTTCTCAGATGCCTTTTGGCATATGTACATGCTTCTTGGCATATGGCCGTTGCTGCCCGGACCTTCTGCTGCCAAGTAACGTGGGGATATTTCTGTCTCTGTAGCACTGACCAAGTTAATCATCACCTTTGACTGGGATTTCAGTTCAATAAATCTACTCCATATGTGCAGGGGTCTTGGTGAGCACAGCTCTAGAAGGCTGAAGACCCAAAACTTTCTTCCCAGATTTAGAAATCTGCATTCCCACCTCACAACAACGTTATCAGGCTGTTCTGCCGATTTGCTAAGGAAGAAATCATCTTTTACTAGATTATGCAAATACTGCAGGCTTTCTATGTAGTATGTAGGCGTGATTAGTGTAACCTATTCTTTCCCCCTCCAGTCTCTCATGTAAGAGAGTCAAGAACTGATATCCTCAACTCTTAACTCCAACCCTCTTCAATTACATGTTATAATTAAGTACTTAGTTATAGGATTCATGTTATTTTTCTAATGATGTTGGAATACAATTTCTCTAAAACACATGAAGGACCCCATACTGCTGCTACTGCTCTGTGAAGACAAGTGCAGCTTTAGAAGACCAGCTAACACTTATTTTGAGGGGACTCTCTCTCCATTTAATGCATGCTACAGGATGTACTTTATAAGGGTGAAGATCACAAGTTATATTATTGTAATCTTTAATTACACGGCCCCATATAATTTCTCTAGTAGTAGTCAGTAGTGCTCAGCATTTTCCTACCTGCCTCCACCAACTCAGGAAGAGTGTGACAGTGATTATAGCAAAAGCAGAGCTGTTCCCTGACTCAGAAAAGCATCTGTAACACAAGTCATCTCACAGACTTAGGGCACTTGCATAATTACATTTCAGGATACAGCTTAGGTGCTTTGCAAAATCCATTAGTAGTGGCATCACCAACACTGCCATGGTCAGCTGCTGGATGCTGGGTCTCTGACTTTGAAATAGGAGGTTAGTGTCTGCATGTGACCCGAGAAAGGACAACAGGGCTGCACATACACTTAGCTACCTGTGCACATCCCATTACACAATCCTTCTTGTAATGTACTTACAGGAAAAACAGTTTTGAAAGGCTCAAAACTCATCCAAACATTAACATTGATAGTCACACTCAAAGGTAGTCTCCTTTTATACACCCTTCCTCTGTCAAAACGCCAGCTTTCAATTTCCAAGCTGTTCAAAACAAAAGTTCTTTGGAGGAACACTGAATTTTTATCTATTTTTTTGTTCGTTTATTATTTGTCTGCTTATTTATTAGGACTGAGAAAGTATTTCAACTTGTTTTCCACAAATTCTTATTCAAGTCTTCCATTCAACTTTCAACTCCCAGTAGAAGCTGTTTGGAAAATTTCCAGCAGAATGGTTCGAGTTTCAGATCGTTATGAGCAGCTGGAAGCAGAGGTTCAAAAGGAAACACCTAAAAATCCTGAACGAAAGCTCTCAACAGCACTTCAGGCTATCCTAATGCCTTCAGCATCTTTAAATTATCTCAGCTTATAACAATGTTCTGAAAATCGTTCTTAACAAGAACCAATTGTTTGCCTTGGAATCACAGCTAAGGGAGCCGGTGTCCTTCGGCCCGCTGACACCAGTGAGCATTAACACCCCAGAGCTCGAGTGAATGTTCCAAAGACCGCGTGTGCTGCATCCACCTTGAACAGTCAGGGTACGTAACGGTGTAGTAAAGATTTACGATGCCCTGAAGTACACAAACAACCCTGCCGACAGGTTTCTTATTCACTGCTATGGGCACTTAAAGCAACTACTTTGCCTGCACTACTGTTTAACCAAATGCTGAAGTTAACACACTATTTTTTCCTAGATTGTGTCAAATATTAACTCTAATGTAGGTGGACTAAATCCAGATCTCAGCTAGCACAGATGTTGTGGTCATATACCCTTTAATCTGCTGTCAGACTAATGACAAGTTAGTTGTGAACAGGAGTTCTCATGACAAAAGCTGTTCAGCAGCTTCCCAGGAGTAAAGCTGTCAGAAAGAAAAAACCTGTGTGGCAGAGGAAACAGAGTGGGTAGTTTGAATCCTGTTCTTAAACTCTGCCATTCCTAATAACCTTTTACAGGTCAATTTTATGAAGATTTCTTTGACCATCTAACAAAAATTACTTCTCTTCCAGAGCAGAGGACTTTTGTCACCACAGTTTTGAGCAGCCTACATTAGTCTCCAGAGACATGAAGGTCTCCGCTGGATGCGGGCAGTGACTGAAGAACAACAAACCTGTACGAGGTCTTGGTCAAATCGCTTAGTTTCACCTTGAGAGATATCCCCTGCATTAGTGCATTTGATGCTCGGCACTTTCAGAAAAAGGAGGTTGTATTTCCCACTTCATCCTTTTGATAAATGGGAATAACCATCATCATGGTCCATTATTCCAATGAGGACAACCATCAGCACGTCCACAGAAGGACAGCAAGATTTAATGGATAAAATATCCAGACTACTTAGGTATAACCCCCCACCTTGTTTTTCTGAAAAATGAGGCAAAGGCAGCTCATTTCGTTCACCCTCCTTTCCCACTTCTGCAGACTCTTCGTTGTAGTGCAGAAACCAGAGGCCTGCAGAAGCAGCCAGAACAGGGCTGCTGTCCCTGCCCAGCCCAGGCTCTGCAGCTGCCACCAGCAACCTCTGCTGGTCCAGCAGCTGCAAGGACAGGATCCACACCACAGCTCACCCCTTCTCCCCAGTGAGCTGGGGATGTTCAGGCTTCGAGGCCGTAGCTCAGTCATTACAAACTGTGCCATATGAGAGAACATCAGGCAAGGCAAGGACAGCACTGCTATCAGGTAACTTGAAAACACATGGCATAATGCAGTCCTGCTCCACAACTGCAACTCCTAGACATTGCAGTAAGAGAATGAACAGAGAAAATATAAAAATAGAAGGGGTACTAAGTTTAGTGAAAGATCATACCTAAATATGCATGGCATTCATGTGGAAGAATAGGTACGCAGCCTTGAGTATGCATGCACACATTCTCCCCTTCCCATGTGTATACCTCTCTGTTGTGTGGCTGCTCTTTCCAAGCACGTTAGCATATTCTGCAGCGGAAGCATGACTTTTTTAATGAATAAGGTGGTTAAAATTAATGAAGAATCCCATGCAAATAGATGCAACAAGGCTCTCGGGTCTGCATCGCCAAGAGCCACTTTGCAAATATCGGAGCACCATCTAGTGTTCAAAGGGAGGTTGAACACCTTATTTCAACTTCCAAGTATGCTATGCCTCAAAATTAGTTAAATGGCAAAACGAGATAAAAAGACTAAATTATAAAGCACAGATTCTTTTAGTCCTTTTAATACAGGAAAGTGGCTGAAACGGGGTCACACAGCCTTCTTCAATACCCAGCTTCCAAAAAATGCCAATGCCACGTGTTTTGGAGGAGTAACAGAACTCTTCACCCCAGGACAACTTGCAAGGGCAACCTCGCAGAGCTTACCTCATAGTGGAAATGTATTTACCTATAGGCATTAGCATGAGAAAAAAAGAATGTCTACCTTTTGTATGTGCTCACCTTGTCAGGGGATATTCTCATGATACATACAAATACTTGCTAAGCAGGTTCAACATTTACTCATCAATCCTTATGTTGTTTTTTCTTTCCATTTTGTCAACTGGGAGAAAACTCCTGGGTTCCACTCACTAAAGGGTACTCGGTGATCTTGGCAGGTTGCTTAGGCGCCAGTGCACCCAGTTTCCACCTGTGTAAGGCCACAGGTGAACACAAAACAGTTCTGGAGGATTAGTCCAACCACATCCATGAGGTAGAACTTTTAGTGATTACTCATCGCTACTCACAACTTAGTCAAACTGCTCAACTGAACAGCCCAAACCACTCTTCCGAGACTCCCTATTCCCTCGGCTTAAACAAAATGGACACCACTGACTGAAAAGAGGAAGAAAAGTCAGGGGCTGGGGAACACAACACGCAAGATGGAGCTGAGACACCGGTGCCCGCTTGCTTGGCCAGCCGGGGAAAGGGGAGGGCGACGGTGGCCTGACTACAGCCCATAGGGCCAGCGGGGGACACGCTGCACAGGACACATACTGACAGCAAAACAGGCAAAGGACACAAGCTGAAACACAGCAAGTTCCAGTTACAAAGTAGGATTCTTAACCTTATGGGGTTTTTGGTTGGTCAGCTGGTTGTTGTTTTTTAACCAAGACACTGGAACAGGCTGCCCGGAGGAGAGGCATCTCCACCTTTTGAGACATTCAGGACTTGCCTGGGCACGGCACGGCACGGCGCCACCTGCTCTGATTAGGCCTGTTTTGAGCAGGGGGCCAGACTGGATAACCCCGAGAAGTCCCTTCCAACCCAAATGCCAATTCCATGATTTTTATTGTCAGTTTGGACGCTTCTTGCCCAAAGGTAACACCCATCCTCCCGCGCTTGTCCATGTCCTACACAGATCTGTTGGGTTCTTATAATAACCCAAGTCCAGATGTGCTTTCAACAAAATTAAAACCTCTGATACAACATCCTTCAGCATAAATTTTATCCACATGAAATCTGCCTGGAACAATTCTCTAAATAACCACCGTCTCTATCATCAAACCGCATTATTTCTTTATTACAAACTTTCCTTTCAGTTGGCACCTTTTCTTTTCACTCCTGACAGTGGCTCACTGAGTAATCCCTGAATTTCTTTGGTTTCTGGCAAAATAAAATAATAAAAGAAAACAAACAAACCCATGTAATTAGAATAGATGTGCCAAAGTTATTAGGAACTGTACCTATAATCTGAAGGATCCTGAGAGACAATTCTGGGTGATAAAGGGAGATTAATATGGAATGTATCATTATGTAATGATACATTCATTAGATAACTAGATCACTTTGCCTTTCATGCTGTCAGCTACTTCAGACACATCAGTCAGAAGAGCTATCACTGCATCTAAAATTACTGTTAGAGAGATGGCAACTCCTGCAAGCCACAGCCGAGAGTTGGCTAGAGTAGGAGGCAATTTATCCCATGCATTCTGAACCTGTCAACTTTATATATGCAGGGTGGTATTTTGTATAGCAAGTAATGCCATAAAGATGGCAGCATCAAACCCAAAACAATTCCTGGAACAATGTTTTCCATTGCTCAATCAGATTTAGCTCACAGGAAAGCTGTATTGAAAGCTGTATTCTTTTAGCAGTTTTCATTTGGCTTGCACAGGCCCAAAGATTCTGTTATTTTATCAGCTACATCTTCTGCCACGTGCATAGTCTACCTGCCCAAGAAGAAAATTAGCAATACTAGGAAACATTCGTTCAAAAAGAAATGCTATCATACTTCTCATGCTCATAAGACTCACCGTGCAATACAATGTTTTATTTTCCCTGTAATGAAATGCTGCAAGTAATAGCCATTAAGTAAGGAAACCTGTTTTTGCGGTTGTTTCTGTCATGCCAGCTTACAACAGAAAGACTCAGGCCACTTACTCTGCAGATGAAAAACCAGGGTAACCACCAGCTTGTACCCCAGTGAAACTGACCCTTGTTTGAAGACCAAAGAAGCAAATCTTCTCAAGCATTAAGGAAGTTTTCTGGGGGAGAGGTTTTGCATCTCTTCCACAAAAGTTTAAAAAAAGAAAACGCTATTTTTTTTTAAAGGACAACTGTTTTGCAACAAAAAGTACATAATTGGCAAATGACTAAAAGGAAAATTATTTTATAAATGTGCCCTTGTTCAGGAAACTCTATTGAATGGGGAAGAGTTTTGTCTCTTTGTATGTTCATCTCTGAATGACCACTCTTCACCAAGTCATCCCATCTTACCAGCTAATCCAGTATGGTTGAGATTACAGGTTCCCAAATTAAACTCCAGTAAACCAAGGTATAGTCCACAACTGCCTCAGAAGCTGTATTGCCTTATAATGCCTTCAGCCGAAAACTTGATCACAATATGATAGTGCTGGACCATGAGCAACCCAGGGCTCACTGTGGCCAAGTTCTAGAAATGGCTGATTTGCTTCCTATTTTCTAAGATTCATTTCCAAAACACAAAGTCTTTTCCAGTGATGAATCAGAGTTGTTTTTAAAAAAATACTAATTTTAAATAATTACTCAATTAAAAAAATTACTCATTTTCTTCCCTGTCTTAACCAAGAACTTCCATGTTTCCAAGAACTTCCAATATTCTCTAAGCTGGGTTTTATTTAGTAGTGAACTGATAAAAATAAACACATAATACAGTAGTTGTAAAATTCTCTGTTGAAGTTCATTAAACTGCTCATCTCCAGATATATTCAAGATTGTGGTAAAAATTACATGACTGCATGCTCTGGCAAGCTACCCCCAGGACAGCCAACTTCATATCTATTTCCCCCGATGCTGCAGAAAGAACTAAGGTAGTTGGAAGCTCTAATTCCACTAACTATGTGCCTCCGCATCCACAAAACCAAAGCCGGATGACATCCAGATGACGTCCCGTTAGACAAAGCCACCTGGCTTTTTTGTGCCTTGATTTCTTTATGTGCAAGATGGAAATAGTACTTGTCTATTCTGCTCTGCAAAGAGTCTTGGTGATGTACTCTGCAGTTGTGAGAGCTGTGGGGGCAAGAATAATGGTTTTCTTTTTAAAAAAAAAAACAACGCAGAAGGAAACGAAAGCATGCAAGTGCACCTGCAGACAGCCTAAGTGCAATAAGGCTCTGTACCTGTATGACCACTGCTTGCACGCAGAGGCCATTCTTCTCTGGCAAATGGTGGATTTCTACATCTGGAACTCTTTCAGGTGTCAGAGTGCAACAAACTCATTAATAAAAAGAAATCAACATTTTCGAGATGATGCTCCAACATGTCTCTGTGCGTTATTACATCCATAAAAAGAGTAACTACTTCCAGCAGCCAGGTGAAACGCCACCTCTGGAGAAGGAAACAAGCGAGATTCTCTCAGGGAATTTACTGCCCACAGTCCACAGCAGCCATATGTCACACATGCACAATCAAGATGCCAAAATGCATCAGAGCTGATTTGAAATACTGTCAACTGATGACAACGAAAACTGCTTTCCAACAACTAGCAGACCTTTAGGCCAAAGCGCTGTCATGGACAAATAACTGCAGGGTGTTTCAGGACATTTCTCCTTTACCTTAGCTTCCCCCACAGTTACGTGCCTGGTTTTACAACGCACCCAACCAAGTTTCCCGTGCACTGGCTCCGTGCAAACCAAGTGTAAGGTCTAACAGTAGTACACTCTGAATTAAAACAACTAGAAGTTATTATACTTTTCTTTCTGTGGCTATGATATGATTTGTAACACGGTTGGTTTTTTTTTCTGAGTAGATATACATGTTACAACTAATGCAATCATAACTCATAATTTATTCTACTGACTATATGCAACACAGTACTCTGGGTCTGGCAAGCTTTCTACCAGAGTTCTCCTTGCTTTCAGAACATAATTAGGTTCCTGAGGTTAAAACCTGACTTGTAGAACAACATTTGAATTCATTGGAGGGAGTTGTTCATTTTTTAATTCATTGTGTCTGAGAAAAGATGTTCTGAAAATGTTTGAGATGGATCAGGTATATAAAGTCACAGTGTCTAAAAGTTTGGTAACTTATCTCTTTCTCGGGATGCCATGTGCCTACCTAATTGGGTGGCACACGTTCCTGTAACACCTATTTTCCCATCATCTTCCAGCTACCAAAGTGTTCTTACTGTATTTTAGGAAATTGGTAGGAGAAAGGGTGCTTGAGTGGGAAAGCTGTCTGCTTTGCAGGTATGAAAGAAACAAATTGCATTCTATAATACATGAAATGTCAGAGAAAATCAAAAGAGCAGCCCATTACATTACAGGGAAAGAGAACAGACAAAATATAATGCAGAGGAGACTGAAATACACAGCTTCTTCTTGCTTCAGCACTTACAAAAGCAATTAAGCAGGTTACAACCAGAGAAGTAACACATTTGGTTTTAATCAGGGGACAGAGCTGCCAAACAGGGAAAGGAAGAACAGCTTGAAGAAGTTAGACATACCCATGTTAGCAGTAAAATGGTCCTGGATGTACCACCAGGACCAGCCAGAGAAACCCCAAACCACACTTATTTCTGAGCACTCCTAGAGAAAGGCCACCGGGCCCTGGAGGAGGATGAGGCTGGGACAGCTGCCTCACTGCTGCCTTTGGAAGATAACAGAACGAGTTATTAAACGGACAATTGTTGAGCATCTAAGACGACATGATAATAAAAAGCAGAAAATGTTAACGTGTCAACAACAAATCATATCATATCCAGTTTCCAGTTACACAGTAACTGACCTAAGTGAGTAAAGAAGTCACTGATGTGACACACTTGGCTTTGCTAGGACTTTTAATCCAAGACACCCCACATTCTGACAAGTAGGAAATCACAGCCTGAATTAAAGAGCAGTTCTGACTGCTGTATGCAAAAGTAATTAGGAATATTTCACTTGCAAACTGGCAGATGATTTCCAGTGGAGTCTCAAAATGGCCCGTCCCACATCTAGTTTTATTTCATACTTTATTTCAGTGTTACACTGACGATGAAACAGAGAAGGTGCACGTTCAGAATCTGGGCTCACACTAGGCTGGGAGAGACTGCAGTTTGGTAAACAGAAGCAGAATTCAAAGTGATTTTGATTAGCTGAGAAATGGTCTGAAATTCTACAGAGGCCAATTACTACAACGATGATCAAGAAAATAAATTCAAATACCTGGGGAAAATCTAGCCAGACAGCAAGAACACAGGAAAAGATCTGAAAGTTACAGAGGATTGCAGTTCAACAGGAGAATGCAGCCAGGAAAAAAAATGTGGCTAATTTGTCACTGAATATCTAAGACACAAGAAACAAGAATTTTGTGCTGGTCGGCAGCAGTGAAACCTCAGTTGGCCTATAATATGCAGATTAAACACCACATTTAGAGAAAATTGCAGACAGTAGAAAAAAAATCCAAAGTTTAAACACACATGATCAATAGGAAAATACTAAGAGAACAAAGTCTGTTTAGCATAGAATAACATGAAAAGATAGAATAGTGAAGTAATAATCTTCAAGTTCTTTTGCACGTAACAGACAAAAATGGGTTACCTTTATGCCTGCCATGTATAGAACTAGTAACTACTGGCATCAGCTGCAATAAGGAATGTATAAGGAAAAAATACAAGCAGCGACTATAAAAATCATGAAGTAATGGAACTATGTAAGGACATCATGCAGTCCCTGTCACCGAAGGCTCTTCAAAACAAGTTAAACAAAATCACCATGGGAAGTATTGTTAGAGGTAGCTGTAGGATTCAACACCACTTTAACGAATCGGTTAACCTGTGTCACCTCCGCTGCAAAGGAAGGTTAGAAACACATCACATCCACAACGAACAAAACACACAGCTGTGATACGCGTGCTGTGCCTAGGCGACATCCGCGTAAACTCACAAAGCAGGACTTCTGCTGACACGAGTAAACACAAAAAGCGCATTTGTAATTTTGCCCGGATTCACCAAAAGACCCGTAAGCCCTGTGTGTGGAAGCGAACCGTGGTGCCCCTGACGAAGAGGCAGACGCTGATGCCGAGTCCGGGTGCTCTCGCAACGCTGCGACACGGGCCGGAGCAGCTGGGACAGACCCGAGCTGCGTGAGGGACGGATGGGGCTTTGGGCAGCCCGGTCCGGTGGGAGGCGCCCCTGCCACGGCAGGCGCTGGGGCTGGGCGGTCTTTGGGGTCCCTCCAACCGCTCCGACCCGCGATCCTCCAGCCACACCCCGCCGCCCGCCCGCCCGCCCGAGGAACCACAACGCCCGGCGCTGAGACGTGTTTCCGCCCTGACACCCGCTGCCGGCCTTCCGCTGGGTCCCCCAGCCCCAACCCCAATCCCAACCCAACCCCAACCCCAACCCCAACCCCAACCCAATCCCAATCCCAATCCCAGCCCCAGCCTCAGCCCCAGCCCCGCGCTCACCATGGCGGCGGCCGCCTGCCCCCGCCGTTCCCTAGCAACCGCGGCCCTGCCCAACGGCCGGAAGCGGAAGCTGAGGGCGGCGGCGGGCGCTGGAGGAGCCGGGCTCGGGGCTGCCGCCGCCGGGCGCGAGGGTAACGGCCGCGGGGGGCGCGGCGGCTGGATCCGGATCCGAATCCGGATCGGGACCGGGACTGGGACTGGGACCGGGACCGGGACCCGTCACCGTCTCGCCGTGACGGCTTCCTGCCCTGGCTTAGCTGGGGGCGGTGGGGCGGAGGCTGCGCTTCTGCTTTCCTCTTTTCCCTTTTTCTACCCCTCGCAACGCAACCCGGGGCCTAGGGAGCTGGCAGGGGCCTGCTGCTCCCTGCCACCATCGCCGTGTCGGGCGGAGGAGTGGCCGGGAGCCGCCGTTTCCTCCTCCTCTCTTGTCCGCCCCGAGCACAGCGCGGATTTCCCTTTTTCCCCTGGTGATTTTAGGCGATCTTTACGTGCTCCTCAAGTTGCGCTTTGGGAGTGTGGTAGTTACAAAGGGTAGGGGGAGGGCTCATTTGGAAAGAGACTGGAAAGGGGAATTTGAGGGGTGGAGGTTGAGCAGCAAGAGCTGGGAGGTCAAGTCTAGCCATTAGTGAAGGAAGAAGCAAATGCTGGAAGCTTCATGGTCTTCTTCTAACTCTTCTGGGTCCTGGAGTGCTTTTTCTGTTTGTTTTTAACTTGTTTTGATGGTGTTCTTCCCCCCCCACCACCACCACCCCCCTTATAAATTACTTACAGCTTTTGGCTCACGATAAAGAGCGTATCAGTGTGCCTGAACTGAATTTTAAAGGTTGTACTAGAAAATAGGGTAACCCAAGATTAACCATCAGTCCTATCTAGCTAAAGATCTTTTTTCCTTCCTTTCCTCTCCTCCTCAGATTCATGTAGTTAAGAAAAACTGAATGCTAAGGAGAAAATGACATCCCTAGAAAAAGGTAGGTGGTTCCCATGATATCTGAACAGACTGAGTTAAAAGTACTTTAACCTGTATTCTGAAAGCTTATTCCCTTTATTTAGCTATTAGGAAATAATTGTGTGGCCTCATTGTTGCAGTGAAAAACAAAGAGCTGCCTGGATAGGGCAGTTAATACGATGGGTTTTCGTAATCTAGTTTTGCATGGAAAACCAAATCTGTCACTTGTCTTTACGCTTGTCTGCCAGTCCTGCTGTGGTCTTTACAACCTGGTGGTACTGATTCAACCAACCTGAAAATTGGGCAATGTAATGGTGCCACTGTGGTATTTTTGAAATTTTGGATAGAGGATGCAGACACGTTACTGCCCAGAGTTTGAGGAGTAACAGCAGTATGTGTAGCTATGTTGTAAGACACTTTCCTGCCTTTACCCATTGTGAGGAAACTTTACTGTAATATTTAACTCAACTGAAAACTTAGTGAACTTAAGTAAAATCAATTTTAGTGACTGTTATGTGTATTTGGGAATCTAGACCAGATTGCAGCCTCACTGGGAGTACTGGGGGCTACTGGTTAGAAATGAAGTGAAACTGACTCATTCACAATTAAAACATATAACAGATAGTACTTAAAGCCTCTTAAACTTCTTATGGCGTTAGTAGCTAGTAGCTGCTTTTTATTGCTTTTAAAATGGGCCTGCTCTCATTCTGTCAAGCTCCCAAAATGTTAAGTTTGCTGTCAGTCTATAGGTAATATTGTCATGATTTTTTTTCCTCACCAGTTCTTGCTCATGTCTACACTTACTTAATCTTGTATGGCAGCAGGGAATTAAGATTAATACAGTTCAGATCAATGATTTTGTCTTAATGAGCAACACACACTTGACTTTTTAGATCCTAACTTGTGCTGCAAAGGACTGTTCTACACATGCAGTGTGAAATTAAAATCTTCACCTTTAGAGTAATGAAGCGAAGAGTTGCAATGAAACCATAACAAAATGAAAGGTGGTAAACTTCTCCTTCCACGTTTTCTGAATTTTAGTTGACTATGCCTCGTCACCCATCCGAGGACCTGGAGATGGCATGGAAACAGAGCAGACGGCTGAATCGGTGGAAGCAAGCACTGGAGCCAACACTACAAACCATCTCATCCACCACAGCCCGCAGAAAAAGACGGTCTCTTCTCTGAGTCCTGGAGTTCTCCAGCTAGGGAAAATACACGCTGATAAATCAGTAGAGATTGAAGCTATCCGTATATTAGTCCCCAAAGCAGCTATCACCCATGTTGTTCCAACTAAAAATGCTAAAGTAGCTAAATCAGTGGGACATAAAGGAGATACGTTCCATCAGTTGGATGGAACTGTAGATCCCAAGAAAGAACAGACAGAGCTGAAAAATGCACTTGAAAAGCTAAAGAATTCAGAAAAGCGGTTGTTACAGGATAAAGAAGGTCTCTCTAATCAGCTTCGTATACAGACAGAGGTAAGAAATAAAAGTTGATTGTTGTTTTTTTTTCCTCACACGTAAATGAGCAGCTCTGGATTATTTAGACAGTTTGTGAATAAAATCAAAGCTAACTGTTGTGACATTGTAGCCTTGAAACAAAAAAAATTCCTTTTGAACTTATCAGCTAAAATACGGAGTAAAAGTGCATCCGAGTACTCCAGTGCTACTTCTGTGTCAGCAGATAAAAATATCAAAGGTGCAAAGCTGGGTGAAACGCTGGAGAGCTGCAGGGAAATGTATCTTTCATGAGAAAAGTCTTTGCTCCTCAATCCAACTGCTAAGTAAAAAATGTCACTATAGAAAGGGGGACTGTAACTTTCAAAAGTAATAAATGGATGTCTTGTCTCATCCTTTGCTATCTTACTGAGTCAGGACTTGAATGCTGCTGAAACTTTCTTTGTTTCTTGTAGCAGACTTTCATTCTTCCTCTTTGAACACTGTTAAAATTTAAGCAAGAAAGTGTTAAACATGTATTAGTCTTAAAAGTTTATGGCTTACTGAAGTGGATTGTGAGGCTTAATATACTCTGCTTTGGGTAGATCCCATGCTGGAAGGAGGAAGGCAACTTATTGTTTGGTATTTGCAGTAAGTTGTGCTGCATTCAGAAAGTAGAAGGTGTTTCAACCTCTGTTGGTAATAATAAGATAGTTTGGTCTAATTCTAGGTGAACCGGGAGCTGAAGAAATTACTTGTTGCTTCTGTTGGGGATGACCTGCAGTATCACTTTGAACGGATGGCTCGTGAGAAAAATCAGCTTATCCTAGAAAACGAAGTCTTGGGCCGGAATATGTCTCAGTTGTCTGAACAACTGGAGCGCATGTCTATACAGTGCGACGTGTGGCGAAGCAAATTCCTAGCGAGCAGGTATTCCCTCTTACAGAACTGTTACAGCAGCATTTTGCTTTAGTCTTTTAATTCACACACCCACTGCAGTGCCTGGGGGTGTTCTTATATATGCAGAGCCACAACAGCTATAAGACACACATTATGAAGTTTCAATCTCTTCAAAGATATAAAGAAAGTAAGCTCCTTGTAAATCTAAATACTTCTGCCTTTCAAAGGTAATAGGGTGGGTCCTAACACCCCTGAAATCTTAACTCCAGTTCTTGTCAACGTAGTAAAACGTGTCCAGTATAGGGTTTAAAAATATCTTCCAGGACAGCTGTCTTGACTCATCTATTTTTTTCCCCCAAGAATCCCCATAAAATCATCAATTCTTGGAGAAGTTGATTTGATAAACTTTTCTTAGAGTGATTCAGGGATCTACTGGGAACAGCAAAGAATGGAAAAGATGGGGGATCTCTTCTTTAAACACTCATTGTGTTACTAAGAACCCTACTGATACTTCTGTAACCCTAAACGAATGGGTAGCAAGAGTCAGGAGCAAATCTTGAGCTGGTCTGAATGTCAACATTTCCTTTGACAATGGATCAGACTTTTGCTAGGTGTAGGCGATTTACCACATCTGCAAATAGTGTCCTATGATTTTAATCTTCTACTGTAGCCATATACAACTCGTTAATTTTAATTGGTGATGCTTAATGCATATTGTGGAAAAGCCTTAGTGCTTCAAAGAGACAGTAACAGAATAGTCTCCTCCATTTAAGTTGCTGGTATTTAGCAGTTTTGTCATAATGAGTGAACGGTAAGTAGCTGTGACGGTACTAGCTAGGCAAGTGTTACTACCCTCATTTAACTTGTTTCTTTAGTATTACAAGTCCCAAGATCAGGGCTGTGAGTCCCTCCTATGAGCATTTTTGACAGTGTGGAGATGTGCTTCAAATGACACCTTTGCTACTGTAATGTTCTAGTTCATTGAAGTCTTGGATTTCTTACTGGTGGCTGTCAAGTGGCATTCTCTTCTCGGTGTGCACAGTATCTCAGGTACTGAAATACCAGCTCGAGGGGTCAGTGCCAAGTCTCATGGCACAGCAAAATACGACAACAGTTTTCTCATTTGTAGCTCTCGCATGCCCATATCCGGAGCGTTTAACGCCTAGGGACTGTCCCTGAGAGAGGCAAAGAAGCGAATGCAGTCTGTAACCATAGCCACCTTACATGTCCTTTGTAATTAGGTTGATACAGGCCCTGTGTGGCAGGGAAGGGAGGGGAACAGCAGCTTAATCCTTAGTTTGAGCTGATTAAATACTGTCTGTCGTAGAGTTAAGGTGACTTTGAAACCGCTCACTTAAGTTACTGATTGGAGATTTCTTTTGCAGGGTTATGGCTGATGAGCTAACAAATACCAGAGCAATTCTTCAGCGTCAAACGCGGGATGCACAGAGTGCAATCCAGGATCTGTTGAGTGAACGGGATCAGTTCCGTCAAGAAATGATTGAGACACAGAAGTATGATTTTTCTAATCCAGACTACCTCTCTGCAAGCTTTCATTTTTCTCAGTTTATTATGGGCTAGAGAAGAATCAAATAGATTTCCTCTGTTCCTGTGGTATTTAAACAACAACAACAAAAAATGCTGATGGATAGTATTGTTGCTTTTCAATCTTGGAACTGAAATAGCCGAAGTAGCATTAATTCTTACTCCAGCATTCCCTGGAGGTGTGAGTTCTCAGGGGTCATATACTGTGGAGCTGATATCTCTCAGATACTGACCTTCTATATTTAATCACTTACTGCCTTGACTTCAAGTCTCCTCTATCTCCTTCCAAAGCGTACAGATTCTTCTACCTGTATTGACTTCTTAATGCTTATCCAGACAGATATCAAATAAGTTTCACTGGTATTAAAATTCTGTATTGGTGATGTGTGGCCATTGAGAACAGCCTCTTTACTTCCATGTTTAAATACTAAACCTTTTTTGGTTGACATTTTGACTTGTGCGGTAAGTTTTGGGAAGAGACGATTCCTCTGAAGCATGCTGTGTGCTGACAGTATGCATTAAAAAAAAAAACACTAATTTTCTGCTTTCTGTGCAGGCTGCTGGAGGAGCTGATGGTTTCTCTTCAGTGGGGGAGACAGCAGACATACTACCCCAGTGCCCAGCCATACACTACAACAGAGCTAGCAACTGTGAACTGTAAGCTAGCCAAAGCTGTAAGCTCACATCTTCTTGGAAATGTTGGAACTAGCAGTCCAAAAAAGACTTCAACAGCTGTGGAGTTTTGCAATACCCCTGCTGAGAAAATGGCTGAAAGGGTAAGAACCCTTCATATATCTCCATCTGTCATCACAGCACTGGGTTGTGTTGCCATAAAGCAAGGCTTTTCTTTCTGTAAACTACTTAATATCTTATTTGAAAGCTACAGCCAAGGAAAACATGCTGAATGGAGCTTTTTGTTAGATATTTAAAAAACAAATCTGAAAGAATAAGCAGAACAACATAATATATGTACTATTTTCTGTTCTGTCCCTAGCACCACAAATGACTGGGTCAAAATTTGTTTAGACTTAGTTTGTCAGGAGAAAGCCAACTGAAAATACTTAGGTTTCTTCTCCCTATCATTTTTTAAACTTAACTCAGGTAGGAATAAATCATAACACTTCAGGAGTAGTTTCTGTTGCCCTAAAAATAGTATTGTCGAAGGTGGGAGGAAACAGAGAGAAGCTTTATCTCTTCCAAGATACGGTTCTACTACAAAAAGCTTGATGTTTAAAATAACAAACTAGACTAACAGTCTAGTCTGGAAGTAGCTGAATAACACTTGAGCAGCAGAAGGCTCACAGTACCTTATTATATATATTGGCCTTGCTTATTTTTGCTCACCTCAGCTAAAAAGAGTTTTGTTATTCTCAATAAAATCATACCTTGAATTTCTGATTGATATTACTAACTCTTAAACAGCACTTAATGCTTTTATATGGAGGGTCTGGATAGATGGATATTTTTTAGTTTTAAATTTGAAATAAAGCTGAAAAGCCCTGCTTTTGGGCAGAAATCCTTTGTAGCTGTCAGAGAATGATAAATTCTATTAACCTTAATAGATATATTTTCATTCTCAGCTTTTCCCTCCTTAGGTTTTACGTGTATTGGATCCAGTTGCCTGTACAGAAACATCAGCAGAAGCTTCCTTTTCTGAGACTTCTCCACCTTCCTTCCTTTCCACAAAGAAGAATATTGGAAGGTTTCACCCTTATACAAGATACGAAGATATAACTTTCAATTGTTGCAATCACTGTCAAGGAGAGCTGATAGCCCTTTAAAAACACAGCAAATGCAACTGCACATGCACTCTTTCTGAAGAATTACACTAGTTGATGTTCAGCAGGCTTCCCTTTTTCCTGTTTCTTTCCACAGGAATGCATTTAAAATTGGAAATCCTGCAGTTTCTGCTTCTCTACCACTTGAAGTCAGGGACTGACAGGACTTCCTTAGCCTGTGGGATACTTCTATTATTTTTCAGTCTGAAAAGCTACTTACTTCCTTCTACAAAGGCAAGACCAAAAATGTTATGCTGGTCCAAGCTGTAGAGCTTAGAGATCCCCGTGATTAGTTGAGGTTTACAGTCTTATTAACAAATCGTAATGAATCTCTCATTAGAGGGAGACAAAAGCATAAGCTAAACCAAAGTAAATGAAGTACTACATATTAAAATAATATAAAAATCAAAAGACAATGGAATATAGTCAGCTCCATGTTTTTTAATATTATTCAAGGTGAGGAATTGTCCTCAAGTCTACGTTTAGCCTTTTAAATTTAGTAATATAAAGGAGTGTGTGCAATGAGTCTTTACAGCTGTAAGCTCTGAAAGAGCATATGCAGTATTACTGCCCTCCTGGTATGGAGAAGGGGAAAAGAACTTGGATGAACTCTTATCTATAATATATAAAAAGGACCTGGCTTTAAATGGATTCTAGAAACTGGGGGGGGTGATATTCTTGTATTTCCACAAAGCTATAATGATGCTTTTTCCATCTATTTCAGCTTCCAGAGCTAAGCTGTTAGGTAGCTGATCCTCAGCAAAGAAAGTTTGATATACCTCCTTTAGTACACAGTGCTGAAACCTGACCTAGCATTAAGAACTCAGTCCTTGCCCAAAGTCTTCCTGGGTGTTGTGGGAGGCTGATGGTAAGCACTAAGTTTGCACAAGGACTAGTAAAAAATATTTTTTTTACTTGTATGATTTTATTTTCTTGATGTTGGTTCAAAGAGATACTCCAGCAGATGATCTGCTGAATCCAAAGAAGCCTATTTAAATTTAAGTTGCAAATGCAGAGGAAAGTTAGGAGGATGCAAATACACATGTTGATTTGTTTTCTCTCCCATGTTTATCATACTTGGTTGTCTAGTTTGGAGAAAGGGTTTCTACAATGGCTGCCTTCACCCAGTTTTTCTTTAAATCTCATACCACGTTCAGAGTATATAAGTTACAAATTCTTGCTGTTTCTGGCCATGCTTTGGGTTGCATGAAGAAAACTACAATAAACTTTCTTTGCTTACTTTAAAGTTACAGTTTTGGATTTAATACAGCTGCATCTTTGACCCTGCATTCCTTTGATTTCATCAGTCACCTCAGCATATTCTCTTGTATCAAGAGTACACAGCACCAAGGTGACACAGTTTATTTCAATACGTTTAGCAAACATGGAAATGGACACAAGGAATCCAGCTTCCTTGATATTAGTAAAGATCATAATACACATTATCTTTAATTTCATGGAGTATAAAACTACTGAATATAAATGCGTCAGCCTGGCTCAAAGAAGTAAGTTTCTGAAAAAATGATGCAAGTTCACATACGTGTTAACCTTCAGTCACCACCTCCTCTGAAATGAAAGTGTCCTCTGGTCTAGCCAGGACAGCTGGTCCACAAACCAGTAGAAAGCAGTAACTCAAAGATTTAAGAAATAGCATTTTCCAACAACACAACAAGTTGTACAGGCATCATCACAAGCAGCAAACAGCAATATTAATCCAGCAAAAATTCACCATTTTACATAATAGCCTGCATCCGGGAATTCATGGTGGAGTTCAGTAATAAAGTGCCTTTTAAAGGGGAGTATGTATTTGCCACCCTTGCAAACAGATCTCACTCTCATTTAGATTTGGTCAAACCAAGAAGATCCCTGAGTTGTACATAAAAGCAGGCTTTTCAACAAAATTCATTACAAATAAATAGCAAAACCATTGTCAATGAAGGGAATTGTTAAACTCGCTTGAAAGCTTTAAAAACACCACAAAGTCAGTAGCTGTAAAGAGCCATAAAAATTAAGAGGGTTGCCCCCAAGAACTCTGTAGTTACCTCTAAATTTTCAACTGTAATGGTCTCTGAAGCGAAAGGATTTAGGCTCTGAACTAATGCAGTGGATGTTCTGCATCTGTTTCGCTCTTCGGGCTTCTAATCTAAGCTGCCTCGCTCGCTCTTTAGCAGCCAGTTCTTCTGCTCGTTTTTCTTCTCTCTTTCTTTTTAGCCATCTGTGGAGAGAGAAACAGGACTGACAGGTAACAACTGAAATTTTTATTTCATCCATTCAAAGGAGGCTGGACCCCATGTAACTAGAGTCACCTGGTGCTGCAGGATAAAGTTGTTAGGGCCAAGTAAAAGCCCATCATTCCCAAACATGAGAGGTACTACACTTTTCTATCCCAGCACTCCTGGTTCTGCATCCACATTCCCTACCCCGTTTTGTTGAACTAAGTCAACTTGCAGACTCAAGAAAAAAAAAATCTCTTTACCAGATAAACTTTCTGCCCGTTTAATAGACTAAATTGGCATAAGACTGCTTTAAAATAGGCAAAAAGGGCTAGGGGAGAAGGATCTCTCTTTTTCAGCAGAAGCAATCCACTAGTTCAGCTCAGGCTCTGACAAATAATTTCACAACAATGAACAAACAACATCAAAGAACTGATGTGTTTTTCCTACAGTATAAACTAATGAGGGTATATTCGCTCAAAAAAAGACTTCAGCATTAAAGATGTACTACAAAATGACAGTCTAAGTTGATACACTACAAAAATTTCAAAATGGATTCCCTAGAAATGTTTCTACTCACTCTTTGAAAGCTCTGTTGCATTCCTCTGTTCTTGGGAAAAAGGCAATTCCCTCTGCCTGCCGTCTCAAAATTTCTATCTGTTTTTCTTTCATGTGTTCTTGGTGCTTTTTTTTAAGCCATAACTTGAAGGCTTCTTCTGGATTCCTACTCCTGTCCTATTTAAATAAAAGACACATATACATGAGATTTATCATTAAATGACCTTTATATTAATCATTTTATTATAATTTTTCAACTCCACTCGCATTTCCCATCCACATTAGGGAAATTATTTTATAAGCAAACAACCATATGCTAATCTGTCACGGAATACACAGATGAGCAAGCATTCAAAGCGGTATGTTTTTAAAAAAATACTAAATTTAGTTTTTCAAGCCTGTTGCTGAAAGACAGAGGAACTTCAGAGTATCTGAATCATCACTGTTGGTCATGCCACATGCATTAACTGCTTGCTAGCAAGTTCTGATGGTAAGGAATATACTTCAAAGGGTTTTCTGGCTTGTTCACTGCTGGGCTCAGTAAAGTCATTCACCTGCTAAAAAAGGGCATCACTGTACCTCCTGTAATTTTATAGCTATTAAGGTCACACATGGAGCTTGTACAGCATAAGCCAGCCTGCCAGGCAGAACCATCCTGAACATGCAAGTCAGTCTAGCTCTTCACTGAAACAATATGACAAAAACATTTCCTATCACTGTGAATTTTCATATGCTTGGCTAAGAACAGGGGCTTCGAATTCGGTTTTCCTATTTAACCAGAGCAGTATGACTCCCAGTCTCACATTAGGGTGATCTTACTTTGCTGTTCAAGTTTTCCAGCTCCTTTGCACGACGAATTCGTTTTTCTTCTTGCACTTGTTCTTTCTTCTTCTGTAACCAGGCTCGAAATACCATCTCATTCTCTCTTCTCTTCTGTTCTTCTTGTTCTTTTTTCCTTTCTTCTTCCTTGTATGAGATTGAGTGAATAAAAATCTTGCTCATTAAGATAATTGTCTTAATCTGCAAAAGCTTCATTGTCAAAATGGATAATAAATGAGCCATTTGAATTATATCTGACGCAAAAATACTGATGGAACAGGAATATTCAGACTACAGCAAGCTGGTACTGTTTTTAGGAAGAAATTAGTCTGAGCACTTCTCCTGTGCATATTAAATCTACCTGTTTTTTGTGATTACCTCCATTTCCATGATACATCCCAACTCATGGACATTTCAGTAGCAACAGGTCATCTGCCTGTAGCAAAATGACATTGCCCAATTAAACTGATTTGAAGCCAATCAGAGCTAATCGATGCATTTTAAATATTAAAGAAACCCTCAGGCTTGATAGACCATTAAACCCTAAAGGATATTTAACTTCTCATGGACTGCTGGCAATACCTTATTAATGAAGTTTTTTTTTTTTTTTCTGGACATGAAGTTGAAATGCATTTATTGATGGAATTATTAATAGCTTAACACTTTTCTCAAATTTAAAAAATTGATTTTTACAAAATTGAAAACACTTCTTGTAATTATTAATCACATTTTAGCTAACAAGTATCTATAAATAGCAGAAATGGTTTCAAACAATGCTTCAGAACAGGACAGTTTATCAGGTTTTAATTCTCTGACACAAAAGCTATAATCCCCATTCATTTCAAAAATCTACTCTTCCTGCGAATAGATGATATTCCTCCCACTTACACACAACTTGCAGACAGCATCCTACAAGCTTACGATTTCTACTTTACTGAAATGAAAAAAAAAAAAGCACCAAAATGAGGCAGCTGGATTCAAATAACGTCAAGAAATGTTTTGTGCCTGTGAAATCCACAGTGTGAGTTCACCTTCACGGATGAAGAAATACAGTACTACGTTCTTACCTTCTTCATGAATTAGCCAATAAAGTAGTGCAGACTACGTTAGCCTAGTAACAGAAGGTTGCCTCCACCACACTAATTGTTTTAAATGTGTGAAGTATGCTGTCAAGAGATCTAGACTTGTGTGTACAAATAAAGCACATCAGTAATGCTCCACACTTCATGCCCCTCATCTCTGACATCAGCAAACTTTTCATACAAAGCAGGCCAGAACTATTTCCAGCTTACTTAGAACATCATGGCACAGAAAAATGATAGGTGCTTCCACGTTCTTTTTATTCAGACCGTGACCTTACATTTAAAGCGCCTGACTAGAACCCTAGAGAAGTATGAATAGTTTGGTTAGAATCCAAACCGCCTATCCTGTCCTGAATGAATATTTATAAATAGTTTCCTGATGCGATCATTATTATCACAGGATGGTTTGGTTTGGAAAGGACCTTAAAGATCATCTTTGTGGCCCTCCTCTGGACTCGTTCTTAACCTGTAACCAACAAGGCATGCCCATTCTGAAGTCTTCCTTCCATTTCAAACACACGTACCCCTTTGTTCATAGATCTCACAGCCACTCTCCTGTTTAAAATCTTATTTTATGACTAAACACTCTCCCATCTGATAATTGCCTATTACATGCTTCATCAGCACCCAAACGTGCACCTGCATTATTGTGGTTAATGCTAGTTTTCTCCACAGACCACACTGCAATGTAGATGTGATACTGTGTACAATGTTCCAGCAAAGAGTGGGCCGGTAATGGAATTTACAGGGAGTCAATAAGCAAAAGATGTAAATAGAATAAACCAAAAAAAAAAAAAAAAAGGCTTATTTATGAAAAACGTATTAAATACTTAATTTCTGCTGTGAACAAGGGATGATCCTATACCACTCCATGTTTTTGGTGGGTTTTGGTGTGTTTTTTTTTTTTTTTTTTTTTTAAATGAAAGGAGTTTTGAGAGATTTCGTACAAACTCCAGAGAATTACTGTTACTATTACTGCCTCTTTTATCATGGAAGAGCAGAGTAAATGCCCTGAACACGTGGCCTTTGTGAAACAGAGGAATGTGATGGTCACTTTGACCTGCTCATTGCCTCTGTATCTTTACCTCTTTCCTCATTTTTTCCTTCCTTTGTTCTAGCTGCTTCCGCAGTTCTTTTTGTCTGGGAGAAAGACAGTAAGTGGAACTTCTCACTGGCACATTTGCAGACTGTGCTCTCGGCGGAGTCTTCCGTTTTCCCAGACCTCTTGCAGCATTGATAGCAGAGTTTGGACGATACTTAGGGTTAGATGGGGGCTTAGGGAAATACACACACTCTTCTCCAGCAGGAGACAAAGAATGTACACCTGGTCTTACAGGAGGTACTTCCTTCATTCGAGAGACAGCGCCAGAAGAACTGGGGTGTGATTTTGGAGACGTACGTTGAGTTTCAATATCAGTGAAAGAAACACTTATTGGGGGCAAAAAGCCCTGGCTTTCAATATCACGTAAACTTAGAAGTTCAAACTTCCCATCTTTTTCCACTAGGATTTTACCATCCTTCTGTTCCTCATTCTTGCCAGCATGTGGTGAAAATGATGGGCTTTCCTGTCCCATGTCATTAGAAATATGCAACCGAGACAGCCTATTTGAGACATCATCTTCTCTCACAAGGTCTGTTTTACAAACTTCAGCATCTTCTGGAGGAGGAACTTCAAGATCCACCAACATATCCTTAAATTTTAACTTCCGTTCTCTATTCTCATTCACAGGAGCCTGATTCTCCAGCAGTTTGTTGGCTTCTTCAATCTTTTCCAAGATGTAACGCTTTATTTCTTCATCCTCTTCCTCATCCAGTTGCTGCTGGTTTTCTAGCTTGGATTCCTGGATAGAGCATTCACTATCCGTATCAGATAGATGATCCCCCTGTTTCATGTCAGACCCTGATACCAAACTTTCTTCATTGTGGGGTTTCACTTTCACATCTGTGCCTGCTTCTGAAAGCTGATCTGGATTTTCTTCCATTTCTTCACTGTCTTCCTCAAAGGTCTCCACAACTTGAACAATTTTTCCTTCAACATGCCCTTCATTTCTTTCAGGATTCTGAAAAAATAAAAATATTTATCTCAAACTGTTCTCCCAACCAAGAACAGTATCAGAGAAACAGAAAAGGAACAGCAAGACAGAAAAGCAGTACTAACTACACTATTTTTAAAAACAGGCTGTCAAACAGAGAATGTCTTAACAAATAGCTTTTTTGGCACTAACATCTCTGCTACGGTTTCTCCATGTTACATCTATACAAAGTTTAACCAACCATGGCTGGAGCAGTAAAGCAATCAGTGACAATATGAAAACAGAACAATGTGTTGCACAAATACTTAAAGGAGCCTGCACTGAAAGCAGAAGTACTTTGTACTGAATATATTATTTTCAATGAACTCTGTATTTTCTGTTTTAAGACAACTATAAGCAAACTAATCAGTTCATTGATTTTTTTTTCACTGTAGTTCCAAGTAACATTAATTCTCAAAATTCAGCAAATGTACCTACACATCTCAAGCTGCACTGAATTTTGTGCTTAGGATTCCAAATATTACTTTTTCACCCTTCTAAATAAGAAAATTATCAATTAATTTAACAAATACCTCTATTTCACCAAGGTTTTCTTTTTCCTCTTCATTAATTAGCCATTCAAGGTCTTTTTCAAAGTCATCCTCATATTCTCCACTTTCTGTTATATCACCCATATTTGCTGGATCACCTTGGTCTTCATTTTCACTCATTTTGGTGATGCCTTAGAGTAATACTACAAAAAAGAAGGAAAACTCGTTTTAAAGCTCCAGTGACAAACAAGCACAGAATGTTGAAATCTCCCATGGCATCCACATCAAACTTGCAAGCAGAATCAACACAACCACGTTAGATAGTGCCACAGCACCTCAGAACTAAGGAGCATTAATGGTTTTACACATTAATGGTTTTGGCCTTTCCAGCTCTGGCTAGCAGGGCAAGATCTGAGTCAAAACAAAACAAAATATACTCAATAACCAGTCGGTCAGGTTGGCTATAGTCAAATTCATGACAAAACTGAGGGTAAGCCACTGTAAGGATGGGATCTGTCAAATGATCTTTTCTCTTTGTACCTGCTGCTGTCTGCTGGAAGTTGCTGCTTCTGTCTCTATCTCACAGGATAAGCCTGCATCATTTACAATACACCACTACACGAACATAGCATAGCGTATGGCAACACAACATGGGATGTAGGAATCAGCTCTGACCCCAGACGGCCCTGGAACTGCAAAACAGTTCTTGCTGTTTGATCCTTCCTGCCTTTCCAGACAATAAGGGTTGCACCTGAACTTCCCAATCTGTAAGCATTTCGTAATGAGTTTTGTAAAAACTCCTCCATCCAGAAGTTGCTACTTAAATTCCTTCAAGGTTTTGAATTCTGGTGAGCATCTTTGAGTTCTCAGTTATTTACTCACACAAACACCAGCTCTGCCTCTTAAAACCCTATGTATCACAACTGACAAGCATTGCTCTTTTAGACCTCAAAATTTAGTCAAGATTTAGCTACAAGAAAAGAATAATAATAAAGCTGGATACTTTTATTGCAAACTTGTTTGTATGCAAACTTTACAAAAGCTCCTCTTTTTGCTTGAACCACATTTTGGTCAATAGAATATGACAACTTTTTGCTCCTCTCACTTCTTTCTAGCCACCACTTGCCAGGAGAATTACTTACTCACACTAGGTTTCTCCAAGTTTAAGTTTTCGAGGCTCGTTCAGACTGCTGACTTGGCTTTCTACACATCTATTTCCATCATGTCTTACCTGCACCTCTTCCCATAAGACAGACAAACCTTTTTGCTTGGAAATGCCCCTTCCTTCACAAACGTCATTGCTTTGGGTGGCAACACGTAACTGGGTTATTAATGGAGGTTACCTTACTCTAGTGCATATTCAGCACAAAAGAACTATCCCTCCTTAACTTCTTTGTAATTACAGTTGTACAGTTATAAAAGCCACAAAGGTGAATTGTGCCTTTAGCAAAACGCATTCATGTCCGTCTCTGCCACTTGACACAAATACTGAAGACATTTCAATTTATGTACGATGTGTATAGTAAAGGGGAGAAGCATGAAATGAGTCTCTGCTATAGCATAAAGTAGTTGTGGCTGAGAAGACATTTTCAGTTTCCTCCAGATGATCCCAAATCAGCTGCTGTTCTATTCTTAATTATGAAGTAAAAACTAAAGTGCTTCAGCTTCATTAGGGACCAAAAGTATTTAGAAAATATAAAGTTGTCACAGAATCACAGACTGGTTTGGGTTGGAAGGGACATTAAAGATCATCGAGATCCAACCCCCTGCCACGGGCAGGGACACCTCCCACCAGCCCAGGCTGCCCAAAGCCCCATCCAGCCTGGCCTTGAGCACCTCCAGGGATGGGGCACCCACAGCTTCTCTGGGCAGCCTGTGCCAGTGCCTCACCACCCTCTGAGTGAAGGATTTCTTCCTCATGTCTAATCGAAACCTCCCCTCTTTCAGTTTAATGCCTTCACCCCTTGTGCTATCAAGGAGCACCTGACACCTATTTCCCTTTTTTCAGGGAGGAAGGGAGCAGAAGGGGCAATGTACCCTGTGCCTGACTCCCGCAGAGCCTCGCAGCCCCTCTACACCGCGGCCCCGTGACACCAAGATGCCGCCCGCCGCGGCCGCCATGAGCTGCCCCCCCCCCCCCCGCAGCTCCGCCGAGCCCGGCGCCGTTGCCATGGCAGCAGCACGGTGCCCGCTCCCCGCCGACGGCGGCCCCCGAGGCCCAAAGTCCGCGGCGGACGCGCGCCCGCGCCGTGTGGCACCGCCCCGTCGCCATGGCGTTATTTATTTTTGGTCATGGCCCCGCTGCTAGCCAGCGGCGTGGTCAGAGGGGGAGCTGCCGGTGTCAAACATCGGAGCTTTTGTTAGTAAAAATAGCGCTACAGCTGCAGGGAGGTGACCTGCTGCATCGCATCACTCTCACAGAACTTCGAAATGCAGTGGGAAAGAAATAATAAAAAATACATTAAAAAAAAAAAAGCCAACCCCAAATAAATGACCTTCTGGGCTGGAGAAGCCAGCAGAGGGACCAGACACAGCAGCCGAGCTGCATGTTGGGGGTGCAGGCACTGAAACGAGCTCCGTGCTGGCTTAATTTACCATGGCACCTGCCTTCGTGGCTTGTGCAGCATGGCGCTGTACCTCCCAGCACCGCATTCAGGGGTATGGCCCCCCACAGGCCTCCTGCCACCACAGGGCTGCAGGAGCACGATGGCTGTGGGCAGAGGGGAGGGAGGTGTCTTGGCTGGCAGCACCAACATGGTGCCCATCACCTCATCCCCAACATGCAGGTGGGCCCCTGTTTTGAAAACAAACAGAAAAAACCCACATCGTTATCTGAGCTGAAAATGACAATCTACAAGTACACCAGAAGGCCAAACACCTCAGGGACAACATGTTCTGTGTCCCAAGGGCTTATGTAAATAAAATAAAACCCAGGCAGAAAACAGCCAGGAGTAAATTTAGCCTGGGCATCGATAGCTCTAAGGGACATGAGGACAGCTACCCTTGCACTCATAGCAGGGGACTAAACCGTGTGAAGGTGGGTCTCAGGAGGTTTCTGAAGGCTTCTGGTGCAGGGGTTTCCTCTAGTCCTATGACATACAGCAAGAAGAGAAATGGGTTTTGACATTGTTTTCAGCAAGTAGGAAAGGCTCCCTGGTATTTACCTCAGATATACATGGCTCCTGCTGTACCTGGAAAAACATCAACCACTGACCCTCACCCAGGGTCACATAGGTATCTCGTACATGAAGATGACACTCTGGAGTTTCAATTTTCCACACTTCACAGACAGGTGGCTTAGACAAGTTCACAGCAGACTAAAATAAAGCTTTGATATTCCTCCCAGTTCTCTTTGTGCTCTGCTTTTATCGTAAGACCATCTTTCATCTTACAAGCCAGTGCTACCACTTTCATTCACAAGAGATGCTTTATTCCACTAATTACGCATCGGTGTGATTGTAAGACAAGAATTAGACCCAGTTGCTGGAATATCAAGCTATAATGCTTAATAATGATATTTAAAGAACTTAAGATATTTTAAAATGATATTTTTGGTTCAATCTAAATGCATGATTGTGTTTATGAACCCATATGTCCTTAAGTTTAGGTTTTCAGGTGTTCCTTTCTGTGGGGGAGCTACACAACATGGTTGTGAAGAAATGCAATGAAAACAATAGCCAAGCAATGCAGTGCTTCAGGGACAGGCCCCAACACGTTGGTTGCTTTTTTCCATGTCACTAATACATCAGATGCCACCTTTAGGGAACAGAGAAAGGCTGCATAACACCTTCAGAGAGCTGTTAAACAAGCATCGTAACACCTTTTATATAGTTTGTAGGAAACAGCTGACACTGTCAAGAGTCACTAGGAATAAGGTCCAGAGCTGCTAGTCCCCTGTCCCTTTCCATAAGGAAAGTCCCTCTTTCCTTCCCAAGTGCTTGGCTACGGTGACACTGATAGAGCAGAAAATGTAATCACATCTGTGCAGAGCCCTCCCCTTCCCCTGAAAGCTCTGCCAGAAGAGCTGGCTGTTTGACACACACAGAGACACAGCACAGCAGAGTAAAACCCTGCAATGCCTGGGCAGGCTCTCAGGGTCAGTGCTAGCCCAGGGTCACCGCAGTGGGGGCTGCCCACTAAACAGCACCCTCCAGCAGGTCTCACCCTGCCTTACGTTTTGGACACAGCAAGCCTCTCTCCCTGACAAGGATCCCGAAGTCCAGAAGCCATGCCACGGACCACCAGCATCACAGCAAGCCCGGCACAGGATGCACAGACTGAGCTGACACTTACCTCCAGCAGCACCTGGCACGAGCTGGAACAGGGAAACAGCCACCGTGTCCCAGGGAGGCACCCCAGCCACGCGTGGTATTTATCTCGTCTCTGTCAAACCGCAGCGTGCACTGTACCACCAAGGCAGGGATTCAGCTCCGTGGCAGCAGCTAGGCGTCTCTTCTCAGCTCTCACTGTATGCAATGGGAGGAGCAAGGGGGATTGCCACGGTTCACGTGGACCTGCTTTGCTCACAGGCAAGAGCAGCTTCAGGATTCTTGTCACAGCACCTTTCAGCAGCACCAGAGACATGCAATGCTTGAATCCACCTTGAAATGTAACACTATACTATCTGAGCTACTAATTACCCTCCTGCTGTATGCAAGCATAGATTTTAATCCCTTGCACAGTCAAGAAGCTCAGGCTGGCATCCCTTTACAGCTAACTCTTGTATTTACCCAGAGGAAGCTGATGAATGAAACTCAGAAGCCTAACATGTTGACAATCCTATCCATCCTGCCTCAGCGATAAGGCTCTCAAAGAAACACTTGCAAGGACTGCATTTTTTCCTAGCACACACCCATTCTCTCCAACCACCCATTTTCTGTTTTTCAACAAGCTCTGCAGAAGGCTTGCTGGCTACAAACTGGCAGCGGATATTCAGAGAGCAGTTTCCCTTCAGCCCAGCCTGTGCTAGCAGGTACAAGCCATCTCTTCCAGAATCACAAGACAGGAAGGGACAGCTTTCTAAACCAGTCAAGTGTGATATGTCAGGATAGGTAATGTATAGGTTTCTTCCTTAGGGCCTCAATTTCATAATTAGGTAGATGTGAATAGAAAGGTCCTCCTGTACAGTAAACCTGCACCTGATTTCCCTTACAGTCACCCTCAGTGATGCTGATGCTTCCTGACCAGGGTTATCCTGCACCAGTGAGTAAGCTTCTCCCCCACTGCACCAGTCTGCACTGGAACTACAGAGTGGAATTTCTGAACTGATTGACAATTAAGGAACCTCAGGGTAAGACACTTGCACAGAGCTCCACAAAACTACACAAAACACTCAACCACTATCTTTAAGACTTAGTTCTCTTTGCCTGGTTTGTCTCAATTTTTCCCTTTGTAACACAGATGCTCAGAACAACCTGCATTAGTCTACTGCAGCAGCAATGTTGTGGATTAGCAAGTTAACAAAAGACAAAAACACTGGCCACACGTATCTTGAAATATTTTTATTTAACAAAAATAGCTATTCAATTGAAACAAGCTGAAGGGGTCCCACCAACAACATCAATATGCTTACAGAATTTCATAGGCATCAATAATTCCACGTACAGTCAGGCTCTACTGACACCTCATCACCACAGCAACAGCATAACATAAGAACAACATCTAGGTGTAGTTTCCATACATTAATAGGCCTGAAAATGTACACAGTGTAGCACGTCACTATTAGAGCTGTCACAATTTCATGACTTTGGTAGAAAAATTGTTATTGCTGTAATTCATTAGTTATTTAAATAGAAGTTGAGAATTAACTGGGTTGTTCCCCTTCAAATATTTATTCTCTGTATGAAAAGTGCAATTAAAATTGAGTTGCTTCTTTCTGTCACTTGATACAAGTGCCATGCATCCATGCCTCATCTCACATCACAGCTGCCATCAAGCCAAGGAACCCAAAGGACAAGGTATGCCCTTACTACAGGACAGCTCGTCAGCTAGCATTTCACAGCTTCAGATTATTTTTTATACAGTAAAGAACAGAATAGAATATATATGTGGTTGGCTTCAAGTTTCCATTTCAGGATAAGGCAGTTAAGTTTACACATGTAAGTATAAATAAAGCCGAGCCCCTAAGACACTTCAGAAGGCAGCCTGCTGACACGGTGAAGCTTTGGGGAGCACACTTCCCTGAGCAGCCAGCCTTAAAGAGCTCCACAGACCCCAGAGAGCACATCCCAAACACGTTAGTCATTCACCTTGTGTCATAAAGGCTGAGGCGCTCAGAATTTATGAGGAAGATCGTATCTGTCCCAGCCAGGAGAGAAAAGCTGTGACGTCTCCATGGCATTAAACAAACCAAGTAATGAAATGAAGCTGCTTCTTCAGGCTGACTGGAATAAGCTCCAACCACCACAGAAAGAGAAGGCATGGAAAGGAAGCACACTGCACAGCACGTTCTCCCTTCCAGTTCTCCCATACTCTTAAAACTACAACCTGCACAGCAACTGGGACAGCTTATAGGCCATGACCACAGTGCACTACAGATATCTGTTGCTGTGCTGGTTTTGATGCCTGAGTACCCAGGTGCCCAAGCCTAGGACAGCTCTGTGCAACTCCTTCCCAGTGCTGATGTAATTTGGAAAAAAAAAATCATTTTAAAAAACAGATATGAGGCAAGTCCCAAACTGCTCAGACTGGACAAAAGAAAATAAAAAAAAACTCTTCT
The DNA here is from genome assembly GCF_964034855.1 of Anser brachyrhynchus. Classification (NCBI taxonomy): domain Eukaryota; kingdom Metazoa; phylum Chordata; class Aves; order Anseriformes; family Anatidae; genus Anser; species Anser brachyrhynchus. The sequence goes on from NC_137694.1 coordinate 96,782,087, forward strand.
CTCCGTAAACACTTTTTTTTTTTTTTTTCAGTGGAAAGAAGAGGTAGAACTAGTGGATAGAGACCAACCAGAAATAAAGGCATTTTAAAAAGGGAAGAAGCAACAGATCAGCAGTCAGCATTTTTCAAGGCCTCAGGTGTTCATTTTGGTAAATACAGTAACTGAAGATGTCTAGTCACTGCAGTTATGATTCTGAGGTTACAAAGAATAGCTTAAAATCCTGCAAGTCACCTTCCTTCTTGGTGCTACACTCAAATCCACCATCCCACTGAGATAGCCCAGGCTCCTGGGATACGAGTCAGTGACTCTTACAACTGCAGGAATCTGCAGACCTAGAGGACAAAGGCAAAGATGCCCAACGGTTCTGCAGATCAATATCCTGCCTACTTGAACTCCCTCTAGGCTTTCCCTAGAGCTTTACAGTCCCTTGGGTGCAGACCTTCACAGCACAAGTAGCACCGCTGGCAGCGAAGTCAGCGCTGTCACAAGTTGCCCCAGGACAGTTAGATTTTTGTGGAGGTAGCATGATCAGCTATGGTGAAACTCTGACAGCAGGGATAGCAGATAAACTGCAGAAATAATACTAAACTAAAAGAAGCATGTGTATATGCAGAAACATAAGCGTATGAGTCCTCAGAACACAGTATCCAGCAAGAGCCATGCTGCAGAGCACTGGCCTAAGGCCACCTCCTCTCCCAGGCCCAGGTCTCTCCACAGAGAGGTCTGTGAGAATGCCCTCACTACAGCAGCATTTTAATGACAAAGAGAGTAGCTGTTTACCATGCAATCAAAGCTGCCTTTTCAAGGACAGTCTCCAGATGCACGGCTTCAGACTAAAGCCTCTCAAGGCTTTCATTTTTTGAGAAAACTTACTGTTCTTCGCTGCACATCCCATATATGCAACAGAAGAACAAAAGGCATTTTAGAAAGAAGATATTTGTTCTTACTTACGTAAGACTTAATACATTTACTTTCTAAAATGTGCTACTAATATAGTATAAATATGGATCAAGTGCCATTAAGGTGACTGCCTTGGGAAGAAAAGGCAGAGATTAAAAACCAGACCTCTATCTTCATATGTAGCCACTGAAGGTCTTCACTTGGTGCACTAATGGCTTTCAGGAGATCTGCTTTGCATCTGCTCTTGTCTTCTGTAAGCTCTAATAATACTGTATATGCCGCTGCCCAAGAACACCAGGGAGATAGCCGCAAAATAAGATGCGTAAATCATGAACTGCAGAGAAGGTGAGAAAGAAGAAGTGGTTAAACAAAACAGTTATCAAATACATAAGAAAGTTAATTCATGAGCTTCCTTCCTCTTCTAATGTGTCAGGAATTAGTGAACATTAGTTGGCAATGCCTTAACCCAGAAACTGGTGGCTGAGAGGCTTTACAGCCTGTTTCACCTTCCTCTCTCCCATCTGTAAAGCTAAAGGGGGCTATCATACCTGGGTGAAGATGTCCAGCCCAAGCCCACTGGCATCCACAACAATCAATGTGAGTAGAGTCTGAAGTGCTAAGGCAATGAAAGTATTGACCCCAAACACCAGGGCGTACCGTTCCACACTGAGATTTGTAGCGATCTGGAACCTGGAAAGAAATGGATGACCAAAAATGTAAGGATGGGGAAGAAGAAGGGAACAAGAATATGAGGAACATCTCTGTAAAAGACAAATATGCAACCTAAGGAGTTACATAGGTTGGTCCAGTATTTTCCACAACTAAGTTAGCTTGCACTGACAGTGTGTTTTGAGAAATAAGCTCATGACAGACTAGCAGAAGATCTGCAGAGACATCTGAAAGGCTGCAAAAACTTGGGAAGGTCTGTGGGTTTCAGTAAGACTGAAACATCCCTGCCTGACGCAGCTACAAATGGCCTTGCCACCCAGAGAAGGCACAACACCCTACAGTCTCAGAAAGCTGTTGGCAGTCCCTAAGCATCAGCCTACGGCAGTGTGGTCCATAACCTCCTGCATCCTTCTGATCACAACTCCCTTTGCAGTTACCAGCTTCAACATCTCCCCTCAGACTGTGCCTGGGCTGTCATGTAGCACTGAGTATGTGTGGTTGAAAAACAGCTGTGTTTTCCTTCTCAAAGACAGGAGTTACATTGACATTTTCCTCCATGCAAGTTAGCAAAAATTGACCCCACAATGTAGATAAAGCATTGTCCTCTCCTTATCTGCTAACACTTCAATCCAGCCACGTTTACAAAAAAAAGCAGCGCTATCTAATATTTAGAAATAGTCACATTAGTGTCATACGACTTCTGAGCCTGGGTGGGCTGCCAGCCAAATACACATCTCCGTGCCTCTGTTTCCAACCTGAGTCAGAACACAAACCCTTGTAAACAGACTTCCAGACTCCTGGCGGGTGAGACCCTGCTTACGTGGACAACAGGCCAGCTTTCCAAACAGCTGTAATCTCAAGAGCAATTTACAGTAAAAAATACTCACGTTGCTATTGTGATTAGCAGCATGTAGATAATTCTGAAGACAACATACGATGCATAGCACACCCAGATGTTGTGAACAGTGTCCATGATGTATACAGCAGCAGCAATAAGAAAGGAGAAGAGGGCAAGTGCCACTTCACCCCACATTGCCCAGGATGTTTTTATATGGCCCACAACAAACACTGCAACAGCTCCTGTGAGGGGGAAAACAAGCATAACTGTCAGTTATTGCAATTCAAGTAATTTGGACACTACAGATTAGGAGCTGTATGGCCTCTGTTAGAGAATCATTAACGACGTGAATGCTATTAATGTGCACACCTTAGGAGCTCTCCTTCCTAACCTCCCCCTTACCTGGAACTGTGCTGTAAGTTCCCATTCATATTTCTGGGAACAACAGCAACAAAAACAGGTCAGTGGCGACCCCTCCTGAAATCTTCTCCCCAGCTTCGTAAGTACAATAGCCCCATGACTCATACCACTGCTGCTGACTATAGAGGTGTTGTCAGCTGGGCAGAGAAATGCAAACCCTGCTTCACAAAAGCACCCAGTTAATGATTTCGTGGTGCCTTAGGGTCTACATTCACTGCAGGTGGGGACACAAAGACACTATCCACTTTAATACACAGCTGTTACAGCTCTCACTCAGGAAGCAGGAAAACCTGTGTTTACTGTCATCTTCACACTGGGCTGTAACAGTAAGAGCATGAGTTCAAAACCCCATCTACCAGAATGAAGCTTCATTGAAAGCTACTGGGGCTGTAAATAAAAAAAAAAAAAAAGTCTTTCACCACTAACTGCATGAACAACCCTTTACAATCAGAACAGGTTGGTAGCTCCTGCTGGATTTTAGAAAGGTGGGGTTGGGAGGAGAAGACAGATCACACGGTGAGTGGCATGAATTGTGATGCACGTTTCAAGCAGAAGACAAGGTCCATTTCATGCACTATTGCAGCTCTAACTTCTGAGAAACCAAAATACATATTACAAGTAAATTCCTGTGCAAAGTAGGCTTTGTTTTGCAATCAAGCCACAGAGCAACCGATAGCATAAGGATGCTGCCACATACAGCAAACAGCATGCTGACAAAGGGAGGTTCACTGGAGATCTCTGAAAAACAGGATTGTATTCAGCATTTGACCACTGTACAGAAGTGCCACCCGGCAGCATTTATGCTTTGTAGCCCTTGGCTGGCCTGCTTTCTTAGAAACCCTTCAAGCACACGAAGGTTTTTTGTGTACCATCAGTGTACCAGCCTGCAATCCTGTCAGATCTCACAACAACCTTGCAGACTAGTGCAGGTAGCTCTGACAAGGACAAAAAAAATTTATTCCCTCCCCCTCAACTCCTCTTCCCAGTGCCTGCCATGACATTACCAGACTGACATTTTGTGGTCTTTGGAAGCCTGGATCCCCTAGCAGCAAAACCCTGAGATGCAAAAAGAAGGTAGGTCCTAGAGCCTTCTTTCTACTGTCTCAGACATTCTGAAACCTGGGGAGAGAGATTCTACATCTCACTCTGGGGATTTAGTGGCAACTCCAAGTCATACTCCCCATATGGCTCAACGTTACACCAGCCCGACACCTAATTATGAAAACATATAATCCGTGTGCTGCAGTTAGATACCTACAGCTGATTCAGTGGTTCCCATCCCAGTCTGATGAAGGAATGCCACAGTCCCAAGAAGCTGCAGGGATACAGCTACACAGTCAGTTGACCTCACTACGGAGCATAATATTTCTCTTGCCCAGGACAGGAAGCTGACAGCCACGTGAGTCACCATGCTCTACTCAAACCCTTCTAGCAGACACCACGGCTACAGGCAGGGATGGCAACAGCATCTTTTATGAAGGTTACCAGACATTGCTCATAACAGATCACAGAATGACCAAGAGCAAGGACAATGGCAGATGGGATCTGGGATACACCAGGAAAGGGACTTCCAAAACAGTAAGAAAAGTAACGAGCATTCATGTTCTTCTACAGATCTGAGGACTACAGCTGCACTCAGATTTATTCAAGGAGTCATCCATCTTCAAAAAGAATGCAACTCAAACCAGATTTGGTGCAAAGAGGGGCCTGTAAGATGACAGTAAATGAAGAACGTAAATTTACTTAAGAATGAGTAGAGAAGGTTGGTTTCACTGGGTGCTCTTTCTCTACAGATCACTTCTAGTCCTGTTATATTTTTAAGGCTTTTTGTTGAGATTACTTCACTAAACTTCATTTGTTCCAAGTAATGAATCTGTCAAGCAGAAGGATTTTTCTGTTTTCTTTTGAGCAGTTCAGGGACAGAAGCTAATTCACTTTCAGAAGACTTCACCCAATATAATTCAACCATTTACAGAAAAGACAATAGAGGAAAAATCAAAGTTTGTTTTGTGGGAAAACAAAAGTTTCAGTTTTGCTGGAGTTAAGTGCCAACAACCTTTCCTTCCAATAGGACCACTGTTCACAGGATTTGAAAAGGACCTTGATATCACAGATGCTCATAACAAGCTTTGAAGAATATTTCCTCACTTTTTTTCCCCAATCTGTCCACATCTGGCCATGCTATGATCCCTTAACATAATAAATTCACATGCTTGGTAAAGACTTCTCAGAACCTAACAGCTGCCCTCTGAAGAGTCCCTGCTTTACAGAGCATGCTCCAGTTGAAGTAAGAGCATCTTCTGTGTAGCGGTGACCTGTGATTTCTGCACCCACAAACTGACTGGTGTCTTCTTTTGCTTGATACAAATTCTTCTGCTTCCTGGGGCCAAGGCAGGATGGTAGAGGAAGCTGAATCAAACAAGAATTAAAAGAGCCACAACATCATGCTGTGATAGCATATGACCACATGCTATTTAAGTGCACTCCAAAGATGACGATTCTTAAGGATCTGACCATTAAATAAAGGTGGTGACAGGTTCAAACCCAGTTAACAATGGGTGCTAGTCCAGCTACTAGAGCTATAAATGAGTCTCAACTTCCCGCTGAACTCCAAGAGGGGTCTGAGCATGCCAAAGACGAGCTCCAGGCCTTGCTTGTTTGGATACCTTGGTTTCTTCTGCCCCACGAAGGTGAAGTTCACAGCACATGGAGGAACAATGACTCCATCAAAGAAAAGGAACATAGTAGAGCAACACCTAGAGAGCCTCTGCAAGGATACGTTAGCGATATTAAAAGAAGTATTGTCCTAGTTCTGGTAATGAAACAGCATTAATAACTTGTTAAACAATTTCTTTTTGTTGACAGACCCACCTGGCCCTTTCAAGTCAAGTGACTTCTTTCATCTTAATAGCCTTTCTGCTTAACGCTGCTGAAATGACTACACAGTGGCTCACACATGCTCGCGCGTGTACAGGAAACTTTCATGTGCTCCCTATGCTGCCAGAGAAAAAGCAATGAATGCACAGGACCCTTAGCTGGGCTTTGAGTGGTTAAAACAAGCAAAACCCCAACTGTTTCAGGGCTGCAGCTACAGTGACAGCCAGGAAGAGTCAATCACACACCTGGAGCCTTTTTGACAAATCATTCAGGACAACTGACTTGGGAGGTTCCTTTAAACACCTACGCACTGGATTACAAGAACCAGGGCTGCATGCAACAGCAAACTCTACACTGAGTGTGACACCACGCGTGTCATGGAAGACTCATCCCAAGTGCAGAGATTCCCTTGCCTGCATGTGTGGGGAAACCTAAGACACTTCCAAATCACGCTCTGGTGACCCTGAGGGACACAGGGCATTTCTCCCAGCAGAGCAGGAGCTACATCAGCAGCTTACCTAGCAGCGTTGAGGCCGCCTCCACGCCACCATTGTAGATTTCTGTGCTGTGAGAAGGCAGCACCATCTCCCACAGGCCCTGAACGTAGTTGATGACCTGGAAGTAGCCACAAGTGGACAGTGCCCACCACACTGACCAGCACAGCATGGTCCAAGAGGAATAGCACTGCAGGAGGTCCCGCCAGAGATCCTTGAGCACCTTCACGATGTCTACTTTCTGCTCCTGCATAAAGGGGAGGGAGGGGGAGAGAAATGTTAGTCTCCGTTTACGAATACTGCACACCATTCTACAATACGGAAAGGAAGGGGTCGGTCTCAAGCATCCTCTCCACCTCCAGCTCTCTCACACAGAGCAGTAGCTGCTGGTTGTTAGAAGGGCCATGAGAGGTACCAGAGAGAAGAGGCATAGGCCCATATTTATTTTGGACAAACGGGTTTGGAAGCCAGTTACTCGAATCACAGGAAGAAGCATCACTGACATTTGTTAAGCCCTGATCCAAATTCAGTCAAACCAGTTAGCATGGAGAGCATGCAAGTGACCAGATGAGGGTACTTCTCCCTCATAATAAGTCAATTTTCCCTAGCACTAGCATTCAGGAATGAATTATTCAAAGGAGCAATATCATTCCACTACTCTACCCCTGTTAATGTTCACCAAGGCTCTTAGAGAGGTATTGCCTGGGGATCTGCAGAGAAATGAAAGCTCCTTCCATCAGACCCTGTCACAAACGGCAGCTCTCATTTATACAAGTGCTTTGACGATTCAGTGAGACAGAAATGAACCTCTCTTCCAGATCTTTCTAGAAAGAGCACAAAAAAGGGGGGCATACCCACAAAATGGTTTGAAAAATTTTGAAAGTAGGTCAGTCTTAGCAAGAAGGGATGGTGACAAATGAAAATTGCCTTTTACATACAGGCTATTAGACTGATGTTCCTAACCACTTTACACCAGATCAGCAGAGGAAACGAAGAGGTCTTCACTTTGTAGACAGAGCTGCTAATTATGTTTGTTGTGTGCACACGCTCTTTGTAGACAAGCAAGACCCTTCTCACATGAGCCCAAACAGCAGTTACTTCATGTGGGTCTTGACAGAGCTCCTGAGCCCATCCAGCTTCTATAGCTTAAAATCCCTGCGGGATAACATAGAGCTGTCACAGGACTGAGCTACTGCACACTGAGCCACTACACAGCCAGTTTTGGAGCAGCTTCCCCATCAGCAGCAGCTTCGTGCTCTTGGCAGCATGACCTTGACCCAGGGGAATCACTCACCCTGTGCCCTGGAAAGAATATTCTCCTCAAGCAATAAAACTTGTTTTAAGGCATTGCTGCTCAAACTCCTAACAAAGACCGCAGCCTCACTCCATCCTTAACTCCCTTTCTCCACCCCTCAAAGTGTCACCGGTTTCTGAGGATCTTTATTAAATACCACACGGCCCCTTTGGTGCTTTGCCAGAGGCAAAATGCTTGCTCTGCGTGCAGATACTACTTCTGCAAAGCCCAACAGAATGACTTGGAAGGAGGTCAGCTCACAGCAAGCCAGCGTTAGCCAGACATCTCCCACGCAGAAGGCTTCGCATGAAGCACGAGTTCAGGTGCAGAAAAACAGGGAAGGTAACTGCCACACATGCTGCAAGCACTGATTCAGCAAGCTCGGTGCAAGCAGGTGCCTGGTAAGCCAGAAGGGCCCATCAGCCCTCCTATCGCTTGGCAATGGTTCAGTTCAATTATTTGTACAGCCTCTAATGCACGTTCATGAAACGCAGTTGCCATTACCTTCGTTAAGGCTACAGACACCAGTGCTTCTCAGCTTTCAGCACCTGGTGTGACCACCACCAGGTAGTTACACTAAAGCACACGTACCTCCCTCCCCCTGCATCCCCCCCTTTCAGCATTAATTTTGAAGCAGCTTTGCCCCTTGCTCTGGGAGAAAGATAAACAGAAGGGGAAGATAAGCAATATGCATCCCTTCACCGTTACTGGCACGGTGGTGGGGGGTTGGAACTAGAGGATCTTTAAGGTCCCTCCCAATCTGAGCCACTCTGCGATTAACAAATACCGTTCAGCATACAAGTTTGCACGGTTAAAGACTTTTTTTTTTTTTTTTGCTTTTAATCACCTCAGCAAAGCCACTCCTGCCCTAAAACCAGAAAATCTGCAGAAGCACATACACGCTAGCTCTCAGGTGGCCACACTGCTCCCTCCCTGGTGCCAGCACCAGGAGGACAAGGCAGGAAAGCACCCTTCAGGTGCTGGTACCTGGGGACAGCATGGAGCAAGAGACCAGAGCGAAAGGCCCTCAGGACCAGCCTCGTGTGTTCAGGCAGCCCCCCGCTGCTGTGCCACTTTGTCCTGGCACATTCTCCTTGCTTCCCACCGGATGACAAAGCAAAATAAAGACCGGCCCCCTTTAAAAATATATATTCTTTTTTTTTTTTAAAACACCTTGCCATCTCAGCAATTGGGTCTCGGCAGACTGTGCTGGATGGGGCAGGATCAGGTCCCTGGAATGTTAATGCCTTTAATTCCCAGTGGCAGCTGAAGGAAGCTGAAAGCAGCCTGGGACACTGCCCCCTCGACCCAGCCAAAGCACAGAGCCCTCCTCTGCTCCCCCCGTGTCAGTGAGCAAATCCCGGCTCTGACACACGCAGCAGCAGCACAGATGCTCTCTTCACCCACCTTAAGAAAAAAATTACCCCAGCTCCTCATTCCTCTCAATCCAGGGACAGTGCACCTGGCCCCACACAAAGTGCCGGCACCTGCAGTAGGCTGCTCTCTGTGCAATTGGTCGTCTGTAATGAACGGCCCCAGGACAGCTAGCAGCCCTCTGGGGACTTTTGCTAGAGGTTACATAGCCCAGAGTGCTTGGCATAACCTGTGGTGTGCTCATGGGATACTCTGAAGTTTTACCAAAAGTATCTCCTGCAATTTACCCGTACCCTGTGCCCCTGTAGGTAACCAACGCCAGTTGTTAGCGCTCTCCAGAACTGCTGCTGTTTCCTCCCCAGACTACTGTCCTTCCAGCACTGTAAGTAAAAATCCAATTGCTACACATCTTCTTACTACACAGCTTACACAACAACTGAAGGAACGAATGTTTTCAAGATGTGGATATTGGAAGAATGGCTTTTTTCCCTGCAAGTCACAGACACACCCAGAATTTGGACAAGCACAGAATTTTTAGTGCCCTGAGATTCTTCTGGCATTGTACAGTTGAGCAGCAATTTGATACCCAGAGAGTTTTAACCAAAGCCTTGTGAGGCACGCAGAACGACTTCAGCAAAACCAAGGAGCAGCCTACCATGCTCTATCAAAGAAAGGAAATCACAAGGAGATTTTCCTGTATAATAAATAAGGAAGTTGGATAAGTAAAGGGATGCTTTTTGCTATTGGATATTGCATCTCTACTGCTGTGTGCACGCACGTACACATACACCTATGCATGCATGACAACCACAAGTGTTGCATCCTCTTCTGAAGTACACCCAGGGCACAACTCACCTGTTTCTCTGCTGCACTCCCCTCCACGTTTAAGGGAATTTTAGTCTCATCCTCCCAGCCAGGCGTCCTCTGCACGCTGGGCTGATCTTGGACAGCTGATCCGTTTTTACAGTCCATGACCTTCATCTCCAAGCTGAATGGTTGACTGGAGACATGGTGAAAAAAAAGGCTTTTCTGTGGCATCGGCAGGAACCAGGCTGTGCCGAAGGCAATGGATATGGAGGTTAAGGAGATGACGTTCAGGCTGAAGAGGGACCACCCCGCCACAGACACGAGGACCTGCCCGGACACCGAGCCTACCGTGTAGCCCACCAGGGTGGCGCTGCGGCAGTAGCTGGTGACCTTCTGGTACAGGTCAACGTCGACAATGCTGTAGATATAGGAGTAGTAGGCAACATCGGTGGCGGTCCCCATCCCGTAGAAGAACTCGAGGAACTGGATGGCCCGCAGCCCCTGGGCGTAGAGCAGCATGAACCAGGTGATGATGAGGCTCAGGCCCTGCAGCAGCACCACGGGCTTGTAGCGGAGGTAGTCGGTGGCCAGGAACACGGGGAAGAGCAGCGCCAGGTAGGAGTACGTCCACACCGGGTAGACCTCGTTGAACACCTGCCGGGGGAAAGAAGAGGCGGCGGTAAGACGCATCGCCACCGCGCCGCGAGGAAACCCGAGCCGCGGCCACGCAGTACCTGGGTCTTGGAGAGGTTTTTGTGCTGCCCCAGCAGGTACCGGGTGAGGAAGGGCTCGGAGGGCCGCACGCTGCAGAAGAAGCCGTAGGCGCACAGCAGCGCCGTGGGCAGCGCCCAGCAGCAGCCGGGGCCGCCAGGCCGGGCTCCCCGCGGCCCCGCCATGCCGGGCAGGGAGCGCCGTGCGGCCGCCCGCTGTCCCCGCCGCCCCCGTCCGCGGTCACCTCCCGCCGCCGCCACCCCCTCAGGGCGCGCCTCCGCGCCGCCGCTCTTCAAGCCCATTCGCCGCCGGGAGGGGGGCGTGCCCGCGCGCCGGCTTCTGATTGGGCGCGGCCGCCTCCCCCCAGGAAAGCCGGCCAATGGGGAGAGGAGAGCGGGGCGGAGCCGTGGCGGGAGAAAAGCACGTGTGCGCCGGGCGGGGGCGGGGCTGCTCCGCTGGAGGGGGCGAGCGGGCGGGGGGAGCGCCCTGGGAAAGGGGCCGGGGGGGGGGGGGGGTTCCTCTGGCCTCTAAAGTTCCCCGTCTCGCCCTTCCGCCGAGGGTAGGCACGAGATTTTCCTAGAAAACATCTCTGCGAAGAGCCTTTACCTGCTGTGCCGGTCCTTCCTTGCCTGGCCCAGGCTCCTTCAATTGCTGTGAGAGAGGGAGTTAAGGGAATCGTAGTAGACAGGGTGCTGACTAATGAATACCTAGATTATTGTATTAAAAATAGATGTTGCTTAATGTCTTTGCTTGCTACTGTGCAAATTAACCGAAACAAGAAGTCTCGGGGCCCCTCACAAAGGATGGTTCCTGACAAAAACGGGGAACCTGTCTCAAGAACCGTCTGAGACCGACCCTGTGGTTTGGACAAGAGCCATGGAGCAGCTGAGTCTGCACAAAGACAAGAGGTCAGCTAGCAGTGATGAAGAAGAGCTATCAGCCTTCATTCCCACAACCCCCGGTGACCACCACCAGGAGACACTGCGCAAGCGCAGACGGGAGGAGTTTATGGAAATGACTCCTTGGAACTAATTTTAACATGAAGCAGGGATACGTCATGCATATGTGTAGGCACATGGGGAAACTTCATGCGCATGTAACTACTGCATATAACCAAGGCAAGCTGCCACGTTGGGGTGCGCACAACTTTGGTGGGACTACCCCCAGTACTGCCCAGCGCTGAATAAACATACCTTCTTTACAATCTTACTGATTGTGGAGTCCGTTTTCCGCATGTCACTAAAGCTTCATTCACCCAGGACTACAGTCCTCCTCCAATCTATTGGCTGTACTGCTATTCACTCTACCCCATGTTACCCCTTACTACCCCCTACTAGCCAACTCCTTCACCTCTGTTCTGCCTCCCTTTGATCTCCACTATGATGCTACCACTGCTATGGCTTCCTACTCTGTACCGACAGTTTGTTCTCCAAACTGGTTGATGCTTTAGAAAGTTCATGTAAGGGGTCAGGCCTCCTACTTCTGCAATTGCATATCCAGCCTCCTAGCTGGGGACAGCGCGTGAGGATGCAAGATGAAAGCCCTTAGAAGGCATCTGACTATGCACAGGTGGGCAAGCAAGAACGGGTTCTTCTCAAACCCAGAGCAGATTCCTTTAATTGCAGGATTTTATTCCTATCTCCATCATTATAGCTGAACACATGTAGCTACAAAAGGTTCTAGGTTAATGAGATTACTCAGCCGTGTAAAACTCAGCTAACCATTTTAAACATTTTGGTCCTGTATCATCTGGCATCAGTGGCTTGTCTGGGTCCTGCAAAATTTCCTTTCATTTGCCCTCAGGCCATTTCCTCTCAGTAGTTTCATGCCTTCTTTTGTTTGCAGATTTGTTAGAAAGAAAAGGAAGAAAGAAAAGATGACAATTGCCACTTCACTGTACTTTAGCTTGAAGCAGAACTCTAAACAGAACAAATCAGGTCTTGCTAATACTGGTCTCCACCCCAGCCATTTGCAAGGAACTGCTGATCTCATAAAATAGCATGGTTAGGGTGAAATGAGACAAAATAATGACTGATAAACAAGTTGTTGTGGGAAAGAGAACAGAAATGTATGGTTCCCTCTCACTTATCTCCTAGCATCCCCTCTGTACTGCTGGCATGTGGCTGAGCAGCAGGTAAGTAAAGCCTGTAGCCTGCTAGAATGAGGTGCTGGGCATCCGCTTACTGACCTGGGTCATCGCTTGGTGCCAAGCAGGGGCAGGGGAAGGAGTGAAACCTCGGAGTTCCCATGGCACGTCCTGCCTAGGGGCAGCAGCTTCCAGGCTGCTCAGAGGATCTGATGGGTGGCCTCTGTCCTTTCCAAAATAGCAATCCCTAGAGTAGTTCCACTGCAGCTCGACATGTTTACTCGAAGCGATACAGACCGTAGTCAGGGAACCTAGATTTGTCCTCCAAAAGCTGCACAAGAAAAAAAACAGCAAAGTTCTGACTGAAGTACACTGGGTTTTCCCAGGGTTTCTTTTGTTCTCTGAAGCACACGCCTTATTTTGTTTTCACAGAACACTTTCATCCTTTGGAAACAAGCCAAAATTATATTCCCGGGATTTTTACTTTCTTCCTTCCCCAATCTTCCTCCCTATTTTCTCTTGCCATCCCCCCACTCTACTAGGAAAAGTAAAGTCAAAGGCATTTGGCTAGTAGACAAAAAAATTCAAAACCTTTTTTTTTTTTCCCAAGATGGAAAGCATTAGCTATGAAAAGTAGGATTTCTCACACTTTCTCCCCTTAATCTTGCCTGCTCCCCACCTCTCTCAACAAGCATACACCTTTTTCAGTAGAAAAAAGGAGTAATAGAAAGTTTAAAAATAAAGAAAAAAAGAATAGAGGGGAAACTCCTACCTTTTAACTTTTTTTTTTTTTAATTCCAAACCCAAAATAACCTTATGTTAGTACTAGAAAATAATTTGGTTTGTTCCAAAGCTATGTGTTTTTTCATCTCTAGCTTCCTAATCAGATAATATGAAGAATGTTTTGAAAATGACTACCTTCCACAGAGGATGAAACCATTTTCCAGAGAAAAGCACCCTCTTATTGGAAAAATGTGACCGGTTTGAGCAATCACTCAAAATTTTAATAGAAAGCAAAGCCATAAGGTATCCATTTAAAACTTGTGTCTAATCTTGGATACATTAATGCAATTTGCATTAAAATGAATGCCAGTTGGGTAGCAGTAAGCAGGCCCTTATCTTCAGCTGGCCTACAAAGAAGCCCAAGCAAGTGTAATGGAGGAAATGTGAACTTCTGAGAATCCCACCGCAACCTGGTGGCTGCAGGCTTCAGGTCAGTGCCCACTGCCTCAGAGGGCCTTCTCTGCTGGATTCATCTGGATACAGATCTATTGTACCTCACCCGGTCACTCCTTTGGTGGTAACTTCTGTGTTGTGCTACCTCACCACCCAGAACGGCCTTCAGAGTGTAAGGGTTTCCTCAAACAACCTCTTCACGAGGAGCCTCACCTTCGTTTAACATAGGCAGTAGCATGCTAGAAGGCTCTTTGGCTGGCTAGGGGACCTGCCCGCTCTTCTTCCTGCTCCTCTGTTGCACAAGGGAAGCTTGAAATCCGTCTGTACTTGCCCCAAGAACTCTTCAGATTCTCAGACCAATCTCTGAAATTGCTGTTGGCACTTTGGAAGAAAAGAGTAACACCAAGCCCTTCAGCATGGCACTGTTGCTGCTTTCCTTATTGCTAAGGACTAAGAATTCTTTTTGTTTTAATCTAGGGTGGAATCACCCTTAGGGGATGCTTGATTAGGCACGAGATCCAAGCAACTCATCTAAATGCACAGTACAGTCTGAGACTCAAAAACGTTTTAAGGTCACATCTTACGTGCACCATAAACTCTGATTAAGTTTCACACAGAAATGCACCAGAGGGGAGCACTGTTAACCAGTTCTGGCCTGTATTTTATTATGGAGGATTTTATAAAATGTACGCATGAGAAAAGTTCTCTTAAATTCTTGCCAAGCTGTTTGGAGAAAAGCTTCTGTAAGTTAAAAACTTTACGCGCTCTTGTGAAGCCAGTAGGTGAAAGCACTAAGATGGTGCAAGTAACTTGGAAACTCACCAAAAGCAGGCAGTAAACCAGATTTTTTTCCATGCTGCACATGGACGTAACTCTGAGAAAAGGCAGGAACTAATTTCTGTGCTTTTATAATTTTGTCTGATTAATTAATTTGAGGAATTAGACTTTATTAACTATCATGTATGATGGAATGCAACAGCAGTGTGAACAGAAAAAACAACAACAACAAAAATATTTCTGAAATGATTAGTTTACAACAAGGCCTATAGAGTGTAGCTACCTATAAGAACAGAAGATTGGTTGCAACTTTGAAGGCCCATCTCTTCTAGATCCCCCTGGCTGATCCTTTGATTTGGGGTCTCTCAACAGGAGACTTCCAGAAATTAAACAGTCATGAAGGGCTAATTTAAAAGCTTTGCCATTGATTACTTTACTCAGATGCCTTATTTCCTGTTTTTTCATAAGCTCCTAGGGTTTGTTAATTCCAAACATTTAAGATGTCACATTTTCAGTAAATATGCACCCCAATTCAAGAGAATAGGCCTGTCCTCCAAGCACAGGGCATGTGTTTCCCTGGGATCAAAAACAATGGAACAAAATAATTTAATTGGAGGGAAGAACATAGTGTTTTCCCATGTCAGGACCTCAAGCAGTAAATTCCTGTTGTTAAAAAAAAATTAAGAAAGACAACAAAATTGACTCATCTCCATGATCCCCTCCTCTTTTAGAATTCTTTCCCCTCTTTAAAAAATAAGGATGCACAAATTTTGCTTGGATATTCTTCCAATGCCACAGCCATTTTTGGAGCCATTCTGGCTTTTGAGAGCAGGAAATCTCTTGGGGGTACCTTGTAATTTTGTATTTTACAGAGGTAAAGTGAGCGTCAATAGTCGTCGTCATCACTGTATTGCTACCATCTGATCAATTGCTCTTGAACTGTAAGAAAAGGTCCCTCGCTAAAGGAATGCAACAGCTCTTCTCTGTAGCATGAACCAATGTCAAATATTTTCTGCTTCTACTTTACTACAACACAGTCTGGACGTCCAAGAGTCCAAGACATTTTAATACTCTAGTTCCATGCAAATTCATATTATTATTATTATTTTTACTATTATTGAAATGTCTCTGCTTTTTACCTGTAGTTCATGACTTATTGTCCACATTGTTCCTCCATGTATCCCCTTCAGTGCTGTCTTCATCACCTCTAGTTTCACACTTGCTGGGTCTTTTGTTCAACAAGAGTGGTAAGCCAAGCATACCCTGAAAACTGTGCAAGGGGGAAGAAACAGCAGCACTGCAGTTTACTGGAACACAGCTGACAGAGAAGCCAGTACAAAATCCAAGCTGTGGAGACCTGCAGAAGCCTTAGGACACACAGCAGCCACCTCTGCAAAGTATAGGAGCTGTTAGGAGGCAGGTGGCTACCTAAAGCCTCTGGCAGAAGCTTTATCCGCTGGACACTATGGCACCCGGTGCATTTGACACAGTGCAGGCTGAAGCACATGGCCACTGGAAATAAGACATTTATGGCTGAAGGACTTGTTTGTGGAATCACTTGCCATGGGTTATCAGATTAACCCTTAGTCTAAGATGGATCACGTTGTACAGCATTATGCATTTCCATTATGGGCAGAACATTTTTGAAATGTTTTTCGGTTGGCTACTGGGAAAAAAAACAACGGAAAAGTCACTTAAGTCTGCTACAGATGGGGACACTGATGTACAAATTTTCCTGATAAGTGCCTAAAGAGGGCTGTTATAAAGAACAGCAAACAGTGGATCAAATAGAGTTAGAAGAAACAAACCCAGTACTTTTTTAAAATAAAAAAGCACAAGGATCAGACTGAATTAGCTTGTGCCTCTGGACATACCTAGTTGCCAGTGGGCTTAGCATAGCATTTGTCCCACTAGGAGAGGTGTTACAGATGTTCCCAGGAACACTGGGAACGATTCCGTGGCCCATTTTGGAGGGTGCTATACAAACTTCCAAGACAATGGAGTCTCTACCCAGAGGAGGTTATTGTAATTAAAGCATGATGCAAGTACTGGGTGTAACAAACAAGTGCAGAATAGGGCACAGTAATGATAGGAAAGTGTGGGTGGATGAACTGGGTGGATGCTATATAACTAACATGAATAAACATAACAAAGTAAAGGAGTGAGAGCAAGAAGAGGAACACTCGATGCTCGTTAAGTGTAACGACTGACTCACTAATACCAAGCAGCAATTGGTCACCCCAGGACACTGTTGCATATCATTTTTGTGGTACTATATAGTAACATGTAATAAACAGTCTTCCCTAGCACATCTGTGTGCATGGGCACAGCTTTTACCTTCCTCCTTCAGGTAAGTCTCCAAAAGGTCTTTGCCTGTCATAGAAGATACCACCTGTGCATCACTGCTTATGAAGTTGCAATCCCCCCCTTTTTTTTTTGTCCCTTAGCACAGTTCTAAAAACACCGGTGTTCATAGCCGTACCAGGGTGCACAGGAGGGTGCTCAAAAGGCTGGATGTTTCCCCGAAGTCCTAGCCAGATTCCTACTTGATGCTTTTTCTGGAGAGTTCTCCTGGCACTTCATATGGGCGTGCCTTACTTTTGCCACACATGCTCAGTGATGTCTAATATGTGAAGTACCCCGAAGCCCAGATTCACCTTTGCACATCTCAGGAGGTTTCTGGGTAGCTGAACACAGACACATGATCTGCATCGACTCGAATCCATGGGTAATGCGCAGCTTTGTATCTCCATGGTGCTTTGCTATGCCTTTACAGCTACACTTCACAGCGCAGTCTGTACAAACCTGTCTGAGTACTGGGCTCACGCGTCTGGGTCTGGAGAAAAAACTACTGTGGCGCTGCTGTCAGCAGCTACTTTAGAGCTGCTCAACTGTGGTTACGTGCACTTCCTCCTCACTTCCCACCGACATGCAGACACAACCAGTTTCACAGCTTCTGCCTGTAGTCCAGCCACCACCACCTCTGGAAAGCAAAAGGAAACGCTTAGTGGCACCTAGTGAGAAAAGCGTGGGGATTCATGTGCACCTATCCCTTACTATCATCTGGAGATGCTCTGCTTTGAACACCCTGTGTCCTCCTGGAAGCTGAGATTATAGAGCAGCAACTCCATAACTATACCATTTGAGGCTACAAACAGTTAACGCTGGGGCTTTGGATCAAAAGGCCAGCATAAAGGCACCCACCTAGACTCATGTGTGAAGAAATTATTGGCAAGATGTGAATACTCTGCATTCTGACACTACATTTCTCCCTTAGTCCAAAAGAGCTTGTGTTTGTTAATGTTTCATGCTGTGATACACATCTCTGTTTTTTAGTTTGAGAGAACTGCAGGAGTTTTTGCTCTCCTTATGTATTTTACAATTAATTTCAACATACACAAGATTTCATCCTGTGGTGTGTAAAAGGTGGTACAAACCTGATCATTTTTACTACGTATTTCCAAAAGTCTTGGCAGATTCAATCTAAGCTGGCTGCCTCATAGACATGATAAAAATTCTTTGTTTTCCAGTCACCTAAGGGCTCATTGAACATAGCTTACCTTCAGTTTGGCAGATCCAGTACAGATATGTTTTCACATCTTGCTGTAAACTAGACCAAGAATTTGACCCCTCCACTTGCATATGGAAATACTTTGTGTACTTGGTCTTGCTGGGATGGAGTCAATTTTCTTCAGAGTAGCCCACGGGGTGCTGTGTTTTCAATTTGTGACTAGAACAGTATTGGCAAGGCACCAATGGTTTAGATATTGCTGAACAATGTTTGCACAGCGTCAAGGCCTTTCCTTTTTTCCACTTTGCCCCCGAAGCAAGTAGGTTGTGGAGTAAGAGGTGGGAGGTTGGGAAAGGACACGGCCATGACAGCTGATGCACACACTAAGCAAAGGGATATTCCGTGCTGTACGACATCGTGCTCAGCAATAAAAGCTGAGGGAAAGCAGGAGGAAGGGTGGCACATTTGCAGTCATGGCATTTGTCTGCCCAAGTAACTGCTATGCATGCTGAGACCCCAACTTCCAGGAAGTGGGTGGACATCTGCCTGCCAATGGGGAAGTAGTCAATCAGTTCCTGACTTTACTTTGCTTGCCCGCACAGCGTTGCTTATTAAACTGTCTTGATCTCGACCCACAGCTTATTCTCATTTTTGCCCTTTCAGTTCTCTCCCTCATCCTGCCAGGGGCAGCGTGTGAGCGGCTGGGTGGGGGCTCTGCTGCTGGCTGGGGTCAAGCTGCCCACTGGTCCCTGCCCAAAGTGTGGCAAAAGGGGTTCAAGATAATGACAGACCTGATCAGTGTGCCAGATGGAACTGATAGCTGTTAGAGCTGTTTAGCTGTTAATTAGCAGGGTCCTGGGCCTTACTGCTTATTAGAGTCTAGTGCTTGTTAGTGACTAGTTTTGACTTTTGCTGTTTAAGCCCTTATCATCTCACTGCGCTGTGCCCAGGAATATTGTGATAACAGTGATGGCCACGTGCCTGGGCTGGCAGGTGGCCTGGGCAATGCTGCCACACTGGTCATACTGGAACTCCAGCAAGAACCGGAGTCAAAGGGACTGTGACCATTGAGTAAGTCCACACTGAAGCAGATACACACTGTCGGAACCCGTGACTTGAGTTGCATGTTATAGGAAGTACTGCAATGTGAACCACCTGAACCAACAGAGCATGAGCCTCACAAAAAGCCAGGCAAGCGCAGCAGTGACCTGACCTGAGCTGGGTTTGGTGTGCAGGAACTCAAGACAACGCACCACCTCTGCTGTCCTGAGCAACTACTTTAGCAGGTGGAACTTGTGTCATGGGCTATGAACTGAATGGACATTTTACAGGGACGGACCATAGGCTAAGGGAACAACATCTGTGTAGGTATCAGAGGATGAGAAGGGAGGGAGGAGTTAATGAGGATCTTGATATATTGTAGTGTAGTAGGACCTGAGCATGATCTCAATGTTATAGAGTAAGGAGTAGAGATTGTACTAGGCCTGGCAGGGATGGAGTTAATTTTCTTCAGAGCAGCCTATATGGTACTGTGTTTTGGATTTGTGACTAAAACAATGCTGACAACATGCCAATGGTTTAGCTGTTGCTGAACAGTGTTTGCACAGTGCCAAGGTCTTTTCTTTTTCCCCAGTCTGTCCCTGCACCAAATAGGCTGGGGGTGCACAAGAGGTGGAAAGGGGGCACAACCAGGACAGCTGACCCCAAACTGACCAACGCCCCATCCCTAAGCAAGCAGAAGCAGAGCCTCCAACTTGGAACACTGATGCAAATATATTTACTCCTGCTCCTGCACTTGTCTAACTTTACATATATAATAAAGGTTATAAGCAAGTAATTAGTTTAAGAACATGGCCTTCTTAAATATAGATTTGTTTAGCACTCATCACACAAAATTCTAATTCTACCAAAGTTAGCTAGCATTCATTATTTGTATTCTCAGGTGAAACCTTTCTCCACAGGTTTAAATTACTTAAAAAAAAAAAAAAAAGTGAAGGGGGCTTTTATTGCAGTTTCATCATTGTATCAAACAAAAATAAATTAAGCAACATTAAAAGATCAGTCTCTTAATATTTTCTAAGATAAAACAATTTTCCATACAGTTTCACAATTTGAAGTTAGTTCTAATTAGCACTGAAATTCCCCACTGAGCAGAAAATTTTACTTTTGTGATGCAAATTTCCACTAATTATTGCCAAAGAGGTATGACTGTCAAGGCAAATATACAAATTAAAATGTTGATGGTTTTCATGCTGCAGTATTATCTTTATTTTCCAGTGAAAAATGATAAGTTTGTGACACAGTAAAAAAAAAAAATATTTAGTTGTATACTTCTTTACACTCCTTTTCTATATCTTTATTTTGAATGGTCTATAAGATAGAAGATTTGAAAAACTACTGAAATAACTCAGATAATACCATATGAGGATCAAAGACAAACTACTTCAAAAGTTCCACCCTTCTCAAGGAAACCATGTGATAAATGGGAGGTTTGCAATTAATTTACAGGATAGAATCCAATGACACTAGTGAAAGCCTAGCTAAAACTGCTGGAATGAATTCATGGACTGCATTTGTATTTTCACTAAATGTAGTCACCCTGGGAAAAAGATGTGTACACTCTACACAAGAGTAGCTCCTCTAGTGAAAACACTGTCAGTGCTAAATAAGATGCAGGTGTTTATTATCCAGTTTCATCTGCTCCTCCTCTGCTACCACCAGGTTGTATTTTCAACAGCTAAAGTTCTCAATGCTACCTATTCAGGGAGCTCCTCATAGTCTAAAAGTTTGTATGAGGCTGAAAGTAAGGAGTTCTGGATTTTCCCTTTGGTTCTGCCATTGCTGTTCCATGACCTGGGGTAAATCACTTCCCTTCTCGCTTCTGGGAAAGAAAGATATGGCTGACTCTTCCTCCCCTTGCCAGGACACTTAAGTTAAACTATGTGAAATCCATAGCTTTTCCACTGTGATTGGTATGTAAGAACCAAATCAATAATGTGAACCCACATTCTCAAAGAAGGGATACTGCATATGCCTCAATACTGGGATGCATTCTACCTTTGGCATACTGTAGATAAAAGACACATGGAGGTGAGATTACCCCTACTATCACTTCTTACCTAGGCATTGCTGGAATGCAGCATGACAGCTCCATATCTGCATTTGTTTTCCATCTCAAGCACTATGTACAGAGAACGTCCACCTGTAGCTGCCTATTCTTCCTCTATGCTGCAGAAGCATTACAAAATGGAGGCAATCAGTCCTCAGGATTAAGGCCTGAGTCTCTGTTCTCAGGGATTTAGAACTTAATTTTAAGTAGAAAGCAAGATTGTACTGCTTAGGATGAAGAAGAGATATATAAAACAGAAGAGACTGCTATTTCTTTACAGAGAAAAGAAGCTGTTTTTTGAAGTGTGTATTTATAGGAATGAACCATCTGCCAAAGAACTCCCTCAATTCTTGTTGGCAAAACATTAGGTCTTTTGATGAAGCACATATCCAAACTAATAAGTATGATTGCTTTAAGGATTAAAAAAAAAAAAAAAGTTGCTCTGCTTGATAAATGCAGAAGGGTTAAGAGCTCCCAGATTTTTCAGTCCTTTTCACAGCCAGACCCCCATCAAAATCACACCCAAAGAGTTCTACCCGAAGAGCAATTCCATGATACCATGTCTTTGGAACAATGCGGATAAGCCTGGACAGGATGGGTGGGTTAAAGAAATGCTTGACATGTCCATCGCTGTTTTCATTACCTGAGAAAACCTGCAAATACAAAACACACAATTAGTAAAAATGCAGCACATTAAAAATAAGCTGCTTTTTCTTTTTAAATGGTTCCTAGCTGTTGCGTTAGCCATCCAGGATAGGATGGACTGGCTAACTTCTGATTTTATTTAAGATCCAATCTGTTCCTAAAATGCTGGGTCAAAGTTATTTAAGTCACCAATATCAATATCTGAACAAATTAAACAGCCTCTGTTTCCATCCACATTTCAAAAGCTACCACTCTAATTGGGATGGATAACAAAAACAAAATTCTGTTATTTTACCTCCACTAACAGCCCTGGTGGGTCAGGTTGGTGTACAGTGATGCAGGTAACAATATAAAATACTGTGCCTGCTCTGTGTGTATCTAGAGCCTTCCAGCTCTGTT
Source organism: Anser brachyrhynchus (assembly GCF_964034855.1). Taxonomy (NCBI): domain Eukaryota; kingdom Metazoa; phylum Chordata; class Aves; order Anseriformes; family Anatidae; genus Anser; species Anser brachyrhynchus. The sequence continues at coordinate 96,804,174 of NC_137694.1, forward strand.
ACAACATAACAATTACAAAATAAAGGCAAAAACAAGAAAGTTGGAAAGAAGTCCTCAAAAATCCCTTGTTCATTCAAATTAAATGCCCTCGTGCATTCAAATTGAATGCCCTCCTTTACTAATAGCATCAGTTCCTTTTATCACAATGTTTACTGCTTTCTCTATGGATTTGGTGTTCTTTCCTTTCATGACTGTAAATTACTTTGAAAAATCAGATGGCTATTATGAAGTTATCTGTAGTAACCCCAGCTCCCAAACAATTTAGTGTCCTGTGAGAATATCTTTTTGGCTGGCTATTCTGCTTTTGGGCCCTGACCGTGCTCAGAATCTAAACCCAAGCAATGACAGAATTGTCTGAGCAAAGCATGATACCTTTGCCACTGAGCTTGAACCATCGGTATAGGATTTCCACTCTGAGCCTTCGTTGCTGTAGAGAATAACATAGGTTTTCACAAAGTTTTCAGATGATATGGACTTGACCCCCTGGGTAGCAACAGCAGTTATCTTCTTAATTGAGAGTAGATCAATTTGCAGCCACTGTTGGTTGTTGTTCGACTACAATTGATAAAAAGAGTTATCTATTAGCAAACATGTCTATGTCTTTATTTGCTTAATTGAAAATTCCTGTTTAAAGATAGTTAAGACTATCTGAGGAAAAAGTCAGAAGCATTTTTGGTGACCCATACAACTAACTTATTCACTGCAGATGGTGTATTTGGAGTCTTTTCACATTATTTTCTATGCATAATGAAAAATAACTGTATTAGGTTTATGTGGCAAGGTTTTGGTAGGGGGAAACTGCAGGGGTGGCTTCTCTGAGAAGAGACCAGGAGCTGCCCCATGTCAGATAGAGCCAGTTCCAGCTGGACCCACAGCTGAGCCAATGACCAATGCTGGTTATGCCTCTGTGATAACCAAAGGATAAAAACATACAGGAGCTGTCAGAGAGGAGTACAAAAATGTGAGAGAAACAACCCTGCAGACACAAGGGGAGGAGGTGCTCTAGGCACCAGAACTGATTCCCCTGCAGCCAATGGAGAAGACCATGGTGCAGCAGACTGTCTCTCTCCAGCATTAAAATTAAAAAAACAGTAGCTTCCAGCAAAATTCAAAGTGCCTTGTACATAATACTAATACCAAACACTTTAGAAAACAGTTGCTTCCAGCAAGTCTCCAGGTGCTTTGTAAAGAAATGCAGCTCCATTTTGCAGACACAGAAGCTCACATGCCTTGCTGAAAGTCATTCAGCAGAACAGTGGCAGAATGAACCACAGAATCTGCAGCCCCAGATCCATTATGCTGCTCTGCCTATCAACCAATCCAGGAAGGGTTTCTTTAACCGCTTGGAGCCAAATATTCAATCTGTGTTCAACTCCTGAAATTAAAAGGGCTGTTTCTCTGCGGTGAAGTGCTGCAGGCTCTGGCCCAAAGGACACCATTGATCGCTCCAAAATATGATTTCATTGCTGTTGCTAACAGCTTAACAAGTTCTCTAATGAAAGAGAGTTAAATGGGCTTCTCAAAAGACGGCTAAAGAGCTGTGAAGTAAGCTGTGAGTAAAAGCTGTGAAGTCCATTTGGCACTGGACATGGTGTGCAGGAATTCCACGAGCACACAGGCAGCACAAATTTATTAACAGTAGCTGTCTTGCCCTTGTCCCTCTTTTTCACTTGTTACCTTAGCTCGCCAGGCATTTATCTTTCCTTTCTGATTGAGACGAGCAAGGGAAGGCTCCCATGTGTTAAACCAGGATGTCTTAACAGATGAGGCTGTTATCTGGGTATTCTTGATCACTCCATTTTCCATTCCAAGTGGCAAAGAGCAACCTGTTAAGAGAAGTGCCTTGTAGTTCTGTTCATCCGAATAGCCATAGCTTAAGCAACAATGTTGGAATTGAGAACACCCGCAATTTTAGCTTAATTTAACATATTAGTTCAAAAATTAGCCAGAAAGGAAGCACCAGCACATGATCTGTTCTTACCATCTACTTCACAGCCAAGGAGCTCCATGCGAAGAGTAGGCCTGTTATAGGCCTGTGTTGGGTAGACTCTGATATACTTAGCAATAATAGGGGGATCGATGATGTTCTCTTTTATACCATAGGCATCAGAATTACCTTCAAAAATCTATTAAAAAAATCCGCATGTAGTTAATATAATGCAAACACAAACTGAAAGCCCACGCTGATATGAAAGTGGTCTTTTATGCCACTAGCACCTTCCACTGTGACAGAGCAACCTATGCTGCAGGGCGACTTGAAATATCTCATAGTTCCACCTTAGCACATGTAGAAGCACCTGTAGGCCTCAGTTCAAATAAACAACCCATTGCTATGTGCTATATAAAACTGTACAAAGACATTAGTAGAGGCAAAAGGAGAGGTAAGAGAATAGGTTATTGGTTTAGGAGTTCCACCACAGACACCTCAGAGTAAATGGAATGGAGCTGTATTTGGTAGGGTTAGGCATAAAATGAGCCTCTTGCAGGGTATGACCATTCTTATTACACGGGCCTCCTACAGGCGTTTCAGACAGTTTAAAATTCAATTGTTGTGACAGCTGGAAGGAAGAGAAAGAAAACAGGATCTGGTAGGCCTACTTTTTAGTTCATCTTCCTGCTTGCTTCAAAAAGCCAATGTGGGCTTCAGAAATAAAAACAGGGAGAGATGTTTGTGAGAAAGCCAGACTCTACAGTCAAGGTTACAGGGCTAATCTAAACTCCAGCCTCGGAGGTTCCTCAACTTGTAATTTGTCTTCTAGTCTGAATGTGATTATTCGATAATTTGATTCAAGCACTATATTATTAAAGTCTCTGAAGACCACCAAAATAAAGTTATCACCTCACTGCATCATCTAATGAGGTTACCTAGGTTGTGGCAACCCCCGTAGCATGTACAGACCTTTTGTGCTTGAAAGCTGTCTCCTTTGAAGGTGTTCCACTTCCGTTTGTCTTTGCTGTATGCAATAAAGAACTTCTGGACGTACAAGGACTTTAAAAATTGTTTGGCACCCTGTGTCTGTATCCCAGTTAACAGAACTTGTCTTTGAAAGTCCACCTAGGAAATTTGAATGTTTATAAAGTCAATACTGCACAGTGAAGTAAGTGTCATTCTTTGGCATCTACACAATTGCTTTGAGACCTGCATTTTGGTACCCACAATACTAATACTCTCAGGAGGAATACAAACAGATGGCAGAGTCCAAACAAATGCTTTCTCTAATATCATTTGTGAATTTCTGTGTGTATTTAGTTTCAGAGTCCATTTTAGTCCATTCAGTGCTCACCACAGCACTACAAAGACACCTCAGAATATCTGCATCTGTGCTAGGCAGAATTGCTATCTCCATTTTTACAGATAGACAGAAATAGTATAGAGAAAGTCAAGGCTCATATTTTCATAAGCCACCTCTAGTTTTGGATATTCAGGCTGAGGAATGGAATATGACATTCTGAAGTGCTAGATAGCCACCATCCCTTCTGACATCAGATTCAAGCGCTCAGCACGCAAGAAAAAATTAGCAAGATGTTCCTGTCAGCAGTGGAACTCATTCTCTGGCATATGCCATCCGCCCCACATCTCTGCATGCTTTCCTGCAATAACCTCAGCTTCTCACAACCACATCCCTTATCAAATTATTTCTCTTCCCAACATTCTTTACAGTTCCCCTACTTCACCTCCACTAACTTGATAGTATGTCAAACATTAGCAAGCCAAAAGTAACAGCTACTTGTTGAACTTACGCTGCAACACTAGTTCGAGTCTCTCTTCTCCCAACTGCACATTTTCATTTGATTTTTAAGAAATTAGCTATGTTCTGTAGATTTGGGTTTAAACTGGCTATCTGGTGCAAAAGTGATGGGAATAGAAGAAAGATGGAAGCGATGCAACTGATTAATGCAGTACTTGAAGCCATAATCACATAAGCTTCACTTCCCTGTGATGTGTCAAACTGGGCATAGAAGCATCCAGTAAAAACAAAAAACCTCCAAAACTATCTGAAGCAATACTAGAGAGTATTACACTTCAAATGATCCCCCAACAAACCTACATAAAAATAAATATGTACTGTTAGGTAGACAGTACAAAAAAATGGTAGTGGAAAGAATGACTTAATATGCCTACAAAATGGCTAGTCTAAATTGTAAGGGTAACTGTCCAGGATCTGAGCCTCAACAGCAGTACAGATTGGGTTACACCAGAGGAGACGGGCAATTTATGGTATCACCAATCAAACTTGCTGCATCTTCTCAGTTTTCCCCAGCAGTCTTCCCTACAAGAACAAGAGCAGCTTGACCTTCTAACAGAAGTTACAACAGAATCACAACACAGGATTGTATGGTCGTGTCCAGACTCAGTGATGGCCAAGCGTGTGTTGTTTTATACCTGGATCCAAGGGAGATCATCTTTCATTACTGTGCTCCAAGCATTGTATGTTCCAGAATTGTTTAATCGGGCTAGCTTAGGTTCCCAATAGTCTACAGAGAAAATATGAATAAAGCAAGAATTTAAGGAGATGCTTAATTTAAGTGCTTCAGTTCTTTTCAGATCTGTTGGGGGAGGGGGGAAGGGGGGGAGAATTTGGACATAGCCAGCATCTGCAAGTCAACTATTACCCTACAAAGCTTTATAGTTAGAAGAATGACTTTAAAAAATAACAGCATTTTATGTAATATACTCTACTGATTTGGGATCAGGGTCTAGAGTTGGCTAAACAAGTTTTGGCTGTAAGCAGGATCAGACGAAATATGCTCTATATTGCCATATTCATGGCAGAGTTCCCCTATGCATAAGGAAGTTTCCATGTTAAGAACTGATGTTGAATATATACGAACCAGCTTTCAAGCCTTCATAACACTGGGAGGGGATGGGACAAGAAGGGGAGGAGAATATCAAAAAATGCAGTTACATCCGCAGCAAAATCAATTCTTCAAAATAGGTAATTTATTTGTTATTTCAAGGGAAATGGTGTGTTTCTTCTTGTGTGTACAACCTGTATATCTTCTTTTGCCTCTGTCTATGTAGAATTCTATCAGTATCTCTTACCAAGTGATACCAATTTTATACCAGGAATAAACTTGGTAAATCAAAGACTGTGACTGCTCTAGATGCTAGTTTCCCAAATCTTTCATAACAGATACACTTTGCACTTTCACAGCTCATACCACATGCAAATCTCATATTATTTTTTTTTTAACATTTGGTGTTGATTCTCAAGCAGGGAACCCAGAGGACAAAAATATGAAGCTAGATTTGTTCCACGTCATCCAGCAGGCCCATGACAGAGGACTCCCTCTCAGGCTTATAACGCTGACAGAAGACCCAGAACAGTGTTAGAATACAATGATGAGGCCCACCTAGTACAGGTCATGATCTCTGCCTGCAGAATTGAAGAGCTTTTTAACCTGACAGTTGATTCATTAATGAACTGATCTTTTACGATGTATCATGAGATGTAAAAAAAATATGGAACTGCAATACTTTGCTAGGGATGTTCAGTAGCATGTCTGGACTTTTTCAACTATTAACTCACCTATATGATGTGAAGCGTTGATTTGTGAATCGAGTATAACTCCACTTGCCAGACCCATTGGAATCTTGCACTCTAGAGAGAGATCAAGGAGTTTGTTTTTAAAAAGCAGTCTATTCCAATATACATCTTGGTGGAATGTTCTAAAACAGCACTCAGAACAATTATTAATAATACTGTAACATCACCACTCTTTTCCCAAAGAAGACCAAATAAATTTCTGAATTTTATTTCAATAGATTAATCTACTGGTCACTGTGAGGGAAAAAAAAAAAAAAGTTCATGACTAGTATGCTAAAGGCTGCATATTTTTTCTTCTAGAATAAATTTACAGTAATCACTCCACCTCCTCCTTGAAACATCTCCCAAATTTACTTTTAGCGATCCTGAAAGTGTAGACATGACTTTATAACTTGGCTCCTCCAGACAAAAAATACCTTAGTTCAGTACCTTTCTCTAGAACCAAATAGGATGCCTGCATTCCCGCTTGCTGATATTCCCCCACTTCAGTGTCTAAAAGCCACCAGCCAGGTCTCTGTGGTTTCATTTCAATTGTTTGAAAAGAGCCTTGAAAAAAATGGAAGAAAGAAACATATCAGAAGTGGTAGCATTATGATTAGGTTGATGTTAGTTAGGCTGGATGTTAAACTAAAGATCATGCTATGACCTGATCCAGAAAAATTAAATAACCTGCTAAACATAGCAGAGAAAGCAGCAACTATCACCACTGTGTCAACTGCGCTATAGATCATACTACTATTCATCTTCCATATACATCTCTGCCCATCTGAGGGGAAGATATTTGCCCATACCATATATGTTTTGTCTGTAACTTTACTCATCCTTCCAGTTTTAGAGGACAACATTATCTTTGTTTCCCACCTCTTAAAATAAGTGCACATTTGCACCTTAAGGGAGGTGCAAAGTGATGAGTTTTTGACCATCACTGGCAATTGAACCGTTAGTGCCCTCAAACTTTTTCTCCCTGTGCCCAAAGCCAACTTCTATTCTTCCTTACATTGTTACAGTCTGTCATGATTATACCAATCACACCTTAGAATTTATTCTAATACTTACCTGGAAGGAGTGTATATGTACCAAGCTGATACTTTGGCTCTCCTTGTTCAACGAAGATCTGTCCATGGAAATGAACAACATGAATGTCTTTTGGCCCTCCCATATTCAGCAAATGCCATCGGACCAGTTCACCTTCATACATCGTTAAGCCTTGCAAATTGTAGGTAATTCCATTAATTGCTAAAAAAAGAACATATTGTTGATAAGGATACACTTCACAAAATAGGTCTTATAAAGTGCTAGAATACAGTTATTAAAATGAGTCAAATATTTAACAAAGTAACGTATTTGGGGAAAAAACATTACTTTTTACAATCTAAAGTGCTATACAATATAGTCTATGTACCATCAATTCAGAAAATCCAGGGACCTCATCACAGGATTTGAGCTCAGTTTGCTTGCAACATGTGGCAGGTAGGAGAACAATGATGTATTCTGTCACAACTGACACCCTTGATTAATAACTGATTTTGGAGACCACATTTTCAAAGGCAGATTCTACTTTTCAACATGCCTTTTTCAAACATGATCACTTAAGATTTATGGCACAAAAACATCAGATTTTTAAAAGACTGTGCAGATTTCCATAGGGTTTCATTAATGACCATTATTTCAAAGAGAACAACAGATTACCTTTCAACACGTAGCTACTTAACTCTACATAACTAAAATCTCTGTATCCACACAGAGGTAATATGAAAGGCTGTCCTAAAACTGCTTAAAATTCTTTCAGTAGAACTTGTTGATTTGCCAAATTATTATTGTACTTCTACAACTCAGGCAGGTTTCACTTTTCCAGAGTATTAGCTTCTTACTGAAAATAGTTTTGTTTGTTTTAAATACAGGGGGTAAATGCATGTGAAAGAAACTTTCTGTAGAAACTTTGTCTAACATGTCCTTTCTACATTTTAATAACAATTTTCCAGCCAATGATAATCTTTGCATATAAAACTATGACTATTACAGGTACAGGAGAACAACAACAACAACAAATTTACATAATTAATGTGCAGGATTTATGCATGTTCAAAGGCAGGGTGAGTTGAGAAAACCTCCCCAACACCTTTCCCTCTACCCCAATAAACTGAATACTTGACAAAAGGAAGTAAGTACCATAGAATTTGTGGCATTGTTGAGTTCCTTGGGTCTTCTCAGTACAAGATCTTCTAGAACGTTTGTCAAAGTACCAGCTTTTCTCTTCATCAAAGACCATAAAAAGTAAGAAAAAGTCTCGGGTGGATGTTCTTTCATTGTTTGACATACTCAAGGTTCCTTTTTGACAGATCAGTATTGGTCCAATCAAACCTGAGTGAGTATCTTTCTCCTAAAAGGTAGTAAACCCACATTAAATGTAAGAGTGGACTTTCCAAAAGATGTCAAAAAGCCTAACATTCTATGGAAGCGCATTGGACCCTAAAAATTCAAGGGAAGGGGCCTGCATTTCCACTGCTTTGTAACCTTACTCTCCTCCGCTCAGTCAACTAGAGTTTCCTAATTTAAATCTATCAACTGCACATATCCCCTTTTAACTGAATGTAAGAGATTAAATGTCAGAAAGGAACATTAGGCCAGATAAAAAGGACAGCTATCTAAAAAGTGTTCTGCATCTTACATTTCCACAGCTGTACAGTGACATCATTTGGAGATGTTCAAAACCTGACTGCATGTGGTCCTGGACAACCCACTGTATCAGATTCTGCCACAGCTGGGGGGTGTGTGGAATTGGACTAGATATCAGGAGGTCCCTTACAACCTAAACAATTTTGTGATCAACTGCAGCAACACTGTCAATGTCTATTTCGATTTCCTTACCAGATTTACATCAGAGTAGTAGACCCAGGACCGACAAGCTGCTCCTGACTGCAGAGGTCCTGATCGCCTGTTTGCATACCATACATATATATAGCTGCTATTCGGCTGAACTTTGTCATCTTCCTTAAACCAAGTAGTAGACTCATCATCGTAAGTGCTTCCCTCAGAGGACTTTTCGTAGAAGAGTCCATGGGCATGGAGGGAATATGGTCTGGATGCCAGATTCTTAAAATGAACCTAGAAAAAAGGAAAAAAATTCTGTTGAGCAAATTCAGGCCTAAACCACAGCACCTACACAATACATTCCAATAACCTCAAACCAGGATGAAGATTACAGGCCACACTGTGACTACAGGCCACACTGTCCATGTCAAAGTTGGTAAGGATATCCTTTGAGATCTCCATGCAGAGTCACATACTACAATGCAGGTGGTTAATTACAAAGTAGGAAACACGAGTCTGACCCCCTGTCTTCTACTGAGCCCAGACTCCTAAGATTCTTGCTGTTGCCCTTCACTCCTGGGTATGCTTATTTACAGCAAGCAGAGAGTTTCTACTTATGTTTTGCTGCATGGTTGCAGTAAAGAAGGGCACAAGATAACCAAATAGTAACATTACACTGTAATGTATGTGTCAGTCACACTGAAATCAGCGCTTCTCCCTTGTCCCAGAGAAGAGACATGAGGATAGGGAAATTCCATATTTACCTCCCCAGGCTAAAGTAGACTTTCTTCTTACTCATGTTTTTAACATAGTTCAATGTGTTCCTATGTATACCACTCATGGAAATAAGCAGAAGTGTACAAGATTTACTGTATGTACTCCATCCTTGTGTGCTGGAAGACTGGACAGAGAATGGCGAGGAGTATTTGATGGTTGGAAACTAGAAAACCAGAAGTGAATTTACTGTGGATAGTGGAGAAAAGGGGGATACTACCCCTTCAATGAAGCAACACATCACTGTGCTCTTCTGTCCACAATGCAATTTCTAGCTCTGAAAAATGTTTCCCCTATCATCTTTTAAAACGTGGTATTTTCAGACTCATTTACATCACTCTAAGATCACCATGAGACTCCTATCTTGTACGCATACTCAAAAACAGTGACCTACTAGGATTACATCATCCACTTCAGCCTGGATAACTGGTCCCAGGATGCCAAGGTGTTCTTCATATTCGCCTTCATCCTGGAGAGTTGTAAAGGTACTATCTGTATACCTTTGAAAAATCACTTTATGTGTGGTACCATCTTTACAGGCTTTGTTGTTCACCATTGTACTGAAACGAAATTCCCACCAGAAAAAAACAAAACAAAACAAACAAACAAACAACAAAAATCATACAAGTGAACTGGAAATTGCTCTGATGAGATATAAGTACTCTTACAACAGAAACATTTCAGAATATAAAGAATAAGCACACAAATGTCAGAGGATTCTGAAAATCGTAGCTTACAATATTTAATCAATTCTACTTCTTCAGTTCATGAGATCCTTCAAAGATTTGGTCATTTGTCACTGAAAAAAAACTCCAACTAGCCTCTGGAAACCCATTTGAGCTGTTTTACTTTTTTACCATTAGCCTCAATAAGCTAAATCAGAGCTTAGCTCAGAATGTACTGCGCTACCTACACCTTACTCTCATAGATGTACCATTTCCAGAAACCTAACAGACACACATTTTACATCTAATTATATCTGTATTTTGCAAAAGCAGAGAGGGTAAGAACCAATACACTTTTAATCACTCAGACCATTCTTTAGGTCTTAAATAGAAGCACCAGGAGGTTATTATTCTGATAAAATATAAACATTGCCTTATTACCAGTAATGCAAAAATAGAAACTTAACCTATGTCACCTCATACAATGGAAGACTGGTTTTCAGCTCCTCCGCACACTGAGACTGCATATGCCATGGGCTCTGTTAACTTCACTGAAATTATGTACATCACAGAGGCTGAGAACGAACCTCACTGGGGAGATCTGTATAGAGCTCTGAGCATAAGGATTTCTTTATTTTTCCAAGCGCACTGAGAAACTGTCTGTGGTTTCTGCTATTTTTACAAGTGCCGTTTACACAGACTAAGGTGAGTCAGGAATAAACCCAGAGGATATAGAAAAAGGGTGGAAAAAATCATTCAAATAAATTGGAAATTCAATCTGAAAAATTATATATTTCAGAGCTTATTTTTCTGTACTAGCTGTTTCCTTGCTCCTCCTTTTGCTGCTTTTGATAAAAACTGAAGTTGTGGCAAAGCAGGCTATTTTGGTCTTGTTCATTTAAAGAACAACAATATTCAGCTTTTTGATGAAAAAATGACTAGGAATTCTACACATTGTAGGGTAAGCAGTGATCTTAATTTGGATGAACTAAGTTAAATTTTTAGTACGAGTCTCTCTCAAGTCACATACTTTTTGTTGTGGCATGGGGGCGCTGTCAAAAAAAAATACAAGGAAAATCCTCAATGTTAGGGTCTGTGATCCAGTCAGCTTCTGATTTCTCTAAACAGTAAGAACAACACTGCTATAATTCATGCAGCTTTGTTTTCACTTTAAATATAAAGCATTTTCCATCACTAGCATGGTTAATCATTTTGCATGTATTTTTCAGTGCCATGACCTTGTAAGGTTGGAAAGTATTATCTGATTTTACAAGAGATAACTGAGACACCAGAACCACTTCTTGCTAGTGCTAGAAACTGTGTGATTCCATGCTGCCTCTAAGCACGTCCTTCACGTATTAGATCAGTTAGCCCATTTAACACTGGAAAGGCTTTGCGCAAGGAAGTCTCTATGCCGTTTCTACTACAGAATTCAAGAATTCAAGGAGGACGTAAAACACGCTGTTCAAGTATAACAAAAGTGACTGGAAGTTTCCCTCCTGACCTACTATACAGGGTTTTTCAACTTCTGTTTTGAAGACCATTTCTAGTGAGTCTACAAAAGGGGGGGGGGGTAAAAAAAAAAAAAAAAAAGGAAAGTGTTTATAGTTACGTTGTTCTTACTTATAGTAATCTCTCTATGTGACATTCTAAGTGGGTTCCAGCCTCCCATGGAAAATTCTTAGAGTCCTGTAACTGAAACGTTGAAATCACACCGCACGTTACAGATGTTCTTTAATGTACCAGCACGTATATCGACATTCTGCTAGTACATATGAGGATGGTATGCAAAAAGAAAGTAAAGGATTTAGCCAAACCTTTTTTTAAATCCTGCATAGTTCCAGCAGACTTCCTTGGCTGCAATGTAGTATCTCCTCTCATTCCCTCTGCTACGCAGGTAATGTTCAGCAATGCTCTCTGGGTTACGTTGCTCTTTGATGTTCACTTTTGGGTCTGTCATGTACGGGTCATCAAAGGTCACATAATGGTATTCATATTCACCACCTGATGTATCCTCAGTGTAATATTCTCCTGAAAAATATTCGTAGTCTCCATTTCCATGGGGAAGACCAATCACAATGGATGGCTTAAACTGCCGTGGCGAGAGCGTGTGATTTGGCAGCCCTCCATGGCTGGCCTCACTGGGTGCCTCTGTGGTGTTAGTGCAGCACGGCAGCATCGTGTGGTTGGCCTCAATCGGAAACAACGCGCGGCCAAACTCTGCAGTAGGTTTGGTGAATTTCTGGGATTTTTTACTCCTTGGGCTCAACAAGTGAACAGTTTTTGGGTATTCCTGTTTTTTCCTTCGTATCCTGATGAGGGTTCCGGATGAACTCAAAGTATCGTTCTTGTTTCCCCGCTTTCCTTTCAGAGTTGGGTGCAGGTGGCTGCCTTTGCGCTTTCCTCCCATTAGACCTGAAAACCCTTCATCCTTCTTCATATGCTTATTTAGGAATAATGTACCATTTCTGCCACCATGAAGGAATTTACCACTAACAGACTTATCTAAGTTTGCCTCTAATCTCAGACTCTCCTTTGCAGACACCAAATTCCATTCCTCATTTGTCATTTTGGATGAATACTTCACGGTCCTGGGCAATGATGCTTCCAGTAAGTTCTTCACTAGTGCAGGGCTGGAATTAGGTCTTACATTGCCCAAAGTATGATCTAAAGAAAAAGTATCTGCTTGTTTGTCTTTGGATAATTCGAGTTCAGAGAGGCTGGATGCATTAGCCTCATCTCCTCCTACAAAGACATCCAATTCAAGTGTCAAATTAACTGCTGGCATAGCATTTCCCACCTTAATTTCCTCCTCTTCCAGTTCATCATCATAATCATTTGGAAGCTGTCCATCTCCCACAAGAGTTATATTGGTGGTGTTCTCTGCATGATGCATGGAATGAGGTGCACTTGTCTTGTCAGAAAATGAGACATTTTTATTTCTTACATGATTTAGAAGGGCATTCATCTTTTGCACGGAGTAAAACTTAATAGCCAGTGAGCTTCGCTTTTTCCTTTTACTATTAATGCTGTCATTTCCTTTCCCCGTGCTTTCTGTTTGATATTCTTCTGAAAAAAAAATACTGTCCTTTCCATTAGTCAAAGGCTCTTCTGCAACTTTCATTTGGGCTTCCCCATTGCTCAGCAAGTGTTCAGCTGCAGACATGTTACTGTGATCTATTGCATAACTGCTTTGGCTTCTATTCTCAAATACTAAGTCAGGCTTTCCATCACTCGTGCTAGCTAAAAATAAATCCTTTTCTGCTGTCACTGATGTGTAATTTGACTGGAATGTTTCAGCCTCAACTTGGGGAAGAGGAGTGGTATGAATTTCTAAGAACTTTGTGGATTCATTGGTGTTTATAACTTTCAGACCTGAGTCAACAGCCACCTTAGAACTTGCAGCAGCGTCTTCATACTGTTCCCAGGCCAGTGCTGTGAGGTTTTGTGTTTCTTCATTTCCTTTTGACTTCCTTGAGCTTCGGATGGAGTACATAGCAGCCAGCTCTTCCTGGTAATCATCTTCAAAATCATCTGTCTCTGCTTCTTCTCCCACACTTTCTTCAGCTGAGGTGGAAACAGCCTTTTTATCAGTCTTGGTGTATGTGAAATCCACAACTTCAAACGAAGAATCATCCTCATATTCACATCTGGCATCTCTGAATCTCAGCCTCATGCCATAACTCTTTTCTGGGGCACCCCAGGATGCTAAAAGCCAAGTGCCTGCAAACAAAATAAAAAAAAATGTTTTTCTAATATGCAGTATTTATTGGAGTGGATATTGCCTGTTGTGTAAATGGTCAGGGCAAGTTGCTGGGTTTGTTTCTGCAGCAATTGTTATAGCAGAGTGCTAATCCTCAGCTGGGATTCGTATGAGCTCCACTGCAGTGAAAAATAATCATAGAATCATAGAATCACAGAATATCCTGAGTTGGAAGGGACCCTTAAGGATCATCAAGTCCAACTCTTGATACCGCACAGGCCTACCCAAAAGTTCAGACCATGTGACTAAGTGCACAGTCCAATCTCTTCTTAAATTCAGACAGGCTCGGTGCAGTGACCACTTCCCTGGGGTCAATAAATGTAAATAAACAATAGCAAATAAATAAGAGTTGGAGATCTCCAATGATTAAGGTGCACCTAGGATCTGAGTCCAAACATATCTCATGAAAAAGAAAGAAATAAATTGTATAAAGAATCCTATGTTTACAGCTAGATCTAAGATTCTGATCTTTTGAGATAAAATTTTAATTTTGAGCTGTCTTTTGTGTTACATATATTACCACACACAAGGAATTCCAAACAAAACAAACACTTTGAGAAAACATAGACAAACCTTTGACAAACACAGCATTTTAAAAGCTTTTGAATGCAAAAAGGATGGATGATCTTCAAAATAATGAAGTAACTTGAATTTCTACTATGGACATAAAATATTAAGCTGCCAATCCAAGCATCTAAATGTCTAGGTTTTGGAGGAATTATTAAAACTTTCAAGTTAGAAGATAAACTCCTCCATTTGAAACTAGGATATGCAGAGAACAAAATACAAATCTGATTCCTTAGACAGCATTAGATCAAGTTCTTTGCTTGTTGCAGCTTGTTTTTGGAACTAGCAGAAGTGACAGAAGACAGAATGATGTAGTGTATTGGGTTTATGTGGCAAGGGTTTGGTAGCAGGGGGCTTCAGGGGTAGCCTCTGTGAGAAGAATCCAGAAGCTGCCGCATGTTAGACCAGAACCAGCTCCAGACAGTTCCAAAGGGACCTGCTGCTGGCCAGAACCGAGCCAATAACCACTGTTGGTTTGTGCCTCTGTGGGAGCAGATTAAAGACAGGGAAAAAAACTGCTGCACAACAGCAGCTGGGAGAGAGGAATGAGAACCAGCCCTGCAGCCCCTGCAACCAGTTGCAGCCCTGCAACTGGTGAAATTGCAGCAATTCTGATGAAGTTATTATAATCCCCCAGACTTGAACAATAAAATAAAAAAAAAAAAACCTCTTAAGATACAATGCATTTTTAACTGATAAGGTCTTAAGATTGTGAGATCACTGAAAACAAGCTTAGAGGACAAAAAGAATCAGTTATTCAAACATACAAAAGAGCTAAAAAAAAACCACTGATATTTTAAATAAAGATACCTAAACCCTGTGGGATTTTAAGGTGATCATTGGACAGTCTTCAATGAGGAATGCATTTCTCTCCTTTCATAGCTAATTCATTAGGTGTGGACTACATGGGTTGTAATACCATTTTTTCAGGATCTGGTATTAATTCTAGTTAGACATTGAGATGGATACTAATGAACTAGTTAGTGATCTGATTCAGGCTGGCAGACTCTACTGCTGCTAAATGACCACAAGCCTAGAGGTAATACATAGCCACTTTGTTCAATTACAACCAGCGTAATTTGACAATCTTGGCTCATTTTAGGTTACTTTGGATGGACAAGCTGGGAATCAAAGTTGGGAATTATGCAGTGGACTTGATATTGGACTGTTTGCATGGACAGTCTTAAAATGCCTTAGAACAACTGTTGCTAACCCTAATTCTAATTGTGAAGTGAAAGAAAAACAGCAAGAAACAAACACAAACAACCTCTATGCTATGTGCTAAGCCAACAAAACTGTATACGTAACAGTAGCACTGGGGAATGATTCAAGATTTTATGCCGCTGTGTTTATCTGAAAAGCTTTTCAATTTGGGTAAATCTTTACAGACTAGAGAATAAAATAGTATCTTAGAGGAACTGTCAAATAAACACTGCAGTTTTGCCACTTACCAACATTGTCCATTTCCACTGTGACTGATTCTCCACTCATTGGGAAAATGTTCAACACATCTTCATATTTTCCTTTATACAGGAAAGCATGCCCAGAAAGACGCACAGAGACAATGTCATCATGAGAGCCAACACTGGAGAAATGCCACTGAACCACGTTATCTTGGCAAAATCCAAGGATTTCACTGCTGTCAGACACATAGCCATTTATTGCTAAAATGAAAGCAAAACAGAAGCGGTCTCAATATTTTCATGCCTCACCAATATTAAAACTAAAGAGCAAGACTTTTAAAGTTCTGCAATGTCAGTCCACAGAACAGGACTCATATTTACACTCAAAGAGAGACTGGCACAGGGCTGAAACCCCAATAGCCTTGATGGAGATTCCAGCTCTGGAAATAGCATCTCCAAATCAGCAGAGAGCTGCATCAAAATTGAATAACTTTTGCCTTTGCTTTGGTTTGAAAGCCAGCCCAGTGCTGGCCACAGAATTCCCTAATTGCACTACATTTCTGAACAATCAATCACTGAATGCTCAGGCTCACATGAGCTTTCATAATCTTCAGCTTGATATCCCACTCACTGTGCATTATGTTCGAGTTATAGAACTTGGGGTCATCCCTTTTAACACTGGCAGGGTTGCTGCAATAGTCCTTGATGTTATCTTCTATGTACCAGCTCTTATTTTCATCAAACACAGCAAACATTGCATGCTGCTCCCCATCTGCCTTTTTCTGAAAGACAACCAACAGAGCACAATTGCATTTTATGAGCCAAGACATTCTTATTTACTATGTAAACAACGCAAGCTTCAACAGAGTTGTGGTAAGTGTGATTCAAGGGCTAAATGGAAGGAAGTAGAGGGTCAGGACTTCAGGATGACAGTGCAGCAACCAGCCTGAGGTGGAGCACTGAGCAAGCCACTAGCACTACTTACATGCAGATAGTATGCAACAGGGCACTTAGTAAAAGGACCAGCCTTCTGGTTTGACCTGAGCACAAGCTTTTGACATTTTTTTCTCCAAAGCAATGCTTCAGTCTTTGCCAGCAAGATTTCAATGGATTGCAAATAGAGAACCACTCTCCCACACTCTCCCATCCTGTCGCATTGCTCTAAATTTAGTGATGCCTGAGATTGTAATGGATGTAACTCAATAGGGTCTGACAGCCAAGAACCAGCTCAGATCTGAATGTCTTTAGAGTGCATAACAGCAGCAGGAAAAATTAGCATCGCGTCTAGGAACAGACTTGCAAATCAGGCTGACTTCTTGTTGAAATGCTGTTCTAAGAAAATTAGAATATAATTCCTCCACAACTGTGGATGATTACTACGTCTTCAAGTCATTTCTTCAGAAAAATATTAGTTTGATTGTTCTTCACAAGACATTTCTCTAAATCAAAGCAAAACCAAATTTCACTGTAGATAAATTCATAAGCAAAATCTCTCCAAAAGGTTGCCAGACATGTTACCTGCACACCCTTCTGAGTCAGTGCTTCACTTTTGCAGATTAGAAGTGGGCCAATCAGTCCAGATGCTATATCTCTCTCAATATCTACAGCACTATGATATAGCCTTGTAATACACTGTGCATCCCGTGCAGTGGGTTGATCTGTTTTAGCAATTTGCCATTCATAAGTGTAGGTCTTCCCTGGTTGAATTCCTTTACTCTGGGTGTCATTGCCTAAGGAAAAAATAAAGAGGGAAAACAATAATGATACAAACTTAGAGTCAGATCTTTATACAGCGTCAGGTTGTACCTTTTAATGAAATTGGTGTAGTTATACCATTTCAAGCTACCTCTGAGGTAAGTTCAGCATGAGCTTTTGTCTCTCTCTAAAATCACAAGCAAGAAGAGAAAATTAAGACACCAAAAAAAAGGGCAGTTGTTTTTGTTTTGCACACACTACCCTGTTTTCTCTATAAAGCAATGTAACAGGTCAGCAAAAGCAGAGCATAGAATTCAGGTCTCCTAGACATGCATTCCTATCTACAGCATCTCTTTCAAAACAATGAAACCCTCCACAACACTAAGTGGTATGTAAAACATGACCCACAAATTTCTTACTTGTGGGATCCAGAGGATAATTTGCTCCTTCTGCATTCTTTGAAAGTGTCACTCCATGGAAGTAAATACTGTAGGGTCGACTGGCCTTATTTTTGAATACAATCTGTATTGACAGACAAAACAAAAAAGACAAAAATAATTCAGTACTCCACAAATCTGTGTCTGAACATATAACCAAAAGATTCAACTACAGTAGAATTTGCCTGGTTTCAGCTCTGGAAGAGCTGGAAAGGCACAGGGATACCTTAAATATTGTCTAACATTATAAATCCAGTGTCTAAAGGCTGCTGGTACCTGTCGGGATCCCACTGATTCTGGGCTTTGTGGAGTCCATTAAGTGAAATTCAGCTTCTTACACATACTTTCTAGAAAACTTAAAAAGAACATTTGTTCTTCCAGCTTTTAGGTACATACTGCTTCAAGAAACATGTGAAGTTATTGACTGAAATTCTTCATAACCTTCAGTATGAGAGAAGTCTGAATTAAAAGCCTATCTTTTCCCAGACTCCAAGACCCAAAGGGGAGGTGAGCAGAAAAGATAAGATGTCCTATCTACTTGTGATAAAACCAGGGGAAAAAAAGAAGAAACACTGTGCTAAATTCAGATTCAGAATCATAGTAGCAACAAAAGGCCATGAAACCTTGTGATGTATCACTAAGTGACAATCAAAAGGCAAGTGGAAGTGATATTGCAAAGCAGCAGCACAAGCCTGTGATGCTTTGTAGTTTCATTTGATAACTCAATAAAAGAATATTTAACTATGAAAACTTCGTAACATTGTCTAAAACAGCCAGAAAAAAAACAAACAAAAAATGCAAGGAGTGAGCATATCATTAATTTCAGCCTCAGATCTAAATTTCCCCAGAAGTCCAACAGGGTCTAACGTTTTTCATTTTGGACCACTGTCAATATACAAACATACTTCACAAAAAGTGTAAATGAATAGTGTTTGTAAAATAAAGCACAATCATGGAAATTATAGACAGAATGTTGAAAAATTTAACCTAAACACCGTCACTCATCATTATACCTTTTAATAAGGCCAATATTTATAACACTAGCTATATGATTTGTCAAAAAAAATAATCAAACTAGTTCTCATGTAACTCTGCCCAATAGAAAAATTATGCTATAGTATATATCTCTGAATTTATGTTACTTACTTTAACTTTGTCATTGAGTTGAGCTCTTATAGTTGGGCCCAAGATCCCAGTTTCCTTGGGACGAGGGTTTTCCAGACGTTTGGTGAAGGTGCCATCAGTATACTGCCTAAAAATAGCCTTTTTATACTTTTTACCTATGAGATTTGAGAAGTTGTCCAAGTGCTGTGCTTTATAGTGTCTTAAAAATAAAGGAAAAGACAAACTGATCAACAAAATTTGAATAGTGGAATCTGCTAGAATACAGAACTCGTACTGGATAAACCTGTAGAAATCTCACTGCTTCAAAAAAAAATCCAACCTCCTAAACTAATCAAACAGTCCTCATCCCAGGTTTTAAACTAAATTAGGTAAGAAGCTTGGAACATGACTTGTGTTTTAGGACCATATGTGACCAGTTAGTATCAGAGTTTTCATTGTGTTTAATAGAGTATACATGCAAGAAAGAAACTCAAGTAGCAGCTACATTTCAAGTTAAATCAGCAGAAATTGCTGTTCTCTTAAAAAGGCATAGTCAAGCATAGGAAAAACAAACACTTTGTTTACAGTAGCAAAGACTCCAGGAGAGACAGGAACAGTGCTAAAATAACCTTATATCCCTATCAAGCACCATACAATAGCATTATACCCAATTTTAAAAATGTTGAGAATTCTAATATTGAACAAAACTAGGATAAATATTAAGTAATGCAGAGTAATGTATTTGCTCTCGTCATTTGCCCTTCAAAAAGGGTTCCTGAACAGGGATGAATGCTGAAATTCTGAATAAAAGAAGAAAAATTGGAGCACTGAGGTAGTTAATCGATGCCATGTAACTAGCAAAGAAAGAGATATAAAATGAGACAAGTTTGCCCCCACACAAGTGCAAGTGAGAAGGGAAGCAAACGATACCAAAGAAGAAGGTATACTTAGAGTTATGCCAAAAACATGTTTCTAAGGAGTTATATGAAACTGTAACTCCACACAGGATAAGGAAGTTTCTTGATCTGCTTAAATCCTTACAGGTTCTTACAAACATCAGCTTGTAACATCAGCACTGCTACAGCAGTGAGGAACTGGCAGAGCACCTCTCTGACCTACAGTGCACTGGCAACACTGTGCGCTATGACCTCAAGTTTGTTAAATAATTCTTTCTATTTATCTTAAGTTGAATGAAATAGCCCAATATGTGTATTTATTGTGACTTATTTAATCTACTTTGGAGCCGTTTTTATTCTGTAGAAATACTCTCTTCCTCCTCTAAGGACTGTTCCTTTCAGCAGAATTCATGTTGAAAAGCAATTTAGAAAACAGGCTCACATGCTACCTTGGGCATTTCCCAAGTCATCTGAATATTTTGAGCTCCCCATTAGCAGTAAAAGAAAGTGTTCACTTTTGAGCACCCCAGCAAAAGAAAGGCATTGACACACCAGAGAGATCACAGCGGAGGGTCACTGAGGTGTTTAGCAGGCTGGAACACATGACATACAAGGAAAACCTGGGTTTATTCAGTTATGAGAAGAAAGGGTTAAGGAGGCATCTTAGTTTTATGTTTAGCTACCTAATGGAAGATTACAAAGAAAACAGAACAAGACGTTTCTTCAGAGTTGCACAGTGAAGGAATGAGAGGCAATAGATGCAAGCTGCTACATGAGAAAGTCTGATTATATATAAGGAAAATCTTTTTCACTGTGAGGTTAAAAAGGTGCCCAGGCTGAGGAGTCCCCAGCCTTGAAAACTCAATGAGATGCAGCCTGGTCTAATTTTGCAGTTGGAAATAACTGATGTTGGCACTGCTTTGAGTACAATTTCAGGTGAGACAACCCCCAGAGGTCATCTCCAACCTGAATTATTCTGTGATTTCATATTAACATTCTCTATTATGTTGACAAAATATTATTTTACCTGTCAAGGCTGTCTGGAATATTTGGGGCATAATCCCAAGTGACTTCTTCTGCAGCAATGAAATATTCCCAGCTCTTGACCATACGGCGCTCTTTATAGGAGAGACGACTCCTCTTCGCCTCTTTGTCCCCACAGTCTCTTATGGTGAGGTACCCATGCATTCCAGCTAATTGAAAAGAAAGAGTACCACAGTGATTTTTCCATTTTATGAAATCTTACCATTTCAATTGCATTTCTCATCTCTTCAGCTAAGGTTGCCTGCATGCATTGGTCCACAACTGTCATCATCTCAGGCTTAAAAAGGCTGCATCCACATAGGTTAAATGTAGGCTGGGAGGCCTCTAAGGAATCCATATTAATCAAATTGAATACAGCAGCTCTCTCAACTAATCCTTTTTGAAAACACCAGCTGAACTGATAGAAAGCTACTTTTCCTCCTTCTCCCTTGCCCCCCTTCAAAATATATGTCTTCCAGCTCTCATAAGAGAGATTTCTCTCATTCTTTAAAACAGAATTTTGATCCCTAATTATACACACTTTCAAATGACAAGGAGCAAATATTTTCATTAGATTGAGTGGTCCATAGCTAAAAGCGCTCAGTTTCACAGGAAACAGGCAGTTCCTCACTTGTTTTATAATGTTGTTCATCTGAGCAGCTCACAGACTTAGAAGCTCAAGTTCAGATTTGCTGCTGCTCTGTGATCTGCACACAGCAGTAAAGCTGCAGGTAAGAACACCTTTTTGTTCATCTTACATTTCCAGTTCCAACAAAATGCCCTGTTCTCTGCTGGTTTCTTAGTGAAATGACAACCAGCTGAAACATGGTTACTGTACCATTGCAGAACAGGAGAAGCTCTTTGGGACATAAAGAAGAAGAGGACAACTCTACAGTTGTCTAATAAATAGATGTTTCCTTGCCTTGCAGGTGCTTTTGGACAAGAGAAGATATCAGCCACCTTCCTTCTTCGCTCACTGTCATGTTTACTGTGGTTGATGCTCCACCCACTAGGTTAACAGTAGAAATTCGGTGATGTCTTTGCTCCATGGCCTGGCCATTGATATGAATGGAGAAAATTTCTGGCTTGGAACTCATTCCTATCAAATGCCAGCTAATGTTGTCATATGCACAAGCCTCTAAATCTGAAAGAAAAGTGAAGTAGCGTTCAGAATACAGGCAAATCATACAAATTCCCCACGCCACACTAAGTGTAATATGAGTCTTTGCTCAAAACATTAAATAAATCTCTGATATCTGTGATTAGCAATTGCAACGTGGAAGTTTCAGAACCTTGTAAATGAAACAGGTACCAGAATTCTGTAAAGTCAGTGGAAGATATATTTAAATCTTACATGCAAGTGACAACCTGACTTATAGTGAGATTGAGAAGGAGGAAGCTCTCCAGTAGCTCTCTTTCAGAGAGCCAGTCTGTTCTTGTTTGAAAAAATGACAAGGACCCACGCTAAAGTGACGTTCCGTGTAGTGAAAGTAACTACCCTCTCCAGAATTTGTTTAAAAAAAAAAAAAAACAAAAAAACTCTAAACAGTCTTTTGTATTTGCTCAATAGACTGGACGGAGATATGAAAGTAGTTCCTTAAGAGAAGGGGAAACAGTAGCAACAAAATAGTCCTATTACTACCCTCAAGGTCTTCCCACTTAATTATCTGATTTAACAGCAACCGATTTTCCACTTACAGGAAGTTTTCCATCTGCTATGTTCCATATGCTGTAAAATCAGCAGTTTACCTAGCCAGATCACTATTTCCCCATTACCTGAGTTAAAAAATATTTTATTTTTTTAAGTTAGTAATCCTGTTCTTCTTATCAGCAATATGGCATAACTTCCTTCTAGCAGCATATGTATTAAAAAAGGCTGTATCCAATTCCTCTACATTCCTGCTCTCTTGCACAAAAAAAAAAAAAAAACAAAACACAAAAACACTAAAGGCAATATTTAGTCTTCACTAATGTTCATTTCACATCACACAAGCTTTGGGTAGTACCTGGTAACGTTCCATTAGCATACCCATTAATTGTGTATTTGAGCGATGCTGATCTTTGCCAACTCTTGTTTTCATCAAACACACCAAACATGAGTACATACTCCCTGTCAAAAAGTTTCTGGGACCCATCCTCATTGAGGCTTCCTGTGAAGAAGAAAGAAACAACAGATCTCAATTTCAAGCAGAAGTAGAGTAGTTTCCACATCAGTGTAACAGCGTTTTTGTGTATTTAATGAGCTTGCTTCATCTGTTACCACGTGCTGGCTGAGCCTGCCCAAGAACCAAAGATCTTAATAATGATCATAAAGTGATTTTACTTCTCCAGTGTTTTTGGGTTTGGGTAACCATGGAACCAAAAGTCTCTAATATCCAAGGGAAGATTAAAAACATGCAATGAATTGACTCAGACAACTCTGGCAATGTGCTGCAGATATCACCTTAATGAATGGTAGAATCAAACAGCCTTCTGTCCACGATCAGACTCTGGCTTCTCTTCTGAGATTACAAGGCAAAGAGAAGAATGATGTCTGAGCCATCTGCAGTGTGAACACTGCCTTTTCAAGCACCACAATGAGATCATCAGTTCCTTTAAAAAGCAAAAAACTTCTACATACAAAAGAATCACAAACACTGCAGAATTGGATCAGTTATAAGAAGCTATTTAGTTGAGTTTGTGATGCAGGTGAGATTTCTATCCATAAGCAGAATTAATTTTAGGCATAATTAACTGCCACACAGAACTGGTGTGATTTCACCGATTCTTTCTATAGATTGCTCAGATCAAGAACTTCAATTTGCTACTTTCAGTAAATGTACATAATTCAAGACTAAAACGTATGTTATTTGGACTGCTGGAACTAAAAATTTGGGAGCTTGCGGATTATTCTACTTAGGAGGAAGCACCTGCAGTGGAAACAGCTATCTTTATATAATTCTTTCCTTTTTATGAGGCTACAAACTCCTGTATTCTTGCAAAGAAGGAGTCTCGGATCAACAGAGGAATTTATCTGCTTGTCATGCAAAGAATATTCAGTCAATGTATTAACTCAAAAGTCCCCTTTTATAACCTTCCCACATTACACAACCTATGACGCTCATAATGTGTCAGGCTGTGGTGGGTTAACCCCAATCAGCAGCCAGGCACCCACACAGCTGCTTGCTCACTCCCTGCCCATCCCCTGCAGCAGGATGGGAGAACAGGAAGAATTAAAAAAACGTGTAGGTCAAGACAGAGGTAGTATAGGGAAAAAGGAAAAAATGAACAAACAAGTGACACACTAAAAAATCACTCATCAGTTCCCATAAGCAGACCAATGCCCAGCCAGTCTGAGCAAAATTCACCTTGGAAGCCAACCCCACCTCCACCCACCGCTTCTTTGTCCTCTATCTCCATTTTTGATTGCAGAGCATGATGTTACATGGTAGGGAATATCCCTTTTGCCAATTTGGATCAGCTTGTCAGCTGTGTCCCCTCCCAAACGCTTGCCTACCCCAAGTCAGGTTGTTAGATAGGGCAAAACTGGAAAAAGAAAAAGTCTTGATGCTGTGCAGATGTGCAGGACCAGCACAAAGCTGCACCAGGGGAGGGTCAAACTGGACATTATGAAAAATTTCTTCACTGTGAGGGTGGTCAAACACAGAAGCTTCCTAGGAAGGTGGCAGATGCCCATGGCTGTCAGTGTTCAAGAGGCATTTGGATAATGCTGTTGATAATGTACTTTAACTTTTAGTTAGCAGTCAGTCAGGTGGACTAAGTGATCTTTGTAAGTCCCTTCCAACTAAGTATTGTGTTGTATTCTAATACTAAAAACACCAATTCTCAATGAATAAATAAATAAATAAAACTTCAGGAGGATCACGGTTAGTACTAATGACACTCCTTTTCAGTAATAATGAGTAGGCAAGTTCTGCATTTGAACAGATGTCTGTCAGTGAGAAGAGTGCCCTTGTATAATCCTTTCCTTGTACAGGAAAGGGTCAAGATCCAAGTCCATGCAGTCTGCAGTCTATACAACATGTTTGACTCAAACTGCAGGGAAAGATGATCAGAAACTCACAAAACTTTTACTAAAAAAGAATATCTAACAGAAAAATCTATGATTTAAAGGACCAGCAAGTAGGTTAAGTAGCTTACACAGTGTTAGGCTGTTTCAAACTTTCCTCAAATCAGTGGCACGTACCTAGTGGTTACTTACATGTCCTACAAGACACCAGTTTGTATTAGTGAAGATAGAATGCAGAGAAACTGCTGAGAGACAAACTGTGATCACATGCATAAGCAATTTTCAAGGACTTGTAATCTGCTCAAATATGGCCATATTTTCAAATGACTAGCAAAAGATGCTGCTCTGTGATTTCAAATCCTTTTTACAAAACAGACTGCTACGGCTTTTTGATCAGAGAGTCGTTAAAAGGCACGAATAAAACAATGATTATTTCTGTGCCTTATTCTCCAGAATGGTTAAACTATTTCAAATGAAGCTGTAAAAGAAAAGTATTTATTCTAAGACAGGAATTTGGGGATCAGATATTTAATGGCTAAAACTGAACTGCACAATTTGAACTGAAAACGCCATCAATACAGGCAATTATTTCCACTAATAGCACTATAATCGTACAATTATAGGATGAATCTGCAAAAAACTGATATGTAAAAACTTCAGTGTCTGAAAGAAGGATGCTGAAAACCATTTCCTTTACACTACATGTAAAAAAGAAAAATAATATATCTTGCCTCATTAACATACAACCTTAATGTTATTAAAAAATGAGCCTACGTTACCTTACAGTAGTCAAAGCATTTCATTACCTTTCTTGCAGATAAGCAGTGCTCCAATCAGACCAGAGTTAAAATCCATTGCCACATTCTCATGAGAATAATAAGCGTAAGTAAGACATGGAAGGTCAGCTTCTCTTGGACCAACTTCTTCTGTTATATCCCAAACATATGTGTAGACCTGGCCTGGAAGTACAGCATCATCTTGTTTTTCTACAGATGATGTCCTGTCGTCATACAGGGAGCCTGTAAGAAAAGCCAGCAGGGTCACATGAAGATAAAGAATAATTAAAGCATGAGGTAATTAAAGCTCATACAATCAATTCCAAAAGTCTGATTTCTTTCTTGCCTTTATGATGGTTCATATACATAGGAATGACTCATGGTTCTATTCACATTGTGGAGAGTAGCATAGGGAAGAGTACGTATTCAATTCTTCTGTTTCTTACAAATTTAAAATTTTCTAGGACTTTTTTTCACTGCCAAAAGGTGGGGCTGTTCAATGGTCTGACCAGGGTTAGGATGGCATGAAGCTGTCTCTGCTCACTTATCCTTTATGGATGTATTTGTGGATGAATACTACCCATTTTGTCATCTTTCTAATCATCTCTCATAAAGCCATCATGCAGGCTAGCACTGGCTTGCTGCTTTAGACTTTCTGTGCACTGGATATCAGTAATCTCTCATATCTACGCCTACAGTACCCCCCTCTCCAATACGATATGACAAAGGGGAGTCAGAGAACGAAAATTCTAGGTATAAAAGACATATTGATAGCATAGTCAAACTGAGTTACCTATCACACTCAATAACATATTTTGTCCAACTGAGATGAAGGCAAAACTCCTTTTGCAGTCATATAATAAATAAAGCCTTGAATAAATTTGAAAACTGCAGGTTAGAGCTCTGGTTCAGCACCTAGGGCAAGGCAATCCAAGAAACACAGTCAGTCACTCAAACTCACTGTGTTAATGCTGACATTTAACTGTCAGCTTGTAGACTATCAAAAAGAGATCATAAACTGCATCAATGAGTTTATGTTTCCTAAAATAGATCATTTTGCAATTACAGGATGAATCGTCTCTGAAAACTTTGTGGGTCTTCACTCCAAACAGTATGCGAGGGAGCAAGATAATGTTCTGAGTTTCATTTGCCTCACATACAGCTAACCACCTGCTCGATTCAAAGGTCAAAAGCTGTCAGATCCCCATGTATGTACAAATCCATTCATGGACTGTTTGCTTTCTCAGTGTTTGCTTCTGCAATTCTAGATCAGTGTTGTTCTGAAAAGCTTTTGAAGTTTACAATTCTTTTCTCTTCCTCCTCCTTCATCAAAACCTGCTCCAGGAAGGAAAGTCCAGAAGACCTAAAGAAACTCTAGTCTCAACACTTTCCTGGGCCACCCTCTTCCTTGCCAGAATATCCACGGCTAGAGCTCTTTGAGAAGTAGTATCCCTGACTACCCCTTAAATTGTCCTAACATTAAATTCCGTTCTACTCTTTATTTGGTTATTAGATGAAGGTAAATGGCCAGACAGCATGAAGTTGAGTGATAAAAAGCTAGTTCTGCCTGAATGGGGTTCAATCGTTGTACTCTGGAAAACCATTGGACTATATCAGTGTTATCCAAATATGTACGTTCAGGTTCTGCTGGAAAATACAGCCCACTGCCCTTCAACTCCCTTTGCTTCCAGGTTCCTGAGGAACAAAAAGTATTAGCACACAGACAGGGGAGCTGGTCGGGAGAATGTACATGTCAGAAGACACTCATATTCCCAGTATTATACCGATGAACAAGAAGCTAACTGAGTGTGAAGTTTTAATCCACGATCAACATATATTTGTGTTACACATAACCCCAAACATTGGTCTGGGGCCCTTTCTATATTTCATGCAATAGTCTACAAGAAGAAAACATGGATCTTTTATAGCATTTACCTTCTGCCTTTTTATTGTAAACTAAGCCCTGGGGATGAATACTGACCGGCTTGTCAGCCATATTCTTAAAGTGAACTACTAAAGTATCTCCGACTTCAGCACGCAGGGTTGGTCCGAGAAGTCCTGTAGACATTCAAGATAAGAAAAGAGGAAGCTGTGAGAAAAACAGTCTGTTTAGAGAAAGGAAGAGTTCTTCTCCAGCAGAGAATGTGACCTCTGCTAAAGTACAAGTTGCACAAAATATAGAATGGGGATCTAATACCACTGCAATGAATATTTACCCATAAAAAGGGACATGGGAAGTGTAAAACATGCAGTTCACAGTCAGTAATGTTATGAATTGTGTATCTGGAAACTAACACTTAAAGAAAAGGCTATTTTCCAGGTACAGAGTATTTATCAAAAGGTTCTTGTTGAGGATTATTGGGAATTTCTAGGGATCCTTCACATACTATTCAATCACACATTTTCAGGAAGGCAGATTAAGAGTTTAGAAAGGCATTCAAACATTTAAGTAGCACTCTCAATGCCATAAGTCACAGGACAAAAAGATCCAAACATGTAATCCAAAGAAATAATTGGTTTTATATTGCAATTTCTTTATGCATAGCCTGCAACAGGTTTTAAGAGGGGCTTATATCCCTTCTTAAAAGGGATCACTAAGGCAACCTTTGGACTGTTACTCTGTAACTGTAACCAACTGTAAACCATTTTGTAAATTTCTTCCTCTGTAAAGAAAAAGCACTTTCAGAAATTACAGGAGAACACACGTCTGGGAAGAATTGGATCATAGACTAGACCTTTCAGGCTGACTTGTAACAATTTGATATCACCAACCTCACATTTGCTTTGAAATCTAGATGGTTTTAACCATCTAGAAGTTATTTTATTCCTTAATATGAAGCACAGATAGACTATATAAGTACTCTGCATAAGTATCAGAATACAAGTACAATGCTCATGTATGGCATAAGTACAAGAATTTGCTTCCATCCATTTAAAGTGTCTTCAAGCAGTAGTGGACAGTAAAGGCAAGGGGATATTTTTTCACACCTGACTTTATAGTTTGTGTCTTCCTTTCCAGTGATCTATCAGAAACATATTTAGTCTCAGACCTTAGGCTAATTCCACATGAATTTATTGGTGTCACCGCTGTGACTGTGCCATGCAATTCTAAATGCGTACGGCAGGTTTCATCTGATGCTGATAATGAAGGGAACAGCTCTGTACCATGCAATTTATTTGCAGATAGCACTGAGCCCTAGCCTCTGAAAAATCCAGCTTCTCAATGGCCTTTCAAAGCCTAGTGCACTGTAGAGACCTCATCCCCTGTGTCCATTTGGTTAAATGTGCAAGAACAAGCTTGCTTAGCAGGTTACTGGCTTTAAGACCAACAAACAAAAATACTTCAGAACTTTTCTTTCCTGTTTACCTGCAGACTTATTTGCTGGCTTTTCTTTTTTAAAATCAGCTTCATATTCTCTGTAAGAAATTTTCTTAAACACAGGATCGGAATGTGCCAATCTGAAATCAGAAGAATTGCAAAAAAAAAATAAATATTAAAAGGTGTTGTGGTTTAACCCGGCTGGCAGCTAAACACCACACAGCCGTTCGCTCACCCTCCCCCCTCCCTCTCTGGGATGGGGGAGAGAAACGGGAAAGTGAAGCCGGTGAGTTGAGATAAAGACAGTTTATTAAGACAGGAATATAATAATAACAATAATAATAATAATAGTGATAATGATAATAGTATTAATAATAATAATGTGTAAGAAAACAAGTGATGCACAATGCAATTGCTCACCACCCGCTGACCGATGCCCAGCCTATCCCCGAGCAGCCGGCCCCCCACCCCGGCCAGCCACCCCTATATATTGTTTAGCATGACGTCAGATGGTATGGAATACCCCTTTGGCCAGTTTGGGTCAGCTGTCCTGGGTCTGTCCCCTCCCAGCTCCTGCTGCACCCCCAGCCTGCTCGCTGGCAGGACAGAGCGAGAAGCCGAAAAGTCCTTGGCCTGGTGTAAGCACTGCTCTGCAACAATTAAAACATCAGCATGTTATCAGCGCTCTTCTCATCCTAATCCAAAACATAGCACCCTGCCAGCTACTAGGAGGAAAATTAACTCTGTCCTAACTGGAACCAGGACAAAAGGACAGATTCTCAGAGATGTCGGTGCTTTTTAACAGATATTTCAGGAAATAAATTCTGGAATTGCATTTAAACACACATTTTGCTGAAGGCAAGTCACATGGTCTAACACTTTTTACTGTCTTCCCTTCTCCCTCTTACTCTATTGTCTCTGTGACATTCTTGAGCTAGGCCATTTCATACATATTAAACGTACAATTACAGTACCCAGCACAGTTTATCCCTGATTCTGCTTGCGGTTTCTATAGTCCTTTTCATTCTGTGATGAAGATATCTTTGTTTTCTCCATTTAAGAGAAGATGTCCTGACCATATTTACCTAGAAAGCATCTGACAAAACATTGTGAGACACCTGTATTTCTCTTGAGTGAGCTCCTTGCTTAAACTTTCAGACTTACCACGATGATTGCATAACAGCATAAACAGCAAGCACCTGTAGTAGCTATGACCTCTGAGACAAACATAAAACTGTTCCCTGAAAACAACTAAGAAGCTCACAGAAAGCCAAAAAACCTGCTTTCTGGGATACCTGACAATTCTTCCAAATCTTGTTACATAAATGAAATACACACCCAGTAGACCACACACTGTTTTCTCAGCAAATGTTGAAGCAAGCAGAAGGAAACCAGCACACAACATTTCCGGAATGAAAATGATGAAATGAGGGCTGAAGGGAGAATAATCTGTACTTAGTTTCGTATATATGGGCCGATTTCCTAGTATGTACAATGACTGGATCCAACAGTACTTCCACTTACTATTTTTGTAACGCTCTTTCAGTTAAGCAAGGCACGTTTGATAGTGGGAAGCTGATGGGTGTCTCACGCACAGAGAAGCTGAGCAGAGATAATCAAGTGAACTTGCTTCAATGGCATTCAGCATCCAGAAGGGGGAGATCTATTTTTGTAAAGATCTTTTGTAAATACCTCTGCAACACTCTTTCAACTAGTCAGGCAGAAGCAGTCCATGCCTCAATTCATTCTGTTCTCTTTGAAGTCACCGATAAAATTTAATTTCACTCTTAAGGAGAAGGACACGATCCACCTTCATTGACAGGTACTGCCCTAATGTGGCAATGTTCAATAGAATATGCACGTAAGACTACGGGGTGGAGGAGGAAACTTACTAATGCCCATTGTATTGCTAAAAGGAACACTTCACAAATCTCAGACTACGCAACCAAGTCTAGTTACATAACTTTCAGCAATGGCATTAACAATACTGCATGCACAAATAATACATTTGCATTCTGCTTTGAAGTATCTTATAAATATCACTCAGTCACGGTAATCGTTAAACCTATACAAAGATAAAAAGACTGATGCTGAAGAGAAGTATCCTTAGCCTGAATGACTGGAAAATTAAGGAAGCAGTTCAGGAATAATCCATTTTCTTTTCAGCCTCTCCAATTATTTAGAACTCCAAAAAGTAAACTATCAGATTCTTACTCTGTATTTACACATTCAGTTCCTATTGAAATCAGAACAAGTAAGATGCCTTTGGGATTCAAGCCATTAGCCCTTCCTCAGTAAGTATCTTTGTGGAGTTATGTGTTTTGTTTTGTTTTTAAATTTAAATATTTCTAAAAGTTCTACAAAGTTCATTAGAGCCACGCAGTATGTAACCTACTGTAAACATGTATGTGAGATATCTCAATAGGCACTGCTCATGAAAAACTCTTACCTAATTACAGAGTAAAAACTTCATACTCAGGTTTGAGACAGTTACTGAATCTCTACTGCATGAAAACAATCTATACAAAACGTGACCTTTAATGAAATAGTAGTTGATGCTTATATTGATGCATTCAGTGCAGATGATATTGAAGTTCTAAATACTAAATCCACGTGACCAGGTCAACAGTTAAACGGTATTTAGCTTCATATTCCTACGTCTAAAACCTGTATTCTTCTGTCTTGCCAGTTTTACGTTATGGTCACAGCAGCTGTATTAAACTTTCAAGGAGAAGTTTTAGAAAACACAGAAACTTTGTTTGAATTAGTTTTGAAAAAGGAACATGTAGAAAACTGAAAACTGAATTGGAAGTGTCCTTGCCACAGCATGCAGAAATCCAATACACATTAAAAAATAATAAAAAATCACAGACTAAACCAAAACAAAGAAAACAAGTCATTCACTGATATATAAAAAAACACTGTAATATCCAAATATATCCTTCAATGTAGGACAATACAGAAATAGTAATCTCAGTAATTTGTACCATTTCATTCCACTGCATGATGAAAAGCTATGTATTTTGACTATAGTAAACCCAGTATAAGAACCAAGCCTAATTTAAACAGAATTCTAAGTTAGGTCTAAGATCTGTCATTTGTAGCAATGCACTTGCAGTGTGTATAATTCTAAGCATAATGGTGGTAATACAAAGAAGTTATTTTATATGCTTGATTTGTGTATGCATATAGGTTGGCCATTCAGCAATGCTATATGAAAAAAGAGTTTTGAAATTAGTGTTTTCACGTAACATATTGCAATGCTTGATCCTACAACCTTTGCTCAGCAGAACTCAGGATGAACATTTCACAAAAACTACCAAACAACTCAGAAACAACAACTAGTTCCAAAGTTCATCAGGCTTCGATTTAAGTGAAAGTGATAGTACCCAAATTAGGACCTATCTGTGAAAGCTTTCAGACTTTAAGGAATAATCTTATCAAATCATGGCTAAACTTAGCATTGCTCAAAATCTATGTATCTAAAAATAATGACATTAAAAAAGACAAACACAGACACAGATGATGATAAAAACAAGCCCTGGTATGTATTCAACAAAAGTGTTCTGAAAACATAAAAATGATTCTATCAATTAATGAACAAAAACTTTTGATACTTCATTGTCTCCAGTTCAGATCACACAGCTCCTCTGAAGCCAACAGATCAGGCTCTGAGGTCCTCCTAGGCTCCAAAATTCCTCAGAAAAATCAAAACACTTCCAGTCACAAGAGACAACTAATTTTACCCTTCCTAACGTGTACTTTGTTACCTGGACTTCTCCTCAGGTTCCAGTTTGTAGGTCCAAATCATGGTCTGAGCAGCTATGTAGTGCTCCCTGATCTTTGCAGCTCCCACCACATGCTTCTCTGAGTCTGGCCACCATGAACCGAGCAGAAGCAAGAGAAAAAGACGCACGCAGTGGAGTGTCATGGTACAGATGCCTGCAGATGCTGCTTTGGAAGACGAGGCAGAAACTGCTGCTTTTATTGCTGTTGCTGCTCCCAACTTCCCCTCAGAAATGAAATAATCCTGACGCAAGAGGGTAACAGTGTTCACTACGCTCAGGTCACTGCTCTTCACCTTCTCCTCCCCTTGCTGACAGGGATCCAACAGAGATAAAAAAAAAACTGTTTAAACTACCTTCCCACCCCTCCTCCACTTCATCTTCACTGAGAGACCTGCACCACAGAGAAGCTGCTTCAGCCCCGCTACAGACTGCGGTTGGGCCATTGTCTACTGAAGCAGCAGGAGCAGGAAATAATTACTTAGATTACTTACAATTACAAGATGTTTGACTTAACTTGATTAGGAAGGAGGGGGGCACATATTGTGTCTCACCAGGAAACAGAAACTCGGCACATACTTGGCGTAGTAGAAATTTCCCAGATAGGCAACAACATCTCCTAAGGCCTGTGGAAACATTCCCAGTTTGAGAGCAAAATGCTGAGGGATTAGACATGGGGACTAGAACTGGATGCAGAGCTAAATCTAGTTCAAATCTAGTTCAGGTTACCTCATACAGCATACCCAATTTCTTAACATTGCCAACTTCGTTTTTTTTCCCGCTATATTCTCAAGAAACTCATACTAGATAATGAACTGGTTTCTCAGTGGCAGCCAACAGGTCAGCCTGAAGACATGGGCGTAGTCAGAATCCTTCTCATCTAGTCTTGGTAAGGGTCTGTTAAAATTTATCTAAAGAGAAATTATTAGGAAAGTACCTTTTGATAGGCTAATTACAAATGTCAGCTATACCAACAAAGGTGTCTCTCTGCTTTTGCCAGTGTTCAAAAATTTGTCAAAGCAATTAGAAAGTTGTTAGCCTTCATCCCTGTGCACTGCAATAACTGGAAAAAGGAAAATATCTAATTTTTTTCATGAATAGAAGTTTACAACAGTTTTACAAGAATACTTTGCTACTGTTGGCAAGAAAAAAATAACCTAAAAACACAAACCCAAAACGATCTCATTCCAGATCCAGACATAAGTAAGGATGATACTACTTCAGAGTACTTTAAAACAAAACCTGATGAAGTCCAGTTTTGATATGTTGTTCAACAGCAGAATGGCCTAATTGGCAGCTCATATGATAACTCTATTTCAGCAGGTATGGCATGGCCTTAGAAGAAATAGAGAAACAGTTAAAAGAAATAAAAATCAAAGAAGACTAATAGCTAAATATTCCTTTACCAAACTTCCGAATAGTTTGATACCTAAACCTGAAAACAATCATGATCACTTGTACAGCATATGACTACAGGCATGGAAAGGTTTCATCATGGAATGGTTTCAAGGCAGCATATTGAACTGAAGTTACCTCTTACCGCATCTGCATGGAGCTCATCACTTGTACCCATTATCCACTTTGACACATTCATTACGTATGAAATGGATTCAAAATCCAGAATCCAGCAAAAACTAGGTTGGACTACAATGTGTGCACTGATATTGATGAGAAAATCTTAGGTAAACACAGTCCAATAGTATTTTATTAATAAGGAATTCTTGATTTTATTAAAGAACCCATCACAATCCTTACCAAACTGCTTCAATAATTTTAAGTAAGAAGTTGTAATATTTGTCTTATTTCTACTCTGGTCCCAGTTTCATCCTTGGTTCAGGATCTCTTTCAGTGCAGGTGTTTAAGAGTCTGACAGCATGAAAATGCCCGTAATTTGGATTTTATGAAAAACAACAACAAAAACACCATCTCCACGTAAATGAATTATTCCTACCTTCTATTCGGACCTGATGGGGAGCAGCTGGTGCCTATCATTCTCTTAAACCTAAAGCATATTCACTTTTAAGCCAGCTTGTCTCTACTTCTTAAACATTCATACAGAAGCATATACAAATACCGCACACCTCTCTGTCAAAAAGAAAACTGATTCATGCTATGTCCAGTCTCTACCCATTGGACTTCACAACACTGTCCCTAAAACTCCCTCCCATAGATGGATTTGAGGATCTCGCTGTACTCTGATGTGATACGCTGATGAGACAAAATTAAAATACAAATTAATTTGGCTTGACTGTTCGATGATCTGTTTAGGTTTTTCCTTATATGTATGTTTCTAATACTTAATTCTTCCCTGTAATTAAAAAAACAAAAAACAAAAACAAGTGCAGGCCAAGTACGAATACCCAGAGAACCTGATTAGAAACCCTTAATGTGAGATCGTTACCTAAGAATCAAAGCTGATAATCAATTAGCTACTTCTGTTTTATCCTTTTTGATGGACGTGGGGGTTCTATACTGGCAAAGTAATCTGCAGCACAATGAACAAAGTTATTCTCAAAGCTAAGCTGTACCTTTGGGATGTACTGATATTGAAATGCAAAATAAAAACAAAGCATGGGAAGAGAAGAGTAAATAGTACTTTTTAACACTAAAAGCCAGCCCACTAAATGGGGAAGTTTACTATCTGTTCTGACACCTAGGTGCTGGTTCTTGTTATACTACATGTGAAAACATACTGAAAGAGCAGCAGTAGGAAGTGATGTCCTATTAAAGAGTAACCTTTAAAACAAACTGGTATTGCTAGTTTTTCACCCAGAATAGCCTAGGCTGAGTCTGAGCAATCAAGAACAGATAACTCTTCAAAAAAGTTATGAGGTGATTTTCAACTTTCTGTAAATTACAGACTAGGACCCACAACAAATTTGGTTCTGTTTTATCACAAATGCTATCTTAAGTGCTATCAGGTAGTCATATCCCAAAGACTGCCATTAGTTTCAACAATTACATTATAGTGACTAATAGCGAGCTAGTATAAAGATGTAAAATAATTACTGAATTGGTTGCTAATAATGCCCTAACACAG
This sequence comes from Anser brachyrhynchus, assembly GCF_964034855.1. Lineage (NCBI taxonomy): Eukaryota > Metazoa > Chordata > Aves > Anseriformes > Anatidae > Anser > Anser brachyrhynchus. Next base: position 96,839,790 of record NC_137694.1, read on the forward strand.
GTCTGTATCTCTCTCTCATTCAAACACACAAATCAATGCACAACGTGTCCAGCAAGCATACTTTGTTTAGTGCAGGGCGAAAGGACTTCTACGGGCAAACAATGAGTTAATTATTGATCAGCAGTAAACACATGATTCTGAATGTAGGTAAAAGATAGACACGTACTTACCAGATCTACCAGGCACAATGCAGAGGGAGAAACCATCAATAAATATCTTCTCTTCTGCAAGAAGGCACTAAAGCCAAGAAAGCTTGATCTGTGAAATGACTCATTTTAGAAGTTTAAGATAAGATGCACTATGTTGAAAATCACATGAGCAAGCCAAGAAAACAGATGGTAGAGAAACTTCTAGGCTTTCTTTCTAGGTACAAATTATGCAAAAGGAACATGTACATGTGTTTTGTATTTGATGGCAGCATGTATAAGAACACATCCTGCATAACCCTTTAATAAAGGCAGACCGCGTAACATGAGTGACCATACAGACACTACAAGACAGTAGAAATATAGAAGAACAGCATTTTCAGACTGCTCTGGTACTAACGGCTTCAGATGATACATCATCACATTGATTAAGACAAACACATCCACATGTTCTAATCTTGTTTTTCCTTAGGAGAACAGCAAATCCTCAATTAGAATTGGGTATTTCTCCAGTCCCGAGAAACTGTTATTTAGCCAGACCCAGTACTATTTGTACAGAAACATTGAATTCAATTTCACAGAAAAAAATATGAAATCTCTAAACGTTGTAAAATTTAACTTCAATTTTTCAACAAATTTGTCTGATACCATTGCCTTTTGGTCTGAAAAAATGTTCATAGAAGAAATAGAAGGATGAATTACCTTCCTTTCTTCAAAAACTACATTAATGTCTGACTCAGAAATTTTAAAATTAATTTTTGCCCCAAAATTTTCAGTTTCATTCCACAAAGAATTTTGCTCCTACTTAAAACCATGCTTGTGTTCTGTGTTCCAGTTTCACTTCTGTACTATGACTTCTGTATTTGCCCATCTGACAACTGATATTCTGAACAGGACTAACTGCCCACATGTTAAGTCGGTCTAGCAACACGCTAAATTTGGCTTTCTTTCTGTATAGAATAAAGCAAGAACACCAGTGCTTATAATACGATGTTAACCAGGTGATGTAAGATTGCAAGAGTTTCCAACTAGGAAGATTTGCATTTTTTTTTTAATCATAAATCCTTGCTGGAACCAGAAGGGGATTTATTATCAAAAAATGAGCCTTTTGTAAAATTACATGCATGCATATTTCCAACAGTAGTTATGACACTTTGTGAATGAATTATCTCTCCTTTCACATGGCCATGTTTCCCACATGCATCTTTAAAAATAATAAATTAGACCTGAATCAATTCCTACAGTTACTTGTAGATAAGGTTGTTTTCCAATAGGAAAGCAGATAGGTATGTTTCAGGAAGAAACATGAAATCAATAAGCTAATGAAAATAAGACACTGAATTACATCTGTCACTACGGACTTCATAACACCAAGAATGCCTTGAATTTGTCTGGTTCTCCAGCAACTGATTAGGGTGTTTGTTACTAAGCCCATCAAACAAGCTGTGCTTTCCCACACCTAAAAAAGCTGCAACAGAAGGACAAAGTTGAAATTGCCCTTGTTCTTTAACACTATTTCCACCCTTCGTTATTTAAAGTTTCAACTTGGACTGAACTTTCTAAACAAAGCCATGTATGGCTTGGAAGTTATTTGATTTTTTTTTTTAATTGGAAACATGACTTTGTGTTTTCAAAGCATTTCATGTAAAATGAGGAACAGACATCAAATGCGACAATATTTAAAATATCTAAAACTACTCCCTTTGCATTAAAACCCATTCCCTAAAGTTAAAAAATAAATAAATAAATAAAATACAATTTCAGATTCAATGGAATCAAATTTTACCTAGGTCTTCAGTGCAGTACCTGTAAACTAGAACGTACTCGAAAAAGTCTAAAATCAATGCAGAGAGATCTAGAAGGCATGTAAACCAGAAGATGCACAGTAGGAAAAGGACTCCAGCATAGCAGAACTTCTCGGGAGTTATTTCAATAGAAGCAAAATTCAGACAATTAATGACAGCGTAGGATTTGCCAGAAGGTATAACTGAAGCTACTATGTTTGCATACATTTATAGCAGCTCCTACAGCAGCAGTCTTCATTTCTAACATGAATTTTTAATACTAGTCCAAAATAGAAAAGTATGAACATACAGTAAAATTGCTGCAAGTGCACACATCAACTCTGTCAGGTCAAGTACAGCCGCTTTGATACCCATCCATTTATTTTCGTGTGTGGGTCAGGTTTTGTAACATCAGGGTATATTTTTGCTACAAGTGCCATAAGATGTTAAATATCATGGCATTGATGGAAGCCACTGACTAGTTCGCTTCACTGCTGCTGCCCCTCTGTTTTTCTGCTATAGTCAGAGAAAAAGGCCTTCCATAACTAAAAAAGAAAAAAAGTATAATCATGCCACTTACTTCTGTCAACAGCCTGACAAAGAACGTGGTATTTGTTATCTCAACATACTGGAGACTACTGAAAGGCTAATTCGCCTTCCTAAAGGAGAAGAATAGACACCTTTTAGGGAGAAGGAGGTTTCAAAACATTCTGACAGAGCAAGCTGTTCCCCCCCCCCCCAATAAAAAAACAAAACAAACCACCACACACATTTTTTGGGTGGAGAACAGCTATTTCCTTTGTTACCAAAAAATTCAACACATCTTTGAAATGAATCTGATAGGAAAATCCTATGACATGACTCAGAGGGTGTGGCTAAGTTTTAATGTGTTTCAGCCAGCATTACTCTTCACTTATGTAGACACTGCTTTAAATATTGTCCAAGAAAGAGGTGAAAAATGGTATCAAAAGAGGAAAGCTGTTTTAAGCAAAGAACAGAGAAATTGATTATAGACCCTCATAAGTAAGAACATAGTACACAGGACAGCCAAGACAGGGATCAGTTGTGCCAAGCTTGCTACCAACTGTAAGTTCAGAAAATTCAGACAACCAACTTTGGATAATCCTGTAGAATGAGAGTTGGATGTTTGTGAGACAAAGATGTTGTTGTGAAAGCTACAAAGACTCTAAGTGAAGCTATGACATACACATGACAGTCCTTTTCTCCCATCTTCATCAATGATGAACTTGCATTTTATAGGGCAGAAGATAGCTGCCAAAGCCTGGATGTGTCTGCAATACCTGAATTCAAACAACATTATGGACACTAACTTAAAATGGAAATCATGCTATTAAGCTGCAAGTTAGCATAGTCTAGGTTGGGACAAATTGTCAAGATTGAACCCTGCTCTAACACAATCTTCTCCCTCCTTCCATCTGTAATTTTGTCAATAAGACTGTTCTTGCATTTATTACAAGTTGAACAGGCTACATACTAATACTCCTTTGTCTCCCCAAAAATGCTATCTCCAAATGCTAGTCTTGCTCAAGTGTAAATCTGAATCACCTTTCAAAGAATGTTATTTACAACTGCTTTAGTTTAAGACGTAGTTAAATTTTCCTAGTAAGATCATCGCTTATTTTCCTTCAGCTTTCAAAGTCTTCCGCCAATTAGAGGAAACAACCATTCATAACTACGGGAAAAAACAACTTGTCTCTCAAGTGAATTTAAATCAGAGAAGTAAGTCACATTTTCAGGAATCATCTTAAGGATGAAGCCAAAAAGATTAGGCTTCTACTAGTAAAGTAGACTTTAACTTCCAACCTAGAGGAAAAAACAGTCTTCTGCTGAAAGGAAATTGAAAGAATTATGGAGAAGAAATCCACCTTTTATTGCAGTATATGTATAGGAATGAAAGTGATTTATTTATTACACACAGACTTTTATTAAAAAGGCTGGTAATGGAACATTTTATTTTAATGCATTGACTTGATAAAAGGTTAGTTACAGAAATTGTGTATTATGTTGTATGTCACATGGAAGGGTTATTTAAAAAAAGATTTGATAGACGATCTCTCTTATTTTAGTTACATCGTAAAGTGCCTTGTGTAGTCATATTCTATTGTCGGAATGACTGCTTGTACAAATTTCAAGAAAATAAGAAGGTACCTGTGTTTGTTGTTAAGGAAATGGTGCAGCAGCTAGAAATCCTCAACCCCCCAACCCGCAAACATACCAGCAGTCACATGCAATGGTCTGCTCAACAGTTTTTCTTGCTAGTAGGAAAACAGTACTTAAAAATTATACAGTTAGAGACTGGGAAATTTATACAGTAGAACTCTATTAGTAACATCTGATGCTCCTCCAAATACACAGACCTTTCTTTTTCAAGTTAAAGCAAGGAAACAGAAGTTACTTTCAATAAATCTTACAAACTACACAAAAGTTTGTGATCCCATTTACATACTTAATATTCGTAATTAACAAATGCCAAGGTAAACTGCAGCTAGAAAGGCTAATTCCTAGCTACCTTCCTGTAACTGCAGGGAAAGCAGGCTCCTCGGTGGCTCAGAAAAAGAAGTTGCTGTTCTGAACAATTCTTTGGAAGAGCTCCTTCCTGTTGATGAGGGAAAGTAGAGAAATTAGCTTTGCTAAGCTTTGAAGTCTGCCTTCCTTGAAGCCTTCCTAGTCTCCCTTATGAGTCACCTTCAAACACTTGTTGTGTCCCAATCTGTAATGTGGAATATGCTGGATAATCGCAAAGCTAAAGTGTCTGTCCAATTGGGACTGAGACAGACAGACAATCAAAAAGAAAAATAAATCACAACTTACGATAATTATGTTATACTGGTACTTGATAGAAGAAAGAAATACTGCTTTGGCACAGTCTCATTGACCATTTTTTGACAAACACAAACTACATGACAATGATGTACGAAACAGTCTGTTAAAAACCCTCAATTATGTTAGCGATAGCAAAAAAAAAAAGTAATAAAAATCTTGAAAATAAGCTACTTCAAACTACTGAGAAGCAGACAGCTTCAACTAACCAGATGTATTTTCCAGTTCGTTTTCAGTTGCTGCACAAATTTAGCAAGTCTCAACTCAGTGAACATGAATTTTACTGATTCAGGGCCTCTAGCTTCTCAGTAATCCCCTCCTTTGCTTCCCTTGTAGCTGCAAAGCAGTTAGATTACTGTTCTGAAAGGATGTACTTGCTTTTAATACCACGGTTATTTCAATTATAAAGTACAGTACCAATTACTACAAGCATAACGCCAGTCACTTGACTGAAAGGAAATTGTTAGGCATTCCGTACTGATGCTCAGAACGATGTCATCTTCATTGCTTTGTCAGCCTAGTGTTTTACTAAAGCAAGGTTTGTCAAATATTCTCTTCACTCCATGTGAGCAGTAATAGGATCTCCACACCTGTCAAATGAATCTCAGAGCCAAATCTAACACAGAAGCAGCATCTCTTTACCGAAAGGGTTGTTAGGCACTGGAATGGGCTGCCCAGGGAAGTGGTTGAGTCACCATCCCTGGAGGTCTTCAGAAGACGTTCAGATGTAGAGCTTAGTGATATGGTTTAGTGGAGGACTTGTCAGTGTTAGGTCAGAGGTTGGACTAGGTGATCTTGGAGGTCTCTTCCAACCTAGATGATTCTGTGATCTCTCATATTTCTAAGTCTTTACTATAAGGTAGTATCATAGCATGGATTCCCAAACTACACTTAAGCATGTACCAACTCTGACCACACTCTATGAACCTCCAGCTCAACCTCCTAATACATCCTCTTACATCAGACTATCAGTTCTATACTCACAGCTACTTCCTTCACACCTGTACAGAGACTCAACCCGTCCCTTCAACACTACCTACTTTCCCCTGTGGTTCCTGCCCCACTCCCTGCAAGTGATTAGTGGTGTTTGTTTGGACAGAAGTTCTCATCCCAGAACTCTATTGTACTACCAAAACAGTTGTTTACTGCTTTCACACACCACTGTATTTCAGTTTAGGAACCCTTAGGTAACAGCTCCTTACAGTGCAAAAAAATCTCTAGAAATACCATGCAGTAATGAAAAAGGATACATGTGAACTCCAAGTTCTCCCCCACCTTCTGCAACAGTCTCAATTATTTTCTTCATCACTTCTGCATGCCTGAAAAACAGTAAAAATATTCTAAAGATAAAGCAACTCCCTCTTCATTTCAGTAAGATTATATTTTGCGCAAACTAAATTTTGGACGGTTAGCTTCAGCGCAGGAGGAAGAAATTTTCAGTTTATTAAAAGAGAAATCGAACAATAACTGAAAATATTAAGTCATGAACATAACATTATTTGCCAGCCCCTTACATTGACAAGGCAAGGAGAGGATGGGTTATGCTACAATATATTCTGAGTAGCACAGTGAGAGGCATTCTGCTTGCCGCTAGTATATCTGTTAATTGTGAAACACCAAAGAAAGCACCAGGAAAGGTAATCCTTACCAGAAGCAGCTAGCCACCAGACGTTCCCAGATGACCCTTCAGAAGATGACTAGAGATTGCTGTAACTTTTTTTGCTGCCTCTTCTAAATTTTTAAATTTGCTTAAGTTGAGAGATAAAATACTTACATAATTCATAAAGCTTCCTGGAAAAGCCAGGCTAAACCATCCCTACATAAAACACCTTTTTGCTCTGGGACTGACTAGGGAAACTTTCCCTGGCTACAGCTGTAGCATGGGCTCTATGGCAACAATTTCTAAATTATCTTCTGCTCACTCATGACTAAAATCATGCCAAGGTTTAATCTGACAAACTCTCTAAATCAGATTACTACTGTGCAGTGGAAGATGAACATTTCTTCATGTGACTGTACTTTGAGGTTAAGTCAGTGACTTACCAGAGCTACTATGAACCACACAAATACTTGTTTACAAAGCCGATCATAGGACTATGACATGGAATTACAAAAGAACTGAGATGAGAAGAATTAGAAAAGACTCTGGTCATCATCTAGTCCCGACCTCCCTGTGCAAGGAATAGTGAGCTAGAACAGATTGCTCAGGGATGATGTCTGGTCTAGCTTTGAATATCTCCAACAATGAACACTTCAGATCTTTTCAAGACCAGTTATAATTTAGGAATAATGGTCTTGTGTTCAGGATAGCTCTTCTACCTCATAACCTATGGGATGAAGAACATACCAAATCAGAAAACTACTGTATGGTTAATTGAGGTTTTATTTATATATTCTTAACCCAAACTCACCTTACTTTCATCTATGCATCAACACTATTTTAAATTCATGATTCTGCAGGCAATCATGATCAGAGGCACCATATAGTTCTGTGGACACTCACTTATACAAGACTTCAAGCTAGTCAACAATAGTAGTTTAAAAAAGCCATCCTGAACAACTATGTGCCTATGAGATCTAGAAAGAGTGGTAAGTACAGTTTGCGTAACTTACTGAACACGCTTTGATGTTGTTATGCAAATCTAAATAACTGAGTAATTGTTGGCATTCAGCAGTCACCTCTGAAGTTAATCATTCTGACAGTGACTGTGAACACAAGGAAGGAAGCTGTTGCAAAATTACCAAGACACATTGTAAACAGGAACATGTACGTCTGGGGAAATACAGAAGGTCAGCATTTGTCATTTACTGTGCTGCTGATCTGTATAAGCCAGCTACTCTTCACAGTTGATTGCAGTTCTGGATCCTCACGATGCCATGGCAGAACACATGCTGCATGTGGTACCAAGGCCAGTTACTTCAACATAGGAAGCTCACTGCTGTTAAAGCTTAAGTTTTGACCTCATCTGTAATGGTGGGCTATTTTTTGTACTGGCACAGAGTACAGGCCACCCCATAGCTGTTAGAAGTGTTTTATAGGATACTGGTTCAATCACATACATCTTAATGACAATTGTTTTTTTTTTTTTAAAAGGACTAGAGTTATCTCAAATTCTTTAACAGCCATCATAATAGTCATTCTTACAGTTACTTGGGAGCAGATTTTTAAGAACCTTACAAATTCTCAAAAGTTGGTTTCCTTCCATTAGGAAATTTTGAGGAATTAACATGAAGCATACACCTCCCCCTCCATATAAAAGGAATACGATAACTTTGGGAGAAATGTAATCTAAAACATCCTATCTAGAAATCTCAAAGCTGAAAGATTATTTTTATTTTACTCTGAATAAGAACTCCCCAGAGATAAGTGGTTGTCTTAATTCAAGGTGACTAAATACTAGGTGCTCACCAATGCTTGTTCCAGGACCTGTTTGTAGATCACTTGAGCTAACAAATAGGTCAGTCATTTGAAACACCTACTAAAATCCCCTAAATTACTTTCAGGTATTACTTGAATCACCTCAAGAATTGGTTGATATGAGTTATTCATATTCCAAGTCAGAAATACCACTGTTGCTACTGAAAAGAAATTGAAATATATAGAGTTAAGACCATACATTAAGGGGCTATAAATAAATTGAAAGCTGCTGATTTCTTAGACTGATAAGACAACCATTTATGCTTTCACTGGGAGTTTTTGCTTTTTAAGCGAAGAACCCCCCTCCTATGCTTTGCGACTAAAACTTTTCATTAAAGAAATAAATTTCACAATGGAATTCAGCAAAGTTGACATATTGACATTCTCTGAGTATCAGCTGGAAGGGAGACATCACATAAGAAACAATAAAGGCCATCCAGATATATTGGGGGAAAAAAAGAAAAATCTCACAAAACACGTACCACCACCAGAAGTGATTGATCTGCCCTAGTTAACTGGTTCGATGGTTCATTCGTAGAACTGATATGAACAGTGAGAATTGTGATTAAAACAGTTTCTAGCAATTAATGAGGAAGTTGAGTATGTTCCTGCCAGTACCATAAAAATGCTGACAAGAAATAAATCTTCCAGCAGAGCTGCAAGATGAACAGTTTCAACTAATTACTCAAAATAGAAGCAATCTTAAGCAGCTGCCCATGGCAATCATCTTCACTCCACCACCCTATTTCTCTCTTTTCTCTGACGCAGGACAAAGGGATATATGCATCACAAGAACAACCAAGCAAGGTTAGGGCCATCCAAACACCTTACATTACACAATATTTGTAATGTGTAGGGAAGCAACAGCAGCAGAGCTAGATAAACACTGGAACTTCCCAGCTAAATTAAGAAAACCAGTACTTTGGGCCTTTTTTTTTAAAAAAAAAAAGTCTCGAAAGTCCAGACTTTCTTAGCTGTAAGCTTTATTAAGTTAAAGAGATGGAACAGCTCGCCTTGGAGAACAAGAGAACATACCTAATGCTTCAAAAGTCAAGCAGCATGAGAATCTAATTTAGCCAAGGTCTTTACAGCACTGGTACCCAGCAGTCTCATAGAATTCATAGAAAACCATTTGAAACATCCATTTTAGCTATGCTATCAGTCACTTTTCACATTCTCAAGCCTTTCCCAGGTCAAGCAGGTGCCAGTCAACTAGACTGCCTTGTTTCTGAGAAGGCTACATTTAAGATTGACAAATTGGTCTCACTGCAACACCTATTTTCTTTTTTGTTCTTAAAAGAACAATCACAGCAAGTTTGATGATGCAAATTGTTTCTTCAAGAGTAGATGTGGATTACATAACAAGGGCACTGAAACTTCACTCACTTCACATGAAAAAATGAAAAGATACACTCGCAGCTCTCCTTCCAGAAAAGGAAAATTCAATCCAAGTTCACAGGCTAGCATTAAACTGGTTCTTCCTCTGCGAAGGAGTTTGCAAAATTGAACAGGTTACATTGTAGTCACAGCCCTACACAAACCCTACCTAGTTAACAAGGGCTGTCATGCCCAAATGTCTTGTCATGTTTGTTTGTTCTCAGAGTGCCCTCCAACGTGCATCCATCAACAGAAGCTTCTTCACAACCAACTTAGTAGCAGGGCTTTCAGCAGTGAGTAAACTGAACCATGGCATCATGCATTTTTTTTTTTGTCTTTGCTTTGGTTAGTCATCTTCCTAGTCACTCTTAAGCCTTCCTACATTCATCCCACCTGATACTCCTTCAAAAGTACTAGCTGTGCAAAGAGCTGGATGCACTTTTTTCTTCCAAAACCCCACTTACTGCAAACAAGACAGAGTAACAAATAGGTTGACATACTAAGATTTCTATCTTCATATGTTACAAGAATCTTTGCATCACACCAGAGGTCTACCTCATTATCTGACAAATTCATAGTACATGCCCAAGAAGCCTGAGCGAGCGCCTTGTAATACTTCCCCAAAATATTTCAAGTCTCCAGCAGTACACAGCCCAGAGATGCCCTAATACTGAAGCTGTAACTTCACTTGTAACAACTCTTAACAGACTTTCTTTCATTATATTGCCTGAACAACTTTAGTTTAATTAGATGTATGCATAATTTACTCCTTTTTCTGGCTTTCAGCATGCAAGTAGTGAGTTGTGTTCAATGCCACTAGTTTTACTATTTAGAAGAGGAAAAAAAATGAACACCTATCATTTATTCTCCTTCTGCAGAGTTCGTGATAGAGGAGGTCACAGAAACCAGAACTCCCTCCTTAGCAGCATTTTGCTAGCTGAAGGGTGGCATGTTATTCAAATAATTCCTTATTTGGAAGAAGCTTCATAACTGATAGCAGTTATCTCTAACACCCTCTTTGTACCTCTTCCAGTTTTAGTCTTCCTTTACCTCAGACTATAGAACTGATGACCAGAACTGTACTGCAGTATTCAATTTCTAGGTGGTGCCACACATTAATCATAGAAGCTTAATGACATTTTCTGTTCCACATTTTATTCTTTCCCTAATAGTTCTCTGCTTCCTGTACTGCTCGAGTACCAAGGCTTATGCTTTGACAAATCTACTGTTACTGCAGTCTTAAACCTGGTGATTTAAAGACCAACAATGAAGTTCACTATTTAAAAATTTCTCTAAGTCAGGTGTACAGGGGAGAAAGCTGTTTCCCACTTGTACATTGGTTTCCCTGCTCAGTATTGTTCAGACATAAGCCCAAGTGCTTGATGAAAGCAAAGATTGCTGTAAAACAGTGGTTAAAAAACTAAGATCTGGAAGAAAGACAAGATGCAGACTTCTGAAGTACGTGAATATACATCTTCATAACAAGATCAAGAGCAGCCATACACTGGTGCAAAGCTCCCATGCTCTTTGTATGTTAAGAATGGTATGTCCTTCCCACGACATGTATGGTTAATACAATTAAAGATTGCCTAAACCAGTAACAAGAGTGTTTTGAGTCTGCAAAAGCTACCATAAGCTTGTCAATGACAAGCTAATTATTTGACATCTCAGCTAGTGACGTAAGATCCACATGTGTTTCTTCAGGTACAAAGCCATTTACAAGACTGAAAGAGGCAACTGGGATTTTATTTGTTTTTATTTTAAACATATGCAAGATTATAAAGTGTATTTATTTTTTATTTTTAAGAGGAAGCCCAAACTCATATCTCCAAGATCTTAATACTACCAAGAGGTTGAGGAGTTACACCAGGATACTGGTTCTGCATCACTAGGCCACTTCACAGGAGATAAAGGCCTACCATCTAAGATGAAATACACCTTCAAAGACCTGTTAGAAAAAATATCTGTACAGCTAGTCTAACTACAGACTTCTTGTAAAATGGATAAGAAATGTGGAAAATGCAACAAAACACTGAGAACAACTGTGTTTAGCGCTTGTGTTCAACAAATAGTGTGGCATGTAGAGGACTTATTTATGAGTATAAAATTTCAAGGACTGCTAGAGGAGCAGAAGGTAGCAATTACAAAATAGGAAAGTTATTTCACACTGAAATAGCTTTTTTCTTCTCCCAGAGTACACGTTATGCAGCAAATTAACACATAGAACTCTTTTTTATAGCATTCTAGTAGTCTGCCATCTTCTGGAATCTATAGGAAAGTGGAGGAAAAGCAAGTTAAGCACAGAAGAGAGCTCTAACTTCATAATACACTTGCAGCAACAAACACTGAAATGACTTCCGAGAAAAGCTGTTATCTGCCTTTTACACTCCCTCAGAAGTGAGCAGACCACTACGGCAGCCACCTGTAGAAATACAGCCAGAAAATCTAAACAAAATTCCTAACAAGACCAGCAAAATGCCTTATGTCTGCATCCCGAATCACACCAGAAACAAAGACATACCTGCACGGATGAACTGAGCACATTGGAGGAGGAGGAAGATGAGGATGGTTTTCAATGGTCACTGTTTTTTTGACGTGATCTTGACTAATATCTTCATACATATGCTCTACTGTTAAAGGCTGCCGTTGCTACAAGAAAAAAGGGAACATTTGAACAAAAACGTTACTGACAAAGAATCTTTTGCCCCTTCTCAACAATTCTAACATCACTAACGTATGAGGTACTGTAAGTTACAAGTATCTAACATACAACAGCTCTGAAGGTATATTGAAGGAACTGCGATAAGATCCATATGGTGTAGAAACAGCACTGCACAAAGTTTTGCTTTTAATATACAAGGTGAATGGTAAAGTCAATATATTTGAGAACCAAGGTCCTGGTTCTCATCTAGGAACTTGAGCCGTAAGTCCCCACAACTTTAACTCAAGAAATTTCATCATTAAAAGGGAAAAGTGATTTATCTAATCTTTTCCCCCGAAGATCATGAAAACACACACCTGCTTACTTGTGTAAATTGACTGGGGTTATTTCTGGTAGCTCTGTACAGCTAGTAGCTTAAGAAATAGCAGCACATGATTTTCTTTCTGTCAAATATGCTTGGTTATTAAGTACAATTTTTCAGCGAAATATTTTTTAATTCCTGCAACCCCCAAAGCCCTGTCTGCAACCCTGACTGTATAACAGGTTTTCTCACCATTTCTTCCTTTGAATTTGTTCAGTGAATAAGAAAGCAATAACAAAGTAGCCTTTCTATTTGACATGATCTAATGCCACAGAGGTGAGGAAAAAGATATAGCTATACCTCATCATATCCAAATAACCAGAGCCTTGGAGTTTGGTAATATTTGTCGTAAGTGATGTAGAGGTCATAAGTTCTAGTCTGCAGAATAGCATCTTCCCCTCCAACATCAACTTTAGCTTTGTTAACTTCAACAATCTGTCTTGTGTCAAGTGTTGCCTGGTTTTCAAAGTAAAAATGATAATATTAGTACAGTCTTGTTTGTATTCCCTCTTGTCCCATCCTAAGTAGTTACGTAGGGCTGTAAAATTGAAATTAATGTTCTTAATTAACATTAAGAGATGTAGGACTTGGGGTTTTGCTTTAATCTTCAAAGTAGGAATATTGATTTCACACAATTTTTTTCCCCCCTTAAGTCTGATTTCTCAAGGAAGCATGCAACTACATTGTCCTATCCCCTTCATTCTTTCACCAATAACTTTTGAACTTTTTGACGATTCCAATGAAATTCAGAAGGCAGAGAGGTCTCAGTTTATGCAGGTGTCACAGACCTTAAGCAAGTACCCCAAATAACCACGCTCTCTGTTTTCCCTCATTACACTCCAGCATCCATGTAGTCAGTTGAACCCACAAGCCACTCAATTCATCACATATGAGCCTCAAGAACAATCACTGCACTTTATAATTCTTGTGAATAGAACATTGCATGTAAGCAGAGCAAAGCAGATCAACAAAGAAAGCAAAATTACTGTAACCAAAATCTTTCAGGACCTAAGAGCTAGGGTAGATTGGCAGGAGACAAATCCACAGGAAACCAAGCTCAGAAATCCCACCACTTATTATAAGCTTATGTGAAATATTTGTCATCCTTATTTTTATTTTCTGCTCATATTGGTGATAAGCGTTGCAACAGACAAGACAGAACTGTTCACTCACATCATCTGTCTCCAATAGCCCACTTTCTTCATACTCTGAAAAGAAGACCCATAAAATTCCGTGTTCAGCTCATAGTTAGCTGTCATATTTCCCATTCATAAACAACTCCATTAAAAAATATCCACACATACCTAAAGATGCGTTATTCAGGGAGATCTCCCAACCCCTAAACCACATTATACCTTTTAACACAATTTGACAAAAGACTATAACAAGTACATGATGAACAATCCTTAAACGAGTAGTTTTTAGTAGACAGATTAAATGTAGGTATGAAGCCAGAATGAAGCTGTGCCATAATCCCCATTTTTTGTTTGCATCTGTGCTGCTACTCAAACTAATTTGCCACTCAACATTCACAGAGATTTCATCACACAAGTTAGAGTAAACATGCATCAATAAGACCATTAAAAAGATAAAAACATGGACCTGCTTTTTTTTTTTTTGGCATGCATTCTGTAAAAAAAAGAAAAGTAGTATTTTCTTAGAGTGTACCGCTATAGTGAAAGACCTGAAATAAATACACCCTCTCATTCAATTTAAGGAAATACCTTCCATGTCTGCAGCTTCCCCTTCATCTTCCTCATCATCATCTTCACAGGATGCTGAACGCTCTGGTATTTTTATATTATCCTTTAGAAGTTAAATTGAAAGCACTGTTTTAAGACAACAGCGTTTAAGCTACATCAACACAGTTTTACAGCTCCAGCAAGTTTAGGTCCAGTCAGCTGAACTATGCAGAAAAATAACTCCTACAATATTAACAACTATACCGAACTCACATACTTGCTTATTAAACAAGCTTAGTTTCAAAATCCTAGCATAACACTAAAAATCCACTACAAATTTCTCCTTTGACTTTGTAGTCCAGGATGACTGTATTCCTAAAAGCAATGAGTAGACATGATATTAAACAGTCAATTTCTTTTCAAATAATCCACCTACCTCAAATGAAAGGTAATGACTAAACATGTAGATTAATATTTTGTGTGAATTAATCCACAAACAACCGTGCAACAGTTCCATAATTATTTCTGAAACATTTAAGAGCCCCAAAAGGTATCACTTTTTGTTTCCTCAAACAATGATATAAAAGAGTCCAACAGAAGTGAAGAATGACACAAGCCCTCGGCCTAATTTTGTGCTGATACATAACATTTGAATCCAACAGACGATTCTAGAGAAATTTAGAAGGGGGAGGTCTCAATTTATGCTAGTTTCATGAAGACTTTAGGACAATACTCAAAATGATAAGAATTAGAAACTGCTCTAGCTGTAAGTATCACCAGACTGGTTTCCTCACTGGAAAAAAAAACAACCAGTACAAAAATACTTTGTCAAGTACTTTGGAAACAGTATATTATCATAAAAGGATTTGTCATTCTGGATTGGACTTGTGCTCCAAGAAATGATGTACTATACAACAAGCAGATTTTTTCTGCATACCAAATATAAAAATGGAAATCCAAGTCATATTACAACAGTTACGCATCACAATAATATTCTAAAAGTACTATGTTTTGTAAAAACAGATCACTTTTAGGTATTCATTAAGACTGTTTCTTCAACCCTTATGTAACGGAGTTGTGAAAAAGCAGTATTTTTACTATGTTCAGCACAATTCCATTTGAAATGGTTGAATTTCACAGTTCATCATATCAATAGTGTTTTGAGTTGTTTACAATTTGTGCAGTAACACGTGGGAGCCCATTCTCTTTCCCCTTAAACTTCAGAATCTAACGATTTATGGTTGGATAGTTTCACAAATTCTCATAAGGCATAGATGGAACTCCACTCGAGCCATCAGCTAATTTTAAAGCACTTTGTCTTTGGCTCTCTTAAGCGCATTAAGAAATACGTACATACACACATCCCTCACTTTTTTTCCAACTGTTTCCCAAGGGCTTAAGTTTCAGATTTGGCTCCTGCTACAGAGTGACTTTTTGGAAAAGTACCGATAGTGATGACTTTATAAGATATTTAAACAATTTCAGTTCTTCATGTGGATGTGAGGACACCAGTTTGTCAAATAGGACCTAATGTGTTTAAACTTTGCTTGCAGTAGTATTTAAACATTATGAATAAATACTTTATGCTCCTGCATTATTCTTCCCAAATAAAGATTTCTTTACACTGGCTCTCCAAACATTAGATTCTTGAGACACAAGGACAGTATCTACCACTGTAAACACAGTATCATTTTCAGTTTGTAGAATTCTGGCAGACTAGCTAAAGACATTGCAATAGGATCACTGCTTTGGTAAACACATGGTAATGAGGAGATACACATGCTTAAACTACTATCATGGGCTTTAAATATCAATGAGTACCTGCAACAAATCTAGTGACAAAAGTGTCTTTTAAACTTTTAGAAACAATACTAGATTGCTGAAGATAAGATTTCTATTACCTTTACATCCTGTAATAAAGCAAGAGAAATTTCAAAACAAATACCTTACTGTCTAGTGTGATCTCCTTAACTGCTTCTGTTGCACCCACTATACCTGTTAATTGAACAAGAAGTTTGCATTAAAGTTGTTGTTTCTTTGTCACAGAACACCACAGAAATAGGTTGAGAGGTTGCAGAGGTCTCAAAGCAGCATATGATTTTTCCAGTTAAATGTCACAACAATTTTAGATACTTGAAAAGCTGTTTATTTGGTGTTGGAAGTATGCTTGGAGATGGACATCCATAATGACACCATACTGTTAACGCAGAACACAACAGCACAGTTCTTGTATTTCAAGCAAATTTTGTTGATGGAACACTGCAAAGTAATTTGGATTTTTATTTTAAGGAGTTTTTACACAAAAAATGAGTTCAGCATAGGCATTCACATCACAATAGCACTCAGCTTTGTGATGAAGGCATGCATTTGTGAGTACTTCTGAAGCATCTTGAAAGCAAAGTGTTCATGACAAAGCAATATCATGGCAGGACACAATGCTTTTAGCTGAGGAAGCAGTGGTAAAAAAAAGCCACCCCAAATCACAGTAGTATCAACTCTTCAGTACCTCCCTGTTACGTTCCTAGTTTTAATGCAGCTCTCATCTGCTGCTCTTTGGGATACATGCCAACATCTGCTTTGACACAGTATACGCATCTTATTAGCTCTTCAGATGAGAAATTGATCATTATGGAGAATAAACCTGGAACCAAATTACTGCCCACCAGGAATGCACAAATGGACCTCAACTGTTTGGGAAACAGATATGCCAGGCCAACACTGCTGGGAAACAATGCATTTCCAGTGGCTGTGTGATTGTTCAGAGAGTTTTTCCCACCCACCAGAAAAATATGTTGCTATAAAGCATATAAATGCAGACAGGTGGAAATAAATTGTCTCTTCTGACAGTGTTCGGAAACGTGGCTAGTCTAGTCAAGAGTCTTACAGCTGTGCTAGCCCAGCATGGTGACCAAAATCAGTCTACCCTAAAAACCAACCAAACTTGATAAAGCAGGAAAGGGGAACGCATACTTAATTCAACAATATGACAAAGCTTTGTCAAAAGATTTCTTTGGGGGTGTTGTATTATGAACAGCAATGCATTTAAGAGTTGCCAGCAATCAAAAACATATATATAAAAGAAAAAAGGATATCTTCTTTCACTCCTCCTCTCCCCAGCCTGGCTGAACAGCTTAGTGAGAACATCTACCAGATTACAGCAAAATGAAATACACCAAAGAAAATAAGTACTGACTGAAGTATATTCTAACCTTGGAAATGGTAGGAGACAGCATCATTGGAAGACAAGTTGATGAACTTATGACAAAACATGAAGAAAGACTAAAACTAATAAAATTGCCAGTTCTCAGAGAAGAGAAATATGATTTAAGAGGTTCTGCCAGAAAGACTAATGAGACAAATTCACGTAAACAGTAATTTTAGTCTTTATTATAAATGCAAGCCCATCTGAAGATTTCCTATGAGAAAGATCATATCTCACAGTGATCACTGTATTTAATTTTTCTTTTTCAGCCCCCTAGTCGACCTCAGATACTAAAATAAGAGTTATTTTCTAATGATTTCCCCTTTTAACTCAAACGCAACAAATTAACAAAATGTGAAATACTACAGTAATTAAAGTTTCTTTGGGTCATCATTAAGCTAAAGGATCTCAGCGTGCTTCACATACAACCTTACTAAAAGGCAGAAGTTAGCACATTCTTCAAATTAATATTTTAAAGCAATATTCTCTAAACAAGATCTTTTTAAGGAACGAACTGGTACACAGCTCTTCGACCCACCAATAACTTACTTGAACTTTAATAAGAGAATAATAAAATACTGTCAACCAAACCCCCCTGAAAAGCAGCCTATTTCAGGCATACAAGCACACAGTTAAATACCTAAGCAGCCATGTACAGAGCAAGTGGGTAGCTGGCACTGTAACTTATTTTTCCCAGATTAGATAATGGAACATAGCCATCTGAGAAAGATTTTACCTTCTAATAGTGGAAACTGATTATCTTATCAATTACCAAATGCAAAGTTTGAAGCGAGACTTTGAATACCTGCATTGTGAAAGGTGTCTACCCATCCCCCATCACCATCATCTTCTTCTATAATTGCTTCCTGCTCATCTGAGTACTCCATCTGCTTACATCTTTTGTAGCACGGAACTGCAAAAAAATCGCACATCAAAATGATTGCAGCCATTCTATACAAAATCAGATGGAAGTATGAAGTTATCATACAAAGCCTTCTGAAATACGGTAGTCTCTCACATATCCTTATTTAAGGAATTCTAGAGCTATATTTCAAACGCAAAAGCACAAACTTAAATATGGTAAGAGGTGTTTTATCTCATTGCAGTGCATCACTTGCAGTGACCGGAAAAAGCTTATTCTTGCAACCCACTAGAACATTTTCATCCAAACTCACGAGGATCAGAAAAGCTAACCTCTCATGTCTCCTTAGGCTGCCTATTCATTTGCTAACAACTGGAGACAACCTACTAGTTCTCTTCACATCACCAAAACATTTCTAGTCCAAGAACAACTTTGCTTATATCAGCACCAGTTTACTGAATTGATTTGTCTTCTGCTAAAAGTTTACATCAGCAATTATTAAGCATAGCTAATTTATCATGTTAATTATCTCAAAGGTTGGAAGAGGTTAGAATTAATACGTTATTTAGACTAACTTCAGTCACATGCATTACATCACTGTTCAAGCACAGATTTAAACAAAGTTTTCAGAAAAATTAACAGGAAGAATGCAGAAAGCAAGAACTATGTCAAAAATGCTCATTTTCAGAAAGAGAGGGTATGAAAGAGTGAAGAGAGGTTGTCCACACTTCCAAAATGAGGTCTGTAGCATGGCTCTTGGTTTCACCCTTAGCCCATAACTTCTACTCATGGGGTAGGCCAATGCATCATTACCAGCATGGATGGCATGAACAGGAAACCTTTTATAAGGTGTCCTAGAAGGGCCACAGCAATGTGGGACCCTGGAAGCAGGAGAAAAGAGAAATAAAGTTGGCCATGCAGCCATCAAGACCATCTCAGCAAAGTCTGTCCAACACTACTATTAGCATTTTCACATGACAGTTCCCTGCAAGACTCTGAAAGCCTGCAAGTGAAATCAAAGGATGAAATTACAACCCATTGCAAGTACAAATCTCTTCAGGATCCCTTCAGTTCTGCAAGTACTTCTAATGACATTACCTTGACATATTTTGATACAAGATCTCTCAAGAAAATGATTTTGCCGTGATTGTGTTGCAACCTTATCTTTCTCACGCATTTTATTAAAAAGGTAGTAATCACAAATATTATATATATATATAACTGTGAATCTGATCAAAATTTGATTTAAAAATGTATTTTATATCACTGCTATTGAAAGGAATACTAACATTAGTTACACATCTGAACTAGAAGCATTGGTGTCACCATGAAAGACATTCTAGGTACACTTCCATAACCCAGGTTTTCCCAAAAAAGAGGAAAATAAAGCTATTTTCGTTTTAGAAACTGAATGTGAGCTGAAGGGCATGAAAAAAATAAACAGGCAGATAAGGAGGTTTTATGATACTTAAGCTTCATTTCTACTTCAGTAAGGCAAACTGCATTACTAGTATAAAGCCCTAGTAGCAACTGGTCTAAAGAAGAGATTTTAGATGTGCAGGATTTTTTTTTTTTTTAATATCCCAAAGCCAAAACATCCAAAGTGCAAGATATTTGCTTCCCCTGTCAATACAGACAATCAGTAGAGTTGATAGCACAATCAATCATGCTATCAATCCTAAGAACACTTATATTTAAACTTCAGCCTTACCATTTTTAGTTACCAAAAACTGTTTGTCTGTTGGCAGATAAGCCTTGACTTTTAGTTCTTCTCCTGAAGCCCTGCAAAATGAAGTGCACCATAAAAGGTTGAGAATTTGATGATGTGCAAAAGAACCCTATTTTCAACTTATACAAAGAACATTCTACATACTTCTCTTGCCCTTTTCTCAGAATTTGTTTGCTATGACTTTACTCTTGGCTACAGAGAGATTTTGATCTAGGTATGAGGTCAAAAAGGTTGGCCACTCCTAAACTACAAAGTCTTGGATCAAAAACTATTTGCTGATTCACTAACTACTTAGGAACTACAAGCAAAGATGGGTTGACAGAGGAATCTAGTCTATATGAAACGTACTAGGATCAGCAACAACATAGTCCCAAGTGTTTGTAGGGATTAACTTCAGAAAAAGCAAGAAAGACTTGTAAAGATAGTCAAACTGGCAATAGTCACCAGAACTCACATTATTTAAGCACTTGCTTTCGCCTTCAGTGTTTTTTGGTTTGGAATAAGAGTCTAAGCTTCTAAATAGCCTGTTGCCAACTGCTGACACACAGACCTGATTAAACATTTTCTCTGAAGGAGACAGTAAAAAGGCAAGAAACAATGATTCATGTATAACAATTCCTCCTTCATCTGTTCATGGCCCGGTATAGAGCCAAGAACCTTGATGATACCAACTGCACAGACTGATTAGTTTTATAATGCAAGACATTAATAAAACATAAGTACCTTACTTGCACCCTTACCATACACAAAAGATAAGGGATTTCTGAGGGCAAGCACAGCAAAGTTAGCTGATGTGGGCCAACTTGAAAATATTTAACCAACAAGCTTTTGTTTAAAATATACCAAATACAACTTGTTCTCAGCAATTTCAGTTGGACATGGCCTTTGCTTTTTCAATCACCATTACTAAGACAAACTCAGGGAGACACACTGATGCTGCAGCTGAACACTGAAAGCATGCATGGTATACACTAGCTTATTTTCTCTAGAGCCTTTGGGAAACAAATAAAAGATCCCCGAACAAATCCTCATTTCCACTACCACTACACAGAACAATAAATAAGACCTGCTTGACTTACAGTTCATATCACTTCATCACAGAAATAGCATAAGTTCTACTGCAAGAGTCAGTGTATTATTCTGAAATGATGAATTGTATCCAATGGAAACACACAAAAGCATAAGTAGGGATGCTAACTTTCCTTAATTATTTTGATTTTGCTTACCATTGCCAAGTAGGACAGTGGTGAACTAAGTGATCTCCAGCTGCAACAAACTGTTAAGACAAAAAAAATAAAGTACTGTTAAATACAGAGTAAGGAAGCAATTTCCGTAATAGTAATATTTCACTCATGTATTCCTCTGATAGTTCTTATTTACAATATCAGTTTATATTATTTTGATGCTTTACCAATTTTTCAGCTAATCATAAAGACTAAAGTAACTTCACCTGAAGGAAATGCATACTAAGCACTGCTTCCTAGGCCAAGTAACACTGTTTACTCTGTAATGAATAAGCTGCTTTTCTTTGCTACTCTTCAAAGTTTTACAAAGACACTCGAGATTAATATGAGAAGATGAATACTTGAACTTAAGCTTTCCCCTAAAACCAAACCAAAAGAGGTATTTCTGTATTTCACTTGAGTTTCAGCTACAAGATGTTTCTCTTCTAGTGTTCAAAACAATTTTGCAGCAAGAGAGGACGTGAGATTGTCACCATTTCATTGAACTAGTGAGAGAACTGCAACAGAAGAATAAATAGTATGCTTTAGATAATGACCGTCACCATGTATCACCGACTAATGTTTACTAGATATGGATAACCAAGTACTTCGAACATTGAGAAAAACTTGTGTAGAACTTTATTATGAAGAAATAGCTTTTAAAAATCTTCACTCCACTTGTTCTTATTATCAGACAAAACAGCTTTTTTAAAATCACATCACCTTTTCAAAGCTATATTGGATATGCTGTACTAGACTTGCATACCAAGTCAAAATCCACACAGCAAATTCTAACCCACTGGACTTAGTTTTTCCTACACAAATTGGAGAAGGTGAACCTGCATTTAAGGATAGCAATTTGTGTGCTCTATGCATTAGTGCCTTTTGAAAAGAAGGTGCATGCCTACTCCTGCAATCGCTTTGTCTTAAAACACCAGGTTACAATAATGTACTTCCAGGCTGACTACAAGCTGTTATGGAGTGACACAGTAGGCTTGGAGTGCCTGCCAATGCAAGGCACATCGGTGTAGTAGAATCACAGAATCATCTAGGTATCACAGAATCACATAAAATACCACAACATGTATTGCAAGCAGATTAGCAGATTTAATCTCCGCAAAAGTGATTTCTTTCAGCCACTTTCCATGAAAAATCTCTAGCTAAAGTGAAATATTCACTTTAAAGAAAACAGTAATCTCTTCCAATACACATGGAAATTAAAAAAAAAACACATTAGGGTTTACCTAATAATAAATAACACATGAAACTTTAAAATCATTTAAAATTCTCTGTTCAGAGAATTGGAACAGTGTTTGTAGTTCCAATGTTGAAGGACATTATTTAAGATGAAAAATTCAAAGCATTCTTTGGAAGTCTATGAATGCAAAAAACTAAAAACAATACTTAAATTTCTTCTCCATTTTCTTCAGCCTAAACAGCATAATTAAACTAGTTGGTTTCACTTTCTATTTCTAAAGCACTAACATTACCATACCGGAATTGGTACAGCAAAAGTGGCAAGAAAACAATTTGAGATTTGTCTGTACTTACATATGAAATGAAAACGGCTACCTTTCTGAGGTATTAGCTAGCAAGAACTCATGACAGGCAAGAATTTGCTAAAATTAAATCAACTACACTGATAAATGAAAAAAATACAGATGTTGAATTTGATCAGTCATCATTAGCCTTATCACTAATAGACTCCTCTTCAGAGACAAGCCACAAGAGCCACACAGTTTATCACAATGGTGAGTGTCTCAGACTAAGATACAGGCAGAGCAGGTTAAACTGAGATTCATTACTCACAAAATCCAAACTCATTCAAAGATAACATCCTAGCATCATCACAGCTGATATCAGTTCTCTAGCAATCACTACTATATCAAGATCAAAATCATCAGGGAATGGGAAAGACTGTCAAAGGGACAATCAGCAGATCATGCTCCTGTCCTATCTAAGTTTAACAAGACAAACAGTCTTGCTGTATAACGATTTCCCTTCAACATGGCTTTGAAGGACCTGTTCTATTCATCCTATCAGCATCTATGTTTATAACACATACTACTTGCATTCTTTTACTGGTGTTTAAATGCTGCAGTTTAATCTAACTCAGCGTGGTTCTTGCTATGTTCTATAGAAAGTATATTGTCTTTCAGTCCTATTGCAAAGTTCTCTCCTACATATCACAGAGGAATTAAACATTAGTAGATGTATCTACTTTATCTGTAAACAGTTTTTATCTATAATACATCAGTATGTAAAATACACAGACACCTATACACACACAATTATCAGAACACCATGTTGCTAAGCCTGTCTTTCTGAGTAGTACTCCCATGGATCACAGAAACCACAAGTGCTTGCATGCCTTGCAACAGAGCAGAAAAATGCTTGCTACCAACATTAGGAAAGACACTTTTGCCCACATACACTACCTGTACCAGTTATAATTTGTTCTCTCCCATCTTCACGTTTGTACGCTGTCTCATTTTTCTTTCATTCTACCTAACAGTCTGGACACTGTTCTTATACCTCTGTAAAGACAACGTATTTTCAGAACAACAGCATTTTAACATGAAAAAAGCAGCACAGGGAAGCCTAAATAGCACTGCAAAATCAGTGCTAATATTTTAGAAAAATTCTTGTTGGTTTTTGTTCACAGCAAACTCCTTTAAAAACTACAACTGCTTGGCATTAAACCAAAACACAATCACTCTGAAGCAGCCTCTTGGGGTTGGGAGAGGGATGCTTGCTGTGAACAAGCATATATAATGATTTAGCCACAGCCTTGGAAGGAACTGAAAGAGAAGAAAGAGAGGACTGTTTCCAAGACACAGTAGTACAAGTTCTCCTTTGAATTGCTTATGGAAAAGACCTTTGAAACAAACATATTCCTGTTTACTTCCATGATATATATGGAGTTGTTGACCCAGCACGAGCTTCCTTATTAGTGTTTTAGGATGTAATACAGGAAAGGACAATCCACATTCAGATGCCACGCTGCATTTCGAGAAGAATTCTGCTGTTGATCTACTTCACCTGAAGAGTAACAAGGCCATTTAGAACTTCCACAGCATGGAAATTGTTTCAAGAAGGAACTGGCAAAGGCGTAAACAGTTTGAGATGAGCATGATCATTGTGAGTAAAAGTTGTATTTAGAAAATATAGAAGTACTAATATTTCAAAGGTTCTAAGTACTTACTTCTTCAGGTGTAATTACTCCAGTTTCTTTAAATTTGGACTCCTGCAATAAAAAAAAAGTCAGAAATTGTGAGTTCTGCTGGCAAATCAACATACTCACTTTACTGGTAAATAAAAGTATCTGCAAGACTTTCATCTTGCAACTAGCTCAGTCCACACAGATCTCTGAAGCAACTTGGAGGCAGCCTCTGCCTGGGCTGATATAAGATTAAAATATATTAGTAAGATGTATAAGTAAGACCTGACAAAATCACTTAGATGCAGGATCTGGGGAAATTGTGAAAAGATTACATACTCAAAGTAATTTTTTGATGTAGCCAATTATATCAACAAATAATAAAAGAAGACTTCTTACACCCTGTGTTACATTCACCAGTAAGAGACGGGAAACCAGCTAGAATTTAATGATCCTCTCAGTCAGGACTTTGGGACTGTTTCTTAGCACCAAACAGCAGTGCAATGCATTGATACAAAGGTTTTTAGTTAAGAAACCTAATATTTGGCTACAACTTCAGCTTACTCAATCATTGGGAAAGCATTAAAGAAAACCAGCCACTGCTTAACCTAGTTATTCTTGACACTTAACCCTGGTGCACACTACCACCTGTGTTATATAAAGGGAAATGAGCACACCTATTTCATGAACACATCTGATACCTTTCTCTCCCATAATGTCTCTAAAGAAGAGACATTTAAGGACAATATTAAGAAAAGCAAACTGGCTGCTGTGCAGACATCATAGTATCACTCTATGCAGTTAACAAAAAAATCAAAGAAACCCAAACAGCTATAATTTAGCTATTTGGATTACCACAAAACTAAGAACTCCTGATAACACATTATGCAACATCACACTAGAGTCAGCTTACTATTTAAAACCTCAACATTAACTACATGCATTATGCAACATGCACAAACTTGTGCTTCTGGAATTACAGAAGGAAACATGTAAAATACCCACACTCTGTTCCCTGAGGTAAATAGTTCACTTTTTCATCTTAAAGCATCCTGTGGTATGCAAGCTAGCGCTAGACACAAGCCTAGTTTCTTTCTGAAGGAATAGGAGCATTATTTCAAGCCCCTTGTAAAGGGAACATATACACATATTATCACCTCCCCCACGTGGGAGGGTCCACCTTGTCTCCCAGCCGCTAGCTGTACATCTGGTCACACAAATTCCTCCGCTGTTCACAGTAGAATAAAGTGCCAGCCGCTCAACAACAAGCGTATGTGGTGAACACGTCACTTCACATTTCCACACCACAACTTCACTGCAGCACGCATTGGTGGTCAAACCTAGGAAGATCCACTATCCAGGCAGGATACCTCAAAGGGACAAGTTCAAATAATAATTGCGTATCGCTGCCTTCAACCCAAAGATCTAAACTGCAAGGCATAAGGCGTACAGAAGGTCACACTGTAAAACTACAGGCAGAGAGATTGATACTGTAAATAATTACAGTAGAAATATTAAATGCAAGAATCATAGAAACATTAAGGTTGGAAAAGACCTTCAAGATCATCTAGTCCAACCATCACTCTACCACCAATGTCACCCACTAAACCGTGTCCGTAAGCACCAGGGACATCTCCTTGAACACCCCCAGGGACGGTGACTCCACCACCTCGCTGGGCAACCCGTTGCAATGCCTGACTGCTCTTTCTGAGAAGAAATGCCTCCTCATTTCCAACCTAAACCTCCCCGGGCACAACTTGAGGCCATTCCCTCTAGTCCTATCACTAGTTATCTGCGAGAAGAGGCCGACCCCCAGCTCCCCACACCTTTCAGGTAGCTGTAGAGGGCAATGAGGTCTCCCCTGAGCCTCCTCTTCTCCAGACTAAACAACCCCAGCTCCCTCAGCCGCCCCTCATGGGACTTGTGCTCCAGGCCCTTCACCAGCCTCGCAGCCCTCCCCTGGACACTCTCCAGGGCCCCGCTGCCCTTCCTGCGGCCAGGAGCCGCCCCCGCCCACCCGCAGGAGCCACGCTCTCCCCCCGGAGCCACCGCAGCCCCTTCCCCACCGCGGGCTCACGCTGGGGAGGGGGGGGCACGGCTCAGCGCCGCCCCGTTACCGCCTCCAGCGCCTGCCCGCCCCCTGCGGCACCTTGAGCACGGGGGTGAGGTACTCGGCCACCTCCAGGGCCTTCCCCTTCACCGTGTTGATGACGCTCTGCATGCCGCCGGGCCCCCCGAGCCGAGCTCAGCCCAGCCGCCCGCCGAGCGATGGCCGCGGCGCCGCCCCCGGTCCTCCCCCCCACCGCCCCCCTGTCACGTGACCCGCTGCCATTTTCTCCCCTCCCTCTGTCCCCTCGTCGCGCCCATGACGCGACGGCGGGGCTGGCAAAGCGGGGCTGGACCTCCCCGCGCATGCGCGCCGCTGGGGAAGAGGCCAGGAGGGGTGACGTGACGGGGTAAGGGCAAGAGCGCCGATGGGAGGGGCGGGTGAGGTGGCAGAGGCGCGGGGGGAGGGGCCCGGCGATGGGCGCTGAGGGAGCGGCGGGAGGGGTGCGGGTGATGGTGGTCCCTCTGCGCCTGGTCTCGTAGCGTGTCCTTCTGCTAGATACAAGAGTGGGGTGAAAGCGTGGCTTGTGGCGTGAGCCCCTTGTGTAAGATGGCACCGAGCAGCCTCACCTGGTTGTATGGCTTCCTGCAGTGCCGGTTGTTATAGGGTCTCTTCCTTCTGTCGTCCGGAGGGAGCCGAGGGCAGGCAGCGGCATGGAGCTGAGGTGCTGCCGCCGCCTCGCCCCGTGCTCCAAGACCACCGCCTACACCTTCCTGCTCGGGGGAGTGTTCATTGCGCTGGGCTCCAGCCGGATCCTCCTGATGAAGTATTCTGCCAACGAAGGTATTGTTGGGCGGTGGACATAACGTGCCTCAAATAGGAGCGAGCGGGCATTTCGGGCAAAGCATCCCCAAAAACCTAGCCCTCAGAGTTCGTAGCACCAACATCTCGTTATATAAAGCGGCATAAATTTCATTGGGTCTAACATAAATGTCACTGGATCTAATGTAAAGTAGCACCTTGCGGTTGCAAGATGTCTGATCCGTGTGGAGATCGTTCCTTAAAAGGTGAGGCAGTGAATTCCTCAGTAGCTATTTTTCAGCAAAGGCTAAATTGTTGTGCAAGCACGGTTGGTGGTGAACGTCTTGACCAATGTTTCTCAACAGGTTTAGGAAATAGTGTGCATATTATATCTGTCTTGCTGTAATGCTTCCCCCTTCAGCATATATTAGCAAAGAGCACGTATAATCCTAAAAGACGGTTGTGTCATCCTGGAAGCGTTTTCCTTGGAGGGAAAAAATAGCATTTTGCTGTCTAGGGGAAAACATTCCCTTTAGTTTTTTAAGGCAGTGTTGTTCTTGAGTTCTTCCTTAAACTTTCATTATAAACTGAGACCAAATGAAGGAAGATTTCACCTAGGAAGGGCAACGCTCAGGCAGTGGTATGTCATCAAAAACTGAGTATTTATAATTGAAGTGCTGAAAGAGCCTTTTGTGTTTATGGGGAGTAGCTAAAATTCTGACTGAAGGGGTTAAAATAGTTTCTTCTCTAATTGTGGATGCAGGAGATAGAATCTGACCATGTACTCCCTACAATTTGCTGAATCCCACAGATAACAAATACGATTACCTTCCTACGACAGTGAACATATGTTCTGAAGTAGTGAAATTGTTCCTCTGTCTGATACTGGCACTATGGGTTAAGAAAAAAGGTAAGTACGTATGTTTAAAATAACTAAGATGTACTGACTTTCTAAGATTTGCTGTACTTCAATTTTTTTTCTTTAACTAAAAGATTCACGTTTAATAGTATAGCATAAGTCCTGCTAGTAATGTTCTCTGGGATTGTGTCTTCCATACAGAATTATAACAGTACTTTTTACAACTATACTTCGTGCTGTAAAGTCACATGTTCTCAAGTTGTTTGTATGATAGCTGAAATGAGGACAGGTAAGCTGAATTAGATAGGGTAATGAAGGCACAATCTAATATTTTTTAGAATTTTAGCACAGCATCAGGGTAGGATAATAGGTACTTCACCTCACTGTGAAGACGTGACTGAACAGAATCTTATACATTGCTTTAACTAAAGGATCGGCCTTTATCTTCCAGTCTTCTGAGCACTTCTATTTAAAAGTGCCACCACCTTCCACTGGAGGGGATTTTGTGTGTGGTGGTATTTCAGTCAGAATCAGCATTTTTATGTAAGAATTCAAAGTAGCTTTGTTACGAAGACAAATCTTGGGGCCGCTGTCTGTACAGGAAAAGCAGTGTCAGGCTTCATTACCTTCCAGTTTTGTATTGCAGGCTATTTTTCTCATTTCTTTTTTGGCACCTTTCTATAGCTTCTGTCCTGCTTTAAAAAGGATGAGAAGCTAACTTCATAGCATTGCAAAACTTCAGAGAACAGACGTTTAAATTGGAGGAGGCTGTCAGGTGCAGTCAGCATGTTATTACATGTTAAATTGAAGTGCTGGTTTTGTCCACTTATTCATTTAACGGTCATGGCCCCGGCAAGCCAATAAAAATTGTACCCCAACATTTAACGCAGAAATACCTAAGACAGCGAATACAGTTAATGTTTGCCATCCTTTCCTACTGCTGCCTGTGTATTTTCAAGTTTGCTTTCTTTTGTTCTCTACCAGATTTCTGAGTTTTACTGTTTTCAGTGTGTAACTAATTCAGAAGAGGATTAGATAACATTCTATAATCTTAAATCTGTACTAACAAAGTGCTTCTGTTGTCAACTCTAGACCAGTCTAAGGTTTGGCACAATCCTAAAGCACGTGTCCTGAATGCCTAAGTAAATGTCATTCTTTGTGCCTTGTCCTTTCTTTGTGCTTTCTTCCCATTTGCTCTCTTTTGACTCAGATTGTGTGTTGTATGCTACATATACTGAGTTCTGATTTATTTTGTATTTCTGATGTTACTGGCCACCCTCTGGGTGCTGTATGAACAGATCCCCTGTTTGAGTCATTGTTTCAGGTCTAGATGTGTTTAGTAATCACCCAGTAATGATATGACTATTGTGTGGGGACTTTCTGGAGTGCTTTCTGGCCCTCAACAAATGATTGATATTTGCTTTTTTGCTTCCAGTGGGCAAATACTCTTATGGGGGGTAAAGTATTCTTGGATGGTTTCTCTGGTGAGGCAAGAAGATGAATGCCCGTAGGCAATGGATTGCTCTCTAGCTATGTGTTCTGCCTTGGGTGTGTCTTCTGTGTTGCCAGAGACCTGTAGTACCTGAGGTTTTTTGCATTCCAACAGCGTTAAGAACTTAAGAACACAACAGTGGTACCTATTCAAAAGGGTTTGGAATAGACTTGTTCTAAAAGAAAATAAGAAAAATGCCTTTCCTATTAATTTGTTTTCCTTCCAGAGGGTTGTTTGGATCATCCCTCTGGATGTCTTTCCTGGAAGAATCTTTGTAATTCCATGAAATGGTCAATTCCTGCCTTTCTTTACTTCTTGGACAACTTGATTGTCTTCTATGTGCTGACCTACCTCCAGCCAGTAAGTATGCATGTACTGAATAAAGTATCTTCTCGTGTCTTACTAATGGGTAACGTTGACCTTAAGCTATTCACAGTTGTAACATTGACAAGGAAAGATGTGCAGGTAAATGAATGATCTCTAGATCTTCAGCTAGATCTTCTTTTTTTCCTGCCAATGGTCCGTGTTTTACAGGTGTCAGTAGAGGAAGGTCTCTGTATTTTCTCCATCCTAAATAATTCAAGAATAGGCTGAATTGCCTAAGAGTTGGACAGTTTTTTTTTTTTATGTGCTTTCACTTCTTTTTCTTCAGCTCTGTATTTCTCTTTAAATGTATTTGCTCATCTTGCTAGTATATGAATTGCAATTTTCTGTGTGTCTTCTGTTGCTTTATGTATGTGGCTTCACATGTTGACTTGTAATCTTTCCTCACCATTTCCAAAGAAAAGCAAATAAATGTAACCCGCTAAAGCAGGTGAGTAATAGGAAGTGAGTAGGGAAGGAAGAAAACTGTTTGAATCTCAATATTTACATTTGTTTTTATGTTGTTGTGCATTAAATGTAGTTATGTTTAAGCACAAAGTTTAATTGCTATTTTCTTCTAGCTACATTCAGCCTTCCGGATAAATCTACAGATGTTCGGGATGCAGTTCTTGAGCTTTCTTTTTTCATGCTAGAGTACTTTTTGGTTCACAGCCTGGTTAGGTGGAAACCAATGATTAGTGCTTGCTATAAATAGCATGGCTACACTTGTTTGACATTAAAATTTTGTATAAATGTTACTTCATTTTCATTCAGGCCTTCTCTAAAATGATGTCCTTTTAGGTGTACATTTTTGACAGGGACAGAACAGAGTCTGGAATAGGACTTGCCTGGAAAAACATAATTAAAATGAACATTCTGGATATTTTAATATAAGTTGATGGTTTTTTCTTTGGGAAGGAAATTCAGCTCTAACGTTTGTAATAGCAAAACCTGATACTTAAAAGGTTACACAACACCGTTTCTTTCTTAAGCAATTTGTTTTGGCTCAGGTTAACGTGATCTTTTGTTAAATGCACAGCTAGTATATTGCACATGGACACACATACAAAACTGGTCTTTCTCCCCTCAGAACATGTGCACTCTTCTAGAATTTTTGGTGGTTTTTTTGGTGACTGTGAGACAAAAAAATACGTGGAACGTTTTGCACATCATTTATACATCAGTTTTGCATCAAGCCTCTTTTTTCCAGAGTGATTTCTGTCAGCTCCAGATTCTTCTGTTTATTCAGTGTTTTTCTTCTTCCACGATGTTTACCTAACATGATTTTTTACCTGAGTTGTAATTTCACAAAGCAGAAAATTAAGCTATGATTTCTTAGGCAGGTGTTTTTTGTGTCAGTCTTCAGCTTACGTGAGACCTTGTCATGCTGCTTCATGAGATTTATTATTCAGCAGATAGTGCCAATCTATTCCAAAAAAACCCCAAAGGTAATGGGAAAAGGGCATATGCTTTTCCTCTGATAAATGAGAAAGGCTCTGCTATTGCAGAATTGGAAATGTAGATAAGAAAGTACAAGATAACGTCACTTTGCATTTCTGAATCCATATATGATTTTTGCAAAATAGTCTAAAAAGCAATCTCCCTCTAAGGGTGAAATGGAGGAAAGAGTTCAGATGCCTATTTTTTATATGTATACTGTTTATACAGGGTAATCCTGTCATGAAGCAGTCATGAAAATTCAAGGTGAGCATCTCTTTATGTTTTATAATTGATAAAGCAGATGCATTTGACATGCAAAAAGTTTATTTTCTGCCCAAGTCTGAGATTTCATGGATGCTGCAAGCTGCCGTCAGAAGCAGCGTCACCTTCCCCTATTCTTAGTTTCCTTTTGGAGCATCTTTCTCACTTGTGCTGACACAGCTGATTTTGCAGCTTAGTGGTCAGTCTGGCTGGGGAACTGATCTGACAGAAAAATAAACTGTTTTCTTTTTGGCCAAGTACGTTTCCAGCTTGATTGTTTTCCTAACATCTTTGTTTCAGTAGAGCTCTCCCCACTGCAGTTGAACTTAGTCTCCACGCTTTGCTTGATACTTTGAAGTGGGGCTTAAATGTCATTTTAAGGGTGTGCTACTCAGTACCAGGGTGATGCTTTCCAAACACCTTGCAGAAAGGGGACAACTCAAAGTTCGTGGGCTTTCGATGTCAACGTTGTGTCTGGAGTATAATGTTGCTCCCCTTCTTTTTCTAGGCAATGGCTGTACTTTTCTCAAATTTTGTCATTATAACAACAGCTCTTCTCTTCAGGATAGTGCTAAAGTAAGTAGTACTTATGAAGGTAAATGAAATTTAAAATTTTATCTTTCTAGCCTTGATGAAGAGGTTATGTTACATTCTTTCTGTGTCTGATAGGAGCCATAATACTGTTTTCTTGTGCCTATACCAACTTGGAGAAATGGCTTTGTGTTCTGCATACCAAGGTGTTGGAAATAATAGCTTATTAGGAGTCTCTACATGTCTACATTTGGTCACCTGTAACAGAAAATGAGTGAAATCATGATTATATACTTGTTGAATGGCCGGAAATAAGGTCTGGGTTTGGATTCCTTCATTTGTGCATTAAATCTCACATTTCGTGATGAGCAGTACTTCTTTCCAGTCTGTTGTTGTTCCTAATTGAATGTAAATGTAAGCCAACAAGAAGGAATGAGATATGTAAGAGTGAAAGACAGAGGTGTATTCAGTAATATTATGTAAACCCTGATGTGTTTCTGGTCAACTGTGTGTTTTTAAAAGTAAATACGTACGTCTGTTCTTTGTTATTCATGTGACAAAAGCCAGTTTCTCTGTCCTGTATGTTCTTCAACTGACTTGTGCTCTTTATGGTGTGGTTTAGATTCAGAAAAGACTAGCAGGGAAATGGGTATTAGCTTTCATACTCCACCTGAAAGGTTACTTGTGTTGAACTTCGAACAAAGATGCCTTTTCTACAGGTGTTAATATTCCAGAAGAGCATCTGATAGTCTGACCAAAAGGCTTTTTCTCAGTTCTTCAGTTTTACATCTCAAGATGTCACAGTTTGCTTAATCTTCCAAAATTCTGATTTTTTTGCACAATAAACAGGCTTCGCTTGAGTGAAAAAGTATAAAATAGCTAAGACTGTTAGGTCTTCTAAATTGCATTCGTATCATCATAAAATATTAGAAAGGTGCACAGAATCATGGGGGAAAAGTGAGATGTTGTGAAGGTTTGCCAGAGGAAGAGAATTATTTGAACGTCTGATTTTCTTCGAATTCATCAAACCTGTGTTGTGTGTTCAGGGAGACAGTAGTTGCTTTTAGTTGTCAGGTGTTTGGCGTCTAGAACTAACATCTTGAAAGACTTTCCTTAAATTATCTCTGTGCTTTGTGTGTTCTCCCTTTTGTGTTTCTGTGATCACCAGGCTGGGGCCTGCTTGCCACAGAAAAGAACCCTACGTTTTGGCATTTTCCTGTCAATTATGAAAAACCAAGATGTTTCATTGTACTTTGTCTACATCTCCTTACCTGTGGCATGATGTCTTTTGTGTGTTTTTTAGAGCTTGTTCTCGTATTGTTTAATTTGTGCCGCTGTGTTTCTAAAGTTAGTGGCTTTTTTGTCTGCTCCTAGGCGAAAACTCTCTTGGGTACAGTGGGCATCTCTGGTCATCTTATTCCTGTCCATCGTTGCCCTGACTCTGGGAACTGGAGGCCATCAGCAAAGCTTGGCTGTACACGGATTCCATCACAATATGTTTTTCAATCCATCTAACCACTGCCTTCTTTATGCCGGACCTGAGGAAACGTGTGTTGAAAAGGGCAACTGTGGAGCACCAAGCTTCCTTCCCAGCTTCCAGTGGAATGTCACCAGTACCATGGCAGGAGCACTGAAACCTCTCCGCCTCAGTCTGGGACATCTGCTTATTCTAGTGCAGTGCTTCATATCTGCCCTGGCTAACATCTACAACGAAAAGATCTTGAAAGACGGGGACCAGCTTGGTGAGAGCATCTTCACGCAGAACAGCAAACTGTATGCCTTTGGGGTGCTGTTCAATGGGCTGATGCTGGGTTTGCAGGCCAAGGACCGGAGGCAGATAGGGAACTGCGGCTTCTTTTATGGGCACAACATCTTCTCAGTGGCTCTTATATTTGTCACAGCTTTCCTGGGGCTGTCTGTGGCCTTCATCTTGAAGTTCCGAGACAATATGTTCCATGTTATGACTGCTCAGATCACCACTGTCATCATCACCACAGTGTCTTTCGTCATCTTTGACTTCAGGCCTTCTTTAGAATTCTTTTTGGAAGCTCCTGTGGTGCTTCTCTCCATATTCATCTACAATGCCAGTAAACCAAGAGGCCTGGAATTTGCCACTCTGCGGGAAAGGGGCAAGCTCTTCAAAGGAGACACGTGGGAGAGGTCAAGTGGGGTAAGGCTTTTCAGTACTCCTCTCGTTTCTCCTTTGTTTCACCTCCATTTCCACCATGGCATATTTGGAAGATTTGTTTTGCATGTAACCAGACTCATTCCTCAACTCAAACACCAAAGCTCGCTGTTTGTTAAAAATCTTTAAAATTGATGGGAAATTATTTTGCATATTCCACTTTTTAAATTCATGAAGCTCAGGTAACTGTTGCTTTTCTGCCGTGACTACAGAAAGTGCTGTGAGCAACTTTAGCAACTTTTATACAAATCCTCTCTTGCGACTTCTTTGACCAGATATATTTGTCCACTGACCCTGGGCATACAGAAGTTGGAACTGACGCCTGGGAACTAACTGTACTTAAGTAAAACTGATAAATCTTTGTGTAGCTGAGCCCATAAAGAAATTAATATATTAGTTAAGATTCTTCATACTGTAACAGTCAAAAGATATCTGAGGACATTCTTAACACGATTTTTTTCGTACGCAACATTTTCTGCAGGTACTTTTCTTTTTTTTTTTTTCTTTTGCCCTAATTTGAATAGTAATCTAGACAGCTAGAACATGACACAGAGGGCTTGCCCTTAGACTCAGCTGTAGTCTCAGCTCATTTAATTGAGCTGAGAAATTAGTCAGAGTGGGAAGGAGCTAATGTCTGTGTGTTCTGCATGTACAGATCTGCTGTTACGCATGACGCAACCAGCAGAGAGTGCTGTCTCCATTTAATTCTAGAAAAAATTAAACTTGGAAGAGATATTTTCTAGAACTTCTACATAGTGACCTGTTAGATTGTCGTTTAACAAGCAGTAAATAATACAGTCGTAGTTTTTGGTGTAGCTGGCATTATCTATTTTAGCATTTACAATTGAGCATCTGTGGTAAAAACAAAGAGTGCTACGTGAGCAAGTTTCCTGATGAATGGATAGGCTACAAGCTGTTTTAGAGACCAAGTCACTAAAAAGTATTAAAGATGAACGGGACGTTCCTTATGAACATGTATATGTTAGAGGAAGATTTTAACATACTGGTAAAACATGTAAATTACTGGGTGTTAATATGACAGAGATATCTTAAATAAACCTATTTCTTTTCTTTCTCTCTTTCTCTTCCTCTTTCTATGTATTAATAACAAGATAACTTTTGCTCACATTGTTCTCTTCTCATTCCTGTAGGACGGAGAAGAGTTTGAGAGACTGAACAAACCAAGCAGTGACATCGATACAGATGAAGATTCGCTCTAGCATGGAGCTGGCTAAGAGGAATGCTATTACTCATAGTGAGAGAATGTTAATGTTTCCTTAACATTGCGAAGGGTCCTTTTTTGCCATTTGCAGAACAATTGAGACTACTTTGGGTCTGGATGTCAGAGATGGATGAGGAAAACATTCAAGCTCTTAATTTGAGCCATTTATTTTTGAGAGCTGTTTTC
The DNA here is from genome assembly GCF_964034855.1 of Anser brachyrhynchus. Classification (NCBI taxonomy): domain Eukaryota; kingdom Metazoa; phylum Chordata; class Aves; order Anseriformes; family Anatidae; genus Anser; species Anser brachyrhynchus. The sequence continues at coordinate 96,875,624 of NC_137694.1, forward strand.
CCTCTTCCCATGAGTGCAAATTAGGAGTTCAAAATCTGCTGCAATAAACGAAGTTTATACCTGAAGTAAACAAGAAGAGGCTTGGACCCTGGACTCAGTTGTCTGGGTGACATGCTGCATTGGAGGGCAGTCCTGGACTCTAACCATGTCTTTCATCACTTTGGTTCACTGTCCTGAGTCACTGCCAGTTCCTGTATGAATTCCTTGGTTAGCAAAGCAGAGATTATAAAACCTGTCCACGTTGCAAAAGTGATATAAGGGTTGATTAGTATCTTCCAATGTAAAAATGCTTCATTAAGTTTTCTTTTCAGGGCTTAAGATATTACTAATAACAGTCAATATGCCTCTTATTTATGAGGTTTTATTGTATTTTGGTGATTCACATTGAAATACCCCTAGCTGAGTGAAAGAGTCCCCCTGAACCAATCTCATCAAACCTTGACTTGAGAATGTATAATAATCAGATAATTTGTCTGAAGGATCAACATATTCTTAATCCAGGAGAATCTTTTTCAGTTTGAATGGTCTTAATTCTGTTTTCATTCCTGTTTTACACCAGTGTAACTCTGTACTGGCTCCTGTGGAGTCCTTTCTGATTCTTTGATGTGGCTGAAGTAGATTTCACTGACTTCAGCCACCAGCTCTCTCACATTTCCAGTATGAGACTGGTGTGTGCCTGTCTCCTGACGTCTGGGGGAACTGAAATTTGGAATGCCTTTGTAGAAAATAGTGGATTTTACTTGCAATTTATGTGGCTTAACTTTGAAAGATCCTGAATAAAACAAAAGTGTGTTATTTGGTATGAATGTATCATAGGGTCTTTATTGCATTTAGAAAGGGTATGACTTTGCACTGGGGCCACTATCTGAAAACGGATGTTATGTAGCTGCAACGATGCCCTGCAATATCTGGAACACTGAGCAGGAGGGTGCAGGTGTTAATACCATTTGTTGTTGCTCTGACAACTCAGGCTGATAAGAGTTTGCATTCGTTTTTGTAGAGAGCAAAAGCATTTTGCAGAATGTCAGGCACAGTGATCTCAGAATCACTGTTAAAGTGTCTGCTGGATTGTATTTTCAGTGAGATGAAAAATGGGTTCAAAATAATTCAAGGAATTTTAAAAATTGGAGGATGAAGGGAACAGTCAAAAACAAGACTTCGATAACGGAAAGATCGCTGTCAAAGGAATTCTTATGAAGGTATGCAATGAGTTCAGTGTCAGAGCCTCATACCACAGTGTATCTTAATCAATTACTGATGCATTTCTCTGTGGACTGAAGACAGTTCTGCCTTTGTTCCCCTCTGCCATCCTTTTTCCAGGCTCTGTGTGCTTACTTACGCATTCTGTCTTGATGGCTCATTGCTATATTAATTAACATACCTCCTGTCACTGATCCATCAAGCAGGGCAGCCTGTTTCCAGTTGTGGCCGATGACTGTCAAGTTATAAACAATGCATGTGAAATTCTTATTCTGATTTCTTTCATCTTTTTTCCAGGAGTATGATCTTTTTCTAGCATGTATTAAGAATGACACAAAGTGAAATTACTGTTGTGGTTTGTTTATATGAGCTAACCTTGTAAATATGTTGAGCTGAAAAATGTTTTACAGCTGATCTTGTTGTGCTAGTATAGTAGCTCGTTTTATCAAAAGGAATCCTAGTTGTTTGGATTTGTACAGAATGAATAAGAAAGCATATTTGAATGTAAATTCCAGAAACATGAGTTTCGTTGGTGTGTAATGTTCTATTTTGGGAAATGAAACTTTAATGCAAAAAAAAAAAGCTCAAACTCTTCAAGACTTAGTTGCAATAAGACAGTTTCTTTTTTTTTTCTCCATTACATACAGGTTTGCAGTATATACTTGCCTCAATTCATTGTCTTTTTCAGTCACAGCTACCACCTTTAGCAGACATTTCCATGAAAAGTGAAAGTACTGTTAGTTTTTAGATTGCTTTGCATTAGTAGTGGTAGCTTTTTACATCGACTTTTGCAGGCAGCTTTGCCTTGCCTTAAGTCAGAACATAAAAATTAGCCTCATACCTCTAATGATAGAGCATCAAACCAAAGATGAGTGTCTTTAAAATTTTTGACCTTCCTGCCATGAAATGTATGCCTAAAGAGAAATAAGAGCTGGAAATTATTGATCTGCAAATGTTATAAAGTATATTTAGACTTGCTTTCAGCTCTTACCCTGCTTAGTCAGTTTTTCCCCTCTATAAATTTCATTTTAATAACTTCCATCACAAGCATGATGTCATGATTGACTTGTTTTGCTGAAGTCTCAGATTGCACAAAGATACCAGGTATATAACTGTGGAGCTATATGGAAGCATTTACTTTCCTTGTAGAGTTAGATCCTATCTAACATGTAGAAATCTTTCTGTTGTCTTCAGGTGAACAGGTTGGAGGTCTTGGAGACATTCAGTTGGATTGGCCAGGCAGGTTTCTTTTAATAATGGAGGAGAACTGTATATCCCCTGTACAGCAACAGGAACATTAACAGCTGTCTAAAAATGGGTAAGGACTTAGCATAAACTTAGCAATAAAAAGTGTGTAAGTAACCCAAAAATATAACCATGCAGTTCTATGCAGCCATGCAGTCCATGGCAATAGTCAAATTTAGCGTGTATATGAGATTTGTTAGAGGAAGTGACTACAAACCACAGTAAGCTGGAAAACAGCTCTGGTCAGCAAGGGAGGCTGTTCTGTAGAGCTATACCTTGCGAATAGATCATGTGAATCCTACTGCAGTAACAGCGGTTAAGTATTTTCCACTGTATGGTTGCTCACCTACTCTGTCAGAAAGCTTAATATTTTTCTCTTCAAATAGTAATAGGGAATTTTATGAGGAATTTTTTTGGAGACCAGCATTACTTTGGCACATAATCTTTATTGAAAGCATTGGGCAGAGAGTTCTTTCTACGTTGTGAGTTAAAACCCAGATTCACAAATGTTTGAATTTAATAGCTGCTGAAAATGTTATGTTCCTCCCACAGATTTGAGGAATTAGTTCATCAAACCTCTTGGGAAGAGAGGTCTCTTCATGTTTCTCTTGTTTATAACAAGCAAGTTAAAGTGATTTTTATTTTGTTTAATTTCATCTCCTTTGTGAATGTAGAAACTGAGCCATCATACTTGAAAGATGGCCTGAGGATGAAAACAGCTGTCTTTCAACTGAATCAAATCCCAGAAATATGTATGAGAAAAAAGTTCTGAAATTTTCCTCATTGTGTGGAACCTGCCCACTCAGAACTGTGGAAGTAGTTAATCTCAATAAACCTGTGCTCAGAATGATGCTGCAGGGGCAGATCCAGTACTTTGGATCTGATTTGTGTTTGGAGTAGTGTAGCTCCCTGATGCTTGTAGTCTTCAACAGAACTATACATTGTTGTTGAAAGCATTTTTTTTTGGCTTGGTGTTCCTTCAAGCCTTGCTTTTAGTTATCCATAGTGAGAGGTAGGTTGCAAAATCAGGATTTTAAACCATTGCTAAAAGTTTCTAGCAATTTTGAGACAGTTTACAAGGCAGAAATCAGCACCAGAATCATAATGAGTCTTCCGCAAATTTTATAAATATTCAAAAAAAAAAAAAAAGCCATTTGGATTAAGCGTTGCTCTCTGTTTTGTTAGTTAACTGTCTCCTCCTGCTCAGTACAGGACATTTAGGTTTGATGTTTTGTAATGTGAGTTAAAAGGGCTTTCATTTAAGTACTTTGTATGGAAAAACAAGATTACAGGAAAGTTGAAATGAACACCTGAGAGAAAATCCAGAGGAGTTCATCCTTTTGTTTAAAGGAGGTGACTGCTAGGTACTCTTTCCTCTGCTTTTGCTTTAGGCAAAGACAATTAGGCAGCTGACCTTAATACACTGATACAGTAAGTACTTGTTTCCTGAAACTAACCTATGGGACTTTATCTTTCTTCTGGAAACCTTTCGGTTCTGTGATTCTTTTTTTATCACTCCTCCTAATTTTTTTTTTTTTAATTTCTCTGTCCACTGCTTTCAGCTGTGGAAGTGCTGTAGATAAAGGAATACTTGGAAGCACTCTGCAGGCAGCAGTCCTCTCAAAATGGGTCTGTCAAAAGCCTACGTTCCCCCCAGTTAGCTCCAGTCACAAACCCAAGAGTGGTAAGATGAACTGTATCTTGTGCTGCCTAGACCAGGTGGCGTGGAGGGTGACTGTACTGCCAAGGAAGAACTGACAAGGCCCTGTGACCCCTTGACATCTGTCTGCCTCTCTAACATTTTAAAGGCAAGCAGGGTCTCACTTTTTATGACTAAGTTTCTGAGGAAAGCGTCTGCTTTTGGGTGAATCTGTTGCTTTACTCAGTTTTGTGTCATTTTACTGCCCCCTCCCCTCAAAAATAAATACAAAAAAAAAAATCAACTACCCCACAGCTGAAAAAAGCAAAGGAGAGGAAAAAAAAAAAGAACAGTAAAATGATAAATCTCACATTGTGGAGCATGCTCTGGTCAGTTTTGAGCTGTAGCATGTACATGTTCCAGTGTTGCTGCTGTGATGACAGAACCTAATGAGTGACCTGTTGCCCATGTGCATGAGAGGTGCATGCATCCATGCATGGCATGTGCACCCATGTCACAGATTATAAAAAAGAAATGTGCATGGTCAGGTGTGTCCTAAACATTAGAAGTGAACACTGTGCCACTACGAAGGTTTACATGATGCCATCACTTCAAGATATTGCTTAATCTTGCCAATGGGTCTTTCATGTTTAGAAAGCTAACCAAAATGGTATTGGAGGCATGGCTGCACATGGAGTTCCTGCAGCTGATTTCAGTGGAGTAGGATGGTGCAACAGATCCAGTGCCCAAAGGCACCAAGGAGAAGGGAGAAGAAAATCATTTCAGAAAACATGGCGGAAATACAGCTGGTTTAGTAGCAAATCAAATTATACCCAAACAATTCTATAAACATTTAGTCCAGATTTTTTTTATGGGGGAGGGTACGAGAAGAGGTAGAAAGAAATTTGAAGTTTAGAGCAATAGTTTACTGAAGAACATTACTATAGAGAGCTAGTTACAACTCATTTAAAATATGTGAATGAGAATGTTTCCTTTTTTTCTGATGGAAAATAATACTTCTCAGTTTTCTGTATTTCAGACAATACTGTATGGTTGGTGTTTCCACTTAGCTCTCATTAACTGCCAGGTAGGCAGGACCTAAAAGAACAGGAACCCCAATTAAAAGAATTAATGGCCATGCAGCAAGCTTTGACTTCAAGAGAACTTTACATTGTATTGTATTGGAATGAGTCCTGCCATAGCCATAAATTCTTACTTTCATTGGCAAAGTCAGCTAACTACAATGCTGATGCATTGTAGAAGGGTTGCTATCTTTTTAGACAAGCTATTTAAAACGAATTTTTATTATTATTCTTAAAGAACCTGCCACATGCTACTTTGTTAACATTTCCTTTTTTCGGGAAAGTCCTGCAGTGTGATTCTTTGCTTGTCTTCATCGGTACAATGCAAAATTCTCACTTTCCAATAAATATTTTTTTCTCCTTAGAAAAAATATTACAAAGAGCATTGCAGTATTTGTTGGACAGTTTGTTTCCTGCCCTGTAGTATTGTCCATGGACTGAGGCTGCAGGGACATTTTGTTTGGTTTTAATGCAAACAAACAGCAACTGCTGATGCCCTTTGTTTATAAAGGATTAAAAATATAAAGGAGTCTTTATTGTTTAAAGCTTCAATACTACTGGTTTGAGTTGCTTCACTGTAAAGGCTTCTGCATTTTTGAGAAGGCAAATGACCAAAGTCCCTTGACTGAACAGTGGAAGGAGGAGGCATGGATATCTAGGTGGCCTGGAAAAACTTTCTGCAACTGGCCACCTATTGCTTGGATAGCTATTAGAAGACAGGCACGGGGCAGTCAGAGGCTAAGTTGCTCTTTTCAGTACGGATATCCATGGTGGTAACTTCCATGGTGACGGTAGTCATCTTGATAACCTTCCTGGTATCCCTGGTGATAGCTATGGTAACCATACCCACCATACTCGTCGTCTGGGCACTGCATGCCGAGTGATTGCTGAATTGTCATCTCCTGTCGCCGAAGCTGCATGGAGTCGATCAGGTCGTACACGATTGCCATGGACCACATTGGAGAAGGATACCAGGATTTGACGTTTCCGTCTTTCCCGACTAGAAGCATGGAGAAATATTCTGGGCTAATTTGGAAGTAATTTCGAATGTCTTTCACCAAATTAGCTGGGATGTCTTCTCGGTCTACAGTAGAGCTTCCTAGAAAGCGATTACATAAAACAGCATTGACATTTTGGTTAGGCAACATTTTTAGTAGCTAAGTGAATTTGTAGTGTGAGATAGGATACAGTCCAATAGCTGGCAATATAAGATTCTTATTATTTGCAGATTAGGATTTCCTGGTTCTGAAATGCAAGGCAGCTGCACAGAAACCAAAGCTGTATTTTTAACAGTTTTGTTAGGGTTAGTAAATTTGTCTTTCTCCTCTAGGCTGAAGCTGCTGTGGTGTAACACACCTTTTCCTCACCCAACACGCATGTATATCTTTGACTCCTATGCGGCTTGAGTCACAGTTCATGTATGCAGAAGGCATATGTCAACAATAGTCACACTGAAAGAAACCACTAGAATTAAAATGTGATTGTGTGGAGAATTGCGGGATAAATTTTCTGAGTCATTAATGTTAGTATGGAGCTTCAGTCTTAAACCTGAATTATGTGTGAATTATGGGATGTGGGAGATGCCATGCCCACTTTAAAAACATATGTTCTGGTGCAGATTTGGTGAACTCTGGGCTTTTAAGCATGAAGCTTGTACTGAGTAAGCAGGTAGAAAGTATAAGACAACTAGAATCAGTGGACACCTACAGAGAGAGTTGGCTTAGTAACAGGTCTCTTATGAAGTGGCTTTGTGCTTACAAACTTGTTGAGGTTCCCCAAAGGAGATCAGCAATCAGATAGCTAAAGGTGGTCTGGCTGATACAGGCAATGCAGATTTCCAGAAGACTTCAAAAGAAACTTTGATAATATGGTTGGAAGGCAGAAGCAAGGTAGGAATAATATATAATCATTTCCTGGAGTGGGGGGAGGTAACCAGTGAAGTTCATAGTTGCCTGTGCTGGGACTAGTGCTGTTCTAGAATAGAGTTTAGGGTTATGAAAGGTAGTTCCTTGAAAGGTCACTAATCACCAAAAGTCAACACAGATGTTAGAAGCTATAAGGAAAGTAACACAAAAAAGAAAAGAGACTATCATTAAAACCTATTGCTTGTGTTCATCTTGAACACTGCACACAATTATGATTCTCTAACCTTGAATAACTGGAAAAAAAAAAAACACAACAGAGAAAAGCAATAAGGATAATCATAGGCTTGGATAGGTTCTGTATGAGAAATGACCAAGTCAGTCAAGACTAGTCTGTAAAACAAATGGGCTGGGGGGAGGTCTACAGAATTATGAATGCTACTGCAGAGATGGATAGGGATTAACTGTTTACCCACACAAGAGGAAAGGTGTATGAAATAAAGCTATATAAGGGTCACGTTCAGTAGAAATAAAAGGTGTGTTGTAGATCTGCAAAGCTTCTGCAGGTAGGTATAGGTGCTAGAAGATAAAGTGAATTCAAAGGGAAATTAGAAAAATACATTGAAGAGATGTGGGGAGGGCTACTTAGCATGTAGGACTAAGGTGATAAAGTTCTTCAGTGAAAAGTAAATGGATACAAGGGCGTTGAAGAAAGAAGTATCAGACCTGCTTTTTCTGTTTTTAGGCTTTCTTAGGCCTGGACTTGTATCTGTATGGGGCTAGAAAGACTGAGATGCTTTCATGTACAGTGTTGTAAAAATGGCGATGGAATGAATAAGCTGTTTCTTGTCCTCATATCTCTACTGACAGAGATAGTCGTTGGGATTAGGTAGTAGAGGAACACGTAGCCTTCGAAATGTACCCTGAAATTCTCCTGACAGTGAGTTCTCCTAAAAATAACTACCTGAATTAACTTGCAGGGTTGCAAGTGCAAAGGAAGATGAGCGATGGACCCATAAAACTGTGTTCAGTTTTGGGCCCCTCGCTACAAGAAGGACATGGAGGTGCTCAAGAGAGTCCAGAGAAGGGCAACGAAGCTGGTGAGGGGTCTGGAGAACAAGTCTTACGAGGAGCGGCTGAGGGAGCTGGGATTGTTTAGCCTGGAGAAGAGGAGGCTCAGGGGAGACCTCATCACTCTCTGTAGGTAACTTAAAGGAGGCTGTAGAGAGGTGGGGGTTGGTCTATTCTCCCACGTGCCTGGTAACAGGACGAGGGGGAATGAGCTAAAGTTGCGCCAGGGGAGGTTTAGGTTGGATGTTAGGAAGAACTTCTTTACTGAAAGGGTTGTTAGGCATTGGAATGGGCTGCCCAGGGAGGTGGTTGAGTCGCCATCCCTGGAGGTCTTTAAAAGATGTTTAGATGTAGTCCTTAGTGATATGGTTTAGTGGAGGTCTCGTTAGTGTTAGGTCAGAGGTTGGACTAGATGATCTTGGAGGTCTCTTCCAACCTAGACGATTCTGTGATTCTGTGATAAAAGAGAATCTGCTAGGTGTATGTTCTATAAACTTTGCAAACTCTAGAGCATGGAAAATACATGAACATTTCTTTGTCATTGATAGCAGTGCAGGCAGAGGATTATACTTGTGATTGTATGTCTACGTGGAAGATAAAGATAGGAGATGCCTTCCAGATCATCTTTGGGCTTTTCTACTCTGAAGAATCAATATAATGTTTAGCACAGTTACGCCAAGAAAGCTTGTTGTTTGCTTGTGTGCCTTCTTTTGTTTGTTTGTTTGTTGTTTGTTTCAGAAAACAAACAAACAAACAAAAAACACATTATAATCCCAGTCATATCAATCCCTCTAAAGAAATCACAGCAAAGAAACACTGAATTCTGCATAATGCCCTTCATGGGTCGTACTGAAGAAACTGGAAACGGTCACTTACCATTAATTGGATACAACTCTAAGACACCGCCGATATCTTCTCCAACTCCTAGCAATTTGAGGATAGTTATATGGCGTAGACCTGTGGAGGAAATGAAGGAGATTTTGAGTGAGACCCAATCTTTATGCACAGTCTTGGGCAGATTTCAGTTTAATCAGCTAGGTTTATGCTTGCTGAATTAGCAGCCAGTCTCAGCAGTCCTCCATGAAAAAGAGTTGTTTGTCCTAAAGACAACAGCACTTGATGTCATTCTGTACCATAGGGATACAAACATTAGACATACAAGTAAACTGCAGAAGCCACCCCCAAATTCAGAATGTCTCTGCACTGTTTTGTTCACCAGTAAAGTTCTTACTTGTCATCCACACAGCAGGAAAGTACTTAGAGGCGATATCATCACCACAGGTCACTGCAGTGAATGGTTTGGGACAGGCATTCACTTATTTCATTTGTTCACTGCGCACGGCTTGGTCTGTTGCCTCTGCTTTGAAGACCTTAGGGGCTGTAGAAACTGCTCATGAACAAGAGTCTATATGATCTACAAAATCTTTGATGTAACTGTTTTTACAACTTGGAGATAAGATGTTTGGAAACATCACTTCGTTAAGAAAAAACATTGAGAATAAATGGTTTAGCAACTCACTGGATCTCCTTAAGACTCTCCTTAGCAAAGGGCAGATGGAATTAACTTATGGTCGTGCTGTGTTCTTCAGAAAGGATTTTACCAGTGGTCCATGTCACAGTTTACTTTGGTAGCTACTAAATAAGATGATGCTGAAACTCCAAATGAAAGCCAGGTGATTATGAATAAGCAGACAGTGTAGCAGTGACACTGCAAATCTCTTTTTGGGCATAATTATAATGTATTGCAATAATGGCTTTGGAATAGGACCTGGTCCATTCTGTCTCTCCACTGACCATTTAGCTGGATCTTAAGTACCTGGTTAAGGGGCCAAAAAGATTGTTACTGGGTTGAAGTAGCTTCCTTTAAGATTTTTTACAGGCGTAGGAAATGGAGCAGGAAAGAAAAGGAAAAAAACAGCTGACATTCATGCATCTCCCTGATACCTGACCTAGGTCTGAGATGGCTATAAGGATCTGCAGAGGATCCCAAAGCATTGCATCATTTATTTGTGCAATAGGAAAAAGAAAATATGCAAGCCGAAGTGGTTGCATTACTGATTTTCTGAAGTATAAGCCTGAAGATAAGCTTCAGAGTGCTAACCTTTCTGCTTCACACAAAGGATTCTAGGGAACATTTGGTTTAGTGGTGTTAGCTGTCACAGTGCATTGTGTTACCTGCTTAGCACAGTATTTTCCAATTATATTTGGAGTAGCTACAGCAAACTTTCCAGTTGTCGGACTCCTCGGATTGTCTAGTGTCAGACTTGAGCAAAGGAATCCATCACATCACCAGGAAGGATGTGGTTTTGGGGAGCAAGAATATTATTTCCTTTGACTCACCAAAATTACAGGCCTGTCCGCTCAGAGCAGCGAGCTGCTGGGAATAAGCCCAGTCCTCATCACTGGGAGCAGAAATCACCACAAGCCGCCTTCTCCATCGGAACCTGGAAAGAGAAAGGAGTGCAACAGGGAACCATCACAACACGTGACTCGAGTGCCCTCAGCGTTCCTGTGCTGTGTGGGCTGAGATACGTGATACCTCTCACAGCTTCCGAGTAACAGCTGGGTGGGAGATCTTCCCAGTTCCATCCATCACTGGGAGAGGATAAAGCCTGTTTGAAATTTTACAGCTCCAGAACTCAAAGCATCTGCAGTTTTGCCGCAGTTTGGCCAAACAAACACTGCAAAGCTGATGATCTTTGCTCTGAGCCACCTTTGGTAGATATAACACTACTGAGAATTGTGTATTCAAGTGCAAAAAAAGATTCCTGTAGAATTTCTCACTAGACACTTTAGCTTTTATGTCATTCGCTGCTCCTGGAACTGCTCAGTGATTTTGCAGTCCAAGGGTTGTCTGGGAATTAGGGTGTATCTTCATTTCAGACATAACTCATACTTCTGTGTAAATAGTCACTGACCTCTTTTTCTTCTTTACCGCATTCACTCGAAATACCTTTAGTGTGTTTTTAAATCTAAGCTTGTTTACATATATGTGGCAGCATGAGCCTGCGAGTATATAAGCCATCCATAGGACAATATTTTCCTTTAATATGGGATGTCTCATCTAACCAAACTTGTGCACTGAGTATCACCTTCACCCTCAAAGGAAGGTGATGCCATAGGGACACTTGAAGCCTTTAAAAATTCTAACTGCAGAGTTATTTAATATTCTCCAAACAACCGCTTTTTTGAATAAAGGTACTTCTCCACTAAACCTAAATAAATCAGATTTATAGGAATTTGCAAAGCTGCAGGGATATTTTTATAGCAGGAAATGATGTTTTAAATGGATGCAGATGTTACCCTGTTACAATAATAGCCTGCCTTTCCGCAGCACCAAATGAAGATCACAAAATAAAGGCTAATGGATCAACACTGTTCCACTAGAGAGAAGCAGGAAATAAGGTGGGACTTGCTCAAAGTCACCGAAGAAATTGCTGAAAGAGCAGAGGATGCTTCTGGCTAATTCTTTGTCTTGTTGACTGACTGATGCTGCTTGTATTTTTATAATTAAAAGAGCAAATGCTTGAAAAGCAAAGCTCCCCAATTTTAATCTTGTCCAGGAGGAACAAGTAAGAAACATGGGTATGTGTATAAGCAATGAGGAGCATTAAGAGTCATATCTATTATGTGAAGAAAAGAGGGAGAAATTCTTATTATTCTGAAAGTGGGTGAAAAAATCTTTGTGGTATTTCGTATAGCAAAAACACCTGGCTGCCTATAAACAAAGACTGGGACTACAAACGTTGGATCACATTTTGTCTAGGGCATAAATCAGAATAACGTTTTACCTGTGAGCTGCTTTAAGATACTCTAATGATGACTTTCTATGTTTTGAACATCTGCTTTGTAGACGCACAGAGCTGAAAAGGTTTGAAAATCATTCAAGCAGTCTATCCTCCTGCCCCAGGCAAGCCTAATACCTGGTGTGCTTGTTTGGGGTCACATTGTACTGAGAAATTAATTTAGTTGGCCCTTCACAGCTGTTAGTTTACTGATACTAATGTACAGATTTATGCCTTATTCCTGACATCTGAGCACACAGGCCTATACTGTCCTGGCAAATGTGCCAGATCCTACCCTGTGTACACCCTGTTCTTCCACTTCCACCTTATTTTGCACCCCCTTCTGTCTTGTGAGCCCAGAGCACCACAGCCAGTGTCTTGGGGCTACAGGAAGACTCCCTCCCCAAAAACTCAAGGATCTCCTGCTGGTACACGTGGCTTTTAAGCATTACTCAAGTGAGCTCCAGCTCTCAGTCTTCTTTCACTCCAGCCCTCAGTCTTCTTTCACTCCAGCCAGTGTTTTTAAGAACAACGTTTGCATTATTATAACTGACCTCCCAAATGAGCAACACCACGGAGATGATGCCAGGACCCTTGCTCAGCTGGGAAGATAATCGTGGACGAAGCTGGAATGAATCTTGCTGGGAATCTGGCCAGTTACCCTGGCTAGTGAAGTCCACCCGATACTTAAAGCCTGATGTCTATTTCACAGACAGCAGATGTATTCTGTGCAGTGGCAGTTCTGTTTATAGATGTACCACTCTGCATTTTTCCTGCCTGTTTTTCTAGCGTGTTTATTACTGGGGCTGTTTGCAAGCTAAGAAGGGTTTGGGAGCTGCCACTTTCTAGCATACAAGCCCTTTCTTGTGTTGGGCAGCTGTTTCCAAACTGTGGTTCTTCTCGGTGGTCTTGGGGATGAATCACTGAGACCTAAACAGGAGGTGGTGAGGAGGGTGGGGTACATCTTAAATGTTCTCTTTTCATTGAAGTGGCCATCGAATTTTAAAATGTTTATGAACCAGCAACCTATTCATTTGCCTGTTGCTCCATTCGCCCTCAAGTCGTAACACATCATGCTGTCTCAATTATTTGCATAGCCATCTGGCATTAAAAGTGTACCCCCCAAGGATTTTGATATTAGGTGAGGAGGATGCAGTAGTAGCAGGTAAAGCCTGGACTGATGAGGTAGCCCTAATTTCATGTAAATTACCCTTTAACAGAGAGGGCCATAGCTGCACAGCTGTTCTTTGGATCTGAATCTTCCCACAGTCCAGACATGTTTATTTCCCAGTATTCAGGTCTCACAGGTAGAGCAGTAACACAGCATATAGAGACTGCATAAACAAAACTGTCTTGCTACAGAAGGTCTCAGACATTTTACAAGAGACATCTGCAAGACCTCTAATACGATGTATGACTAATACTGGCAAAGACCAACTGTTATCTCAAGCCAGATAAGAAGGAAGTTACAGAGAATTAATTACTGATTCAAGCTACATGAAAGGGATTAGAATGGGATTAATGTGACTGTCATGGTTGATGGTTGAAATATCAACACTGTGCTTCATTCAAAACACTGAGCTGACATCTGTGAATTAATCCTTATTTGCCATTCTAATGCAAATCAGTGTTATCTCCATGTCATGGTGGGGGAACCAAGATACAGAAAGTTAGTGTCCAAAAAATGTGCAGTCAGTCAGGAAATACAACATGCATATTGACTCCTAGTGCTCTGTGCAAGAGTGCATTCTGCTGTGGCTGCATCTCTGTACTTGCTTATTACTGTTAATACGAAGAAATCTGTATTAAAAATTGTAAAAGTAGTTGGATAGGTATTTTTTCAGTAAAACAGAAATTATTGGAACTAGCAACACATAAGAGCAGAAGGTAATACCTCGATAAGAAGCTCTCAAGGGATTGCTTTTTATCTTCTTTGCAGACAATGCCCTCTTTTTTCTGTCTTTCCATGTCTTTAATTCTTGACTGGAAGGTGTCGATCAAATCGAACACAGACTTCATTGCTATAGGTACTTCATAGTATTGCTGTTAAGCAAGAAGAACAAATGGAGAAAGGATGCACACAGTAGCAGTCATTTTGCATGTATCACAGCACAGCAGGATATACAGAGATTAAAATATCCCCATTTACACACAGGTAACAAGGCCTAAAACAGATTATAAATCATGGAAATACTCTTTATTTTAGCAGTCAGACTCTTCTTTGGAAGTGGCATATTGTGAGTACTTGTCCAATGTGATAAGGGCAGGCCGTTGCAGGCAACAAATTGTCAATATATTCTTTTGTAGGGCCCTTCAGCTAGAGCATTGTCCATATACAATATGTTGTCATCTTGTTGAGCAACCATGCTGTTTTAGGACACCATATACTGCATTTAAAAACCCCTGCCAGAGACTACTAGCCTGTCCTTGTGGCGTCAACTTACCATCCCAGCAGAAAACCACAATTCCTGAAATCCCCCATCTGCAGAACATGAAGATACTTATCTAATTCCTGAAAATTTCTCTTACTGTCCTTTTTCTTGTCGCCCAGCAATGACAAAGTTCTGCATCACTCTCTTATGTGCCTGACATGCAAGCCTATAATTTCCTTTTTCTTTTTTTTTCATATTTTCCAATGTCTTTTCTTTCCAGTAGTCAAAACCCTCACCTTGACCTTCATGTCAGTATCCGTCAGCACCATGAAGAAGTCATTGTAGGTCATCCCATACTCTTTCCTCAGCTCACTGATAAGCTGCTGATCCACAAGATCTTCATCCTCTATCACTTTCATGGGCTTTTCATTATCTTAATACAAAACAGTAGAAATAAAAATAGTCATGGAATTGCACAGAATGCTGACTTCAATTTCACCCTGAAATAAAGGGGGAGATTCATCTTCCAGAAGCCCTCTTCCCACTGCACTGGCAAGATCTTCAAAATCACCACTATGGCACTGTGGCTTTTAGCTGCCGGGTTTTAATCCCAGTATTTTCAGAAAATCAGTTTACCCTAGGGCATATGTACTACAGCATTCAACTTTTCTACTTTTGTTAGTTGCCTTCTCTTTTCTGGAAAGAAGTTTTAGGCGTATTTATACATTTATATGCATGTGTTAATCATTTCTCCAGCTCCTGAAATGCAGCCACTTCTGCAGTAGAAAATAGAAACTGTTTGACAGTTTAGGACAGGAGCTGGAAAGCACCACATCCAAATGAAACAGCATAGAGAATTTGGGTCAGTAAAATATAGTTAGAACAGCTTAAGGTTGGCCAGGACTCTAGAGTGCCTTCCAGTCTTAAAAAATGACAGGGGATGTTTAGTGACTACAAGAAACCAGAAACTGTTTAATGTATCTTGAATACTGCAGCTCTAGCTCTTTAGGTCTCCACAAATACCCTGCTGTGGCACTCCTCCAACTGCTTGCTGATGTTAATTTCCCATTCTAGTAACCTAACGGGAAAAAACGTAATTTTGACAATGATTTTGTATATACTCATTGCTCTACCCTAAGAAAACATTTGGACAGGCTTGGAAAAAAAGCAGACTGTAATTTCATTTTGAAAATTACAGAGTTATTAAATCCCCAAGTTATTCAAATGGATAAGAACCAAATATTTGAAAAGATTTTTAACTAACTCAAAACTTTATGCCTCTTTTCCTATGCTTAACATGAAAATTCACTAATCTGATCACTCCAAAATTTTGCCCATTTCACCATTTTCAAATGATTTGCCATAATTTGGTGGCAAATACCAAAAGAAATTCTCAGTATACATTTGCAAAGTTAGAGCTGTGTGACATATGACAGAGATTTGAAACGTGTACAAGACAAGCCTGTGGAGGTAATGAGGTTCCTTACTTCCCTTAGAGCCAGAGTGCATTAGGGCCAAGTCCTGAAAGCCTCCATGTCATCGGCTCAGCATCCAGCACAGCACTGTACAACTGTGACAATGCTGGAACTGGCCTCTGTATGAAACTGTGTGCCTGGAAAGCTAAAGACAGGCTAAGTCACACAAAAAGTGAAATGAAGCACCCTGTCACCTGGGGGCCAGAGAGCTGTCTGCAAATGTTACTTGTTTATGCCCTATGACAGCTCTGGGTTATAAATATTCATATCCACACTTAACAATCCCAGCCGTGGCGTAAGTGACCTGCCTGAAGTCAAACAGAGACACCACAGCCGGTCAAGAGCTGGGATCCAGAGGCCCAACTTTCCCATCCCCTGCCCCACCGTTATTCACCAGCAAACAGACATGAGATGAACTCATCTGAGTTGAGCATACAGCAGCAGAAAATACTTTTTCAAGAACAAATGTTGTATATTTTGACAATATTTGACTCGTTAAACAATATGGAATTTTAAACTATTTTCTACACATCCACAGCTTCCAGGAGCATATTGATCTGATTCAAATTTTGCAGTAGGTCTAATCAGTGTAATAGGCTGGATGAATCTTCTGAATTACATCTTTGGGAAGACGTTTGAATAAGAAACTGCCCTTTAGGTTTCATACCTTGGACCCGCTTCTTACAGAAAAACAAAACAAAACAGCAAATGTTGCACTTTGGTTATAGTAAGTAATCATGCTGTAGGCATAATTTATATGGTTGTACATGGGTTTATGTACCTCAGTTGAAAGTTTTGTAAAGAATTACAGGCAGTGTTATAAATTCCACATTAGATGTGTTGCTGGATGTACTAATTGGTTATTCGCTTTTTAAAACATCTGTAAATCATGCATCAGTGCTTCATAAACAAGATTTGCATCTTACTAATATCAAGCATGACTATTAAAACAGAGACTAAAATTTCATATTTATGCCTGCAATTTTCTCCCAAAGCAAAATCAGAACTATCCAATTGGCCTGTATGGAGGTAGAATAATGTAAGAGGAATTGGTGTGAACACATTGAAAAACAACTGTGGTGCAGTATTTTACACCAATTGACCCATGGCATTATTCTGCTTTAAAGACTGTAGATATCAGCATGAAGATAGCACTCAAGTTGCACTGCTGGGAGATTGCCTTTCAACAGAGTGTAAAGAAAATTAAATTACAAGAATGATAGAGAAAAAAATATATATTTTTTTAATGGAAAAAAAGCCACAAGGACTGGCTTGCTTTGCAAACTTGGAAGTGACTTCTAGGGAGTCAAAAAAGAAATTAAACTAAAAATCTAATATTTTTCCAGTTAACTACTTGTCCCCATCCTCCACTGTCATAACAGACCTGTGGGGTCAGTCTAAGTAACAACAGAGTTAGGACTTTCTGCTACTACCAAAATCTTCTCCTTGCTGTTCCTGGAAAGGTCACGGAAAGAGTAGAAGCTTTTCTCTGTACATCTTTAGCAGCTAGACATGGGAAGATGAGTTACTCTTTAGAAATAATTCAAATGAGGTTGCAGAGAAGTTCAGCAATTTGCTGTGGCAGTCCAGTGGCCTAATAGGTTGGGTGCTAGCTTTGGTTATGGGGTGGGTGTGTTCTAGCCTGTAGCTGCTGCTTAGTTCACTAAAGCCCAGTTCCCAGGAGTTGGGGAAAGAGACCAAAAGGACAACTTGGGGTGAAGAGAACTCTGCACTGAGTTCTCAGCTTTTCTGTCATTCCAGTGGGAAACTGGGAAATGCTCTTTGGTTTCAGGATGAGCTGATCTAGTCCAAACAGCATTAATAAGCTCTTTCATTAACTGCTTCTAAATGTATTTGAAATTTCAGGTGAAAAGTCTTTTCTATGGGTCTTCCTGTTTTTGTCATTTATAGTTCACTAGCACAGCAAGTCCCAAGACTTAGGACTGGGGTAAGTAGACCCTGTCATGCTGGGTGCTAAGGCTTCTCACTACAGCATAAATACTGGGAACAAAATGTTTGTTAGAACAAAATGTTTGTGCTGACAGAGGTTGAGCCATGAAGAGGCCATGCAAACAGGAAGGGCAGAGGAGAAAGGGAGGAAGAATAGAAAGGTGTTTGCATTAATTAAACTTTTTAAAAGTTCATGATCAGGCATTCTGAGCAAATATGTAAGGTGAGCTTTCATGTAAAGTTTAACTTACACCCCACTGTCTCCCGCTTTTCTTTAACAAGTTAATTCCTCCTATGAGATTTCCTCTGTTACACACATTTGTGTGGTTTGGGGAAAATTTGGGTGTAAGTTAAGTTTGAAACAGGCTGAAAGGGCCCGTCGCTCTGACATGGTCTATGACAGACTGAATGTCTGTTTATTAGCCAGTCTGGAGCTATATATAAACCTAAACAGTCCACTGACAGACAGATTGGTCTAGGTACACAGAAAGTGACCTTGAGAAACCTTGGCCTGATGTGGAAAATCCTGTGCCACTCCAGATTTGTCAAGGAGGCGCACGAATGGGTGTTCTGGCTGGATATGTGACTCCCTGTTGTTCAGGGACACAAGTCTGCTGCTCTCCAATTAGGTCCCCTCTGAGAGTGTTAGAGGCATGGCTGGAAGCCAGGCATAGTTCTGTAATTTTCTGGCCGGTTGTATGCCAGACCTGAAATACCCCGAAAGAGACGGTTGATGGGAGCATCATGTGGTCCTGAGCTTTCCATTCCATCTCACATCTCTTCCCAAGGTCTGGTAAAACCAAATAAACTTCCAGAGGAAAGATGTGGTGAATTATAAGCAAAGTGAGTAGCTCTTATACTATTCCTTTGCTTTGGTCCAGCAAAGCACTTAAGCTGGTATTAACCTTTAGATGCAGACAGCAACAGGACTGTTTACATGCTTCAAGAGATACCTAAGCTTAAGTGCTTTGCTGGACTTGGACCTGAAGTCTTTGTCCAAACCCTGCCGTAAGGAAAGGAAAGGTTCTTACTGGCTTTGGTTGGTGTTTCCCTGGGACCTGACCACCGACAACAGTTGTTTTCAAAGCTACCTCAGAGAGGTAGATGTTCTGTGCCATCTGTAGATACGGGAATGTGTACGTAAAGAAAGTAGTACTAGAGAAGTCTGAGTGAGCTACCTTGCAAGACCTGCATACTCTGATTTACAGTGCCTCCAAAGGTTAATTTCTTTGTGATAGCCAGCAATTAGCAGTCACACCAATGGGTGTCTTGCTTTAAGGGTAAAGAGAGGCTGTAGGAATTAAAATGGTAAACCTTTTAATAATCAGGTATGCTGGTGCAAATTTGTAAGGTTGTAAATACCTAGAGGCTATGGCTGGAATCTCCTACCTCTTTACTAGCAGAAAAGGGAAAATGTGCCTGGGCCTCTCCTGTGGAGAATACTCACTTTGTGAACATCTCAAAATCAGCTGTTAGGCCTAGAAAACTGATCCTGGGAAGAAAAAGAACTCACTGCAAGGGGTCTACCTAGCACACTTCTCTCTCTGTCCTGGGTTTAGTGTGCCTCCACAAAATTCGTCTTTTTCCACATCTTTGTAAGGAGAGAAAAGGTGTAAGAAAATGTTACATGGCAGGACAGGGAGGTAACAATATTGAATTTCAAAACAGGATTAGCTTGGGCCAAGTTCTGAATATAATCTCAAAAATTTCCCTTCAGTCTCTTCTGTCCCCAGCCTCCTCTCCTTCATGACAACAGCCAGTTTCTTTAAACACTGTTTAAAACATGCTAGCAAGTATATAGCCACCCATGGCAGGCATCCTGCAAAAACCAATGGTGGAGTTGTGTTAGGACAGCCATTTAGTTAGACAGTGAGGTTGATATTCAAGTTATTGGTAGAACTGAGCCTAACTTCCACCTTCTGTCCCATGCCCTCATCACATTTTTAGGCCTTTTCACAGTTTGACTGTTCTACTGGTTTTATAAATTCCCACAAAGAAAGCTGAAGGTGCTCAAGTTACAGCACTGGAAGACCAAGCATGGAAAATACCAGAGGCACTTACGTAAATACGAAGTGGGGGTAGTCAGCATGGAAGAGGAAGAATGGGTTTGAAAGTGTTGCTATACCACAACAAATAGTCTTGCTTAGATCTTGACCCAAGCTGGGGAAATTTCTCCCTTTGCTATCTGCTATTGTGCCCGCAAGGTGGAAAGAAAATAGTAAAAAAAAAATGGAACCTAGCTGGAAGTGGTCAATTTTCATGCTGCTGTTGTTCATGGTGCCAAAAATTGTAATGACTGAGATTTTCCTCGTTGCCATCTTGCAGAAGCTCTCCAGGTATTCATCTCGCTGCTGAACGTACATGTTGTTGTCTGCCTTGGGAGTCGTGATCAGCTGGTTGGTGGCAGAGAAAAAAGAGCTTGTTTAATATAAGGAATGAAACAGGTGACTATTTCACTGAAGGAGAACTAGGCACTGCTTGCGAACTGGGATTTATTTTCCATGGAGCTGTTGGGTGCTCTGTAACTTTATTGTGCTTGTGTTTGTAGTGTACATTTAGGCCCAGGCCTGTCCCAAAGGTGTTCAGGCAGTCACAGGAGAGCCATAGGAGGCATGGCCAGCTGGTGGCACCAGCTCTTCTGCCTCTCCACAGTACTGGTAGAAGAAATGGCACTGGGTTTTACAGAAAACCATGTACCCTCCTATTATCCCTTGCCTTGCCAGGGCTTCAGGGGTGTAACAAATCTAGGATTCCCCCCCTCGCTCACAGCGGGAGCACTGGGAACATGGCAGCCACCCTGGCCTTGTCCCAAGTTCCAGGCAGGGCTCCTCGTGGATATTTTGGCTATCACGGTGCAAATACAACTAGGGCTTCATGAATACTTATATAACTCTATAGTACTCTATTCATTTCAAAGTCTCCTAACAGAGACTTAAAAATTGTAAAGCACACAACTCAGATCCTTCATCAGTGACTAGGATTCAAACATCCCAAAGAAGGTGTGTATGTAGGAGTCTATGCAGCAGTTTCCAGCAGAAGGTGGGGAGGAAAGCCCCAGCTCTAGCAACATAAACATCCTAACTTGTGTCAGTGAACTGCAATCAAGTGCCTACCACCAGTCCCCCAAACACGAAGGGAGTTGGAATCTGAATTTTATGGTTTTGGGTCATAAATAATCACCAGAATCCTTCAATTGCAAACTTATGCTTCAGTCTGTATCAGGTGCAGTTGTCTCCTAGCTACCCTCTTAAGCTTGTAGTGCCTGAAGGCTAATTTTTATGATACTCTCCTTATAAATCCAGTTCATCAATGCACTGAAATGTAGGAGGCATTTATTGGCTTAAAAGATCTGACTCTAGTTTATAGAAAGGCCCCCTGGCATAGCTATAGCACTGGGACATGAGAGTGAATGAGAATCGGGCACAAAGAAGATTCGATTTCTGGGCCATTGCATGTAATACATTGCATTTAAATTGCACAGAAATACTTCAAATAAAAAAAGGATTGTGAAAATAATTTGAGGACTGAGATTAAAACCAGACTACGGGTTTGTATTGTCCTTTTAGTTTCAGAGGCCGTAAGTAGGAGCACACAGTGAAGTCTGAATTAGACCTACTTCATCGAGCCTTGTAGAATAAAGCAGGGAACATTTAAGAGGCAAAGCAAGCTTCATATCAAAGCTTTGTTATAGGACTGTTTTAACCCAGGCAGTATATATATTTTATCTACATGCATTTGCATGCATGTGTGTGTATGTGCATATGGGTGTGCATCTATGTGCATGTGTGTATAAGTGTTATATATAAACCATCCGCCTGCATTTCATCACTACAGAAAAATAAACAAAATCACTAAGCCAAGACTTCTCAAAATAAGTAAGACTGCAACAACAACAAAACAACATAGAGGGATGGGGCTGCAGGTCCCGTATGCTTTTTCAGTTTTTGTAGCTGGGTCCTATATCTGTCATTAATTGAACTTAACCCAGATTAGCCTTCAGAATTCCAGATTTTTGAAATGCCCACTTAAATCTGCGGTCTGAAATCCATAGTGATGCATAGGACTTAAAAGCGTGTGTCTCTCCAAATTCTCTTGTACTGGGAGAGGACTGAAATGATGTCCTTAGGAGCCAGTCTCCTAAAGAGGCTGAAAGACAATAGCATAGCAATGCAACGGGGAATAGCTCAGGTAGAGCCACTTCTGGAGCAGTGTGGGCAAATTCTTTAGCAAGGGAGTTTGAAGACTCATGAATGGCAGAGTTCATCCAGCTGGAAGGACTTATCCTAAGGGAACTGAATAGTTTGATCAGAAGGGATGCAAATAGGCATGTATATGTATTTAAAGTATTGGAAAGTTCTTTGTCCCTGGAAAAGAGACGGCAGGCTTCAGCCACTGCTTTTACTGTTGTTCAGATCAAACCTATCCTTCAGGAAACTTCAGGGCAAGCAGGCTGAGGGTTGTATTAGATACTGGAGAAATAAAGTGCAGCGTGGTATTATCATTTCTCCCCAGTGAGTTCTGATCTGACAGCCTGAGATTGTGCAACTCTTCTCTTGGAGATCCAGCTGAGAGGTGGCCTAGTATCAGAAGGTTCAAATTTCATACCAGCCTTTAACTTTCTAGGACTGTGTTGGTGTAATGAATTCACAGTCTGACATCTGTAAGCTCTGCTTTTGGCATATTTCATATTTGTTTTTATTTGTCATGATGCTGCACATATTCTTGGAAGCCACAACATTGAGATACATGGCTAAGATCCCAAACTTCCTTGCAGTTTTTCTCTCTCAGCTTTTGGTTTGGGTAACTATTGGTTAACTTGTAACTAATAGGCAATATTAGCAAAATTCAGTCAAGTTCAAATTTTTCAAATATATAGCTCTTCACTCATAGCTGCTAGCTCTGCACAGCCCCTACAGCTGGAAGAGTGGGGAGGGGAAGAAGAAATTTGGATTCTGCTCAGGTTTGTTAATCATCAGCAGAATGATTAATTAAATTCCAGGGGTTGAAATCTTGGCTTGGCATCTTAGCTATTTGTATTGGAATATGGGGCATCACAGTCAAAACTATGTTGTGACACTGACAGTTGGACAATAATTATCAAAGAGGCCAGCTTGCAGTGAAATAATTGCAAGAAACCAGCTCCTATAATAATATTTTTAAATAACTATTTTTCAAAGTGTACCTTTCAGGGTATGTGCCATCTGCCAGGAAAAACATTTGTACTACAGCTAAAACTGTTTCCTGTCCCAGGTGAAGTGTTTTTTTAGATAAGTAGTTGGAAAAACATACAACACTCTTAAACCCTGGGAGAAGTAACTCCAGACCATGCTGACTTTCTAAGACTTGAAAGCTTACCATAGAGTTATAGTTTAATAAAAACAGCAGGGGGAAAAAAATAAAGTTTGTATGCGATCTCTGAAGATATCTAGGGGATGTGAATGCCAAATTCCCATGAGAAATAATGGGAAATGTAACAATCCTACCTCAAGGCATCTGCTCATATGCCTTTGTGCATATTCTCCATCAGCCATGCACTTGTACTGCCAAGTACACGTGGCTTGCTTCCAGTTTTAGGACACCAGCACCAATACAAACCAGGTGTGCCAGCTGGCGGGATGTGCTGAGCACTGAAATGTGGTAACATTGGCAATTACCCCAAAGTGATGAGCGGATGTAATCCACGCTGGACCTTCATTTTATCGATCATAACTGTACAGATCCTGACACCTACATATCCATTGGAAACAAAATAATCTGATGGCTATTTGGCAGCCTATGGGAAGAGGCTGGGAAAAGGTTTTAGCCTAATTCCTGTCTGAAATATGTTCATACTGCGCTTAGGATTTCCAACATGAGGCCACAAAAGCTTCTTTGTTGGAAATGATCCTCGAGGTCTAGAGGTTTGACTTCTTAAACTCAACAAAAAAGAATAATACAAAAGCACCATAAACTTTTTGTTTGTGATTTTCCTACTAGGAGGGAGACATGACTTCATTTATGAAATAAGATTCAGATGAACAAGTTACTTACAATGAGCCGCCTTTTGCCTTCAAAATATTCCAGGAGGTCAGTCACTGATTTCCTGGGAGGCTGTAAGAAAGGCTTCTTGTTGGGCTTGGGGAAATCCTCATTCTCTGTCCTGCTCCCCTTCTTGCTTTTCTTGCTACGGTCTTTGTCCTGCTTGCTCTTTTTCTCAGCTTTGTCCTTCCTGGACTGCTTCTCACTCTTCTGCAGCTTGTCCTTCTTCTTCTTCTTCTCAGGTTTATCCATTCGCTCATGCTTCTTTGACTCTTTTCCTTTCTTTGAAGGAACGCTTCCCACTGCAATCTCCTCCTCTAAATGGGGACTAGCGGGCTTGCTCGGGTCATATTTATCTTCATATTCATTGCTCAGTATCTTTTCTTGGGTCTTCTTTTTTGGTGGTTTAGTCTTGGTTGGCTTGTGTTGCCCTGGTGTGACATTCAGGTCCCTGTGGTTGTAGTCCTTCCTGTCCGTTCGGTTATCTTTAAACCTACTCACGCTTGCCTTCGTGTAGTGCACCGAGGGGGCTGTAGGGACTTCTGTGAAACTCTCATGGCGGCCACCTTTGCTTGGTTTTCGTGTGGCCACCGGCTGTTTCTCTGAGTGGCCGCGCTGCCGGTCCCTGCGGTTTGCCTTCCACACAGGAGAGTAGAAGTCCTCAGAGGCCGCGATGCGCGGCGTGGTAGTCTCAGGGGCTGCCGGCGGCCTGTGGTACTCCGTGGTCGTATGTGACTTTGTGGTCCAGGTCCTCTGCGTGGTGGGGAGGGGGGTGGTCGTTGTTGTAGGCCTGCTTGCTGTTGTCACTGCGCGGGTTGTGGCCCGGGTGGTTGTGGTGGTGGTAGGGAGGGTAGTGGTCCTTACTGTGGGCAGAGGAGTAGCCACAGTGGTTGTCATTGGTTTCCTCACAGTTTTGGTCCTTGTCAGCTGGTTGTTGCTCCTTCTTGGCTCCTCCTTCCTTGCTGACACCTGGACATGTCCACCGCCAGGGGTAGGTTGGGTGCTGCCCCCATTATTGCCTTCCTCAACCACTTGTCCCTCCACCCCAGCTGCTTTGCAAGTCTGTATGAAGCCCTTCTGCCTCATCTTCTCAATTTTTCTGATGGGGTTCTGGTCAATGACTTCATACATGGCCTCTAGCCTGACTGGATAAGGGTACCTTTCCTCCACCTGCAGAGTTTTCTTCAACAGCACCATGCCAAACTTCCCCTTTTCCAGTTTCAGGAAGCTCATGAGCTTAGGGATGAGGGCAGGATCTAGTGGCTGTTCCAGGATTTTTCCTTCATTGGTTATCCTTCTGACTTTTCCCCCTTCTTCCCCTTCTTCGTGGAACAACACAATCTGCTGGATGTGCCTCTCAGCCAGCTCACAGTAAACATCATTTTTCAGCAGGCTCATCATGAGCCGGTAGTAGCCTTCTGAGGCGTGGGGCGCAGAAATCACCCACACCCGGTTTTTCCCAGCAAAGCTGGCCAGGACATTGGGGGAACTTGACCCCGAAGGGAAGCGTGCCACCCGTGACTGTGTGGCAGTAGATACCCCTTCATCCTTAATCATCTCGGATTTGGAGTATTTGGCTGCAGCTGTGAGTCTCTGTATCCGTCTTGTTCTGGTGCCCATGCCCCTGGGGTGGGAACGTGCTTCTTCTTTCAGGAGACTGGCAGGTGCCTTTGGAGGTGCTGAAGAATCCCTCTTGGTGACAGGGTGTTGCGGATTCAGGCTCAGATTCCTCGGGGATGCTCCAGACCTTCTCAGGAGGCTGCTTGGAGCCCTGTAAGCCAGAGGTACTTTCCTAGCTCCATGGCTCCCTCTCTCTGCTAGCCTCCCCGTCTTCTCAGAGCCGCAAACTAGCCACGCTGCCCACAGCAGGGCTAAGCTGAGAGCTGGCCTCCAGTTCATTGTGCAATCCGCTTGCGGGGAGGAGGAGGAGAAAAAGTTAGATGTTAACAGTATGATGATATCTTGCACAAGTGATTAAAACAAAACAACAACCACAAAACAGAGGCTGGGTAGTTTCAGTGATTTAAGGGTGCTAGTTACACCTCAGTCCTGCCCTGGTGGTTTTATAGTTTACAGGTTGTTTTGGGGAAAGCACAAAATGGATCATTTTATGCAAAATGAGATCATCCGTCTGTAACATGACTCTGTCCAAAAGGACACTGTGATCCACATCCTTCTTTCTCTCTCTCACACTCTCACATACAAACATGCAAATACACACAAGAGAAAGGGTCCAGTATATAGAAGAGAAAGCCAAGAGTTTGACTTAAGACTTACACTCCCAGGGAACTTCCCCTTCCCGAGATGAGGTTTCACGTCTTTTTCCTTTAAAAGGAGAGCAATGCCATACAGCTTTGCTGCTGCTCAGTGATTTATCCTTATGCAGCCCAGCAAGTCCCAGAGCCCGTCCGTCTACTTGTGTATCTTTTAACTTTCTTTTTTTTCTTCACCTTCTCGACAAGTGGGACGAGGTGAGTGGAAGTTTCCTTTGGGATCTCTGCTTCTCCATTTACCTGCAGGTCTGGCTTCTTTCTGTGCCGGTTACCCACACAGGCAGAGATTTCATTTAAGGAAAGGGAACTCCCAGCTGCTCTGAGTCCCTCTCTTTTAAACTTCCCCAAGCCTCCTTCCCACTCCTTGCTTCCTCAGTCCAGTTTAGCTCCTTTGTTTCCAGAAAGGAAAGCACCAGCATTAATATATTTTCCAGGCTGAAGAAAAACACAGGAATGTGATGTTTGAAAAAAAAAAGGACGCTTCCCGTTCCCCTTTCTCCACACTCAGACAAAAGCAAGTTGTAAAACTCTCATCTTTTCTTCTCCTTCCCTTCTTGGCTGGCTATGGTCCCAGAAATGTCAGGGTAACCCCAGCCCTGCTCCGAACCAGCCTCAGACAACGGTGGCCACTGGAAATGGGGGAAACTTCACTCAGGATTTAACAGCTCAGCAGAACCCGCCTCCTCCCTACTCTGACACACGGAGGGAGGAGGAGGAGGAAGGCTCTGGGGGCTGAAACACTGCACAGCATCACAGAGCACTTCAGAGAGGGTGACTCCAGCCTTAACTCTTTCCTTCACGCTGCCCAGCTCCCTTGCGATCCCCAGTCTTGTCTTTCTCCTTCCTCCCATTAAACAGGCACTGGCTGAATAAAAAACAGCGCTGTGAGAAGTGCATTTCCCCATCTGTGTCAGTAACAGCTCTGACGTTTAGGAGTTATTGCTTTTTAACTCTATTGTTTCTGCCTCCTGCTCCCCTTTTTCCTATTTGTTTGCTTTCTGGGAGTTCTCCAGTGAAACCCAATTTTGCTTCACTTTCCAACCAATTTCTCTTTCAAGTTCTCATGTATGTCAGCATAGTCTTTTCTGCAAACATATACAGGCATGCCTGTTTGTTCATTTGTAGTTTTTAAAGAGATCAAGATGTTTACTGTATTATAGAACTAAACGTAGTGTCACATGTATTTCCCATGAATGTACACTAGCAGTAAAAAAAAGTGCAAAAATGCCTAAAGAGACATGGGTAAAGACAGGGTCATGTCCTCTGCTCTCCCTTCATGGTGTAAATGACACCATTCTATTGAGCTGACGTAAACTGGCACGGCTACGCTGCCAGCACCTGGTCTTTAGCAGATTCACACTGGCTTCAGTGTGTCATGAACTCTAAGTGTAAAACACCGCTTAATGGTCGTTGATGGATAGCAACTGAAAATGACCAGGATCTGAATACTACTTCTGTAATTTTCCAAGATTTCACTTATTTATAGAGATGCTGTTGCATGGCGTGGAGGTAAGGGAGGATGCTACATGCCTGCGCTCACATTAATATGAATGCAGAAAGGCTCAGCCCCTCCCAAAATATATTCTACATCAGCCAGGAACGAGGAGAATTGTACCTCTCAGAAGGACCACAAAAATGGAGCTCTGTGGAACAAGGGTGGGTAACATTTTCCACTTAAACTTCCATTAGTGGCAGGTCTGTTGGGTTATTAATCTTGACAAGGAAAAAAACCAGGTCTTTAAACACTACACAGTCTCATTGTGACTTTTTTAAAGAAAATAAATTGTAAGTCTAAATGAGGCTTTCATTTCAATGTTTCTTTCAGATTTACTACAAAGATTAAAATAGTCACCCCACAAAACTGAGGCCAAATGCTTAATTTGGGGTAAATGATTTTTTTTTTTACTAAGTTACCTCAGTTTTCTTGAGGTTGGTGATAGTTTGAAATCACACTGAGTTAAAATATCATTTATCAGCATATGTTGCATGAAGCCAAGAAAAACGCATCCAGTGCATAAAAATGAAAGAGAGATTTCCTTATTATCTCTGCTTTCTATTCTGTCAAATTTTAGATACAGTAAAGAGTTTCTGTGAAAACTTTGTTTTGCTCTTGCAACCTGACTGCAAAGTAGCATGCCACCAAATCTCTTTTAAATGTATCAAAAGGTGACAGATCACCAAAGATGATAGATTGTAAGGCAGCTGTAGATGAAGAACAATATCCTAGAAGACAGCTATTCTATAGGGGACTTAAAGGTCAGAGTAGTTAAACCACTGGAAGTAAGCTTCTGGCTGCTACTGCAGCAAGGAAAAAGTCTGCCCATGCATCAATGACAAGTTAGGAATTGGTATATGGTATCAGTAAGGCTGTTACTGCCATGTACATCAAGCTTTTCAAAAGCATTGCAAAGGGTTCAGAAAGTGATGTGACATCTGGATATGATTCTGTTCAACTGAAGGTGGGAAAAAATTGAGCTAAGTTTGGGGAAGGCACAGTCACACCTTGGGCATGATCTTCTCGTGCATACACAGGAAAGAGACTTTTGAAAGTAAATGGCTTTGTAATCCAGCAGAGGAAGGCTTAACCACATCCAATGATTAGGAATTAAAACTTAGCAAATGCATACTTGAAGTAATTGCACTTACTGGTAGTAAACAGTGATCTCAGTTAAACCCTGGGATAATTTCCCGAAGAATGTGGTGGTTTTCTGCTGTTTAAAGTCTTCAAATCAAGCATCTGAGAGAGCTTCTTAGGTGGACTGGAAGATATGGCAAAAGGATGGGATGAGATCCCTATGGACACATATCCAGGGGAAATCTGAGAGCAAAATGGCACCCGCCCCAAAGAGTGCAGCTCTCTGGAGGCTTGGGGAAATCTGTTCTTTATTCCACTGAATTGACACTAGCAATCTGAGAAAGGTGGAATGCAGCGTACAGACCTCGTAGCCTTCAGGGCGGTTTTAATGGGGAAGTGAAAGCTAATGCTCTGTCCACAAAGGGAAAATATTATCTGTTTAAGAATAACTGTATTGTGGGTCTCCCTATATTCTGCTTTAGGTACTGGAATTTGGTACTGGAATTTAGGTACTGGAATTAAATATATATTGTGTGTGAAGAGGTGTGCACATGACTACATTGTTTCAGCTGGTAAGGAATTAACAGGACAGTCAGCTACCTCCTGAATTAGGATGCATTTTCAGTCCAACAAAACCTGGAGAAATAAGGCAGCAAGAGGGAGAGAGCCAGAGGAGCGAAAAGCTCTCCATTGCAGTAGGCTCCCAGGCAGTCCTCCAGAGAGTGGAAGAGAAATTGCTTCCATGGAAGGTGAAAGGAGGGAAGGGGCTTGGGAAGACCAGCATCTGCCTCCTGCGGGGCTGGGGAGCTGGGAGGCAGATCTGCAGGTGGAGGTTCCCCCGCTGATGCCAGTGGGGGGACAGAGAACTAAGTCTGAATCCTGTGAAGCAGACGTTGCTCCTCAAAAAAGGGACAGGTTTCTTGAACTCTGCTGGCTCCTCGCTTTCCTAAGGAGGGAAGAAGCTATTATTAGTGATGTGACTGAGGTCGTAACCCAGCCAGCAGCTGGGGAAATAACAACTAAGAGTGTAAACAGCAGTCCCTGGTATGGAAGCAGGAAAGGGAGTCAATACAGGGAGGCTTGAAAAAGCAGTGACCCATAATAAAAAGAGCAGTGCCTGGTTAGTCAGATCGGGCTCCTGAAATAGAAAGGCACTCTAGATATATTGGGTGGTTCCATTTGGATCTTCACTTTTTAAATACCCATTTTTCTTTGGAGTCCCCAGAAATGTTGTTAGAAACTGACGATGCAACATGACACTTACATTACAGACTTTAAAATTAAATGTTTCAAACTGAGGCTCAGCCTCCCAAGGTACTGACAGAGTTGCAGCCCCATAGGTTTGCGCTTTACTTGAGATGCAGTGAAATTCTGATATCTGGGTATTATTATTGGCCTGTGCTCAAGGTGACCTTGAGTTTAGCACCTCTCCGTGTCCGGTTTGCAGGGCTGCCTGGTGAGAGGAAAGCTCTCACATAGACCCATTTCTTGTTCTCCATCTGGTTGACATCTGGGATGGAACTGTCAGCCAGGAAGAACAAAACATCTTCTGGCCAGGAATGACACAAATCCTACCCCAAACTGACTGATGCAACTGGTGTTATGTATGCTGAGATGAAAATGCTCTACACGAGAGCAAACGAATACAAAGATTGCCATCTGCCGGCCTTGCAGACTACGTTACCTAATCTGGTGGGATTCATAGAGCCATCGCAGCGTGCTGCAACTGTTTTCTCAATGATGCAGCTGCTGATGTGTAGGATTCAGTCAGTCACAGAAGTAGTTGTCCCCTTCTTTCTTGGGCTGAGTAGGACAAGGAGACTTTGTGAGCTCTTATCAATGAGTGGGGCCAACTTCCCTCTCTTGGAGCAGTATAACCCCACAGGGAAGTTGTACTGCTGGCGTCTCGTGATGCCGAGGTTCAGGATTGTCCCACAAAGTGCATCTGGTTACCTCTCCCAGGTCACACACCTGCAGGGCTAAATGAATTCAGCCACAGCCATGAACTCATCAGCTGCAAGGACCAGGATTCTCATCCCACCTTTGCACCTCTGCACAACAGGACCTTATGCTAGCATGGGTCTGAACATTGAGCAGTGCCACCTCTTCTCCAGCATGCTGTCTTTTTCCTTCTCCCTTTCTTTGTCCGGGGAACTGCTAGCCCTCCTGATCAGAGGGGAAATTCTCTCCTGGCACTTGCTGCTCCTCTTTGTGGTGTGAAATAGATTTAAGCAGGATGCAAACTGGTGCTTATGCAACTTCTCTCTTTGCACAAACACTAGGACTTCAGTTCATGCAGAGCTCCCAGGTCTGATCTCTTTGACAACTATTTTGTCCAAATGCAATCACTTATGGCTTTGTACATGTGGAAGCAGATCAAGTAGGAATTGTTGTGCAATACAGTCAGCTTCTCCACTTACCAGGGAAGGCTCAGCTCTCCTCTGCATGGGTAGAGGAACTTCAATGAGATTCTGCCAGAAAACAGAGCCCGCTGATTCAGAGGAGGTTTTGCCTCACATATTTGTGGGCCTCATTATCTAGCCTAAAATATTCTGGTTTATAAACTTTTTTTGCTTGCACCCTGTAATTTAAATCCAAGATTTGTTTGGTTCCTTTTTTTTTTTTTTTTTTTTAAGACTTGTTTTGATTATAAAAATTGAAGGGGTAGGAGTGGAGGAGGATCCTGTTTAAAAACCAGGCTCAGCTACAGTTTAGCAACAGAAGAGCTTTCCAAAACAGGGCTGTGCTCAGTGATTACGTGTCAGAATGCTTTGTGGATGAATATAAAAATGACTAGTTACATGGCTGCATGTACATTTTTTTTTCTAACATTTATTACTCACTAATGGAGAAGATTAAAATTCTCCTATGGTTTTAAGTCAAAGGATCCCTTAAACATATCCTGAAGTTTCATCTCCCTGGTGATTGTATGGCTTTACGGAAAGAAGGGCAGGGAAAGCAAGGCAAGGCACCAAAATACAACAAGAATTTAGTGTTCCTGTCCCTTTGCTTCAGGTCAGACTGAAGACAGTTCAAGCCTGAAAGTGACAGCTGGAGATATTATCATTTACAGATAATGCACCACTCTTTTTTGTCAGGCTGTTTATGCTCACTTGCAGGCATTCATGGCTCTTTTCTTTTTTTATTTGCTATGAGGAACATTACAGAATTTCATCTCTAGGGAATTCACTCCTTTTCCTTTATGCGAGCGGTATCAGGCACTCCTGTGTCTAGCTCAGTGACAGTCTGTGGCTCTCCTTCACCTCCCCTGGGCTGAACCAGATCTTCTCTACCAGGTACTTTTGGAATCTTTCCTTGGTGGGTGGCAGAGGATGGGTGTACCCGTTGCAGTGGACGCTGTGACTATCAAGTGAGCAAGTGCTTCAGAGGGGCCTGTAGATGGGGTCATAAAAATGGGGGAAAGGAGTACAAGTCATTGGAAGCCCAGGGCTCTTAATTTCTGTCCTTGAACTGGCATTGAGCACTGCTGTCTACTACCATCCATGTCCAGCCATGCAGGAGAAAAAGATGGGCCTTTTGAAGATGTAAAGTGAAAACCTTGGAGAAGTACTCTGAGAGACAGAGAGGAAATGGACAAGGATCTGCTTAAACTCAAATATTTAGAAAATGGGTCAAAAGTTGTGGAAATCGTTTAGAGCAGGATGGGCATCCATAGCCTCCTTTAAGAGGTTCATTTGCTGTGAGAAGGCCCTGGATATGCAGTTTGACTGGCAAATACAGTTCTTTCTGCTTCCTTGCATAATTTTATTTTCCTTCTGTGGCTGTGGAGGGGCAAAATCTCACCTGGGAGAAGGGTTGAATTGCTAATTTGCTTAATCTCATCATTCCACAAGTGTACAGAGACATAAATCCAGTGATCTTCCTGCACTACTTCTGGAAGCAGAAGTATGTGCAGAATGATGTAGGCAGCTAGTTCTTAAACCATAATTCATGAAATTATGTCAAGTGGTCAGCAGCTGGCAATACAACAATGCTGACTATTCTGGTGCTTTCAACTGAAAACATATGAAGAGGGTGCAAAGTGGTGTGAGAAGTCCTTAGGCATGACATTGGTCCAAAGGATTTGGGAAATATATTTTGTAGGTTTTTTAGGTCAGTGACCTAAACTCAGCTCAGGTCAGAACCAAACCCAAATTGATGTCATGTGGATGTTTTCCACAAAGCCAAAGACTAAAAATGCAGTTGAATCTTAAATTGGTTTCACTAGGGAAAAACAAAATAAAGCAAAGAATAAGAAAGCATCTTGGTCCCTGATATCCTGTCTCTGATATGGTATGTACATTGAGGAGATGTACATATCCATCTTTTTCCTGTTTGGTAATACTGGTATTAATTTTTAATAAAAAATTAGAAACAAGCTGGGTTTCTGAGGTTGCTGAGTCTACTTTACAAGCAATAAATTCACATAAACAAAATAGGTGCAGAAGGGATTAGGATATACAGCAGAGATAGGGAGTGGTCTCTGCCATGCGCAATCAATGTCAGTATTTTCATTCAGGATTAATTGCATTTTAGGAGTGGAAGAACTTATGCACATAAATTCCACAGCTCAATTTCGCACTGCAGGGTGAGAGACATTTTTCACAGTTATTGACAAAGGACATTCCAGCAACTAGTGAGATCTGGATTTCATTATATATTTTAGGCTGCAGTGCAAAGTAGTATCTGCCAGAAAAGAAAAAAAATGTGGTTGAAGCATGTTTTATTAATATATTGCTGCTGTTCTTGGATTATACTCCTGTAGGGGCTCACATCTGAAATGATACATCTGATAGGCTATACATTAGAGAGCATTTCAAGGTTCATTTTTTGGATCTGATTCTCTTACAATATACAGAGACGGGATAAATTCCTAGTTTTAAGCATTCAGAGGCAAACTGTCGCTGCCCTTCTCCTGTAGATCATTGTTGCAGACCTTTATTTTAGTGCCCATGAACTAGAAGCACCAATATTACTATAGTGTAATCAGTTCTTACCATTGAGTTTGGTACCTCTGTATGTAATGAGTGAGTAGAGAGTGACTTCCCAGTCCAGACAGCTTCTTTCTAAATCTGCGGGATAAGCCAGTCCAATGTTGTCAACATTTCATTGCAGCAAATGGGCTGAGTCACAGGAGAAGCAGTGGCAGGAGGCCTGTGGTGCTAAGCAGAAAGCAGACCTGGAAGACCAAAAGAAGTGCATTTATTTCCCTGTTGTCTCACCCCAGAGAGCTGTAATAATGGTAAAAGTTCCCTGACAATTCATAATCTCCCAAATGAGCAAAACAAAAAAAGAGGGAAATCTGTATAACAGATTCCTTCAGAAAAATACGCAATTAAGACTGATATTTCCTTTGCTGGTTTTGCTTTCTTATCTCCATGTTAAAGACAGGCTTGTATATAAACCCACATGTGTTCCTGATATACAAACCCAGCTGCCTTGAAATCAATGGCAAAGTTCGTGTCTTCAGTGAAGACTCCTGGGTTTTGCCCATATTTATAGGATACGATTAAGCTGAAAACTTAAGGGGATCACAGCCTTCCAAAAACTAGAGTGGAGGAAGAAAGAAATGAGAAGGCAAATATGTTGTGAAAGAGATCCCAGGTGAAATAATTGGTCCAAATTTTCATGTCTGGATGTTGTTAGTTTTTCCATAATTACTCTAGCAAGCTCCTGCTTCCACTGAGGGGAAGTGACCTGGGATTCTTCCAGTAGCAATGGAAATTTTAACACACAAATGACCAGAACTGTTAAAGTTGCTTTACACATATGTGTCAGCACTGGCAGAATCAAGATATAGCAGACATCATACAGCTAAGTACAAATTTGTGTGTGTGCGCACACTCAAAATGGAAAGCAAGGGACTGAAAACCACTATCTACCAAGAAGAGATTGTTTTAAGTGTCAGCGTAAGATGTACAGTGATGTAGGCATGGGTGAAACATGATTTAGGTGTCTTAGAGAGTCATATCATTGGGGTAAGAAATTCTCATTTACACTGATAATCACCTATAGCTATGAGAGTATCTGGCGCAACATGCCTACTGCTGTTGGAAATGCCACTGTATTTGGGCCTCTAGTTCTCCTCAGTGTCCTTTCTACAGAGGCAGCTAATATTAAATGGTTACAAGATGTTGGTGCTTATAAAGTAGCTAACTTGCTTCAGCTCCCATAGTGCATGATTTTCTGATCCCCAGAAACAGGAAGCCATGTATCTGTGTTCTCCAAAACTGTTTGGGATCTGTCACATCTCTGCAGGATACAAAGCAGATGACCAGGTATCAAGTTCATTTAGTTCCTTTTCCACAGGCTCTATTCTCTGTTTTCTCATTTGTGTTACTGGTATTAGAGTTGCCATTCCTCCCAGAGGAAAAAAATAGACCAAAAAAAAAAAAACACACAAAAAAAAAACAACCAGAGAAAGTAGCCAAATCCTATTATGGACTAACAACATTGCAATTTATCAAAAACTACCTACTGAAATGCACTAGTTTCACACCTCTACCATTGCCTTCCCTCTTGAAAACTGTCTGCAAATACCTGTTGTTAATAGTTGTCTGACACTAAACTGTGACTGACATGCCAATAGTATTTACCCTTAATCTCACTGTTGGAAATATACTAGTATATCTGATATAAGCTTATTCTTGTTGACTGCTAAGAATTAATTAAAGGAGTAGAGCTTGATGATTTCGTCCATGGTAGCTATTTGTAGCCTGGCTGGGGCCAGGATGCTATCGTACCTGCAATCAAGAACCTGGAACATCAAGAGAAGCTCTTCCTCAGGCTCTTCTTCATCTCTGCTGAAGACAGTAGGTGGACATAAACAGATGGATGCAAGAGCTCAAGGAACAGTGATATAATGGAGGCAGGAGTGCCAGGCCACTGTGTTAGCGCACTGTTGGCCAAAGTTACATCAATTGGCTCATTGGCAGCGGTGTGGGGGTATCTTAGTAAAGGAGAGGCTTTAGAGAGCTTTTAAAGAACAATATGAAGGAGAAGAATGGGTATTTTTTTCCCCAAATAAAAGTGGCAAAATGTGATTTTGCTTATCAGCAACAAGAAGCAAAGGAAACCCAATACAGAACTGACTCTCCATTACTTAGTTCATTTAAGGCAAGATATCAAGTTTTTGTGTTAGAAAAATAGCTCTTTATTGCTGTGCTGGTAGCCAAAAATGTCTAACATCTGTATGACTAGCATCTGCATGCCATCATGCACAGCAGAGAGCAGGCTACAAAATGACAAGAAGTTTTGGTAATGGAAAGATCAACAGCAGACTGGAACACCAACCAGAACTATTTATAGAGGGGGAGATTTAAGTCTCTTTGAGAAGAACGCAGAAGTGATTGAGAGACTGAGAGACTGACTGATGAGGAGAGAGTGAAAGAAGTAGATACATTAAGCCTGGGCAAATGACAAGCCAAAGTGAGCTGTGATATAAAGAACCAGAGAGCAGATTTTTTACAGGGAAGGCTGGGGCGATAAGATCAGTGGACAAAGGCAAGTCTAGGGTGAGACATATGAGGCCAAGGGAAATGATGTATTAAAACTTTGCAAGTGACTTCCCAAGGGCAATGGCAAGAGCTCACGGTGCTCGAGTCACTTAAATCTGGGCTGGGCAGAGCACCGGAGAACATCTTGTGGGCAGGGGAATAAGTCCTGGAGGGCCCTATCAGCCTTCTGCATCTGCACTACCTGGTTTGGGCATTCCAGTCCCGGAGCACACTGGATACATACACACATCCCGTGCAGAAAGAAGTAAAATAGGAAGCTCCCACCCCAGTTTCACATGCTTCGCAACCCTACGTAAAGGTGAGACCTTTGGAGCCTCTAGTGCCAGTTCCCCAGTATGTTAGAAGACCACCTTCTGATTTTAGTGACAAAAACCAGCCCTGCTGGCCCTGCAGAACGGGCACAGCTCTAGGGGAGAGAGCTGGGCTCTGTTACGGCTCACACATCATCGCCAGACTTGTTAGCTGGACTGGAAAGGCCCGGCCGAATCGTCCTCACCTCTCAGCTCTGCCAATCCTAACGCTGCTGGTGTGGCTACGCAGCCATAACTGAAGGCAGACTGGAAGGCGAGTGGCAGCAGGGTTATAATTCAGAGCTGAACACAGCTGAGAGCACTGGTCTGGGTAAAGTGGGAGATGGGACAACTGGCTTGATTCCCAGAGCTCCCAGCGGGGTGGCAAGCTAACTCTCAGCTTTTATTTTGTTTTTAACTGCTAAAGTCTGATGAGCCGATCTCAAATATTAATAGCCATAACACCTCCCATATCGTTTTTAGAAACATACTCTGAGGCTCAGCTACACCACAGGCTTTAAGGGAAGACAGTGAGCCAGTCATCTGCTTGAAGCTGGAAGTGTGCCCGACAGATTTCCTAAGTCAGGGCCGCATTCAGCACGGAAACAGCCCCAACTTTGCCACCGCCCCTGGTTTCAGCGGATTAGCCAGGTATGAATGAGGCTCTCACTACACCTGCGAGAGCAGTATGTAGGGTCTGCTGTAGAGAAAGAAAACTGGTGTTTTCTGTGTTCATGGTTGTCGGCTGTGTAGCCTGTCTCTTCAGAGCACTGCTCTTCGAGCATCTCTGGATGGGAATGTGGATACATAAGCAGGTTCTCCCACAGCAGCCTATAGCAAGCTTCACAGCCTTGTGATTTGCCACTAAGCTATACCATAACTGTTTTGCACCGCCATCTAGTGACACGTATGGATGCCTCAAACCCACTCAAACTCTTGCTTTTATCTGATTTATTGCAGTGAATTGAACAGGCAATGGTTTTGCAAGAAAAATAAATGTTTACATTTAAAAACAGTGACAAATGAGTGGGGCGTTTGATCTATAGGATGTGAGCTGTTTTCTTATTCTAAATGAAGAATAAAAACATCTACCGAAGCAATAACCTGTTCCCAGGCAGTGTTGAAGTTTGGCTGGCACTCACAGTCCCACCCCAGCTTCAGGTCTTGGCATGAGGCCTCATGACACACAAATGTCCCTCTGCTTTTAATATCAGTAAAAAAAAAATCTCCATTTATGTTTCATGAAAAATAGCCTCCAAATAAACATAATATGTAAATTGCATCTGTGCTCTTCCTTTTGAGCAAAACGAAAATATCTTTCCCTTAATCAGAGGCCTATTAAAACTGAAGTCTTGCTGAGAAGTTACTGATGAGTTCACCATTTGATGAGCCTGCTGCATAGTAAGCTTCCAAGTTTTGTAAGTCTGTGAGGAATGATAGGGGAAAAGAGTGATACAGAATCCAGAAAAGCCAATAACCTCCTTCTATAATCCTTAGCTGTCTAAAAAGGCACAAATCATTTTTTCCCCATACTTTTTTAACTTTAATATTTTGGAAAATGTTGGATTATTGCTGGATTTTTTATTTTTTATTTTTTTTACTTTGGAACCGATACTTCTTTCTCTACTTAAAGATTAATGAAAACCTTATGTTTGAAAAATGTAATAATGCTGAGGAATGGTGAAGCCCTTATTGTCCTGCAGCAAGCTTGGTACTTAATTAACACCCTTTCTAATGACTGTTCTTACTGTGGTTCTCCACATGCCATCCTTGGACAGGTCATAACAAGAAGTTACTTTGCCATCTACTGTATTCTTCCCATCCTTTCCCTTTTGAAGGGTTCTGGCTGTTTCACGGTGACACTGTGGTGTGTTTTTTTTTTTTGCATTGAACAGAACGTTTTGGACTGATCCCTTAATCTGAAACAGACGTCTCTTCCCTCATCCCCCTCGCTAGCTGACGCTACAGCCAGAGGAGGACAGAGCCATTAAGGGGCTCAGCCCAGGGGAGCTCTCCCTCAACCCTGCTACGAGCTGGGTGCCCCTAGAAGGCAGCCTCTAGTTTCAACAGAAGCTCGGAGGGTGTGATGCAGGGGTGACAAGAAGCCCTGTTCGTGCGGCAAGCCCATATTACTTGCAAAATCTCAACCACAACTCCAGTTCTGTAGAAAGTCAGTTCCCTTTCTGTTTTTCCAGGAAGCAAGTGTAATAACACGCTATCTAGCAGGTCAGAAATACATGTGACTAGGCCTCGCTAAGTGTTTTTCTTGGCATTAGTGGGACAATGCAGAACAATGCCATAGTGCCTTCATTTAGTACATTCACTGACCCATCTCAGGCCAGTGTTTTTATGGGGATCTGTGCAGACTCATATAAATACAAGCCTCAGTCCCTGTCGCGCCATTCACAAAGGGGCTGTTGTGGCAATGCTATTTTTTTTCTGTTTCACACGTTGTGGCCTATCTTAGAGGATAATGTTGTCTATTTCTATTATTTCCTATTTGAGATCCTAGAACCGAAAGCTGACATTTAGCAGTATCCAGACCTCTGCTATCAGTAGCTTCAAGGCACTTTTGAAATACGTGCCTCATGACAGCCTTTATGGTAGCCTCAGTTTGCAGACACAGAGACAAAAGTGTAGGAAATTTCAGCGGTTTGATATGTCACTCTTTTGGGAACAGCCACCAGCAGTGTCAGCTCCCCTTCCCTTTCTGTCTACACAGGACACGGACTCGGAGCTGTTGTTCTTGAAAGTGGATGCATCTCTTGACAGCTCTTCTAGTTAATAAGCAATGGACTATGCAGAGGTGGGAGAAACTATGTGAAGAAACATCTGGATGTTCCTGCAGTCTTGTGTATTACCTTGGAAAGCTTCCTAAGCATACGGCACAAGATCTGTCACTTCAAATGTAAAATGCATAGCTATAACGTCCTGTTAAAAGCAGCCAGTCTTAGAACACTGCATATTTTGAACCCTGGAATGTATGATTCATTTTTTAAAATCTATTTTTTTTCTGTTGCTGCTACTAGTGGGCCTCTCATCACCTCATCTGTGTATTTCTGCCTTTCCTGTCCTTAGCCACAGAAGATAGGATTCTGATTCATGCCATTTTTCCATCCCATAGAATGCACAGCCTTAGCTGTGGGTTTGTCTGCTGAATGTATAACAAAAGTCAGCTCACAAGTATCCTGCTCCCATTTCCTGAGCATGGTGCATGGATTGTAGTGACTGCAGCCCTGGTGTCAGGAAAGGTTTTTGGAGTTTAGCAAACCTGGCAAGCAGCTGTGCACAGAACCGGAAAACCAAAAAGAATGAAGATCCAAGATCACATTAGGAAAGCGGTTGGGAGGGCAGAGGACAAGCTTCAAAGCTAGCAGGCAGTTTCTAGGCAAAGTGGTCTCAAAGAGCAGTTCGCAGCAGAATGAAGGATACAAATTACAACCCACCATTAAACCTTCCCTTCTCACCACCTTCCCTTCTACCTTGGCCATTTTCCTCTTCCTCTGGTTATAAATGTAGCTGTACATGCCCCACTGTTTTAAGTCTCCACACATGCCATTGTTCCTGAATGCATTGACCATTCTCCCTTTCTTCCATGAGTCTTGACCCCCTTCTTTTTTTTTCTCTCTCTCTCTCTCCCCCTCCTGAGGCTGGGAGATTGGAATTTAAATTTGCTTGTGAGTGACTGCACTGCTGGTTCTACCTTTTTAAGGAGAAAATGCCCAATGTCCTGATTTTAAATCAGAAAAATAAATAGCTTCTTTGTTTGAAGAGATGGTGGATGTAAACAGCTCTTTTTTGGGGTGTGTTTGTACGTGACGGGTTAGTAAATTAATTTGCTCTTCCATTCAGTTCCACCTCTGCAATGGCCACATCTTAAATCACTGCCTGCAGTGTCCATTGTCACCTCCCTTCCACCATATCTAAGATAGTAATAACAGTCCCAGATGTGAGAAGCCTGAGCCTCCAAGTCAAGAGTTTCAGTCTCAGCTGTTGACAAATTGGAAGTTCTGGTGAGTAAGAGAAGGAGTGTGTTGGAAAGCTGACTTAAGTGAATGACTTCAGAAGGAGCTCACATTTATTTGGACTGGGTCTGCAAACTGCAGAAATGCTTTGGGTATGTTTTCCTCATTCATTTATTGTACCTGAAATGTGTTACCAAAGATGTTTGTGTCCAATCAGGCTGGGAACCTAGTACTTCTGGGAAATCCAGGCCCTTTGTGATGGCTTCTCTAATTAGCTATCCAAAGTTGCTAGTAATTCATTATATTCTGCCTTACATAAAACCCTGTCCTGCTTCTTGAGTCAAGTGCAGACTCCCAAAAATCTTATCAGAGAGACAGGATCGTGTTAGTGTAAAAGTGCCTATATCATGTCATACTCTGAGTCTGCATAAATGCTTATGGAGATTATTATATAGCTCAGGAGTACAATTAGAGTCTGAGGTGAGAACAAGGGCTTCGCACTGCACTATGTGAATTCCAAATGTAAGCAGAGGCCCTGCACCAGCAGCTTTCATCCTGATCTCAAATGTCACAGGTATCATCCTACAGAGCAGGCAGGGCATGCTACATTGCAGGTGTCCTCTGTACATCAACAGCTTGCTACATTTTCCTGTGAAATACCTTGGTTTCTGCCCAGCCAGATGTGTAAACACTTTCACCCAGGGGATGTCAAGATATATGTAAAATATTGGGATGGGTGTTGGCAATGTCTACAGAGCTCTGTGACCTCAGACGATTTGAGAGGATTTGTTTTCTTCCCCAAAACCAGAACTGGAAGAAGGAATGTACATTATGTTACAATATGCAGCCCTGGTGGCCACAGATAGCTCTTCAGTTCTAATTAAAGGCAGGATGGTTTGAGGAACATGTGGTTCCAGCTTAATATTCTGTGACAGCCCAAAACTAACCCTAACAAAAATGCTGTGAAATATCAACATGAGCAGAACTCTTCAGGGTAGGAAACAAAACCGTAGTAGCTGCTTGTACACAGTTCATGCACTGGTTCGAGCTAAAGGAAGCAGGACAGAGATTGACTGAGTGTGCATGGACCAGTATGTACAGTGCTGAAAGCAATATATAAATAGAAAGAGTAAGACACACCACTTAGATACTTACAGTAGGTTTGTTTTGGGGGAAATTCAGCCCTTTTTATCTCTTATAGAATAGATGCTCCAGGAAGAAATAGAAACAGCCTGGCACTGAAGCTAAGGAAGCCTGGTTCCCTGGGAGTGTAGTCTAGGGTTTGGATTACTTTCTGTCGGAAGGGTGAGGTCTGTCCAAGGAACCTAGGCTAAAAAGCAGACTACATGCCTGGAATGTGGGCTAGTGACTGATGTTGAAGAGGTAATTTAAACGGAGATAAAGACTTTCCTTGTACACACTCTGCTGAGCGTGACTACCAGCCATCTTACTGCCATCAACACAGTTGTCAGAATCAACCACCACTGGCATCCCAGTCATTTTGCATACCCAGGCACAAACAGTGGGATCCCAAAAACTCATAAAGCTAGGATTAGAAAGTAATGAGATCTCATACTGATGAGTCACAGTAATCCCCTTCTGAATGATATTGTTAAGAACAGGGAATGATGTAGATAAGAAACCCCTAGGACAAGACACATTGTTATTTGGAGGTGATGTGCATGAGTATTGCTCACCACTGGGAAGTAGGGCAGTGCTATGGAGGTGTCTGAAATATGACAGCAGAACCCAAGGGAAGGGAAAACAATTGCCATGGGCCCTGCCACCGCACTAGTTCAGTATGAGGACAAAGTACAGGAGATAGGTGATGGAAAATTGAAGTGAAATCACAAGTAGAAACATACAGTCTCACAGGTATCAAAGAAGGAAATGGAAAGGCTGCAAGGGATAGCCTTACACCTCTTGAAACTTACAGGGTTCAACAGCAGCCTACAGGCAGTGAGGAAAACCGAGGGCCTGCACTGAGTCAACAATGGCATAATTTGTTAATGATGTTGGAAGATAGCTACTTGATTTACCAGGACCAAAAAAGTGAACCCCCTCTGTGGTGTTTTAATTGTGTTCAGACTGTCCTCATCAGCCTGTTGGCAGAGGCCAGTGAGCACACATACCTACAGCCATCAGCCACCTCCAGTGCTCTTCCTGTGACAGTTGAACTGGGCACTGGATGAATTCCCAAGCATTTATCAGACTTAGCGTTTATAAAGAGCTTGCAAGAGGCAAACAGCAGGGCTGGAGAAATGCCAGTAAGTGATAATCCAAGAAGATTCAATGGCTTCTCTTTTGAGCAACAGTTGGAGAGCTCCTCCTCTTTGGAAAAGCCACTAAGGATACATATTCAGAGCTCAGATCTCCTAATTTGGGGACAGTATAAATTACTATCTTGTGTGATGCAAGTGAGAATGAGCAAGAAGAGAATAGTTTCTCATTTGCTTTGTGTGCTGTTCAGTTGACTTGTCTAGCTGAAATAACTCAGACACATCTGAGAACCTCTTTCATTTCACTTGTTTTTCAGGACAGGTGTGAGCTGTGGAGGAAATGGAACCATTTGTGAAATCATGACATCTGATAGAAACATCCAGCCTTCCTCTTGGTTTACTACCTGGGTAAAAAATTTGTTTATATGAAATGCTGGATTGCTTTGTGAACTACTTCAGCAGGCCAAGCCAAGCTGGTCTTCCAGCACAACGAATTTATGTCCTTACAGTGGCTTCCTGCCAGCATCCTCTCTATTGAACTGTATTTACATTAGCACTGTAAAACATTACTTCATTCAAGTGTCTGAAGTGAAGCACTCACTCCTTCCATGCACTTAGTTCCTGATTGTTGCCAGCTGGTGAGAAGTTAGCAGATTGCTTTTCCCAGCTGGCCCCTGCCATTCCTCCTATAATGAGAATTAAAGATAGTGGATCACTGAGGTTATTTAAGCTTTAGTTGCCTTTAGGTGGGGGTAAGTGCAAAATATTAGATGCTTCTTTCAACTTAGGTTGAAAGATGAATCCTTCTGTTAGCTTCAGCAGACATTGCCTTGGGTATCAGTTCTTGATGTCCTTGAGTCTACATAGTGGTAAGTGATCTGGATGATGGTTCACTGTCTTTCAGGTTATTTTTGTTTTTTTTTTTTCTTCCCTTTTTTTCCCCTGTAACTTTCTAAGTGCTTTATAAAGTGGAAGTATTTTCATTTTAGGGAAGGCAAAAATGGCGGAAGAAAAGGGCAGGTAATATTGTTGAGCCTGATATAGATTCCTCTCCTGAATCAGTAGGATGGTTTCAAGGTCTCTCACTGACCGATCTATGACAATTTCTATGGAAATGAAAGATTAAAAGAGGCTTGACTCTCCTTTGTGTGCACAGGTTGTGTTACTTCTGGATAAATGCTTCCAAAATGGAGTTAAAATCATATGTTTTCTGTATGTTCTAAACAGACTTTCTGAAGCACAGTCTTTGTTCTCTTTATTTCAAGAGGAGTTCTGAGGGAGGATTTTCATCCTTAAATTTCACTGAATATGCTTACATTACTCTCCTTGTCCTGTGTCACACTGTACTCCCCAAAAGCACAGGGACTCTGCTAGCTTACGAGAATGGGGGGGGAATGATTTCATGACTAAAAATGGATGGATGGTACCAGCTAATCCAGCTGATGAAGGGAATATGTATTTTGACTTGGATGTAAGAACGAAGTAAATAATCCTGCCTGGAAATTTGAAAAACACTTTGCTTTTAATGCTAAGAAACATGTGACTCCTAATTTAAGAAGAATAATTGTTAAATAGCTTGGAAATATGATTTCTCATACAAGTGCTCCATTTCTGGAACACTTAATTTTCTCAGTGTTAACTTGCAGACTGGGGCACTGAAAAACTTTTCCCACAATAATCCTTTTCTGGTTTAAAACACAAATCAGGATTTTAGGAGGCTGTCTTTCACTTTCTGGCTTAGTTCCCCTCCCTTTGAAAAGGGGAATTGCACTTGTCATACAAAATCAGGATTGTGTGAAATTTCTTAAGGTCCTTGGATTCAAGGTTTGAAGGAAATTACTGAGAGATAGTAGTACTTATATTACTGTTTCAATATAATTCATTCCTCAGTCCTGATTTGCTCACAGTTTTCAGTCTGAGGAAATGGCACACAGAGAATAAGGAAATGTTTTCATGGCTTTATAGGAGGCAGAGGAGGCATGTTGAGGGGCTGTAAGGGCAGTCAGCAGTAAAAATGACTGGTACTCCCTTATATATTAAGGTGGGCAACTTAAAAAAAAAAAAGGCACTTGGGAGGGTTAGTTGATTTTTGTTTGCTTGTTTTAAGTGGAATCAATGCCTTTTTTTTTTTGGCCTCTTAAATTTGCTATATGGGTGTTCACACCTTCATGGGAAGAAACCATTTTTACATTCCAAACCCAATGGAATCCTACTGACTAGGACAAAAACAGCCTCTCCTGGAGGTGAAGCCAGCCTCTCCCTCCCAGGCATACAAGCAGCTGCTATTCTTTCCTATACAAACAGTTTTCAAGTGCTGCAAGCCTGATTAAGGGTGAGTCTGCCTCACTGAAGCAGGTCTCTCTTTCTGAACAGAAAGTGCAGGTGACACCAGTGGAGATGCATTTAACTTTGCCTGGGAACTTGGCCTTATTTCTGATGAT
Source organism: Anser brachyrhynchus (assembly GCF_964034855.1). NCBI lineage: Eukaryota > Metazoa > Chordata > Aves > Anseriformes > Anatidae > Anser > Anser brachyrhynchus. Next base: position 96,920,603 of record NC_137694.1, read on the forward strand.
GAATATATTGACTTCTGTCTTACAGGGTCATGGCTGGTCAGCAATGAGGAAACATTAAAGACTCTGGAAGTGCATTTTGGCTCTGTCAAAGAATGTGAGCACACTTACTTCTGTTTATTTACTTCCCTCCTTCATTCCCCTCTTGCCTGTGGTGTAGATTAGAAGTAAAAGTCTCCAGAGAGTGGATTCCTCATTAAGATTCCTGATACCTCCTGGTATGCAGAGGCTGGGATTACCACATGAAGGGCATCCTGCTATTTTTGCCTCTGGTCCAGTCCCTTTGAAGGGACCCTGGAACACTTCACAATCATGCAGATTTATGAGCACTGAGTAGCCTGCCAGAGCCTTTCTGACATATTCCTGTAAACTAATTATGGGAAACTGCCCCAGGCCCCTGTCATTAAAAGTACATTCTTAGCATTTCATGAACAAAGCTTAGTTTCCTCCTTCTGTTCCTATAGGATATGATCTATTTCCTGACAGACGTTTATCCTGAAACATCAAGTGATTGTTTATGAGGAAAGTAAGTGAATAGAAGCATACCGTATCACCTAGGATGAGTCACAATGTGAATCCTGAATCCCCAGTGTGGTCTGAATTTCTCCAGTGCCTGAGGAGATTGCTTTTTAAGATTTGGGTTTGTTTAAATCTGTCTTGATTGGCAACTGGGCACTTCAAGTTCTGTAGCTGGTCATCAAGCCTTCATTTTCAGTGCTGCCTTAGCATAGCTTTTGACCAAAAGCTATTACTCGCCTGCTGTCTATTTGAGCACTTTAATGAAATTAGTTGATCCCTCCAACTGCTTGTGCCTTGCTGGCTCTTAAACACTACAACATGAAGTGCCAAGAAAAACAGACATATAGAATAAACAAGAATGGCTGTTGGCAGGAGCAGAGTACTGGCTCATGTAGGCAGAAAAACACAGCATCCTTTGGCTGACAATCACATGTGATCCCAGGCACCTGGAGAGCTGAGTGGCCTGCATCAGCTGTATGTGCCTGAAGCAGACTGAGAGGTGATGGATACAGATGTAGATGCTCTCTCTACATGTGCACAATGCCCTTGTTGCCTTGCTAGGCAAGGATTACAGGGAGATCAAATTCAATTCATAGTCATGCAAATCATTCCTGGGGAGCCAGACTGAGACACCTTCTGGCTCAGAGAGGTGATCAGGTTATCACCATTTACCTGTTTATATCAGGCCAGCTGAGCTGCCATAACTACGTGTGCTTCAGGCTGCCTGACCTGTTAGTTACTGTTTTCTACTTAAAACCTCAGTGAAATGCCTAATATGTGTCAGCTCATTAACCTGAGCTGTCACTTGTGTTTGGTCAGTGTAGGAATCTCAGCTTCTTGCTGCTGTTGCTTATGGATGGTATCAGCTGGAACTTAATTCCTGATAGGACCTGAACTGTGTGTATGAACATAGACATTACACTTTTAAGTGTCATGTGTATGTGCACAGTGGTCACAAAGATACTGATTTCATTAACAGATCTTAAAAATCACAGGCTAGTGTTCTTGCCAAGGCTTTCAGTTGTGTGTAGGTCAAACACCAGATGATCTGCAAAGCACAAGGCTTTGAACTGACCCCTGCAATTATATGGCTGTCTTCCTGCTACAAGGTTTTGAGCTGCCAAGTAAAATGCAGTGAGGAAAATAATATGTGGAGGGATATTCATATTTTCCATCTGTAAATTATTAAAACCCACATGTCCAGAAGAAGAGACTTACCTATTATAATATTATTACTTAAGCTCTGATTTCAGGGTGTTTTTTTCTTATTCCTAGATGTTTTTTGTTTTGTTCATATGTTACATGGAATATAGATTAATAATGGCAGCTGGGCCACAACAGGATGCATACCATTCAGTCTTCTGTTGTACAGATTTTTTTCTTCCTGGAAATGATGTGTCTGAAATTCTCCCACAGGGTGAGGCCAAAGCAGGAGGAGAACCTGAAACACACCTTCCTTCCCCTGACACCCACAGAAGAAGCACTGAGAAGTCTTCTACGAGGTGAAGAGCTGAGGGGACAGAAGGCTTCTTATAAAGGCTGCTGGAGATAGAAGAAATGGTAAGAAAAGGGGAATTGAGAGACAGGGTGAAGGAGTATTTGGGGAAGTGCTGATTGATGTCGAGGCAAACTGATGGAGGCTTAGAAAATAATCACAGGCCTCTCTTCCCTGTATCTTGTCACATGAAGAGGTGTGCTGTAGGGTAGAGCCCCAGCACAGTCTTTAATGCTGCTGGTGGTTATCTGATTTCCACTAGCTGAAGCTCTGGTTTTTGACTTGATTGTCTTCTACTCGCTCTTGTCATTAGTGAAAATTATTAAAGAAACAGGGGAGCAGAGAACTGAGCTGAGCCCACAGGGTTGCTGGAGGAGCAGCACAGCATAATTCCTGGTCTGAAATGGGTGAGGCAGTAATTGGGGTGTACAGGGTGGGGATTGATGTGGTCAAGTAAAGAATTGGCAGAATTAATTGCATGTGCATGTGGCTACTCTGCCTATTTTCCCTTTTCTCAGTAGTGTAATTTGGCTCTGAGCCTATTCCAGAAAATCCTAGCTTTCCCCTTCATTATTTCCCATAGTAAAGGTTGAATAAAATCAAATGATAAATAAACTGTGGCCTCAAACTTTCCTTTAGGACTTGCAGGAAAGGCAGTTGTTAGTGTTTTTTGACTGTTCTCCCCCCCTCGATTTCTCATAGTTTCTCAACTTGTTCTGAGAAAAATTCTCAGGCTTTGCTCCTTAGAGCTGATGCTGATAAATGGCCTCAGCAAGAGACCCAGTGAATTCCCATAGTGGACTGAGACAGAGCTGCGTGTCCCTGTGATATTATTATTATTATTTTTTGGGAGGGGGAAAATGAGGGAGGGCAATAGGCTGCTTCCTCAGCTGGGGTCCTCTACTTGGAGACAGAGTGCCAAGCAAATTCAGCTCAGAGCTGCTGGAAATACTCAAGAAAAAAATTAGGTGATTTTGATGGTCCATGGATTAGCTGATAATGTGCCATTGGGGCTTCTTTCTGTAAGAAGGCTTTGGGGTTCACCCCACTCCAAACCCATCACCTGCAAATAGATATAAACCAAGCTGGGCTTACACTAGACAAGGCTGAAAAGCTGTGCAAGGAGCATACTTGATGGCCCTGAAAGGTGGCACAGCAGGTTGTTTTCTTTTCCCCAAGAAGATGTGGGATATAACAGTACTGCCTTCTGCTTCAGAACCAGCAGAGCGGATGTCAGCTTGAGGGGCTCTTCTACCATGCTCCTTAGAACAGGACGGGCATACTGTTCTTGCTATAGGCGTGCTTCACAGGGTGTGTCTGTGGTATATTGTCATGCTTTTTTTATCAGCATTCAGTGAAGGCATTCTAGTGCCACTAAACCTAAGGCTTATGAGCCACAGGCTCCTCAACTCTGCTCCAGCTTTCCCATTGATATGACCCCATTCCAGAGACGGGGAGGACCTGTATTAGTAGTTGAATTCGTTGTGAAAGCACAAGTTTATGAAATGGTCACCACTGCAGCCTTTTCCATCCACCTCCACTTCAAAAGAAACCAAGGTAGAAACAATATATTTAGTCTCACCTAATCCATCTCTGGCAATATGGCATAACTCCTACTACTCCTGATATTTATTTTTATGTATTTCTTAAACTGAAACAATATTCTCTCTTCAAGTCTACTCCATACAGTAACATACCTCTGGATGCACTGCACTGTCAGCAAGATGTAGACAAACATTAAAGAGTCACTGCTGGAGTGGCAAGAATAAGAGGCTTAGGAAAACATGACCTGTGAGTAAAGGCTGAGAAAATCAGTTTTGTTTAGTCTGGAAAAAGAGAATATGGCAGGAGCAGGGGTGGGAAATATGATAGTTTTCAGAACTGTCTGAGGGTGTTACAGACAGGACAGTGATCAATTCTATGGGTCAGGGTGGGGTAAAGCAATAAATTGGCCTAAGTTCAGCAAAGGAGACTTGTATTAGGCCTTAAAGAAAAGGGGGGTGGGGAAATCAAACTCCAGCTGCCAGGACTGTTGAGTGTTGGCAACTTAGGGCCTGTGGAATTATTGCTAGAGGGAGGCTCAAAAATGGACTGCAGGGGTGAAAACTGGAGAAAACAGATCCTAAAATTTCACTGCATTTCCAGTCACACTTCTGTGTATCATCATCAATGCAAATTCCATGCTTAGTCTTGACCATTTTCATCTAAATGCAGTCAGTTGTATTTTCATCTACTTTTATTTTCCCTTTCTTGCTGCATTTAGGTGTTTTCCCATATTGTACTCTTAATCCATTTCATATTGCCAGATGAAAATACTGGGTGGTTGTCAACTCAAAGGGCCTGGTTTCTATATTGCGTCCAATTTGAACACGGTCGTTTTGTCTTTGTACATCCAGGGGAGTAGCTCTGTTTCTGTACAGTATCTAGCATACCAAGATTCTTGTCTGGCACTGGGACCCTAAACAATGCTACAGGACAAATACATTTAATTAGTTATCTTCACTCTTCCACAAAAAACTCATTCCTGTCTGTGGCTGCACTTGAGCAAGACTGGGGTGTTTGATGTGTTGAGCTCAATGAAATGTGGCTTCTAGTGTTTTGCAGGATGCCTGTAATAGGGAAGGTACAGTGTGAAGGGGCTGTGGCTGACTATCTAATGCTGCATGAAGAACACATTTGTTGTGTTACAAGTGCGTGCCAGAGAGCAGCAGGCCAGCAGTAGGATCTCACTTTGACAGAAAACACTGTGATATGCTAGTTCAAAGATGCGAAAATGAGCATGTAATTAGCCTGTCATGAAATGAATTGACTGAAGATACATATTACAACCAGGCCTTATGTGTTAGCTGCCCCATGAGGCAGGACCTGTACAGATTATGTGAGGTCAGACTGGAAGAAACAGTTTAGAGGCAAAAGGAGGAGGATCGTGTGTCCTGCTTAATGTTAGTGTCCTTAAGCAAGACCTAGTTGTCCTGTGCTTGACTTGCCAGAGGCATTACTGTCCCTAATGAGGAAGAAAGGGCTGAGTCCCTCCTCTGTCCATATAGGAGCACATACTGCTCCCGTGTTAACATCCAGATTTACAGCCCACATGTCATCATTCAGCACAGCAGAAAACACAGCCGAGGTTTCCCGTTGGGAAGCTGGCAGCCCTCAAGAACGTCTCCAGGAGCTCCTTGCTCCCTGCCTGCAGATAGGCAGCCAGCCCGTGGCCCCCTTGACAGCCCACTGCTTCTCAGCCTTGGGGCTCTGACCCCCCTGGGCACTGACCCTGCTGGGGCTGCAACCCCTTGCAGGCGAGCTACAGCCTGACGGGCACAGGGACTCACTCTTCAAAGGGGCAGGGGCTGAGTTCTTAAAACACCTCCATGCCCCACAGCCAATATCCTCAAGCTGGAGCAATTCAGAAATTTAGGGTTGTCTTTGAAGGTTGAGTTGTGACAGCTTAGAGATTCTCTGATGGGGCATGCTCTGGTGGTGTTTCAAGCCTGCTACAGCCACATTGTGCTGTCCACGGGAGGTTGTGGGCATGTCCAGCTCTACCAGCTGTCCCACAGCCCTCTGTGCAGTAAGGGGCATGGGGGAAAGATGTCCACACAGAACCTGGGCTTTGTCTCCAGTGTGGGATAGAGTTAGTACAGACCTTCATCTCACTCTATTCTGCCAGAACTAGTGGCAGAAGATGTGAAGCAGATGAGGACAACATGCCAAGCTTTACCTCATCATATCTGGGCATTGTTTGAAGGCAATGGAAAACTAGGACCACCGCCCTCCACAGAAAAGTCTGCAGAAGAGTATCTTGCACCTGGTGATGGTGCTCCACTTGGCTCAAGCTGCCCCTGCCCAAGTTGTGCCTCTTTTTGTGAGAACAAGGATTATCAAGGAGTGTTTCACTTTGAGGCTCTTCTGTAGAAAGTGTGGGGCACTTGTGTTCTGGTAATTAAGCTCTTTTTAAAGCATTTCAGCTTGGACATATGGCCTCCTTTCTCTCTCCATTTTATAGTGTCTCCTAGAGGTGTAAGCACGTCTGTGGTGCTGTTTCTTCCACTTGTGGTTTGCCTCCCACGCTCAAGTCCTTACAGCTGCCATACAAGTATGCTGTTTTTGAGGCTTTTCTCTTTGCGAGGTGTTGAGAAGAAATTGGGACTTAAATTATCCTGTAGGGTGTTGATGACACTTTCCCTTGCTGTGTTTTAGACCATGCTGGCTTGAGCTATCTTGTATCTATCCAAAGTTATTGCAGACAAGACAAGCTTTGATCTCTCCAAAAGTGCAGAAGTGGATGTCTGCCCATAATGTAATGTCTCTCCTATTATTGCTGAGCCTGGAACACAATAACATCTTATAGAGGGCTTTGGAGTTTAGATTACAGCCCATTTATTTATTTTGTTGGAGCACTGTCCCATAAGGAAAATCCTGTGCTGGGTTTAAAGAGCCAGACAATGGAGCAGCCGTCACATTTAGATGTTGCTTTTGAAACAATACCCTAATGCTACATCACTTTGCTCTGCTGGGTTCTGCTCCTACTCATCAATAGCAAAAATCACAAGATCAGATTTAGTAAAAAGGCTTTAGTGATGTTTAATGAAAAGCATGCTGAAAATGAAAACACTGGCTCAACAGTGCTGAAAAAGCTGAACAAGAAGCTCTTTGGTTCCTAGGTTTCTTCTTGAGCAGTGGATGTAAGCATTACCTCACACTCAGGAAGGAGGCAGGCAACAGATTGTTTGTCTCAGACTTTTGTGAGAAAAAAGTGATGTTACGCTTAAAGTAAATAATAATGCCAAATGTATGCCAAAGATATTCCATACCTTACCGCTGAATCAAGAATTGGGTCAAGAATCCCTGCATATATAGAAAAGGAAAAAAAGATCTAGTCTGTCTGTGAAAATAACCTTACATTTTGAGTCTGCAGATAGCCCAAAATAACAGCTTCAAACTGTATGACCTGCTCTATTTGTACCTGATGCATTTTCTGTGATAAAAATACTGCTTGTTTTTCATTTTACAAATGTTTTGTTGAAAAATGTGTTTTTGAAAATTTTTAGTGAAAAAAGCAGATGCTGTTATGCTTGCTCTATTTGTCAAATTCCTCTCTTCCTCCAAGTTTTTAAAAATACAAATATGGTAAATATAAGCAGGTAAAAATACCTGTGTATTGCAAGGGGGTTTTACGCTTATTCTGATACCCTTTTGATTTATTAAAAAAAAAAGGTAGAAAATGATTGAAATTGACAAAAAAAAAACACAAAAAACAACACAACACTAAGAGACATTGAAAAGCAAACCTTTGAAATTTATTCTCCAAAGTGAGCTTTCAATTCTCACCAGCTTGATTAGAGAAATTTAGATAACTGTTTTGTTGACACTTTCCCTATGAAAGGGAATTCTCGTATGGATTGTTTAGTATCTTAGACATCTTAAAAGAATTAGGTGGCCCTTAAGCATCTCTGTTAAACTCTCCAATGCTCTTGCTCTCTTAAAATTTGATTTTCACAATGCAATTATGTGCAAGAATTATGAAGACTGAAGTTGTGTGTGTATACATATATCCGAGACTAGGGCGAAGGGGATTCTGCATTAAGTATTTATTAAATTCTCGATGAACCCCTTGACAATGTTTCCATTTCTCAATGCGTATGAAGTGCTTGAGATCTCTCTGGTGCACCAGATCGCTGCAAAGCCTGGGAATCTTGCCATGAAAATTAGCGCTAGTTTGACATGGATTACATGGGTTTTTGCTAGTAATTACTGGAACAGTGCATTTGGTAAACTGGCATTTGATGCACACACACACATGGCAGGTCAAGCTGGGTAACAGGAAGCACTGTGAGCAGTTCTTTCAGCCAAGTTTTCTTTTTAAAGGACCAAGTCAGCAATAACAGACCAAAATAACAAGCCAAGTCCCAAACAGAACAGCCAAGACTTCACATGTTATCCCACCTAATTGCTTAAATCCTCCTTACTGATTACCTCTTTTAAGTCATCTGTTAAGGGTGCAAATGAAGTTTCCAAGCCCGTCCTCTGAACGTGGACCCATGCCAACCCAGGACCCTACTTACATACAGCTGCTCAGATCCATTTAAAAGTTTGTGCAGAGGGATATTCTGCTGCATAGATTGAGAAATACGAGGTGATGAGAGAACTGAAAACACAACACATGTGCTTGGGTTCAGAGCAAAGGCTGTGGGTCCAACTGGAGGGCTGAAATGACTAACTTCTGAATGATTAACCGAGCAGCCTTTGGAGAACCCATAGTGCAGGAGCATCGTATCTTCAAGATTTTTGTGAGATATGAAGAGCGTAGGTCTATGAGGTCTTTTCACAGAATAATTCAAAGCCTGGAAACCTTACCTTGGGGATGGAGATATAAGAAGCTTAATCTATTCATTTAAGCAAAGAGAAGGTGAAGAGGTGACTTGGTCAGAGCCCACAAGACTTTAGTGTGGTAGAGGGTTTCTGGGAACAAAGATCTCTTTTATGAGGCAGGGAGAGGCATAACAAACCCAGTGTCTGGAAGCTGCATCTAGGTTTATACAGATGGGAACTGAGGTGCAAAATCATGGGCTTGAGGCAGGAATCACTGGCAGAAATTCTCTGCCTGGTGTTACGCCGCAGATCAGACTAGGTCATCACAACCAGCGCTCTTGGCTTTGAAATCTGTGCGCCTATGATTAACGTGATTCCCACATTATATGCACACATCAGCATTACATTTAGCCACTGAAGAAGAGAGAGAATGCATCCAATTAGCTCTGGGCTTTCTGCCCAAAAAGGGAAAATGAAGTGGGATTTTGTTTAAGGACAACCCCAACAACTCTGCAAAACACCATGGGATCATTAGCACTTAGGCAGAGGGGACTGGATTTCGAGGGCCAGCACAAAAGACCCTGCAGAATGAACTCTGTTCAGTGAGCTGTATTGAAGGAGGGACTGTGCCTACCTTGCTCCTGGCTTTGTTACAGTCCTAGAAAGTACAGAACATGCTTAGATAACCAAATCAGTGGTATGCAGGGCTGTACTGCTTTAGAAACAGCAGGTACAAGAAACCTTTATTTCCATAGGGTCTTGCATAAATTGAAAGGAGAATATCCTCTTCTCTGAGGCTGGTCATGTTAAAAGGGTTGGTGTGGATGATAGTGATGGGAGGCAATTGTTCCTATAGAGCAGGCCTCATTTAAATGTTTAGTTTTTCCTGGGAATCTAAGTTCTCATAAGAACTTTGAAAGAGTCAGTTTCAAGTGTTCTTGATTCACAATACAGGGGAAAAAAAAGCAAGTTTCAAAGCTACAAAATATGTTTTTCAAATGCAAAAGAACTTGTCTTTGAAAAGGTAAGCAAAATACCTTTTTTATCTGCACTCTCAAAATCTTTTTGATGCACTTAATGGGTATCAATGAAATGTTTTGGTGATTCAAATAGAAAATGTTTTAATTTCAGTGGATGAGAAGTGTTTGGTCCTTTGACAATTTATTTGGATCAGGAAATATTTTGAAATTGTTCATGGAATAAGAAAAGCCAGTGCCGATACAGTCTGAAGTTCTGCTCCCATGGGGTGCCAAGACACCTATAATTGTCACCCATGTGTGTAGGTGAGCCCTTTTAATACAGCTGCTTTGTTTTGATTTTCCATTCTTTCTGGCAGAGTGGCCAGTTATCCTAACCAGACACTTGTATTTGCTGAACGTTTCCTGTCATCTGACTCCAAAGCCCTCAGTTTGAGTAGGGCTATAAGGCAAGGGTAATTGTGTTCGCTCTTCTAGGAATTCAGGTGGTTGTTGCCTTCTCATTCTCTTCTCTCTAGCATCCAAACTGAGTAACAAGGCAGGCTGTTTCTGACTGTCATTTAAAAAGACCATAGTTACCCTTCTTGAGTTGTGTAACTTGGTCTGGGATTTTTTCCTTCTGTTTTCCAGCCACTTTGAGGAGGAAGTATCATGTGAACTTGTGCTTTTGATCTCACCTGGGGTTGTAGGTCTGCACTATGCAAATCTGAAACAACTGTTTTAAAGAGCCCTTTCGTTTTCATCTTGTTGCTATTGGCAGGAAAAAAAGTGTGCAAAAGTAAGAGAAGAATTTTTTCCTGGCTGATTTGAAAACTGAATGGTTCACTGTTGCTTTTTTTTTTTTTTTCTTTTCTAAAAGTCCTTTACGTGGGACTGGTTTTTGAGGGCTTGTGATCACATATATAATTTGTTTTTCATCTAGCCACATCAGTTTACTCCATTTACAAAAGAGGCTTTCAGCACCTGACCCTATATTCAGGGCAAGTTCTGCAACCTTTAATTGTTTAATTAGCTGGTGCTAGTTTAAAAATATTTAACAGTGCCCTTTTAGCTAAATAGGTTATTTCAGGAAGCATCCCCACCAAATATTTTCATTCCTGTTTTACTTCCTTTTTCTTTGCTACTTTACTGAGAAAAGGAAGCAACAGCCATGATCTTTGGATCTTTGAGGGTGATCTTCAAATAATTGCAAGTAGCTCTCATTTTCACAACTGGTGAAATAAAATCCTCTACCTGAAGCCCCCTTTTTGCTGAGGATGTTTGTGCCTGATGTTCTTTTTGCTGGTGTGTTGAGGGGACTTAAAATAAATAAATAAATTAGGCCTTGTATCTTTCCATTACTTTTTAGTTTATTTAGTGGTGACTGGGCAATCCTTTCATCTGAAGCCTTGTGTGCTCTTTCTTTTTCCATAAAACTTTGGAATCAGATAAAACCCTAATGCAGGTATGGAAGTACTTTGCATAAAGTAACAAGTAGCATGCAACATGAAGGCTGCTTGTCCTAGTTTCCTCTGTCAAAAAGAAGGATATTGAGTAAAAGTGAAAGGCAGCACTTATAAAGGTGATTAAAAGGTATTCTTTTAAATGCTACTTAACTAGGGACAGTGGCACTGACAGAATTTGAGGGTTTTCTTTGTGGGCAAATTTTGGCTCAATGAGGAGAAAAAATAGGCTTCTGAGAAGCTTTTTCTTCTTCTAGTAACAACTAGCTACTCCTGCTTCAAGAAGATGACAACACATTTGCTTTCTTCATCAGGCTGTCAGCTGACCTCTCCATGTTTATTTCTGGTAGAATGTCTGATGTTTTTAAGATCAGGACACTGGCAGCCAAAAAAATAAAGAATCAGCTGTTTGCCTCTACCCCTACCCATTCTGAGAGGGATAAAGAGGAGAGAACATAAAGTACCCCAACATCACTTTGTAGACTGCAGACTTTTCAAAGTCAGCATTGCACTTGGCTGAAATGATGAGATGCTGACATTAAATGCTGGTCAGGCAGAGCCAGTGTTAATATTTTCAATGCCTTAGAAAAAAAAAATGAAAGTATGTAAACTAATTCTACTTCTGTTATGATGAAGTTCCTTCATAACATCTGAGCAAAATCAAAGCTGTGTTTGAGAACCTAGGCAAAGTATAATTTTTCTGCTCCTTATTTGGAACAGGGTGGGGTGGGGAGAAATGATGTTAAAAATGTTTAGTGACAGTCAACTTCCTTTCCTCATCCCTGTTTCAAAAATTCCAAATTAGAGCATAAAGAAATCAGGTTGATTCCCATGGTCAACAGCAGACAATGCCAATGAATACACGTACTGTCAGCTAGTGAAATGCATAATCCCTATGTGCCAGAACAGAGACAATGGAGACAAAAGCCACAACCTTTCAACTCCAAATATATCACTGGGCTAAACTCTGCTGACACGGCTAAGAAAAAGACTGATCTAAAGAAATTACTATGCAAGAAAAAAAGCCCTCCTTGTCTAGCACCAACCCCTTGTGCCTAGCAGCATTTGGCACTGGCTAGGTACTCAGTCTACAGGGCACAAAACTGTGTGCTATTACTAAGTTACAGGGAAGACACAACTCCTGCAGCAGCTGAGCACTTCCAAACATTAACACATTAATTCTGGTAGCCCCACTGCAAAGTACTAATGTGTTAGTCCTGTCCATTTCACAGGTGAAGATACGGGGCCATTGCTAGCACATTATTTTCCCTTCAGCGTTAACTTGGTCTGCACTGAGTTCTACCTGTGCCCATATAGTAGGCCGGCATATTTTAACTCCAGCAGGCTCATCTGCTACCTGCCTGCTCTGCAGCCTGATCTAGCTCCTCCACTCCACATTGTTAACACAGGACCCCCTGTGCAGCTCATGTGTTAGTTCATGGTATGGTCCTCGTCTATTCTAGCTTCTCACCATAGCAAGTTAGTGGCTGTCATACACAGGGAACGTTGCACTTCATCTGAAGAAGGCCCCTCTTATGAAAATCTGGAAATGAAGGCTGCTGAGTGGGAAGTGAGCACCAGACTGTCTGAGAACCAGACTATCCAACAAACATTGATTGCTTTATCAGTCTGTTGAGATAAAGGGGGCTAAGCCAGTATCATTCCACCACCACAGCTTATCTTCTAGAATCCCTCTGTATCTTACGATGACTAATGTTGTGAATGACAGCTTCTTTCCAAATACTCCAAGAAAAAAATGTTGGCCCAAGTTGGTGAGAAGTAACATCCAAGAGATACAGCAATGTTAGGCAGTTCAGTGCTTTGCATTACACAGTTAGTATTTCTTACAGTTCTCTTTTTACTGCTTGGATGACATTGTATGGCAATGTCTTCCTGGAGGGTGGATAAGAATATCAAGTCTGGGAAGATGGAGTAGTAATTCTTGCTGTCCCTTGTAGAAGAGAAAGAAAGGGGAGGAGATTGCAAGCTAGAACACATGGGATATATAGAGATGCTTAGGCTTCTTGTCAAAGGAAGCCAGCTGTGAACAATTCTGTATCATGACCCAAGCTTTTTTCTGGTACCAGCTTAGCTGTAATTTGGCCAGGTCAATCACTGAAGCAAGGTGGGCTTAAAGAAAGGGATTTACCTTATGTGGTTTCCCAGTGCTGGGAAAAACCTGGTGCTGCTGATGAGGAGGAAATGGTATAATAAACAGATATATGTTAAAAAGAGATTGAGACCAAGAGAGTGCTGTTTACCTGTGGGAACAAGTGAGGCGTTAAGAAGATGTTTCTATTGGAAGAAACATACTGGTAGTTTTCACTGTTCCTGTGCCTAGTGAAACAGGACCTCTGTAAGTAAATAAATTATACTAAAAATGTGTTTATGTTTCTAACTCCTCCTTCAACAGGAATTTAACTATGTACAAAGATTCATCAAACCTGGCTCTGCAGAGAGATAAAAGCAGTAAAGAGGTGAAGAAATAATTTTATTTTAGCAATTTTCAAGCTTTTACCTTTCATACTCACTGTAGTCTGTTCAATTTCTTTGTTACAGTGGGAGAGGTGGGTGTCATTCCCCCTGCCTTGGATATCACTGTCCAATCTGTTCTTTGTATTTAACTGCTCGCTTAGTTCAACAGCCACTTGCATATCCACAAACTTCTCTTTTTAAAATATTTCTTTGGCTCTAGGCGTTTTTGCTGCTTATCTCAAGAATCCATCTACTTGGCTCTCCTACAAATTTGCATCAGCTTAGGCAAGTTGCACTTGGCTAGGCTGCAGTGCCCTTACCCATGCTAAGCAGTGCCTTGCTACGCAAACAGCCTGCTGTCATGAGCAGTGCTGCTCAGCAGAGAAGATATTAGCTGGCTCAAGAAAAAGCCCTTTACTTGATCAAAAAATCTGTGTGATAAGAATCTTCCCCATGGATGATGAAAGTCTGTTTCTTCCTTCCTTTGGTGAGCACGTTGAGCCCTACAGATCAAAACCTGTCTATACAGGCTAAACATAGCTGAGTATTTGTAGGCGTTTCTGTGGTACCTAAAGTCAACAGTGTTGGGAAAGAACCTGTCAGGAGGCAGGGAAGTTACCTCTAAGAAGGTGATATTTTTTAATAACCAGAGAGAATGCCAAAAGCAAAAGCTTGCCAGGGAACAATTTGTGAAAACATTTGGTCTAATGATTTGCTAGTTCTTAAACATACTTGGTGAAATTGGTCTTCTTTGTATTAGAAATATCTTCACTGTACATAGGTGAATATTTATAGAAAAGCCAATCCCCGAGCCTTCAGCTCATCACTGCTTTTCTTTCTTTAAAGCTTGGTATTTATATCATCTAACCGTAGGGTAGTTTTGTTTGTGAATCTGGCTGACCAAAGTCCCGAGGGCCTGCCACAAGAAAGAAAGCTTCTCCACTGGTTAAAAACAACTTTTCCACTGGATGTGCTGGGAAATGTCTTACTGAATGAAGTAGCTTTTCTGAAGAGGGGACAGCTTTGTGGTATAATTCTGCTGACTACACTGAACTTCTACCTCAGAAAGATTCTGACCCTCCACCTTTTGCCTTTGCTATCATAAAAGCATCTGCTTTTTACTGGATGGTTGAATCTGCATGAGTTTCTCGCAAGAACGGTAAGTCTTACTCTGTGAGACAAGACTTCAAGAGGATTCTTTACATGGCAGCAAATTGCAGAGAATATATCACTAAAGCATCTTTGATACAAGCAAAAAAAAAACCCAAAAAACTAGTCATTATACACTCTACTGTTTGAAAAGCCCGAGAAGGTAAATTTAAAGAGTAGAGACTATAGCTTCCATTTCAGAACATCAGCAGTGTGAGGTCCTCAAAGTCATACCAAGACAAGCTCTACCACTTCAGCAGCCAAAATTAGCTTCATCTAAGGCCATTGCAAGGGTCATATATGTTTTATAAACAGAAGTTACCTAAAATTGGAATTTGCCATCTTATCCGTCCAGCTGCTGAGGTTTAGCTATAAAGGAACACTGGTACAAACAATTCCATGTCTGAACTAACAAAACAAAACTAAAACTGATGAGGTTTTGCAACACCAAACCTGCCTATCATAGCAGAGGTAAGAATAAACTGAACCACTTTATTTGAGTCACAAATTGTGGTGCTTTGGATGAACAGAGACCGAGGCCAGGCTACCCACAGAAAGTTCAATGCAGCCACCCAGGTCAGAGTCCAGGCACAACAGTGAGGATGATTGTTTGTAGTTTCTGAAAAGAGAACTGAAGTATCTCTCATGACCAGAAAGCTGGCCTTCTGTTGAGAGGAACCCTAAGTGTTGACGTCACGATACCAAGCTGTAGGCACTACATCTGCAGAACAAGTTTTCTCCTTTGCCAGTCACAGCAGGGCACTGTAACTAACTGTTTTTGGAAGCAATAACCTCATCCATAATTAGTGGCTGAGTGGCTACACATACAAAATACTCTTTTAACATTCTTTCTTTGCATTAATTCTGCTGCTGCACAGACAAGAATAAGTGACCTTCAGGTTTCATTTGGATTTATTTATCTCCTGACCACTTGAAACTTGTGGCCATTTATCTCACGGCCTGGGAATGAACCTTGGCATCTCACCTGGCCACTTGATGACATAACTGCCCAAAGTTGCCCTATATTTTTCATCTTCATGTCCTAGATGAGTTTCCTTGGCCTCCATTAATCTTCCCTTAAAGATGATGTTTCTCTCCAAGGTTTCGATAACTGTTCCCAGCCTACCGTGCTTCAGGTCTCAGTCTGCTAAACTTCTTCAGCTATGTGGAGCATTCACTTTTTTTCTTTTTTTTTCTTTTTTTTCCCCAATAAACTTGAAGTTATTTTAAAGCTGGAATATGAAAACGTCTTTGCAAAGGAGGTATAGATAAGAAAACCAGGGTCAGTTGGGTCACCCAAACTGTATTTTAGCTGAGGGTCTCTTAGCTAACCAATCCGTTTACCATACTTGAGGATGTGAACAAACAGATTATTAAAAACATGTGTTCTTGTAGAAATGAAACTGTCGCAAGATATTCTTAGAACAAGTGGTAAGAGAGGACAACACTTATTTTCACTTTTGGTCAGGTAACTCGCCAGTAGATGTGGATAAGATTAGTGGGCTCTGATCAGATCTTGCTAGTAGCTTTTTTGGAAAGGTTGGGACAAACAATGTAGTATCTATATAACAGTATTTAATTAAATAAAATGTTCAGTCTGTCACCACATGAAATGTATTTATGGTGTTTTTGCAGAGCAGAGGTTTTTGACTGTCCTCTGTCCAAGGCATCTTGAAATGCTTTATGTCACCTGCCTCTCTCTAGCAGTAATGCTCTGACATTTTCTAATTAAATCTGTGCAACTGTTTACACTGGAATTAAACTTCAGGAAAAGAGATGTAGAAGGTTGCAGAGGGCTGTGTCTTAATTATCCTCTTTTCTCATCTCATGGCTCATGCTGGTTTGCACTCTGCTTAAATAAAGCAATATGGTTCTTCTGAGAGCCCAGGACTGCAAATATCATGCTAGTCTGTAGCTTTGCTGATGTTTTGTGCAGTACCAGATGTTTTTTATTGAGGAAACTCTACTATGTAGTTGAATAATTTAAGTCTCTACAGGCCTTATTGTTCTGTTTTGGACAGGGTGAATAAGAGAGTACTAAATCCTTTGAAGAGTTAGGAAATGACAGTAACTGGTATAGTATGTACTCCACAACTGATGAAGAACCAGATGATCTTTTTCTCTCTCTCTTTTTTTTCTGTTTCTGAAAGCACAGAATGGCCTGCAATGGGTGTACTGAGGAGAGAGAAGAAAAAAAAAAACAACCACCAAACAAAAAAAATCAGGAGCTTTCTTCTGTTTTTCTTGTAGTTTCAAAACGATTAGAAAATAATACTCTCTTCAAGAGCTTTGCCAGCTGCTTAGACCCAAGCCACTCAATGGCCACCTAAGTTGCTCACCTTATTTACATTATCTCAACATGCATCAGTTTCCTACTCTGTAAAAGTTCTTAATCTCTGAAAGAGACTTTCCTTTTTCTTTGTAAATTGCTTTGAGATCTAAGGGTAAAAAATGAAAGTCGCCATGTGAGTACTTGACAAACTGGTTGCTGGGCTATGGTGATGCTTCAGCTGTGAAAGTAAAGCTGATGGCTGGCAAATGAGATGTACATTTTCTTTGTCATGCATGCACATTCCTCTGTGCTCTATGCAGAGGACCCTCAATTTTGGCTCTGTTAGTTGAGGCTGAGGCTTTGATGAATTTGACACTGAAAAATGCTCTTTTACTTAAGATAGTGGAGAGTTTGGTCAGTGCACCATGTAAAATTTGTTGCTGTGTATGGGTAGGTCTTGAAGGTTGCAAATGGTGTCACGCATATTCCATGACATCTTTTGACAGCAGCCACTTGTTGGGTCGAATGAACTTTGGGCTGCACCTCCGTGCTTTGGGAGTCTTTCTGTGAGTCGGGCCAGTGGGAGCAAATCAGCCTGGGAGGTGGCAGAGGTACGAAATGTCTCCTCCTCCTTTGCCAAGTCAACTTTTTGGAAGCACAGGACAGCTGTCTTGAATATCTCAAAGCAACAACTTGTATGAGATCAGAGTGCAGCTCTGGGCTTCATCACCCAGATTTCTAGTGTGATTGTGCCAAAGCAGAAGGTTTGGCTGGCTTGCGAGGAACATCCTTGTGGAATGGGGGCACTCCTTTGAAATGAATATGGCTGGATGGGGAAAAGTGGGGAGGGCTGAATGCAGAATTTATCCGATTGTACATTTCACATGATGAAATTTCCCTTACTAAAGCAAACCAGGCCAAAAGAGAGAGGAAAAAAAAAAAAAAAAAGAACAGAGGGAACTGAGTTTTTTTTGTGGTTGAGCTGTGCTTCACGTGCTGTTCTGCATTATGAAATGAATCCAACTGTATCCAGCAGATTTTAATTAACTTTTATTAGGAGGAAAAAATTAGCTCTCTGATACAGAAGACTATTTCAAAAATGAAGTATCTTGGCTATTTTTAATCCCAAATGCACAAAAGATCTAGACTACAATACATTCCAGTGGTTTGAAATATTTCAATTGGAAAAAATAAGTGAAGCTAGTTTTGTCATATGGGAAGACATCGCCACATCCTTAGGTTTCATTGCCTCTACTTGCACTGAAATAAATTGAAATAATTTTGGTTTGAAATCATGAAGAAATTAGAGCTCCAAGGATGAAAACTTTACTGTGAATGTCAGTGTTGAGGGAAATATTTAGAGCTAAATTGCTAAGTTCTCTAAAAATTCTTTAACTGAATGAGCCAAATCTATGAAGGACAATGCTGATTTTGGGCCTAATATCAGCAACGCATCTGTCTATGTCAGAGATTATAGAAATACATCGGGGATATGGACTTGGAGGTCCTCATGAGCTTGTCCCCAGTGTCCTTAAAAAGTGGCTGATTTACTTGCATGCCATGGTTAAGGTCTGACCTACTCTCTCTCACGTTTAATTTCTTCAGAGAAACTCTCTCTGGTATTTCAGAGAATTCTCTCAGAATTTCAGAGAATTCTCTCTGGTATTTCAGAGAAATTCTCTGTTTTTTTTAACATGAAGTAAGGGAATGTACATTTGTCCTCTTTTTTTATTATTATTTTTTTTAGCTAAGTTAGTAGGCTATTGCTGTTTTTCAGTTTCAGCTAGTAACTCTTGAACCCGCTGGAAATCTTGAAGATAACTATATTCCTACAAGTTTTGTGACAATCAGACACTAAGAAGAGAGGAAAGATCCAAAGTAATGCCTTTATCAAGGAGACGTGGAAAGCAAGCAATCTCTGTCCACTTCGTTTCATCAGCAATGCTTTTTCTTTTGCAGGGGTGAGCACAGAAGGCATTTATTTCATAGTGGGAACAGTGGACAGCTAGATTTACTGCAGTGAGGGACAGAAGAAGCAGGGGAAAAGAGTCTTATTGGAGTCTTCTTACCAAGTAATTATTATTATTCACAATATTTGGGCTAAGTGAATCAAAGCATTTTGGAAAAATACTAACATCTTCCTCTGCCCCCCGAAAAAGGTAGAGAGTAACATTCACTTAGTCCTTGTCTTAGAAGTTATGTACTTCTGTCTCTCAACTGATGGACTGAATTTTGTTTAAACTCAGCTTTTTTCTAGATATATGGAAAGAATAAGGAATAAATCAGACACAGCTAGGATCTTTAAAAGTGTAAATTGGATCCAGCTTATTTGAGGTTTCAAGGAGACATGGCAAATATAAGTTGCCATCCAGGAGCTAGAGAGGAAAAGTATGTAATCCAGTGCAAGTATGTCTGCTTTCAAATTCAATTATTTCTGAAACTGAAGTATATTATATGATAGTAAATCTGTCTTTTTGAAGTCTGCTACTACTGTGTATTGTTTATTAAGAAATAACAAATTCTGAGACACATATTAACTTTTTCTTAATGGAGCCTAGAGGAAGACTGTGGGAAAAATTGCTTAAGAAGCGAAGCATTTGGCCCAATATTCATAATTTGTCACCGTATTATCATTTTTAAAGATTTTTGTCCAGGGTAAATAATAAATTTAAGAAGTGCAGAACTGAATCCAAAAGCATTCCTATTTTATGGAACAACTATATTGCCAAGAAGCATATTTTAAATCCCTCTTCATTAGCAACGTTATTGACTCTGAAACAGACAATTCAGCCTGTTCTCCCCACCAAAACAGAAAATAATTGTTTGGGGGCAGTGTTCAAACACTCGTTGCATAAGTAAATCACTCCTACTACATATTCTCACTCAATTCTCCATGATCTAATATAGATGTAAACATCTAATATTTTTAAAGCAAAATGGTGCACCAGAATTTAGGGGGAAGTTTTAGGCCATAACCCCAGAAAAAGGTCTGTAACTAGAGGCCTGTAGCTGAGGTATTAAAGAGCCTTCATCTCCTTTTCAGTCCCCAAGGTGAACACTTTAATTTCCAACACTCATCCTTCTTGGGGAGTGCGTCAGTGTTCGGTACTGGACAGGGGAGCACACTGCAGGGGAGTACAGCAAAGCTGAGTGGCTGCAGGCTGTGGAAGGCTAGTTGTGCTGGGGGTATGCTCCCAGAGCAAGACATGGCCTCTGTTGCGACGAGCATGCAATCTGAGAGAAGGTCCCCCACGGCCTCTGGCATGGCTGGCTGACAGAGAGAGCTGGACATGGTTTGTCTGCAGATCATAACTTCCTTGGTGTGGTTGCTTGTGTGTCAGCAAAGGCTTGGGACAAGCTCAGCTGGGAAAAAGGGAAACTGGAGACTCCTGGCTTGCAGCTCAGGCTTCAGACCCCGCAGCCATCCTGTGTGTTTCTCCACGTACCTCCACTGGGGTTCTTTCTGGGGTCATCTTTAAGATCTGTGTATTCACCCAAGGACCAGTTCTCTATATAACATGCTTATGTTGCCCTGCTGTGCCAGAAGTCTTTTCTCTAGATCTGCATTGTTTGCTCATTTCATCATCGTTCTTTCCCATCTCATGCTGGTAAAGGGCTTAGCTGTTTCCAGCTGGTACTCTACTGAATTTGCAATTCATTATGTATCAAGTAACTTTTAAAACAACTCTCATAGTTTGATCTTGCCAGTTACCCACAATCTCCAGCTTTGTGCTCCTGCTTAATTGTCTTTGTAAAACAAAGTTGAACCAAGGATGAGGAGATTTCTTAAAAGAAAACCTGTCTGTCTTTGTAGGGGAACAGGAAGGAAATATCCCAGAAGTACTTAACAGGGAACCATGTCTCAGATTCAATATGTTGCTTTGTTTCCAGGACCTTCAGTTCATAGAAACTTATATGATCTGTTGTTCATGTAGAGGTAAAACTCTAGGGTTTCTGGTGACTTTACAGAGGTGTCCCACTGGTCATGCAACAAATACAGACTGCACAGGTCTGAGCAATTAATGAATAGAATGATAATTCTATTTTGGGGCAGCTAGACGGGTTGTGATCCTGTGGTTTACTCTGGTCTACAGCGGTCCACTAGTTTTCAGTGTCTTTCTTTTCATCTGCTGAAGTTAAGTCTATGCAGATGGGCAAAGAGAAGCCCAGGAAGGTGTGTGGCCACATTGGGGCAGCTCTGGGCCTCAGGATAAGGATGGCACATTGCATGGCAAAAAAATATTATGTTCACAGAGAAGTCTGTTATCTGGCACTGACGTTATTGGGACCTTTCGGTGAGCAATTACTGTGAGGATGCCATTACATGCTGAGCCTCAAGACAAGAACATGTTGATCTCATGCTTCTCTGCTAGGGCTGCAGTGATACCCATTTCTGACACAACTGTATGATCGTTTCTCTGTACATCCCTATATCTGCCTTGTTGAGAAGACAAACTGGAATTTTTCTCCAGCAGCACAAAGGTGGAGAGTTACAGTATTTTGGCAGGGAAGGGAAAATGATGGGCACCAGTGGTGCAGGACTGGAGGTTTCTTTGCCTTTCCTGATTACCCTGTGACTGTACAGTGCATGAACATTGATCTAATGGGCAGCCAAGGGTGTATGCAGGAGCTTGGGCTGGGAAAAGCAGATACAGAGGGGATCCATCAGCCTCCCCAGGTCATTTTGCATAGGAGAGTAAAGAAAATAGGCCAATTCTCTGGCGAGGACTATTGCTTTAGGCAAGTGAAAAAGTTGCTCTGGTGAACAGCCTGCTCTAAAGGTCTGCAGAGCAAAGCAGCATCACAGTGCACATTTGGGCAAGTAGTATGTCCTGGGAGAGATGCAAAAGCTTTTGAATGGCAAAAGATGTGAGGTTCAGACCCTACTAGATGCAAGCTGTTCCCATGCAGGAAGGTCCCTGGTGACAATGTCAATTTTTGATCTGTTTTTCTGAACCAGAAAAATCAATGTTTGCTCATTCTGGCTCAGCTTCAGCAAAATCGTCAAAATAAAAGTTTCTGTGTGGTCTGAGATTAAAAATATCAGTTCAAACTGGTTTTTTGTTTGGATTCAGTTCAACACTCTCTCCAACACAGAATTAAGCTCTGGAGGGACTGCCCATTCTCAAAGAGTACCAGTGTGCCTGGATGGTAAAAGGAAGGGTTTTAATTGCTCAGTTAATTTTCATCTCAGTTTTGCCCGGGTTTTGCTACGTTATCATCGTGTAATTCCATGTGTTGCTGCTCCCTCATCGCTCAGCACCCTCACTGGGATGAGCAGGTGGGCCACATCTTGATTCCTAGCAGGTAAAACCCTCTCTTTACAAGATTACCACTGTGCTTGTACCTCCACAACAGCAAAGAGGCCAGTGGCTGATGAGGCCATGGAAATGGGCTTCTTGCCCTTAGAGCGGAGTCTGGAGATTAAGGTTGCAACACACCAGCATGTGCTGTTTTGGCAGTAGCCACTGCTGTAGCTAATCTTTGAATACGTGGGAGATATTAGGCTCCAGGATCATTAATCATACATTCATTTATTTTAATGAAAAGAAAGAAAAAAGACTCCAGTTTCACTGGAAAAGGGTAAAGAAAAGCTTGACCTGGTGCCAGACTTAGACTGATTAAAAGGAGACTCACTTTCCCCAT
This sequence comes from Anser brachyrhynchus, assembly GCF_964034855.1. Taxonomy (NCBI): domain Eukaryota; kingdom Metazoa; phylum Chordata; class Aves; order Anseriformes; family Anatidae; genus Anser; species Anser brachyrhynchus. The sequence continues at coordinate 96,942,884 of NC_137694.1, forward strand.
CTTTATAGATGTGAATGCTGCCAGCTCATGGGCCCCAGCCTGTAAGTCTGGAGTGCAGGCTGGAGCAAAAGCGCTGGCTTTTTCTGAGCTTTTCTCTGTGCAATAACTGTAATGTTTAGACCAAGGTCAGGCTGGAATGAGCTTTTTCCCCTGGAGGGACAACATCACTGTATGATGCCAGAACCAGCTGGCACGGGGTGATGTTCCTTTACTGGATTATCCCTTCCCATCCTGTCTGCCTCCTCTTCCTGTGACCCCACACCCTGTGCTCAGAAGCATCCTTCAGCCCGCCTGCCGTGCTCATGCGATCTAACTGGCAGCTCACCCGTTGTCGCTCTGGTAAAGGTTTTGGTGGGCTATTTGCTCTCCCTCACCCCCCTCCCTAAGCCATTCTTTCTTACTTTATGTAGACACAGACACAGATGTACAACAATCTGCTTTATCAGCCTGGGCCTTCTCATACAGCAGAGATTTACACCCTGCTGCCGTGGTTACAGCCTGACTTCACTGGCTAGGAATTAGACTACTGTATGGTCTCCTAAGCTGAGTAGGCATTTGAAGGGCAACTGCTTTGCAGTGAGCAATTTAATTAGTTAGTTTTTTTTTTTTTTTTTGTGCAGAAGGAAGCAAAATGGCCAAGTCATCCATTTTATCTTATTTTTGGCCAACTCTCTCCTGAAGTCCCTTAAAGCCATTTCACATGTGTAACAAATGAGAGAGTTTGGGCCACAATATTCAGGGCTTTAACTATAGATAGGGTTACACAGGCTCCCTGGTAATGATGCAGTGTGCTATATGACAGTTCCTTTCACCTGCGTTTGGGCAGTAGATTGCTGTTTTATTTTATAACAAGGATCCCCATTTGAACTGCGGTTGAATTGGTTCCACTGCTGAGAGGGAACCGTTCCAAAAGAGACTTTATTTTCCTTCATAAAATGTGTCCTGTAGTGGTTCTTCCTTTTCTTTTTTTCTGGTAAAGTTTGTAAAATGTTTACTGAGAAGTGTGGCAAGATATAAGTTTTGCAGGACCTGGGTTTATTTTCCATTCAGTCATACCTGTACCACAGGAGAAAATAATAAGCTTTAACTGGTGCAACTGAGCACAGAGTTTGACTTAGCTGTTTTTCAGCAATTACTGTAATGTCTTAAACTTTAGCTTATTTGAATTCTTGCAAAATAACCTGTGAAATCATAGGCAGTTCACCTGGCAATTTAATTCTCACATCCACTTGTTATATTTCATTTGGTCTTCTGTAACCTATTTGTTTACTTCAAAACAAAAGAATTGACACATGATATTAGATATTATGGTATTTTGTATCCGCATATAGCCACTATTAATTGCTTCAGGAAAGCTGTAAAGGTCTGAGTAGTAAATACTTACTAAATAACCAGATGTTGATTAAAATTACTTCCTTCCATCTCTTTCAATTTGTGAAAAATTAATTCCTGGTCTCAGCAACTCCCTCAGTGCGTGCCCAGATTTTTCTTTTCTCCTCTATGAGATGTAAGCTGGAATTTACCTCTTCAGAATAATACTTACCTTTTCGGTTTGATGTTAATCTGCACCAGTTTTCCCTTCACTTTGACATTCCTCAAAATCATTGCACATATATGGCAGCAAAAGGATCAGGTCAACAGTGTACAAAGCTGATGCTACAGATTTACACAGCCTCTGAAATACTGAACCAATATTCAGTAAGGTTCCAATCTTTTTGGATCGTTTTCTGATTTTTCTTAAGCATCTTCATTCTGACATCAAAAGCCTCAGTATAGAAACTTTCTTCTGCCCCTGGTCACATTCATTACTTAACTCTGGAACCTCCTCTGTGTCTCTTTTGGAGGTGAGTAGAGTATTACAGGTGTATGCTGTTGATTCATGTAACACTTCCATAATAGTCAATGCTTTATTCCTCATTCCTCATAAACACTTTATTTTGAGTCTTAGAAGATAAACAGGTAATGCAACACTATCTTTTAGTCAGTAATTTGTTGTAAAAACTGTCATGCATAAAAGATCATTTTTTCGTTTGTATTTCATTCATCCTGTGTTTTGGTTCTGTTATCCAGGACTCAATGGCTTTCTTCTCATTTATTTGTTCCACTCAGAGCTTCTGTTTTCCAACAGTACTGTTATCTTTATTATCTGAAGAGATTAACTCTAGATTAGACTTATCACCACTGCTCACTTTGCCAAAGACTGAGGTGATCAAGGTTCTCTGCAGCTAAATCCCTTAACTACTTTGCATTCAATACACACGGGGTCCATCCAGATGATTTCAGAAACACAAAAATAGGTTCCTAGAGCATTTTGTCAAAGAAGAGGAGTAATGAGAGGGATGAGTACTAATATACGGAGCCTCTCACCTGTAAGTCCGTAGATCAAATCCATGATAAACAAAACTTGGTTAGTCTTTATCCTCTTTGGTTGTTTTGTGCTCCCTCTAGTTCCAGCAGGCAGCTGTGTAATAGCAAGCACTAAAAGCTCCCACTGCAGCATGTTCTGCAGCAAGGCGGACTGCATGTGACATATGGACAGCTGAACCCTAAAGCTAGTTTTAAAAGTAGCTATGAGATAGATTTACGTGGCTCCCGTGTAACTTTCCTAACAGGGAAGAAGCATATGGAAAGCTGTCAAACCAGTGCTAAACAAATTTTAAAGGAATGCACTTACTGATCACTTAGCTATTCAGGTGTGAATTCTTGGCCTCATGTAAGCACTAGAAAAACTCCCCCTGAATTCTTTTGGCTTTAGCCACAGGCCTCTGGAAGATTCATTTGAATAAACATGGGATCTGTTACAGAAGGCCCAAGGCCAAGGTGATGTGGGCCCCCCCTTACACAGTAATTTTCAGGTTTTTCAGCTGAGGTTTTGACTTACGGTATATCTCTAATATTTTCAGGTTGCTTGGGAGGGGAAAGTCAGGAAGGAGTAGATGGGGTTTCACCTTGTCTGAATTATAATCTGGACTTGATTGCTGTTCCACAGCTTTGATCAACACCACTGATTTACCATCATTAACAAGTAACACTGCAGTGGAGCCTGTAACATTGCCCTGACCTCAGCCACAACCTCTCCCTGGGTATGAGCTCGAGTTTGGTGCCTGCTCTGACTGTTTGCAGACTGAAGCAGCAGTCTGAACAGCGCTCAGGCCGGAAGGAAGAGCCAAGGTGCATTACATCATATGTTAGTAATTCAACCTAGAGGCAGTTCTACCAGCACTTGCTGAATTTCTCTTTCTTTCCTCTCTTCTCCTGGGAAGAAAGCTGATTTCTATTATAACAGGTGCTAATCATATATTGTGGCTTTCCTGGACTGCCCAAATGGCCTGTTGGCAAGAAATAGCTCTCTATTAAGTGAGACAGGGAATAAAGTATCTTTAAACAGGTAAAAATGAATCACAGTATTGTAGTCAGAAGGATGATGTTTGATCAAGTTTTTCTACAACACCCTGCACACAAATGCTCCATAGATCACTGTTACATACAGTATTTAAGTGGGAATATCTGCATTCATGTAGACCTTTGTAGACAGAGTCTCTTAAGATTCTGTACAGCCGGTGAATTTCTATATAACTAAATAGATATTATGATGAGAAAAAATTATGACCATTACTTGTCTTCCATTCTGTGCAGCCTAAGATTCCACAAAAATCTCTTCTTGAAAGCCTTAACTTTCATCTGGCACTTAGCTTCAAGAAAGACATCCTGATTCAAAATCTTCAAGTAAAGGAGAGGCAATTATACATCCAGTCACTTGATTCACATGGTTGACATACCTCAATATTCATTTTTTGCATATTAGATTTATCTGAATTTGCCCCAGCATTGATTTCCAGTCATGAGATTTCGTGAAGCTTCTGAGCTAAGATTATGCATGTGCTGTTTGGGGCAGAAGCACAGTGTAACATGCAAACCATAAATCTCAAATCTTACTGAGATCTGCTTACAAATTCTTCTTGAAGCAGTCCTCAACTGCTACAAACGTTGCAGGGAATTCTGTCTGAAGATAAGGAATGGGCCTCAGAGTTCATGGGAGTGTGGTGCCACTAAGTCGGGAAGACTGAATAAGCTTAGTATTTGTTTTGCCACAGCAGTGCCATTAGGGAAGGTTTCCCAGAGAGGTAGAGGCAGCACATATTACTGGAGAAAGTAGACACTTGCTCAAACATCTGGCTGGTATCCAGTCACTTGTTTTGTGCGATGTAAGGTCTGGTCTTTTTCCCTTTTTTAATCAGTGGGCATTATGAGTTAATCCTGCTTTAGTCCTTGAGCTATGGTCTATTGGAGAACTAGTACATCATGCCCTAGGAGACTAACTCTACCTTTGACTCAGCATATCTTATTTCCATTTGTGCAGAAACGTCTTGGATCCAAACTGTGTAAGTCATACTCAGTGGAGACTTGCTTTTATTAAAGCTGGTGGCTTACCCAGGTTGGGGTGAGGTAGCTTACCTCTCAAGTCACGTTTCTGCAATGGCTCAAAAATATTTTTAACATGAGGTCTTAATCAATTTTGTGAAAATAAAAGCTTTTCTTCTGCTTTTTTACAGTCTTCCACTTGGTCATGTCGATACATCCATGCTGCTAAATACACCTTTCCCAGAACAAGTGGTGTAGTGTGGCTTACAGCCATATGCAAGGCTAACCTCCTCAAGAAAAGGCTGGCAATGTTCACACTGAATACTTTTTCACCTCCCCAAGAACTTATATGGCAGCCTGTTAGCCCTAGATATAATCAATATTTTAAAATATTTTTCCTTTCCATTCAAATACCTGCAACCATTAGGGCTGTATTGCAGCTCACTGGGATGATGTTTTGATTAGACGAATTCAGCAGTATAAATTACATGCTGTGCATGTAGCATGAGGATTTGTCAGAATGCTTGAGAGCACAAAGTGTGCTGAAATGGTGCTGTAAAGGTGTACTCAGGTTTGGTATGGTTTGTAGCTGCAGTTTATATCTATACCAGCTGTCTGGAGCAGACCACAGAATGAACTGTCCTGTCAATTGTGCCTGTGTTTTCCTTTTGCAGAAACCCATTTGGCTCTGTCCTGAAAGAATGTGAAGAGTAACCTGACCTATATGCAGACAGGTATTCCCAGACTAACTAAAAAGGAAGTTACTTGACAATTGTAGGCACAGTTCTGGGAAACCTATGTGTCAGGTCCCGCTTAGCCAGAGGCTTTGTGTGTGACCTGAAAGATGCCACTTGCCCTCTTCACACCTCATTTTCCCATCTATAAAATTTCTGACTCTTGTCTTGTCAATATAATGTTAGTACTGCTAACAGGAACTCTCCCTTTCCTTGTCTGTTTAGAGAATTCAGCATAATGCGACAGCTTAGTTGCAGTTTGCAGGCTCTGCTCTAATAGAACTGATAACTGTAATAAGAAGACATTTCAAATTTTACTTCTGTTTATGATCACCATTTGAAAACACTAAGTATTTGTTCTTTGATTGTTTGGGTGGGTGGTTTTACTTTTTTGTTTTGTTTTTAATGTTGTCCTTTTAGGACTATTTTAGGCTGGTACAGAGGACTATGTCTTAATTCTTTTCTTCCCCAAATGAGCACATACACATACCTTATGGAAAAAAAAAAAAAGAATATTTTCCACACCCAGCTCTTCATATAAGCGTCTTGTGCATTCCATGCATGCCAGGTGAAGGAGTAAGACCCACGGAAGCTCTCACTTGAGGCAGAGGCTTGCTTTGGTTAGGAGCCCACATAAAATGACTCAAATCTTTTTTGAGAGCTTTTGAAATCTACAGAAATTTGGCAGCTGATCCAGAATTGCTGGGAGATGGCAGTACACCTGAACTGCTGATACAGAAGCAAGTCACTGATGTGTACACCTAATTAGTGTAGAGCAAAAGAGGACCGTGGGACTGAGTAAGATTTGCAGGCTCCCTAAATCTAATCTATTGCTGTCATTATCCACTTGTTTTCCTAACACTGCTCGTGGACTCCTCAAATCCATCTTAAAACAGCTGCTTACTACTTTTTGCTATCACTACAGTTCATTGACTTCACAGCAACAATTTGAAGAACTTGGAATCAGACTCCTCCTCCGCACTGAGGGTACTGAAACTCACCTGGACACTGTCTAAACATGTGCCTCAAATGAAACCTGTGCATTAATCAGTGAGTCCAGTTCTTCAAGATATGTATGCACCTGATACATTGTCGAATTTACATCCTTTGCTTAGACATGCAGGCTCCCTTATAACTGCTTCTGTAGGAGTTTTCAGAACGTGATTAGCACTCCTAGGGGTGGAAAGAGGTAGAGGAGATCATGAGATGACAGCAGAGGGATGGAAGTCCTCTGCAGCATAAGAGATGGTTTTGCGTGCTGAGCAGTGGGCTGAATTGCCCATTCTGTGTGATTATGTAATGAAAGACCCCATTGTACAACGTGATACACACAGGGGAAAGGGGCTAGAGCTGCTCTGGGAACCTTCAGCCTGAACTTCCTGACCTTTGCGCAATTAAAATTTCAGACAGCCTTGCATGTATGCGTGCTTTTGGCACTGCATTCTCGAGAGGGTGGCTGTTTTCATTTTGGCCAAGAGACTTCAAAACATTGTTGGATAAATAAATGTAAATCAGCTGCAGATACCATTGTGTGTGACTCTCACTCCCTAAAACTGCTGCGAATACTAAACTGAGAGTCTGAGAGCTGTTTATGTTAATAAGGTAATTTGAAAGGTGCTAGGGTGAGGTAAGGGAAAACAAAGAGAAGGATCAGCAAAGTGCTTATGAACCCTAGTCTGTTTTTCCTTTCACTGGCAGTGCAGCCAAGTGCTGCACAAAACATATGATTGTTGCCCTCTTTAACTCCAGTTTTCCTCTGCAAATTCCAAGCAGGCCTAACACTCCTGAGTGTTAAGCACAGCCCTGTGCACAGGCTGCCCAGCAGCTGCTTTTTCAGTTACAGCTCTCAGTCTCCTGTAACTTGTTAATTACATACTGCCTATCTGAATATGCCAGATGACTGTGTGAACTTTCTGTGACTTAATATTTACAGCACATTAGCTCTTGCAAGCCCCATCTGAGTTTGGACTGGATAATGCAGTATAATTTGTGCTGTATAATGTACAACCCTGCCTTAGGGATAGTATGTTGGAGAGATATCTGAGCTAGCTGTAAGTAAACTCAGTCCTATATATGAAGGAGTCTCATCTTCTCCGCAAGGTCAATTATCAGTTAGCCTCAGTAGATTTCCACGCTAAGAAAGCTCAACTGTTTCTGAACTAATTTTGGTGTCTGGACAGTGAAAACATACTCTGCTGGAGACAAGGCCTGAACCTGGGCTTCTCTACTGCCCTTCATACACGTGCTTGTAAGAAATGCACACCTCGTCTTTATTAACTTCAAGGCACTTTCTTAAAGTTCTTGACAATATACGAGTGCAAAAATATGAGAGTGGGAGAAACTATAATTTTCTGCCTCAGCAGCGCTAAAGACTTTAGTGTAAATGGCGATTAAGCTCTTTGATTCTGGATAATACAGCACGATCAGTGACACTAAGTCCTTGGAATTTGTGGGGATTTTCTTTTCTTTCCCCCAAAAGGAGAACAACCACCCTAACAGGTCACTGGCTTCTCAAAGGGGAATATTTCCAGATGGAAAACGGACTAAGCTCTGCTCGGAGGGAGGCCTTTCTGGTATGGAAAGAATGAATAAGCTATGGTACATGTCTTCCAGTATTTGGTAACTTCAGTAAATTCCAAGCAAGCTGAGAGTTTTATTCATTGCAGCACAGGGCAATGTACTCATTCACTGGGTTCACCTTCACATGCTTTTCTCCCCAGTCTCTAGATGAGGATAAGAAGATTTAAAAAAATATTCTAGTTATGAGTCATCCAAGTGTCATAATCAAGACCTGGTAATACCACATAATATCAGTCTCATGCAAGCTATAACTCCCTCTGGGATGCTGAGCCATGCAGCGTTTCAGCTGTACACTTTCCTGTTTAAATACATTTTTGTGGCCCAGCTCAGGTCTAGACTACTGTAATTCAAAATCCAGAAAATCTACTTAATATTACTATTTTTGAAAGAATAAAAAAATAAAAGGAGAGAAGAAAGAACCAAACCTTATTTGGATGGTCATTGGCATGAAATATGGCTGTTGCTTGGCTCAGGAAGATTTACTTTTGGAGACTGTGCTCTTGTGGGCTGCATTACTCCTAACCTTCCTGTTGTGCTCTTTATGGAGCAAAGCAGGTCTTCCGCAAGTACCTAGAGCACCAACAGCTCACTGAACCGCATGAGTACAGTAAGGCAGGGAACTGGGTTGTCACCAGGACTGGCATCCTGCTTCCAGCCCCGATTTCAGTTCTCTGTATGGCATCTTAGTTTTCTTACAGAAGAAGTAACCAGTATCTCCCTGGATTCAAGAAGCTTAACTGGTATTTTGGGATCCTGTGGGAGGCACAGATAATCTTCAGACAGTATCAGAAACGTAAAGTGGTGAATAAAACCCAGTTTTCTAAAGAAAGGTTGCTTCCGATCAGATTTTCCTTAGGAAATCTGCGTGATGAGGTAAGCCCAGTGTCAGCAAGAGTGTGTCACATCAGGGGTTCAGTTCAGGTTTATCTGGAACTGAAACCATTCCTCTTTGGTTTCAGTAGAGGCCACTAATGGTTTGTTAACCAAGCTGGTAAGTTGGAACTGACTCACAACAGTTAACGCTAGAAAAGATGAAGTAGAAACGGAGCTTCAGGGAGAGAAAACATTTGCTCCCCTTGGTAATTAACTAATGTAAATATGGAGAGGGTCCAGTTCCGGTATAAGTTCCCAAAGGCTCCAAAACAACACCCCAATTCTGGTTCAAATGGGAAATGACAATTCTAAGTGTGGTCGAGTTCATTTCTCTGAATGCATTGCACAGCAAGCATGCTCTTCTCTCAGGTGTCTTGATTGCCAGCTGTAAGACGTGATGGATGCTACAAACATGAAGAGCACTACTGACTCATTTACTCAGTGTTCCTGACAAGGTGGCTCTCTATTCAGTTCCCTACATTGGCAATTCCATAGTCCAGTTTAATCGTATTTGAACCAGTCAATAATGTTTCTGCTACTTAGGAAATTACTGTTCCATTCAACAGCTTTTCCTGTCTTACTGTTTCTTGTAGCATCACCATAGATAGTTCTTCCTCCCTGAAGGCCAGACTAATTAAAATCTGTGGTAGTTTTTTCTTCCTCTGTGTGGCTCTGTACAGAGGACCAGATTTGCCTCCCCTCCACATTGAAAAGTTACTCACATGAGTAGTTCAACAGAAAGGAATACACTTGTATGACTAATCTGCTCAGCAGCATAAAAGTTCACTGTCTGGACTAGAACTAAATGACTTTAAAGAGTGCTACACAGGTTGCAGAGGGGGTGGGTTAAAACTCAGGAGTCCCCTGTGGCAAATGCCATACTTTGATAACTAGACTGTTCTTCCTGTCTAGCTAAACTGAGTCTGCCATTTCTTTTTATCAGATTTTTTTTTTCTTTACAAAGGAAATGCAAAGGTCTTTAGTGTTTTGATAAACCACATATAAATTTGGACCTTTGTAAGGGTCTGCTCAGTTGTGCAATTCTGTCTTGGAATAAATGCTTGGAAATGTTGAAGGTCTTGTTTCTCCTGGACATTTGCTTACCAGATTTGTTGAGCTAGCAAACATGTTGCTGTATGTTGGCACATACATTACCTCAGCTTAAACTAATTTATGGCATCTCTGACACAGTTCCCATTCCAAACAACGGTCTTAATCAGTCCCACTCAGAAACATATACAATGCTGAGGAGCTGTAACTACTAGTAGCTTTTCTCTTTAGTAGGACTTTGGCGCTGGTCCATTTTTCAGCCCTTGGTGAACAAACATGGAAAGCATCTTACTGAAGCAGATATGGCATTGACAGATGGATGAGTGTTTTTTCTTCTGTCAGGAAGAACAAAAACATGGTGAGACAACAGGAGGACAGGGGAAGTCATAGAAGAAAACCCAGTCTGTTTCCTTAAACAGAGATGTCTGGAGTGAGCCTGTATCAGAGCATCATAACATTTACTTATTGTTTCTTGAGTTGCTAAGGAAGGTAGAGATTACTGAGGTAGTGGAGTATCTCTGTGATCACTTCAGAAGATAGGGACGCTGGGGCTGGCTCTTGCTGTGCCTCTAAAAAAAACTGCAATGAAAGAACACCCAGAGAAAGAGGAATAAGAACTGGATTTGTGCCACTATGATTCCTCTATCAAACTTAATTAACTCAAAGTTTATGTGCCCCTCATTTAAAGATACCCAAGAGGCTGCCCCAGACTGTAGAGATTATGTATCTCTTTATGGACCACTCTGGAGTTCAGGAGGACTAGCATCTGCACTGTATATCATGTCTCTCCTAGCTATCTGCAGTTTGCTTTGGCTTGCCCTGCCTCTCTTATTTATGCTAAGTACAACGTAGGAGAGCAGTTGGTTATGCACCATACTGTGCCTGCACAGGCTGTGGCCACTTCTCAGTAGGGTCCTGAATTTGGCTTGATATTCCTTCCAGCATGGATTTAACTGAGGAGAAGGAAAGAGAAGCAGAAATGAAAGGTTAAGAATTTAGAGATGTTCTAGGTACCGTCAAGGATAATCCTCAGTCCATCAGTTTCTGCAGCTTGTCTCATATCTCAGGAAAAGAATTAGGGAAATTAGCTAAAGGAATTCACTTTAAAGAATAGTCAATGTTTGGAAGTGTTTTCCTTAAAATTTGCCCCAAATATATTTTTTACATTTAACTCAGAATTTCTCACAGCTTCTTCCTTTATTTTCCAGCTAAGTGAAATGTTGTTTTAAAAGATAACTGAGTGTCCTTTAAAGGAAATAAGGGAAGAAAAAAGAGAGGAAACTAAAAAAGTGGTCAAGAAACCCAAACGAAACTTTGCAAGACTTTGCTTTTTCACTAAATAACCTGAAACCATGAAAAACAAAATCTCTATAAAGTTTGGTTCAACTTTTTCTTCATCTCATGATGCATCAAAAATGCAGTAAGGCGAACAGCTGCCGAGGTGATGAGTTGTATGCCCCAGAGATGGAGACTGAGCAAGGGTGTGAGTCCAGCCCAGCTGTCACCTCCACCCCAAGAAATGGGCTCCTGGTGAAGCCCATGGATGGGTGTGAAGCAGTCTTTTTTCACTGAGCCAGTGTAACTCACCCTTGCTGTTAGCAACTTTACCCAACTCTTCCCTGCGAGGGACACCCTGAAATACCAGGTATTTTGCCCTGATTTTATTTATGATGGGAAACCGAAGGAAAGGAAAGCATGACTCAGTGCTGAGTTATTTTTGCCACTCCGGGTAAGGCGGTGTTGTTAGCAGTATCCCAAACACCGGAGTTGGCAGTGTGCTGCACTGAGCTGGGCTGCCCAGGACAGAAGAAAATAGAGCTGTTTTCAAGCATTCTTGTGTTTCTGTTGCAAGACTGCCCCTTCACAAAGCATTATGCCCTGCCTTGACCCTCCTGCCCCACAGAAGGGGCTGTTCTGTCCAAATGTGGGGCAATTACTCTGACGCTTAGGACATGTGGGTTACTCCTGGGGGGCTGCAGAAGGTGCAGGAGCCTTGCAAGCCGGGCTGCCCTGAGGGAGAGGCAGGGGTCTGCAAATTGGGAAGGCTGGGTAAAACCCCTGGCAGAGGGGTGCTGTGGTGGGGAGGTGAGGGGCTGGCGGTTTGCAGTTGGCTGTTGGAAGATGGCGGTTGGAAGATGGCGGTTGGTGGTTGGCAGTTGGCCGTCAGCAGTTGGCCACGGAACATTCCGGAACCCTCCTGAGGAAGCTGCTGAGAAACCTGGACTGTGCAGCCCCTGCTGGGGTAAGAGCTGGTGGCCATGGCTCTTTTGAGGCTCTTGTGAAGGTGGGAGAGGGGGCACCTGCTCTGTGTGCTTTGTTTTTTGTTTGTTTGTGGGGTTATTGTTGTTTTTTTTTTTGTTTGTTTGTTTGTGGGGTTGTTGTTTGTTTGTTTGTTTGTTTGTTTGTTCAGTTGCCCCAGCATGTCTCCCTTGCACCCATTCTGATATTCCCTGCTGTGGTCTCCATCCCCCCTCTGCCTCCACCCCACCACTCCCCCCCCTTTTTTTTTTTTCGCATGTGCACTTCACAAATTCCTCCAGAAACTTCCCCGAGACTTCCCCAAGCAGACCCGTGGAGTGAGACCTAGGGAACCCTGAGGGAACTGAGGGCTGCCCACAGCCCGGTCCCTTTTGCTTTTCCCATCTCACACAGTGGTGGCAGGCCCAAAACAATGCACGGACTAAGACAAAGGACTCACACCTCTAGGTCTGTTTCCTTCCTTACGCTGTGCTCTGACTGCCAGAGTCCCATGAGAGGCAAATTGCCATGACTAACAAGTTCCATCTCACACTTCACATGAAGAGGTTTGGTGGCTTTTTCCAGTCTTAAATTGAATCAGGAATAAGCCAACAAAGAGATTACAGACATATCAAGAGTTTACTTTGCGTGATTGCCACATATTTGATGCCAGATACAGTATCCTGTTTTCCCTGTACACTTTACTTGGAGATCACATCAAATAAAATTCAACTTCTCCGTTATGTAAAAATTAAGCAAGCTGCCCTCTGGTTTTGAAATTGTTTTTATTTAGCAAGAAATTAAAAATAAAAAATAAAAAGGCATTATGCTAAGGGAATTCGTTGTGTTTTGAGAAGAGATCATGAGGCATGTTTTTTTCAGGTCATTACTGGGAGATTGTCTGAGAGCCCAATCATGAGAAGCATGACTGGGGAAGGGATGGGGAAGAGAGAAAAACAACTCACTGTGGTCTTTAAAAATATTTTGGTTATTTACTGACAGCTTTTCCTTTGAGCCATGACCTATTTCCACCTGCTGCATGGCATCTGATGAAGCATATTACTAAAATGAATCCTTTGTCACAGTAGGAAATAAATGCCCTCACTGGCAGAGGTTAGATTTTAGGATGATTTTACATCCTTAGACCTTACAGTCAGCACATATTTGTGTGGATGCTTGGGCTTTTGCAGTAGCTCCCAGTGCTGTCTCTGCTCTTAGGCCTTTTGATGTGCTCCAGCACAAGTGACCTTTCCCTTTTGGACTACAGAGACCAGTGCTAGCCTCTGTAGTAAAGCCTCTGCTTGTTACCCAGCACTGGTGAGTCTGTAAAAACCACTTCATCTTTCATCTGTCACAATGAAGCCCATTGTGTTGAACTGCCAGTATAAAACCAGACTGAGGCTAGTTATGCTGCAAGCATTGGTATATTTGGAAAGCCTAACTGTCCTTAACTGCACTCAGAAAATAAGAGGGCTAAAATGGTCCTGCTGCTGAATGCTCTTGCAACAGACATGCTGGTGAATACAATCAGCTCTGGCAAGTAAGCGTGTCTGATTCAGTGCGAAAGAAAACCTCTCCAGTGCATATATGAGCCTGACCTGGAGAAAAATTCCTCCCATCTCGTCATCAGTTTACCTGTGAGCATGCGAGTCACAACTGGCATGCCCAGCTGAGCTGCCTGTTCTCTCTTATGCTACATATGCACTGCTCTGTTTACAGCGTGGGCCAGGTCAGAACCCAGCTTCAGAGGAAGCCAGATTAAACCATTAGAAACCTGCCCTTCAAGCAGCCAGTTGTTAAAGAACTAAATCCTCTCTTAAGCTGCTAGTGGAAAAAAATCATCTGATGCTACAAAATGCAAAACCCAGGCACTTCAAATGATCTTAGTAGATAAGCAGAAGTTGTGAACACTGATGTGGAGGGTGAAAGAGCGGTGCTGAGGAAATAGTTTTTAATCTTCAATAGATGTGAAATGTTTTTATGCCTTTTGCCACAGACTACGTTTTGCCACACATTTTGCTCATGAGCTCTGCAAGCATTGCAACTTCATTTGTCCATTTTCTCTGAAAATTACCACAGAGTACTTAGCAGCAATTTCTGAAGGGCTTATGGTCATGGTCAGGAAAATACCAGGAAAATGGTCAGATGTATAAATATGGTCTGTACTTTACAGAATTGAAACAAGGCAGATTCCTGTCCCAGGAACTCCTAGATTAGTTTCCAAATGCCCGTGTTGATTTCCAGCTCTCAGAAATGCAGGCTTTCCACATGCTTTGAACCCAGGGGTTTGCTGGGTCCTCAAGTCTTGCTACAGAGCTCTGACCTTTTCTCTTACTGTTTGTAGGGTTAAGAGGCTGCTGCACTGTGAGCTAGGAAGGAAATGAGTGATTCCCCAACCTGTTAATTCCCAGATTTTTAGGGCTCTGAAAAAGATACAATGATTGGGATGTGGATTTGAAAGTTTGTCCTTTTCACTTCCTCTGCAACCAGTTGAGCCAAACAGGTGGGAGCTGGTCACCCCTATGGGAACCTGTGTCTGAAAGCAGCTCTCAAGTCCCCTCTCTCTAAGAACCAGCAGAGGGTAGGGTCACCACACTGTGAGGCAAAGGGAATGAGACAGGGGCAATGGAGGAATTGCCCCTGTCACAAAGCTGTCCTCACTGCCTTTGGTAGCTGAACTGTAGGAGTCACTTCTCTGTCAGGACACAGGGGGCTTTTCTGATGATCCCCAAGGCCTGGTTTTGTTGTTACTGGTAAGAAACATATGCAGCCTGTGTCTTCACATCCCAGACTTTAGAGAAAAAGGTTGAAATTCAGTGGTACTCTGAACTGGCTCTGACCCCACTGTAATAGGAGTAAAACCTAACGGATATAAGCGAATATCAGACCTGTAGGAGAGGGGTGGGATGGAGCTTACTGAGACACACTAAGGAAAATTTCACTTTTTCTGACCTGTCATTTCTCAGAGGTGCTACATTTTCCCTGATTGTATAATCAGAGTATTTGACCATTCTCTCCAATGATTTATTTTCATCTTACTGAAGCTAATTCCATTCTGTGTGCCCTGATATCACTGGGAGAGGGAGACTTATTACATTGACCTTAGACCCTGTTCAGCTTTGTTTATTCTTATCAATGTGGCTGCATGGATTATTGCTGGGGATCTGTTGATGGCAGGGTAGTGGTTGCAGTGAATTACCTGTAGACTGATTGTTTTCATACTAAAGAATTCACTGTAGCAATAGACTCCAGTTAGTCTTTGCCAGCAGAGGTATGGACTCAGTACAATTGCTGTCTTGTAACAGCATAGCCCCTTACCAAGATTTCTCTGCATCAGGCCGGGGCTGATGAAGAAGGCCTAATGAGAGAGAGAGAGAGGGGGCATTTTTCCTGATAGGACCTTCATCTTTAGAACTGTCAAGCCAGCATTAGGTTTGCAAGAGAGGAATATTGACGTTATCATGCAAACACTTTTATCCATCTCTAAGCTAAAAAGCTTATTTTCTGGAGTTTAAAATGTTGCCCTTGAAGCTTGTAGACTTTACTAGCCTGTACCGTGCGGAGCAGAGAACAAGCTCGCCAGTGAAAGTTACAGGAACTTGCAGTTTATAAGTATGTAGCACTTGCAATAACATCATAAATATTTCATTTCACATCACACTTGCAGTTCCCAGCACTGTTAATACAGATGTATTGTCAATCCCCAGCCACTGAGGAAGGAGAGCTTGTCTGGAAACTGGTTCATTCCTTCACTGGAAAGCACATTACCTCCACAGCTCTGTAGTGAGCTGGTTGTAAAGTGTGGGCCCCTGGTTTCCCTTCTAAGCACATGGAGATTATTTTTGTTATTTCTTTCCTAGCAAAGACTCTGGGGTCTCTCATCTGACTTTCTGACAGAACCAGTTCTCAGTGGAACATCTCCATTTCCTTAAATCTGTTGCTGGATAGATGTTGGGATCGCTTTTGCTGCCAATTTGCTCAGTAATGCAATGTGAGTAGGACTATAGCAGCAGCTAAACACCACTGAAAATCATGAATATTTTTCCCTTGCAAGGCAATGTCTGTGTATACACATTAGAATCCCAGTGAGCTTCCTTAATCCTTTTGTGTTTGTATATATCTTAACATTTTTAGAAGTGGTCAGTTATGAAATAAGCCAAAAAATGAAATGTTTATCTGAGAAATGAGCCTGATTTTACATACTAAGTTTTTTTATGTAGCTCTTATAATAAAAAGTCAAAAATCCACTGTTAGCATTGAATCTGAACAAAAAGTGAATCTCAAAAAAACAATCTGATTTTGCTCGTTAAAGGTTTTGATGTGCCAGTGTGATGGTATGTCAGAGGCTGATGGCAAGATCCGTGACAATCCAGCTGCATACATCAAGGCTCGTTCTGCAGATTTCGACAGATGTGTGTCCCTGGAGCTGCTCCATCATCATCTCCAACAGCTGACTTGGCGCTCAGAGCCGAGAGTGCAGCAGCAAAGATTTTTCTAAGCCAGCTTGCACTCTGCATCAGATAGTGGCCCAGAAATTTTAATTGTCATGGTCCAGCCCAGCAACAGCAGTGACACCATGTCTGGTGGTGCTCAGCTGGAGCTGAATTTCCATTGGCAAAGCTCCGTGGAAATGAAGAGCAGAGATGGTGATGATGAGATGAGCTTTACCTAACAGCTGAGGACATGGTTTTAGCTTAACATTATACAAGCCCAGTAATTCCAAAATCTTTGAATAATCTTGAATGCAGATTTTGGAGACTGCTGAGCCTGCTATTTCAAGAGTGCCATTGAATGAGCCCTTTGGCTTAGCAGCTGTAATGTTGCAGAATTTCCACATTTCATAGGGTGGAGCCATGCAGAGCTGCAGCTCTTGTTGAGTACCCAAATTGTACCAAAGACCAAGAGCTTTAATGCAGACCTCTCCATTTTTTTAAAAGCTGCAAGAGAAAATTCTTCAGTGAAACCCTGCAAGGGGGATGTCACAACATCTGCTTTTCTGCGTGGAACTTATATGTGTAAGAGTAACTGCTGTAAAACTTCACCATCTCTGAAAAAAGCATCATTCTGTCTAATGACATAAAATGAATTAGGTATCTTCAATGCCGTCTTGTGTGTTTAGACAGTATGCAAATGCAGGGAGGGACCTATTCCTCTAGACACGGTAGGAATCAAGAAGTCTTTGCATTTAGAGTTCTTAGCATTTCAGTGACATTCTAGTCAAAGCTGGCTTTCTAGGCTTTTTTACCAGTGCTTCTACTGGATGTCAAATTTTGTTTCTTCTGTTTCTTTGCTCTCACTTGCATATCTTCTTTCCCCCAACTCCAATCCCTCTAAAAGCATGCATGCCCATGTGACATGAAAGAGTACCTAATGAAGCTATTATGCATGTGTTTGAGATTTCTGAACTGGCGTTCATTTGTCCGTGCTTTGGGTGGTTGAGGTACTTGTGGCTTGAGATTACTATCAGCTACTGTTTTTTCAATTGTTAGACTTACATAATTTGTTCTTTAATGACTTCTGTGTTTGGTGACTGTGTCCAAAGGATTTAGGACTTTAACCCAGGTTTTAGAAGATCCATTAATTTCACTCTTTTCCAAATCCAGATACACAGATTAATGAGGCAAATGCTGATCTTTCAGAAAACCCAGCTGGACTTTTTCTATCCCTTCCCATACATTACCACTAAGAAATATTCTGTTGAAAGTTACTTAGACGACAGCTATTTTAGCAGTGGTGGCTGCAGCCTGTAACCCACCGTGTAATTACGGGGTGGTTAGATGTGTACACTTGCTTACCAGGAAACAGAGCAGTCACCAATCCAGTCACATGTGGAGTGAACAACTCTTGCAAAAAGAGCAAGAGAAACCTGAGGTGGTGCCTCAGACTCTTCAGTGGGGCAAGCACATGTCGGTTCACTTTGTTGCTTTGCCACAAATAACCAAGTTTTGAGGGAGATTTTATTTCCTCCCCCAATGTCTTGATGTTCAGGGCAGTGTTTCTAACACAGACTTAGCACTCATCCTGTGTTCTTTGTCCTTTCATCTCTAGCATTGCAACATTAATATTTTGGTTCTGCGGTTTCCTGCCTGTACTGTAGTATTACCCATGGATGCCTCCAGTTTAGCTAACAGCATGTGCTTTCAACTATTATTATTATTACTAATATTATTTCTCTGGGCCTCCAGATAGAATCAGAGCCCTACAGCAACAGGTGTTTTGTACACAAATGCACTGTCTCTCCTCTGAAGTGTTTGCAGTCTGTTTTGTCCACCCTGTGACTGTTTCAGTGCAAATTAATCTTTTGTTCGGGACAGAGGCCCTCTGAGAATTTCCATATGGAACTAGAAATGATGATGGAACACATCTAGCTTTCCAAGTGCTTCATTTTTTTTATTATTATTATTTTTTATTTTATTTTTTTTTCTGGCAAACTGGAAATCTTCAATATTTCTTTTTGCAGACATTTATTATTATGAACTAGAACTCTTCACTGTTTATTTGCTTTGTAGATGCTCTGTGTAGAGGCTCACTGATGTTTGCTTTTGTACAGCATCATCCTCATCTGCCTAAGTTTCATTGCATTGCTGTAGATATATTTTGTCAGTATTGTCTTTAAACTTGTTTGAGGAAAGGACTAAACGGGAGGGAACAAAAGTATTCTGTGTATAATACCAGGTACAACATTGGTGTCTGAAACCTAGCACTGGCTTTTATGCACATCGTTGATGGTCCATGCAGCCAACAAAGTTCATGTATTTCATTATCTAATACACAAACAAGCAACAGCTACAGTAAAAGTACTGTGATGAAACACAATGTAGTTTTGCCTTGTGTGAATCAAGTTGAGCTGAAAGCAAATCCTGTGGTTCTTGTGAGCTGAAACACCAGGGAAAACTTGGATCCAGGTGTGAATTTCGTAGCTCATGCTGACCTGTAGAATTTTCATTACTGGATATTGCTAGTACTTGATTAGTACCTGGTGGTTCAGATGCTGGCAGTGACGCATTTCCTGCTTTCTGCTAGATGAAATGTGCTTCAATGTAAGGAAACAGGGAGGAAGAAAGGATAGGAAAAAGTCGTTTATTACATGACATTGGATTACAATCTCTTGTACTGGAAACTATTTACGAGAAAGCATAGTCTGTGAAGACTAGGCTGGAGAATGTCCATGTTGGATCTCTCCAGACCAGAGCAGACTGTAAAAGTGAATAATAAATAAAGCACAAAGCAAATTTTACCAAGCAAGCAAGCAAAAAAGAAAGAAAAGTCCACTATGAAGCTTGTAATTTAGCATAGAAGGTGCAAGATATGTTGGATTGGCTGAAAAAATAAAAAAGATTCACCTAACTGGGTACAGTGAACCATGAATTCAATCGCTCCTCTGTTTTTCCAGTGAAGTAGGATAGCTTTGTATCTAGTTTTAGAAGAGGGAAATGGCAAATATTTTCCCAAATCAGTTTGGTTCAAAGCATGGACGAATGTAGCTCCATTTTGTATTTTCACTGGATGAAGTGTTTTTTTTTTTTTTTCATACACAAAAATAATTGTTTTGAATGTTTCCAACTGTTATTTATATTGTTCTAGAATTCACTGTTCTTCCTGGAAAGGCATCCCAAAAGTGGTTATGCAGATCATAGGCAGGTCTTTACAGCTGATGCTTGTAATAATTACAGCACATATCCTCAGTACATGATAATTCATTTGCCCCTTGGAGTCAGCCAAAAAGGCTTCCATTTGCTTTACTGATCTTTGGCTCAGACTCTGAACGTTGATTTACAAACGTCACACTAACAAACATTGCTTGAGTTTTGTGAAAACTATCTGAAGGCTGTTTGTTTATTTATGCTCCTTAACTTATTTTTCTCATAAAAGGAGACACATGCACCCTTAAATCAGGCCAAACCTGAGTTTATCGCTGTTGAACAAAACCTAATAACAATAACATTGCATTAAAGCAGCTGCATTAAAGGGAGGAGTTTTTAAAGCTATAGTGTTAGCAAAGTCGAACCTGCTATTTTTGATAGGCCCTTTTATGCACCGTTTTGATTAAAGCATACAAAAAAGCTCTGTCAATAAGCACTTACCACTTTGGACTGGCACTACTCACTGTTTCCATGCTCTTCTTCATTAGAAGAAATATATCTAACCGGGAGCTGTACTTCTGAACATGTTTTCACGTACTTCCTCTGCACATTACCGGATGACCCCCCTTAAGACACAGCCACCCAAATTTCTTTTATAGGACTTTTAATGAGGACAACTAAGAACAGGCACCAATTTGAACAGAACATTTAGTTTAAGACATAATGGGTGAATGATGATATGCTCATTGCTGGCAAGAGCATTAAGCTGGATCTCCAACAGAAAATAGCTGAGGTATGGCAGTGCTTGTGTTCAGGAGCTCCCTCTAGCAATTTTGGTGATCTGCCCCTTATGAAAATGGTTCTGTTTCACTGCCTCTGTAGGAACAGATTTAGTGACAGGTTTCAGCAGTGATGTAGGAATCAGCTGTTTTCTATCCTAACTTAAAAACAGAACTTTGTGTGCTATTTACTTAATGAAAATACAGTGCTTTTGTCCATGCACAAGTGTAATGAACTGAAAAACAATTGAAAAATATTCAAAAGCCATTCATTTTCTCTTTTATAATGTAACTCTTACAATGGTCTCTTCTAAAACATCAGAAAATAGATACTAAGAGAGATCTAATTCTAATTCAGGAATGCAATTGATGCTTGTGTTCAAATTTAAGCATGTGAAGAAACTCCCTAATTAGGATGTAAAAATAAGGTTATTTGTTAAATCAGGCTCACAGTTTTGTACAAAATTTCCTATTATGATTTTATTACTTTCATGAGGTAAAGAATGATTACTGTTAATTTCAGGTATTACAATAACCTAGCAAAGATTGCTAAAATTCTTTCTGAAAGGAGTTAACCTGGTTTATATTCTTCTACGTTTTTCATGTAGTGATTTCTTTTTTTTTTTTTTAATAGCTCTATTGATCTTTATCCTCCTGTTAATATATATTAATGAAATTCTGCTGTATCTTGTGGATTGTCATGCGGATTGTCATGGAGTTTGTATTACAGGCAGTTGAGCAATATACCAATGCCTCTAAGTGCACAGCAAAGGGTTATACTCATGTTATTTATATTACTTCCTCGAGAATAATACTTTTTTGTAGTTGGTGGTTTTAACAGAACCTATCATGTGTAGATGAAGTATGGGGCTGTCACCCCCAATGAAACTGAGTCCTATAGCAGTACCCAGGCATATGGGTTTTATTCACTTAGTTAAGCAGTTTCTGTAGAGTCTAAAACCTGAATTGGACAAACCGAAATACTAAAAAGAGAAGCATATAGGTCTGTGAAGTGTTGGAATGATGTTTCAGCTGCCTTGAGCTGAACAAAGTTCCTAACAGATGAAAAACATTTTTGTTCACTTGAGATAAGTGCAAGGCAGCCAAATGATTACATTCAAACTTTCCAATCCTTGCAAAGATTTGCTTCTGAGTCAAAGCCAAACATCAATAACTGCTGCCCAGAAGGGATATTGTTGTTTGGAAAGAGAGAGACGGCTATAACTGATTGCAATGCTGAGCCTGGAAATTCCATCTCAGTCTCATCTTTATCATTGTGCTTTTCCAGTGCTCGCATGAGCTCCACCGCTGCTGAAGCAGCAATCCAGGAGCAGCAGATCTATCTTTATGAGGTAATAAGCTACTCCAACAAAAAAAAAATCTATACATCAGGAAAGATGTAGTCTAGTGAGCAGATAGCCTGGAGAATAGAAAGCCGTCATCAGTGTTCCTTCAAAAAAAAATTTATATACATATATATGTATATACACATATACAGGAAAAAAACTCTGCAACTAATCTTTTATGGTTTGAAACACCGAGTGGCCAAACAAGATGTTCTGCCAGAATTAAATTCAGGTTAGGTTTATCAAATGACCATGAATAGTTGACTATTAACAGGAAATTTGGGCCTTCAAATATTGGCCTAGAGCAATTTATTTTTGTGTGTTATGCTGTTAATGAGATTTCAGCTGTTCTTTTACAAACAGTTTCTCTTGGACTCAGAAATAAATGTTCCAAAGAGCTGTCATAAATTAAAAAGAAACAGGTAGAATCTCTGCAGAAACAAGTCAGCATAGGAAATACCTTCAGAACAGCTTAATATTGGGCTGAGAGGAGACATTGATTCCGGGATACTTGTGGAAAATCAAAAAATGACAAACATGCGATACTCAATTCTTAACCTTACTTAAAGGCACTGAAATGTCTTTATCTGATCCAGGAAGGGTTTATTCATGTATTTACCCATGACTTTATCTTCCCCAGCAAGGCTTTCATGAAGACTGTAGTATACTCTCCCTTTTTCAGCATCCTGCCATTTTTAATAGGAGAAGGAATTAACATTAGAAAACAGACCCGAAAAAACCACTCCCACGCTTAAAACAGTGCTCTTTCTGTGGTGTTTCTAGTATGTATACAGATTTCACTTACCACCAACCAAAATGTTCCTTTTTAAAAAGGAGAACGACTGACTCTTGTAAAGGATTAAGAAGCTTCTGGGCATCTGGTGTCTCTCCTTGCTGCCAACTCCAGTTAAATACAGTTGCAGGCTCTCCACTGTGGGTATGGGGATAAAAAGCAGATGTCTTTCAAATCCTATGTGAAGTTTCTGTAACTGTCATTTGAAAGAAAACACCTTTGACTTGTGCAACAGGCAAGTCTAAACTAAAACCACGGGGAGAGAGTAAATATGATCCTCCTGGTGTCATTTTTAGGGGCTCTTTTCTGTCCATAACTGCTCTTTAAATGTAAATAAACACTGTTCCCTTAATATGTGAATTTTTGCCCCGAGAACACTATTAGGGATTGCACAAATATTACCTCAGTGTATATTCAGACATTATTAAAACAAATTACTCTATTGCAGTACAGCTAAGGCCCATTCATTCATTCATAATGGTGGAGGACTGTGCAATGTCCCTGAGGTATGCCAGAAAGAACTGCTCTGTTGTGAGTGTACACACTGAGTTATTTAAAATTGATTTATTTTGTTAATATCGTATAATGGCTCCCAGGAGGAGACAAAAACAAACAGATCAGAGCTGATTATGCCTCCAGGTTATTCCCTGAGACAAGGCAGTAACTCTTAGGTCTAGAATTCGCAGCCACAGAAAGATACTGCTTTGTGCTTTGTGTGCTTTTTTTCCCTGCGTCCCTTTGAACCTCACACTATTCATGTGCCTCAGGTCTTAAACCACCACAGGCCTGCATTGTACAGCTTGGCCCACGTTCTCCAGGTTGCCTGAACTGTATCTGGCAGAAGTCCAAAGAGGTCTTACACACACAGCTATAGTTGGTTTGAAACCACTCATATGACTCCTTGGTCCTTGGCCTCTGCTAGTCTTGGGCCACCCATTGGCACAAGGCAAAACTGTCCAAAGAAAAAAACCTCAAGTAGCTGGGGATTCCCAGTGCACAGATACAACCAGTTCTTTTCCCCTTTTCTATTCTGTATGTCAAATACACAAAGGGCACAACCTAGAATGCAAAGGTCTGTATTAGCTTTGGCTCAGCAGGAAGCTGCCTGGCCTGAAAGATTACAGATTGGCAAAAGCAAAGTGATTCCCTGCCTAAAAGAGAATCATGAGATTTTACTTGTATTCTTAGACCCTTGAGGCTTCAGTGGCTAACAAGACTTTATTTAAATCCCTTGGCTACAACCTAGGGATCTATCCAATGAAACAGTTATATTACTTCCAAATAAGATGAGGCCAGAACGAGGATACATTTCTGATTTCTTAATGCCTAGTTTAAGTGTTGTTACTTTGATGATATGTTTGGACTTCAGATATAGGCCTGATTCAAACCTATAAGGGCTGAATTTTCAAGGCATTTCCAGTTGTCTATACATCTATTTGGTACTTATGTGTGTTAGACTGAGTAAAACTGACATGACTTTGACCCTGGAATGTACTGACACTTGTGGCTCACACTGAATATTTCTCTGCAAAGCAGATAAAAAGTTTTTTGTTTGTTTGTTTGTTTCTTTGTTTGTTTTGTCTGTTTGTTTTTTAAACAGTTTGAGTAATACCGGGGTTTGTCATTTTATTGCAGAGAGAAAGAATGAAACATTCTCCAGCACTACATAGCTTCAGAATATCCTCTAGAAAAGGAGCAAGCTCTAGAAGTGACTGCACTCTCTATGGTAAGTGTATACCTTCTACTGTTTATCTGTTTAATCCATGGCCTCCAGTGTAAGTAAAATGCACCAGATTATCACTCCAGTTATTACCAACAATGAAGTTAGATCTGGGAACTGATCTTCTGCCCTCAATTTCCAGCTTCCAGTAAATCAAGGATGAATGTCATGATGTCCCTCTCATTAGACTATAGAATGCACAAACTTCGCATATTTCTGAGTTTTCAGCAATCTTCTGTGACAGTCCCACTTCTCTTCCATGATCAGACACTAGTATCTCCTCTTGATTCAGGAGAATCCTCCAGTGAAAGAATCAGGCTTTCAAACTGATAACTGGTAACTTTTAATGCTGCATTATAAAGGGGGGCAAAATACTTTGTATGAATTCTGGACTCCAAACTAAAGGTTAATTCCTTTTGAACTGATAGAAGTATGTTTCAAATAATTTATTTTAAGTCTACTTCTTCTTTGGGAATGGGAAGTGATAAACCATCACAGGAACGTGACTGAGAGCTGAAGATATGGAGTAGACATGTTCTGAGGCTTATTCAGAGAAGGCCCAGCCAGCAACTGCACTGTTAAAAAAAAAAAAAAAGCTGTTGGGAACCTCTGCATAGTCTGAGGTCTGCCCAGGCCTAGTTAGAACCTTACAGTTTGTTTTAATTATGATCTTACTTGCAGTATTGCAGCGGCCCTGATGCACTCATGCTATTGCAAACCCCCAGTGCAGATGTGCCACACTATGCTGACAAGGCCCTGTGTATTACAAATTGTTTTTACTGATTGGTATAATCCCCTCTGTGTTATTTAAATTGCAAGTTTCTTTTGAGATGCAGGAAAGGAATGAGGTAAGAAAGGTTGAAAGTATACATATACATATAGTATACATATACATAAAGTATACATATAAAGTATACAAAGAAGGTATTTTCTTCCACATCATCTATTTTGACTATTCAGGTTGTGAACTCTTCAAGGAAGAGGCTTTTATCTCTGGTTTTCAGCAGGATCTCTAAATTTGCCAGTGATACTATTAAATAATAGTAATGTTATATACATACGTTTGTAGATTCATACACTATATATGCAGCACAAATATATTTTGTAAATACCAAGTTAGGATTCTGCTTTTTGTATTCACAGTTTTTCATCAAAGCAATCCTTTGGTAAATTTAAAAGCACATGGAATTTCCAATAAAAGACAAACCCTGGAAAAATAACAGAGCATGGATAGGGACAGAAAGGATGAGCAAATAATTAAGTTTATATGCGGGGTATGGGTCAGATTTCAAAAGCAAATGGAATAAAATTAAGCAAAACAGCATGTATTCCAAATTGGAATCAGCTATAACATTACAAAAAATCTGTGTACCTCCTATTGTAAATATTTATACTTTTGAATTTCCTTAGTAAACTGCCAGATATGAATCCCAAAAGAACATTATTTACTTGTTTTAGTTTTTAGCTAATCTGCACGTAATTTTTCCTGTGAGATCAAAATCTTACATTACTGAGACATTGGATTTTTTGTATTGTGGATCAAGCAGGAATACAATTCATACATGCATTACAGCATCATCTGTTAACACATAGCAGACTATAGTGACTAGAATTTGACTTCACAGAGCATTAATATCTGAATATGATGCCATAAAAAGAACCATAAACCTCCTTGGATCAGATGGCCTGCAGAAGTCCCTTCCAACCTCAGTCTCTCTGTGATTCTGTGTTAGAAAGGGAGAACTTCTTACACCTGAAAATCCAGGGGGTATCAGTGCAGGGATTATGCTATTCAGGTTTACATATAACTTCCTGTTCTGTCTCACTACTTGCAGTTACTCGGTTTCTGACAAAATGCAGCCTATTGATCAGTCTTGCTCAGGCTGAATTCTGTCCTACCAGTCTAATTCCAAGTTATTCTGTATAGGGTTAATTCCCGCCTTGTCTTTCATGCCTTAAATTCCATCTGCTGCCTACCTTCTCCTCTCCACGGTAGGAATACAATGGGTCTTGCATACCTTCAACTTATCTACCTTGATGTCTGTCCAAGAAAAGTCCTCATAAGAACTGGTTGCTGCTTTTATAGTGTCTGACATACAGTTGTTTGGATTGTTATTGTTGCTTTGAGCTAGTAAGTGGAATATGTGCTATTAACTTAAGATTTTAGCATATGTTTCTACAGGATGTTGCAACGGAAACAGAAACTGTCAGTGATCAGCTTGCAGAGTTAGTTATTTACAGTGAGCTGTCTCAATACATTCATGCATCTCACACCCTCGTGTGTTTTTGAAAATCTTAACTCTGATCTTTTGAAAATCTTAACTCTGGAAGGAGTAACTGGGCATTAAAGCATTGAACATACTGCCAGTATTGCATGTGCTTTCAAACATCACTATTGATATCCTGCCCTGCCATGTTTGGTGTGTCTGTTCGAACTGTAAGTTTCTTAGGTCACGGACAGTCTACAACTCCCTGTTTGTACAGTGATTACTATATCTTTGTCAATTTTGATTAGTCCCTAGACATTGCTATAATAAACATGGGTAATAACAAAGCAGTAATCTTCAATCACCTCAAATTTGAGCCAGCAGCATAAAGGCAAGGCCTCATTATCCCTTGAGCCATTCATTCGGTCTTTTGAAAGCAAGCTCTTAAACAGTGCAAGTATTTTTTCTGTCCCTCTCTCCCCAGAAATCCCCACCCCTTTTCCTTTATGTAATTAAAAGGCAGGTAAGAGAGAATAGCCTCAAAAGCTTTTGGGAAGAATCTGTTTCCTGAGCCCCTCCAGGTCCTGATGACACCACTAAAACAGAGGGGGAAAAAAAAAAAAGAGATTTCATAGTTTGGCAAAACAGTTTTGATCAAAATAATTGCAATTTGCAGGGATTAGATCTGGTCTACTGTCTTGCAGAGGTAAGAATTGGACAGTGGCTCTTTATGATTTCATAGCCCTCTGGGTAGGCTGCCAAAGTAAGCATGTTTTGGATGAAAGTCTGAAAAAGGGGGAAAAAGAGCTGGCATCAACAGAGGTTTTGGTGTCCACCTCCTGCCCTAATAGTTTTCTTTTAATCCTTAGCCAGGGCATGAGAAATACAATCCTCCTGCATTAAAAGCAATTAAGCAGTCATATGTTGGACTGTATGTGACTTGAGATTTGCTCCCTTTACGGGATGAATAAGGTTAATAGAATCTGATTAGAAGCTGAAAAGCCACCATGGAAATTTTTACAAACTTTCTCTCCTCTACCCCCCAAATGTAACTTGCTCCTTCTACAGATTTTATTCTTACTTTTGATGACGTGAGGAATAAAGCAAGGAGGGATATAATATTTACCTGGAATAATTTTTAAGAGTTCGTTTGAGATATCTCAGTGTATTTTAGTTCCTTAGAGCTTGTGTCTTGGAATCTCTTTCACTTTCATGAAGCCATCTAAGTGATTTTTTGTGTCCTGATCTATGGTTATGATTATGGTTATAAAGAGTAGAAATAATGTCTACTTTCAGCTGGTGCAGTAGAGCTTGAAATGGTAAATGAAAACAGATGACGCACAACCAAGTCCCAGTGCTATACATTGTTTTTGCAGATTTTTTTTATTTTTTATTTTTAAAAGCCACTCTCCCACCCCTGCATACACGTGGCAGTGTTAGTAGATTTTCAGCCTTGGAAGTGTTAGCAGCTGAGTCTTGTGTAACCTTTCCACTTCAGGGCATGAGCTCATCAGCTTGTACAGCTAAAGCACTGCTGGGCACTGGTCAGCGTGAAGTGAGGAGACCACAGGAAAACAAGCAAACAAACAAAAAAAAAAGTGTCCTATGGAAAGTATTTCTTAATAAATGGACAAAAGACAGTGATTTGCTGCAAGGTGGCCTCTGAAATCAGATGCCAGATGGCATAAAAGTGTTGTCCCTTAAAAACTCAATATTATTCTCTGTGATGATGTTATACAAACTTCTATGACATGTTGGAAATACAGGGGGTAGGGTTGAAGAGCAGGTTCCCCATCTAAACCCAGTTTGGCAGTTTCAATTTGATATTGCAGTTTTCACTTTCTATTCTAAAACTCTTAAATGGATTAACAGTTCTCATAGTTGGCTGTGTTCAAGCTTGGAGGTGGAAGCACTTTGATGGCAGAAGTCATGCTTAGTTTCTACACAGTATCTACAATAACTAGAAGACCATGCACTTCACAGAGTAGGTCAGTGTCATCACCCTGTTTTACCTACCGGAGAAGTGTGACTTCTAGAGGAGAAGAAATTTACCTATGTTTACTAAAGGTATTGTCAGCTTTATTTAAGGCAGATTTGAGGGTCTATTTTATAGAGGAGAAGAAATTTACCTATGTTTACTAAAGGTATTGTCAGCTTTATTTAAGGCAGATTTGAGGGTCTATTTTATATATCTATAGCTATATCTATATATTTTTTCTTTCCTATTGCGGCTGTTCTTTCCTGATTTTTGAATGGACACAAAGTTGTTCTGGGTGATTGTGGGCGAATCACTAAATTCCACTTCCCTTCATTTTATTGTCTATTTGAAATATTGATGACAATTCAGAGGGGATTAATGTAGTTAAATATATAAGTAATGGTGAAGTACTGTAAGATCTCTGGCCAGGAGGTGTTACTAACAGGCAAAGCGGTATTAGTCTCCTCCAGTGTTCTGACTGTTTTTTAAATACTAAGTCCAGAGAGCCAGGAGTGCCTACTTACTTCAACCTCATTGGGTCAATGAGGTGCAGAGAGCTTTTTTAAAAAAAACCTCTGTTTCTTATTACTTCCTGCGCTGCTCTGCTGTGGCACTGACAGCTCAGCTCCTACATTTGCAGCATCCTCTTGGTTTGGATATCCCCTACATCAGGTTTAGCTTGTCAGCAGATCTGTAAATGTGCTGAGTTGCTCTCCTACAATGTGGGTCCTGCAGTAGTAAGGAGAAAGCTATACTGTACTGCAGCCAGTGGTAAATGCTCCTAAAAAGCATGTTCCTACAGTTATTCGTCTATAAGGCGCCATCATATAAGATCTTTTAAGTTTTCTACTGCAGATCTATGCTCTTGGTCCTACCAATAACAGGACTAGTTAGGCTAGATAACCCAATTCTTTGCTGGGATCTTACACACCCCTACTTCCCTCTCCTGAACCAGCATGCCAAGGAGCATGATGGGTCACGCAAGCCCAGACCCAGTCATCTGTTTTGTGTTTGAATATACAACTTTTCACATTGTACAGCCTAGGTGCACATCTTCAGCCTCTTGCAATGTATCTGTAACATGACTTGATACAAGAACCTTTTAAGATTTTCATCAGCATTTCAGTATTAAGAGGTCTGAGTGCTTGCAGAAAAGTAGAAGGAAAGAAACTAAGCAGAGATGGGTGGTTTGAATTGAGGACTGGAGGTGGTTACTTGGGAGAAATGTGAAAGGGATTAAGGTGTGTGACTGTGATAGGATGCAAACTTTTAAAAGGTGTTTGGTCCACGGTTCTCTCTGTGATGGAGCCATGAAGATACAGGGGAAAGGGCAAAGGGTTGGTGAAACAAATTTTCCTACTGGGTATATATGCTGATGTTTGCCTGTGATCAGACATTTTTGGCCACGCTTTGTAGGGCTTTCTCAAGAAAGAAAGACCATGCATAACAGGGTGAGAATGCCTACATCCTATATTTAAAAGGCAGGGCAAGCATCAATTCCCCTTGGTTTATGAGCACCTCTCCAGCTTAATCCTTCATGGTAGTAGAAAGTGTGGCCACTGCATACATCATGTTTTCC
The DNA here is from genome assembly GCF_964034855.1 of Anser brachyrhynchus. Taxonomy (NCBI): domain Eukaryota; kingdom Metazoa; phylum Chordata; class Aves; order Anseriformes; family Anatidae; genus Anser; species Anser brachyrhynchus. Next base: position 96,972,706 of record NC_137694.1, read on the forward strand.
ATCAAGTTTTGATGAGTCACCCACAGGGCTGGTATGCAGTGGTCTCTTGCCCATTTGCTTTTCCTCCCCCTAAATTGAAAGCTGTGGGCCCCGGCTTGTAGACAGATTTTGATTTCTATAATAAAAAGGAGAAGGAGCCTTCCCACTAAGAAGGTGGAGTGCTGAAACAGGAGAGGAACCCCTGCCCTTAACTGCACTCCTTTGAATTCTCGTTAATTCCTCCACCCTCTTCACAATTTGCCCTTGACTCCTCCAGCCCTAGATATCTCACTGGCTTTTCCCTGTTCTCTTCTCTATCCCCACAGAACCTACTTGAATTAATGTATACCATAGAGATATCACCAGCCATTTCTGAATGGGCTTGTTGGTGAATACTGTGTTATTTTTGTTAATTTTCTTTAAAATTGCCTTATATGCTACTATTGCTCAGTGGTGTAATGCACAGAAAGATGCATTTTTTAATGTGAGAACTCCCTGTCACAAATGAAACTCTACATGTAAGAAAAAGAATCACTAGAATCCCAAATCCAACAAGAGAGTATGCAGAGAACTAATATTTCTCCTATGGCAGTATTTTTCATAGGATGATGTGAAACTGTCATCTAGTGGTCATAATAGGCCTTACCTTACATTCCTAAATAGCCGTTTTCATTTGGATATAGCTGCAGTGTTCCTTATTCCCAGGATATATCGCCTGAAAATACTAAGCTAAAATAAAAATTTGAGAGGCTTTGTGGTGAAGGGAAAAACCCTAGAATGTTTGATCAAGAAGAAACAAATGTATAACTTTGTGCAGCAAGACTGTGAACTCCCTCTTTCCTTTCTCTCCCACAATTGACCACAGTGACATACAAGCTTCTGCCTTCCTTAACAGTTGTGGGAGGCTGAAGATCAAGATAACTGAAGCTAAAGTAGGGCATCAAAAGAACTTCTCTTGTTAGATACCCTACTACAATCATTTTGCATATCAGCCTCAATTTCAAATTTCCTCTTAACAATAGCAACACTTCATCCTAATTCATCTTAGAAGGTTGTTTTATTACAGCATCAGGTCAATGCCTGGGTTTTCAGTTGGATAAACACAGCCTGTAAGGGAGAAGAGCCTTCAGCCTAGAGGTGTAAGTCTTCTGCTGTGCATTGACTTCAGTAAGATGCAGTAAATCAGCAGGGTTTTATCAAGAAACTACATGTACCTTGAGTGGGCACAACCTCAAGCTCCAAGAACTTGGGGCGCAGCCCTCTATTTAAAAGCTCCTATGCAGCAAGTGTATTGATACTGCCAGAAGGAAGCTGACTATGCATCTCCTCACAATGGTAGATTAATGTTTTACAGATGACTGGTTGGTAAAGCTAATGCTAACACCTAGACAATAATGACTGAAGTTAGTGGATTAAATGTGAGAAAAGTGGAACTGGTACACATTGTGATAAGAATATTCTCTTACAAAGATGAAAACTATTAGAGCAATGCAGTGTTCTGAGTTTGATGACTCAGGCTGTAATATTGCTGTGTAGCATTAGCACCTGCAGGCAATAGCTGCAAAATGATCCTACTTCCAAGTGGAATTCGTGGTAGACAGAAGCAGGTGTGAATTCTCAATTTTTTGTATGCTGAGATTCATGTGTACTGGCCAGTGAGAAAGCTTGTATGCAAACAAGATCTGTTCTGGAGCAAACTGGATAATGTAAGTCATAATACTCAGCAAACAGACTTCCCATCTAACTCAGTTTACAGATACTGTGTATTATTTGTGTTCACTGTGTTGGAGCCCTAGTTTTTGATTAGGATCCCTTTATACAAGATGCTTGCAAAAAAAAAAAAAAAAAAAAAAAAGAACCTAAAGATAGCATTTGCCTTGTAATTCTTACAGTTTTACATATATATCAAGGGGCAATGCTGACAGAGGCAGATTATGGGGACTGTAAGGAAATGACAAGACAGTTTGATCTTGAGCAGTAATTCCAGTATGCCCACACCTTAAACAGTGTCATTTTGTCTTGAACACCCGTCATTGCAAAAGTTAAACAAAGACGTTATTTAGGGCATGAAGAAAAATAATGAGATATATTTCTAGATGTTTATGCAGTTTCCTAACCAAGGAGTGTTCCATCTGAGGTAAATGAGAAAAAGCACAACTGTAATTGTTTTTAAACTTAACACGTGATCAAAGATATATGTCACTGTTAGTCTGTCAGAAAGAGATGATTTCTCAGTAGTGAATGCCAGAGAGCAGATTAAGCTATGGAAGCCTTTCTGACATATTCACTAGTGAAATATAGTCAGTAGTGAAAATTCTTTGCTCAGTATTTTCTGTGAATTGGTTTTGGTCTGACTGAGTAACTTCTTTCTGTAAAAATGTATTTTTGGAGCTTTCTTTCTAGTTATGACTAAAAGCATTGCATACTTAGCTTCCCCTACGAGTTGAATATGAATCAGTTCTTACACTGCTTGTAAAACTTTTCAAATTTTTGAATTTCTTTAAATAAATGTTCTCTGAAACTTACATCTTTAGCATCCCCTTGCCAATATACTCATTCTCTAGATTTGTATAAGGAAACGTACTTATTCTCTAGATATGTATAAGGAACTCCCTCCTATAACTGGAGGTAGGTGGCTATGTCAATGCTCATGTGAAAGTAATCCAGCTCTAACATCAAAACTTAAATTTCTGTTGCCGGGAGGATGAAAATAAAAGATGCTGAAGTCTTTTTGATTAGTAACTAGAAGTAAACTGAGCAGAACTATAGAACAATCACATACTGAACCAGGAAGTCTACAAAGGTCATCAGGATTTGAAACTAGAATGTGAGTAGTAAACCATAAATATGAACAGGTGATACTGTCAGGAAAATGTAGTTGTAAGTCCTGAAACCTGGTGGGATGCTGAACAGTTAGGAAAGCTGTGTGAAACAGGTATGTGATGATATAATGACTCTTCTGGTAAAAGCTGCATTTCAGTGAAATCTTATATGTTGCTGTAAGAGGCAGTGAAGGGCTTGACTCTGTTCCCATGAAATAATTTCTGGTTAGAGAGGCCCAAGAACCGATGTATGCACAGAAGCTTTGCTCAGTCTCAGGATTTGTAGTGCATCCATTCTTTAGTACTACCAGTGCCGTCTTAAAGAACAGGCCCTTGGTCTGCAGGACTTCATGAGGAGCTCTGCTGCACTTCAGTGAGCAGCACAGGATCTGCTGACTTGCTGTGCATGCAAGCTCAGTGCTCAGGGATCTATATATTCATAAGATAACCATGATTATTAGCTGCCTGATTAGAGCAGGAATGGCAGTTGTAAACTGTGAAGAGACTGGAGTGTACGTGTGAAGATAAAATAGAGCAGTGAAGGTGAGAGATGAAATTGAGCAAAAGTAAATGTTGCAGCTAGAGATTAAATAAAAGATATTGATCAAATGTGCCTAAACCAAAATATTTGTTCATTGGAGCAGCTGAAAAGCTGCTGACTTTCTTCCTATTACTCTGCAACATGCTGAGGAGTTTAGAGGGCAGGCTTACCTGACCACTAACAGCCAGCCGACGCAGCACTTTCACATGGACGATGACCGCAGCACAGTAGCAGCACATTAAAAAGAGAAGTAGCAAGTACCTTGGTAGAGAAAGAGGAGTGCAGGAAAGGAGCTTCTGCTCTAAACCTCCTGTGCTGCTAGGAAGAAAGAGCATTTGTGTATGTGTGTGAACTTGAGACACTTAACTTGCATTTACCATAGTCACAAACTATGGGCAAAAGCCTATTTTCTGCCAAATTACTGCAGAGGATCTGGCTACATCCTACACTTTGCTAATCACTTAGCGACAGAAACTGTGGCCTTCCTGCCTAATGAAATTGCAGAATTAGTTGCTGTGCTGGCTGATTGGGCCTTCTAGCCACTTGGTTGCATTGGGCTTCAGGTTAGGAGACATGCATGCCACCAGCAACAGCCTACATGACTCATTCCTCAAAGTGCACAGTAGCAGGCCTGACTGTGGAACAAAGTAGAGGACAAAAAAAATAAATAAAAAATCAGCAACTTAGCAAAATTTAGGTCTGAATCAAACATGTTTAGTCCAGTGTAATGGACCTGTAAAGGAACTCAAAACTCTGCAGCTAGGCAGCAGGTTAGCAGGTACTGTACTGCTATAAATTTAATGTATTACATGTGTACCTATGTAGCTGATTTATATTCAGTGCCCTAAATATGTTTTTGAGTCTTGATCCCTTCTGTTTCAAAATGACATGCAGAAATGGAGAAAAGCAATACTTGCATGCAGAGAACTCCTGGACAAAAGTGTCTGTTTCATACCTGGTAGAGTGAGAATCAGTAACCATTTATATCAGTTTACATGAGTACTGCATTCAAGGAACATCAATCAATTAAAAAATCTGTTTTGTAAGCACTGGGTCATAGCTCTCAGGAGGCTATCTCAAAAGAGAGCTCTAGCAACTGGTGGCAAAGAGATTTCTGTGGTCTAAAGGAAAAATCCAGTTCTTCCAATCCTACCATCAGGTCAAGTACTCCGTCGGTATTTTAAAATACTGAAATAAAAGGCAGTAAACAGAAGTTTACAGATGGATCTCTTTATTATTACTGTAAAGCCAGTTCATAATTTAGGTAGTAAGGCATCAATCCAAAAAGTTTGAGAAACACTAATATATAGAGAACGATTTATTTGACTTATTCCCAAGGAATATTTTGGGAATGTCAGAAGTTACCTTAACATGAGACACATTAAGATACACAAGCTAATTTACATACAACAAAGTGAGCTTGCAAGTACATTTAAAAATATCAATAAAAGATCTAGACATATGAATGAAAATATCTTCAGTCGTGGTAGTAAAAATAAATATGACAACAGTTAGCAGGAATGTTATCCTTTTTGTACATTATTGCACAGTTGTAGGTGATACATTTGAACTTGTTTCATTGTGAAATATTTGCTGTTAGTTTCTGTTAAAAATAGCTTACCAGATTTGAGTAACATGATTCTTTTACCGTATCTTAATGCCAATACTCTTAAGAAAGAGAGGAATACTCTGCCTTCAGAGAATCTTAGGGAAAAGTAATCATAACAATAATCTGACCTACCTAATGAACATGTTTAGTGGAAATACTGAATAGAAACCTAACAAGTGAATTCAACATGCTAGTGATGTCTCTTTTTTAGTGGATGAACTTGTAAATTCATCACTCATTTCAATTTTCTGAACTGGGAGATGAAAGGTCTTCCCTACTGATACTTTTTGCCAGTTAAAACTTTTCTGTGATTATCCATACTCAAAGCCCTTATGTGAGTCATTTGTAAATTAGAAAAAAGTGTCTGTTGCCTGGAGAGTGTTTCATTTTAGTTTAAACACTCTTCCCATCTCCCAAGTGTATGCAAGATAGTGTCAAATGTGTCAAAGTAATGCCTACAAGTGACTGACAAAACTAGTATCTCCAATTGAAGAATACAAAGGGAAGACTGATAACATTTTTTTTCCGGGAAAAACTATAGCTTGATGTCAGTCAAACTTCCCCAAGGAAAAACAGGAAACCTGTTTGCTTTCCCAAGGAAAAAGGCAAAATGGGAAGAAAGAGCTGTGCAGACTCATCAATAAGCATAGGTCTTTGAAGAGACCTAGTGAGCTATGTTGCCCCTGAATCTGAAGAAATCCTCTCAGAAGTTTCTTTCTATGACCAGTCTTTTGTAAAGTGTCTCTCCCCTTTTCCAGTGTTGTTGAATCACTCATTTTGCTGTTGACAGTCCTTATGGAAGATTCTGCCCCACTGTCAGATCTGACACTGAGTTGTAAATTGTGTTTTCCTTCTGCACGTAAGTAGTATAAGGTTCCACCTCCGTTGTGTCATCCTAGCAAAACAAAACCAAATAGTGTGAATGCAGGAAGTAGGTTAATTTGGCAAGATTTTGCAAGCCTTTCATCTGGACTGAAGAATGTAACTGGGAAATAATGCTCCAATTTTTATTCTTCTTCGACCCACAAAAAAAACAAAAAAGCCCAAACAAAACAATGCACACACAAACAAACAACCAAACCAAACCAAAACACCATCTGTTGCTTTTTCTGCCAAAGAAACTGTATTGCTATTTCTTTCGAAGACTTGATGGATAAAGCTAAAATATTGATTTGTGTGCTTCCTTTTCCTCTTCTATCTCTTTCCCTTCTCACTCACTTATTTTCAACCTGGAGAATTTAGTATTAGGATCTCTTTCTCTACAGAGCAAATCACGTGCTATTGTCTTGACCAGAATTGATTCCTCCATCAGTCTACAATTTCAGTCTAAAGATATTCTAATATAAGTTTTGTGATGTGCCAGCAAGAACACTGGTACTTAACCAGTTATTTTACATTAGTGCAACTGTGTCTTTCAGCAATAATTGAGAGGTAGGGAAGCAGAAGAGGAAGAAGGAAAATAACTAGAAGTGACTAAGTCATTTCAGAAATAGAAATTGAAGCGCCTTTTTAAGTTGGTGACAGAATTTGAGCCTAGAATGTGCTCCAGGTACACAGATATGCACAATGTAGATGTTTCACGACATAAATGTCTCAGCTTCCCTACACGGAAATGCTGTTATTTATATTTGGTAGAAGAGAACAGAGATACAGAGCTGATGAGTGAATTTCTCAGCTACATGGGAAGCATGTAACACCGTAGGGAATTCAAGAATATCTACCATGTTGGACGTAAGAGCTCCTTCCATTGTTTTATGAGATGCTTTGTCTTGAGTACAGTTGGCTCTTTCTGGATTTTGACCAAACAAAATAAAGACTGGCCTTCAGAATTTGCACATTATCATTCTGAACATTGGGAGAGATTTTTTTTTCTCTTTCTAGGTTTGTTAATTTTGTTGTTTAATCCTTTTGTTTACTAATAGTTTTCTTAATATTCCCCAACCCATCAGATTGCCTCTCTTACTGAGCACTGTTTGTACAGCAGTTGTGGACAGTGTATCTAATATGACCAGAGAGATGTGGTGGGACTTGCTCCTTACAAAGATAAAGGATGGCAGTTACTGAAATCTTTGCTGTTGGAACATGCCTCTAATGTTTGCTCCAAGTCAAAACTATGGTGATGATAGTCTCTGTTTTGTACTGAGATACAGCTAAGGACAAACATATAAGACAGAATAGCACCTGCTGAAAGTAAAGAGTAAAAACCTAATGGTTTCTCTTATTGACCATGTTTTCAGGGCTTTTAGAAGATCCCTGATTTAGTGATGGTCTAATCTGCATCGTTCTCCTTACCTGTAAGGAATGTGTAAGAGAAGTATCGGGAGGTTCAGTTTTGTGACAGAGTCTGTAAAAAAGAAAATAAGCATTAAAGCAAATTTCTTCCTCAATACAACACTTTGCTGAGGGGTCTTTTGAGCTTCTTTAATCACAAGCCTATGAAATATTTTTCTTTCTTGTTATCAAGAGCAAAGCCTAAAAATCTTCTCATGTCTTTCTGTCCTTGACTTTTGATCCTGAAGTTGTGGCACCCTGGCTTTCTTTACAGGTGTCTTCTGATGTTTTGGGGAGCTTAAGTGCAGAGTGGAAGCAGGTTAAAATCAAAATCCTCTGGAAGGTTGTCTTAACTCCCCCTTACTGAAATTGTATTGAACTAATTGTTCACCTTTGAGGGAGAAGGTTAGGAAGAAAAACAGTTTTGGAACAGGGGAGGGACAGAACACAACTGAGGTGTTCAGTACAGGTGCTAATTCAGCCTTTCTCTACACAAATGATTTTTTTTTCTTGGAACTGCTTTCTTTTCCACAGCAAAGCCTAAAGGGGCTAGAGTCCAGTTTCACCCAGGGAGCTTCTTCATATATACAGATAAAATTTGCTGTCTCTTCCATTGACATGGCAGGATAGCACTGGCCAATCCTCTGACACTTGATGGAGCTTCTTAGGTAGAGAACCATTCCCCTGGTCTGACCAAGAGAGACACTGACAGGCTCTCACAGTACCTGAAGAACAGATTTGCTCTGCTGCTTTCCTGTCAGAATGAAGAGCTCCTATTCAGTGTAGCAGGCAATGCGTTGAGGATTCCCTGCCAATTTCTGACCATCTATATTTTACTCGGGGCATTATTCAGTGAAGATGTGTGCAACACACAGTGTCTGCAGTATAAAGTAGAAATATTTGATGTAGTCACTTCAGTTACTCATAGCAGCACAGACTGACAGAATCATGATTTCAAGACACAAATAGTACTTAAAGATTTCTGCTAGCACAAGACAAGTTTTCCTTAGCACTCTATTGTACATACCTGCAACCATGGAGCTTAAAATAGTAAATGACAGCCATGAAGGTGATAATGATCAGGAAACCAAGAGCGATGGATATATACAGGATAAGGTCGCTCTGTGCTAAAGACAAAGCACAGTCTTAATTATGTCTTCTCACTGCTACGTTCCTTTATTATTTCAGTATAAGTTTGAAGTTGCTTTAGCATATACATTTTCAACATGCTTGTAAAATAAATATAAATCCCTTTGGCAGAAGGGAAAGTCAACAATGAAACCTGTCTGAGAAATTCAAATATGGTCTGTGGCAGAGACAAAAGCAGATCCCTCAAATCCCACAGTGGATACTCATGACATTTATTCACTAAGTCATAGCTGAGCCCCTCTCAAGGACACAGCTTATCCTAGTATTGCAATTCATGTGTAGTTCTCCAAGAGGAAAAATCCAAACCAAAAAGCAGAAACCAAATGCCATAGAGTGTCAGATGTTCCCTACCGAGAATTAAGTGATTTGTTTCTGCTAGCCACACAAGAGATGGTTCTCTTTCTCTCTCTTACCACAATCTAAGCAGGAGACCTTACTGTTGCATCTCAACAAATTTTGTTGATGTTCTGCTTCCATGTGGTTAACAGTAAGAACAGGACTGCTTTGAGGCTGCTTACTGCAACTTTCCCACTACCAAAAGAATACTACCACAGTAATGTACTTCCCTTTTAGCGAAGAAACCATTTGGAAATAGTGTTTGGAACATGAACAAGCTGGTGATATTTCTTGGCACATGTAGTAGAGCATGATACTCTCATCTATATAGGACTTCACTGAAGGTTTCTATAATTTTCATAGATTATTCACCTAGAAAGCACAAGAATGTGAACAGAGGGCTAGACAGGATTTTGAATGCTGAACACACAAGGGGGAGCTTACATGAGGAGCAGGCTATGGACTTGGTCTCATTCAGAGTTGTGTGGTACACCATGCAGGTTACAGTCTTCTCGTCGGTGCTGTGTGCTGTGAACCTGCTGAGCACGGTCACTGTCCCGTTATCGTGGCTGTCTGTTTCGGTCATGGAGTTGTTCTCAGGGACCCACGAGATCTCAGCAGCCGGCCTCCCCGCCGCTGCCTTGCACACGGGGTTCCTGTGGTCGTCGCAGTACAGGGACAGCCTTGGGGGGACTGCAAAGCATCAGGAAGGGGAGACATGTGGGTTGCTGCAGTTGGCAGAGGCTGTTCTTATTCTTTACCCAAAAGGAACGTCATGAAAAGAGGAGAGTCAGGTTGGAGGTGCCATCCTGTCACAGCAATGTGTGCCAAAGTGACAAAGATTTATGTCTTTTTTTTTCTCATTTTGGACAACTCTCCCACCTTGAGGTGAGTTACCACAGCCAGGTACCATTAGAGGAGGCATCTCTGGACGTGGAGGTGGGGAATTACCCAGAATACAGGGCTGAATCAGACTTTTGTCCTAGGCAGCCTTTATGCATGTGGCTTAAAATGGATTTGAATGGCAGGCTAGCAGGAAATGGGGCTGTTCTTCCTGCCTGGGTAACAACATCCCGTGTTTGATCGAATATCTCAGTACTCGGAGGTGTTGCCCTCCCATGTTTTTGTCATACTAAAGTAGTGTGTTAGTGAGTGACTACAGGAAAACAAGACGCACATGCAGACTCCTTCTTTAGTGTATTGGGGATTGCTTCACACCCATCACTTGTAACTCTGCGGGGCAGAAAGGGGCAGCAGAAGGGAGAAGGGTTTTGGCAAATGAGGAGAGGGAAGAAACAGAGCTACTAAATGACATGCTTGACCATTCGTGCCATTGAGAAAGCTCCTCTTCTCAGTGCACGCTTCCTCCTGTGCAGGAGGAGAGGAGCTGTGTCTGTCTGGGGCTGGAGGTGGTCCTTTGGAGAAGGGAGAAATGAGGAAGGAGTCCCTTACCTAGCACGGTCAGCTGGTACATCTGGTGGAAATTCCCTTCCTGAGTTACCACTTCACAGCTGTAATTTCCTTCATCAGCCATTCCCACTTGCTGTATCTCAAGGGCGTAAGACTGGCTTGATCTGAATTCACAGTTCACTCTGTCACTGCAGTTTGTTCTGTCCACCTTTTTCTGATCAGCCCTGTATCCCAAGGTGCAGGGGCCTCCTATCTTGGGGCTTATTTTCCACGTCACCATAGTTGCATCTGGTTTGTTAGGGCAGGTCATCACAGCGCTGTGACCCACTTGTGCTGCCATTCTGTTCCCTGGAGGAGACAAAGAAGGAGAAGGATGTGTGAAAAGGTGCCCAAGGATGTCACTCACAGCCTTGGAGTTCTGGTCTGTGCTTCGGAGGGAAATGTCAGCACTGTTACACTCCAGAGGGAGGCCCTGTCTGTGCTCATCCACAAGCTGTCTATCATCTGGTATTACAGTTGTGAATTGTGGAACTGGTAGGATATTAAAGACTACCCTCTCATAACCATCAATATGTTTCCCTCTGGGGCTCATCTTAGTGGATAAAACAGGTATTAGAGGAAGATATCCTGCTCTTGCACATTGGTTTTAGCAAGTCAGCATCTGAATAGTGTGGCAAATCCTCCTGTGTGTTACTCATGGCTAAAACATTTCTTGGTAGCATGTATTTAGTAGTCTTCTGCCTCTTATTAGCTATATGCAGCTGAGCTCTCTGTCAAGCTCTCTGTAGAGTTGCCACTTTTCCAGGTTTGAGGCCTACTTTGTCTTTGCTTCATCACTTGAATCAGATTCTCTGCTTGGATCAGATTCTCTACTGGCAATCATTCCTCAGAAAGTCTTTCATAGAATCCTAGAATCATTAAGGTTGGAAAAGGCCTCCAAGATCATCTGGTCCAACTGCCCCCCTACCACCAATGTCACCCACTAAACCATGTCCCTAAGCACCACATCCAACCTTTCCTTAAACACCTCCAGGGATGGTGACTCCACCACCTCCCTGGGCAACCCGTTCCAATGTCTGTCCGCTCTTTTTGAGAATAAATTTCTCCTGATTTCCAACCTGAACCTCACCTGGTGCAACTTGAGGCCATTCCCTCTTGTTCTTTGGTTTCTACTCTCCTGATAAGACAGCAGGAATGCAAACTTATCTCATCTTCCAGCACTGGTGGAGGAGATTTCTCCTCTTCTTAAGGTGTTGTCTACAATCAAGAGAACTACAGCAAGCACATTTACTGTTTTTCCTCAACTGAATACATTTTTTATCCTTCTTTTATTAGACTTCTAACAACTTTGGGATTATTTTACTGTTCTCACGCTTACTGGCAGGTCATCGGCCCCAGCATGGAGCCATTACAAAAATCCAACATTTATCCAAAAGCAATAGTAACACGTATGAGTCCCCTATAATTAGTATTATGGATTTGCTGACTGTACTACAGCAGGCAAAGAAAGCTTATTCTCAGTCTTCAGTGATTTCTATAGTACTAAGCGTTCATCAAACCCAGGATATTTTTTAGCTCTTAATCTCTCTTAATGCCATCTTGAAAGGAGTTGCTCCGTAGGTAATGTAGCATCACAACATGACCTGAGAAGTGCCAGTATAGACAAATACTTGGGGAAGATGGGTAGGAATAATGGTGCTTTTGTGGTGGTGGGTGGTTGTATCTTTGGATCTCTTCTGAATGGGAGGAGATTAGTAGCTACTTAGGCTTGCACCTCTTATCAGAGTTCCTTTCCCCCCATCCTTGTAGAAATGTCTGTAAACTCTTCACGGCTGTTACCACCTATGTGCTGAAATGGTAGAAATGTGGCTATTGCATATAGGCCATCTCATAACAGCATTTGTCTGGAACCATTACAACCAAGGAAGTAAACTTTTACTTCTGCATTCATAAAAAATCCAGCACTGTGGGCAAAGGCTTTATCTATGCCTCTCAGACGTGACCATGGCACAGATAGCAACAGGGGAGATTTGTGCAAGAAGAAGATTATTGTCTTATGTCTCAGGGGTGTCTTTTGATTTTCTGAATTTTTGTGATCATATGCATTCATGCTGTGAGTCTACACAATGCATACATGCTCACACTGTGACTGGCAGCAGTCCACATAGGACATGTATATAAGTCCTACCCATCTTTATGCCATGCATGGAGCTTCAAATGTATAAAATATGCCCATATCCCTATCCCTCTTGCTTGTGAGGCTAAGATTGCAGAGAAACTTTACTCAGATGTTATATCAATTTGTATTGACTCTCTAGTAGTGTGTCTTGTTCCTGAATGCTGTTTTATATTTGCTTGGAAACACATTTTCTTTATTTATTTATTTTTTCTTTCTATGCCACTGACTCGTCTTTCAGGTTTTAAAAGATGTCTCTTGCTTGGAGTCACGCGCAATGCCTTCTGCCCTTACCTTTACATGATCCATGAACTGTGTACTTGAAGAAGCTAGATGTCTGTATGGAAAAATCCAGGACTTAGTACACAAGTCCTTTCTGGAAGTTATCACATTGGCCATTGGAAGGGTAGTAGCGAGGCCACTCTGATGGCTCCTCTGTACTGTGTTTATTAAGACAAGTTGCACAATCAGGATTGCCTTCATTTTATCATTATTACTATTACTATTACTATTTGCCTATGGGTCCCTGAATTTTGTCTTAGTCAAGACAATAATCTGGCTGGATTTTCTTTTTCGACAAGCTGTCAGGACTGAATCTTTTTTTGCACATGTTGAACATCAGTCATGCCTGCTCTTTTTATAATGACCAGACTTGGGATGCCTAACCAGCCTGTGCCTTCAGCTGACACATCCAAGGGGTCAGGTTTCTAACCACAAGATATCTCCTTTCTTTGTTTCTTTGAGCCTTACACTGCTGTGAAACCTCTCAACATGATGCCACATTTGGGACAGCAGGTTCTTTTGCTTTGTTTCAACTAGCCACATGGGATCTTTTCCTTAATAAAGTGTTATGTGATGGGTGTTGTTCACAGTAAACATACATGTGAGTAAGCACTCAGAGATGAAAGGAAGGTTACTTGTGTTTTTTAAGATGAGTTCCGTGTATGTTCATGACCGTTGCCTACACTTACAGACGTAGCCCACCCTCCTTCCTCTGTGTGGCACTTTGGAGATTGACAGAAAACAAAATCCTGAGGCACAGGTTGTAAACCAGTGTGAACAGCTGGTGAGGGGATGGGACTTTTGTGTTCTTTGGGTCCCGTTGAAGGAAAAAGCAAGTAACCAAAGAGTCAGCACTGTATCTATCTCTATAAATAACCACCTGAAGAGTAATTGTTACAGATAAATAACCTTTCTTTTTCACAATCATATGTGCAACAATTAATGGGCTAATAGCATTAATACCCAAGCTGCAATCCAAGATATCATCCATTTATACCTCATTAATTTCCTCTTTTAATAGATGACCATTATCCTTTGGGACTAGGTCATTGATCTCTGAGTGCTCTGTGCCTCTGGTGGAAGCCTGAGCTGTTGTTGCCTTTGACTGATGGTGTTAGTGGTGTTCTGAGACAGCTGTTTGTGAGGAGGTAATCAGAGTACTACTTTCCAACCATGCACTTATCAGCATGGAAAACAAAAGTTAACCAACTTGATTTGTACTGACAAATGAGGTTTTTTTAATAAATTATTCCAAAAAGTTACTTAAACAAACAAACAAACATAAAACCTCTTTCAGGCAGGTAAATTAATGAATCAATTGGAAGTTCAGTTGGGAACTTCTACTGACAACAAAGCTGGTGAAAGGGCTGGACGCATGTTCTGTGAGGAGAGGCTGAGCACACCTGGGTTGTCCGGTCTGGAGAAAAGGAGGCTGAGAGGCCTCTGCAATTCCCTGAGGAGGGGAAGCGCAGAGAAGGTGCTGGTCTCTGCTCCTGGTCACTGATGACAGGGGTGCACAGGACCAGCACAAAGCTGCACCAGGGAAGGGTCAGACTGGACGTTAGGAAAAACTTCTTTCCCATGAGGGTGGTCAAACACTGGAGTAGGTTTACTAGCAGAGTGGTGGATACCCCGTGCCTGTCAGTGTTCAAGAGGCATTTGGATAATACCCTCAATAACATCTTTTAACTTTTGATTAGCGCTGAAGTGGTCAGGCAGTTGGACTAGGTGGTCTCTGAAAATCCCTTCCAATGGAACTACTCTGTTCTGTTCTATTCTATTCTAGTATATTCTAAATGCAAAGGATTAGAAGACCTAAGTTTTGCATAATTAAACTTTTGTCAAAGTCTTCCCCAGACCTGACCTTGCTGTGTTTCTCTGTCCACTACCTAGAGCTGGAATTCCATTACCTCTGCCAGCACAATGTAAAGCCCAGTTCCTGAACATTCACCACACTATAAGAAATAGTCATTATGAGCACCAACTTTAAAATATTAGTCAAATCATTACTATTAGTCTGTTTGAGAAAACAATAATATGTTCTACCTTAAGAGTATTGTCTGCTGCCTCATTTTCTTTTGGAACCCACGTGAATGAACCATTCCAGCCCAACCACTTTTCCTACTGTTTAACTAAATTCTTGGGATAATGTTTTCTAACGTGCAAAATTAACACAGTTCACTGCATTTTAGCTACTTACAGATTCCCTTAAAGGTTTTTGCTTTTTCATTTCAAGGATTAAGTATCATTTGGGTGAAGACCTTTCCAAACCTAGACCTAGCTCCTGCAGACTGGTAGGAAATGTAGCTGCAATATTGCCCCGTAGTACAGTACACAGTATAGTGCTGTAAAATCTTAGTTACTCCAGCTGTACAACATGTAAATCAGAGTGTAATTCCGATAATTTGTTGGTTTTGTTTGTTTGTTTGTTTTCTGCTAGAAGAGGACAAATATGTGGGGATAGTATATCACTGAAACCATTCACTTCCCATTTTTACTAAATAAAGGGAATAATACTTAGCTTTCTGCTGCTCATTACTGCCAGGATTCATTGGTTAGTGTTTCCAAGCATTGCTGAAAATGAAAAGTGCTATTTATTTACATTATTTTCTGATACACAAATTATCCACCAGCCTCACAAATGCTTGTTTTCTTAATTCAATTATCAACAGTATTCTGTGATACTTGGTTGCACTGTATTTAAAGGACTTTTTTTTTTTTTTTCTAAATGGCATTGCAAGAAAATGTGAGGTGCGTGTTTTAAACTCAGATGATTTTACCAGGAGAGGAACTGAAAGAAGCCTTTTGTCTCATGATGAGTTCTGGATGGGAGTTCTATGAATGTCTCCAAAAACTGGCAAACAAATTGTTTCCTCTGCCAGTTTAGCACTGCCAAGTGCCTCAGAGCTCCGAGTCATACCATCAGTATGTCTGACCTCATCTAAAAATAACTAAACAAACCTAAGCCTTCAGACAGACTCTGTGTTGGGGCTGGTGGTTTTTTTTTTAGCTAATGTTTGCAAATAGTGACCACAAGTGACAATCTTGTGCTTGTTTAATGGTGTATGCTTTCATTTACATCTTAGAGCAATATCATTTTAAATGTCTTTCAATTCATTTGAACTCATTAAAGAGGTCAAGATCAGAGGCAGTCTGGGCTGCAGTGACAGCACCCTGGTTGAGTTTGTGATCTTGAGGAATATGAGCCTGGCAAAGAGAAAAGACAGGACCCTGAATTTCTGAAGAGTGAATATCCATCTGTTTAAAGACCTAGTGGATGAGACCCCATGGGATACTGTCTTCAGGGTCAGAGGAGCTGATCAGAGCTGGCAACTCTTTAAAGATAATTTTCTTAGGGTACGACAGTTCTCCATCCCCATGTATAAGAAATCAAGCAGGGAAGGCAGGAAACCAGCATGGCTGAGCAAGGACCTGCTGGTCAAACTGAGTTGTAAGAAGGAAATACACAGGCAGTGGAAGCAGGGACATGTGGTCTGGAAAGAGCACAGGGATGCTGCCTGGATGTGTAGGGATGGGATCAGAAAAGCCAAGGCACAGATGGAACTGAGCTTGGCAAGGGGTGCAAAGAACAACAAGAAGGGATTCTACAGGTACATTGGTCAGGAAAGAAAGGCCAAGGAGAGAGTTCCCCCTCTGATAAACAATAAAGGAGAACTGGTAACGACAGACATAGAGAATCCTGAGGTACCCAACAACTTCTTTGCCTCAGTCTTCATTGCCAGTCAGGCTGCCCACATCTCTCATTTCCCCAAACCTCTAGGTGGGGGCTGGGGGAGCAAATTTTCCCACTGTAAGGGAAGAGCAGGTTGGAGACCACCTGATAAAACTGAAGAGGCACAAGCCCGATGACATGCATCCCAGGGTCCTGACGGAACCGGCTGATGGAGTTGCTGAGCCACTCTCCATCATATTTGAAAAGTTCAGGCAGTCAGGCAAAGTCCCTGGTGGGTGGAAAAAGGGAAACATCACTCCCATTCTTAAAAAGGGTGGGAAGGAAGACACAGAGAACTACAGATCAGTGATAATCACCTCTGTGCCCGGGAAGATCATGTAACAGATCCTGCTGGAAGCAATATCAAGGCACATGCAGGACAAGGAGGTGATCCGAGACAGCCAGCACAGCTTCACCAAGGGCAAATTGTGCCTGACCAATCCGGTGTCCTTCTGTGATGGAGTGTCTGCAACAGTCGACAAGGGAAGACCAACCAATGTCATCTACCTGGAATTCTGTAAGGCCTTTGACAGGGTCCCACATGCCATCCTCATCTTTAAATTGGAGAGATATGGGTTTGAAGGGTGGATGATCCTGTGGACAAGGAGTTGGCCAGATGGCTGCAGCCAGAGTATTGTAGTCAATGGCTCTATATCCAGGTGGAGGCCAGTGACGAGTGGTGTCCCTCAGGGATCTTTCTTGGGACTGGTACTGTTTAATATCTTTATCAATGACATAGACAGTGGGATCGAGTGCACCCTCAGCAAGTTTGCAGACAACACTGAGCTGAGTGGTGTGGTTGATACAACAGAATGAAGGGATGCCACCCAAAGGGACCTGGACAAGCTAGATAAATGGACCCTAGTGGACCTAATGAAGTTCAAAATGTCGAAGTGCAAGGTGCTAGACATCAGGAAGAGGTTCTTCACCAAGAGGGTGGTCACACACTGGAATAGGCTCCCCAGTGAAGTAGTCACTGCACCAAGCCTGTCTGCATTTAAGAAGCATTTGGACTGTGCACTTAGTCACATGGTCTAAAATTTTGGGTAGACCTGTGCAGTGCCAGGAGTTGGACTCAATGATCCTTATGGGTCCCTTCCAATTGGGATATTCTATGATTCTATGATTCTGTGCTGCAATAGGGTTGGGGCAGTCCTTGACATGAGCACAGACTGGGAGAAGAACTCATTGAGAGCAGCCCTGAGGTGAAGGACTTAGGCATTCTGGTGGATGAAAGGCTTTACACGAGCCAGCAATGCATGCTTGAAGCCCAGAAGGCCAACTGCATCCTGGGCTGCATCAACTGAGGAGTGGCCAGCAGGCCAAGGGAGGTGACTGAGCCCCTCTGTTTTGCCCTTGTGAGGTCCCACTTGGAGTGCTGCGTCCAGGACAAGAAAGATGTGGAGCTGTTAGAGCAGGTCCAGAGGAAAGCCACAAAGATGATCAGAGGGCTGGAGCACCTCTCCTATGAAGAATGGTTGAGAGAGCTGGGGATGTTCAGCCTGAAGAGAAGGCTCCGGGGAGACCTCATGGCAGCCTTTCAGTACTTAAAAGGGGGGTTGTAAAAAAGGAGAGCAACTTTTTACTCAGGGAGATAATGACAGGACAAGGGGGGATGGTTTAAAACTAAAAGAGGGGAGATTTAGATTAGAGTTTAGGAGGAAATTCTTCACTCAGAAGGTGGTGAGGCACTGGCACAGGCTGCCCAGAGAAGCTGTGGATGCCCCAACCCTGGAGGTGTTCAAGGCCAGGCTGGATGGGGCTTTGGGCAACCTGGCAAGGAAGTTGGAACTGGATGGTCTTTAAGGTCCCTTCCAACCCAAGCTCATTAGCCCTACTTGTCAGCCGTGTGGATAGGTACAGTGCTTCCATTCCTATAGACACTCATTCACATTATCACCTGATGCAGAAATAGTCCAGCATATTTGCAGTCTCTCAAGAAAGCATATGCAAAAATGGAGCTCTGCTTTCTTTTACCCCAGAGCGTAGTACCAAGTTCAGATAATCTAAGATTTTGAACTGGGTGACCTAAAATCTCGTAGCTTACAAGCAAATTAAGACTGGGTATGGGTAATACTTGACAAAAATCTACTGAACAGGAGCTTATAAAGAACAGCCATTTTTGTAACAGTTTCTGATAAAAAAAAGGATGTCTTTCTTTCTATTTCAAGCTAAGTCAGTCTAACGAGATGTCAAGACTTGCTGTTTTTTACCACAGAGTTAGCTTTATTTAAAGATAGTCCAAAATGTTTGTGCTCAGGAATGAGTCCACAAATAGCTAGGGGATCAGCCAGCACAAAGGCAGTTCTTTAAATGGAAATTATCCTCACCCCTATCCTATTCTTCCTAGTCAACCATACCTTTACTTTAGTTTGGAAATGTTGATAGGACCTCACAGATTCAGAGAATCACCTCATTTTAGTCAAGGGCTGAAGTTGGACGTGCCATACCTTTTCCTTCTAGTGAATATTCCAAAAGCCTTCTAATCGCTAAACGTATGTTTCATTAGAACATTAACCAATATACTAGGAAGTGATAGCTCTTTAGGTAACTCACAATTGCTGGCTATACTCATTGAATGAAAAGGCCTGAAAATAAATCTTTCCTGTTCTCCATGCCTTTACAAAATGCCTTCTTTCCCCTAGTCCTTTTTTCTAGTCCACCAGCTTTCAGTGGCTTCTCAGGCCACACAAAGACTCCACATGACCTTTTCTTGTCCCCTTTTACCATCACATCTGTGACTTCTTGTGGATCTGTTCCAACCAAACCTTTTGCAAGAGTCTGTTCCCCAGTCTGCTTTCTTCGCCTTTCTGCTGCCTGCCCCAGCCTGCACTCTTAGGTAGAGCTCAGCAGCTCTGAGGGAAGACACCATCTCCCCTTTCCTCCAGGAATTTAACTAAGCATAAAGGACTTGTGTCTGCTGTGCAGGCAAACTGAACAAACAAACCTATTCCACTCCTAAAGAGGAAATGTTCAATGCTGCAAGTGTTAAAAGTCAGACCAGTCACCACACCGCTGTTTTCTGGAACGGTGCTTTCATTCTGTAAAATGGCTGAAGGTCAATTGCTGAAGTTTCCTCTGTGATGGCTGATTACTTCAAGACCCGTAGAATCAGGGCATATATGCCACAAACGTCAGCATTTATCTATTTGAATGATAGCTTGGAAACAACCCACTACATTGCACAGCTTCTTCTCTAAAGGTGAAATCCCATGTTATAGCTGAGCTGAGCTGAACTAACAGCATGCTGCAAATTAAAAAGGGGATAACCAATGAAGCAAAGGCCTCGCTCTCTGTGGGTCTGCAAAGAATAAGAAAATTGAAGAGGTGTGACCTATCAAGCTCATCTCAGTGCAGTGATAAGTGAATGATGATAATCAAAGGTCAGCCCTGTTAACTACTGAATTCTACCCAGGAGAGATGATATGAAGAATCATATATCTACACATTTGTTGTAAATAACTTCTCATTTTCAATCTTATTCTTCACAAATGAGTGAACAATGGAAAATGGCAATCATTTATTCTGTTTGTCAGGAAGTGCAGAGCCCAGGAGAACAAGCTGTCAGTCATACAGACGTAGAAAATAGACAAGTTAGGTTCAGGGAGCTCTGTACAGCTCCAAGCTGAATCAATCCATTTTGGTTATTGACATAAATTCAGTGTAAGCTTGTTTATCTTTGGGGACTCCTCTGACAGGTTACGGCTAGATAGGGTTGGAGGTCTTCAGTCCAAAGTCTTCTAATTTGACTCCAGTCTCTGAAGTTAACCTAATTAAAATACAACTAATGTTATGTCACCCTTCAGTGTCTTCCCTTGACTGCTGAAGAAGATTTTAAGAGATGTTTGAGAGGGTTCTCGAGCTCTGTTCTAGTGCATTGAGTGCACATTCCAGTGCACTGACAGATTCCAGTTTCATCTTTGAAAGTGGACATGTCCTCACTCAGGAAAAAACGCACTCAACCCAGGAGCTCATATTTGTGTTTCAGAAATGTTCTGGTTACTGTTGTCACGCTAAGATTACTGTAATTGAAAAAAAGATTTGGGGAAAAATTGCCCTGTTTTTCTAACATGGTTTCTGTAGTGTGTTTGACAGCTCTCGTGGATAACTAGTTACACCAGTTCCTTTACAGTGTCACTTAGTCATCTCTCCTGTTTCTCAGAGTTTTTCACACAGTAATAGGAGAAAGAAATATTTCAAAAACAGGAAAATTTGATTGTGAAACCACTAAATTTTTCAGGGGAATCACTGAAAAATCAGACAGCTACACAGCTTGAAAGTGCTTTTGATTCCTTTCAAGTAGGAAAGATTTCCAGCCTCTGTTATTCTTTATAGCAGGTTTTAACCCACAGTAAAACCTTTTCTTACCCCCAGAATGACTCAAGTTCCATGACAGCCTCTTTAGAAATTCAGCTGTTAAAGAGTTTTTTCACACTGTAAAGAGACTTCTTTACTTTCTCAGACGTAATTCTCTTGTGTCTTCATTTCTTGCAGTAACAATCTACAGTAGCATTTTGGTGCATCCCCCCTCCTCGCCCCCGCAGTTTAAACTTAGAGGTATAATGAACTGAAACAGTGATTATACCACAAGTAAATGACTAACTGTATCTTGGAATGAATATATTATATGAGTCATAGCAAGTTATAATCGTAAAGGCAGTACCGGATGCTTGGAAGAGGCCAGATACAATAGGCTGAGCTCTGCATTCTCCTTCTACCACTACAGAGTGCCTGTGACCACTTAGCAAGCCTTGTCTGGAATGAGGAGAAAGATAAACAAATAGAAAGTCTTTGTACTAGGGTAGAAATTGCTAAAGTACTGTCAGAGTTTTTTATGTGGCAGCTTTGTGACTCTGGAAATGTAGCCACAACAGCACAGGATGGAGTACAGGCTGAAAATCTGCCCTGCGCGCTGGATGAGTAGTAAGTAGTTAGAGTGCTGTGAGTTTCGTGATAAAAATACATGAACCAGCTTCCCTGAGTTGATGTGACTCAGACTCCTGAAGCTGCAATCACAGCTTTTTCAGTGACAACGCATCTTTAAAAGGGCAGCATTGGACACAGTGAGAAACTTACAGTTTTATTTTTAGTTTCCCTCTAATACTCTTTTACCTGTATTTGTCATTATTCTTTGAAAATGTATTCTATTCCCATTTCATTTTATTTAGGCCTTTTTCCCATCTTCAGAAATTCCATTCTTCCTCACACCCAAATTCTTCTTTTGTTCTCCTTGTAACCCGTTTCTGTTCTGCCACCATTAGTGTCCTTCGCAGTGTCAGTCTCTTTTCTGCTGTCTCATCCAAACTCAAACGGCAAATTTAAAACACAGCCAGAAAATGACACTTTTTCACTGTAAACTCTAGTTTTTCAATATGAATTGTCTGCAGCATGGCTGGAATTCTTTTAGATTTGAAACTTTAATATCAGGAAGTGGCTTTATATGTTGCAGAGAGCTGAGCACACTGGCAGAACTTCATAAAGAACCCAAGGTTTCAGTCTTCACATTCAAGATGGAATATACCTTTGCAGTTGCCAAATACTAGTTCTTAATGTTTCTATGATCTTCTCGTGCTCTTTAGCTTTCTTCAGTGTCCTTTCAAGCAGTAATTCAAAACAGCTGGTTTTGTAGGCAAAGGAATGATGTTAAATCTCACCTAGTTGGAGATGAGGTTTGATACAGTGTCCTCTCAAAAATTGTAAATTAAGCCAAAGAAAGGAGGGGTAATTGGAGGGAAGTATGATGGGTAAAAACTGTATCAAGGAGAGAAAGCAAAAGGCAGTGTTGAAAGGAAGTGTCAGGTTGAAGGTAGCTTGCTAATAATGTTTTTCAGCAGACAAATTTTATACTAATTCTGTTTAACATTCTTAATAATGGCATTGGCATTTGTATCAAGAGTGTGTGAGGAAATTTGCTGAAGGCAGAAAGTATATGGTATTATTAATATAAAGAAGGGAAATGTCACAGAAAAAGAACCGGGTAGCCTTGATGAGTGGATGGTAGATGTCCATTGAAATCCATCAGCTCAAAATGTAATAACAATGAAAATAGTTATTACAATAAATTGAGAAGTGTTTCATGATACAATGCCTGCAAAAATGATTTGATGCAATTATTTAAGGGTCCTTTCTTGAGGTTGTGTTTCTAACCTTGAGCAAAAGGGCTATGTCTCAATCAAAACATGGCTTTATAGAAAAAAAGGATAGGTATGCTTCTCTAATGGAGGACTTAATGTTTAAATGATGTGTTGGAATCATCTAGCTTGCAGAATTAACACCTTTGCCCAAATCCTCAACCAATAATAAATCAACGCTGAACTTAACAAGCTGTTGTATTTTATATGACTCTGGCTGTTAACTTAAAACTTCCTATAGCAGCCTCTGTGTGCAGGGTGAGTAGATCTTTATCCTTGCAGAATGTGAGCTGGAACAGATGAGAGGAGAAGGGGCTTACACTGTATGCCAAAGCAGTTTGGGTAGTATTTCTTTCAGAGTAGCACTGTGATGCCCTGTGTAACAAACTGCAAAGACCCTCTGGACACTTCCCACTACAGAAACAGATACAGAGTGTTTTATACTCTGTTCTGCATGCTGAATTTGACTTTCTACTCTCTTCCTCATGAGAAGACAAAAAAAAAAATGTTTATTTATGCTTAAGTGGCATTTTCCTGTTATTCCAAACAAAAATAGAGCATTGACTGCAAATGGTGGGTTGTATGCCCTCTTTTTCATACTTTCCAGAGAGCAGATAAGGGACTGCTGTGAAAACACACTAATGACTTCACTTTTCTATAGTTAGAGTCACACCTTGCTTAGTGTTCAGCTTTAGCACTGTAATTTTTTTTCTAGCCTTTTCTTACTCAATACAAAGATAAGGCAGCATAAGAAGATTCCCTCCGCTTTATTCTTATGAAAAATTGTACTTCTATATACAAAATATGTCAGCTTTGAGTATTAAGTAGAATGTACATCTGTAAGTGCATTACCAATTAAAGAAAATCTGCTTTATAGTCATAGAGTATGCGGTGTACTTGCAAAACCGAACTCCCCCGTTTCTGGGGTTCTGAAACTAGACACCTTTAGACATCGTGTTTGGACCATATCAAAGTAAAATGTTATGTCACATGAACATGCTTTGAAGATTGTATTAGGGCAATTTAGATGACTTCTGAGAATTTTTTTTTGCTTAATTTAATAGTACGGAGTTCTGTTTTAAGTGTTTGTGTAAGAAAAACAGGCTGTTGTGATTCAGGTGTTTTTAGTGTAAAAGGAGACAAAATAATCCTAGTACATAAAATCAAAGGAGCAGCAGAGCAATAGTGAAATCAAGACAAATGTACATTTACCAAAATTGTTTTTTAGCCTTTGATTTTTATATCAGGAGCAAGATTCCAGAGTAAACTAGAATAGGAGGCAACAGAGACAAGAGCACTGAAACACCTGAAGACAGTGGAAATAAGAAGGCAGTAAAACACACTAGTGTAGTAACACTAGTGAAGGAGAAATTAAAAGCTTTTTTTTTTTTTTTTTTTTTTTTAAGGGAAGAAGCTAAGGGAAAGCAGTTGCATTCAAGAAAGTTAGGTATCTGGGTGAAATTGTACTACAGACAGGTTGCTCTGAAGTTCCAATTCACTGTTATTCACCTCACTCTAATTTCAGCACTGAGGCAATGCCATTGTTTTCAGTTTTTTACTCTTGGTAAAATTGAGCTAACATAGAGAATCACATCTCATTACTGACAACAGATTTCTTTGTGCTTCCTCTGAAGCACACTGTCATATCTATTGTCACAAGATAGTACTACAGATCCAGGACTTACACAGCTGAACATTGCAAATGTTACTCCGATAAAAAGAGTTTAATTGTATGAACCTCATATGGAAAAACTTGCCCTCCCTTATCCCCTTTCCTTTGGAGTATGCACACAACCACAAGGTGTCTTATTTGTTTAGTTAAACTAAGAAAAGTCTTCAAAGTTTTACCTAAAAGTTTTTAATTCTGAGTCTTTTCCACTGCTGCTCCTATGAGGATTCTTATAGAAGGGTTGGTAGTACAGATCGTGCACCCACAGCTTCAATAGCATACTACCCAGCTCTGCTTGGGGACAGATCTAGACACAACAATCACAAAGGTGCTGCCCCTTCCTCAGTTGTAAAAACTGACCAAGGCACACAAGGCAATGTATTAAAGGTATGTTAAGGAAAACACTAATGCAGGTAAAGCCTGGTTATGCACAAGAGTTTTTGCATGACCTTATTTCATTCACGGTAGCTTGTTCTGGTCTTCAGAAGGGGGGCATAGTTCCTTCGAGCTTCATACAACATTAAACTTCTCTGGATAGAGAACACACACTAGATCATCTTAACACATCTGGCCTGTGATTTCTGAGGGAAAAACCTCGTCACTACACCTTGCTGAGAACCGTCACAATAATATTGAAGGAAACATGTTTAAAAACAGCCTTAGCTAAGAACTTCCCATCAAAAGTGTGCTGTTTGTTTTGGAGGGACGAGGTTCAAACATGAAGTTAGATTTCAACACATTGTTTTTGTGTGTTCTTTGAAGGGGAATATCAGTGATTCAAGACACCAAGAGGTTAAAATCCAATTGTCTTCTGGATGAAAAAGAGAACTTTTTTGGCATTAGATTTTTTTAATATTTCCAACAAAGTCCCATTTTAAAAAGAAATGTTGCCAGTAGGATTCTCCTTTGTCTCCCCCATTTTCTTCAACATTTTGTGACATGTCCATACTCCTTTACTTTTTGAGCAGCTGTACTCAAAAGCATAGACTATCTCTGATGCTACCATAACCTATGTGTATGACCTTGAGATGGTTCCTTGGTATTCTTCTCAGATAATTTATTTACTGGAAGAATGGGGACATGGGAAGGGAATGTTTTTTTGTTTGTTTGTTTGTTTTTTAACCTCTAGTGTGCCTGCTGTGAGTTTACTAATGCAGAGTTTAATAAAAGTGTGTGAAGATTTCAATTTTTTTCAATGGGTGGCACTGAGATTATAATTTTGGATCCCTCATTTGATCTGCCAAACGCACTACAGGCAGGTGTTCCCTCACTGACAACAATAACTGTATCCATTTTGCTTAAAAATATCTGTATATTTTAATATTTTTAAGGATAGTATCTTCTGTCCAAGTGGAATGAAATATTTCGTGTCAATGCAGCTTAATTCTACTTGTCCATAATAGTAATGGATATAAGCATGTTACATGTTATTCAGAGATGTCCCTAGCTGGCAGTTTAGGTTTCTGGAACTGCTACTCAAATTACATGAGCAAGTCCCTGGACTGCTGCATGGCATCTGAAAGAGCACAAGCTCTAGAAATGCAAATGAACAATATCTAGGAGACGTTAACTGTCATAGCTAGAATATATTAAAACTAAGCCAACTACACTAACAGACAGAGTTAGAAAGGGTTAGGAATGTCACTATCTTTGGCGCCAAAGCCCTGCCCGTGCTTGATAGCAATCATTCCATTAGCCTCAGAATGAAATTGCAGAAACTGCTCCCGGCTATCAGCACACCAGTGATCTTCCACCACTCCTAAGAAAGACACGAGATCCCTGCCCTGTTCCGTAGTGTCTACCACCTCTCCTCAGCAGAAACCTCATGGCCAAAAGCTTCACATTCACAAACACTTTCCTGGGCATATTTTTAATAGGTCAAATGGATCAGTTTCTCAGAGGATGTGGATTTAGTGCTCTTAGTAAATAGGCTATCTGTGGCTAGCGGTACATTATAGCTACGAGTCACTAAATAATTGCCTGTGTAGAAGTCATGGGGATAATGACTGGCAGCCTTGTGACCACTGAGAAAAGAAAAGCAGGAGCAGATATTTGGGAGGCATGTTTTGATCTTGCTCCGTAATTTTTAACAACTAAAGAAAGTCGTAACATGACACATAGCCCTTACGGTAAGAAAAGATTTGTGCACGTTTCCCTTTCTTCCACCCTGACAGCTGATCAGTCCCAGAGAACAGTTAGACTCACCCGTTATTCTTGTGAGCTTGGTGATGGTGAGCAGCATGAAAATACACGCAGCCTTTCCAGCAATCTTCATGTCAGCTCCTTTTTTCATGGCTCAGGCGGCTCTGTCACTCCATCCGTCCCACTGCCAACCTAGCTGTGGTCATGGGGCGTATTTCTTGCCTGCCAGTGCATCCTCAGTAGCCAAGGCGAGTGTTTTCTCTTCCGCCCCTTCCCCACTCCTCTCCTGACTGCCTGGCTCCTCCAAGTTGGAGGGGTTCCTCCTTCTGACTTTTGAGAGCACTAGGCTTCCTGTGCTGAGAGCCTAGGCGAACGCTGAGGAAACAGACTGAACAGCTCTGCCTTCCGCTCATTGGCTCTCCTCAGGAGGCTGATGAGTGAAGATAAACCCTGCAGCACAGCTCAGATGGGGTAGCAGTGGAGGAGACTATTTAAGCCTGAGTTTAATATCAAAAAGAAAATCTTCATTTTGTGGCGCTAGAGAGAAACTTTTTCTTCATCCTTGCCACTACTGCTATTCTGCATCTTCAGCACTTCTTTGTCACTACCTCAAAGAAAAATCCTTCCTCCTGTCTTAAGGATTTCTCCCTTCAGGAGCTACTGTCAGCTTTGTTTCCACCTTGAACAACAAGGCTTTCCAGACCCTGGGAGGAGAGACTGAGTGAGAGAAAAGAAATACTATTTTACATACTTTTCAGCAGAAATCATAGAAAATCAAGCTGGCCCACATCTTTCAATTACAACTTTTTTCTTCAGGATACTGTGGTTTTTGGGTTTTGTTGTTAGTTTTTTGTTGTTAGTTTGTTGTTGTTGTTGTTGTTAGCACTGTACCTGTTTCTCCACTTCCTCACTTTAGTCTTTTCAGATTCAGAGCTTTCTTTTCCTTTCTTAAGCCACAGCACTTCCCTGGCACAATTCTGTGGGCCAGCAGTAGAGAAGGTTCCAGCTGTTGAAAGCTGCAAATCAGAATAATTACCACCAAGGACAGAGACAAAAACAGTAAAGACAGAAAACAGATCAAAGTCAACAAGAAATTGAGGTGTTCATGAGCTAGGACAGCACAGCACATTTGGACATCGACAGGCTGCAGTGATGACGGTAGTCTGATGTTCTGGTAATTTTGTTGGATCAGACTAGTGTTCAGAAATGGTCTGCATTAATGTTCACTGGAGCAAAGGAGTGTGAATTAAGGTCTCATGTGAATAAGCAAAAAGACTGATAAGGAACATATAAAGAAAATCAGGCAAGACAGAAAGAAATTTAATCTTCTTGGTCCTAGAGTCTTATTATTGACTGCAGTTTTGTGTGGCGAGGAGTACTGTACCTTTGTCCCACTTGATTTTTAAGTTCAGTTTAATGTTTTGATGCTTCTCAGCAGTATTCTGAGGTTTTCAATGTGCTATCCACAGCAACACTCTGGTTTATTTTTTGAGTAATTACCGTTGATCTAGGAGTTAGTGATGCATGTGAATAGATAACATAGGTATATTTTAGACAAGGAGATGGAGAGGAAGAAGTGTTTGTGTAAAGGAAAGAATTAGGCAACGTGTAAGCAGTATGAGGCCTTGGATGTGTAAGAAATGGTGCTCAAACTTGACGCAAAGGCCAAATGAAACTAAGTTGGTATAAATGTGCAGATTTGGCAGACTGGATGATTGCTGCATGAACTGAGAGACTTGAAAAATGAAAGATGCAATGGGGTAGAAGAGATTTAAGAAGAGAGTTAGCTATCTTGCTAATAATAAAAATGCTACTTTAAATTGTCAGAATTACAGGTGTCTGACATTCCTACAGGAATTCCTTCAGAACCAGAAACTGGACAGCGGGATTCTTTTGCTAGGCAAATGTCATTTAAGATGTTATTAAGAAGCCTTGTGAGCAACTTTCGACTTGAAGTCTGGGTGTCCAGGAAAAAGCGGGGGGCTCATATAAGAAGGTAGGACAGAAATCTGAGGATGCCTGAGAATGGGAAATACTGCCACAGTGCCTCTTTTTACCTTTTTGAAAATACTACTACAGACAATGGAATTTAGGAAGCGAGACATGCAGTCTGTGGCGGGACATTACTGAAAACATAAATTTAGCACAAGAAGTAGTGAATTTTTATTTCTTCTTCCTGTCGTCTCAGTTACACATTGGGAACCAGGATCCCATGACAGAGGAACTGACCCTGAGAAAGGCCAGATTTTGACAGAGGATGACCTAGATGGAGAAATAATGCATGGAGGCAGGAGAAAGATGTTGGGGTTTGCTGGCTGCATCAGTCAGAAATGTGGTGTGCATTTGATGGAAATGAGGAGAAAGAGAGGGATAAACTGATCATGAGAGCTGAGCTTGAAGCCTGAGACATAGTTGAAGAAGAAGAAGTTGCCAACAAGGTGCAATTAAAGGCACTTCCAGTGAGTGCACATTTCTACACAGCAGCAGAGAAAACCCAAAGCCATTGCAGTCTTTCTGGAGTCTGAACTTTCCCTGTCTTCTGTGTACAGAGAGCACAGATCTGGGCTTTGCCTGTGGTTTTCAGTGTGGGTGATTGCAGACCCATTTTATGTTAATTATCATAATGTCATCAGATATTATTTGACAAAGGCACAGTCTGTGATCTGCTCTGTTTGAAGTGGTTTTACTCAGCCTTAAAGTCCTTGCTGACAGCAGATTCCATGCTAATAACTTGTTCAATAAGAAGTGCAGGAGTATAAAGCTGGGTTTTAACTACCAAGGTGCAGACAGAAATTATTTTTTTTCAGGAACTTCATTTCCAATGATGACATAAATAGCAGTGTGCCGGAACCTCAGCTGGTATAAACTCATAACCCAGCCTGGGTCTGTTGACTTCTCACAGAGCTGCCATGATTTTGTCCACATGAGAATTCTCCCTACTGTGTCTCCTTCTGTGTCAGCTGAGGACCCTAAATCTTGGGACCATTCACATGGCACTACAGGCTGCACATATATGAGAAAATCCAATTATCTCTGGAGCTGAGAGTGGTTCTGGAAAAGTGTGATTCTCTGTGCTACTGAGAGATGTGTTTTACTCACAGAGTAAGTGCACACCCTAGTAATGAAATAAAATGATCTTGTCTGGGAATGTGGCAGGTAAGTGGAATTAAGGATGGATTACATTATGTAATGGTTTTGCCCGATGTATAGGGCATTAAAACACTTTAATTCTTTCAGAGATAGTGGTGTGCGTCACACTTGTAAGTGAATTTCCTGCCTTGTGATGATCTTAGAGCCAAGATCTTGTTACATTTACAGTGAAGGAAAAATAATTTCATAAGTTTTATTTGCATCCTTTGTAACAAAATACACTAATTTTGCATATGGGGTTACGTGATAGAGAAAGCAAAAGTATTGGATAGCCTCACTTCTTGTGTGGGCAGATGCAAAACTTCTCCTACATCTACCTTGCAAATGCACTTTATTGTGACTGGCTGTTCCTCCTAGTGTTTCAGTTCAGAACCGTAATAGAGTTCATCCAGTCTACCTGGAATATGACTGACAGGTCTGCCCAAAATATGATTGTATGAATGCTTGCAATTGCAGGCTCTGTAATTTCAGCTCTTGTTTTCAGCATGCTGTGAAGGACAGGGCACAGCGGACATTTCCTAGCCCGTCACATGGCAAGTCCTCTAGCAGAATGGCACAACATGGTAGGCTGGCTCTGGAGATAAAATTTACGAACTTTGCAGCACTGAAGTGACATGATATGCTTATAAAGCCGCTTCCTGGTTGTTCTGTGGTTGAATGTTGTTTATTCCTGGAAACACCCACACACCTGAAAGTCCTGATGAGAACACGGTTTCTTTCACCTAACTCCTGCTGGAGGGTAGGTAAGCCTGAGGTGAAGCCCACATTCGCAGAGTCCCTCTCCCTTCAGGGAAGCTTGCATTTAATAGAAGACTGAAACAGGAGGACCTGACTTTGGGTTCAGAGCTGTTGTGCGCCATTTATACACATGTAGGTAAATAAAATTCTACCCATGTTTCAAAGTATACCTGTGGGGGTGTTGTGTGGGAGGCTAAATGCACTAAACACTTCCCTGCAGCCTAGTCTGAAATTCTGCTCCCCATGCCTCCTTGGATTCCTGCCTCAAAACCTTCTGCAGGCCATGCCCATGCTGTGCAGTTGCTGAAAGTGCAAAGCTCCCCTAGCTGGCTTTCAGCTAGCTTCAGAAATGGCAGTGGTATGCTCAGAACAGCACAGCACGGCACCTAGCCAGGGCATAGCAGCCTGTTTGTGCACCTAACTGCTGCCCTGTGGGGATGAACGTTTCCACCCAGTACAATGTGATGGCGTATCGGCTTACTTGGAGCTAGTTCTGGAGACACTAACATATGTGGAAGGTACAGTTTCTGCTGGTATGAAATGGTGTGGCTCTTTCGAAATCAGCCTTAACATCACTAAAACGCGTGATGTTGCCCTGCTCTGAGCTCCTGCGTTGGCCACAAAACTTAGGAGTTTCACCCTGTGATACGCTGTGTTTATGTTCTAGCCCACCTCCCAGCAAGGCTTCCCTTGAACCATGCTCCAGATTGTGCAAAAATACTGGGCTTACTTGGAGAAGTGCGCTGAGGGCGTATGATGAAAAGTGGGGAGGAAGTGACTCAGAGCACCGGATGAGCTGAGACAGATGTTTGGTGAGAGGGAAGGAGTGGGAACTTGCAGATGAGACCTAGCTCCCCTCCGTGCTGGAGTTCCGAAGTGTTGGAGTCAGCCCTTCTTTGCTTTGGTCGGGAGGCAAATCTTGCAAGACGTTGCACTGAAATAAGTAATTAAGGCTCTGCTTTCTCAATAGGAAGACGTTTCACTTCTCTGATTCCTTAAAGTGCTGAAATCCTTGGTTTGGTGGAAGGAACAGGATATGGAGACATTTCCAGGGTGTTTTCTTATTTCAGCAATAGCTGGTAGGTAGAGAGGTACATAGCCCATTTATGCAGTGAATGAAGTTACTTCATTTTCTTAGCTTGAAGTCGGTATGAGAAGTGGTCAAGCATCCTGCCATTATTGCATTATAAAGGGAAACAGAAACTAATTTCTAGTCCTAATAATAATTATTAGCTAACCAAGCTTGGCTTCTAATCCCTCTACCCTTCTAAAAACTGTGTGTGTGTGTGTTTTTTTTTTCCCAGACTACATTTCACTTCACCTTCAATTTTCATTTTTCCTCTCTGATTATTTGTTTGAATCAGAGGGCTTCATCCTCGATGTCGCTAAAATTGCAGGCCTCTGATGAGCTTGTGGAGTTGCCTCTTGTCTGAAGAGGTTTTGGTACAGCAAGATGTTTTGTTTGTCTGCCACAACCTTTTGCCACAGTAAGAGCCCCCTTTAGAACTAAGAGCTTTTTGAGAGGTGAGGCATGTCTGAAGGGCAAGTTGGTCAAACCGCTACAGTGTGGGTTTTTTTCATTTAGTGCAGCTGCTGAGATTCGCATTCTGTCTGTGCCTTGGTTTTCATCTGCTAAATAAGGATGGCAACAGTCACCTGTTTCATAGGGAAGTGTGGTGGGTGCCATGATGACAATCCTACCCTCAGGCAAATGAGGCTGCTGTCACCAGATAGCCTTCTTTTTAAGGAAATCCTGCATGCTGACAGGATATGAGTTTCTGTGTAATCCTGTGGTGGACAGAGTGATGAAAAGTAAATATTACAGTCATGTGGTTGCAGTGTGGGGAGTCTTTGATTAAAGGTGTGATCATGGGGAGAATGACGCTTGATGTTTTCTGTTCCGTAGGTGAGAAAAACTAAGAGGCGATTTCTGGATTTCTCACAGGTAGTTTTCCTACTGCTCTTTAATTTGCAAACCACTTTATTAAAACCTGCTTTGGAATCTAGAAATCCACATACCCTAAGTGTGAACAATATTTAGGTTCTTAACTTCTTAACACAGGAAAACTGAGGGCAGGCATGTGTTCTTTTATCTCCCTCCGGCTGCAGAAGGGCTAGTGTTGGAGGCTGTAGTAAGAGAAACATAGGTCAGAGATCAACAGATTGAAGAGAGAGCCAAATGCCATGGCCTGGTAGATTCTGGCATGTTAATCTGAAGCTGTAGTCTCTGTGAGAGAGATGAGATCAGTGGCCACAAAGATAAAGCGGGGAAAGGTGACCAAAAAGTGCCGATTGTTTTTCAGTCTTGCACTTCCCCTAGATGCATCAAGAGAGCTTGCCAAAGACAGCTCTACTGCCACAGACAGTTAGCAAGACTCAGGTTTGCCATTTGGAATGATTGCCACAGAACAAGATGAAAGAGAGAGAGGGAGAGATGGCATCCCAAGTCAAAAGCTGGGATATTGAGGTGAGAGACAAGAGAGGATGAGTGGAGCACATGGTGAGCCACAGTGCGCAGAGCAGGGCGCCAAGACAGAATTGTAGGTACTGTGACACTGCATTAATGTCAGCAGCTAATAGCTGTAACTGGGGCATAGTTGTACTGTGCGCCTGTTTGCCAACAGTCTCAAGTGCAGCTTTCTGGAATTTGGTAGAGTGGTGGGACTAGAAATGGGAAAGAAAACCCTTTTTTATAGGATCACCACCATCGAATTAACCAAGAGCATTCATTGATATTTCTCATCCTGAAAAGGCCAAACTTCTCAAGCTATACAGGAACAAATTCATCGGTTTTAGTGGAATTTTTGCCTAAGGTTTGAAGCAAACTCTGAAATAAACTGACAGGTTATTTTGGCTTGTACACTTCCATACCCTCAAATAAGAAATGCCTTTCTGGAAGCTCTAATCCTTTAGTTAGATAGCTATAACAGCGTATAAAGAACCATATAAATGGAAATACAGGAGATTAAAATGTGATCTGATCTCAATGTGCAAATATGTGGGAAACATGCACAAGGGAAAAGTGCAGGTGGTAAAGGACCTTTTCACTGACTGAAAAAGATGCAACACCCACCAAGTTACAGCAAGTCAAATTTAAACTGTAAATCAGGCATGTATTTTTAACAGTGAACATGACCAAGTGTTTGAACAAAGTACCATAGGAAGCAATGATTACCATGTCTTGATGTCATCAGGTTAAAAGCTAGCAGCCTTCTTAGAAAAGTGCTCTACTTTTCTAGCCTGGGTTTTCTCAGGTGAGAATGAGTACTAGCAGTACCTCTATTGAGATGAAAAACAGGCTACATGTGACATTTGAAACACTCTTTATTCATACCTATTCACTCTTCTTTAACACCCTAGTAAATTGTATACCAGTGATGAACCTAATCTGTACATAATTAAGGGAAGTTATGTGTTGTCAGCTTTAGGTTTTTACCCTGCACTATTCTTCATTTTTCCAGTGAAAGACAGAGAGCTATAGTGGGAAAGGGAGACTGAATTGAAAAATAATAAGAAACTCAAGATTTCCTCAAGGCTATGAAAGACCTGAATTACGATATTATTACTGAATCTTGCCCCATGCTTTTCCTCACCTCATCTCTGGGTGTCTCCTTCTCAAGGGTGCAGGTAAAAGTAACCCCCTAGAAACCAAGACAGAGAATAGTAGCCATTGTCTCTGTTCCAGCAGAGTACATCTTACTTTCTGAAGAAAATGTTATTCCATGAAAGAGGATTTTCCTAGCAAAGGATCTATGCTGTGATCCAGGTCACACTGAAATGAGTATCTTCATATTCAGGCATCAACCACAGATCTGGGAGGTCTGGAAACCTTACATTATTGAGATATATTATTCAGAAGTATTATGCAGATAATGTCTGTGCCTTCTTTTACCTCTAATATGATCAGCTCCTGTGTCACCTACTCTTTCAGAAAAAGGACACAATTTATACTTCATACTTAAAATTGTGGTCTGCTTGAAAAATATTTAGCATTTGAGGAGTTCCCCCCCACTCGGAATTTTCCTTAGGTTTCAATACTGGGTGTAAGTGGCAAGGTTTGGTAGTGGGGGTGCTACAGGGGTGGCCTCTGTGAGAAGAGGCCAGGGGCTTTCCTGTGCCATACACAGCCAGCTCCAGCTGGGTCCAAAATGCAGCAGAGAGGAATTGCTGGGTACTGACTGTAACCTCACTTCCCCCTGGGCCTCTGTGGGAGGCAGAGGCATTGGGAATGAAGTTGAGCATAGGAAAAGTGGGGAGGAAAGCTGTTCTTTCAATGTCTGTCTTCTTGTTTCCCACTACACAAATAAGTAATTAAATGGTTCCTTTAATTGATAATAAATTATTTTTGCCCAAGTCAAGTCTGTCTTGCCCATGATGCTAATTGGTATGCAGTCTCCTTTTTTCTGTCTTGACCCATGAGATTTCTCATTCTTGTTCTTCCCAGTTTCTCCCCTTGTCCCACACAGGCTGAGGGGACTAAGTGAGCTGGGTGGGCGTTTATTAGTTAGCCAAGTCTAATCCGCAACAGTTGTGTTAGGCATAAAATAATTCAGTTATAATTGGTTTAATTAAGATGTGCAGAATCTAAATGAGTCTCTGTTGTAACTCCAGAAAGACCAGTTTATTTATTTATTGAATGATTTTTCTTGATAATCTCAATGTTTTTAGTTTGTAGGATGGAATTTCCTGATTTTGATGTGCCGTTCTTTACACTTTCTGAGAAAGGGAAGAGACTTGATCTGGGGGGATCGGACAGGCAGGAAGTAAATCTGTCTTTTCCAGCTTTGCCACTGATTAATTCTGGTTCTTTTCTTTTTAGAAGTGAATTTTTAAAATGGCTTGTGTCAGCAGAGAAGCTCAACTCCCCGGGCTACATGTGTTGTATGCATATAATGCTTATGTAGTGATGCGAATGCATGTACTGGAAATCCACAACAAGTGGGCTTCTTTTATGTAAGCAGACTTGCTAAACTAGAGAGTTAATTTTTTTTTTTCTGATACAGATATGTGACTAGGAATCAGCCATGCTCCTTAGACCGGAACAAACAAGGCCTGTCTGGCATGGGGAAATAACAGCCTACGGCTGTTAGCAATATAGGGCTAAGAGCACAGGGGTACATCATCTGTATGAATCTGGAAGAGAAAGTTCTGCCAGTCCTGAATCATTTCTTAACCCATTGGCCACAAATCATATGACTACAAAAGAAATGCATTTGCTTAGGTGTTTTTGCTCTGTAACAATAATGGCTAGAATATGACATTTTAAAGAACTGTGTGGTTCCAGAAGCTGAGGCAGAAGTACTATAAACATCACTTAATTTGGGAACTTGGCAATACTGAGAACACTTCCAGTGAAGAAAAGAACAAGATGGAAAAATTCTGGTAGTTACAATAAAATTGGCTTTTTATGTTTTAATCAGGTCAGATTTTCTAAACTACATACTGATGAATATAAGTGGTGAGTTGAAATTTGCATCTCTCCAGTGCTGGGCAAGCTTCTCTGAGCAGCAACAAAAAAGAAGGAGTGAGTTAAAAGCTCAAAAATAGTAATTTGTGCACTAGCAATGACATGTTTTCTCACATAGCTCTGTTCTTTCTTTAGAAACTGCTGCTGCAGCTATTTAGGATGAAAATGCTAAAATCCTTACGTAGAATGAAACAGCACTAAAATCCAGGAAATACTGCAACTTCAATTTTGATGAGACAAAAGCTTCCCACTTTGGGATTGTTTTTGAAACCTTGTGCTCTTTGATTATGATAGCAAATTATGTCTGAAACTGAAAAGAGCAGCTGTTTACCCTGATAAAAGCTATACATTCTAACACTTACTAATGAATGTGTTACTTTTGTCAGTAAGGGTGCAGCAGAAGTACAGCAGTTCTCTTCCCAAAAAATCATTTTGTTGATATATTGTTGTGATTCAAATCACCGATTAAACTGAGTACAACTTTAGATTAAATCTTCTGTGATTAAATATTCTGCTTGTTTTCAAGGTAGGTTGGGATGCATATACTGTTTATGTCATTATTTAGAATAGCTGAAGTTTCCTAATTCTCTCTGCAGTGACTTGGTTCAATACTACTGTCTAGAATATAAAGTGGCATATACAGTTAATGCCTTGAATCACAGAGGCTTTTTAGCATAGATTAATATTTGATTTCTGTGAGAATCAAAATCTACATCTAAATCCAGAAGGATCTGCATTAATGTTCAGAACAAACTAAGAAAGGCAATGGAGAACACTGCAATGTGGTGTTCAGCCCAGGTTCTGCACCCTACATATATCCCAGATCTTTTCACTGGTATTGTCTTTATGTGTAAAAATAATTATCTGAGAACTCAAATCATGTGACCACTTTGAAAATAACTATCCATCAGACAGCTGAAGTAACTAAGATTTCCTGCATTGCTATCCACATTCAGCATGGACTTTTTACCTGATAGAGTGGGCCATCCATACCATCTGTGAGAATAATTCTTCTGCAAACCTACCAGCCTTCATTTCTCCCTGGCTTGGTTTTTGTACTCGTAAACATGTCACAAGGTCCTGTTTTGCCAAAAATACAGAAAGAACAGAAGTGACTTTACAAGGAATACCTCATATGTGTTGCATGGTTCTACCACTGTATCTACTTATATTCCTACTTTTTCAGCTACTCTGGCAGTAAGATCTAAAAGATTGGTGTTATATTTCCTCCTGTGGAGAACACTGTCTGTTTTTCTCCATTCTACCCCACAGGTTTATTTAGAATTCACAGCGAACTGAATCGTTGTTTTAACTCTTTCCCAGATGTCTCAAAACATAGTGTCAGATAGTCCTATTTGTTTTTCTCATTGTCCAGTCTGTAAGACTGGACAATTTTGATAATGTACATTTGACCTCTGCGTAACTTCAATAGATTAAAAATACAGAAAACACTCTAATTGCGCTTTCATTTTCACCTTGTGGTCAAACAAGATGATACTTCTCTCTTTCAGAAATACATTTTAGGATGGAATGAAACATGTTATTCAGGCCAAAGTAAAAGATTTAATTTGTTCAAGGGAGTGGGATTTGTATTTTTAAAAGTATTTTTGAAGGTCTACTTTCTGTGAAACTTTAGGAGAAAGTCTGCACTACTGTATGATTTTTTATTGAATGTAATTACTTGAATAGGTATAGCATAATGATTGGCCATCATTATTTTAGGTTTATTTAAAAATATTTCAATCAAAAAGTTTTATTTTATTTAGACTGCTGCATTTAAGACTCCTGCAAATATTCATCTTTGTCTAAGAAATGTAATATAATTCTTCTACATATTTG
The DNA here is from genome assembly GCF_964034855.1 of Anser brachyrhynchus. Classification (NCBI taxonomy): domain Eukaryota; kingdom Metazoa; phylum Chordata; class Aves; order Anseriformes; family Anatidae; genus Anser; species Anser brachyrhynchus. The sequence goes on from NC_137694.1 coordinate 97,010,150, forward strand.
ACAACAAGATAAACAGAAAAAAAAATCCTCATTAAATGGAAAAAGAAAATTAACATGATGAAAATTGCTGCTTGCTCCCATGGCATGAAACATGAAATAAGCAGAATTGAGTTCCCTGTAAGGATGTACTTGTATTACCTTGGAAGTACTTGACAGCTGTGATTTAACTCCCTGTTCTCAAAGACGACAGTAGACTAAGTTTGCAGTTGCTCTCAAAGCAGTGTGTACAAATGGGCCATGTGTTTTCCCAGTTCTATGGAGTAGTAAGAGATTTGCTTGCTCAGGTGGTTGGTAGCCCATGTGACAGTGAATATGAGCAATCCTGATGCTACATTTGTCTCCCTATCTGTAATTTCTTGCTCTACTCAGTCCAGCGATCCTGAAAAGAACCAAAACTATTCGTCTGGAGTAAAATGCATGAAGTTATGATAACTAGACAGTGAAGCTCCTCAAATGGTGCACAGTGGGCTGCTGATACATCACAGAAAGTGAGAAGGTGGAAAAGCCTTACCAATACCTATTTTACACATAATCTTACATTGCTTTTCATGGGCTCTCAACATTTCACATTCAAGTTCTTCCCATACATTTTTCTTTCTCTTGCAAAGATACTCTCAGACACATACACTGAAAACCTATGTGGTTTTCAAGTCCATCTCTGAGGCACAGCTTTTACTGTGATATTGTATTCATAGAAGTTTCGTAGAAGTTCCATAATTATGCATTTGTCTGGGTGTAATGGGCTACCCCCTTGCAAAACTTGAGATTCACTGGTTTAGAGGGTTGTTTGTGCTTGTCCTGTCTCATAACATGTTCCATTCTGATGACGCTATCAGCAACATATGAAATGAACAAATTTTGATGCAGTTTAAGATAACCTTCTGATGCACAGATGTTAAGCAAATTACTTAATAGGAAAAAGTTAGTATGCATGAGTGGAAATATCACATGCAGTAAAAATTAGCAAGGGCTGTCCAGCCTTTTGGTGGAAGACAGATAGTAGTAAGTGAAGATTAGGCAGGCCCTACTTATTTTTCCATAGTGACACTGGCTGCATTGTGAATATTTGCAACTTCATCCTGCAGATTTGGCACTGGATAGTCCCCCATGCTGTCCATCATGCCAGCTAGGTGGTCCTTTTGCACTGTTGGTCAGACTAGAAGTTGTAGATTTTGAATTCCTTCTGCACAGAGATGTGTACGGCTCTCTCCAGGCTCGTTGTTATCCATAGGGAAGGACAAACCAGTACATGCAAGAACCAATTTTGGTTGTGAATGAAGGTCTGGATACAAGCAAACTGTAGATGAAACATCATGTTCAGTTTAAGCACAGCCCTCCAGACCAAGGTGCTTTTGCTCAGTGGAAGTTATGAGTGACATGCAACCTGTTTTACAGTCCTACAAGAAGCGATCAATTTTATGGATACTGCAGTGATGCAGGACTCACACCATCTACTCTCTTCCCTGCTCTGTAGACACGCTTACACTACAGTCCCCAATAGGGACTGCATTCGTTGTAAATCTAGATGCAGCAACAGAACCAGACTTCTGGATAGACTTAATGAAGCTCACCCCTTTGCAGTTAGTTTGCCCTGTACAGTGGTTAGGTTCCTACTGGCAGGGAGCACTAACAGGCCTTACTAGCCCTGACTAGCCTCACCTGAGCTTCCAATTCCACTCTCTGCCCATAGGCCCAGGAGCCCCATTCAAACCCCGGTAGGGGCCTTTGCTTCCTGCTTGAGCTGTGGTGTGGGAATGCCAGTCTCTAACTTGGTCATGCCCCTGCCTCACTATGGGCTGATTTCACAGCTTGACCTGTGTTGTCACCGTGAATATGCGTGATGCTTACTGGGCTGTGTCTGACCCCGGTTACCTTGATCTCATCTTACCTTGGCTTATGGATTGACTTTCTAGCATGACCTTGGACCAGACTTATCACTGTGAACTTGATGATCTGGACTCTTGGCTACTGTCCCCAGGATTGCTCTGCTCACCTCACTCAGGTAGTGTGGGATGAGCCGTGGCTTTTGCTCTGCCAGCCTCACTGTCCTTCTGTCTCCCTGTCCCTTGGGGAGCAGCTGACTCTTGTTGCTCTGTGACACCTCTGCCCTTTAAATTTCTTGTCCTCAGCCAGCACAGGGATCCCACAGTATAGTGGCAGACAGAATTTTTTCCTGACTTCCTCAGTCTCTTCTCATTCTTCAGAAGGTGACGAGACCAATTGCCCTAATTTAAAATAATCATTATTTTATTTCCTTGAATGTGCAAATATCTATTTTGTGGAGTGTTATTTTTTTATCTTGGCAATATAATGAACTCTCCCTTGCCTCAACAGAGATAAAACTGTATCTCTCTCCCCTTATGGTGATTTATTGGTATATTTCAGTATGTTCTGAATATCATACTCCATAGCAATCTGTATGTCAAGAAATATACTTGGTATATATTTCAACATGTTTCACATTTATTTTATCCTCAAATGACAATAGTAAACATAATCCATTATTAGCCTTGAGTGAGGTTAAAATCTAGTTAACAATTGCTCCTCAACTTCCTTCTCCTAGTCGTCCAATAGAATTGGTGGTTTCTATTTAGAGCAACATTTCCAGGATTCCTGGGATGTCTGATCAAATGACAACATTCAGTGCCATATTTCTGAATTCTCTATTGTAGGGAAGCATTTCAAGGGGGTTTTTCAGTATACCGCGTATCTTGTTTCCCCCTGTTCCCTTAAAAAATGGAAGGAAATACAACATATTGAGATAAATATCAAATTCCTTAATATATTCTTTTGGGAAAGGAGAAGAAATAAAACATAGGTCATGAAGAAGAGAGTGAGAAAATGGTTGAGGTATTTTCTGCCCACATCCAATGTACTGTTCTATGCTGGCCCTCAACTCAGCAACGTCAGGTACATATGAAGTCAATCCCATGGGGAAAGGAAGGAGTAACGTTGCAGAACATATTATCTGACTACTGTAGTCCACCCCTGGTGCTGCATAGCACTTATTGGGTAAAGAAGCTGACATATCTCATTTCTCACAGGAAATTGTCTTTGCTGTTTCTCCTGCCTGTTTCCCGTCATGCTTTATTCATGCCTCCTGTCTGTGGTGTTATTTCGTATGTTCTAGCAGCCTGACAGAATGTGGAGTGTGTCACAGCAGAGTGCCGTAAATGTCCTTCCCTCCAGGCAGAGTAATGTGTGGGGCTGACAGGGACGCTTACTGCAGGATCATCTCCTGGACAGATTAGGGTGGTTCAGTCTTTCTAGTCCAGCTCAGCTCATAGCCATGAAAGTAATATATTTAAGCATTGGTCAAATGGAGAAAGTGGTTATTTTTCCATGTAGTATGTAGGAGGAATTCTGCTCTTTTGCTTTGCTTTAAGTAGGAACTCTGATTCCAACAGTGCTATCAGGTTTGCAATCTCATAACTGAGAGAAATCTGAAAGAAGGCATGTCTGCAAGCCCTGATAGATACCTCATAACCTTATGTCTGTCTTGCTCATCTGAACATTAGAAAAAATATCTTTTTACTGATACTGTAATCTTCACTGATGATGGGAAGCATTTTTATAGCATGATTTCCTTAGCCTAACTTTTTATTGCATCTAAATCACTGATAATACAAGAGCAAGTGCTAGATTCTGCATCTGGGACAGGGCAACCTGGGCTACGTGTTCAGACTGGGGGATGAGAGGCTGGGGAGCAGCCTCTCAGAAAGGGATTTGAGAGTGCTGGCTGATAGCATGCTGAATATAAGCCAGCAGTGTGCCCTGGCCGCCAGGAGGGCCAACCCTACCCTGGGGTGCATCAGGCACAGCACTGCCAGCTGGCTGAGGGAAGGGACTGTCCTGCTCTGCTCTGCGCTGGTGTGGCCTCACCTCGAGTACTGTGTGCAGTTCTGAGTACCACAATATAAGAATGACATAAAACTGTTAGAGAGTGTCCAAAGGAGGGCTACAAAGATGGTGAGGGGTATAGAGGGGAAAATGTATGAGGAGCGGCTGAAATAACTTGGTTTGTTCAGAGCAGAGCAGGCTGAGGGGAGGCCTCATGGCGGCCTGCAGCTCCCTCACGAGGGGAGCGGAGGGGCAGGCGCTGAGCTCTGCTCTCTGGGGACAGCGACAGGACCCGAGGGAACGGCATGGGGCTGGGACAGGGGAGGGTCAGGCTGGGGGTTAGGGAAAGGTTCTGCACCCAGAGGGTGCTCGGGCACTGGGACAGGCTCCTCAGGACAGTGGTCACGGCACTGAGCCTGCCGGAGTTCAAGCAGTGTTTGGACAACACTCTCAGACACATGGTCTGATTTTTGGGTGGTCCTGGGTGGACCCAGGATAGAGTCAATGATGTTTGTGGGTTCCTTCCAACTCAGGATATTCTATTATTCTATGATAACAGGAGATAACGTTCCATCAGCTCTCAGAATTACATGTCTGAATGAGATCTTAGAGCTCCTATACAGCTGTGCTGGGAGCGGGAGAGTGGTGTCATCTATTTGCGCATAAATATATTCAGAAAAAAAAATCAGCAGTAAACAGAAGAGATGCAGTCCCTAGAGCCACTTTTCAGGCACTTACAGAAAAATGCATATTTGCAAAGTTTGATATTTTGTTCATAAGTTTTCTAAGTTTGATACTTATTTTTCATACTGTTTTTCTCCTCCCTGAAAGTTTGTTATGTTAATGTCAGCAAGAGGATGGCTAAATTCCAGAGGATGTGGGTCTCTGTCCAGCTCTTCCTGTCATATCATCCAGTTATCCTGGAGCACATTTAGCTTTGAAAAAGTGCTTCTGCATTGTGACTACTGTCAATATATTGGGTTAATGCAGCACATATTCCCATGTGAATCAGAACAGACATTTCACCTATGTCATTTCAGAAGTTAGTGTGACTCTTCTTCAACTGTCCTCCACAATTTCTGCTTCCCTTCCTACATCTTGATGCCCCATTTGAACACCTGGGGTTCTGACCTGTTCTCTGATGTAATCTGGTGTCTGGCCAAGACCATGGCAAAGTTAGAAAGAAACAGCCTGGGCACAGAGCCCTGGCCCTGGTGTGTAAACGTACTGTTTTCCAAAGAACAGTCTGATCCATCCCTTGCACACGTGGTTTGTTCACACAAGGCACAGGCAGTTCTTGCAGCAATATTTAAGCCCATTCTTGCCTCTGTGTCTCAGGTTTTCTGTTCACTTTGGCTTATGCCAGACTCCTGTTGTGTCAGTACATTTTCAGCAGAGTTACTGCTCCCTCTTCACTTCTGTGCCGTGCTGTGACCCCATGCTTCTGGTGGACCAGGGCCTTGAAGCAGGAGAGCTTCCACCCCCTGCCTTTTTAAAGAGATGGGCTTCCTGTATCTCTTTGGCTCTGCCTTTCCTTACGGGGCTGATCTGCAGCTGATAAACCCCATAGCAGATGGGGTAGGAGTCTTTTCTTGTATCTTTCCTATCAGAGAGAATTACTGTTCTGAGCTAGTGGAAGAAACGTGTTCTTCATTTAGCACTGAAAAAGCTCAAATTTTACCAGCCCCTCCCCAAGCTTTCTGCAAAGTGCTAACAATATAAGCCTTTGTATATTTGCATTGCTGATGCCTTTTCCAGTGCAGAGGTGCTCAGTCTGAGACAAGCTAGCAAGCAGTGATGATTAGAGTAGTAATAATGAACGAGTCTGTAGTCAGGTGTTTGCTGTTTCCTAGGTAAATCTATTTGTGTTCACGTAAGTCTTGAAACGTGTTGACTGGACATTTTTGGTAGGGGAAAACTAAAGGCAATTTCTGGATCTCTCAGGGAAAAGTCTGCCATTTATTTCTCTTACAGCTTGTCTAGACAACATTTAACCAATTTGAAGAAACCTAAGTAGCAAATAGAATTAACATAAAAAACAACACTAGTGGCTAAAATCCAAATATGGCTGGTACTCAGAGGAAGTTGCTGACAAAGTATCTTTCTGAAAGTAAAATACTCTGATAGTATCTGAAACCATAGCAAGGCCCACGGTCTTACGAGTGAGGATGCTGAAGAATGATATCCACAAAATATGCAGTATACCCTTTGTACTCCCAGAGTACTAGGCTTGTAACTTGTCTCAGAGAGGCCTAAGTAGGTCTTGAAGCATAAACTGCTTTTGTGACCAGGGAATGGCTCCCCCTGTGCATGAGCAGTGCTAGGTGTGCATCTGCTGCGTGAGTGAATGTGAGCTCAGGTTGTTCTGATGAAAAAAAAAAAAAAAAAAAAAGGATCTGTAATAACCAAGCACGTTTCAACTGCAGCAGAATCACTTTGATGGCATGAACTTGATTTTCATGATAATTTAAAATATATATTCAGGCTAGTGTAGCTTTCTGCTGCTGAATTCTTTGTGGCTTTCAGTTATGCAGTTATATTACCACAAGAACTAATATCAACACCAGTTTAGTCATGTGAAGTGCTTATTGTGCTGCTTCTCACTTTTCAGAACAAAAGGAAAAAGTTTTTTGGTCCGGTGGCTTATTTACACCACATTTTTACTTTGTATATAGAGCATGTAGAAACTGTACTGCCTACAGAGTCACACACAGATAAACTTGTATGTCTAGGTGGTGCCTCTCAGTAGGTTTAACTTATTTTTCTTCAAAAAAAAAAAAGGAAAGAAAAATAAAAAACAAAAACAAAAACATGGACGTGGCTTTTGTCTGTTCAAAAATTATGGTCAAAAGTACTGATTTATCAGGTAGAAATCTGACTCATACCTATGTTCTCCAGCTAAACTGCTGACAAGAGAGTGGCTGTGAGGGGAAGAGAGCATGAGAAAATGTTTGGAGGACAGAGAATATCAGAACCTTCAAAATTAGACCATAACAGGTTTCTTTCAGCCTCCACCTCTTGCTGGTCATGGTCATGGACAATGATCATTCTCCTGCCCATTAGAGGATAAGAGCTTGGTGTGTCAGAGCATATGACTATACTGGGCAAAGAGAACAAAACAAACGTTTTTATCCAGAGCAGCCATAGTACAGTTTCTGTGGAAATTCTCAACACTGTTTGCAACTTCACGTCTCAATGGTGTACAACAGAACACAAATGGAAGAAACCTCTCCACTTTTCCGAAACCCATAGTATCTGCTTCCTCCCAAAGAACAGCTTAATTTACTTATGTCCCAGAGGAATGAACAACCGTGGAATTTGTCTTTACAATTTCTCCCTTCTGGAAGGACTTGCTGTGACTGATATCCTCCCAGACACTGAAGGAAATATTACATACTTATGAAAATGGAGTTTTTTCTACTTAGTATGCAGGTAATTCCAGTGCTGAACCTGGCGGTAGCTGCGTCTGCTACATAGTGGTGTTGATATAGCTAGAGCCAAAAAGCAGAAAGGCTGCTCCATGACTTTCTTCTTCAGTCACTGGCTCTGCTGTCTTTGACCCATTTTCTGAGCCGTCTCTGTACCTGGATTGCTTCTGTAAATGGAACCCAAGGATTCAGGTCCCACAGAGGACAGCTATTCACCCACACAGGGCAGCCAAAAGTTAGGCTTGGTTTTCCCAGTGCTTCACCCTTCTGGTCTTCCTGGTATACAGTTTTACCTTTCAGTGTAGCATGAAGTACAAGGAGATTTTTCAGACAGGCTTCTAAACCAAGCTCTTTCTTCTAGACTTCATAGAGAATAGAGACTAAAGTGACTTCTCTGTCACCCTCAAGTTTCCTTGTCCCTCCTCAGCAGTCATTGGAAATTGGATTGGTCATGGTTATAGGTTTCTTTTTTTAGGTCATTTCTTTTCTGCTGGACTTTTCCTCTGAACCCCAGAGGCTTACTGTGTTTTCTTGTCATGATAACCATAGCAATCTTAAACCCCCCTAACTTAAATACAACTGTTCCTCTCTGTCCAGATTCACAAAGGGCTGCGTTACACTCACTCCATTTCCCTTTTCTAAAATGGCAGGCCCAGCCCTTTTTTATTCTGTTCATACTTGTAAAATTATAATTACTTTGAATTTATACAGATACGTTCACCTGTCTTTAGAAATACTTCTGTTTCAAAATATAATTGCCCTTTGCAAGGACTTTAGGGTCTGGGCTTGCACTCACATTTTTGTGAATAAAGACTTGTAGCAGCCCTGGGCTGTACCTGTGCTTCCATCCTCTGGAACTCCTGCATGTTCATTTGGGATGAAAGATTCAGTAAATAGAGCAGTGCATGTATGAATTGTACATTTACAAAGTCTTGTCCCATGATTAATTTGGACCAGGCCTTTGTGGGACTCAGCACAGCGTGTCATTAACAGAAAGGTAAATGCTGACGTGTATTTACCCCCTGATCTAAAATATCTGCTACGGCTTTTTCAAATAAAAGCCTGTCCACACTTTCTGATATGAGCAAAAGGTTCTTGGAGGTTATTGACCTAAGCTAAAAAGTAAAGGAATAAAATCAAATATCATGCTGAGGCAGACATCTACCACAGATAATTCAGCATAAACATTTAGCAATATAATAAACTGTAGGAAACATTCTTATAATGGACCTGTCACGCATTCTTAAGGGCTGACCTTATCACTCCTGCTTACAAGCACCCACACCTCCTTCTGCACAGTACTTGTGCTAAAGATTACTTGTAAAAAATAATAATAAAAGCAACAACAACAAAGACAAACAAACACAACAATATAGCTTGTTCAAAGTAAAAGGCTTTGTCTACTACTCATATTTCAGGAGGTTCATTTTTTGATAAATGATTAAATTCTATTTTGCCTCTTTTTTTTATCTAATCCTTTTCCAAAGTAAGAAGTCTCACTTAGCAGAATGTCCCTAAGCCATTTCATTCCCTTCCACTAGTCATATTGCATGAAAGAAGAGCCCTAGGGACTAAAGTGCCTTGCTGTCTGTAGCATAACCTCAGCTCTTTGTTCCAGACTTCAGACTTCCTGTTTGCTGTTGAGCAGGTAGCTGCTTGTAATTTCCTAGCTGTAAGCACATACATATTCAAAGGGCTGTTGTGTGAGTAAACACATGGAAGATGAAGGGGTGCTTACATAGCAAGGTATTGCTAACTTGAGATAGGTAGAACCGAGGTCACGGGGGAGCTCACATGCTGAGAAGATGTAGGTGGATTTTTCATAATCCTCTGATGGACAGATACACTGAGTAAAAAATAAAGAATGTGTGGTCACAGATTTGCTGTTTTGCAACTAAGCATGTGTGGCAGAGGAAGACTTGAAACTTACTGATCTCAGTTTGTTTTGGTAATGGAAAGTTAGAAGTAATGGCTGGTTTTCTCACAAAAAGCTCTTCCTATTTCTTGCTCACTTTATAGCATTAACATAAATATATTACATCAAGAAGTAAAGCAGATAGAAAAAAGGCAAAAAACAACCATGAAAATCATGTTTAAAACACATTATTAGGGGCTTGAAAACTAAGCAAATGGAAGATATAAGAAAAGGTCCAAACAATCTACAAATGTAGCATACGTGCATTATTTTACAGTCTGTGATTCCTGACAATGTGACATAAACAAAGACCAAAGGGAAAGGCTATCCAGAAGCAATTAATGAGGGGTGTCATTATTTTGCCCAGCTGTGGCTGGGCAGTTGCTTGCATGGATGACAGCTGAGATGAATTGGGTCTGTAGGAGAGAAGAAACTAGGGGGGGAAGAGCTTTGTTAGAAGTGCTGGTGATAGTTTTGTAGGGTTGTTTGTTTTTGTTTTTACTTGCTTGACACTAGAGGCACTTTGCTGGAATTCAGAGTGGCATCTGCTCTGGATTTTGCTCTTTTTTCTCCTCCAAAATGAGTTCAAGTGTGAATTACCTGCAAGTTGTGGGGAACTTCTGTTTTTGCCTGTGATCCTGTAGTATCCAGAATGTGATGCTGAGTCTGGTTAGCCCTGAGGGGAGTGAAACCTGTGGCTGGTTATGTAGAAAGAAATTCTTAAATAAGATGCTGACTCTTTCTTTTCTGTTGTGCTCTGGCTGGATTCCTGCAAAAGTGCAGTAAGGTTACTGCTTCAATATAGCCTGGCAGGAAGTGGTGGAGAGTGATCAGAGCAACTTTTCTGTGGCACTTAGGAAATTTTGACCCAACCTAGCAGTGATACCTGGCTGTAGAGTCTTGCTTGGTCTCATAAAGTTGAATGAGATATAAATATGCCTGTTGGTGAGGTATGTCCTGACCAGTGCATGCAAAGCTTACCTGATTCAGGTCAGCTGTGTGCCTTCCATTGTAACCAGCTTGTCCTACTGTGGCAACTTGCTCACTAGCGTGAGAACAAACATGAGCTGGGTCAGCGTGGTTTTCTGTGCCTAGACCTCTTGCGGCTTTCAGCAATACAGATTGCTTATCATGAAACAGTAACAGAACCATAAGAGATGTTTGAAATGAAGTCCTTTCTTATGCCTATGGTTTATTTGCATGTTTTTCCTGCTCCATAAGATTGAAATGATTTGATGGCTCAAGTAATTGTGCCCAAGTATACAATACAGAAATCCATGTTTATGGTTAGTCTTAAGTTGTACAAGTTTAATGAGGGATTTTCTGGTGCTAAATACAGCAAGTTTTTGTGGAGACCAGTAGAGTTGTGGGATATAGAACTTTTCTTCCCCTGATAACTGCTTCCAACTCAACCCATCTCAGAAACTGAGCTGTTTGAAGAAAAACTCTCTGCTAGTGTGAGTGAGAATAAAGGCGTTCTCCCCAGTGGAAGTGCAACTTGTTAGAAAAAGTTTAGTGCTGAAATTTTGAAGGTCCATTTATGAATAAAAGGTGTATGTCTTCACCTCATTCCTAATTCCATCATGGTTTGGCACTGGTTTAATTCCTTCGCTCTGTTGAAAAGTTCGTTTCTGAAAACTAGTTCTTTTGACAAAGACTCAATTATTTATAATCTATCAAAGCCATCCAAGACGAAATACTAGGTGCTAAAGGAGTCTCCTGTGAGAAATGTATACTGTCCATTAATGGCTGGAAGTCATAGCCAAACAAATTCTAACAGGAAAACAGGTACAGATTTATTTTCCCTTTAGTTTTACCCTAAGACGAAAGCTTGCTCTAGTAGTAATGTTTGCCAACAGACCTGCTGTTATGGGGAGGACTGTTCCTACTGAATCTCTCTGAAGAAGATAGGTTTGTTCTCTTCTGTCATGAAGGGTAATGTCTGCTGTCCCTATTACAGGAGGATCTGAGGCAAAATCCATGCTTCTCTTTCAGGAAAATGTTTCCTAAAGACATGCTAATGAAGACTTACAGTTAAAATGCGTTGTAGTAGGAGAAATTTACTTACCTTCTAGCACATGAGCCATGGTTTCTTTTATTTCTGCAAATAAGAGTGAAGAAAGACTTGGGTTATAAGAAGAGACAAAAGCAAAGTCTGATTCAAATTGACTCTCAGATTCTGGAATTATGTGACAGTGTCAGGTGTCTCAAGTCTCAGAGCCTATACTGTTCTTCAGAGCCTCGGAAATGACTACAGACATAGAGCAGTAATTCACCCAGGACTCCGTTCACCAGCATAATGCCTGATGTTACGTTAATACAATGTCTTGCTGCTATGTCACAAGCAGACACGCAGAATAATTAAGCATCTAGGTGAATGTGAAGGGAGCAGGGGAGAACCTGTCTTCTCTTCAGCTCCAGCTTTTTGGCTGAGGGTGCAGGACCATGTGCAGGCAACTCTAATACCTGACTGTGGTGTTTGCCTCCAAAGTCTCATCCTCAAGGTGTTATTGCTCTCGTACAAATGTGGACTACTATGAAAATGCTATTTTTTTCATATGTTCCCATGTGAATACACTTCTTGATATACCTCCAGATATTTTTAAATCTGTTTTTTTCACATCTCAGTGTATGAGATATACTTTCTGATGTATAATATACTGATATAATTTCTAATATACTTTCTCATGTGCTTGTTTTGTGTAAAACCAAGGTAACAGTTCCAAAATACACTATCTGCTCTTTAATCTCCATCTTACACGTCAAGCAAGTAGTAACACTTAACTTTTAGGGTGGAATGAGAGTTTTCACTGAGCCAAAACAGCACTTGATTCATTGTGAGGATTTCCTGTGCATCTTTTTTGGTGGTTGTTAGATACCAGTCAAGATTTAGTTTTCTACACGTTGAATCTAAATGTTTAATTCTGAGGCTTTTTTGGCTGAAACAAATTGAAGTATTCAGAAATTCAACAACCATCATAAATATATTCCCAGCTCTGTCTTTGGTACAGAATTCTTCTCCAAACTCTTCTGCACTGTTTTCTCTGTGTGTTTTTGTTTTTCCTTTAGTTTTAACTCTGAATGAATTTGCAGTGGGCAAATATCTGCTTTATCTGGTGCCCTGAGGTTTTTGTGCATGGATGGAGCATTGCAACAGATGTATAAGCACAGCTGTGGAAACCACAGTGCACACAGTTTCTTATTAGCTATTCCCCTCAAACACAGGAGCAATCTAACTGCTAGATATGTGGGGTTCAGTGGTTTTCTTCTGTGATGTTGTTTGGCAATCATGATGGCAAGTGCTGTTTTAAGTGCTTTAAGGAAGACTTCAACACAATTGTCTTTACTTAGTGTGTTTGTTTTCCTAACCCAGAAAGTGTTTGTCCTTCTGGATGATGTCCAGTTCTGGTACGTGTCACGAAGGGACCTTGGTGGCTATGCCCTGGCCTGTGCCTTGATGGGCCAGGCAGCCACTTGGATCTGCTGTCTACTCCAAGACAACCTCCTCTTGTCAGCCTTACATGTCAGAAAGAAGCATGCTTTGATGCATGTTCCTCTGAGTAGGTTCAATAGCGAGCTTCCATCAAAGGATTTTCCCTTAAAAATCTGTCTGAAGTGTTTTGAAGAGAGCCTGAACCCAGGGGAAATACCAGTTTGTATCAACCAACAAAAAGCCCTGTGAAAGCCACTGGCATGTGTTGATGTATAGTTTGGAACCTCTAGATTGGGATTTGTTTTTCCTGACAAAAGTTAAACATCTCCTGTGCTGTTCCCTGCCACCTTTCTCCCACACATCCCCCCCCAACCCCTCAAAACCCACCAAAGCTCACTACCTTCACCATTTCCCCCCTCCTCCCTCTCTGTCCAGCAGCGGACCAGGAAAGGTCATTTGGATGCTTTCTCAGCTGTGAGTTTGCTGTGTGGCCTCATGACAAGTAACCTGGGGAGCACACTTGCTTGGTCCCATTTTTCTGAAAGACTCCGCACTGGGGGGGAACACAGGCTACTGCATTTATATTGTAGCTCCTGCAGTGAATTTTCTTCTGTCCTTTTTCCATCCAGCTGCTGACCAGCAGTACCCTGTTCCTGACGCGAGCATGCTATCTAGCCATGGGTGCAACAAAGCTAAGGAACAATTGGTGCACATTCTCCTGACCTCCAGCATCAATAGCTACTTGCTCCTGAAGGCAGTCTGCCATGGTTGTTGCTCCAATAGCAAGCAGTGTGAAGGCTCAGGCAGTTTTCCAACAAAACTCAAGCCAACTTTGCACTCGGTGCTCAAGTGGATGAGCCGCTCAGCTGAGTAGGAAGACCTTGTTGCTGTGCTCTCAGGAGTCAGCATTGCTGTTTGCTGTGCCAGATCACCCTGACCAGCCTGCTCCCAAATGATCTGCTTCTTGGAGCTGGAGATCCCTCTTCACAGCACCAAGCTTCCTGTGCTGACAGTCTGGGAAGGCATGTGGAAATAGATATAGTGACTGTGACTTCTGTCTGTCCCCGCTTCTCATACAGCTGTGTGAAGATAAATTTTGCATTAGATGTTACGGAACTGGAGGAAACATTTTTCCTCTAGTAATGACAGGGTGTTATCACTGTCCAGGCATGACCCCAGCTTATTCCCCAAAAAACTCATAATCTGATACCTTTTCTTTACAGTGTGATCTTCTGCCAATGCCTTAACATGTCCAAAGACAGAAAAGTAGTTACAAGATTTTTAAAACCGCTTTTGGAGAAGGCAGCTGTGCCAGAATGGGGGAGACTGAATAGGAGGGTTAAGCAGAAATATCTGTTGTTTATTCATCTTTTGACACAAGAAGAGCTCTTTAAAATGAGTGGCCATGTCTTCCCTTGCAGTCTGCTTTGCAGTTTCTTTACCACTGTAGAGATATGGCCTCTAACTGGAACACAACTTCACTCTTGTGCTGGAGCACCACCAGTGTTTGAGAGGACTAAGCAGCTGCTGCTGTTTAAGCAGATGTCTTCACCTGCCTTGCCACCTCCCGGGCTGGTCCTTTCCCCTGCCGTGGTACTTACTCCCTTATGGCAGTCTTGGGGTAGATCAGACCTCAAAGCTGACTTGTTTTTACCTACCAAGTTGCCTAACTGCTCATTGAGGAGCTGCATAAACTGGTACCAATTTCAGTGATGGGACGCTGTGGAGGTGGGAATAAGCTGCTAGCAGCAGGGTGGGTGGGGGAATTTTGGGACCATTTTCTTATGGCACACAACCAAGGAGCAACATTGTTTTGTATGTATCCTGCCGATACTACAAACCCTAGACCAAAAGAGGGGCCTGGGATGTCTCTTGCTTTAATCTCTAGCTCTGGCTCCCTTAGTACCTTTTTCCTTTTGAGTCACCTTCTTGGCTTAAAGTGAGGATTTTTGGCAGCCACCCCAAAAACACCCAGAAGGAGAGGCCTATTTTTCCCAGTGTTGTGTCAATTTGGTCACTCTTGCACACAGGTTACTTCTGCGCAGATTTGAGAGACGGAATCAGGGATACAAACGCTTCCAAAGATTTTCTGAAGTAACCCCATCTTACGCTACCTGCAATGAGAAACACATATGTTCCATTTTCTGTATCTTTGTTCACATGTTTATACATGAAATGGGAAGTCACTGTGAGAATCACACTTTTCTGTTCATTTTATCTTGCTTTTTCCAGCTGTACGAATCATAGCAGGTAGAAGAAAAGCAGGGTACCCTACAGGTTGGTGTGAGAGCTTGTCAGGGGAATGATGTGGGTGTGTATGCTTGTACCGAGCTTCAGAAATACTCTGTGGAAGTGAGAATGTCTTTCAGTCTGTGTTCCTGTTTACTGTGCTCAGACAGCACTGGGGGGATATGAGGAGAATTGTACTAGGGATTTATGACTAGTAATGTGGAAGAGATGCAGCTGGCGACGCTGGAGAGCTCTGAGTGAATTCCGCAAAAGAACAGGATGTGAGAGGGGTTTTATGTAATACTCTGGGGCAAGCTCACTAAGCAACAAAAAAATGAGACTCTGTGGTCTCTCAGTTGTGCGAACATGGTGGGGAAGGACTGAAACTTAGAGAAGTCAGTTCTTTCTTAGGGGTGGAGGTGGGGGGGAAAAATTGGTGCAGTCTGAGTTTGTTAGAACTTTTTCCTCCTTTGTTTTTTTGTTTGCTTGTTTTTTGAGGAGGGGAAGAATAGTTTAAAACTGGTATATTAAAATACCCCAATGACAGCTAAAGAAAGAAAAAAGCAAGCAATCTTTTCCTGCCAAAGCTCTTTATGCAGTGAACATGCTGATGAGAGGATGGGGCATCCAGTGGGAGAAAGGAAGAAGCATTCTCGGTTGCTCCTGTAGTTGCCCAGGAGACTGGGCTGAAACTCAGACTGCAGAAAGCCTAGGTTGCTTTATCCTCTGTCCTGCAGAAGGATTTGTGATGGCTTTGAGAGTAAATAGACCAAGGAATAGGGACAAGGCTGGTCACACAATCCTGTGGACTCTGCTGTGTGAGTTTGATCTCTTTCATCTCTGAAGGAGGATAGGACTGTGAGCCATTTGAATGGAAATGGCAACAAAGAATGTAAGTTATTTTTCTTTCTGGCTAGAGTCTTGAGCAGTCTGGAGAACAGGAAGGGAAATACAGTAAGTTAGCCCCAAACAAGAGGTACAGCAAGTCTCAGATTCATGTCATGACTACTACTGACACTGGTGGGCTATTGTTAACCTAGGGCATGTCTGGCATCTCTGAAATTTTGCCTGCCTACGGTTTGTAAAGAGAGGAAAGGAAGAGATCTCTGCATACTGCCTTTGTCTGTAATATACTTAGTAAAAGTCAAGCAGAGTTGCAGCTTTGCAGATGGTCTCAACGTAAAATGCAGTGGTGAAGAAGCTGTGTGCTTGTGGGTAGGTTTGTATGTATGGGTGCTCAGAGCTTGCTCAGCTGCTGCAGAGATGCGATTTAGCCGAGTATGATGTGCGTGCAGTCAGTCAGTTGATGTGCGCTGTGGAAACTCACTCACCAGGATAACTACAAATATCTACTAAAGTCAGTGTGGTTTTCTGCTAGCCTTTGATAAGGCAATTCAGTTACCACAAAGAACTAGCAGTAATTCGGTTAGCCATCCAAAGCATTTCTTTGTCTAGCTCTCGTCTCCGAGTTCATTTGCATTGTGTGTCAGCTGTGCAGCGTTTGAACCTCTGTGACCAAGCAGCTGTATGTGGCAGCACATGGGCACAACGCGGCCACATCAGCGAGTGAAAGGAGCGGTTTCACTGCGCTCTGCCAGCAGAATCAGTCTGCGTTTGTACGGTGTCATGGCCAGAAACACCCCTAAACAGCCATTTATAGGAGTCTGCTGGCCGCACACGAAGAGCGTGAGGAGAAGCAAGGTAGTGGTGTGTAAATTAGCTGTTCAGCTAGGAAGTGGAGGCCAAGCTGGTTTGCTACTCAGAGAGGAAACAAGACATCTTCCACGTTATCAGGTTATAAGCAAGACTTAATAGACAAAAATAAGCATAAACTATCTTGAGATTCTATCTAAATATAATTGATGGGCCTGATGCCTAAAGGAGGACAGAGACTGTCAGACAGCTACGCTGCTAGAAAAGCTGCACAAGGATGGAGTGCGGTGACATGGCATTTTGTTTTCTCTGTAAAGCTAGATGACTACTCTGTATGTGCTGAGATTTACAAGCTTGCTCTTCTTATCACTGAAGTTTGCATGAGGTTTTGGTCCTGGCTCAGACATGAAATAAGGCTCACAAAGCTTGAGAAGTGCTCAGTCATGCGTAGAAGCAGTGAATGAAGAACACAGACCAAGATCATCTTACAGATTTCTGAAAGCCGTGGAGTTCCCTGTTCTCTGCCTTCTGTGCCCACTATGTAAGTTCAAGCTCAGCCCAGTCAGGTACTCTTCTGGGCAGGGGGTCCCGACAATCACCCTGTTTTGTCAACCTTAAGCCTAGTGTTTGTACACAAGCTGCTAGAGCAAAGCTAATAAATCTGGTTGAACTTCATCAATGCCCTCAAAACACCAGAGGTTTGTGGTCATTTGTGGAGAAAAGCCAGCCTCCAAGGTCCTAGTTTCTGTGTTTTACTTTCTGTAACATATTAATGCTCCAGTTTTAAGCCCAACTTGATGGCTGAGAGCTAGAGATCTGTGTAATTAATACTCCAAACAAACAAATGCTTGAATAGCTGTTGATATGGGGGGTGGGCAGGGGATGTGCAATTAACGTCACGTGGGATCGGAAGGGTTGTAAAGAGTATAGAGAGGCCTAACAGCTGGCAGATGGAAAAGGTCTCCAGGTGTATTAGTTTGGAACAGGGTCTTCTGTACAGTGACACTGATGAGACCTGGATTTCTGCTGAGTTTGGAGAAATGAGGTGGGTCTGAAATACCTACTGTTTCTTTGAAATTTCAGGTGCATAGTAATACTCAGCTCTAGTAACATCTACCCAAAATAGAAGTTCAGAAATGATGAACAGGCACGGTTATGTTTAGAGGCTTAGAAGTGGCAGCCTGTCATCAGCTGGAAGATTACACTCAAGGACTCCCTTGTGTTAGGACCACTAAG
Organism: Anser brachyrhynchus; assembly: GCF_964034855.1. Lineage (NCBI taxonomy): Eukaryota > Metazoa > Chordata > Aves > Anseriformes > Anatidae > Anser > Anser brachyrhynchus. The sequence continues at coordinate 97,027,884 of NC_137694.1, forward strand.
ATGTGTTTAAAGAAACTGGTTATTAAAGAGCTGTGTTGCGTGTGCTGCAGCTCTCTGGATTATGCAAAGAGGTACATGCAAGTGTGAGGCTTAGATCTCAGGATTGTAATATCTTCTATGTTTCAGGTAGCATAACTGCTCAAGATCAAATATTCTCTTTTTTTTTTTTTGTAGCTCTTAGTGATGCGTCTTTAAAACTCGTATAGGGAAAATGAGAATGCTGCTCAAATTTAGCTTCAGTGCTGCATAACCGTACTTGGAAAGCTACTTCTCATTAGTATGCAAGAAAATTTCTTCTGATTTATCTTAACCAATAAGATAGGCTACTTAAATACTAGGATATAATCTATTTAAAATGGAGTGACTTCTTTTCATACATGGCAAATTAATTTCTTATTGCATGTATGTTAGTTTTGGTTTTATTTTTAAAAAAGGGATACATTTTTTTTTAAGTATCAGCTTGTCGTCTGGGTGATAATGTCTACAGTTGCACTAGAGAAATGGTATAAAAAAGCTGACAAAGGTCAGGTAGGATCTGCCCTGCTTGCCATGTTTCTGCGCAGTTACACTGGCTGTGTTGTGGATGCTTGTTACTTCTTCCTGCATGCTTTGGCACTGGTGAGTCCCTGCTGCATCTCACAGTGCTGACTGTGAGTTTCTTTCATCTCTCCCCAGGTGTTGCGTTACAAATAGCTCCAGACACAGCTCTGCAGATGGAACGTGCCTTGGCTTTCACTGGTTCCTCATTGTCCTAGAAAACAAGACATCAATACTGTAAGTATGAGGACTAGTCTCTTTCATGGATGCAATTTTGGCCTCTAAGAACATTAAAACAGAATTCCTCCCCCTTATTTTGATAGGGATCTCAGGAATAGAAGGCTTAATATCTGAGATCTCATATTAGCGTGACCAGAGCTGGCCAAGCAAGTCATGAACCCTAGCGAACATGGAGCTTAAGTAAGTTGGACGCAGCAGTTAGTTCTGTCTCTGTGTTGTATGTATGGTAACTCTGGACAGCAACTGCACCTCATGACAGCGAGGCTAGCTCCGATAAAGTAATTGGCCAAGCTGCCTGAACTCCAGAGCAGTTTCAAGAGCAGACCTGTTCCACTCTTGTACAATACTTCCTGCACTTCTACGCTGACCCTGCCTTCCATAGTTTCATTTGAGTAAGACAAGATCATCCAAAAGTCTGGCTCCAACCTCAGAAAGGCAATTTTCTACCTCTTATTCTTCATAGCCTGGCAATCCTTGTTCAGATCCATCACCCAGACAGATAAAACTACCCATTCCCTTTGTATGTCTCCTGCTGGAAGAAGTATGGCAGCAGATCTCTAACACCACATGAATGGCCTCTGAGACCAGCTGTGCAAACTGAACTAGCTTGCTTGTGAAAGACTCTGAGGTGACTGCACATGACATGTAGTACCAGAAGCCCTTCTAAACTTCCCTAGGACTGGCCAGAGGGGTTTTGTGTGTACTATGTCTTGCACATACCTGTTATCACAGAATACGTAGAGGTGAAAAAGAGCAAAAAGGAAAAGGAGGCTCAGCAGACAACCAAGGATGATGACACAGTGAAGAAACCATGCAACGCTGTCTGAAGAGAAACAGTTCTTTTAGGTACATTTCACAGATCATTTACCGTGTGCCTCTTCCAGGATCATACCTTCTAGACAACACTCTCTGTTGTGTACATCTGAATAATCCTGTCTTTTCACAGCTCTATCTGTGGGAGGGAAGACTACAAAAATCTATCTTCTTGCCTAAAATTTCACAGAGCACTTTTCAATTCTCACAGCATTTTTGTTTATCTTTCCCTGCCCCCAACAAATTTCTCCCCAAAAACTTCAGCTCAGCTGCATGGTTCCTGCTGTAATCTTCCTAGTGTCACTGATGCCTGTCATAGTGCTTGAACAGAGGGCTAGGCAGGATTTTGAACGCTGAACACACAAGGGGGAGCTTACATGAGGAGCAGGCTATGGACTTGGTCTCATTCAGAGTTGTGTGGTACACCATGCAGGTTACAGTCTTCTCGTCGGTGCTGTGTGCTGTGAACCTGCTGAGCACGGTCACTGTCCCGTTATCGTGGCTGTCTGTTTCGGTCATGGAGTTGTTCTCGGGGACCCATGAGATCTCAGCAGCCGGCCTCCCCGCCGCTGCCTTGCACACGGGGTTCCTGTGGTCGTCGCAGTACAGGGACAGCCTTGGGGGGACTGCAAAGCATCAGGAAGGGGAGACATGTGGGTTGCTGCAGTTGGCAGAGGCTGTTCTTATTCCTTACCCAAAAGGAACGTCATGAAAAGAGGAGAGTCAGGTTGGAGGTGCCATCCCGTCACAGCAATGTGTGCCAAAGTGACAAAGATTTGTGTCTTTTTTTTTCTCATTTTGGACAACTCTCCCACCTTGAGGTGAGTTACCACAGCCAGGTACCATTAGAGGAGGCATCTCTGGACGTGGAGGTGGGGAATTACCCAGAATACAGGGCTGAATCAGACTTTTGTCCTAGGCAGCCTTTATGCATGTGGCTTAAAATGGATTTGAATGGCAGGCTAGCAGGAAATGGGGCTGTTCTTCCTGCCTGGGTAACAACATCCCGTGTTTGATCGAATATCTCAGTACTCGGAGGTGTTGCCCTCCCATGTTTTTGTCATACTAAAGTAGTGTGTTAGTGAGTGACTACAGGAAAACAGGACGCACATGCAGACTCCTTCTTTAGTGTATTGGGGATTGCTTCACACCCGTCACTTGTAACTCTGCGGGGCAGAAAGGGGCAGCAGAAGGGAGAAGGGTTTTGGCAAATGAGGAGAGGGAAGAAACAGAGCTACTAAATGACATGCTTGACCATTAGTGCCATTGAGAAAGCTCCTCTTCTCAGTGCACGCTTCCTCCTGTGCAGGAGGAGAGGAGCTGTGTCTGTCTGGGGCTGGAGGTGGTCCTTTGGAGAAGGGAGAAATGAGGAAGGAGTCCCTTACCTAGCACGGTCAGCTGGTACATCTGGTGGAAATTCCCTTCCTGAGTTACCACTTCACAGCTGTAATTTCCTTCATCAGCCATTCCCACTTGCTGTATCTCAAGGGCGTAAGACTGGCTTGATCTGAATTCACAGTTCACTCTGTCACTGCAGTTTGTTCTGTCCACCTTTTTCTGATCAGCCCTGTATCCCAAGGTGCAGGGGCCTCCTATCTTGGGGCTTATTTTCCACGTCACCATAGTTGCATCTGGTTTGTTAGGGCAGGTCATCACAGCGCTGTGACCCACTTGTGCTGCCATTCTGTTCCCTGGAGGAGACAAAGAAGGAGAAGGATGTGTGAAAAGGTGCCCAAGGATGTCACTCACAGCCTTGGAGTTCTGGTCTGTGCTTCGGAGGGAAATGTCAGCACTGTTACACTCCAGAGGGAGGCCCTGTCTGTGCCAGCCCAAGAGCTGCATGTCTTGGACAGAAAGAAATACACAGCCATGAATTTGGCTTTGCAAAAGTTGGTCCTTGGTTTTACTCTTCTGTAGAGTTCTCCTCCCTAAACCAGTAGATAAACAACATGACTGGGAAGCAAAGTCTGGCTGAGCTGCAGAGCCCACCTGTATGAGAAGATCTCTGTTTGCTTTTCTCCCTACATCACTGCCCAATACAGGAGAAAAATGAATGAAGACATTGACCCTACTTTTGTGCTGGATATGAGCAGCCGTCCTAATAAGGTCAAGCACAGATGGCAAATTTTGTCCTGTCACTCCAAAGTTTATATGAACTGATTTCCCTGGTTATAGTGCTGTCAAATGGAACAGTAGAAGAGTAAGTATGACATTTAACTGGAAATAAAACACATGCCTGCTGTCTGTCAGATGAAGAGATCCCTGATAGACTCGTGATCACTGTCCCATGACCACCTGTCTTACCTGATCCCAATAAAAACAAACGTGAATTTGCGTAGTTTATGTAGGGTAGGGAGGAGAAAGGTTATTGCTGTATTTTCAGATCCCATTATCTTTGGACTTTATCTTTTTTAAGTATTTAACTGAGTTTGTAAAGAAGAAAGAACCTTTCCATTAAATCTTAAGCTCTTGCAGGTTATTGCTTTTGCATCAGAAAAATCCCTTCAGCACTTTCTAAAGATTCCTTCCTCTAGACTTTTTCCCCAAAGAAGAATTGAGAAAACATGACTGTGATGCATTGCCCCTTCCTCCTTAGCCCTTAATAGATGCTTGGTCCCAAAGTACCGCCAGAACTACCTGTGGCTCCTGTGACTGCAGTCATGGTGAGCAGGACGGCGGTGTACGTAGTCTTCCTGATCTCTTCCAAGGCAGCTCTTGCGTGTGTGGATGATGCAGGTTTCTTGCACCATCCTGCTTGCTGTGAGATCCTCATCGTCCCCTGCCAGTGATCCTCAGCAGTCAGAGCCACCGCTCTTCCTAGGCTCCTGAAGGTTCCTGACTGCAGCTACAAATAGGTGGTTCTTCATAGCACAGAGCTTCTTCCTGTGCTGAGAATTGGTGAACGCAGAGGAAATGGTATTGATGGTTGCTTTCTGTACACTTCTCTTCTCACAGTAGCACTATGCAAGAAAATCTATGGCAGAACTTGCACAAAGTATAAGCCAAGTGATTTTCATGCCTGGTTCTGATCTGACAGTGAGGATTTTATCAAAGAAAAAAAAAAAAGTCACCTAACAGCTTAAGATCTTTCCTCTAGGATATATTGGCAGTCCCTCCTTCCCTCCAGGCAGGGAACATAGGTAGGTAGAATCTTTGTGTGTGATGACACTGCTGTCTTATACCAGCAAAGGTACTTTCTCTGGATAGAAAATGAACTTCCCTGGAAATTAATGCACTGAACTTAATTTTATCAGAACCGTGTTAGCCTCCCCAAACCGTGAAGCCACGAGGCTGACGTGACGTGATGCCTGTTTGCTTGTTTTAGGAGACAAAACTCTTCCCCCACAACAACAAGCACAGCTGATTTATGCATTTCCATGGCCATGCTGAAATGTGCCCACCTGAAAAGGCCTCCGTTCTCTGGCCAAATGGATGCAAGGCATCACTGATCCAGAGAATCACTGGAGGAAGGCAAACGTCCCAGCCCCCCTCCAGGTAGTAGGTACAGGTTAACCGAGAAGAGGCAGAGCACCCATTGGGGACCCAAAGGTAAAGCTGGGTAAGTTCAAAAGGAAAGTCATGCATCCTGTGATCGCAGTTCTTATATTTAGAGAAGCCAACAGCAGTGATATAATGAAATCCTCATCTCTGCTGGCTGCTGTTGCTGCAGTTTTCTTTCCGAAACTTACTTTGACAATTTCAGCTATCTTGGTCAATGCAGCTTCTGCTTCTGCTGTGTGGTTTGGAGCTTACATGCAACGAACACTTCTCACGTTTAGAGGTGGGTCCGAGACACAAGGATCACATTTGTCTCTCTGAGACAGAGATCCCTGCAGCACCGGAGGTACCGTAGCTTCAGCCATACCCATCCGGGTGACATAGTTCAGCACTAGATGGTGGATGCAGCAAAAAGCAAGCGGGAAGATTGTGTATTAGTGATTTGGCTGAGATCAGGTAGGGGGTGTCTGGTGTTTTGCATTTCTGGAAGCCCAAACTCTGTCTGCCTTTAGGACTGGAGCCACACAGCATGGTAATACTGTGGTAAGAGCGTCACTGTCGTATCCTGGGCAGCTGCTCCGAGCTTCTGGCCTTGTTGTCTGCCTCCAGCACAGCCCTGGAACTGGTTTTAAGTGTACTTCAGTGTCAGATTGCTGCCGCCTCCTCCTCAGTTCAGAAGACATCTCCCCGAGGGGCTCCGTGCGTACACCCTGCTTCCAGTAGCGGGTCTTATCCTCCCCTGCTGCCCTCCCAGCCCCAATTACTGATGTGCCAGGTGCAGTTTGGTCTGACTTTACCCTCCTGGCTGCCTCCTGGAAGAGGCCACGCACTGCTGCGCTCTCATCTCCATCTCCTGGGCGAGGCAGGCAACGGCACCCGCCTGGAGATGCTCCTCCTGCAGCGAGCAGCTGCTGGGTCCCAAATGAAGCCTGTCCTTTTGCTTTTAGGGATGGTCTGTGTTGCTTTCTAGTCTTACTGCATTTATAAATTATCAAGGATTTTGCTCAGATCCTCACCTGAAATGTTTTCTGGACAGATCACTAGAGAATATGGTAATCTGAGCAACCATGTCATAGATCTGCAAGGGGCAGGAGCCAACTCTTACAAGGGCAGTCTTGGAGCAGTCTCGGACTTGTGGCCTCTGTGCGCCATCGGTACTGCTGAATTATGTCACACGATGGCCTTTGGACGCCCTGGCCACAAAAACTCCCATATACTGAAAAGGGCAGTCCTGAGTTGGTGCCTGGAGACCTACCTGGCTACAGAGGAAAAAGTTGTCAGTAGGAGACCACGGTGAGAATGAACAACTCAAACAGGGTTGTTCCTTCACACCTGAACGTGGTCAGCCTTGCTAAAGGTCTGGGAATGCCATGCTCACACAGAGGCGGACATCTGCCACGGCGAGGGCGTTTGTCGCCTGGGGTGTGTGCAGGTGAGCGAGCCTTTATGTGGCAGCTCTGTCTGTCTGCGAACCTTTGGGATGGCCCCTCAGGAATTCCCCATGGGGAGTGCCAGCAGCAGTGAGCTGTGTGGGACGCTGGGGCAAAAATACCTGAAAGCACCCACTCTGCTTCACGTGTTACAGTTTAGCTTTAAAATGTGAAAATCTGCCTACTAGGATGGTTACAAACATGATCTTTGGCCAGGGTGGGTTTTCTGTTACTGGATTCACCGCAGATTTTAATTAAGTTAGGTTGTTAAATTACCACAAAACATTAGTGGTGTACCTAAACTAGTTCTTGAGATGTTTATTCTTCTGCTTTTTATCTCTATATTCATCTATGATTTATTTACATCACTGGGGGTGACAGGAGAAAGGCATGCTCTGTGTGTGTATATATATATATATATATAAACTACATGTTTATTTGGTAGCGCTTTAAGTATGCACGTAGCAGACAGATTGTGGTCTGTCTTGAGTTACATGCATTAGAGCTCCACCTTGCTGCAAAAGGAAGCAGATTTTAAGTGGATGTAATTCATGAGACCAGGATATATACAATACAGATTTATTTATTTATTTATTTATTTATTTATTTATTTATCCCCCCCCACACACACGTTTTCACCTTTAGCCCACCTCTAGTCAGAAACTGGTCTCTTCAAGCAAAAACGTATGTCCTTTGCTGATCACAAATTTGTGAAGAAGCTCACACCTCTCAGCAGGAGCTTGTCCAGTTACCAAAGACTCACAGCCACCTCTGAGGAACACGCAGGCTGCCGGCTGGCCTTTTCTAGGGGGGCACAAGCTGCTGCCTCATCGCTTTGTGACTGGGCTCGCTACGAGGCCGCTCACTCAGCCGCTGTCCTGTTTGTCATCTAGCGGGGCTTCCTGCCCTTAGGAGCTGCTCGCTGTGCTATCCGAGCCGTGCAGCCCTACAGGGTCTCGTAGGAAAGCAGTGCCAGCCACCACCTTTCGGGGCCAACCACCACCTTTTAGGACTTCCAGGCCCTGGCGCACGGAGCAGCCGGGTGGCGCCGCCCCGCCCGCCCCCGTGCCGTGCCGCCGCCATGCTGCTGCTGCGGGCGGCCCGCGGCCGGGCCGGGAGCGGGCCGGGGCCGGGGCCGGGGCCGAGGCTGGGGCCGGGCCGCTGCCCCCCGCCGCCCCTCGCCGCCCTGTCGCAGGTGCTGCGGCTGGAGCGGAGCCGCCGCGCCGCCGTGGTGTTCCCGCTGCAGAGGCTGGCCCGCTGCCTGCTCCCCGGCGCCGAGGCGGCGGCCCTCAGCCTCTTCCAGCCCGGCCTGCCCGCGCTGCGGAGCGCCGAGCGGCTCTTCGCGGCCGGCCCCGGCCACGCCGTCACCTACCTGAGCTCCGCCGTGCGCACGGAGCACGCCCCGCCGCCAGCCCTGCCCGAGGTCGGGGCCCGGGGATGGGGCCGGGATCCCGGCCGGTGGCCGCCCCCTGCCCGGGCGGGTGTGCGGGACACGGCCTCACTGCCTGCCCTTCTGTCCTCCTGCCCCAGGTGTGCTTCGTCGGCCGAAGCAACGTGGGCAAGTCGTCGCTGATCCGGGCCTTGTTCTCGCTGTCGCCAGAAGTGGAGGTCAGAGTGTCGAAAACGCCGGTGAGTGCCGCTCTGCTTCCCTCCCCTTGGTCAAAAGCCGGTGCTAAGCCGGGCAAGAAGGGCGAAGGAAACCAGGGCTTGAGTAACATGAAGTGACAGGGGAGTGTGCCAGCTCGCAGCCATCACAGGCTTGGCTTTTCCAAAGGAAAAGGTGGGAAGTGTCCAGCTTAGCACCTCAGCCAGGGCTGGCACACGCAGCAAGCAGCAAAGTCTTGCAAGCCAAGTGGTTGTGATGTTAAGCCTTTTGGGAAACACCAGGCACAGAGATGAGCGTAGGTATTTTTAGTCCATTATTTTAAGGACAGAGCCATGTGGGGTTGTTAAAAGGAGACAACAACTTAAAGCAACAGTAGCATTTTTGCAGCATTCTCTGGGGTGTAGGGTATAGTACGGAGATGCTTTGTGGGGCATCTCCTACTCCACTGTTTAAAGCAACTTCTTAACCCTTTGTCTCAAACTTTTTCCTTTTTTAAATCCTCTCCCCAGGGCCACACAAAGAAGATGAATTTCTTCAAAGTCGGGAAGTACTTTACTCTGGTGGATATGCCAGGATATGGCTACCGTGCCCCACAAGACTTTGTGGAGATGGTGGAGGCCTACCTGCAGGAACGGCAGAAGTAAGGAACTTAACTGCACCTCCATTCAGCAGTGAGAGCTGAATACCCATATGCAGCATCGTGGGGCTGGATGGAAAAATGCAGCAGAGGTGGCTGCTTTCAGTGGTAGTGCAGAAAAGATGGAGGTGCTGCTCCATGCTGACCTCTCAGTTACCATGCGTGGCCCAAATCCTACAATACTTGTTCATGGTTATGAATTTGGAAGTAGCACAGTAAGATGATACAACGGTGGTGATTAATGTTGCCTGTATTTCTGACAGCTTGAAGAGGACTTTTCTATTAGTTGATGGTGTAGTAGGACTCCAGAAAACAGACCATATTGCAGTAGAGATGCTGGAAGAGTTTGGGATTCCTTACGTGGTAAGTGATGCTTTGTTCTCGAAAAGGTAGAACAAAAACTTGTGTTAGTTTTATGCTAAAGGTAATCTGTAAAGCTATGTACCCTCTACCTGAGCTCTTGCAAGTTGTCCTACCTAAGTAGAATACCTTCTACCCCACCTTTATTGTTAGTAACGTAGGTCTAAAGTGTGTCTGGGGGGATTTGAAGGACTTTTTTGCTTGATTTATTAAATGAACACTTTTTTCAGTGCTTAGATCAAGGAATTTGAAAAAGTCCACAGCTTATGCAGGCTATGGAAGTGTTTTGGTGAACTGTATTATACCATTTTTCCCAATTAGATAAGACCCAGAGCTTTCAGCCTGCCTTGCAAGATGTTCCAGCATAGCAGCAAAATAATCCTCTTTTCCTGTCTCAATCTTCCCTTTCTGTATCTGTGCAGATGGTGTTAACAAAAATTGACCGAGCTTCCAAGGGACTGTTGTTAAAGAATGTACTGGGAATCCAGGAGTTTGTGAAGGAGAAAACTCAAGGATGCTTCCCTCAACTATTCCTGGTCAGGTAAAGCTCTTCTTTGTTGCTGCTGTTGGCTTTCAGGTGATGATTTGCACTGGACAGGCTACCTAAAATGGGTCTGTCTGCGCTAGAGATGACACTTCTGTGTGCCCCAGGGATGACAGGTGGGCTGCCTGCACAGGAACGCCCCTCCTTCTTCCCCATCCTCTACACCTGTGTTGAGTTCAGCTTTGAAGGGTGCTGGGAAGGGTAGCAGTACCTATGCTGCCTGATAGCAGGCTTTGTCACTTTGTTTGGAGCTGTGTTAACAGCAGCAAGCCGTAACTGATTACACTGTAGAAGTGCTTACATCCCCCCAGTGCAGTACAACCTTAATTTAATACAGCCAGTGGCTGAGCTTGTTTGTAGTACGTGAAGGTAATGCAGCATCAGGGACTGAATATCCGTGTCTTTGTTTTCACAGTTCTGTAGAGTTTTCAGGAATCCACTTGCTAAGGTGTTTTATAGCCCATGTTACTGGAAACCTGCCTGCTGTAGAGGACAGCTGAAGACTGGCTCCTGATCTGCTCGGCTCATCCGGAACAAAAGGTACCAAAACTACAGGTCTATATTTTCATTGTAAATAACCCAAAGCACTAAAGTTTATTTCTGGATAAATTTGTATAAGATGTTGGATAAATTAATGTTTGTAAGGATAAGTTTTGTGTTTAATAAACTCATCAATTCAGGAATTTTGCACTGTGAGTTAATCCAGGGTACTTTAAAACTATTTTACAAACCTACATGATTGTGTGGAGAAAAAAAAAATCAGAACCTCCAAAGACAAGCTAGGTTTTAATACAGCATTTCCTTTCCCTCCAGGTAAATGTTCAAAAAGCTACCACTGCATACATAAGCTCTGCTGTAGTTAGGATACCAGAGAGAGTCTAGTAATCTCATTACTAAACTGCATGTCTTTGTATCAAGGAAAAACTAAAGCTCTAATATTAAGCAAACTACACTTGTCACGTTGAACTGAATGATACCCTGAGGTTTACATCTCTCAGCTTATGTAGCGGGGACTGAAAATGAGCAAGCGGGCACTCTGCCTGCTCTAAGGCTGTGTCGAGTGGAAATAGCCAACACTTTGTTTGTGAGGAGCTTTTGGGGAACTTTTTGTAATTTTTTGCTGTTGTAACTCCTCTGCATTGTGCATTCTGTAGGTTCACCATTATAGCAAGCCTCGCTTGCGTCCATCAACTTGTCCCTGTTCCAGGTGGACACAGGAAAGGAAACATTTAATGGGATCTGCCTCTTTGTTGCTGTCGGCTTGAAGCAGTGCGATAGATGAATGGACACCTAGGGGGAGTCTCTCCTTCTGCCCGTTACCACCAGTCAGCGCTGTGTCTACCTTCTGTTTTAAATCCCGTACGGAGTCCTGCAGCTGTGCTCAGACGAGTTGCCAGTGACGAGTCCACTCTATGCATCTGCCATACCCTGGAAGCTGAAGCACAGTTCTGGGGTCCCAAAGCAGCTGTACCGGGCTAAGAGCACCTGACTGGGGGGAGACCAGAGGTGGCTAGTTACAAGGTACGGAATCAGCAAGAAGGATTGCCATTAAATAGCAGCAGTTGTACAAGGGAATTTAGACCAAAGCTATTAAGTGCCTGTGTCAAACTCTGGCACTCATCTTGTCCAGGCTTAAGATTGCCGACTGTGTGTATGCAGCTGCCTAAGTTACTTACATTCGGTTCTCGAGAAAGAATAGTTCTGTAAACCACTAAGGGTTAGAAGGTGGGATTTCTAGTATTTTGTTAGTTTACAGAATTTACTGTAACGCTCAGATTAGACTTGAATGAAGTAAGGTCTGTTTCCAGCACATACATAGGAAGTGGCAGTGTGTGAGGAATGCAGGAGACAGCTGTGTATCTCTAGTTTCCATGGCAGAGCAGAGGTCAAGCCTGTAGTTCTCTGGTATTTTACCTCTAATCCAAAAGTGTTCCACAGCAAATCAGCCTGCAGGATGTTTGATCCTAGGGGTAAATACAGTACTATGTAGACAGATGGAATTATGTGCAAGTCTTAAAAAGCGGTATCTTAAAACCAGTATCTTTCAAAAACATCAATATAGTCAAGGCTATCATTTTCGAGGCCGCAGTCTTGACTGAGGAGCCTCTAAAAATAAGCCTGTATGGTTAATGGGTACATGTAAAAGAAAGCACATTTCTGGTTTTAGTCTCTCTTCAGAGCAAAATCCGTTACAATGCTAAGAAGTGTTTTATTAACTATTTAAATACATCAGGTATGTCTGGTAAGTCCGTTTGTAAAAATAAAAGTGTTTTAAAGTGGCAGCAGACGGAATCATACCCTATGATCCTTGAATGTGTGTAGGGTTACCATAGGTGTCCATGGGGGCACCAACATGAAGCTAGGTCGTACAGTTTCTTAGAGCCATACTAGAGACAGTACGCAGTGTCTTATCCTGAAAAAACAGCTTTACCTCTGGATATATTTGGGTTTTCTGCTGTGTTGGCCAAAAGATTCTCATTCAAGAATGCCTCAAATACTGAAAAAACTCTAGTATTTTGTTCAGCCATTTGCAAGAGAGAACACACATCAGTTTGTTATATGTAGGAACCAGTGCCCCTGTGGCAGGTAAGATAAGTAAATAAAATCAAGTCCTCTGCTGGACGTTAATATTAAATCTTGGGCCAAGGGCCTTGGCCTTGTACACCTGTTGTGTACAGAAATGGTTTTTGAGTACTGGCTTCTAAGAAAAAGGATATCACCTTGAGCATCCTCTGATCTTTCAGCAGTACCTCTCGTTTTTCTTCCTCTACTGCATCAGGTCTAGGCTGTCACCACAAGTCTGGCACAGTAGTGTCTCTACATCAAATTATTCCTTGATTTGAAAACTCTGGCGTAATGAAGAATCTTTTGTCTGCCTTATGCTGTCTGCCCTCCTATGCAAGTATACAAGAATAGCCAGTAAAACTACCCTGTTTTAAAGAAAGAGGGCTTGCCTTACCCTCTCATGATATCTGGAACATGCTTGGCACCCCCTTCACTATGGGGATGTGGACGGTTGGGCCCACTTCTGGGCTAATGGAGATGGTAGTGAAGGATTTCTGTTCGGTCATTCAGGAGTAACACCACTCATACAAATTTAAAAAATAATAATAAAAAAAAAGCCACCTTAACGTCCTGAGGTCCCTTCCAACCCCAATTATCCTGTAATCTGACAGCCCAATATTGAGGGTCGTATACAGATGGGGGAAGGGTCACCAAATCTACCCCAGAGTAATTTATCTGCATCTTAAAAGTTCACAGCTTGAATCTGGAAGAATTAGAGCATCTTCCTGGTTTTGTGAAATTGAAAAATGCTCATACCATCCCTGCATCCACAGAATAGGAAACCACAGGCTTAAACGCAATTATATTTGCATTGGTAAAGCTCTTTGCTTTCGTTAGCTATAGTCATTAGCATTGGACCAATCCTTTCTCTGGCTTCTCCTTGCAATCCCCAAACTGGTCCGCTTCCTGGCCCAAGACAAGTCCCTGTGCAGCCCAACCCCAAACTCTTGCGTATGGCTTGGTTTCCCCACTGAAGCCCCTACACAGGCACAGGGGCTGCTGTCAGAGCAGGGATCTCTCAAACCCTACCCTGTTCCTTTGCACACATCGAACCACTTGTCGGGCAAGGAGGCCGAGGGTTTGCCTGCTCTGGGAGGTGGTTACACAAAAAGCATGGATGAAGCAGGGAACAAGAGCCCGGGTGCGCCCCTAGGAGGGAGTTACAGCTTCTCCCCTGAAGACAGCACCCGCTGACACCAGAGGAGCCGGAAAGGCTGCGGGCCTCGCAGGCACCGGCTGCAGCCAGCCTTGTCCCGCCGCAGCCCCGTTACCGGCGGCACCTCCCGCCCGGACGGGGCCAGGGCTGCGGCCTCCGTGCCACGAGATGGCGGCCGCCAGCGGGGGCGCGGCGGGGCGAGCGGAAGCTGCTTGGGGCGGCTGGGAGCGGCGGGCGGCGGCCATGGCTGACGAGGAGGAGGACGCGCCGGTGAGCGGGGCCGGGCGGGGGGCGGCGGGCGGCCGGGGCCGGGGCCGGGTGCGGGGCCGGGGCCGGGGCCGGGGCCGGGGCCGGGTGCGGGTCCGGGTCCCCCCGCGCTGACGGCGCCTCTCCCCCGCTGCGTGCGCCCAGTTCGAGGAGGACGCGGAGGAAGGCGGCGGAGGCCTGGACGGCGGGCAGGGCCGGAGGAAGCGGCTCTTCTCCAAAGAGCGTGAGTCGGGGCGGGGGGCGCCGCCTGCCCGCGGCTGGGGGCTCCTGCCCCCCTCCTGCGGCCCCTGCGCTGGTCGGGGGGCGTGAACGGGCGAGGCAGGCTCACGCCTCGCGTCTCCCCGCAGTGAGGTGCATGATGTACGGGTTCGGGGACGACCAGAACCCCTACACGGAGTCTGTGGACATCCTCGAGGACCTGGTCATTGAGTTCATCACGGAGATGGTAAGTCGGCCGCGGGCAGGGCGTCCTCGCTAAGGCCTCAGCCTGCTGAAGGAAGGGTAGCGCCTCTGGCCCGATTGTTGCACTATCCCAGGCAAAAAGCTGTGGTGCTACCAGGAGAAACCTCAGCTCAGACTTTGCACTTCCAAGGCTGAGACAAAATTCATGCATTTTGCTCCATGGGGGCTTAGAACAGTGCTGAAACCTTTAAGTAGCAGTTAGTGTTGTAGGGGGAAAACATCCACAGCTGACTTTGCAGTTGACTGTGGCATCACTACACACACAGCTGACAAAATACAAAGCACAACCTCAGAAGCTTATCTACTTAGGTTTTCTCAATGTTTTTACATAGATGGAAAAGCAATTCCATGCAACAAAATAAATGCAGGCTTCTGGGGCCTGAAGCCATTGCTGCTGTAGACGTTTGGATACTGTCTGAAAGCTTGTGGTTTAAAAAAGTATATATTAATGTTCGTAGACCCCCTTTCTCTTGAAAGGTTAGTCTTGCCTACCCTGCTCAGAATGCCTTAAACTGCATCCTGGTACAGGTACTGCACGCTGCATGCCAATTCTGCTTGATGATATTGTTCCTCAACCACTCTGCAGACCAGGCGTCCCCTCCTGTGTGTGATCTGGGTGTAGTTTGATGTCATTACTATTACGTATAGAGCAGTGTGTGGGGCGGGAGTGACGACACTTAGCAGTTCTGTGACTAGGACGCTGGTGCCCAGATCCTGAAATTGCCAGCTTCTTGATTATAAAAATGCCAGGGAATAAAGTGGTATTAAGAGCTGAAAAAAACCTCAGGGGCCAGAGTAATGCTGTTTTTCTTCCTCTTACAGACACACAAGGCCATGTCAATTGGACGGCAGGGGCGTGTACAGGTTGAAGACATCGTCTTTCTAATCCGCAAGGACCCCCGCAAGTTTGCCAGGGTTAAAGACCTCCTGACCATGAACGAAGAACTGAAACGAGCCAGAAAGGCCTTTGATGAAGCAAACTATGGATCCTGATTCTGTGCGCAGCCTGCTCTGGGGCACGTCTCAGGCACCTGCTGCCTAGCGGGAAGGAATGTCATGGGTTGTTCGGAGGGGTCACTCGGGATGGAGACCATCCCTGAGGGATATTGGCCCTGCCCCTTCTGACAGGTGTTCAGGCAGCTGAATGTTACCCGACTGGATGTGGTATGCTTTTTGTACTATTCTGTCACTTCAAGAAATGAGCTGTAAAGATTCTTTGAAGGGGAAAATTCTGTTTGAAGTAGGACTGTGATGAATCAGACACCTAGAGGGCTAATGACATTTTTTTTCTCTATTTTGGTTATCACTAGGTACTCTGTTTACAGGAAACGTAGAAAATGGATTTTGGTTAAGTGGACATACCAAGTTTTCTAGCCCAAACTCTTAGAAGTTCTGCTGGCTGTTCTGTATATACCCCTTGAATAAAAAAGTTTAAGTTTACGTGTGCTCATTCTTCATAAAAACTTAACACTGATCACGCAGGGTGCATGATGTTGTGTTTTTTTTTTTTTAAACACCTAAGTGCCTGTTGGGGTTCTGTCCATGTAGACACAGCTCTCTTGTCTTTTACAGTAAGTAAAACTAGGAAGCTGAGGTTAACCTGCTCTAGATTTACTTGCACTTAGACATTTTCCTTGCCCCTGCTGAGCAGGTACTCTACAGTGAAGCTGCTTCGTCTTTGTTCTGATAATTTTTTCTATGTAGTTTCCTGGCGATGCTGATCTTGGGACTTAGGCTTTGGCTTGTAACTGACAGAAAGCACTGACCTCACTGCTTGTTCTAACCTTATTTCGTAAGTACGAATAGCTCAACCTTACCTTGCCAAGCCGGCAGAAATTGCACATTGAAAAGACTTCAGGACAGCGGGAGACAAGTTCATGGGTAAGTTTACTCTTATAGGCCCTGTCTGTGTTTTGCCCCATTTCTGGAGCAGCAGGACTCAGGTAACTCCCCATTTCAGGACAAGGACAACAAATACTGAAAACTGGTAATTACTGCAAGTGAAGGCTGTCGCCTGTATGAGGCAGCAAAGAAGGAAAAGTATAATGACACTTTCTTGGAAAAGTGACAGATCTTTGGTCCTAGGCAGCAGCAAATGATCAGCTGCAGCCCTCTGCCTTGGTTGCTAGTTATCTGCCCTGCGGATGATGGTCCAGCAACAGAGAAAGGGCTTTAAATAAGACGTAATTCAAAGCTGCTGTTCCTGAAAAGTCTAGGTGAAAGGATAAAGATTGCTCATCTGTTTTGAATGCTGTTCCATTAAAAAAAAAAAAGGTATTTTATAAAAATATACTAAAATAGTTATTTTCTTAGCAGAATTTAGGGTATGAGTTACCAAAACACTAGGTATTCTGAGAGTTTAACATAGAAAAAAGGCAAGCCCTCATCCTCCCAGTCCAGGATCACACACCCATTGCAGCAAAAATAGAATCGATATCCGTGTTGTCAGAGACTTCTTCCTGCACGGAGCCAGGGCTTCCTCTCAACAGCAGCTGCTTCAGGGTCCCTGCTGCGCTCAGTTTGTCAGCAGCTGTACAAGCGATGGAAGGTCCAGCCTGCCCTGAAGGCCCCCCGGTGAGTAACGCACCGTTCTCACAGACTCCAAAAAGCTCAGGCTGGTTTTGCTGTGCAGTCCGAGTTCTCTTCAAGCACTTGGACGATTTCATCTTCCTCTGCCAGAGCCGTGCCCCCAGGTACTGCCTCGGCCAGCGCGTGCTCCGTGAGCCGTACAGCAGGTATTTGCAGAGAGAGGTTTTGACACAGCACAGCTTCTTCCGCAGGCTTAAGGGAAGGAAGGTGCACAAAACAGAACTTTTAGCAGCTGTTAACAGTTACTTCTGGTGTTTTCAGAGATTCGGTTATTGGCGTTCTCTACCATTTTACTTGTCACACCCATGAGATACAACAGCATCTTGTACAATAGTAGCCAGGGCTTTTTGAAGAAGCCTGGCACCCTTTACATCATCTAGCAGTTACCATTTACATGCCTGTGGTTGAAATTGCATTTTCATTCTCCCTCTTTATTCTGTATTTGTGCATCTGCTGACCTTTCAAATCCTCTCACAAATGAAACCAAACAGAATATTCATATCAGAGGGTGTAGTGACCTGAAGTAGTGAGCCTGCTTAAGCTCAAGAAAGCAGTTTAGACCACTGCATTTCTCTGCACTGCAGCAAAACACAACATTAAAATGTAGTGCCAGATCCAGAATGCCCCTGCACGTGTAACATACCTGCATCCTTGCGCCTCCACATGGTGTAACCGGTTGCTTTTCAACAATTTGTTACGCAGAAAATAAGCTGCTGGTTTGAGTTTTTTGCCTTTGCACCACAGAATAGCTTTTCTGAGTGCCTCTGACAGCTCCCCAAAAGATGCAGCTGTTTGAAACATCTGTATGAGAGACCCAGTGTGCTGCAATTTTGCCATATAGCGGGAAAGCGATTCTGGCATTTCTTTAAAAGGTGTTGATGTAATGTATCGATCCTGAAACAAAGCATAACAGGAACAGTTACCTTTTATAAGTTACACCAGAGTGTTAGGATCTTTAAAGTTAAAATAAAGAATGTGTAAGATGGTGGCACACAAACCTCTTGTGTTGGAGGTCTGGATGGTCTAAGTAAGCTCTTCACGTCAAACCCCAGGTGCTTCCCTAGACAGAGAGAGGGGAAGAGTTCCTGTTATGAGGTTACGAGTTTTAAATCTTTGCACACAGACACTAACGCTTTGCCCTGCTGAGCTCTCAGCTCTTCTGCCATCTCAGCAGGCTCACGCCTGTGCTCAACACTCCTCCTCTTCCAAGGTCAGGAGAGGGGAGTTTACTACACAGAGGGGGCATTTCGAGTACAAAGTGCTTGGCTGTGTTGGGCAGAGGTTGCAGTCAGTCTCAGCTGTCAGAAAGCAGTGGCACCGTGGCACAAGACCTTACCTCTGTTCTTTCTGGTCACCAGAACTGGCTCTCCAACATCCGTAGGGACGCTCGAGTTTTTCATGGCACTCGCACAGGTCACAAAACCTCTCTTTTTCCCAGCCTCTGATGCTGCCTTTGGCACGGCTGGGAAAAGCTTCTTCATCCAGCTGGTGGGTCGTTTTGCTGTTAGCATTTTAGCCTTTTGCTTCTTCACCTCAGAAGAAAGGTCAACTCCAAGGAAGTTTCTGATATCAGACGGGAAGGCAAACCCCTTAATATAAGGCATCTGCTGGGTCTCGGACACCAGACGCAGTGATGTTGACAGCACACCATACAAGGAAACAAGGCTCTGCAATATGCATCTGTACTGAATCCTGAAGAGAGAAGATAGATGTGTGTCCTCTAGCAAGACCTTGTGCTTACACTCACTGAACAAGTCCTTCAACTCAAGAGGAAGAGCTCACATAAAAGATCCCAAGCTGCCCTTTATCTCTACTCCCCCTCACTACACTTTTTCTTTTTACACTCCACCACCACGTTTTCCTTTAATATTCGTCGGAGCTCCCCCTGCCGACACACCTTCCACCTTTCAGGCACGTTCACAATCAGAGTGTATGTAGGACTAGCAAAGAGGATTTCCCTGAAAAATTCAGCAGTGATGTAGAACAACTTTATCACAGCCCTTCTGTTTCAGCATGAGGCAGACTTACTGCTTGCTGCAAAAAGTATCAGATGCCAGTGTCTGCGGCAGGCTGGCGTTATGCGGTGTTAGTAAAACCACAGCATTAAAGGCTGCTATGAACTAAGAACAAAGCCTTCCGAAACGGCATGCAAGAAGTCTCTCTCCACTTACACAACTCTTCAGGTGCTAGAATCAAGTCCAAAAGGATGGAGGGATCTCTGATTCATACGATTTTTTTTCCCCTCTCCTCCCAGCTGAATAAAGCTCACTCAGCAGCAAGACTTTAATTACAAGCCCTTCTCCCTGACAGGCATGTCAAACAGACAGACAACAAACAAGACTCTTGACTACACAAACCATAGCCGGCTCAACAACCCCGAAGCCACGGTGTTCAAAAGTATGTATTCTTGTGAACAGAGGTGTTTAACGGACAAGCTGAAGATTACACCAGTTAAGGTTAAAAAATAAACAGCCTGTAATGAAACTTGCTGAGCACACCAGCTAGAGGTGGCTCGCAAGGCAATATCCTAGGTAATTTGGGGAGATGAGTATCAAAACTTTGGGTTGCTCAAGGAGAGAAGAGCAGCCAGCCAACAGCCTGAGGTTCCCGCTTAATAACATGAAAATGAGATGTTTGGCTATCAAAGAAACTTCAAGTTGCATACATGAATTGCACTGCTGAGTCCATCAGCAATACAGGTGCTACAGCAGACCTTATTTTGGTCTCATGAACTGCTGCTGGTGACCTGTAGGAATGCTGACATAGTGAGAAAAGGATACAGAAATGCTTTACAGCAACAGTCCAGTAGACGCAGAATGAGCTTGCAGCCTCCCAGTACCTTCACAGCCACCGTTTCCAGCATAGGCTGGCTGGGAACTAAGTACTCTGCATGGGCCTGGGATTTATTTTTCCTGTGGCAACACAAAGACAAGGAGATGGTTATGATCTAGCATCTTCTCGTTTAGCTCTGAAGACTCAGCCAACAGGCAGTATAACACACAGCGTCATGATGCTTACTTGGGAATCAGTTCTGCCAGGGTTTCAATGCTGCCCACCAAGTTCATCTTCCACAGGCGCTTCAAGCATTGTTCCACCTGGAGGAAAGAAAATTCCTTCAACTGGTGTTATGAGATGTGAGTGCCTTGGTCTAAGAACTGTCACTATAATCACTACTGTGAATAAGGGATTAAGTCAAGAGCCAGAGCAGGACACTGTTAATAGGTGCTGCTTGGTTTTTCCTGCAGTACACAATGGCTTTTGGGATTTAACTAGTTTTTCAAAAACAAAAAAGCATAATGAACGAAGAAGGTAAGAACGATTGCAGTTTCATTTCAACGTAGTTATTTGAAGATAGTGACATTCCCTTTACTGGAAAGCTGGAAAATTGGTAAGGAGTTCAGTTTTTGTCTTAAAAGAGGAAGTACCTGATAGAGTGGCCTGTGGTTGTTCCCCCCCCACCCCCCCAGTTATAATTAATTGAAATTCAAATCCCTGTATGAATCTTATACTCAAAGGTACACAGTTGCACATACTTCAGGCCTTGGTACAAGCAAAAGAGGGTTAACTACTAGTTATAAAAGGCTGGAAAAGTGCAAATTCATAGGATCCTAGAGCCACTACGGTTGGAAAAGACCTCCAAGATCATCTGGTCCAACCATCAACCTACCACCAACATCACCCACTAAACCATGTCCCTAAGCACCACGTCCAACCTCTCCTAGAACACCCCCAGGGACGGTGACTCCACCACCTCCCTGGGCAACCCGTCCCAGTGCCTGACTGCTCCTCCTGAGAAGAAATGTCTCCTCATTTCCAACCTAAAAATGGCACAGCGGAGATCCTGGAAACCCACACTGAACTGAACTGATGAGACTCAAAGGTGGGCAAAATGCACCTGATGAAGAAATCTGTGGGTTTTTTTTTGCGTGTGTACGGCTTTTGTTTTGTTTTGTTTATCCCCACGATGTGACGAGCGCCCAGCTCTGCTCCCAGAGCCTTCCCGGGACTGACAACCGGGCCCCGGGCCGCAGAAAGCCGCCGACCCCCCGCGCCCCCTCCTCACCTGCTGCAGGGCCAGGTACGGCCGGTGCCGGAGCAGCCTGCGGCGGTACACGTACAGCAGGCCCCGCAGGACGCGTCCCTCGACGGCCGGGCCTCTCCCGCACAGCCCCTGCACGGCCGCCCCGCAGCGGCGCCGCAGCGCCGGCAGCCCCCTCACTGCGGGCGGGAGGCACTCAGCAACCGCAACAACCGCCGCAACCCGACCGCCCCCCCCCCCCGCGCCCCAAGCCGCCCGCCCGTCCCCGGGGACCTGCGGGGTGCCGGGCCGCCAGGAGCACCGTGTGGCTGCCGGCCGGCCACGGCACGTCCAGCCGGTTCCACGCCGCCTCGGCCGCCGCCATCTTCTCGCCGTCAGGGCGGAGCGGGGCGGGACCCGCTGAGGGGAGCCGGGCACCCTCCAGCGGCTGCTGCAGCGCGTTGAAGGAATAAAGTTAAATCGAACGCGGATCTCGCTGGTTTTGTTCCTTTTTGGAGTCCCCTTTGCTATGTGCTTCCCGTTGTTCCTATCAAAGTGGCGTCCCTTTAAAAAATGTGGAGCAAAACTGGCGTTAACGATGGCACCTGTGGGGAGAGAACGTGTTGGAGAGCAAAGCTGGGGGCAGAGCTGATAAAAGGCAGCTGCCCCAGCATCTGCTGTCCTGGGGATGGGGGTGCTGAGTTCCTAGGCTGGGGGCATAGCCTGGGATATGAGGTGTGAAGGCGCAAATGGAGTCCCCGTGCTGTGAGCAGAAGGCTGCGAAGGTCTCTCTAGCTGAGGTTCTGAGGTGCTTCGAGCACCCCATAAGCGAGGAGCAAGCCTGGGCTATTTGCTTTCAGTGCTGCTGCAAAATGAAGCAATTGGCGCAGGGGCTGTACCCATCGCTCCATTCCGTGTTCATAAAAGGCCCTGGGAGCATCTTTATCCATGCTGATGGCACTGCTTCCTTCAGGGTGTACCATAAGTCTGGTAAGAGCACAAGCAGCTGAGGATGCTAGGGGTTGTTATTATAACTGGCTGAAACTTAGGAGCAAAGTGGGAGAAAAGATTTTTTTTGTTCCTGCTCTGTATGTTTTTCAGGGTGTTCTGACTGCACAGGCTATTCTGCTGCCTATGTTTTATTTTAAAGGACCATAGATGAGTGGTAATGCAGATGTATAGTCTGATTTTTTTTATTTTTTTTAATAATGCTTTAGTGAGTTACTTATTTCAAGGGAATAGCTGGAATGAAAGTTTATTACAACTTATGTTGAAAGAAATTATTATTTAAAATAAAGCCTCAGGTTGTTTCATGTCCTGCTCTGTTTATCTTCTGAGCTATGGCTCCCTTGTATTAACTCTCACAGCA
Organism: Anser brachyrhynchus; assembly: GCF_964034855.1. Taxonomy (NCBI): domain Eukaryota; kingdom Metazoa; phylum Chordata; class Aves; order Anseriformes; family Anatidae; genus Anser; species Anser brachyrhynchus. The sequence goes on from NC_137694.1 coordinate 97,049,975, forward strand.
AATCTAAAACTGACTTTTTTATCACTATGTGCAGCTAGCAAACAGCAACAAACTTTGTCTTATGTAGTTGCACTACTGCAGAGTTCATTGCTCTGAGGGGGCAAGAGTGTGTAGTAAAGAAAGAAGATAAATATCCATGGCCTTCCATGTGATTAGATACCTACCAGCAAAAAAAAGGAAGTAACCAGCAGCAGTTAGCTTGGGGCTAATGCTCACAGTAAGTAAAAAGAGTATCTTGTGTTGCTCTGCAGCGGTCTCAAAATGCAGGCCTGTTTTCCCTGGGTGGGACTGACCTTACCGAGAAGGATTTGTTTCCTTACTACCAAGAACTCTTCTAATTTCTTTCTCTCAACAGAGCTATTAAAAGCTCTTTACTACGGCCTATGCGGTTATCTTCCCCTTACCTTCTCTCTTGTTTCCATTTCAGATGCTGGCAGCATTCAGCAGTCAGAGGACAAGGTAAGCCTGTCTCTTTGCCTTCCTATGTGTGCGGATACAATCCTGCTGTGGTAGAAGGCCAGCCTGGGAGATGGCGGTGTCTAAAATTGTCAATGTGTTTATACTTCCTAAGCATTGTGGGAGTCACTGTCCCCTGCAATCTGGAAAATGAAACAAAATGTTAGGAGTGAACTCAAGTAAAGCAGTCTGTGAAACAATGTGCACAGATGCTGCCGACTGTGGGATAGCCTACAGACTTTTTGTCTTGGTAACAGAGCGTTTAGAGGTGCTAGATAAATTATTTAAAAGCTTAAAATAGCCTATCTGGGGAGTGTTTCAGGTTATTTGATAAGCACCTAGTTGCTTTGAGCCCTTCTCATCCTGAGTGGTGTGCTCAGCTGTGAGGGGCAGCAGAGCCCCCCCCCGCCCATGGCTGGGAAATGAGGGCTGTGAAGATCATTCACAACACTTGGTGCTGTACTGCTTCCTTGGCCTCTGTCTGCAGCTGCTGGAGTACTTGGGAGTGGTGATCTATGAAGCCCTGGACTGGGGAATCGACAGCCAAGTGGAGCGAGAACTGAGTGATCCCCTGGAGAAGCTGCTCTGCCTCATGTTGAAACTGGATGACGAGGCAATGAAGCCAGCGGTCACCCTGCAGGATGTTATCAAGGTTTCCTTTTTTCTGCTTAGTAAATACAGCAGCTTTGGAGGAGCTGAAGGTTAACAGTGCTGTTAAGCAAGATGACAGACCATTTTGGGGGAAAGTAGCTTGTGGGAGGACATAGAGGGAACACGTGGCTTTCCCATCAGAAAGGGAAGGCAAAAACATTTTAGGTGCACTCAAATGCCTATGGAAAAGAATTAAGAACGAAGACTGAGCATGGCTCTTGCAGCTCTGTCTACAAAGTCCTTCTGTACGTAGTCTCCAAAGGCTGCATTCAATACCTAGAAGACTGTGGACAAGTGACTTGTTTCAATATCCATAATATTTGGTCTCTGCAAGAGGACTTGGATGTCACAACTCAAACTAACAGCTTCCTCTCAACCATAATTTAAGGGTACAAGAAACTTTCCATGCCCCAGTCCCATTAGGGTAGGGGAGCAAGGGGGAAAAAGAACATAAGTGACTGCACCTGCTGTGTTTTGTTGTGGTGTGTATGTGTTGGAAGTTTTCCCTTCCAGGCACTTATTTCAAAGCAACCATTGTGGAGAACAAGATAGATAAATTACACACAGCTACTTAGATTATTGTTTGTAGAAGATGAGGCATCTTGCTTCTTTGCTCCTCTGTATCTGCAATAGAACAAACAAAAAAGATACAAAGGAATTGAGGAAGATGATTTTTAAGCATACATCAAGAAAACTGAATTTTGCTTTCTTCCAGCCTTCCATGTTTTTTCATTTCAAGATCTCTTTTAAATGGCTCCATTTCTTTCAGGCCTGTGAAGAGCGCTTGTCCGTGCCTTCTGAGGCTAAGAGCCATTATGAAATGACCTGTAGGAGTCTTTTTACTGAATTTATGGAACTTCAGAAGCTTTTCTCCATCATCCATACCTCCAAAGAGGTATATTTGTGATCACCCCTTAGCTACTATCATTTCTACCTGCATAAATTGATCTAATTATAAAGTAATCTTCCCGTTGCACTAGAAATGGAATACCTAGCTGAAGGTGTATTTTGATGACATGAATGGCTTCTGTCTCTGCATTGTAGTAGTAATTTATTGTAGTTTTTGAATGTCTGGGTGTTTGGGGCTTCAAAGCTTTTCTATGTTAATAATTTATACTGGATAGATGGGAAAGCACTGGACAGCGCAATGTAATGACCCCACGTGCTTGCTCCTCAGAGTCTGAGAAAAATGGATGTTGAAGATTTGCTGGAAACCCCCCTGCAGAAGAAGGAAAAACAGTGGGTAAGGGATTTAATTTCTTCATTATGGTAGGTTGGGCTTTTTTTTTTGTCCACCCATGCTTCTGTGAGGTTTTCCAATGACTCTTTAAAAAACAAAGAAGAGAGCTTGAACACCAACAAAACTTCTTAGGTTGTTCAAGAGCCTAAGTAGTTAAAGACTTGTCTGCAAAACAAGCTGTGAGTGAACTTGAAGTTAAATTATTTCATGTGTTTACCTCATGCGGACACTTATTCTGCACAAAGAGCCTCTTTGTGGTTCAGCTTAAACCACTTCTAAAAGTGAAATTGGAGGCACTCTTTGGAATAAGTGTCCACAAGTACTTACTCATGCTGTTTCTTCCTGAAAATGAGACCCAAACTCCATCTCTTGGCAGGAATTGATACCTGCCAAAAGCAGTCTGCTTGTTTCTGTAGCGGGATTGACAACTCTCAGAAATCTGATCTGTTGGTGGTAGAAGTAAGGTGAACGAGATCACTTTTAGCATGTGGGGTCTGTGCTGATTCGGGGCTGGAGAGACTGAAAGCAGTTGATAGCTCTGACCATCCTTTTGAGCTTCAGCAGCTAAAAAAAGGCAGAAAGGAGGGGGAGGCTGGAGATGTAGCTCCTACCTCCTGTCCATGTCCTTTCTTGTCCTTCCATTCTGTCCTTCTGGGGATCTTGGACTGTGTGTTTGGGGCAGAGGAAGCAACTCACTCTGTTCTTTTCAAGCCCTACATAGTTAGGGCTCAATCAGAAACAAATAGCTCTTCTGGCTGGAGCTCTGCCCGGCATAAACAAATGCACTGTAGTCTGGAGTCTGTGGAGACAAACGGCAAGCCCCGAGAGACTTGTGGACTCGCTCCCTTTGTCTAAATAGCACTTGCTTTGAAGCGTGCTCAAACTATTCGTATGAAAATGTTTGTGAAATGTGTGTTTGGGCATATTCTCAATTTTGTGATCTATTAAAATAAACTGGCAAGCTATCTCAAACCACAAACTCATCAACAGCAGTTGATGCTCTTTTCTGCAGGGAATACATGAATAAATACATGGGCTTTGCCGTGTGGCCTGAAGGCCAGTGTGTTTGGCCTCTGCTCCTTCAGGAGACATAAATTCCAAAAGCAGGATGTCTGTTGCAAATCCTCTGACTCTAGTTTCCAAGTCCCTATGCACCAGTTGATTGCATCGTTCTGACACACTCTTGAGTTTAAAATAACCAGGGTGCCAACTTTGCTGGGATCCCACAGATTGGAGCTGATGCCTTGAGCGGTGCCAAGCAGTTAACGCTGTCTGTGGACCAGCCTTTTCCATCCCGTCTGCTCTGAAACAGGCATTCTGAAACACAGGCCACAAGCTGATATCGTGCAGGGCTGTACCATCCCAGCAGAGCTTACCGTGTGGGTCAGAAGACACTCTTCACCTTGAAATCCAGGCACTGAGACCTCTTAGGAACAGCTGTCTTCCCATGAATGAAAGGAATGAAATATGTTTAGTGTTGTACAGGAAGCAAATGCTGATCAGTTTGCCCAGCTTTTTTTTCAGCAGGACTTTGAGAGATTTTTTTTGTGTTCTCCTAAACAATTATGTTAATCCGGGAGATACGGCTAGTGTGTGGCTACTGTCTGACAGTTCTGCTTGTCTGGAGTTGAGATACAACTGTTCCAAAGCCTGGCTAAAACAATCCAACGAAGCATCCTTCTCCTTGAAGGCAGCCCATCAGTCAGAGCTTGCATAAGACATTTCAGATATTATACCAAGATATCTGAAGGGATAAGTTGAGAGAAGGTGATTCATCCTGTAAGTGAAAGAGGGAGAGGAAATCAAGTCAGAAGTTTTGTTCTGAGGCAATTTTCTAAAATGTTTTGCTTCCCTTTCAGTGTTTATAATACAATCACTCGTTCTTACTCGATTTGCCTTTGGGATCCAGATAAGCTGTTGACTTAGCACTTCCATTACAATGTTGTCTAAACAGGCTATTGAGTGGATTATGGTTTTTTTTCCTGTCTTAACTTTTTTTGGGTTATCCTGCATGCCTGAGCATCCTGTGGAAAGAGGTACTAATACAGGAAGAGGATGAGCAGATGTCAGTGTAATCAGATTGTGTCTCCAGGCTGAAAAAGCTAACATAAGCTGCTGCAAAGGTTGAAGTGTGAGATCTCTTTCCCTTTGTCTTCCTCTTTGGTCTGTGGGCTCTTCAATCCTTGGCTTCTGAAAATTCAGAGAATTTTAATGGTAAGGTTTGGGATTTCATTCTCAGTATTTCCTAGGAGGTAATAAAATGGAGAAGAAAAGGATGAAAAAACAAAAAAAAAAAACCCTCTGGCACCTGCAGTACTTCCAAGAAGTACTTATTCAAGAAAATGGGTCTACCTATCTAGTAACAAACTGTTTTGCTGAAGTACGTTCATAAAGTTGATGACAAAATTCAGGAATGAGCTGGGGAGCCAGCTCACTTATTGTAAAGTGACTTCTATAAAGAGAAGCAATTCTCCATCTTGGTACTGTGCCCTGCAAGTGGGTTGAAGGAGGTGTTAAGGACACGTTTCTATGTTTCTGCAAGACCTCAGCTGCTAAGTGTGCCCTGTTACAGGGAGGGTGAGAGTGCTGCTCCGTGTGTTTCTGCCTGCTGTTGACTTGTCCCTCGCTGGGTTCTCCTAGGCACCCCTGTGGCCCAGTGTCATCTGTGAGCTGCAGGGTGGTGTGAGGCTGCACAAGGCCACCGAACGACCACAGCGCCCTGCCCCGCTCAAAGAGCGTGCCCTCTCCCCCTATGAGTTACTTCTGGACGACATTCAGCACAAGAGGTACAACCTTCGGAAGGTGAGTGACTGACCGACTGCAGTCGGTGGACAGTTTTGCAACCACCTGCTCTAACTGCTTGGTTTCTAAACAATACTTGCTGAGACCTCTTCCCCAAACCTTGTTTTAAAGTCTTTCTCAAAGGTACTCCTAGTCCAGAACTGTCTGGAGCTTCCTCTCAGCTCAATATTTGATCACCACATTTATCCATCCAAACACTTTATTCCCAGTACCATTTTATTTCAGGACTAGCCAGACTTTTATGAAGCTGGATGGTAAACTTGTTCTCCCTTCAGGGCAGCAGCTCCATGAAACAGACCCTTGCCTGCTTATGCTTTCTTCCTCAGACATTTATGTCTTTACAGGCTCCTTGAGCTGTACTGTCTGGCATTTCTGACTAGTTTTTCTTGCCTTTTCAGCTGCTGCGGGATGCATGAAAGTATAAAATCACTTTTGAGTGAGTGCTCTGCTCAGCCTCAGGCAGAGGCCTGTAGGCAGTGTAAACAGGCTACTGCAGGAATTTAGGCAGGGTTAAAAAAAAAAAAAGAAATCCAAACTGCTTCCAGGGGCTGTGATGCTGACTCAAGAGGTAGGGGCTTCCAGCAATGTTGATGGTGCTGAAGATGCCCGGATACAAAAATGACTGAGTGCCTCTGAAGGTTTGTGATGCTGTTCACTTGCTGCAGCTTGAGCTGGGAGTGATGAGCAGATCTAAAACATTGGCATAAGGCTTTGTGGCATTGGCGTGCTTTGCAAACAGACATCTTGGCAGAAGATGAGACAACTCTACTTGTAATAAAGAGCAATATTTTAAAAAGTGTAAAGTTTGCTTACCATGCTAGACATCAGCTTTTTTTCCTCCCCTTGATGGTGCTCCTTGAGTGCAGAGGGTTAACAGCTGCAGCTAAACCACGCACCCTTAAAGAAATTCTCACTTCTCTTGGCTGTGGCTCCAGCCTTCAGAAAAGGCTCTGGCATTTGTTTGGAGACTGATAATTTGTTCAATAAATAAATGGATAGTAACAGAAGGGAGAAAATACATCACAGCTACTTGTGTTTTATTGCAATGCACGACAGAATCATTGCACTGTGCAGTACAAAACGATAGCTCCAGGTGGCAGGATGAACTGGCTTTTGATTTCTTTTTCTTCCCGGGGTTGATGAGAAGAACAAGCTTCAATCTGAAGTCCCGAATGCTAGAAGAAAGCATGGAGTACTTACTACTTAGGCCTTTGTTTGTGAAAGCTCTTAAGCGAGGATTTCCCCATCTGCAAAGCTACTTTAAGCTTCTGTAGCAAACAGTGGTCTAATTTTCAAATGAATGAAAGCCCAGCTAGTGTGGGAAGCTGTTGTGTTGTTCTACCTGCACTGCCACGTGTTCTCCAGTTGTACACGGGGAGAGTAAATAGCATAGCCTTCAAGTATCAATAAGTGAACTAGGCAGCTAGAGGCGTGCATGTACAGCTTGACTTCTTTTCTGCGGTGCTTCCCTCTGCAGCAAGCACCACATCATTCTGTATTTCCCTGTGCCATTTTTATGCCTTCCCCACATTCCCCATTCTCAAATCCTGACTTGAGTTATTCACTGTGCCACTGACTAGAAAGATGTACGAGGAGTAGAGAAAACCTTACTGCTTAAGCATAATTTCTCTTCTTTCAGGTGATCATCGAGCAAAAACGCAGAACCCCCAGTGATGATGTAGCTGCTCCCAAGCCTCACCTAAAACCTGTAGGTGACCTGGTGCTGCATCTAAATCTAATGAGAGCAAAACAAGATGACTTCGGAGCTGACAGGATGTTTTCTAGGAATATGGAGTTAATGTCTTAGCTACTGGTTTGGGTTTGGGAGAGGCACGTATGAACCATGCTTAAATTTTCGGCAGACCCTCTGCCAACCTACCATGTTAGGACTACGGTAGGTGACAAATCTTCAGAGGAGAAAGATGATCAGTCTCTTTGTTCCTGTTGCTGTTTCTTCCATCTGGAACATTTTGTGGTCCCGAAAATATTCCATATTCCTTGATCAAGCCTTGTCTCTAATCTGAGAGTTGCTAAAAGTATTCTACAGCAAACACATTATCTAAAGCTTCTCACGTGCTTCAAAAAACTAGAAATGAGGCATGGAAAGCAGAAGCGTACAGGGCCTAGCGCCCTCTCTAGTGAGAGGCAGTTGTAAAACAGTGCCATTGCTGGAGATCTGGTTGCCACCACTGGTCTCAACCTTTCTACTGTTTCTTCCTGGTGATATGCTCTACCTGCAGGTGCTGCAGAGGAAGCTGAAAGAGTGCGTGCCACAGGAGTCCAGGTGGCACGAACAGCTCCTGGCAGAAATAAAACGGCCACAGATGCTTCAGCCATCCACAGCAAGGGAAAGCGGGGCCAGGCCCAAAGGTACCTGCTGCAAAGCGACCCATCAAGCATGCAAGTGAAGTCACGGTTGACTAAAAATAATGGACGGCCTTTGAAATGAAAGCCCACTTTTTTTTTTCCCCATAGCATATAATGCAAGGGAGGTGGGAATGCAAAATTTATGTTGATAAAGGTGATATGGCATAAGAATTTTCCAGAAAATCTGTTTGTGGCGTATTAAGACTTGAAAATGTTTCAACTTACCCTTTTTTAGGGGGTTCAAATTTGTCAGCTAAGTTAGAGAACAGGATTTCAACCATCACCTGAAACTAAAGACTATCTAACAGAACAAAGTCAAACCAAATATCAAATTCTGGTACGTGGGTATAAGATTTGTTATTTTCTTGCCACAGCACAATATCTTGTGTGTATTTTTCTTCCCCTCTCACAACCCTCAGAAATGCCTGTGATGCCTAAAATCGCCTTGAGACCTCCAAGTGATTGTTTCTTAACATTTCAAGATGCCAGTACAGAGTTTAAAACTGTCAACGCTATAGCACAGCAGCTGGAACCAGAAGTTCAGGTAAGGGTTTAAATGAAGGGACTGGAGAGGTGTAAATAATCTGGTCTAGGCTTTGGATCTGTACACACACACATCCTAGAACATGAGGTTTAAATCTTAGTGTGAGTAATCTTGTCCATCTAAAGTGAATAAACATGACAGTATTAGGTTCACTGAAGTCCTTGCCTCTACAGAAGCTCATGTGATATTTAAACACTTTATTGTGGCATGACTGCAGCCTATAAAAACTAACTTCTGATCTGGTCTCTAAAACTAGGGCTTGCAGAAATCTTGATATGCATAGGAGTTTGGCCAATATGGGCCAAAACTTCTCCCACTTTACCTCACAGTGAGGCGACTGATGCTAGAAATATTTGCACTTCATGTGATTTATTTTCAGGAAGCAACTTTACTGGTGAATTCCCACTCTTGGGCCTGTGGAGCAACTAAGGCAGTACCATTCTTCCATAAACTGGGATATGTGGTCCTTGTGTTCCTTAACTCCACAGACTGCTTATGAAAAGCTTCACTGCTTGCTTCTGGAATTCAGTCTGAGCGTAGTCGGAAATCCTGTGGAACAGAACTTGAGCCCTAACACATCGTGTCCAGCACAGATGCTCTGGCAAACAAACAGCAGTCTTTCTGTAAACATTAGCCTGGAATACAATTGCTTAACTGAGGAAAACGGATATGAATTAATAAAAGCAGAAAAATGTAGCTATATTTGCACAAGTCTGTGCTACTTGTAGGAATGTTCAGTGTTTGAGGAACACGTGGTTGGTGTATTACTGTAAGCTGGAAGGACCTTTTTTATGGAGACTGCAATATGATCAAATTGTGTTCCTGTTTCTCTAGAGAAGCTAGAAACAATGCTCTCCAGATACAGCATTGGGTTTGAACTCGGTTACTGGGGTGTAATTTCTTGAACTGTTCTCCAGTGTTGCTATATGTGAGCCAGAGCCAAGAAAATGGCAAGGTACTCTGAAAGCTGTAAAGGAAGAATCTAGTGAAGTTAGTTGGCTCCTGCCTAGATGAAACTAAAATCTGCACTGAACTAAGTGAGGGAGATAACAGATGAATCTGAAATTTCACCAGCTTGACCAGAGCTTCCTTGCTGGGGGGAATTAACTTGTAATTGCCTCTTGGAACACAAAGTTTCTAAATGTACCGCATTTTTTTCTCCCCTCCACTTCTGACTAAGCCTTGGACTATTTCTAGTCAGTTCTGGGTCCTGGGTTCTGTTTAGCAGCAGTGCTTCTGAGCAAGTGGGCTTGGTCTCTCTTGTATACAGTTTAAGAATACCTTGTCCTCTGATTTACAGGAACCTACTCCCAAGCTGTCTTCCAGCACCCACCTTGCCGCAGCCAAGTCATCAGTAGTGTCCTGCAAGAGCACAGGTCAGTGCCCTTTTTGCTGCAAATCCAGACTGGGAGGTGATAAAGTACAGCCAGAGTCAGTGCCTGCTGGGCTGCCAAAGCCTTAGGTTGGGGCTCACTGTGCTACACATCTCTGCGCACCTAAAGACACTTGACAGGAGAAGCTCCAACACCAAGTAATGAGTTTAGGGAGGTGCACTTAGTCAACTGCAGAGGAATGGTTTTCTGAAGCTTGCATGGCTCCTGCAGCTTCAGAACAATGATAGCATGTCCCCGAAGGCGTGTAAGTAGAAATCACAGTAAAAGCTAAATGAACATTTTGGATGTTCAAGAAGAAAGTGCACCATGTGATTTTATTAAACTAAACGGTGCTAACTAATGAAGACTCGTCACTCCCTACTGACAACCGTAATTACTGTAACCTCTGCTTTTTGTTATCAGGGCTGATGGAGGTTGAGAGTGGGGGAAAGTAGGCCTTGCTGCTTTCAGAAAGGAGGGGTAGTGCTCTTGAGCAGTCACCTTTTGGGGAGAATATTTATAAGCTGCCAGTCCTTTCTTCCATAATCCAAAACTCTCTCTTCCTGCTCAGGTCTCACTGCATGTCCTCCCGTGAGTGCACCCATGCTAGCAGACATCAAATCTGACTGTTCCCTGAACGCTGGCCAACAGCAGCTGCCTCCTTACAGAGCAAGATCCAAATCCTTAGAGAGTGGCCTTCAAAGCAAGGAACTTGTAAGTGGGGCATATCAGCTGGCAAGCTGTTCTGATACATCTGGTGATGACTCCAGAAGGCACCTTGAACCTTGTGCATGCAGTGATCACGTTATATTGGTTTTATTTAAGCCACATAGCATGCTAAACTTCAGATTAGAAATTGGGATATTTATTGTTTCCTTGGAGATGGTGTAAAAACAAGGATGTATGCTGTAGTGTCCTTGTGGGGTTTTCTTATTGTTCAGTTTGAATGATATGAAAGCATTCTTCCTCTTATAAGACAAAAATGCAACTTCATTACTTGGAAGTATCTGTGCAGGCTTCCTCAAGCAGCCTGTGGCTGGCAGTGGGACAGTCGTGCATTCTCCATCTCCCCTCTGTCTAGACTTTAATACACTCACGAGCATCCTTTCAGCTGCATTAAGAGGAACCAAGTGGCTGACAACATGTAGATAGCAAAGCATCAGTGACTTCTAAATGTATGTAGTAATGAAGTGACCAGGCTCTAAATGTGGGAGTAATGCTGGGTTTGTGCTCTTCTGTGCCACCTTCTTAATCATGGCTTAGCCCTGTTCTGTGCTGACGGATAAAAGCACTTTTCTTTCCTGGTTGACAACCAAACCGTAGCCCTCATTTGTGCGGGCTGATGGCTCTCTTGGGCAAGATAAGGCAAGAGTGTCACACTGAGGAAAGGGACGCTGTGCCTAGGTGAGGAGGGGCCAGGGTGCCACCTCTGCTGTGCTCTGTGTCACAGGTGAGAAGTCCCAAGAGACTGGCTCTGGAGATGGGATTAACTGTTATGGGGACCGAAGGACCTGCTTCAGGAAGCTGCTTGCGTTCTTGTCTATAAGCTCAAAAACTACAGCAGGGCTCCCTGTAGTGTTCTAGTAGTGACTAGTATTGTCAGTCAACGCCTACTGCCTATTGCTAGCAGAACTGAGTTTTGGGGACAAATGCTGCTGAGCCTCCTGGGACCCAATTTTGAGGATGACTTCCCCAAATATGTGTGCCTTCAGCTTTCTCTGATGCTTGACCTCCTGTCTTTGGATAGGACTGTCACCTTCCTAGTACGTGGCCGTCACCAACCATTGCTGAACTGATTGGAACCAGATATGCAACAAGAGTGCTGGAAGGGGAAGGCCAAGGAGGCAGTGATGGTGTCTCTTCAAGAGGAAAGGTAAGTTTCTTCTCCTTGTTGTTGTGCTGTCTGTGCCTTTGCAAAAGCTGGCGGGCTGCACGTCCCTCAGTGCTGAACTGCTGAGGTGCTTTCTGCCTCAGTTTATCCTGTTCATGCAGCTGTTCTGAGTTTGGCCCATGGCTTCACAAAATCTTTTAATACTTGTGCTGTGATGACTTCTAATCAAACATATGCTGTGTAAGTTGCCTAGGAAATAACCCAGCCGTTGCTAATACTTCCTGACTGTTACTTCCATGCTGGCAGAACTGTTCCTGTTGGCCAGCTCTAAAATCACAAGGATATTGACTGGGATTTGGTATATGGTGAAGCAAAGGCTGTTAACTCCCACAGCTGAGTTGTGCTGATGTGAACCACCTTGCTGAGCAGTGGATGCAAAGGCTGGGGAGATGAGGGGGCAGGGAGCAACCTGCAGCACAGGACCGATGGCTGGGCATTTGTTTATTCATCCAGTCTGCTCTAGAGGGCTTGTTCCACCAAGCCCCTCTAGAGCAGATGTCTTCAGCGCAAGCCCTTTGCGACGCAGATGTGAAGACGTTCATGCTGCTTGTTTTGGGGATCAGCTTCTTGCCCTCACTTTATTTAGCAGACAGTTCTGCTAGTACAGCTCTGATACTTCCCCACCCTCTTTATCTCGTGCTCCTGGATCCGTTTTCTCCTCACCTTACTCACCGACCCTGCTTTAACTTGCCTCTCTCTGCCTATGCTAAAATGGCTCTCTTACCCCCTTTGTGTTCTTGCTGCTGAAGTTTTTTTAGCTTTCTCAAGCTCTGTTTCTCAAGATAATATCACTTCTGACTGCCAGCTGTGTATGAATGTTCTTTTTTATAAAGTTCAAGCGACTCATCAGCTTCCTTATGACTCATTTTTTTTTTTTGCTTCAGGATTGGATTCAAAGTTGCCCTGACTTAATCTCTTTGGGATTGCTGCAGTCTACCTCAAAGAATGTCTCTCTTCTTCCCTCTCTTAACTAGCTACTGTTACACTCTTGCACAATACAGCTATTGTTTGTTCAAGAGCCTTTTTTTAAACTCCTGTTGTCTGGCAGCTGCCCTAAACCTCTGCATCATAAAAACACAGGCTTACAAATAAGGCTTTTTTTGGCCTTTTTAGCCTTTAATTCCTGTCTTTCTGCTATCCTTCATTGGATCTCTATTATTGTATGTGGATCTAAAGCCTTTAGAAGGTTAGTTTATGTGCTTGCTCCTTGGCAGGCAGTGGATGCTGCTGGTAGGAAGATATTTCCAGTTGGCATTCACAAATAACTTTCCATTCCACAGATCTGTTTCAGCTGCAGTAAGCAGATGTTTCTTAAGTGGCCTTACAGCTGTTACCTCTGCAGCAGGTGAGCTGGTACAAAAGGGCTGAATGAGGAGGGAGAAGAGTGAAAGAACAGTACTGCAATACTCAGTATTCAAACAGTTGTAGCACTTGGATGGGAATGGGTTCCCTAGCCTTGCAGTTTTGCCTTACTACACAAGCCCGGCTGAAGTGTCTACAGCTGCAGAGGAGATGGAAAAACTTGCCTCTGAAGTGGTATCAATACTAACTTGTAGTATCAAGCTAGCAATAACCGAATTTACTGTGCTATCAGTAGACTTGATTCTTCTCAGCAATTACTCCCTTCATTTTGCTCTGTAGGTTGCATTTTACTTCAGTCAAGGGCTTGAGAGGTTCTGGGAGAGGCTTTTCAGCAGAATCTTCTGTTTAGGACTGGAAAAGCAGACTCTAGATCTTGTGACTGGGAAAGAAGTTGGACCTACTAGTATCCACTTATTTGTTAGTTTTTCTCATGGGAGAGAATAATTTCAGGCTTACTTAAATCTATTTGAAGCAGCAGCAAAGCACTGAATTGGTTACAAGTAAACCTCTGGGAGTTTAGTAACTGGTGTTGGTGCTTGGTGAAAAGCAGTGGGTACTTGCAGATAAAGCCTTCAAGCTATGAATGCTGATGCGCTTCAGCTGACTAAAACTGCCATAAATAGGAGGGCTGGAAAACTGAACGGGGAGTTCTAGACTTGTTCGCTTTGCCATCAAGTGGTTGTGCCACAATCACATGTTAAGGCTTCTTTGGGAAAGTCACCCTTAGCTACAGCATTGGTATCTGCTGAGCTTTACTCAAATGATAACGTTGGGAATTTTTTTCTCCTAGTGTCATCTGCTGTGACTGCTGCATCAAGGCAAGTCTAGTCTTTACAACAGCAAATCTTTTTCTGTTTTTTTCTGCACCTCACCTAGTCATAGGAAACTTTCCTTCACCTCACTGATAACTCAAATCTACCCTCTAGCTTTTTTTCTAAGAAAAGGAAAGAGGCCATAATACAAGGTACAAAAGCAGCCAGGAAAGACAGACTATTCAGCTGAAACAGCTCTGGCTCCTCTTTCTTTGATCCTGTGTAAAGTGGTTGGGATTACTCTGTGCTCTATTTATACAAGGGTCAGGGAGTTCACTGCATTAATGTTTATCTTGTAAGTGCAGTAATAAATCAACTACATGCCATGCAAATTTTCTTGCTAAGAAGGAGGATTTCCTTGAGAACTCGGGTGACTTGTGCTGTGATTGTAGATGTCCATGCCCTTCAGAATGTGTGTTCATCTCCCACTCCACTTCTTAAAACTTGTGAGACTCTCCAGAGAGGAAGACCCAGCTACTCAAGAGAGGAAGAACTCAGAGCTGCTGCATGAAGTAGAGCACTGGGAGAGTTGTAGGTAAGCTGGGACAGATATGGTTTCACCTTGAAAGGTGGTACCTGTTACTTGTATATGCAAATCAACAAACATGACAGCAACTGCTCGATGTAGTCCTGTGCTGGTCAGCTGAATGTTATGCTGGATGATTCATCTAGCTACTGGTCTAAATGGACCTACAGTTCTCTGAAAGCATTGTGGGTTGTAGATGACCAAATGGGAGGATGTGTAGGTGCTGTGAAATCCATTTTACTTTTTAGCTGTCAGGTTGCCAACTGATTCAGGGGTGTCCATGTTAGCTAAGACAAAATTACTCCTGATAGCTTCATTTATATGAGAATTTCCAGACTCCATTACATTCTATATCCATAACAGCTGTGGGCATGTTACTACAACTCAGCAGTAGCCTCTATCCCTAGAACTACAAATATGCGAATGGTCTCAGGTATAACTGACTGAAGGGTAATGCAACAAATGGTTTCCTGAGTCCTCCCATACACATACAGATACCCTTTCCTTTTTGTCCCTGGAAAGGGAATTATTGCAAAGCAAGCTTCTGACAGGTCTGAGTGGAAAAGGCAGACCCTGTGAGTGTAAGGGTAATATCTAGGACTGGAAACATACCTTCTGTTCTCTTCTTTCCAAATATGTTTGTATATATTCTACTGGGTGAACAGGTATCTTTTCCCTCTGAAACTGTTCTTTAATGTAACCAAAATAGCCACAGTGGTTTCTGGTTCAAATGATTGCACCTCAGTGACCAAAACTCGAGGCAGTATTCACTACTGACATTATCACTGGCAGTCCTTTGCAGGTGCTGCAGAAGAGGTCTGAGTGATGGCATTACTGCCATCCTTCCAGATGTCAAAGAAACATCCTACAGCACATGCTGTAAGGATTCAGTCATAACCTTGGATCAACCACAGATATCCGTTAGCCCTTTAGCTGAAATGCTGTGTTAGTCAACAGAGAGGTGTCAGTAAATGAAGCTGCTCTGGTGCTTAGTAGCTTCCCCAGGAGGGTGTTGACTGCCCCATTGAACTCGTGTATAATCACTTAACGTTGGATCAGGCCTGGGGGAAGGGTAGAAAAGCTCTGTACCCTCTAACAGATACCCAGGTCAGTTTTCCTGTTGTTTTTTTCCCCTTTCCTGCTCCAGCGTGCCTGTTATTTTGGAGCCCCGTTGCCTAGCACGGCCTCTGTGCTGTTACTCGAGGACCATGGCAGACTGGCTGACTGCAGACATCTGCACTCAGTGTGAGCATTATCTGCTGAACGTGGCTTCCAACCAACAGCAGAACATCCCACTCAGGAGAATTTCCCAGTCTTGGACTAAACTGGAATGACTCTGCCATACATTTCTCCTGTCACTTGTTCTGTACCTGAATAATTTAAACAGCTTTATGCACTTTCTGACATAAAGGCCCGAATAAAAGACTTCCCTGCTGTTTAGTCTAAGCAGGAAGCGCAGTTAGTATTTATGTATTGTGAAGTATTATAAAACATTGTGGTTTTTAGAACTGTTTTAATTCTTTTATGTGTCTTTGGGGAAAATAAATGTTGAAGCACTATCACGCCTCTAGCACTTCCTCCTTTGCACCTGCAGTTGTCATTTTGTGGCACTGTTTGCATTCCTTGCTAAGCCGACTTTGCCCTATGCCATGAATATAGGGAAACTTTTAAGCTAAAACCTCTATTTCATTTTGCAGACACTTATTCTTCCCCGATAACTCACTGCAAAGCACCTGAACTCACTGCTGTGATGAATGTAACACTAGTGAAGGCTGTCAGGCAGCCTGCTCCATCTGTTTGCTCAGGAATTGCTCTTGATTTCTTTCTTGTGTGTGTGTGCTAGCTGTGCTTTGCCAGCAGAGCTCTTCATGGCACTAGTCTATCCCAGTGCCATCATCACCTGAGGGAGGGTGGCTGTTTTCTAGGGAATCTTGGTTTTTGTATTGGTCTACAGCTTTGCCCTAAGCTAAACTGGACTATTGCAACCTGTGTGACACTGGAACAATAAAGAACGTTTTGGTAAATTCTTTGTGTGGTTAAAACCAGAAATGAGATGCTTTGATAGTATGTCTGCTTCTCCCCAGGAATTGCCTATATGGAAGGGGTGTAGGTGCTCTGATTTGTCTTCCACAGGATTCTCTGTGGTGTGGTGCGCAGGGCCTGGATAGACAGTGCTGAAGGATACAATGGACTTGTAGCTGGAATGAGTCATACTGAAGAAAATACTGACTGCAAAGGGAAGTGAAGAGCCAGTTTCCCCAGAGAGTGGAGAAGGGAAGAAAGGCATGTTTAAGCTGAACTCAAGGTGTGCCTCAAAACTGCCAGAAGGGTCAATATCTCCAACTGACTTGTGTTAGCCTAACTCTGCTTCCTCTAAATTGCCTGTCTGCAAGCTGATGCCTACATGCACGTTTGGGCAAGCTCTGCAAGTCAGTGAGTGCAGGGAGGCTGAAGCTTTTGCTTCCTTTTGGAGCAAGTTCAAGTGTTCTTCCTTCAGTCAATTAGGAGGGGTGCAGCCTGCCTGCCTGCCTGGGTCCTCTACTGTATGTGCTAATTGCTGGTGCTGCTGGGAGGCACATCCATATCAGGCAGGTGGGCTCCTTGCAGGCTGCAGGGAATGGCAGCCAAGCCACAGCTGTGCTTGCTGGCGAGATGGGCACACAGAGTGGGGCCAGGGGCATGAGGTGCTCTTGGATTCCTGCTGAGTGAGGTAGTACAGACAGCAAGAAAGGAGCTGAGATCAGCCTGTCTTGAGTAATCTGCAAGCCCAAAGAGCCTCTCAGAGCCTAGGTACAGTAGTATGGGGAAAAAGGTATCTGTATTGTGCTGATGTAGATGATTTATCAGGATAGCAAAGGCAGCTCTAGGTTCTGTCTATTTTTGGTCTTTTTTTTTTTTTTACTACTGTGTGACCCACAAGTGGTGTGAAATATCCTCACAGCAGATCAAAAAGTCAGAGGAGGAGGTAGGATGATGCTAAGGGGCAGCTTGCCTCCACTGCTTATCCCTGATCTAGCAAGCTGTCTACTCTAGTGCTTGTTGGCCTCTGAGCAGGCCAGTAAAACCTCTGTCCCCTGTACTGGAGTGATCTCTAGACTTCCTTGAACTTTAGCTTTCAACCATTGCTCCTGATCATGGCAAGGCTTGATAGCTTGTGGGGGTAGGTTTACTAGAAATGTACTAGAAATTTGGCTGTTCAGCCACAGCCAAAGGAGCCTGTCCATCTCCTCTTGCCTTCATTTCCCTGGACAAGGAGAGCCCTTTGGAGGGAACAGAGGCCAGGCCTTACCTGGGAGCCATGGAGCACGGGGTGGAGTGGGTGCAGGGAGCCTGAAGCCAGAGCTGGAGCCTCCCAGGTGGAACTGGTCTGGGACCAAGCCTTAAGGCACAAAGAGCAGCACCTTTGGGGGAGGTGGAGGTGGCTGTGCAAAACCTGTTCTGTTCAGGTTTGGAGGAAAGCATTCCCTCTGCAAGGATGCAGCAGGATTTGATCTGTCTTCTAGTCTTTTGCTGGTTCCTCTCACTATACTGACCAGAGCTTTCCCTGCTCGCAGTTAACTGATCCTAGTGGTTTGTGTTACGTACTGGTGAAACTTACCTTTGGGAGTTGGGGGCCTCTTGGTATCCTCACACAACTGCAGGAAGTGTTTTGTGTCCAGGCTCTGGCCTTAGGTCCCTTCGCGCAGGCCCAGCTGCAGTCTTCAGTGCTATCCCAGTAGTGAATCATGACTGAAATGTGGGCAAAAGTCTAATTACTACAACCGGCAATAGCGGGAAGCCCTTTTTTAAGGGATAAAGTGTAATTGTACACTGAATACAGCCACCCCGGGCTGGCGGCTCCCCCGGGCCCGGCAGGGGGCAGCCACGGGCCGCGGCGGGGCTGGGCCCGGCCCCGGGGCTGGCGCCGGTGGAGCTGCCCCGGGACCGGGCGGTGCTCGGTGTACGGCCGCCTGGCTTCGTCCCCGGCCCGGTGTTGGCCGTTTTCTGGAAAGTAAAGGATATATTTGTTATATGTAAACGGCCTCTTTGTTTTCTTTGTCACTGCTGGGTGAGGCAGCGGGAGGCGAGGGGTGGTTGGGCTGAGGGGTGACAGGGTGTGACACGCACAGGTGTGCAAGGCCAAAGAGCAGGGAAGGAGATAGCCGAACAAAAAGGAGGTTTTAGGTGTTGGCGAGCCAGCAGGAGAGGCCTTACTGCAGTAACTCTGTGTGGATTTCAACATCTTTTTCTGTTTGATGCTATAAACCAGCTGGGAAAACACAGTGACTGACCCTTGTGGAAAATAGGCACAAACCCACTTTAATAACCTCACCTGGTGAGCCAGGGCCAGCTACTTCTCCTTCAAATGAAAGGTTGTTTTCAGTGGGCTTTTGCCCTGTGTTCAATTTAGACCTGCTTAATTTTTTCCTTCTCTTATTAACGTTAGGGGTGACATTTTATATCTGAAGTAAAACTGTGGATATAGTGTTGGACAGAATTAAATTTAAAAAAATAAATTAGCCAAACTGGGGAAAGGGTCTGGAAGAAACAGGAGGCCATTCAATAAGGGTGTGTGGAAAGTCTTACACTTCAGCAGCAATGTGAGCTCCACAAAGACCGACGAGGGAGTGGTGGGTTAACCAGCACTTCTTCAGAAAAAGGATCAAAAGCTGAATGCAAGTCGGCTATGTCATGGTGTTGAGGTGATGGAAAATGAGAAGAGATGTGGAGTAATTGGATCCAGCCCAGAGGAGAGCAGGGAGAACAACCGGAAGCCTAGAAACTATTACCTGCCAGGAAAGCTTGAAAGGACTGAAATTCCCCATCCCAAAGGAGGAGAGAACTGAAGTCTTTAAGCACATAAAAGGACACAATCTTTACTCCTTGTCTGTGATGGAAAAGGAGAAAGAAAAAAAAAAAAAGGCTTAAATCACAGCAGGAAAGACTCAATTTAGATGTTAGGAAAAACTTTCTAATGACAGGGATAATAAAGAATAGACTGCCTGGGGAGTGGAGAGCTTTAAGATCAAGTTAGGCAACATCTGTCAGGGATGCCCGAGGTTTAGGTGATGCTGCCTTGGGTTAGAGGGATGGACTGGTCTGACCTTTTGAGGTCCCTTTCAGCCCTAATTTTTCAGTGGTTCTGCGGGCCGACATTAATCTTCTTAATGGTATTTAAACAGTCAGCAGCTTCTCTTAAGTAACTGCTAGCAAGTCTCTTCTCTTGCCTGCGGTTTAAAATTAGCTTAATTTCCATGCATCACTTTCACCCTCCAGCTCCTGAGTCCTGCACAGCCAACCAGCAGCTGAATTCCTTGACTGCCTGTCAGTACCTTGCTTGTGGCTCTGTAAATATCCAAAAAGAAGAAGAAGGGATAGAAATAATGAATATAGGTGGCTGTTTTCAGCGTGAGGGCGGCCTCCTTTTATGCCTTTTTATGTAGGAGATAGTCCCCTTTCTTGTAACAGCCTAAACTTGCGTACATTTGTTTCAGTGCCTGCCCTGCACCCCAGCCACCTGCTTTTCCACCCCACTGCAGCTTTCTGGGGGAGCTTCTTGTGCCCCACTCTGCCACTGTGTGAGGAAAGAGCCACCTCTAGCAAAGGTTGGCCTCTTCCTCGCTGCCAGTTTGTCATAGGGCAAGTGGATTGTTCAAGTCCAGAAGCTACCCAACATGTGTGGGCACTCATACATAACAATGCTAAGGTGTGTAACAGCAGGCATTGGCATTAATACATTGTCCACAGGTGATCTCTGCTCAAATGGCACAAAGCCTAGAAAAAGTGAGGCTGTGGTGTGGGGTTGGCGCTGGGTCTGGGAGCATATCCTTCCATCCCTTGAAACTACAAATGAAGGTGAGTTGAGTTTTTCATCTGCTAGCAATGGAGTGAGGATTGGGGAGAAAATGGCAAGGCTCTGCAATCCTTGTCTAGTGGGCCCAATTCTTGGAAATCAGATGAGTTGGTGAGTGTGTCTTGGAGACAGACGTGTTTGCAAACTTGTTAGTTATTTGCTTAAAACAGAAAAGATGGTGTTTCCATAGCTGGGAAAAACTGCTTCTAACAAAAGGGGGAACCACAAGTATCTTATCTGCCCACAGAGAAGCAGTCACAGCTTTCTACCACTAATCTTCTGCAGTGGTTTTAACCAGCTGAGATAATTGTGGGGCAGATATGCAGGCCTCCCCATTCTCTTTTGTTAACAGACAAGAGCTGTGCTATCTCTTGGTGACTGTTAAGTATTAAGAGTGTTATTTTATATGTGGGAGTAATGTACAAAGAAGCAAAGTGGCCACCGCAGTAGCAGGTTGGAACACAGGGTCTTTCACTCTCAGCCCTGAGCACCTTCTTCCAGACTGTGTTGCCAGCTCGGAGACTTGGGGGCTTGTTATTTATATGCATAATAAAACACCACCTGAATGCAGCTGGAATCCTACCTTTGAGCACCATTAACACTCCAGTGACTTCATTTACAGTTATTTCACTTTGCCTCTCTTGGAATGAGAGTTTCAGGTGTGCTCTCCTTTAAAAAAAATACTGTGAAATATGCATATTTTACAGTAGGTTGTGTTTTTGTAGAGTCTACCCAGACTATATAATAGCCACTCTGTGCACAAATTGTACAGTCAGTTCCACTATCAGAACTATGACAGTTTGAAGCAGACTTTCTAAACGAGACCTCAAATTTTTAAGACACTTTTAGGAACAATACAAATACAGTAAGCTCCTAAGTTCCTCACGAGTTAAGGGTGAAGCAAGCTTATTCTGCTGTGGCTTGGGAAAGCTTTTTAAAGCTTTTTTTTAAGTGCTATAAAATTCATAAGCCTTCTTGAGGTATTCTGAACACTGCTGTCTTCCAGGATTTGGGGGTAGGACGAGATTGGTCCCCCAAATGCAAGTTTATTTGAATGAAGTAATTTATATAAAGCGCAGTGGGATATTTCATGGGAAGAGGAAATCAGGGCCTTTTTTATTTTCTGACCAGACATCATCACCTGGGGAACCTCGGTCCATTTCAGCCGAGCACCCTGTGTTTTTGGGTGCTGCAGACTCTGAGGTTTTCTGTCTGAGCGTTGCTGCCAGCTGCAGCGAGCTCGATCTCTGCTTAGCTCCAGAGCTGGAGCCAGACTGCATGCTAACACAGAATGGCTGCAGGCCTTTTTGGTGTTTTTACTCTGTGGAGTTTTTATGAGACCATATCTGTCAAACGTATGTGTGAAGATAAATCAAACAAGCACAGCCACGGCTATTAAATAAATGTGAAATCTGAGTGGCTTCCACCAGCCCCTCAGTCCCTCCCCCCTAGCTGCCGTGTGTGCTGAGTGTTTTACAGAAACAGGAGGGTGAGGGACGGCTGGTTATGGGAAAGGGAAAGCAGAGGGGAGGCAGCTCCTGGGGAAGGGGCTGACTTCTTTGCAGGGGGAAGCAGAGCTATGAGATGGGTTTGGGGCTCATGCTGCCAAAAGATTTGCGTCTGGAAAGAGCTCGTTTGGGATTTTTTATGACTTTTGAAGAGTTAGGGGCTCAAAGCATTCCATCAGGAATGTGGTCTGACTGCTCTCACGACATCCAAACTGCAGTGAGGATGGGTACTCAGCAGAGGAGGGAGGAAGGTTCTCCAAGAAGTGTGATCAGTTGGCAGTCTCAGACCATGTGTGGGCACCATGAAGTAGCTGTGCAGTGAATACCGAAGCCTGAGAAGGACACCCACCTTCTACATGCCTCACAGACTGTCCTCTCCTGTGGAATAAAATTTTCTTGACCTGATCTCCGATCAGTTTTTCTCCTGTTCCTTAAACTGTCCTTCCCCCAGGAGAAGGGTGGTCCTTCCAAGGTCAGGGTTGAGGCTGCTGACAGGTCAGGGAGGGCAAGGTCAGGCTTGAAGCTGACTGTCTGTACCAAAGCTGTCCCACATAGGGAGAGGGCCTTGCAGTTTCCAAAGCCATCAATCTCCTCCCCACTTTCACCAGCTATTCACCTCTCCCAGTTTTAAGTGGAAGAAAATACAGCCAAGCTCTTCAAGCCCTTGTGTCGCGCCTCTGGGAGCTGCATTCTTGCCCTCGAGTGGTCAGTCAGTGAAACAGAATAGCCAATATATCACTCACAGCATCTTTATTTGAGGCTTGAATCTGGATCAACGTATCTGAAGGCTACTGTAACTGGGAAATGATTCTTCTGATTTCTGACAATGGGTCCTCTTCTGCCACTGAGGAAGCATTTGTCATTTCCCCCTGGCTGCGCTAGGGTTTGGCTGAACGTGCTTATTTACCCCAGCGCTTTGTACACAGGGGGAGTGTGTCCTCGGGGAGGAGATGGGGGCTGACACGAGCCAAGGCTAACAAATCACACAGTAATGCAGCATGCTATGCTTGTGCCCCAGGTGAAACAGGAGGGCAGCGCCGTGATGGGCTCTGGACACGGCCTGTAAGGCAGGAGCAGGGGACAGGGGGTATTTGACCTGGGTCCTATGTGCGTGAAACCATTGTACCTCTGTCAAATTGCAGTGCTGGTTTCTGCTGGCAGAGGATTTGACCCCAGTATAGTCTGCTATGCATAGTGTGTCATGAAGTCTCCGGGACATTGTGGTCTACGTCTATCACCAGCGTTCAGTTGAAAGAAAATAAATATCAGAGGTGCTTTTTGCCAGTAAAAACATAAAAGGAAAGAGAAGGCTACTGTACTACCATTTCTGCTGAGTTGCTAATGGAAGGCCAAAAGATTGTTAGTAATAATTAGCGATGAATGTGAGACTGCTGTTGAACAAATGATTGATTAACCCCTGGAAGGCCAGGAAAACACTTAGGATCAATGTTTCCTGGAAGGCAAGACATTCAGATTGAACTGGATGGGCTTATAGGGCCAGGTTGCTCAGCTGATGTCCGTTCTTAGTTGACGTGCTGGCATTACTACCTTCAATGAAATCTGAATCAGACAATTTAGGTAAGCTGAAAAAATCTTATCCTAAGTTTTCCATTGATTGTGATTAATGTTAAATATTTAAGGGGCTAGCTTTTCATTCAGTATTGGGGATAGTTTTGTGGTCTTTTTTTTTTTTTTATTTTTTTTTCCTGTTAATTTTGGAAATGCAATTCCATTTACAGTGGAAATGCAATTCCATTTACAAGTGCAGGTGTTTCATGGAACAGAAGTAACACGATGGTGAACCCAGCCCAGGATAACTTTTAATTCTCTGGCCCTCCATTTATTCTGCCTCTCTCTGCTTGTGGTCACCAGTAATCTTCTGTTTACATTCCCGCCCTGTAACCAGCAGCAGAACCTTGTTAAGATCACTCTTGGGGTGTAGATTGGCTTCGACATGTAATGTTTTGAGGAAAAAAACAAACAAAACGCTCCCACTGAGATCTGCAGCACGCGCTAAGGTGCTCACAACATTGGCGCTTGTCTTGGGTGCCAGACTTGCAGCCTTTCCCTCTGCTTTGGCCAGAGGAGACAGGCGCTGGTCACTGGGCAAGCGTGAAACCAAACCACGATTTTCTCACCTCCCATGGGCATCAACCTCTGCTCCTGTCACCGCTGGCAGTTGTGACTGCGGGGAGCCTCCTTTTTTGCAGCAAGAGCTGTTTCCCCACCAGCAGCATCGGGAGCAGCAAGCCCTACTTTCCAGGGCTTCCAGTGCTCTCGGGTCGGGTCTGGCCCGGCCTCCTTTGCCTCCCCGTGACAGGGGAAGTCTGGGCAGGCCCTTGCTGCTCCTCAGATGTGCAAAAAGATCCGAGGCACTCACTGCAGACAAGTGACTGGAAGGGGAGAAAGTGCAGAGAGTTAAGGGTGCTTTAGGAGAGCAGGCTGAGGAAGGGCAAGGAGAAACACCTTGGCTACCTGCCCCACTGAATGCTCTTAGCAAGGCCCTCCGTTTCAGGCGGACCCTTCCCAGCCCTCTCCCTCAGCCAGCCTCCCCCAGAGGAGGCTCTGACGGCCGCCAGATCTCTGCTCCCCCTCCAGATCCCCGAGGCAGGACACTTATGTCATTCCTGTCAGCTCTCCAGCCTGTTCTTCAAGCTCTCCCCTCACAGAGGCTTCACAGCTGGATACTTTATGCATTTCTTCCATCTATTTGCCCTAATAGTTTCATAACATCAGGCCTGAATCTTTCTTACTGCAGTTTAAGCCTGTTACTGTATCCTAACCTCGCCGTTATAGGCAGGTAAAACTGACCAGTGCCTTTCTCCTGTTGCAGCAATCTGTCATGAACTTGCAGACTTGTTGTGCTTCTCCTTGGTCTTCTTTTCTTAAGGCTAAACTTCAACAATTCTTTCAGATTTTCCCCCAAGATCATGTTCTCTAGACATCTGATTTCTTTTTTTTTTTCTTTTTTTTTCCCCCTCTGGACTGTATCTAATTAGCCTACATCTTTTTTTGGCTCTTCCAAGAGTATGGCACTGATGACAAACAGTTTGGTTTTTAATCGCCTCTAAACCTCAGCTCCAGTAGTTCCATATCCATATTTGTGCAGCCAGTTATTCTTCAGTGTGGAGTCTTGCATGGATTCCTACTGTGTCCTTTCTTTTTTTTCCCTGACTGTTTCTCTAATTCATCAAGCTGTTTTTTAGAAACTCTGTTCCTGCCTTCAGTGTACTTGCAGAGCCTTCCAGCTTTGGACATCCTGCAAATTTAATCATCTTTCTTCTCGTTCAAAGTCCAAGTCTCTGGCTGACTGGAGTCAGCCAGAGAGAGAAACCTGTGGATCTCTCTTCAATGTGCTCCTGTATTTGGAGAGCCAAGTCTTGTTCAAAACCTTTCTCGGTACCAGTGCTGCGTCTGCTCTGCAGTAGATAGACCACACATTCCTTGCTGTTTAAGAGGATTTCATGCAAGCCAGTGTCAAAGAACTTAACTCAAGTAAAGATACTGACATCTGCTTCTTCTTACCAGCCTGTGAGATCTGTCTCCTTGTTTTAAAAGGAAATTAGATGGGTTTGTCAAGACTAGACTGTGAAGCTAATATTGGTTGTTACCCATCCCATCACATTCCAGTTCCTTACAAATAGCTTTTTTTTTTTCATTACTCATTCCAGAATTTTTCCTGTAATTAAAATTAACTTCATTGGTCTATAATTTCCCAGTTTCATTTTTTTTCTCCAAAGACTTTCTGATTTGGGCTGTCCTTGCTTTTGCTATGCTTGTATACTAATTCTCAGTAAGCTAGCCCGGATTCCACTCTCTATACACAACCTCCTTCTTCTGCCTGAGTTTAACAGCAGCCAGTCTAGTCAAGCTGGTCTTTTCTTGTGCTCCTTTTCCTGTCTCTGAAATGGTGTAGACCTTGCTGCCTTCCTGTCCCAGGAACCTACTGGGTGCAAAAATCTCCCGTTACTATCAAAGCCTGGGCTGTGGTTGGAATCCGCTGTTGCTTCCTGGCTTGTTGGTTTGCAGGAGGCCTGTTGTTGTGACGAGGCCTATATCTGGTGACCTGTAGGCCATCCTATGCAGTTGATACCCATGTTTTCTCCTTGAACTATATTAATTATAGCATTTCATCTGGCAGATCTTCTGGGTGAGGGTTACCCCTGAGCTGAGCCACCCACCTCAGCGCTATCATTACTTTTTTTATTTTATTTTGTCTTGTTAGAAATGCATGAATGAGATGGTCACATCCGCAGCAATGCCCAGCAGCTATCCATTGCAGCTACTCTGGAAGAGACGGAATCGATAGCGAGCACCACTGGCAAACCAGTTCCTCCCTTGCAATTACTTTTCTTAGCCTTTGAAGCGAAGGCTAGATCTGCATCGCTGTACTGGCAATGAAGTCCTAACTCAGGCCATCTTTGCATAATGTTTGCTCAGGTGTGATGTTGGAAGTGAAATCATCGCTGCACCATTTCCAGAAAAAATAGTCATTATTTGCCACATTTAATTAAGTTTTCTCCTCCATTCACACCCCCTCCCCCATCCAGCTCTGAAGTTAGTTTTATAGTTTCCTCTCAGCCTTCTCCTTTGATCCTAAAGTAGCTGTCACCTCAGTACCTACAGCCATTCCTTTCTCACCTTGGCCAGCATAAAATGTGTTTGTGTGTTAATGGCTTTCTCCTCGGGGGCTGCTGACTCTCTTTACTAGTCAGCTGGATGCTAGATGAAATCATTCCCCCTGCTGTTGCAAGTATGTCACATATATATTTCCCCGCCTGTGCTTTATGTTCCGTCCCAAATTCGCTCATAGGAAATGACTCTGTTTTAGTTCATTTTGTTTTGGAAAGTGAATCTGTTGCCAGGGGAATGCAAGAGGTTTCCAGGCGCGGGGTCCAGGTTTGGTGCAGGAAGGTGCTGCGCAGACCTTGCCACACACAGCCTGCTGCAACTCCTCGCTCTTGCTCTGCGAGGAATTATTCCCTCCTCAGCACTGGCCATGCTCAAGCAAAAGTGTCCTAAGTTGTGTCAGATCTCTGCCTTGGTTGGCTGGGCATGTGACCTCCTCTCTCTACCTCGTCTGATTTGTGTCAGCTAACTTGCCCTGGACAAGAACTGAGGCTTGAGCTCCTTAGCTGTGGTATTGAGATCCACACAGGACCCATCTCACGGGCATGGTGTACCAAGAGGGCTAATGGGGGACAGGGCCGATGTGAGAAGAGTCTGGAAGAGCAAATCTAGAAGGGAGGAGTGACAGTGTGAGTGAAATGCCAGCAAAGAGATGTGTGCAGCTAGATGCAGGGACCTCAGCATGCTCCCACGCTGCTCCTCAGAGGTGAAACTTTAAGCCCCTGTAATCAGTGACAGATGCCGGCTGCTGAACCAGAACCAGGAGAGGGAAGCGAAGATGAGGGTCATGCAGAGACGTGTGTTAGGCGTGTGAGGAACGATTGCAGATTATAGTCTCCAAAATGAACAAATGTTGTTCGCTAGCATTTGCTGAAGATTAACTTTTCTTTTAAACGACCCCCCCCATTTGCAGAAGAGGTCTGGAGAAAAGGTCTGTGATTTCTTGTTCTCTTTATTTCTTGGCATATTGCTCTGTGAGTAAGCTTATTAAATCTTACTTCTGCAGATCATTTTCAAATTTATGCTTACATTATGACCAAAAAAAAAAAAAAAGGAAGGAAAAAGATACCTCCATCCAAAAAAATGGCTGGCAGAGGATGAAAAGAAGTCTGCTTTGGAAATGAACGCTGTCTCTCCCTCTCTAATTCATATGCACACATAGCCTTGGTGGGCAGACCACTGCTGATCAAGGTTACTAACAAAAGTTAAGGCCAAATCTGGAACAAGGGAGAACTCTGAGTAGAAACAGCTCAGCAGATGCACATTTATTTATTACATTCACTGCAGCAGCAAAGAAAAAAAAAAAAAACAAAACACAAAACAAAAATATTTCTTGTGCCTGCATCTGATTTGCCTGCAATGACCTCTCTTTCCTTCGAGCCAAGTCCTTTCTTTCTGCAGATCTCCATGTATGGTTGGCATTCCACAATTAGGGAGGCGTCAATAAATCAGTGACAGGCAAGCAGGGACTTCAGCCTTCCCTAGAGTTTGCACTGCCAAAAGTTCATCTCTGAGTGCTCCCTCTTCGTTGCGAGCAGCAGTCAGCATGCCTGGGGTTTGCGAGCTGGAGCAGCATGGGCCCGAAGCCGGCCAAGCTCTGGAGCTGGAATCGGAGGGGGTGGGGACACGGATCACATTGGGTTGAGCTGAACACTGTTAGATATTGGGCTGCGCCGTGAGCCAAGAACTTGGGTGGTAGCTATTGTTGTGAATCACGATCGAGAAATGTTGTTATTACATAGTGCTGTACAATGGGCTGGGGCCTGATGCAAGCGGCGGGGATCCAGCTTTGCAGAACATAAAGACCTAAGAAAGGCTCATGGGGCAAGAAAGGCTTGTGGGGCAAAGGGGTAGCAACGCCTGTGTGTGGTGGAGAAGGTGCTCTATGAAGTGCCAGTGGTGTGGTGCAGTTGCCCAGGTGCCATTTGAGGAAGCCATGGTGTGCCTGTCACAGAATGGTTCGGGTGGTACAGGGCCTCAGCAGGGCCCTGGCCTCAGCAGGGCCCTGGCCTCAGCCCCCACTAAGTGCAAGGCTTCTCTCAAAGCTAGATAAAGTTGTCCAGGACCCCGTCCAGCTGCGTTTTGAAAATCTTCAAGGACGAGGATTTCACAGTCTGTGAAACCTGGGCCAATGCTGAACCAGGCAAGGTTTTTTTTTTCTTAGCATTTCTCTCGCTGCAGCCTGTGCCCATTGCCTCTTGTCCTCTCTCTCTCCACCTCCAAGCGGAGCCTGGTTCTTGCCTTCTCTGTAACCTCCTTTAGGCAACTGAAGACTGCAAGCAGATTCCCCCTTAGCCTTCTCTGCTCCAGGCTGAACAGGTCCATTTCTCTCAGCTTCTCCTGACAGGCCCACTGTAGCCCTCAGTCCTCTTAGTGGGAAGTAATCTTCCTCTGCCTTGTCTATTTAGACAGTAAGGTCTTTGGGATGGGTTTTGTTATTTGGTACACGCAGGGCAATTTGAGACCTCCTGGATCTCTTTGCAGGGGTCTCGCAAGTTCACTGCACGTAAATAAATAACAGAGCACAAATCAGCTTTGGAAATCCTCTGAGAATCGGGTGTGCAGAGGGGCCTGGAGAGGTGATGAGTTAGAGCGGGGAGGCAAGAGCGATGGATGACCCCTTTATGGGGACATCTTTCTTCTGCAGGTCACCCCATTCCTTTGCCTATTGGAAATCAGAGAGGGGCTGCAAGAAAATCTGCAGGATCACGTGGAGAGCAGGACAGGGAAGGAGTACACTACTGGGCACTCGGTAATGGTTTCATAGGTGCCCCCACCATTTTTAGTGCAGGTGAAGGAGAGCCTGCGGTATCCGTAATTGGCTCCAAAGCCTCCCCGTTAGTGCTCAGCTGGCCTAAATCTTTGCTGCAAACCCAGTTCTCCTCATGCTTCTCCCTTGGACTCTAGTCTGTAGCACGAGCCTTTATGTATTGAAAGCCTGTTATGTTCCCACTTAGTTTTCTCTTCACTAGACTAAACAAACTCAATTCTTTCAATCTCCCCTCATAGATTATTTTCTAAAGCTTTTATCATGCTTGCTGTTGCACCTCGGAGCGCTTCCCAGTTTGTTTACCCCACTGGAGATTGCTGCCACGGCATCCCTGGTGCCAACTGCAGCACGGTTGTTTTCTCCCATGCCTGGCTTATGAATCTTGTATTCATGCGTCCCATGGAGAGACTTGTCTGTTTTGAAACAGCATGACAGCATTGACTAGATTTTTGTCTGTGGTGCCGGGAGCCTGTCCTGCAGCCGTGCTCTTTGTGCAATTAGTCCCTGCTTTGCGCCGCAGTCCCAGCACCTCGCTGTGGCATTCTGTGCTTGCTCTGGTGTGATTTCCATCCCGCTGATTTGAGACCAGCTCTCCAATTTATCCGGATTGTTTTGAAATCCGTTGCTGCCTTCCCCTTTGCACACCCCGTGGCTTCAACTCCTCCCAGCTCAGCGGTGCTCATGAATGCTATCCTGCTTTCTCTACAGCATCCCTGCAGTTGCCGTCCCCATGATCTCCTCTCCTGCAGCCAGCCAAGCTGTTGAACCGCATGGGGCCTGGGGCAGAGGCCTGCTGGCAGCAAAGGCAGTCGCTAAACTTTGAGGGCAGCCTTATAGGGAGCTGCACACCTTCCTGTAGGGTGATTTCACCTGGTGGTTTCTGAGACGGTTCTGCACGCTGGTGGGCACCATGCCTTGCTGGTGCTTGGTATCTGCCGCTGGTCTGCTGGGAGCAGTGTTGCAAAGCACCAAGGAAAGAACAGGCCCCAAAAGCTACCTTGAAGTTCACAGCTGCGAGGATCTGAACTGTGGGGAAAAGAAAAACCAGAGGCAACATGTAGGCACATGGGTGCACTGGAGGGTCAGGCACTTCCCTTGCTGCAGCACCGTGAATACCTGAATCCCCCTGGGCCCCTGCTGAGCCGACAGCAGGACCCACCTGTGCCTCACAGTCTCCAGGCTGGGCTGTGGGCTCACATACTTTTTCCAGGCTGTTTCTCTGGGATCCCCGACAGCATTGCAAGCCCTAGTGAGTCTGCCCCCAGCTAGCACACACAATGCTCTGTGCAGGGTCAATCCAGCTGGCATTTGTGCTGGAGATGTGAGAGATGGCAGGGTGGGAACAGGGGGACAGACACTGGGCTGGCAGAGGCCAGGTCCCTGTGGCCGTACGATGATCTCCTGCTGCTCCTCCATCCCTTCAGTTCCTGGTGTGCCCCGTGTCATTTCTGACACCAAACCATCCCCTCACCCAACAGCAACTTGTCTCCCACGTTTGGCAAAAGCCACCCATTTCCCATTTGCAGCAGCCGCACTTTGATCTGCCAGCGCTTTGCAGGGCTTGGTTTCCCCACTGGCTGTGAGGCACCAGGCTGAGGAGCAAAGCAGGGCTGGGGTGAGGGGTCTGTGCCTTCCAGGAGCCCTTGGCTCAGCCCCTAGACACAAAGCTAACAGGCTCAGGAAAAGCCAGTGGGTGAGCCAGAGTTTCAAGTTCAATTGCAACAGCATCCTCTAGACCTGTTAATGCTTTTGATTTAGGTATGACATTCCTTTGATGCATAACTGCTCATATGATGCTCAGGGGATTCATATGTCTGAGGGCAGTGTTTATGGCTTGCCTGTTGTCTTTGCTGGACCGCCATTTCAAAGTAAGTGCAGTTCTCAGAAACGCATTGGTTATGAAATGGACATATTCAGAAAGGGCTGCTGCAATGGTCCTTCCTGAAATGTGGGGCAAGCTTGAGGAGAGTTGCCTACTTTCACACCAGAATTACCTGCGTGTCCCATAAATTTGGGTGTTTTTGAATATTATTTGCCCTAGAAATAAGGAACCGGAAATAAGGAACAGAAATAAGGAGCTCCACGCTTAGTGGAGGAAAAGTTATTTATAGTAAAGGTAGAAAATGTGCAATAATTAATGTTCCCTGCATGTGTAATGTCTAAGAGCCCATCATCATTGCTCTTTAGCATCCATCCTAAGTCATGTCCAGACCCTGGCAACTCAAAGGGAATAAAGAGAGGTCAGTTTTGTGTCTTCTAGACTCTCATTGGAATAAGTACCCACATCCTGACGGGGACACCACACCTTGCAATGCCGAACAGGCTGCCCCAGCTGTTTTGGGTATCTTCCTACAGGATGGCACATCAAGTTTCAGGGCTATTAATCCAGCACCTCCCACATGGTCTTTGTATTTGTAGGGGTGTAAATGGTCTGGATCTACACCAATATTTTTGTTAATGGTTTAGGCATATGCAAAACGGAACGTCAAGTGTTACCGTGCCTTCTTTAAAAAAGATGTTTCACTTCATATTTAAAACAGAGAAAAAGCAAGAAAACAGAACAATTTATGCATTTCTTGCCATTTAAAGGCATTCAGCCCTAGTTCCAACAGTAAGAGATGTAAAATATCACCACACAGCTCTTTTTCTTTCCTCAGGTGGCTATGTATGAGTCTGTCAGGTTGATGACTCCATCTTTTTGCACCAAGAAATGCAGATTTTCGTTCGTCTCTGCTAAAGGCAGACTCGTGGGCCAACCTCCTAAAAGGGATCGTTGTTCAAAGAGCTGCTCTTCCGTCCCACTTTGGTAACTTTTTCCATTCACTCTCCTCAGGTGCGAGGCCCCAGTTTAGCAAGGTGTTTAAACACCTCTTTAAGCCTAGGATGAAGCAGAGCCCTTGAGCATGCCCTCAACCCCAGGCGTGAGTCACCCTGCAGTACAGCGAGCAATTAAGCAGGTGCGTGGCTGGAGCAGAGCCTAATGACTCCTTAGGTCCTTTGTCAGCAGCAGCATAAATCCTCCTGGTGGCAGGGGCGGGAGTGGGGACGGATGCATGCTGCTATCATCACCCCCTCTCCAAAGCTGGACTTGCTCCTGAAGGCCGCCTGCTGCCTTCCTCCCTCTGCTCCCCAGCTGCTGGGTAGCCATCACCTCTCTGAGAGGAGCAGTGACCTGCTACACACCCAGATTTACAGAAAGTTTGGCAAGATCATCCTCCATTTCACAGGAACGTGGGCTGATGGCGAGGAAGGGAGACTGGGATCCCCCCAGGGCCGGCTCCCGGTGACCCGAGCAGGGCGATGACGGCGGGGCCGCCCCAGTTGACGCCTGCTGGGGACGTGAGGGGCAGCGAGGGAGGGAAAGGTTTTCTTTGGTTTTGTTTCTCCGAGCACGCGGGGGCCGGGAAGCCCTCCTGCAGCCGCCTCATCGCTTGGAAAGCAGAGCACCATCTCTGTTTAATTTTAATGCAGCCCATTAACTAAGCTGCCTCGCTGCACTTTGTCCATCTGGGTCGCCCTGTGTGCGCCAGCGTTTCCCTTTCACATTATTCCCCCTTGTGAGACTCACCCCCCCTCTTCCCAGCCTGTCTGCATTGTGCTGCTCAGGGCCAGAGCACAACCTGCTGCTGTTCCTGTACCAAAGGGTACTAGTATGTCCAAAGACAAGCTGTGTGTATTGCAAGAAACTTTTAAAAAATGCCCTTATTTCACAAGAAATGGAATAAATGCAGAGCATGGCTAGCGCTGTGCGCAATTGTTAAACGGTAAAAAAAATAAAAGGGGAGAAGAGAGGAGGAGGATGGAGGAACTGGGGGCAAGGGAGGCAGCTAGGAAAGTGGGGTCCCTCCACTACTGCAGCCATCAATTACAGGGTTTGGAGCTTGGTAGCTGCTGTTGTCGGCAGCGTGGAGGGTTGTTTTCTCTCTCTTTTTATTTTTTTTTGTGAGGTCTGGGCAAGGAGGGCGAGCAGCCGGGGGCGGGGAAGGAGGGTGAATGCAGGATTTTGCCCAACCCAGTGATTCTCAATGGAGGCTCTGGGCGATGCTCAAAGAAAGGCACCCGCGGGGCTGCGGCATCCATTGCCGGTGGGATGCTGCGGAAATTTTGGCGCCCTCAGAGGCCCCTGAGCTCAGTCCGTGCGCTTGTGCTCCGCTGCAAAACCGAGGCGGGTAAATAAATAGGCTGTGCAGCACGGAGCTTTGGCTGGGGCGATGCTGGCCTGCGCCAGCTGGGGCTGTGTGTGCGTGCGTGTAAAGCTACACATACACATGCTCATATATATATATATATATATATATATACACACACATATATATAACACATTCCTGTGCAGAGCGTGGGCTTTACGGCCATCAGCGGAGACTGCTGGAGCTCTCCCCCTCGCAGTTTGTGCAGTCCCCAGCTAGGTGATATCATCTCTTCCAGGAAAACATCTGGTCCTGATTTACCGGCTGCCCTTCTGGGTAATGTGCTCCTCGGATTAATTACTTTCACAGTTAAAAACGTGCACCTTGACTTCACAGTCTGAAGTTGTCCGGCCTCGGCTCCCCGCAGCTGGTCCTCATCATGCCCCTTTTTTGCCAGATTAAAGGGTTCTTTGATATCGGGAATCTCTCTCCCCCTTGAAGTGCTGGTAGATCAAATCACTCCTCGGACTCACCGAGGAGTCTGTGCTTTTTAAATTACACACAATAGGGCAGGTTGTCTGGGCTTCACGTCCCACCTCCCCAGCAGAAACCTTTCCAAATTGAGCTGCGCAGCGTTAAATATCCCATGGCACCTGCACCTGCTTGCTCACCTGTGGCTGAGGCAGGCACAGTTGCAGTCATGCCCTGGTTGGGCTGCTCCCACGGTGTAAAAGGAGCAATTAAAATGAAATTCACTGTCCTTTTTGCCAATGAGAAACTCATGGCACGCCAAGCGAGGGTGGCGAGCACATTTTTTTGCTACTGGTCTTTGAGGAACAGATTCATCTCTTGGGTCAAAGGGTGTTTAGCCACAATAATTTAAATTTGGAAAAAACAAAAAAGTTTATATTTAGGAACCTTGTACTTTTTTTGATTGTTGGTTTACAACATACTTTCAGATTTTATCTTGTCATCGTACTGTGACACAAATGGAGCAAAGCTTTTCAACGAAGCCAGGTGTGAAGGTGTCTCCCCGCCCAGCTTTGCGGTAAACAGATGCCTGTGTCATAGAGGGGACCCTGGGAATGCTCAGCTTGACTGAAACAGAAAGGAGAGCCACGTTGTACCCCCACACATTGCATTTTATAGCTTTTTTTGTTGTTGTTTATAAGCCCTTCAGCACAGTATTGCTTCTGCATTTATTAAGCTCAAGAATCACGCAGGACAGCATGTGGGTTTCCACCCAGATTTTAAACAGTTCTCTGCTTTCAGCATTCACGTATGTGGTCTCTGCTTTTGGCCCTGTCCTGTTTCAGTAAGTCTGATGCCTTTCTCCATGAGTTTGGCATAAATAGGAGTAACTCCATCTTGCTATAAGGAGTTGGCTGGGGAAGCTGTCCAGCTACAGCTGTACGGGGGACCTGAGCTCTTCTAGCTCAGCCTCCTCATCGCTGAACCATCTCCCAGCTGGAGCCATTCCTCAGGAGCATCAGATTGGGAAGAGAGAAGACTGGCTTGGGCAGCCTTTCCCACGAAATGACGTCTCTAAAACAAGGGATTTCTCTCTCAGAGTGTGTTTTACGCAGAGCTACAAGTCTCAAGGTGAGGGCAAAGCAGACCTTTATTCCCCATCTTCTAAACTCAGGAGGTAAAGCCATGGGGTGTCCCATGGAGCACTGCAACAGTATAGTCCAGACCCTGGTAAATGCAGGCTGCCAAACTTTTCTCCAAAGATGGATTAAAATTCATCTTTCAGAAAGATTGCCTTTCTTCACAGGCTCTGTGCGATCTCCAGTTGGGCCTCTACCTGCTGCAAATTAAAACTAATTGAAAAAGTCTCTTCAAACTGCCCAAGCGAGCTGACTGGGGCACTCCATCCCCACTGGTGTGCCGAATGGTGGCATATTTCCACCAGGCCCGTAACTCCATCGGCAAAAACAGAGAGCAGTTGGCTCCTCAGACATCAAACCTCCTTCTTCCTGTGTGGCGCTCAGTGCTAATGGGAATGGAAAGGAGAAGAAAGATCTCCTTTCTTGCCTCAAATCCTCCTACCCCACGTCCCAGTCCCAGGGGTCCCGTGTGATATGAGACATGTGTTTTCCTTTCATCCCTGCTTGAGAAACTCATGTTTCTACATTAGCATGCAAGATGGAAGAGAGCCAGCCGTTCAGCAGGGCTGCTTTGGGAGGATTTCATCCTGGAGACCACTTTTACCTTTTCCTCGCTGTCTCCCCAGCATTGCCTGCAGCAGGAAATTCCTGACAGTTTGTCACCTGTTCGTTCCTGGAGTTGTTGAGCCAGGTCTCTTGACCCTGTTGGTGATACACTTAGAAATGACGACAAGCATCTCTCACCGGAGGCTGTTTTTGGCAGCTCAGGTACAAGCTGCCCTATGGGGCTGGTGGCGAAGGAGTGGAGAGGGGAGGTGGCTCTTGTCTCACCTGGTGGAGAGGTGCTAATTAAGGTGGCTACTTTGACTTTTCCTCCCCTGACACCCTGTGTCAGGTTTTCCACAGCCCGGTTAAGACCGTGCATGACCAAACCGGCCTCCCATCTATTCCTCTCTTCATCACCAGTCCCTTGCCCAGGTACCAGTGCATGCTTTTATTAAGAATAACGAAACCTGCTTGTCCTTCAGCATAGTGTTCGCTCATTGCAGTGCTGCTCTGTAGGGAAATGGTGAATATATTTTTCCTTTTTATTAGGCCTACAACTGCTTGCTGAGAGAGGAGCCCCAGAGGAATGCTTCCTAACCAGACATCAGCCAGACCTTAACTGTGTGACCTTACGGCTTGTAGACAGCAGTTTTGCTAGCCCATCCAAAACAAACCTATCCTTTGTCCAGATGCAGAAACTGCACGGAGGCTGTTTCGTTTAGAAGCCCTTCTTTGGACAGCTTATTCCTCTGGTGGCCCAGGAAGGCTGTCAGCCTCTCTTGTGAACTATTTACCACCTCTGCTCTTTGTAACACCGAGACTTTTTGCTGCCTCGCTCTCTCCCCGGGACCAATGGCCTGAAAGCAACAGCGCACGCCCAATTCAAGCTATGCGTGACTCCCCCAGCTCTGCCTTTGTTATAAATAAGCCAGTTGGGCCTGGCCAGCCCTTCACGGACGTCCATGAATTTTTCCATTCCCAGTGAAGCAGGGACGCTTTAGGTTTCCTCTTTCCCACTGAAATAGCCCAGAGCTTGCTGTCTCAATCTGATTTTGAATGGGGCAGGGGTTCACGGTTCCGTACCGACGCCAAGCCGTGGGTGGGAGCAGAGAGGAGGGTTTCTTTCCTAGGGACTTGAAATCTCTTCTCGGTCTGTTTCTGAAAGATTTCATCTCTCCAGGAAGCAGCGCTCTCCCGGGATAAGCTGTTTGTGCAAGGCTTGGCCCTGTGGGCTCATGCTGAAGACTTCAGACATAGACAAACCAAAAGCCTGCTCTTTTTCTGGGCTTGGTCCAGTCAGGATCCATATTTCAGGGGAGTCTTTCCATCCAAGAAACTGAATCTGAGCTGCTCGTATCTCCAACTGGGAAGCGTTTCAGAGGAAAGAATAGCTTTAGCCCAGAGAGGCATGTGAAACGCCGTCGCCCCGACTTAGCTTTCCCTCCGGGCAGAAGACAAAGCCGTGGGCCGGGGGGGCTGCTCGTGACCGGGGTGGGCGGGCGATGAAGGGACTTGACAAAGGGCACACAAACAGGCTGCAGCAGCGACAAGGGGAAAAAAATTGACGTGCCGTTTTGTTATCCCTCTCCGGTCTGCAGGGACTGGTCTGCACAGCTGGGTGTGGATGAGAGCCTCCATACTATCCGGACAAAAAAAAAAAAAAAAAAAAAAACCGGAAAGATAAAGATACAGAGATTGAGTTAGGAGCGAGCAGACCCCATTTCTAAGGGGCTTTTAGCAGTGGTGCCAAAGCTGGGGGCCATGTGAAACACACCCCGCTTTAGATCATGAAAGCCAGCACCTGGGGCAGATTTTCTTCCAGGGCTGGAAGCGTGGGAATGCCTTCTCTTGAGGTGTATCTTATTTCTGTGGTCTGGCTAAAGAGGTCCCTCGCTCCCAAACCGTCACAGCCTTTGTTTCTTTCCCAAACCTCCCAGCACAAATATTTGCCTCGAGATCACCGGATCAGCTGCTACCTCCCTGCGCTGGTCCCTACTGTACCCGCCAGCCCGGTGTGTTTTATTTCAGACCGTACATGTCGGGATGAGCTGTGTTTCAGGCTGTACATACCCAGAGGAGCTGTGTTTTGGAGACTGTACGTCCTCGCACCCAGCAGCAGCATCCCTCCCCCTTTCCAAAAAGCTGGCGTGGGTGGAGGTGGCGGGGGGAAGTAAGATGTCACTCTTGTCCTGGGCAGAGAGACAGGGACTTGTCACTGGAGGTGGGGGCAGAAGGGGCTCAGGGGAGAGGAAGAAGGTGCTGACAGCCCCTCCCTGAGATGTCCCTGACCCCTGCCCGGGCTTTCCTCATTGCCCCCGTGCATGCTCTGGCCAGCGGCGCGGGGGGCCCTTAAAAAGCCTTGCTGAGAAAGGTATTTCTTGTGGGGGGCATAAAAAAAAAAAAAGCGGGAGGTGGTAGGGGGGAGAAGAGAGAGGGCAGGCCCCTTCGCTCCCCACTGAGCCCATTTCTCCTGCTTTGCCGGAGCTGTCAGCCTTGAATCCCGGCGGCGTCCCGTAACGAATTGGCAGCAATGGGGGCTTTGGGAGCCGGGCGAGTGCGGGCGCGGGGGCTGCGCGGGCGGCGTTGGGGATAAAGGCGCCTGTCACCTCCTTTGTGCCTGCCCGTGGGGGCGTGCGCCCCTCGCTGCGGAGGGTTTGGCTGGGGGGCGAGGGGATGGAGACGGGGGCAGGAGGGAGCTGCTCCCAAAGGGATGGGGAGCGGGGGGCATGGGGCTGCTCCTGCTGCCCCCCACGAGGTGTGGGATGGTGTTGCGCTGCGATGCTGGGGAGATGGAGAGGCCAGCGCACCGTTTTCCATCCCACTGACGAGCTCTTTCTGTGTCTGAGGGAAAATCTCCTGCCCCAGGTGAGAGCTGTGAGCCCTGTCCCTGCACTCAGGTCTCTGTTCATCTTCTGGAGGCAGAGGCTGGGGCTTCTCCTTTGTCACGGAGCCAGTTGCACAACCACGTCACAGCGTTGCAGACAAAATATTGTCCGGGCGACGTTTTTAATGGCTTGGGTTGACTCATGTAAAAATGCCTCGCTGTCCATGACATTTGTGGAGACAATCTGCTGATAAAAGGATTCGTGCGTTTGCAAATGGAAAGAAAGAAAAATAACAATTGCATTTCTCAAGGGTCCTTCACAGTGGAATTTAATAACTGAAGCAACCAAACAGGGACAAGTGTAGGAAAAACAGGCTCCTGAGGCAGTTGGGCAAGAGTACAGTCAGCGAGCACACATAGCACAGCAGTGCTCGTAGCGTGTGACATTTGTACTTTGTACCCAGTCTGAACCCAGCTTTGGGGACAGAAAATAAGTGAAAGATGGTCCATGCATTCATAGGTCTGAAGGCCAAAAGAGATAATTAGACCATCTAGTCTGAACTTTTTGTTTCACAAAGACCCCAGGATGACACCCAGCTATCCTTATTTTGAGCTAAATGACTTGGATCTGACCAGTATTTTTCTTTATCACAGTGTTTTGTCTCTGGAGCTTGAGTAGACCCCATGTAAAAAAGTCTGGGCTCTTGGCAAAATGCATTTACTGTTCTGTGTTTGCCTCACCTGGCTGGTGCCACTGCTGGAGCGAGCCAGTGCCACGATAAGGCAACAGATCAGTCTGTTCTTAGAAAAGGAGAACATATCATCTGATGCATCCTTACACTTTGGAAATCAGTTCTTTGTGGAATGATTTTTTAAAAAAGATATAGAGAAATACATTAAAAATACATAGTTAATATTTTTGAAGTCTTTCTGCTTTGTTTGAAGCTTAATGGATTGCCCTGTTGCTTTCTCCACGCCCCAAACACCCAAGGTCTAATGCAGCTCTGTCCATGCTTGGTCCATCCAGTGGCCACCAGCTCCAGCCCAAGCTCCCAAGGAGCTCTGTAAAGAGATTGACTCAGCTCAGAAAGGAACAAGACCCTCGTGCGTGCTCCAAACAGTTGTTCAGAAATGCCTGCACAGCCACAGGCTGCACTGGTCCTTGGCCACTTGTGATGATTGCACCATGGGCTCTGTGGACGACAGACTGCCTTAATGCTCTGCATTTGCAGGGCACCTCACGCAGTACCATATTAATGTGTAATATTAATTACCCCAGCCCACGTTCAATGCCAAGGCCCTCCTGTGAGGGTGCGAGTGGGGCTGGCACCGCTTTTGCAGTGATTTTTCAGGAGCTGCACAGAGGGGCATGGTGCCCGTGGCTGCGGCCCTGCTCTGCCCGAGAAGAAGTGATTCCTGGCAGAGGCATCAGCACAAGCCTCACATTTGCTCTCTCTCAACTGACAATAAAAAATAATTCGTTTTCAGGTAATACGGTGCTGTTCTTTCCATGTGGAAAAATTGGGAAGGCATGCTAGACTGTCACTCTTTTATTTTTCTTCTTGCTAACTGTGTTGATTTCTGCCTCCCCACTCCCAGCTGCCGCTCCTCTCCAAGTTGCCCTTTTTGACTCCTCAGTTAACTTCTATGTCCATCCGTTTACCACTAAGGACGTGGCGATCCTGGGATATAAATCTGCACTGACGTCCCTGCCACTTGCCTGCTTTTGCAGGGGCTGACATCTGCGAGACTCGTGGCAGCACCGAGCAGTGCCCTCCTCCCTGAGGGCTGCTGGCCCCTTCCCAAAGCCCAGCGCCTTGGTCCAGGACAGAAAGCCAAAAGCAAGCAGCCTGGGCGACTGCTGATGCTGGTCTCCAGCCACCAAGAACCACGTGAGCCTGGGTGTAGTCTACACCCTCTGGTTTCTGCTGGCTCACCTGGCCTTCTGCTGGCTCACCAGCTCACCCTGCTTGCCGTCACTTCAAGTCGTGGACTGTCTTTATTCGTTGCATTAACTTGGGCAGACACCTTTGGTGAGACTTTGGTTAATTTGGGGCCCAGGCCAAACTTTCACAAGCTTTGCTTTGGAGCTAAACTGTGCTTTTTAGACAGCATCTTGGGAGTAACTTTTAGGGTAGAAACAAGGGCAGCTGGGCACAGGCTTTGTTTTGAGTCATCATGACATACCAGAGTTGGTTTTCGGGCAGAGCAAAAACTTGCATAAGGCCCCAGCCCACATGCGATGCCTTTCATGGAGCACTGGAGCTACTGTTTCTTGAAATGGGAGGTTTGTTCATCTTAGCAGGAAGATGGGGGGTTTTGGGGACACCTCCAGAGTCAGGACAATGTGTTTGCTCCTAATGTCACCTCAGGGTGAAACAGCTCCTCCCTACACAGCAAATCTCTGACAAGCCTCACAACGGGAAGGGGGCCAGAGATGGTGGCAGGCCCTGATGGTGCATCCCAGACTGCACTAATAGGAAGGGTCGCCACAGCACCATTTTCCAGGGGTAAGGCCCCTGCTGTGACATAACAGCATTATTTGCCCAGATATGGGCTTTATTCTGTATTCAGCCTGATTCTTAAGGCCTGTTAGAGGCAAGCAAAGCACTTCTCCTGGAGCCCTGCAGCTGGCACCTCTGCTGCCAGGCAGAGGACAGGGCCTTTGCTGAAAGCCCTTCTGAGCCACTGAGGGAAATGGTCTCATTGATGTTTATGTATTGAGCCCTTTTTCTTCTGCTCAGCATTATCCAAATCAAGCAAGACGACTTTGTGGAGGCTGAAATAAATGAGCTGTCCACTTTGATCCTATAGGCACTAAAACTGGGCAAGCTAAAAATCCCAGCTTTGATACGCTTGGATCACGGCCTTCCTTGCTTCATTGGAGGGTGTGCTCTGATGATGTTGCTGTCCTGTGCCCAGCTGCTTGAAAGATTTCTTTTAATTACTTTCCTTTAACATAGCTTCCCTTAGCACGAAAGGAGCCATAAACATCGCAGCTGTGCAAAACGATGTGAAGACATGATACAAACCTATGTGCTCAACAGGCCTGTGAGCCTGACAGTGCACTGTAGGCAAATGGTTTTTAATGAAATCATATGCAAGTGGCGTTTCACCAGGATTTTCATCTGTCTCTTCCCACTCAAGTGAAAGGAAATAAAGGGGCATACTCTTTAAAAAATGATTTTTAAGGTTTTAGAAAGAAGCAGAGAGAAAATAGAGTGGGACTAACAGGTGGCCTGTGTTCTGCCCGGGGCTCTCCCATGGGCTAGCTGTATGATTTTGTTCAGTTCCCACCACTGCTCTGCTCCTCTGTGTCCCCATATGTAGGATGGAAAGAAAGACAACGAGTGGATAAGGAAAATGGGAGCAGAGATAGGGACAAGTAGGTGGATAATGAGGGGAAAAGATTAAAAGGGTCATCAATTCTCAGGCTGCAGGATTCAGCTCAATATTTATATACTGCCAGGAGGAAATCTGGGAGCTGTATGATACAACTGCTCCCAGCAAGATTTCTTGCACTTCCTATTGACACCGGGCAAGCGGATCTCAGCTCTGGCCCAGTCAGGCCTTTCTTGTGTTCCTACCAGCACCCACTTTCACAAAGCATCTCCCCGTAGGTAAGCAGGAAGCTGTGCACGAGTGTTATTCTTATTAGGGATGACTGGCTGGAAAGGCCCAGGCGAGTCTCCACCCCACCACGGTCCACAATGGGGCGATTACAAGGCAGCAAGTTAAGCGTGAGCTTTGGGGGCTGCTGTCTTGAGCTCTTTCAGCTCGGGCTCCCTCTGCTTTAGGAGGGGTCTGTGCTGTGGTGCCCAGGGAGAAAGGGTGCCGGCTCTGCCATGCCATCGCCCCCGGTGCTGTGGGAATGCGGCTGCATGCCGAGGGGGTGCCGCACTGCCCCGCAGGCCTGCCGAGCTGCAGCCGCTGCCTTGCCTCTGGGGCTGAGGGCTGGGGGAGCTGGGGGGGCACCGGTGGAGGGGGGAAAGGAAGCAACTTTTTAAATAAAAAAAAAAAAAATAAGTGATGAATAGATCGGCTAATCCCGGGAAAGCTTGAGAATATAGAGCAGCGTCTGTGGGGCCTCCCTTTTTTCTTTTCTTTTTTTAATTTTCTTTTCTTTAATTTCGCTGCAGCACGTATAATCAATTATGGCCTGAATCGGGGATAAGGGGAGGGAAAGT
This sequence comes from Anser brachyrhynchus, assembly GCF_964034855.1. NCBI lineage: Eukaryota > Metazoa > Chordata > Aves > Anseriformes > Anatidae > Anser > Anser brachyrhynchus. The sequence goes on from NC_137694.1 coordinate 97,092,033, forward strand.
ACTTCAATTCATAAATCAATTTTATACGGTCATCAGTCAGGTTGTGAATGCAAATACCTCTGTCGGTTTAGGTTATTCAGAATTAATTGACTCCCACCGGGCTGGGCTGCAGATGGAGAGGAGCTTTCTCACAAAGTCTGCTCGGGCTCAGCATGGGGGCAGGCAGGCGGGCTGGCTTCCTCCTCCTCCTCCTCTTCCTCTGCTTTCCTCTCCCGGAGCATTATGCTGCTGGCACTGGGGAGAGTTTTGTGTGCGTGTGCGCGTCTGTGAGAGGGAGCGGGAGAGATGCTTGAAGAAAGAAAGGGATATGCAAAGATTAAAGTCACAAGCCCCCTCTTCAGCCCTGGCCTGCGCAGACACTTTTATGTGATTAGGAATGCTTTGCTTTCAAGGGTTTGCTTTTAAGCCTTGAGCTTCTCTTGAACTTCTCCAATAAGAAAACAAACAGCAGTGTCAAAGCCTCCCCCTGTGCCTGGAATTCGGGCGAGAATCGTGTCATTAAAAAGCCACTTTGCTACTGGGACTTTGGCATCTGAGCCACTGTTTCAAAGCCCGTCTGGGGCAGGAGAGATCGAAAGTCATTAAACATCTAGTGGTTGTTTTGGTGGCCTATTGAAAAATGAGTTTTGGAGGGTTTGGGGCCACCAGGAGGACACGGGACACACGCGGCCACCTGGATCCCCATTCCCTGCTACTCCTGGCTGCGGCAGACCAGTGGCCAAATTATCTGGTGAAGGGGGGCTTTTTGGAGGAAGCCCAAGGGATGGATTTGTTGTGAGGGTGAAGATGTGTGTAGCCCATAGCCCCCCTTTTCTGCCCCCGTTAGCGCTGCCCTGCTTTGCTAGGACTTTGCAGACCTGGGCATCTCAGCTTCAAACCCCAGGAGAACTTCCTCTCAGCTCTCCAAACTCTAGAGAAGGAGGCCCTCAGATATGCACCAGTAAATAGCTAACTCATTCCATCAGCATATACAAGATCAATTGCCAAGAACAGTTGGCACATGTAGCCCTCTTTTAAACAGGGGTAAACTGAGGCAGAAATGAGGTGGCTTGATCCAAAACACCACCCTTTAAAAACTGGCATAGCTGGAAATAAAGCCTAGGTTCTGTGATCATTACTGTAGCCGCCAGGGCACAGACCTGAGAGATCACCAGAGAGCTGAACGTACACTTCTACCTTTTTTAAAGTAAAAGATAGGGCATGTTCATGCCTGTTTTAGGTTTTGGTGGGGCTGGATGACCTGGTCTAAGCTGACCTGACGGAGCTGATCCACATTATCCTGTGGAAACAACAGGTCAGCAACACTGAAAGCTCAGAAGACACCATGGAGACAGCCATCCCTGAGGCTTGGCGATGCTCAAAGTGCCCCGGGAGGAGGAGCCTGCAGAGGAAGATGTCTGTAACTGCGTGCAGTTCAGTGGGGAGGTGGAAAGCTGCCTTGCAGGCCTTCAGCGGGAGGAGTGTGGTGTAGACCTTGGCAAGGGGAAGCGATAGGGAGCAGCAGAACAAAAGAGCCATGCAACTTCCCCTCAATGCCTTCCTCCATTTTGAGTAAATCTACTATTTTAGTGATAACCAAAGAGACAGGTGCTCTGGACAGCCTTTCACAAGGCTCTGCCAACTTCACAGCATCCCTTATCTTCAAAACCCTCTGCTATTTTTCACACATGTAATTTTGCCAGAGCCTCAATTTTGTCAAATACCGTGGTTTAGAGAAGGCACAGGTTGGTTTGCTAACTCCAGCACTGACCAAAGAGCCCCAGGGAATTTACCACTGCTGCTGTATGCTCAAGTGCAACCTATGAGAAAGAACAGAATAGGTATTTGCAGGAGTGTTGAGTCCTTCAGGATGAAAATGAGAATTGCGTGGACACGGTCAGCTTCCTTCTGCTGGCGTTGGTGTTACTGACTGTGTCTCCCTCCTCGGAGATCTTCAGAAGCATGGTCCTGGGCAGCCTGCTCCAGGAGGCCCTACTCGAGCAGGAGATTGGACCAAACGACCTCCAGAGGTCCCTTCCTACCTCAGCCATTCTGGGCTCCTATTATTCTGTTTGCTGTGGTCAGCACGGTTTCTCTGCTGCTCCTGCTCCTCACAGCAGGGGAGCAGGAGGCAGGAGTGTTTGGTGTGTCCAGCTTGTGGTGCCACAGATGAACCTCGGCCATGTGGCTCCTCGTGTAGCAGCCAGGTGCTCTTTCTTCCCATGCCCAGTGCCAGAAAACTCATGCCTTAGATAAAACATGACGTTGCGGCCTGTTTCGCTCCAACGCTCCACTCTTTGTGGACTTTGTCTGGGTCCCATCTTCCCGCTGGCCTGACAGGAACCAGGCCTGACTTTTCCTAAACACGACCCACCAGGGCCAGAAGCTGGGATATGTGCCGAGCCGGAGCCAAATCCCCAGGTTAGAAGCCCCTGAGATTATCTGCTTGGGATTCGTCAAGTTACAAAGTAGTTTAAAAAGCCTTTCTGCTCACCAAGCGAATTTCATGTGCGAGAGCAAACCTACTTTAACGCCCCGCCGGCTCTCCCTGCATTCCCTCGCTGCTTCATCGTTCAGCGCCCAACAATGCTTCATGTGTTTCTGTTTGCTCAGCATGCAGAGGGGAGGCCTCCCCCTCGCCGGAGCTTTCTTAGCATTTTTAATCATGTTTATAAAGTCAAATACCTAAGTGACCAAGAGCCGCCGGAGCCGCTTCTCCGCCCGGCGGGGTACCGAAATCTCTCCTTGAAGTCCGTGGGGAGAGCCACGCTCCGCCGAAACGCCGACCAGAGCCGGGGCGCTCGCAGAGGGGAGGAGCGAGCCCCTTGTTCGACTACACAGCCCCTTTCACGGGGGCCCGGGGAAGGAGGGGGAAATCTTTACACCCGCGGTGGGACTTCTGAAGAATTTACAGTCGTCTTTCCTGGAGACACTAAAGATTTTACAGCCCTGGTACCAGCGGTTACAATGCCCTACGGAGCGCGGGGCTGAGCGTGTGCCAGGGACCCCTTCATCTCGCCAGAGGCTGGCCGGCGGCCAGGGTCTTCGAGCGGGGCCGTGCTTTTCAGCGAGGGAAGGGAGTGAGGCAGGAGCAGGGGGAGAGGCCGAGCAGAGGGGGCGAGGAGGGGAACAAAGGAGGGCAGGATGGGAGCGCTGCGGGAGGAGAGGAGGCAGCGAGGAGCGAAGGGAGGCAGAGGAAGGAGAGGAGGCAAGAGTGGAGGACGAGGAGGAGGCAGCCCGGGGTGAAGGAGATGAAGTGAGGAAGGAGAGGGAGGGAGAAGAAATGTGGAGGACGGCAGAGGGAGGAAATGTGAGAAGAAGGAATAACAAAAAGGGAGCCAGGAAGAGGGAAAGGAAGGAATAGCAAATAAGAGCCGAGGAAAGTTATAAAGCAAAACAGGGTCTTCAAGCAGGTACAGCGAGGAGGCTCAAAAAACAGCTCACAGCCCAGTCCCCTGGGCAGCCCCAGCAGAGAAAATGAGGCTTTGCAGGGACCCTCCCCAAGCCTTTACACTCTCAGAGGAGCTGGCAGCTCTTCTGCATGCCCTGTTCTGCATAAACCTGCACACCAGGTGCCTCTCTGGCAGATGCTCACCACAACGAACACGAGGATGTGCATACCTCTACATGCACATGCAAGCGTGTCACACACCCCAACGTGTGACATCTGGGCTGTGCACCTGCTGTGCACCAGCAGGCTCTCCCCTTGCCTTCCCCTGCCCGTGCAGCACCCACACACACAGCTCCAGCTCCACTCCCTCTTCGGCTGGCTGCAACACAAGGCTTGTGCTCTGTGAAAAATGCTGAGGTTTAGCCATGTGTGTTCACTTTTCTTTTTTTTTTTCCTTTTTTTTTTTTTTTTTGGTGATGGCGGGGGAAAGAATCCAGCAGAAAAATGAATACCTGAGGTAATTTCTGAATGCTGCATCTGCTTGTTTTGCAAATGGGAGGGTGTTTCCCAGGGGTCCCATGTGCTGGTACACCTCCTGCTAGCGGAGCCATGGCAAACATGTTGCTCTCAGGCCAAAAGGGACATACAGAGCTACTGCCAACAGTGTGTGCCCAATCCACTGTGTTTTTAAAGCACGATACACCAACCTATACTCAGGGAGGGTCAGCCACAATCATAAAGGTCCCTTGTAGTGAACTTCATGCTCAACACGTCTGTCTGGTTATAATGGACAGAAAATGGCTTGCAACAGAGATTTTCTAGATTTTACATACATTGTCATAGCCCAGAAAGGGTAGGGAAGCAAAGGTTGAGAGGCCTGGTAACTGCATGTTGGGATGAAGCAGTAAAAATGGTTTAATTTTCCATTAAAATCCTTCCCCATGAGCTGTGCAAACTTTCTCCTGCTAGAGAAATGCCATGCAAAGGGTAACACATTGCTGGTGGCACTCTCCCACATGGACAAGAGCCACAGGCCTGAGCTAGAGGCCTAGCCGGCAGCCCGCGGAGGTGGGTTTGTGCACGTGGCCTCCCTGGGAGCGTGTCCTGACATCTGAGCACCACGGTGGAGCCACAAGGACCTCAGGAGATCATCCTCTGGTGTCAGACCTCCTCTGTGGGTGCCCCAGGGGACACAACTCATTGGGAACAGCTGGACAGATGGGTGCCATTATTTCGAGGCCTACCACATGTGCATCTCCTTCAGCATGTAGACCAGCCTTTTGGGAATGCTTACCTACTGCCACTGGCTGTTATCACCTCCTGTTGAAACAACGCTGCCTCAGAAATGCCCCCGTCTCCTTTCTCCCCATGTTTTCCTTGAATCTTTTGGCTCTCCCACAGAATAACCAGAAAAGCATAGGGTATAGTGCATGCATTGAGGGGACAACCAATGTGAAACAGAAAGGAAATGACGGGAACACGTATTGGGCACGCTCTCTGGAACCAGCAATGCAGGTTGAATTTGCTTTGTTTTTACTCTTCAACCTGTTCTTGTTCGGTCATCACAGGTGGCAGTAAAGCCCAGACGATGCTTTGGATACACACGGTCATTTTTACTAGGAGAGATCACTGGGGAGCTTACATGTCAGGGCAGGAGTGGAAAGTTGCTGGCTCTTGTGCCGAGACTTTCTTGTTAATCCAAGCAATTCACCCACAAAAAACCCTAATGACTTCAAACCATAGTCCAGTGGGGCCCCAGCGTCCTCCAGCCATAAACAGAAGAAAGAAATGGATCTGATAAAGAGCAGCTCATCTGGTAGGCTTGGAGGAATGTTAAGTGCGTAGTCCGTGGGAGCAGGAACAGGCATGGCAGAGCACAGATCTTGGCTCTGGGGCTGATATACCACAGATTGTGTACATCTTTCTCTCCTGCGGGTGAATAATTGTCCCCCCGGCTGGTGGGGAGCGGGTTCCTCCTCCAGCCTAACCTGGCCTTCAGCTACGACACACCGTCCAAACGTTTCCAGACTTCAGCAGCAGCCCATACGAAGCGAAGGAGCTTGGCACCTTGGGAGGTGTGGCCCACGGCCTTCATTCCTGATGTTATTTGGTTCCCTAATTTTGGAAAGAGCAGTGGAAACAATTAGGTCTCTTAATTTCTCCGAGGCAAGATCCAAATACAGAAAAGAATACATCTCCCAGGCAGGGAGAAGCGGGGAATTAACTGCCTTTTTTTGGATGAGATCAGAGAAAGCTGATTTATGAAGCAAAGAGAAAGCAAAGTGCTTTTATGGGTAAAATGTTCCCTGCTTATTTCCTTTCTGTCAGACTACGTTCCTCCCACGCTTCTGGCTGCAAGCTTGCTCCTTGGAAGCCTGTTTAAGCATTTCAGCATGTGCTGATTTAACTGGGCAAGGATTCTGACAGATCTTTGCAGAAAACATCACAGGAGCTGCTGGAGGTGACTGCCTAATGCTGACCTGGGGCACACTGAAGAGGACCAGGCTGGTGAGCAAAGATGCAGCCAGTTTCATGCCCTTGCAGCTCCCCCAGAGCATCAGGCTCTCAGGAGATGCTCCTCCTGCTCTGCCGGGTCGGGGTGTATCTCCCCACCTGCTTTTTCTCCTCTTGAGGAGTTAGAGGCGAGTCCGGTCCATGGAGAGAGGGGCTGAAGCCTCTCTGAGACCGGGGGCATTTGGTTCCAGCTCAGCCAGAGTGAGTGAAATCAGAACGGGAGAGAAATTCAAGCGGGTGGGTGTGGAATGAGAAAGCTTGTGCGAGTGAGTTTCCACACACGGGGCTTTCAGCTCCTGCCAACGTACACATGGGACGGATGAACTCAGGGGAACTCAAGAGAGGCTCGTGTCTGCTAAGGGAGGCTGTAGCAAACATCTGACATTGAACTACCAGGTACCAGGGCTAAGACTGGAGTATCTGCAATGCTGACAGTCTAGCCATGGTCCTTGTGACAAAGGTGTCTCTTCAGGGCCAGACTGAGCTGCAAAATTCATCTGCTGTGCCCACCCATCCCAGCCACGCGAGCACAGCCCAGTTTTGACTTAGGTAGGTGCAGCCATCAGCGCAGGCATTGCTGGAGGGAACACGAACAGAGCTGTGCTGGTGGTTTATGGAGCAGGTCAGTGCAGCCTGGTTTGCACACGCACCAGACTGTCCTGCAGGGGTGTGTAAAGGTCTTGGTGCCAGCGGCTGCCACCCCCGCTAGGCACCACCTGCCGATGAGGTGTCCCCCAGGAAGGACACCGCACGGAGGCTGTAAGGGATAGGAGCAGCCCAACACCTGGCATACTCGCACAACATCTAATCAGCAGAGGGGGCATAATGAAATTACCCCCCCGTGAAGTCAGGCAAAAGAGGAGAATATTGTTTAATAACAACCACAACGATGTCTAGAAGACCCCGTGCTCAGACCCCAAACTGCGGTAGGTTTACAGGGAGGAGGAGGGGGTAGGGAAGAGAAAGCCCCACGAATTGACCTCTCTCCCCCCTGCCCCCGCCTCTTTCTTTAAATCCCCACCTAGTCAGGAGTGCTCATTAAGGATGGCTCTCGTTTCCCTAATTAGGCTGCCCCCTTCTCTTCACGGGGCTCCAGACCTCTGCCATTCAGCAATAACAAGAATAACAAGAAACTCGTTATTTTACAACCTGGGCCGGGGAGGAGGGGCGAGGGGGAGAAGATGGGCTTTGTGATGGGCTGCTCGGAGGGAAGCCAGCTCAGAGAAACCTGGGGGCTGCGGGGAGGGCGTTTTTAAGTGCAAAATGACATTTAGGCAAAGGCAACTCTGTTAAGGACAAAGCTATGCCAGCCCTGGAGGTGTGGCGAAGCGTTCACAGATCCCACGAAAGGACCAGGCAGAGATCTCGCCTCAGGTTGGCGCACGCTTTGTGTAGCATCCTGCCCCGTGCCCAGCCACCATGACCCCACATGTGTTTAAGTGTTTTTGTGGATGAAGGGGGGAAAACATTAAAAAAAAAAAAAAAAGCAATGCTCGCCACCTTGCAAAATCAGACCCTCCCTGGCCATTTGGAATGAATTTTGTCAAGAACAGCTTATCGTCTCCAGAAATTGTCACAGATCCATGCTATTTTGCAGAGTTAAACATTTCAACATTTTATCCACATTACCAATTAAGCCATCTTTGCTCAATTTATGCCTCATTTAAATAACTTATTACATCAGATATAGCTTTTTTATAGTTTGGTTTTAAGTCTCTTTCTCATACTCTCTTTAAGACTTGTCTAAGTCTTTCAAGATGTTCTTTAAAGCCCTCAGACCAAATTAAAACATCATTCACTGGAGCTTCGGCACTTAGCAGTTTCTCACAGATCTGGCAATTACCCTTTGAAATACCTCGGGAGCAGAACAAATGCCAAATGGTGTCTGCCTCAACTTATACAGGAACGTTTTCAAGCACGAACGTTGAGTTATGCCTCAAAATAGGTACAGGCGTGCAAGCCAGCAGCCCTGATTCTTCTGAGGTGACGAACGTCCTGCAACAGTGTCCTGAATGATTTATGATATCAATTATTTGGATTTTGCCTCCGAGCCTTTCTTACAATGATGGGTCATATTGTTTCCTAAGTTCATGTTCATGCCTTAACTCAGTTGCATCTGCTAACGGGTTCAGATTGTCCTGATTGTAAATAGACAAACAAATATGTATCTGCTGGGACCGAGATTGACTGTGCCAAACCCTCTGTAAGCCCTCTTCTCTTCTTCCCACAAAGAAAGAAAAAAAAAGAAAAAAAGAAAAGAACCCCCCCCCCCAAAAAAAAAAAAATTAGATCAAGGCAAATAATTTCAGCTGAAACAGTTTTCTCATGGTAGGTTTTTTGTGCCACTCCTGCCCCACCCCCAAGATTTCTGTCACCTGGAACATTTAGCAAATTTACAAATTCTCCCACCAAGAAATATTTGGTGAGGACTCAGGCTGGAGAGGGGGCATCTTACAGCTTTGTGGACAGCCTGAGTTGGTGGAGCCTGCTCTAGCCTGTTGAGATGTTCAGCATCTTCAGGACTTTGCCTTTTCCTAATGGTAAAATCCATTTTTTTCTTTCCTGGTTACCCTGACCCCTCTGCCCAGAGGAGCACTTGATGTTTTGTCTGTGCTGGGGCTGGGAGATGTCTTGGCTGTGGTAGGAAGGAAGAGAGTGCCCCAGATCGCACATCTGGTTCCGCATCTCCTCTTGCTCCTCTGTTTCAAGCAGAAACACATGGCAGGTATCTTTACAAGCTCTGTATATCTGTGTTACACCAAGTGCATCTGTGTTGCGCTTGGAGGGGAGCCCAGAAGTTGCTTTCCATGTCAGGCTTGCTGTCTGTACCGGCAGTGGATGTGGGAAGGTGGAAAGGTCCTGGTGTGCCCCAGCACACCCACTGCTGTCAAAGGGATGGCAGCCCTTGCCTCGCTGAGCTCGTGCCTTGGGGTGGAAGTGAAGGTGGAGGAGATCTTGGCTTCAGGCAACTGAGAGGCTTCTCCAGGGTCACCCAAGGAAGCAGAGAGCCGTGTGTGGTTGCTACTGACTTGTACCTTGGGGACAGCACAGGCTCCTTTACTTGCTGAAAGGAGCAATGGAGGAAAAAGCCCCATTTTCTTTCCCCTGCCCCACTCTGTCCCTGTTGCCCCGGGTGCATTGTCCCCTTTTGTCCCCGAGAAGCACGCGTGTCCGGTAGCACTGCAGTTATTTTTAGGACAGCTTGGCCAGCATCCACACTGGTGGTGGCTTTGGTGAGCCGGGAGAAGCTGACTTTACTCTCTCTGCCTTTCAATGTTTGGAAACAGTGAGGCTGCCAAGGGAGCCCGTCTCCTGCTCTGCACTTCCAGCCTCTGGAAAGCGAGAGTGAGCCTTGAAAAGCCTGGCAGGATGGTCGGGCGAGCGTGCCAGGGAGCCGGCAGCGCGGTGCCAACACCATCGGCCCTTTTCTGCGACCGGCCAGAGAAAGACGGAGCTGGAGAGCGTGTGGGGGGGTGAACGGGAAGCAGGGGCGGAGGGAGAGGCTGGAAAAATTGCACAAGGCTCCTCAGAGGGAGACTTTTCATTTCCTGCGCCTGGCTTTCTGCGTTGGGTACGAAGGCGGCTGGGGAGGGGGGCCAGCACTGGCACGGAAGATGGAGCGAGGAGGTGGGGAAGGACAGCAGTACCAATGGGGCTTCCCAAAAAATGGTTCCCTTGGTCCTCCTGATGCCTGGTGAGAAGGGACAAAGGCATCCTTAGGTAGGTCAGCAGTGAAGAGCTGGGCACTGCAGTGCTGGGGGCCCTGGCACAGAGGATGCTTTGTACCTGAGATGCTCCTGGTGGAGCAAAGACTGAGTGTAGTGCAGCCTGCTCAGCCAGCCCACGCTTCCACTGCTGTTTTTGCCCCAGCTACTCCAAATCTAACCTCTGAATGAATGTGTATTTTCTTCTGGTGTTTAAAAATAATAATAATAAAGGAGCAGAAGGCATATCTTTGTACCAAAAGCATTGTGAATACCCTGTGCCATGCCAGGGAGCAGCCAGGCCACTGGCACTGCAGCAGCTGGCACTGAGGGATGTGTCCTTCCAACAGGTTGGCACCTGCTTTGCTGCAGGGACACTCGTGGTGATCCTGTGCTGCCAGGTGGTGGGAGATAGGTCCCCTTCTTCTCCTGCAGCTCTGTGCCATGTTGCTGCTGCCAAAAAGGTGAAGGGCTCCTGTGTGCGAAGGGGAGGGGAGGAAGAGGAGAGAAAAGAGATGTAAGTGTATGGGTGTGCTGGGGGGGATGGACGTGCTGGGGAAGAACAGGACAGCTCTCAGGAGAGGATTAGCACCCTCTGCGGACTTTCGCTTGGTGTATGTGGTGTCCCACGATCTGAGCAGCAGCTCCTCTCATGCCGTTGTGCGCCCAACCCGCTTAAACCAGCGCTGTTGTTTTCGGCAGGGCCAGGCGAGCATTTGCTGAAGATGCTGCTCCCCCTGCTCGCCCTCCTGCTCTTTCTCTCTCCCTCCTTCCCCTGCTGCCGCGGTTCGGTTCCCCTCTCCCGCCCCGCTCTCCTCACACAGCGGGATTAATCCATCAGCCCGCGCCGCGGAGGAGGAGGGGCGAGGAGCCCGCACTCCAGTGAGCACTGGAGAGGCCCCCATTCATGGGTCAACAAAACCGGGGAGGACTCTTGGACTTAATCAGCCAAGGAGCGCTCCAGCCCTGCAGACAATTAACATCAAAGCAGGGCAGGAGGGAGAGGAGACGGGGCAGAGGGGAAAGCCTGGAAACCCGTGTGTGAATCCCGATTGAAAGAGAGGGAGGAAGGGGTGAGAGGGAGGAGGCCCGGGCGGCATGCAGGAGGAGCCCACCTGCGGCTGGCTCCAGGATGGGGAAGCCGAGGTGTGAGGCCGTGGCCTTGCTGGGGATGGTGTCCCAGCCTCCCTGCTCCTGCCCAAATCCTCTCGCTGAGGCCCTGCCTCACTCAGAAGGCTATTTCCAACAGTCCTGTCACAGTTCATGTAAGCAGGGAAAAAATTGTTAATGCTTTCTGAATAGAGAGCAGTTCCTGCCTCTGGTTGTGTGAGCACGGCGAACCCAAGGGAGGGGGGTGACAGGCTTGCAAGGGGAAGGGGCTGGCGGAGGAGGCTGCGGGGCCGTTTTCTGGCACTCGTGCTGCACGCTTCCCCCTCGGCAGGCCTCACTCTGCAGAGACCTTTCCACACCTCAGGAGCACCACAAGGAAACGTGAGGCTGCTGGTGAGCCCTTTCAGTTGCGATTTACCATCTTCTGAGTTGCTACGTGGGTATTGAATGGAAAATCGTATCCGTGCCACAGCTTGACAGCATATTCCTTCTCCTCGGCCTCAAACTGTTCAGACTTCTCCTGCCCGGAGCTTTGTGACAGGTCTTGCTGCCACCAGCCTGCAGGTACAGCTGGTGCTGTGCTGAGATGCTGCAGCCCACGTAACAGCTTCACCCACGGCAAGGGTGGCGTTACCATTATGTTAGTGCTGCCAGAACACTGCTGCCAGCAGCTGGGTCTGTAGGACTTCCTCCTGCAGTGGCAGAGCACCGCTCCTTGCAGTTCAGAAGCTGGCACCACAGCCCTGCTTGTCTAAAATATACCTAGGGGTGTGCATGCATCGTGGGGGTTAGGATGAACTCCTCATTTGGGGGAGCAGGGAGTTCTGGCTTATGCTTTTTGAGAAAATCGCATAGAGACACAACCCCGTTATAGACTGTGAAGAGAAATCAGGGAAGATGGAGTACAAAGACAAGGAAAAGGTGGCAAAAACACTGCCAATGTGAATTACCTCTCCTAGTTGATAGGTGACTTTCATATAAAAAAGAAAATCTCTCTGAACTGCTAGCTAGCCCTATGAAACTCTGTTTCCATATCAGTATCCACCCCAGAGTGCATTGCCCAACTCAGAGTAACTTCTGGAGCATTTCTGGAGACGCTTCTGACAAGCTTTCTGAAAAGCTTTTATTATCTCTTTCACCATGAGAATGGTAGCTCCATCCCTCTGTACATCCCAAGAGCTGATCACTGCAAGCCTTGCTGCTCGGGGACAGGCAGCTGACAAGCTCTCCCTTCTCCATCAGTCCTGATGCTGGTCTCCGAGCTGTGAGTGGATAAGCAGGACGAGGACAGGGCTATGTACATCCCACAGAGAGCAGGACTCTAAGGATGGGCTCAGGCCAAGGCCTGCTGCTCCGGGTGGGTTTGCGGCACTGCACGGACAGGTTTGTGCCGGGGTGGTTATCTCAGTGTGCGTACCTCAGTGGCTGGCAGGCAGGCACAGGAGCAGCTCTCAAGGTATCCATTACATCTTAATTGTGGCTGTCTGGCCACAAGAAAGGACAGGAAGGGGAGCGCAGGGCCAGCCTTGGCTTTTGTTTCATGTGCTGAACTTTCAGGCGCCTCTTTGCTTTCTTCCACCCACCCGCTTCTGCTCGGGTAGAGCCGCTCACACCACGCGTACTCCCGTTTTGTCCCACCGTGGCTCTTCTCCAAGAGCTGTCCCTTGGAAAAGGGGAGGGGGAAGAAGGGGTTGCAATGAGGTAAAGCAGCATAATGCATTCCTGCACCTTCCTCCTCCTCTGCGCCGTCTCCTGAGCATCCCTCCCTCTTCCTCAGCAGGTACCTGTGAAAAGTGACCCTGTCAACAAAACCCCAGCAGGACCGGCCTTTGGTCTCGCTCAGGCAGCTGGTTCCCATTAAATGTTCTCAATCACGGAGAATTCTTTCTCTCATCTGAAATATTTCATTATTGCTTTTCCTTTCTTCCAGTTTCCTAAGGAGAAGGGAGGGAGTGTGAGTGCAGTGAACTAAAGAAAGGGAATTTAGAGCTTGATCTTATCACTCCCATGTGGAAGGCTTGTGAGCTAGCCAGCAGCTGGGACATTTATTCCCTCTCTTATGTGCACAATGTATTCCTCCTCATCTTTTCATCCCCCCTCAGGTAGAGTCAAAACAGAAAAGAAAGGCCTCTGTTACCCTGAGCACAAGTCTCTCCCTCTGCTTATGTGCAACTAAGTGAGCCCAGGAGTTAAAATGGGTTGGGTTACCCTTGGCAGGAGGCTGAGGGGAACAAATATGAGCATCCTGGTTTTGCCCAGGTGCCACTGCTGTTGGAGAAAGAGAAGTATTTGTCTGGACAGTTTGCTGGTACCCTCTCTCCTGGACCAACACCCTGTTTTTCTCCTTTTTGCTTCTCTACAGCAGATGAGGGTGAGGTGAAGGGTGTGGGAGCAGCTCAAGACAGGGAAGGAGAGCAGTAACAAGGAGGCACATGTTTTTTGGCTGGCTGGTAAAGAGGGTAGGAGTGCTTATCCTTGTGAAGAGAAGGAAATGTATGACTGCATAAAACCACCATTTTGCTGGGACTGACTCTGGTGTTTAACAGCTGAGGTGATCCTAGGGCTTGCTGCAACGCTGCCACGGCCCAGAATGACAGAAATGGGCACGTACATTTTCACAAGCCATTTTCCAACCTCTGTTGCTTTGGGAAGACAAAGAAGACATGAAGTCCCACGTTGTCCAATGAGCAAATGCCCGTGCTTGGTCTTCTCTGGAATTTCTGCCATTTGTCTCTGCTGTTCATTTCTATCCTGTGGCCTGGTGCGCTGCCTGCAATGTTTCTCTTGGGACCAGAGACACGTTTCTCCTCACAGTTCGTTACTAGGAACTGTCATATCATCTTCAGCCATCTGAGAAAGTATCCTCATCTCCTTGCTTGCAACTGGCTCGCAAACAGCTTCCCCATAGGGCTGAATGGCGAAGGATCCTGCATCTCTCCTGCCTTAGCATGGACGCATGAGAAAGAAATCAACCCTGAGTGCTTCACAGTAGGAATGTAGAGCTGGAAGGGATCCCCTGTTTTACCACGTCTTGTCCCTTGCTATTGTCAGCAATCACATAATGCAATCATTCTCACAAATGCGAAGCTCCAAACAATCCTAACAAGTTTTAAGATTCTCCCACTACCCCAATTAGTAGGCTATTCCAGAACTTGACAGCTCTGAGGCTTAAGCCATTCTTCTTATTTCCAGTCTCAATTTATTCCTGGCTGGAGCATGCCCACTTGTTCTCCTGCCAACATTGTTCCAAAGCTTAAATAGCTCTGCTCCCTCCCTGGTGCTCATCCCTCTGATGTGTTTACCAAGAACAATCATATCCATTCTCAGCCTGCGTTTTGCTGGGCTAAATAAATCAACGGGCTCCTATCCTGTGATAGGCACCCTCTTCCCCTGACCGTCCAGCTAGCCTTTGTCTGCATCTCCTCTGCTCTCAGCTCTCCTCTTTCCAGCACGGGTGGTGAGAACCACAGACCATTCTCCACTATCTGTGCCTGGGGCAGGGACCTCAGTAGCTCTGGGATTTCTGATGGTGCCCCGGAGACAGAAGGTCCAAGCACGGGGCTTTTTATAGGCACAAACTGTTTTTCCCAGTGGATTTGGTTTTCAACCGCCTAGTGCTGGGGGATGCAACCCTATCTCAGGGTGGTTTTCTCGACACTGCTATGGAGTCAGCAGTCCCGCTTGGCTCTGAAGCTATTGTTGCTCAGCTTTCTATAAAGCATGCAATACTTGCTTGCAGAACCGTAGGTATAAAGTTACTCTTGAGGTTTTGACTCATCTGGTGGCACTAGCTGTTAAAGCTGGGTCTCCGATTTCCCAGTGTAGTGAGGCACCGGAGTCGTATCACTGGATAGCTTTAGCAGAAGGTTTTGTTTATACTTTTTTTTTACAGAGCAATAGGTCCACATACTTTTTTTTTTTCCTGCGATGCTTTCCTGGACAATCTGAATTCCTGTCAACAGGATATTGAGAGGCCCAGATAAAACTATATAAGTGTGTGCGTGCTTTTCACGTAATTTAGTATGTATCTGACCCTCTACCTCTCCTAAAACACTTCATTTTTCTCTTATGAAAGGTGTGCAGAGTGGAGATGACAGATTTTAGGCTGGGATACTCTGCAGCAGAAAGAAACAAATAGATCTACTTTTCAGTTAAGCCAAACCTGGGCTTCAGGGGGAAGGAAAAAAAAAGCCAATTTCAGCTTCTCGAAGTGTAGGAATCTAGCCATGCTCCTCATTATTTTACTCTGTGACTCATCCTTTACACACAGGGTACTCTCCTAGTACCATGCCCTTTAGATTTGAGGAAGGCAAGCAGTTGTGCAAGTGCATTGCAATATTATTTTAGGAACTGGAGTTAGAAGAAGTGACTAGCTGAAAGGGAGATGTGCACAGGCTACAGTCCTTGGGGTGCAAAGTCTGACTCTGGGTGCCTCTCACCAGATCTTAGTTGCAGTTTCTTACATGCTGTTATAAGGGTACAATAAAAAAAAAGTGTTTTTCCCTATATGTCTAATTTTTGGCCTGCAGTGGACTTTTCTGGATATGTCATCAGGACTGTGAATTTATGCAGATGTTTCACCGTGCCCCTGGAGGTTCAGAAATAACAGTGCCTGACACTGGAGAGAGGTGCTGAAAGGCACCCTTCGCTCTGCAACCCTTTCTGCCACCTGAGAAGCTCTGGGTCACAGAAGTCTGCCCTTACTGATAGCTGTCCATCACGTTCATTCAATTCTGTTTTGTATGTCTGTAACAACCACTGCTTGTGTCTTGTCAGAATCCTATATTCTGGCTTTACTGGACCCAAGATCTCGGCAAGCGCCATGCAATATGGAAGCAGTGCAGCACGGAGATCTGCCTCCTGACGGATTGGCTCCATGCTTGAGAAAATGGGCTCTGTAAGCAAGCACCCATGGGCTAAACTAATTTGGGTTCTCCCTGGTTACACAATTCCAGGTTTTGCACCATGGCATGCCTTCTGTCTGCACAGGGAGGCTGAGGTATAACAGTTGAAACAACTACTCAAAAACTGAATCTTTTTCCCCCCCGAAGTCTTTTGTTCCTGAAGCAAATCATTGTAAATCAGAGGGGTTCTGCCTTATATGCAATTAAAGTGGTCCTTAAAAAAATAAAAAATAAAAAAAAATCCTACCAAATCCCCAAGTCCCAAGAAAGGAAGAGGAGGCGGAAAAGATGGGACCTCAGAGAGGCTTCATAAATCACGTTGCAGTGGACCTGGTGCAGATGTCCTGCATTCAGCCCACCAGGCAAAGCGCAGCGCCATAATGGGACTGAACGGCCCACATGTGAAAGCAGACAGAAGACAGCTGACTTGGAGGAGACGTGCTTCTCTCTGGCACATATAACACCATGCTCGGTCCCTGCCCTGGCCTCCCTCGGTCCCTCCTGCCAAAAAATAAACAAGCCAGATCAAACCTGCATGGTCTGGAAGTCTTCAGCTATCCCTTTTATTGTAACGTGGTGTGAATGCTCTAGTTTCCCAGTGCTTAACGCCTTGGCATAGCACTGAAAAAATGTTCTCGATCTCCAGTTCTGGGACTGTGGCTTTCCACCTGGCTGTCCAGGCAGCACCCAGGCCCAGGGCAGCAAGACACAGCAAGGAGGTGAAGGAAAGGGACGGGAATTTCTCCACAGCCAGACTTTCCCTATTTTTTGGGTGTGTCCTTACTGAGTAACCCAGGAAGCCCCATCCCTGCAGCACCTACTCTGTCCTAGAGACCCCTGTAGAGGGTCCAGGTGCACCAGTGCAGGTGGCCAAGGGCTGAAGTGAGCACTGGGGTCCACAGGACGCAGCCAGCCAGGAGGGGCAGGTGGCTGTGGGGATGAGCACCAGGAGACCTAGCTCCATGTGGCTCTGGAGGAAGGGGCTGCCTGGTGCTGCTGCCACTGACAGCACACGCAAGAGCATGGTCCATCCCAGATCCTCAATCCCAAAGCATCCTCATCCACATCAACAGGTCTTACAGCTCCTCCTGATAGAAGAATAAAGCTCACACATCACCCAGCGGCCGTGTCTTTGAGTCTGGGAATAAGGGAAGTGGGTGGCAGGTGAAGTTGAAAGCCAGGTTTGTCTGTGGGTAGCCTTGGAAAGTGTGTCCTATTTCACTGAAGGAGCCTGAAATGCTGCAGTTGTTAGAAACAGCCCTCATCAAGTTTGCTAGCATTTCCCTCAGTGTCCTTTGGTGGGTACCCACAGCAAGAAGGTTGGAAAGAAAAAAACCTAGGTCTTACCCGCCTAGCTGCATGTGCTTTTGTTTTCGGTGTATCTGGGTACCCATCTGCCAGTATATCAGGGCACCAGCAAGTGCAGAAACGGGCAGCCACCTTGTCTTTGTCCCCAGAGAGAGACAGAAGCAGACACACATCATGTGAGTCATGCCAGTGGGGAGACGTCATTTTTCCCTGCCATTATTTTTTTTTATTATTATTTGATTTGTCCTCGTTTCAAGAAGCAGGAATCATTCTCGTTGCGTTTTGTCCTTTGTGTAAGGGAAGGAAAAGACATGTCGGGAATTCCAGCAGGCTTTGGGGCAGCCAGCACCTGGGTGGTGCATTGTCTTTAAAATGGTCTCCAAAAATAACCAGGACCGCAAAAGGGGAAAAATTAATAAGGATAATTAACTAGTTTCCATCTCCAAATGCTTTGGAGACATGAGCTAATCAGTCTGTAGACACATACAAACACACACAATGTCTGTAATTAGTTTGCTCTTCTACTTCCTTACCTCTTCCCCTAGCAGATTGCCCACCGAGATCCCTATCAGGCAGAACAGGTCTCTTTCTGCCCCCTTTGCAGAGGCCTGACAGTCTTGCCTCTGCTCATATTGCACCGTGCCTCTGTCAGTCTGTCTGTCTGACTGCTTCCCTCCCCTGCTGGCCAAGATCAGATTTCACCAAATGAATCACAGTCTAGTGGAAACTCCCTCAGATCTTTGCCAAGAATTGCAAAGTTGATGAAAATGGGACTCACAGCCAAAGGGAATTTAGCACGGTTCCTTACTGGTTCCAACCAACTGGTTTCCCACTGCTGTTGGTTGCTTCTGGTTGTCCTGTTTCCACGTTCAGCCTGGCACATCTCCTCCACCAGGAGCGGCGTTCCCAGGATTATCAAGTTCGTTACCAGATGCTGCACCACACTTCCGGGGCCCTCCTGGTAGCTGCAGACTGCCCAACTCTTCCCTTCCACCTGGGCGTTTCCTGCTTGGTTTTCTTTTTGCAATGAAGTGAACTCAGTAAGACCAAATGCCCATGCATCCAGATCACCGGTGTGAGTTTAAACTTCTCTGTTCTGAGTAGGCTTTTTTTTTTTTTTTTAATCTGGTATAGCCCTTGAACCTTACTTCCCTCTCTGATGACTTCATGGTGCTGCTGGTTTCAGCGCTTGGTCTAGCAGAGGAGGTAGCCTCTGGCTGAAAACCACAGGTCCCCTTCCAGATGGGGCCCAGACTCCGTGTGGGACCCTAGGCAAAGTTACTTTGCTTCTGAACCTCATCTTCTCCACCAGTAAAATCAGTGTAATAAACCCTTTTATAAAATGCTTTAAGGAAGACACTGGGTTTAGTGCTGGAGGGGCAACTCATGATGGAGAGAAACCACTGCATGGTCTCCTAGGACCTTCTGCACACAGAAAGGAGGTTGTTTCATGCCACCCTCAAGATAACCCCCAAACACTTAGTAACAATCTTTTCCTCAGCCCCAGGCTCTGATGCTGAAGTGGACATCCTGGAGGCTGCAGCACTGGGGTCTTCAGATTCTCCATCCAGACAAAGCCTTGGTGGCAGACCCTTTTGAACAGTAACTGAGAGAGAAAAGCCCCAGTGCTTTCAGGCTTAGCATCCCATCTTTGTGATCGCCAGGAACGTGCTGTGGAGTACCACCAAGGCCCTGCAGGAGAGGCCCTGTCATACTCCTGGCTGCTTTTGTGCTTTGCTCAAGTCTCCTTGGGCTGGTGTTGTCCCACATGTCCAGAAACAAGCCTGCACCTCACGTGGCTCCTGAGAAGCCACTGAAGAGGAAACCCTTAAAGTTTGGTGGTCAGTAGGAAGCTCTTCATCCCCTGGGCTCCCGTCTGCTCCAGCATCTCCAGCCCCAAGAGGCCCAGGTGTGCTGCAGCTCTGCCTCCACCAGCACGAGCCTTCCCCAGAGCAGGGAGCAGCTTCTGGGGCCAGTGTTGGTTTCCACCAGGAGAAGGCAATGCTCCTCTGCCACAACCGCCTTGCCCAGGGAGAACTGCAGGCCCTTATCACCATCCAGCCCCTTGCTGCGAGGAGGAGCAATCATTTTCCTTTCTGGGTCTCCCTGCTCTCTCTCCAGCTCTCTGCTCTCTCTTTCCCTCTCATCTATTTCCTTTGACGCCAGGCCCAGGCCCATTGCCAAGTCTCAGATCCATTAGCGAGGTGCCTCGCTGACTGAAGCACAAATCAGGATGGATCCGGGTGCAATTAACAGCTTCTAGCACCTCATCTGGAAGGCATTAGCTTGGCTTTTGGGGAGGGGGTTATGGGTTGGGAGGAGAAGTGAGAAATAAGAGGGAATGGATATAGATGCCAAACAGAATAAATAAGCTATTTCTGCCCCTTTTAGGAACCACCATCCAGCATCTGACAGCAGCACACAAGCAGATGTGCAGTCGCCATCAGCGGGGAGTGCAGTTACTGTACCGAGCCAGTGTACCCTATAGACCTTCCCTCCTGGGAGGATTCAGCTGTTGGGTCCAACAATGTACCACGATGGCATGGAGGTGTGCAGTCAGCCACGGCTTGTGAGCGATGTCCCAAAGCAAGGCTTGTGGTTATGGGACCTGTAAATGCACTTTTGTCTACCTTGTCCTCATCTTCCTATGGTGCTCTATTCCATCTGGCTCTCAGTGTACTAAAATCCCTAACAGCATGATGCTCTGGTGTCTCTCTTGCACTTGAAGAGCCAAGACAGACCAGCATATATTGGTTATGGTGGCCCATAGGTGTGTTGTAGACCAAGAAGCCGCAGATAATGCAGTTCTTGCCTGTACAAAGACATTGGGCTTCACCCAGCCTTGTACATCCCATCGAGGAAACCTCTGGCATTGCTCTCAGCAGAGACAAAGGCCAGCCTCACTCCTCACCAGCTTGCTCTGGGGTGCCCAGATGCACAGATGTCTGTGGCTCTCGGGCAGCCTCAGCTCTAAGCTAAAGGGACAGGGCAAGCATACTTGTAGTGCAGCCGTCACGCTCCCAGAAAGGGCATGCTGTTTTCTGAAATGGTGTATGCTGGGGGAAAACCAAACACTAATTGCCCTCTCCTCGTGTGGCAAACCCTGCTAGCCTGCAAGGCAAGGGAGCTTAGCTTTTATTTAAACATCTGGGTGCGATCCCAGTGCCCAGGCGCCAGATCCCCGTGCCACAGCTCACAAGGTTTTCGACTCCCAGGGCCACCTGCTGATGGCCAGAGGCTGAGGAAGCCAAGGCGTCCTCCGAGTCAGTGATCTCATGTTATTCCTGCACAGGCAGCAGCTGGAAGTAGCTGGAAACAGCCCTCAGAGTAATTTTTCCTATGCCGGCTGTTGCCGAACGATGGTCTGTGGAACCCTGCTGGTTGGTGAGCTCATGGAAAGCCATCTGCACCTGGGCTCGGGGGCCATCCGGCCAAAACGGTGGTGACATAGGTGCGGGGCTGCGTGGGGGAAATGTGGAGGGCTGGTATTTGTTGGTTCAAGGAGCCCGGGATGTGTTGTTACAGCCGGTGCTCTCTGTCGTGTTCCTGCTGGCGGACACACGTATGGCAAGTGGATGCAGAGGGCAGCGAGGGGGAGTGGATGCGCTCGGCCGTGCCTTGCTGCCTGCAGAGGAGGACGCATGCTCGCGCTCAGCCGGCGGCTGCCTGCACATATTCCCGTGTTTTCCCGGCTGGGATAGAGGGAGAAGGCCTGTTTTCGGTTAAGCCCTTGGTCACACAAAGATGCCTTTCCTATTACTCTTTTGTTTTCCCTTCCCAGTAACATTCCCGTTTAACTCTTCCAACACTCCCCCGGGGTGCAGCTCGCCCTTCCCGAGGGATGCCCCCAGGCAGGGGCAATTCGGGAGCAAGGGGAGGTTGTGGGGGTCCAGGGCTGGAGCCCCCAAACCCCACATACAGGCTTGGGGAAGCTGTTGCAGGGGAGGATGGCAGCGCCAGGAAGAGCTGGGGTGCCAGGAGGAAGATACTCCAACGCCACAGTGCTGAGCGTGGTGGAAATACCTAAAGAGTCAGTCACGGTGTTATCATGGCTGAATTTGGCTCCAAACTTCAAATCCGCAAAGGGGGAGTGCTGGGGGGGGGGGGGGGGGGGGGGGCAGAAAAGAAAACATGCGAAGGCCTTTTCAAAACCAAAGACCACAAGAAAAAACTTCCTATAAACAAATCAAATGGAAATATTTTTTTAGTTCTATAAACATTTCCCCTTGAAGCGTTCAACCCAAATATTGCATCACTGTGCTAAGACATAAACAAAGCTTACAGTGAAAGAGATGCACACCAACAATAGACTAGCCTGTTTGCCTTGTCCGGGCTGTGAGAAGTGCAAAAAATAAACAAACAGGGCAAAGAGTGACAAGCAGAAGAGAGAGATGCCTGAGGAGTACTTGTCTGAGCTTTTGAGGGAGGGGAGACCACCACCCCCACCAATTCCCAGTAAAGTTCAAGGAGAAAATTCGGCTCCTTCGGGGTCCTTAGGAAGTCCCAGGTCACAGGACAGATGGGCCAGATTGTGAGGTGGCCTCTAGGTTTTCCTCAAATACATTAACCCTTTGTAGGGTTGTTTAGAAAAAATGTGTTTGACGCGAACATCTCTTGGGTAGAGATGTATTAATTTTTGTGGCGATTGTAATGGTGGTAGCAAGAACAAAACTGGCCGAGCTGTGCTGTGTTTGATAATGATGTCGTGCTTCCCTAGAGGAAGTCCAGCCTCTTGACCATGGAGAGGTTGTTGCCCTCTGAGCAGCAGTGAGCGGGCTTTCAGAAGGGGGCAGGGTCTGGGGGCCTGGCTTTTAGTTTGGATGCACTCTAGGAGGAAGAATTTGGCATCAAACGAGAAAATCTGACATCCCTCACACACCCAAGAAACGTGCCCAAGAGGCAGCAGCATCAGGTCATGCTGCGGGCCTCAGGGCTGTATTTTGCTCTGTCCTCCTGGGGTATAGGTACCCCTAATATGGCATGGCCTCATTTCTCACATTTTGGGGACATACTATGACCCCACGCACGAAGATCCTCAGTGATGGGACACAAAGAGACCTGCCTCCAGTCCTCCTCCTGCTCCTGTGGCAGGGAGAGCACCAGCCATGAGTAGGAAGGACAGCTGGACAAGGACGGGATGGGTGGATGAGGCAGCAGAAGCAGGTAAGGGATGAGGTGGTGAGCAATTTGGATAACAACTTGGTTATCACTCAGTATCGTGGTCCGACACTGGGACCAGTATATCCCTCACCCCTCACACACACACTGTAGGAGCTGCCATACATCTCCTGTTATGTCTCCCCCACCAAGAGAGACAGGCAAGGAGCTGCACAAGCTGCTCTTGTGGGAGGGGAATTCCCTGTCATTGCAGCTCACGCAAGAGACACTGTAGGAAAGGCCACAAAAAAGCAAGCTGCTTCGCAGTTCAGTCTCATGGGAAAGTTTCACTACCAGAGAGCTGGTATAACTTGAAACCCCTTGAGCAAACTGACCCTATATTTCTGATGAGAGGAAAGGGGAATGAGATTATGCTTGATCGCTCAGCTGGGGTCACTCTGCTTGGTCAGCGCAATGAGCAGAAGCAACTTGGATTTCCCTGGTGGCTTTACGCCCTCCCTCCACGAGCCTTCCTGCTGCTCTGCGACCCCAGCCACATGGTCTGCAGGCCTGCACGGTACAGCAAACCTTCTGAGAGCATTTGATCTGCCCAGGCTCACTACAAAAGCTTCTTGATGCATGCTTTGGTCTCGCCAAAACGACTTCAGGTGCTGCTGCAGGAGGTGATTTATGAGAGGAGGCCAGAAGAAAGGGCCTCACACGCTTCTCACGTTACATTGCCTCCACACCGGTGGGAATTCAGGGGCGCCTACACCCGGGTAGCTGAGGGAGAACTGGGCCCAAACTGAGACTATCTGTCTGACCAACAGACAGGACCAAAGGGCTGTAAGCACTAAGCAGGGGTGGTCCAAAGCAGTAGGCCCAAGTAGGCCCAGAAGTAACGAGGTGAGCTGTTCCTGTACCACCAAAACCCCGAGTCGTACAGAAAGGATTGCTCCCCTTTTTTGCCTTCCACAAGGAGCCTGCCGGCATGGCCTGTGCCAGGCAGGAACGGATTGCACGGGTCTTGGCCTACGCAAGGGTGTTGGGAGCACCGATGGCTTGCAGGGCTTCAGGAGGTGGTCCACAACTGGGTTGCAGCATCCTCCTCCGAGTCCTCCCCCCGTACACTCGCGCCTCGTGCAACATCTAACACATGCAGCCAAATGAAACAGCGGCAAATAAAAGCAGCTGGGAGAAATGAAAAAAGCAGAATTTCAAAGCTTTGGCTGATCTTTATTTGGCAGCACATGCTGGCTGCTGTGTGGTATCACTCTGTGAAAGAATCTGTGGATTTTTTTATTATTTTTTTTCTTCCCCCAGAGGTTAGTTTGTTCTCTGGATTAAAAAGGGATCAGAAACACTAAGCTGTATAACCTTTTAAAGTTCATCTAACCCTTGTCCTCAGAAACTGTATACTCCTGAGCACCGCAGCCTCGGTATCAGCTGTGGTTCTCTTTTCTAAAGGGGGACCTGGTTTCTAAAGTTACAAAGAAATGCCTGGGAGGTGCTTTGCTATCCTGCTCTTTAACATGCAACGGGAGTGTATGTGTGCACAGCCTAATGAGAGGACAAAACCGGGCATACGCGCACAGAGGCACGGAGCTGTAAGAGCAGCTTTCTTTTACACGGTCTGCAGATTGCAGTGGGGTGTCAGCGTTCGGTTTCATAGACAAAAGTAGCATTTTGGAGGGGAGAGTGTTAAAAGAGTAATGCAGGCAGGCAATGTGTAGCCAGACTAACCCAAAGGAGAGGCACTTAAAGCAGTTCAGAAGTCAGGGGCTGCAAGTCTAAACACCAGAGGGCTGGGATATTGCTGAGGGTGATATGAAAGGGTCGCGCTACGAATGATGAACAAAGATGGAAATGCAGGTTGGTAACATGATGATGCTTTAGGAGACGTATCTGTCTGAGCTGGACAAGAGTACCCCTCTCCTAGGGCAGTCTCTTGCAGGCTCCCCGGGTTCGGCTAGCCGCAGAGGCACAGCTGCAGAAGGTCAGCTTATGAAGGGTGGCACCTCTGATGTTCCTTGAGAGGTGAGGAACCTCACCTGGCCAGGGGGACCTTCAGGAGAGGGGATTTGTCCCAATGAAGTGTTAGGGGCTGGCTGAGTGGGACCTGCCTGCACCACAGGGGCTTCCCCGTGTACCTCACGGTCTCCAGGCTGGGCTGTGGGCTCACAGATTTTTTCCAGGCTGTTTCTCCGGGATCCCTGACAGAGCCCATCAGAGCTGCCTTTTATCAGCACTGCATGCCCTAGCGAGCCTGCCCCGGCTCACACACAAAGTGCTCTGCGCAGGGTCAACCCAGCCGGATTTCACGCTGGGGAGGCAGGTGATGGCAGGGTCGGGGCACGGGGACAGCCGTGGGGCTGGCCAGGATGAGGACTTGTTGGAGGGCTCTTCCAAGGGGCAGAACAAGCCAGAGGCAGTGAAAAAGAAGGAAGGCAAGGCAACAGGTGTGGGGGGAAGCAGTGGAGGAGAAGAGATTATGGGTAAATAATAGGTGAATAGACGGAGTGCCACAAAGAGAGAATGTGATGTAAAGGAGATCTGCATGCCTTAAAATGTAAGCTCCCTTGCTGATAGACATGACAGGTAGCTATTTATCATCAGTGTAATTACTCGGGCACTGCACCCCAGCTAAAGGGGTCTTTTCAGCCTTCAGCATTAACCTGGAACACCTTTAGGATGCCTCCCTATCTTGGCTGTTGATGTCTGTAAACCCCAAACGACTTACTTCAGATTAAGGGAATCAGTAAAAAGTGTGAAATCCTAAACCCGGTGAAGTCTGTAGCGATGGGAATAAGACTCCTATTGACTATGGTAGCACCGGATTTCCATGCAGCATCTCCACAGAGAAAAAAAAAAGTGGTTCATCTAGCATGAGAAGAAACTGCTTTTTCACATCACTGTCCCAGCGGAAGAGGAAATGCATGGTCTTGATTTTATGTTCTGTCCAGCAGGCTTATCATTACTCTGAGGTGGATTTTGGCAATGAAGCCACAGGCAGGCGGGCAGATGCTGACGAGCTCTTTCTGCACACGGCAAGTTCGTGGTGCTCCTATGTCCAGGCTCAGGACTTCCCACATCCAGCATGACAGCACTGCTGTGTGGTCACGATCACAAACGTGGCTGCATTGGCTTTCACTGCATGAGGAGTTTTAAACTGTAGAAGAGTTGTTGCGAAGTTCTGAGGAAGGAAAGCAGGATCTCAGGGGGAAAAAAAGGCTATTTACTTAGGGTGTTTGAGCTCCTTACTCAAGCAAAAGGTTTTGCCTTTTGCATTGGATTATTTACAATTAACAAAGGCTTTTCTTAAAGACCCTGTCCTCCACCTGAAATGCTTAGTGCATTGTAAAGCACTCCCCAAACACAAGACGATCTCTCCAACTGTAGATTCCTGAACTTTTTAAGACAAGGAGACGAATGAACGTGAACTTGACCATCTCATAGACCAGGGAGCCCTGGAGTCCAAATATTTCGTATCAATGAACTAACCACTAACAGAATAATACTTCTTTAGAAAGTCCCCCATATGCATATAATGCAACACCTGGAGTGTAGGCACAGCCATACCCATACGAAACACATTTTATACCAATATACCTATCATTGTGCAAAAGGAGAACGACACTTTTCTGGGGGAATCTTTCATATATGCTGTTTTAACTGTGTCTGAAATAGGGATTGTACCAACAAAACCACCCTGTTGCCAGCCCCTATCCAAAACAAGGCAAGTCTATCACCCGTTTACCCCTAAGGTTACAAGCGTACACCATGCATGTATTCTGAAATAACATCTCAGCCAAAGTGGGACATCTCTGTCCGACATCAGGGCGAGCTTCTCACAAGCAAGTCTGTGTCCCTGACTTGGGCCCTAGCGGTGAAACTAAACTGACCTCAGGCTGGTTTAGTTTACTCCAGCACAGATTTCCTAATATAGCCAGGCCCTATCTCTTGTCATCCCGTCCCACCCCCCCTCTTTAATTTGGCTCTCTTGAGTTTTGATGACTGAATCGCTTCCTTCTTTCTTTCTCTGATTACTTTCTTAATCTTCTGCCCCTGAAAGATGCTTAGATCCTGAATCCCTGTACAAATACACTTTCCTTTCTAAGCTTTTCACCAGCCAAGCAAGGTTTTATTTGTTTATTTAATTTGACAAGCTGGGAGAGAAATGATCCCATTTCCTATGGATTATCGAAGTAACAAATAGCTTTACAAGAGGGTAAACAAAGCAAAACTCATGCTGAAACCCCTTTGAACCAGGGGCTTCCCATTCACTTCCCCACTTGGGATGGAGGCTGCTGCCCTCGGACTGGGCAGCTCCTGGAGATGTGTCCTTTCTGCCTTCTTGTCCTCTCTCACCAGACTCACCATGAATTCCCAACAAGGCAGCCACATGGCTTTGAGCTCACTCTGCAAAGGAGGGCTTTCTGCGCCTTGCCTTTGGCTCCATGGCCCAATGCCTCCTGTGGGAACAGAAAAACCTGGGAGCAAGTCCAGGAGCCTCGATGGAGGCAGGAATGCTGCACAGATTTTTTTCTGGGAGTTTCACTTGACTCAGAGGCTGGGCATGGACACCTGGAAGCATCAATCTGTGCATGCAACTCCTGTAATGTGTTTCTGAGAAGAGAGAGGCACAAATTTGCGCTAAAATTTAGAGGGAGTCAGAGTTAGTAGTGCTGATAGCCCCCCCCCCCCCCAGGACAACAGCCAGGACAGCAGTGTGCAAGTCACAGTTTTTCGGGGAGCCCAGGTTTGGGGGCTGGGGGCTGCCCGTCTCTCCCCCACCCCCAGCATCCCCTTCTGTTTATTGCTCCGTCCATAATTGGGAGGCATGTGTGGATGAATTAAACATAGCAGGGCGGATGAGAAAACTCTCCCTCTTAGCTGGCTGAATGAGCAAATTTAACTGAGCCTGTTACCCACTGCGTATCGTACCGACATGCCAGGGTCCGGTTTCCTTTGAGCTCGCCCTTTCATGCGGAGTCCCTCGGTGCCCCCCGCCTTGCTCCGCACAATGTCAAACAGCTGGAGCTCCTGCGGCCCGAGGAGGAGCCTTTGCATCCGACAGCAGCAGCAGTGGGAATTTTGCCTGGGATCGCAGAGGGCTGGGGCCGAGGATCGGGATGCTCCAGCACCTCCAGAGGGGGACGGGTCCCCCCCAGCCGCAGCTTGCGTCTGGTCAATGCCCATGGTAAAAGCTTCCTTAAACCCTAGGGAATGGGGCTAAAGGAGGGGTTTTTGGCTTTCTCACTGCTTTGAACTTCAGCCAGGTCAATGACAACCTGAGGGCAGTTCTGGTGGGTGGTTTGAGGTAAAGGGGTGCCAGCCTAGAGCCGGTGAGCTTGTCTGTGGATGCACAGGGGACATGGTTGCACGAACCAGCTTCCTACTTCATCCCCAAGGCATTTCTTAGACTGATGTGGGAAGAATAGTAAATGAAGGGTGCTGCTGCACCCCACGTTTCCTCCTCCCTGTGGATAAACAGGGAATGTAATCCTGTGGGGCTGCAATCCTGGCCTTTTTTTTTTTTTCCCCTAGCACGAAACAA
This sequence comes from Anser brachyrhynchus, assembly GCF_964034855.1. NCBI lineage: Eukaryota > Metazoa > Chordata > Aves > Anseriformes > Anatidae > Anser > Anser brachyrhynchus. The sequence continues at coordinate 97,119,597 of NC_137694.1, forward strand.
GCCCCAGGGCAGTTCTTTTCACAGGGTAGCTTTAATTCTTCTCCCTCACCTCTTTCTTCCCACCTCTGTAAGCCTAAAACTCGTGAGGGCTAATTCAATTCCTGTTTTAATTTAGGACAGTTTACGACTACTCTAAATTAGGAAACCACTGCTTTTCAGATAAGGCAGGTGCTAGAGGTCTCAGCACTTGTAAAAATTAGTCCACTTAGTGAGGTGTCTACATATGGATTTAGCACCTAAGGGCTGTGTTGCTGAGCAATGAAAAGAAAAACTTGGACTCTGGGAAACAGTTCTTTAAAAGATAATTGGACAGCAAAGTTAATGCTGGGGAGGAAGGAAGTTTGTGTTCAATTTGGTAAGCCTGCCCATTCATGTACAAGTTGACGAGCCATCAGTACATATTTCCTTGGAACTCCAGAAACCACGCAGATGAATCAGTTTTGAAATTTTCAGTATCCCTGTCATAAAATGAGGAAACAAGAAACTCAAAACCAAGCAGAAACAACAACAACAACAGAAATCAGACTTAGAAACTATAAATCACGTGTATCATCTATGCTCTGTGCATGGCAAAGGTGTGAGAAACCTATTCATAGTTTGTAAACAATCCTAGTCTGACTTTGCAGTGACAGCAGATTTGTTTCAAACTCATCTTTATTGTAGAACTTTGACAGGATTTCCCTGCACCTCTGGGGTAATTTTACTAGCTTGTATGTTGTTGGGCACATATACGTCCTTTGGAGTGGAGGGAGGCAATGAGCAGGAGTTGGTTTGGTTTGATTCCAAGGATTGGTGTCCTTGCTTTTTTTTTTTTTTTGAAAATTTGTGCTTGAGATACTTTCCCCAAGAGTAATCATCTGCCAGGGGGAAGATTGGAAGAAAAGGTCTTCTCCTTCTTGTTTCACTTTTTTTCCACATCACCTTCAGAGAAGCCATATTTATGGGTTAATTTGTGGAGTCAGTCACTTTCCTTGAAACTAGCTGGCTAAAATCACACAGGCTGTTCGACCTCCATTGGAAGGGACTGTGTTCATTTAGCAAAATATTAGTGCTGGCACTTTGGTGGAAAACTGCAACCTGAAATAAACAGTTGGGCTCACATTATTTCATCTGGCTGCATAAAAAATTTGCCTCCTACTTAGACATTTCTTTTCCTCCTTCTCTGCCTACATTCTTGTTTCAGGTGTCTTGACGTCCTGATACAGATGGTCTGTCCTGTGTCCCACAGCAGTGCAAATGGGATGGGTGTCCTCTCCTGGAGGGAATGAGTCTGTGGGTGATGCCGGCCAGATAAAGCACCTCAGGTCCCTTCACAAACACTGGTTTGTGAGGCAGCTATGGAGATGTTTGAACTCCATTCGCACAACTGGGGGAACTGAGGCACACAGTGTCGACAGGCACTTGCCCAGTCCCACCCTGCAAGCCATCGCCAGAGCCTGGAGGAGGGATCTAATTCTCCTGCAGACATGTAACATGCAGAGCTGAGCGTAACACAAAAACCTGGCATGGCTCGGTGTTGGCAGGTTTGCCTGAAAGAGCAGGGATGGCTGAAGAAGCTACCCGGCTTGTGAGGCTGCAGGTCAGGGCATGCTTGTGCACGGTTGCTCATAGGTACCTTCAGCGGGTGCCTGCTGGTGAGCTGGCAGACCCGTAGGAAAGCTGTCTGACCCCTTGAAGGTTTCTCCAACAGGTAGTTGGAGAAACTTCCACACAGTTTTCAGGACTTGGTCCCTACAGGGTGGCAAGGTCAATCAGAAGGTCTACCACAACACCTCCAATGATATTTACCTCCAGAGAGTCTCACAGCCCAAACATTGCCCCCTAAACCCCCAAGTCCCCCAGTCCCTGGTGCCCACAGTGCCTGCGGCCACTGCCCATCCCTCCCGACCCCATGCCGGGGCATCCGCTTCGTGTGGTGAGGTCTGGCCGCCATCTCCCCTCTGGCCCTGGGGGAGCCGTGGCCCTGCGGCCACCATCCCGCGGGCCACCCCGTTGCCCCAGCCGCCACAGCGGCCTCCCTCCTTGTCAGGCCAAACTTTTCAGCCCAACTTTCCCGCTTCCGCCTGCTGGGGGGAGTGCGGCGGCCGGGCGGGTAGCAGCTCCGCGGGTGCCGGCGGCCTCCCTTCAGGGTAGACAACGTCCAGATGATGCTGGTTATTGTTATTGCTGGGGGGGGGGGGGGGGGGTGAACAGGCGGCCGCTGCCTTGCTTTTTGGGGAAGGGAGTTTAATTTTGTGTTTTCTCCCTCCTCTGGCTCCTCCTCTTCATCCCTCCTCCTCCTCAGGGGGAGGGGAGGAGGGAGAGGCGCTGGGGCAGGAGTAGCCGGAGCAGGGAATTGTTTGGGAGTTCAGTCATCCAAAAGCCGTCTCCCGTATGGAGGGTCTGGCTCCCCGCGTCCTCGCTCTCCTTCCCTCCTCCTCCTCCTCCTCCTCCTTCTCCTCCTCCTCATCCTCCTCCTCCTCCTCCACCCGCGCTGCTCTCCCCGCCGTGCCTCAGCTCCGCATATAACCAGCCGCAAAACACCGCCGGCAACCCCCAAGTCAAGGGCCCCCACCTTCCCCTCCCTTTCCCCCCAAAACAGGCTTTCTTCCTTTCTCTCTCTCTTTTTTTTTTCTCTCTTTATTATTATTATTTTTCTTCTCTGTGTGTGTGTGCTGAATTCCCCGCAGATCCGGCCTGGAAGTTCCCAGCTCCTGGAGTTAAGCCTCTTTGTTGCTTCGCTCAATTTCGGGCACGGTCGTGTTCCCCCCGCCTGCTGGGCCGGAGCCCCCGGTGAGTGAAGCGGCGGGGAGCGGGACAGGGGGGCGTCCAGCCAAGGGGTGAGGGGCTTTCCCCCTCCTCAGCCCTCCGGCTTTGTGCCAGAGTTGGGGAAGTTGCTGTCGGGATGCTGGGAAGGGGTCAGCGGGCGCGCCAAGGAGGTGACAAGAGAAGACCGATGTCCCACTGGCCCCAGCCAGTGCGGGGTTCGGGTTTGTGCTGGGGCAGGTGGGATTTGGGGAGTGGGTCATCCTCTCCCAGCCCTTCCTCCTCGGCCAGGCGGCATTAATGGAGGGCCCGGAGCACGTACACGCCGCGGTGCTGCGGCGCTTTGCTTAAAACTTCCCCTAAAGCTTGGTCCACGACATCTCCCTGTCCTCACCACTGGCTGGTCGAGGAGTGTGGTGGAGAGAGGGAGAGGGAAAAGCTGTGCAAAAAAAAAAAAAATGTTTTCATCTCCTGTTGCTCCAGCTCTTGTCAAAAGCAGATGGGAGTTTGCAGGCAAGTCTCAGCTCCTGCAAACACAACCAAATACACTTTGGTTTGTGCTGTGTGAAGGGGCTGCTCCTGCAAAGAAAAGCGTGGGTGGGTAATCCGTGAGCAAAATTTCAGTCCTTCTCTTGTGCAACTGTAGATTTTTATCTCTGGTGCAAGGACGAGGAACGATTTGGGTTGGGGGAAGTGATTTTCTGCTCTGTGGCGGGATGCTGGAGGATTTGTGCATGTGTGCCTTGCTGCGTGTACTGTAACTTTGGCAGGTCTTGGTGTTGGCTGCAAATAGCAAATGTGCTGGGGACAAAGTGGGATGCAGCATTTGTAGCTGTGTCCAAATGAAACCTTTTACAATGCTCTGCATATGCTAATAATTACTTTGAAAAGTAGTAATAGACTTTTCCCAATACCTCCAGCTGGCAAAAGGTATTTAATACAAATCTTGTGTCTTTGAGCACTTCCTCAGCTAATTCTGGCACCCCAAGTGTGATTTCACTGGCATTGTAGGAAAGGCAGTTCAGGTCTATTAAAGGTTTTTTTTGTTCTTGTTTGTTTTAAAGAAACTCTCTTGACCTCTCTGCAGCATTATGCAAGTGGGATAACAGGCTTCCACACACACTGTGTGCCCGCCCGTAATTCCAGGCATGTCTTAAATTGTTTGATTTTCTTGGTGTCCAGTTCTAATTTCTATATCACTACCACGGTATCTTTTTGGTACGTTAATTCGCAATCTGCCATTAAAGTTTATTTTCCCATGGGCTAAAAAACTGTCATGGAAAATATTAGAAGAATGTGGGTGCTTTTGCGAGTAGGGCTTTAACTTAGTTTTCTTGTGTTTTGAACTGCCTCAATGTGCCTACGTTTGAAGGACTCTTACATATATATGCATATATACATACATGCACGTGTTTTTTTCAGTGGGTTGGATACTGAGGTTTATGGCTCTGGCAAGGACTTCAGCAGAAACATTTCACGGGTTTGCAATGAAGATTTGTTCTGTTTATTTAAGTGACCTAAAGAAATGAAGGTGAAATAACTTCCCTTGCTAATGGGAGTCATCTTGGGACCTTCTAAAGTAAATAGGACAATTAGGGAGAGCTGTGAGCTCCCTGCTGAGTGAGTGATATTCTCTGACAAGAAATAAATGGAGTTTTGTTCTATGTACTTTTTAAAAAAACCCCACCCCCCCAGCTACAATTACAGAGACTCATCCCACAATACAACACAGACAAGAGGTGTTTGCTGTGAGGGTTGGAGTCAGGTAGAGAGCAGTCCTCCCCGCTGGGGAAAATGAGGCAGATTCATCTGGAGAGTGCGCAGGGGTCCTGTGCAGATTTTGAAAGTAAGTTCAGTTTTCCATCTCTCTCATACATACACATGCTCGCCCCATGACACCTTTCTTTGAGAGATATCCCAGCACAAATAGCTGAAACCACAAACATCTCTTCTCTGCTTGGTGCAAAGGAGAACTTTTACAGGTGAATATATGTGCTACAAACTGGCATGTAAGTCTTACGGATGCTCTGTAGCCCTGTGGTCTGGAAAATATAGCTTTTCTGTATCAAATACTGACACGATATCCCCAGTAAGTACAGGACGAGAGGCTCTTCACCACTGCAAAGTGAAGCTGGGTGCCTGGTGTTTGGAGAGGCCTTCCCAGCCAGTCGGGTGTGAGACTCTCAGCTTGGAGTTTTGCTCTTTCAGAGGACAGGTGAATTATTGCCCAGCCCCCATGCTTCTTGAAATTACGTTCAGTCCTCAAAACTAACATCAGACATGCCTCCAAGCGCTCGATACCAAACTTGCAGCTGTGCTGTGCTTTCAGGTTACTGGTTCAGCTCCTTCCACCCGGCCACCTCGGCCAGCAGATTTTGCCCTTTGGGAGCCGCCTGGAGCCTCTTGCCCAGCAAGGAGCAGTGCAGGTGGGGTTGGGAAGCGAGCAGCCTGCTCTGTCCCCACTCCCCCCCGAGATGCTGAGGGGACACTTCCTTCCCTCAGTTAAGAAAACTAATCTGTTTAGAGCAGACCTGATTTTTTATTGTTTCTCTTCATTGCTACTGGATGACCATGCTTGACTAAAATACCAACCTGCCACTGCTTCCCAGCTTCTTCCTTAATTGTGTGTCCTCATGAGCACAGAGGCCTCACAGTCCGAGACCATGCATGGCAAAAGAAAACCCTATTGCTTCTTCTGCCTGGGCTGTGAGAGGAAAGACGAGTGACAGGGGAGGAAAGACACTCTTCAGGTGGATGCAGAGGTTTGGATGTTGAGCTGTCAGGACTGTGGCCACAGCCAATGCACATACATTGCACGATCTTAAACAATTTCCTTCATAGCCCTGTACCTCAGTTTCCCCCTGCAGAAAACGGGGCTGAACCCTGTGCAGGTGGGGTGAGCGCTGTGGCAGGGCAGACGTTGCCACCCAAATTGCCATCAACAGCAGTGTCTCTTGTGTCTCAGGGCAGAGCTCAGACACACCGGGGGACACCTGCTTGGCCATGCTCCTCTGCGCCTCTGAAATCTTTCCCTGTGCCCAGGTGAAGACAGGCCATCTCCCAAAGGGCCCCTTACCTACCAGGTTGGCCCCGGATGGGTCTCCAGGGACCTCGGGCTCAGTCAGTCTCAGTCACTCAGCCCTCAAGAAGTTCCAGCAGCAGTAGGCCAGAGTGACTCTGGGTTAACACGAGTTTCTTAGGCAATAAATAATGGCCAGTCATTTTAGTGCCTGACGCCGAGTGCCTCAGACGTATGAGGAGCAATTCGCTTGGACTTCTTTTATGTGCAAGGGTATTTTGATGTATTACTGCTTGCATATAGTAGACCAGGGATTGCAAATCACTTGGTTTAAGCCATAGCCTCCCGGGCTAAGAGCTTTGCCCTGCAAAGTCTGCTGTTGGGATGGGGTATCCCACAACGCAGAAGCTCTCTTGCAAAACCTTCAGAGACTTCCTGTTTCTGGTTAGACTGAAAACATCCTGAGGGAAAAACCTGCTGCTGTGTACTTTGGTGCTCCTGTGGTCAGTCTCAGCTTAAAAGGTTGCTATGTATTCCAGCTCCTAGGCCACAAGGACAATTTGCAGAGAGTAATGAATAAAGGGATTGCAGGTCCCAGTGAAGACTGGCTTCCATTTTTTGCTAAATGTATTTTTTGAGTAAGTGTTCGACAAAATGCATCGCAAACATCTTTTCTTATTTCCTGGTGTCTGGTTCAGTCCTTCTTGGCCCTGAATCACACGACATTGTTTCCGCTGCTTCGTTGGCTGAGCACAGTGCTTGAAGCTTGTTTTCTGGAGGCAACGCTCACAGGATGGGAAGCCTTCAAAATCTGCTTTGTATGCACATTTGCGCGTAAGGCATCTTCAAATCTGCTCTCCACAGGAGCGTGGGCTCCAGCAACACAGCTGCAGGAGAGCTGGTGGAAAGCAGAGACAAAAGGAGCTGGAGCACGGTGGAAGCGAGCCGGCTGAGGAGCTCAGAGTTGTTTGTTGTAGGGGAAAAGCCTTCAGTGCTCACGCGGTTCTGAAGCTGCCGCGGGCGGTGCGGGGTTTTGTACATAAACAGGGAACAACAGATCCCTGCCCTGAGGAGCCTGCATGCTCCTTTTATTAAAATGGCCTCTTTTCTTCCCTGTGAAAGGACAAACAGGCTGAGGGGCTCAGCTGTGCCTGATGGAGTTGTTAGCAGAGCACCTGGCGCGGTGGAGGCTCAGTGGCTGAGAGGGGCTCTCGGGCTGCTCTTGTGCCTTACAGGAGCACTTGAACAAGAGTCAGTGCCAGTTTATTTTGGCTCTGGTGGGACTGATGGAGGAAAATGTGCTTCAGGGAGCGTGTGGGACGTGCTCGAGCTTCTTCGCCCTCTTTGTGGGCAGCATGCCAGCGCAGAGGTGAGAGCCAAGCTTTACCCTCCCTTTCAGCTCGGCTGCTCTGGGGATGCTGCTGCCCTGTGGCCAAAACCTTCCCTGAGCTCCCTTTGGACGTGGGGCTCGCGGCTGCACCTTGTGCCCGTGCAGCGAGTCGGAGGCTGGCTGGGCATCGTCCAAACCACGCAGCAGCGTGTTGCCGCTATGAAAACCCGCTGTTGTTGAGATCACAGAGGTTTGGGGCTGTGGTGTATGTCTGTGAAAGCCAGATGGTGGCTTGGAAACCGGTCACCTTTTGTGAGCTTCTGCGCCTGGCAGAGGGAGTAAGTCTTTCACCCCGAGCCCCATGATGGCAATGCCATTTTTGCTCTGCAAGGTCTGCTCTGGAAAAGGGATTGTCTTGCACTTGTGCAGAGCTGTGGTCCTACAGCCCTGCCAAGTGCAAGGATGCGTTCGCTGGCTGTGATGCCAGTGAGTCTGAACAAGCTTCTGTGTCTAAAGGCTGTGCATCAGGCTCTTCTCCTGTTCTTTAAATCCTAGGAGTGGAGAGGAAAAGGGTGTGAAGGTCCCTGTCAGAGTTGCGTTGGCAGCTTTCAGGTATCACAGGGAGGTTGCTTTTTGTTTTTCACCTAACTAACAAAGGACAGGTTAGGCAGAGCCCCGCGGACCAATGTTGAGCTTGGTATGGTTAAGAAAGCTTGTGCAGATGCAGACCTACTGATGTAGCGTTTGAGAAATAAACCTCAAATGTGGATGCACTGGCCTAGAGTATAGCATTTACATGCAAAAGGCTGCTTCGTCTGGTAATGTCACTGTAACTCATCCTGGTACTTTTAGGAAGAGCAGCTACCTGGCTTAGTGATGCCAGCCTTTTAGGGCACGAGCCTGGGATGGCAGGAGAGCTGGGTTTGGTTCTTTGCATCCAGATTTCCTCCGGGGTTAGGGCAAGTTTCCTCAGTTCTCCACCTGCAAAACCTGAGAGCGGCACTTCCCTGCCTCCTTGTGGTGCTGAGGGTAGGTCTGCCGGAGATCGGCAGAGGCCGTGGCTTTGCTGGCTGCCAAAAAAACCCTCTCGGATTAGGACCGCCGTCGGTTTCAGCAGAGAGCCTCCTGTGGCATTGGCAGCCCGACGGGAGGCTGTTGCGGTTGCCTCTGGGGACGTCCACCCGTGCGTGCTGGGTGGATGTGGGCTCTGGGTTTGGTCTGGGGGCAGGCTGGCTGTCCGGCTGGAGAGGAGACGCTCGCTGAGCGTGACCCGTGGGGAGTCTAGCGTAGGTAGCAGCGCTGCAGCTGCAGCAAATTTACGGCTCCAGCCAGCGGTGGTACAGAGAGGCCATTGTAGTCTTATGTACTACTGTACAGTGTGTATCTCGACACGCAAAGTGGCTCCTGTTTTTTTTTTTTTTTCCCTCCTCCTCTCCATCCCTCCATGTCTAGCTTTATGAAGTTCCACCCCTTAAATTGCAAATTTGGCCTTATCTTCAAAGAAGCCCTTTGGTGCCAAGCTTTTAAAGGTAGGTAGGAGGCAAGAGCAAAAACATCAAATCCATTAACAGCCTGGTTGCCAGAGAAAATGTTTTTTAAAACAAAATCTGAAACTTTAGTGTTCGAGATCCAACACCAAGATTGAATACAAGTATGGGCCTTGTCCCCGGAGAGTGGCAGTACTGGGAATATGCTGGCAGAGACCATGGAACGAGGATTCTTGTGCATGCACGCACACAAATAGACAATTATTTGGAAGCCAATGGTGTTCTGGATGCTGAATAATAATTTACTTCATCTAGTGCCTTCTGTCCCAAGTTGCTCCCTGGGCTGTAGCTGACGTGGAGAGCCTTCTCATCGCTCCAGTCCTCTGCTGGATGGCAGTCCCCTCTGGGGCAGGAAGGTGGTGCTTGCTTGCACGTTCCTCGTCCGTGGGTGGTAAAAGGGGTGAGCCTTCTTCAGAGCCTGCTGCTGTCCATGAGCGATTCCTTTGGGCCCCCTGAATCTGAGTTGATGGTGAATGTGATTTATTTGTTTTTTTTCCCCCCACCGAAAGCTGCTTGTTTAACAAACCCAAGCACTGTCAGATTGAAGGGGTAGGTTTGAGTCATGGTGTCAAGAGATGTTTTCAAAAACGCGCTGGGTGGGATTTTCCAAGAGCACCTGGGGTGACTTAATGGTATGGTGGAGAGTCAAGGAAAGGTGTGCGCTGAGGGACCAGACAGCTCTCCCCTCGCTTTTAAATACGAGGTCGCAGTTGGCAAGTCTGTGGGACGGTCCCACTGTCACAAGTATAACAGCTGCCCAGATTATTCCCAACCACCTACTCTTGCATGGCGATACGCTCTTTATTTCAAAAGTGGCTGTCGGGCACATCTTGGCTTGCAAACAGTGTAAGTGCAGTTTCCAAGTCAGAGCTATCAGAGTAGAAGGAGAGCACGGTGGTGTAAATCCCCAGCTGTAAAGGGGTTTGAGTCCAGTGATGAGCACCCCATAACCATCTCTCTGTGTGGGCCTGGCCAGCCAGGCTGCAACGGAGCTGTGGGACTCCGCCAGGAGGAGGGCTTGATATCTACCAGGCTTTGAATCCCTGTGGGGACTTCCTTACCTCTCAGCTGGCCAAGCTGGACATCTGGCTTGTAGCTCTTGGGCACCTTTGGAGCTTGATGCTTGTGGGGTGAGACAGGGCTGTGAGAAGCTATGAGCGCAGAGGGCTCCTAAGAGAGGCATCCCAGCAGCTCGGTATGTGTCCATCAACACCAGGGACACATCCAAAGCTGGAGCTGACCTGAAGAAAAGAGGTCTTTTCATCCCAGGAGGTGAGGAGTAGAGCTCGTTGTGTGCCAACTTGTGCCCGAGCACTCGCCGTAATGCCGTAGAGGAAAAGTGCTAGACGGTTCAAGGGCAAATTGCTTCTGAGGACTTTGCCACTCTGGCCACCTGAGCAGCGGTGAACGTTACACGAGTAGCTTAGTGTGTTGGCACCTGAGCTCCAGGTCCTGCCAGAGACTTCTTCCCAGCCAGCAGAGAGGGAGAAGGTCTCAGGCTGATGGTCAGCTATGCTCGGTGACCATGCAGCCCATGAGCTCCACAAACACGCAGTACAAGCTGTGGGACCCTGCTGATCGCCTCATGGAGACTGCTGTCTTTTGTGCAAGCAAGGGTCAACTATTTACGTAACGCACTAAGCTAGGCAGGAACATACTTGCTATATGTACAGTTGTTGGGTTTTCCTCATGATTGCCTGGCTGCAGATTTGGGGAGGAGGGAGAAGAAGCACAAAGAGGACGATGGCAAGAGCAAAGTGGCAAGTCATGTTTATCATTGATGCCTGACCACCTAACCTGCTCTCTGCCCTATAATCTGCCTCCCCTGGGATAGCTTTGGACACCCCTAACATCCGAGCCACTTCAAAGAACCACCTTTCCAAAAATTTCCCAAACGAGTGACCAAGCAAACAAGCATGAATTTCAGCAGCCACAAAAATCTGAGTGTAACCCAGTTTTTGCACAGCTGAAGCATTGAAGATAAGTAGAGGTTTCTTAACACTGGCTCCCTGGGCAAAGGCCTGAGGAAGGCCTGCCACGCCACCACTGTATTCCAAAACCTAAATTATTATTTGTATTGTAGTAGTGTCTACAAGGTTTAACCGAGACAGGGACCCAGCCACGTTAGATACTGTGCTAGCCTGTAGTGGGAGACAGTTCCTACCTCCCGCTTTGAAACAGTAAGACAAAAGCAGGACAGGAGATGAAAACAAAGCATGAAAAAGGACTTGTGTGCCTTGGGGTCACTCAGCACATGGGGACTGGAGCTTAGTATGGACACTGTGTTGCCTGATACCCAGCCCGGTGCTGCATCCTCCACCTTGCCCTGCTCTTCAGAAGAGCATCACTAGGGCTACTCTTCCTCAAAGCTCTCTTCAGCTGAGAGTTGTCCATAACAGAGTCTTATCTCCCTTAGCCCTCAGCTCGCATCAGTCAACGAAGGACGGTGGCTCCAGTGAGTGGTTGTCCAAATGGAGCTCCTGATGCTGCAGGCGTTGTTGGTAGTGTCTTGTCCCTGTGGAGTGCTGCAAGAGCGGGTGGCTGAGGGGAAGGGAATGACTTTGGTTTTCTCCTGTCAGCTGGTTTTTGGTTGTGGTGCTTTGAAAGATACCTGGGAGAGCTGAGAGTCAGTGTAATAAAAGTGCGTGCTGCAAGCAAAACGATCTCGCTGCATAAATACTGCGTGCCTTCTTTCTCGAGGGGTCTGGGACCGTGCTCCTCCTGCTCTGGAGGCACTTAATTTTAGTACACGAGCCAAGGATGAGCTCTAGCAGACACTGCCAAAGCCAAGCCCATGTGCTGCGGCCCAGATGCAAGAGGGCACGTTGCTTGCCGCTCTGCAGTCAGCACAGAAATACCGTGCGTTGTAGGGAGGCGCAGGAGGAGGGATGAGGAGCAGTAGGAATAAAAGAGCTGCTCTTCCTGAGAGCTCCGGACCATGTTGAGCATTGGGCTGGGGACATGCTGGGTGTCTGGATGGTAGCCCAGCTCCTACTTGGTGCAGGTAGCCTGGGATGGAGCACCCTTGTGGACCCCGACAGTGGGACATGAGCAGAGCCTGGCTTGTCAGAGAAATGGGGAACCATCTCTCAAGGAGGATAGGACGGCTTCAGCCCTCCTTTCTGGTCTGACTTGTGGCACTGTTTTGGGGAGCACGTAGAGGGATGTGGCCTGCACAGGCGTCCTCCTCTGGCACCTGTTTGTGTGCAAAGAGCTACGGGCAAGTCTTCCTGGGGGCTGTTGTGGCCATGTCCTGCTGCTGCGTGAGCAACAGCCTCCGCTGCAGTCAGAGGCTCCTTGCACGGAGGAACGCTTTGAAACGTATTTTAATGGCATTGTGTAGCCAAGGGCTCTTTGCGGCTGGATGAGGAGATGACTCCTTCCCTTGCTCTGCAGGGCGAGGAGCCTGTTCGAAGCAGGACTCCTCCATTTTGTGAGCGGGTTTCATTCTGCCCTCCGCCAGCTAAATAACTTAACAGAAGAGGTCTTAGATGAGGTGACTCCCTGGCTCAGTAAGTGCCTTTGGAGTGGTAGGGTGGTGGCCAGGCAGCTGCATGGGTACGTTTTTTTTCTTTTGTGCTTGTTGGTTCCAGGTTGCTCCTTGTGCATGAAAGTCTGTGAGGAGGCACCAACATAGCTGTTGCCTTCGTTTCTGTCCAGCTGGATTGGGCAGTCTGTGGGATGGGGAAGATATCAAAAAAAAAAAATGGGTTGTGCCACCCATCTCTCCTCATGCTTAGTGAAAATAACGTCTCCTTCCTTCCCAGCATACACATCCCTCTCAGTTCTGCTTTCTTCTCAGACTTGGCAATGGGAAATGATACTGGGATTACAGCGGGTCCTTCAAATGCGCTCCCGTTCCCTGAGCGCGTGCTGCCTCCTAAAGGATGTGGGGCTGCTGCTGGGTCCTCACGCCTCCCTCCTTCCCAATTTCCTGGCTTTAATTTACCCTCTTATGCCTGAGGTCCCTGTGCCGGGGCCGAGCAAGGCTTGTTGGGCCGTATCCCGAACGCCCCTGTCCTTACTTGTTTTGGGGAGGGCTGATAAGGAACCGCTGGCGGTGCCTCCGCGCTGCTGGAGCGGTGCTCCCAGCCCTCGCCGACCCGGGGCGAGCGCGGGGTGCTGGCGTGTCAGAGCGGGTTCGGGGAGCCCTTGCCCAGGCAGGCAAGGCTGCAGCCTCCCCGGAGGCCGCTCTTGGAGACAGACCAGCCTCCTTGGAAAGGGGAGCCATGGCTCTGCTTCCCTCCTGCCCCACAGATCGGGGCCCAGGGGTTCAGAGGCAACCTTCTCAGCATTTCTGATCTCGTGATGCTGTGTGGGCTCAGCGGTGTTCGTGTGGACCCAGATCCCTTCATGTGGCTCGAGGAGAGGCTTGACAGGGCTGGCAGATGTGGCATGTGGCAGGCCAGGAGGCCTCAGCAGGACATTTTTGAGCCACAGCAAGGCAGCCTTGTCTGGGAGCCTGCAGCCTTGAGCTTCCAGGGCTTTCTGCTGAATCAGTCAATAAGTAAAAGCTGCTGGTAGATAAGGGATAGGAAGGCAGATCCTAAAGTAGAGATCATTAGAAAGTCATGTTTGGGGTGGACTTCAAGGGGTCGCCTCCACCACAGACTCCTCGCATGCTGTTTCTTAAGGTCTCCTTAACTACTGAGGCCCTTACTTGGGGGCTGCAAAAAAAAACCAACTCATTTTCCATGTAACACTTCTGTAGTTGATAGAGAAAGCTGGCAGAGGTTTCTCTGTGGCTTTTATAGCAGGGGCTCCCCAGGGGCTTTGCTGAGGTACAGAGCCCCAGAGGCTGCGATGGGTCTGTTCCCCTCTTGCACGAGGGAGGACGCTCCCAACAGATGTTTGTTATCGGCAGGGCAGGGGGGCTGGAAAACAGACAGACTTCAGCTGGCGAGAAGCACAGAGGGAAATTATCATCATTTCCCTATTAGGCTTGTAGAGGGAATTCTGGAAGCTGCTTTTTGTTCCATTGTTACACTTTATGTTTATATAGCTTATCTCTTTCATGAGAGACTTAAATCCTGAAGTGTGTTGTAGATGTGACTACATGAGAATGCTTTGCTTTATCCATCCCTAAACAGAGGATGGCAGATGCTCAACTGGACTTGAAATCATGGAGCAGCATTTCCTCAAAACCGAGGAGTACTTTTCATCCTAAAAGAGTTTATGGCATTTTTGCAAGTTAATAAACGATTGGTATTTTCCATACTGATACGTCTGAGATTGGATTTCCCTTGTATAGCCGAGTTTTCCCAGTTGCTACAGAGTGAGGAAAAAGTCTTTGTTCCTTCCCACTTTTCATATTGCCTGTGTGGTCTGTAGCAAGTGACAGCATTTCACCTACTTTGGAGGGGATGGTGGTGGGGTAGGTACTGACTGAGCTGGTCCACAGATGACTTTGCACGGAACAGTGAAAGTTTTTTCTAGGGGTATTGGTGCTATGGGACAGTCACAGACTTCCCTTCTCAAAGAAGGCGTTGACAGTCTCTGTAAGCAATTAGAGAGACATTCTTTGAGGCAGAGGATGTCTTTTTATTGCAGTTCTGTAGAGTACCTAATACTGTTGTCTTAAAAGAACCTCTGTAAAATAAGAGAATCGATTGCTCCTTATTTTCCTTTACTGGACAGGTAACGTAAGGATCTTTGGAAGACCCAATGAGTTTTATTTCTTTTTCCCTGGTAGACAACTGAGCAAATACCAGAGGCTGTATCTTTTAAGAATTTCTTGTGCTCAGTGACATACACTAATAAATGGACGGTAGATTCCTGTCTGTTCTGCATCTCCTGTTGTCAGCCCCCTGAGGCCCAGGGCCTGGTGGCTGGTTATGGTGTGTCACTGCTTCTGCCTGCTCTCCTCCCCGGGTACAGTCCTCTCCAAAAGTGACTAAGCACATAAAACAAGGATCGGGTTGTTGGTTTTTTGGTTTAGTTTTTTTTTTTCTTCCCCTATTCTAGCACAGACATTGACCACAGTCATGCATTTGTTTTTCTCTCTTACTTCCAAATGCAGTCACATAACAATAGCTTGGAAAAAAAATATTGGAAGCAATTTGGTCATGAATTTGTTTCCTTTTTTGGGCTACGAGAAGTGGCTTAGCATTGGGGTGAGGAGGCCTGGAGCTCCGAGCCATCTTTCTCAGGGTTTAATGGGCACCATCCTGGTCAAATGAGAAGCACTGTGGAAAGCCATCCTTTTGGGGGCAAGCACTTCCATTGCTCTGTGTGCAGGGCCCCGGGCTGGGGGCCTTTTTTCTCAGCTGATTCCAAGACATTATTTGCTATTTACGTAACAGCAAAGTCTCGCACAGACGCTGCTAAACAGGCTTTGTCTGGCAGACAGGGGAAGGGCTAGGGGAGAAATGCTGCTTCCCCTGTCAGACTTCTTCACAAGTGGGTGGCTGTTTGCTTTCCTTAACAGATCGCTAATAGAAGGTGGTGGGTGTTGTTGTAATTCTTACTATTTTATGTAGGATGTCATGACAGGTGGTGGTTTTGAATATTTTTTTTACAGCTGTAGAAACAGATTACTCTCTAAAACAAGTTGACAAGGATGGAGGAGTGAGAGCTGATGAGAGGTGGGATGATCTGCAAAGAGGAAGACAGGTCAAGGTGCCAGGTGGTACCCTCATAAAGAATGGGAGAAGTATTTTGCAGACAGGATTGGGGGATACCTTTGGGTCTTCAGAGAGGGTACCACCTTTTGCAAGACAAATAGAAGGCCATAAGATGGGACAAGAATGAGATTGGCACGCTGGTCAGGAGGGTGCTTTGCTGTTAAAATCTCAAACAATGCAGGCAATGAAATCCTGAAATTTTATCCACGGTTCAATGGATTTGGTCCTTACGGGAAGGAAGGCATCAGCAAGTGGAGCTTACACATACCAGAGAGAGAATGCCATTTGATAAAGGCTAGAGCAGTAGGTGAAGTTTTCGGATCACAGGAAGTTTCCTTAAAGTATTTATTTATTTATGGCTTTGCTGAAAAAAAAAATTGCGGCCAGCTGTGTTTAAAAATATACCAGTAACAAGATACTTAAAGAAAAGGAGTCAATCTCTCCCCCTCCTGACGTGCCGCCGGGTGCCAGCCGCAGAGCCTGAG
Organism: Anser brachyrhynchus; assembly: GCF_964034855.1. Classification (NCBI taxonomy): domain Eukaryota; kingdom Metazoa; phylum Chordata; class Aves; order Anseriformes; family Anatidae; genus Anser; species Anser brachyrhynchus. The sequence goes on from NC_137694.1 coordinate 97,135,346, forward strand.
GCCGTGACCACGGCAGGGCCCTGCAGCCTCCAGCGCCAGGCGTGGGGCTCTTGGGGATCGCCCTTTGGCCGTGCTCCAGGGGCAGCCAGGGCTGGTTTTGCCTGGGCTGCTGAGGAGCCTTGAACTGTCTCTGACAGCCCCGGTGGGGAAATGCGGGAATGAGGAGGAGGAAGGGAAGCCGAGGGCTTTTGTACTGAGGGAACAAAAAACATCCTCTGCGTGTCCCTGGGTTCAGGATCTGCAGACTCTCCAAACTGGCTTGCTTTTTCTGTGGTGATTTTTTTTTCCCTCTCCTTAAATGTTTCTTTAACTGATGTGATTTTTGTATTTTTGGCTGGAGGGTGTCTGTTTGGGAGACAGAAGCCGTCTGGGGATCATCTCTTGGCCCATCCAGCTCATCCTCAGAGCACACGCAACCATCTCCTGCAGGCTGCATTTCCTCTAGGATTCCCTGTGGCTTTGCCGAGGCCAGGCCTTCATGTTTGGCAGTGAAGGCGGAAAGGCCACCAAACAGGCTGGCTGGCTGGGCTGTGTCCTCCAGCCCTCTGCCTGTGAGGGCTCGGGGGGTGGTTTGGCCTTGCGGCAACAAGAAGTATCCTTCTGGGGCAAAATGCTCAACGTGTGGCCCTGGGACCAGCACAATGAGATAAGAGCATTTGGTCTCCACCAGCCCTGGGTGCCGCTTTCCGACTATCCAGGAGAGCTGCAGCTATGGGAGCGGTGAAAAATGTATGTAGTGGTAGGCAGGAAAACATTTTGAGGAAGAAGATGCTGCTTCTGGTGATGGTCTGGAAAGGCAAAGCAAGTTAGGTTTGGGCCTAGGTGGAGGATTGTGTGGAGAAGTCTCATCTCCTCTGGGCCCACTGGTTTTGGCCCCAAGATGATGTGACATATCACAAGGGAAAAATCTCCTCTCCCCACTGTTTCCTTTCTCCACCACTGGTAGCTAATCAAGATTCAATTTAATGACTTCCCTCTACTCTCTCTGCTTCCTCTCCCCCTGCCCCACACATGCCTTTTTTATATTATTTTTTAATGCATTTCTTTTTGGCAGGAGTTAAAACGCAAGAAGCATTTGGACCAAGATGAAACCGGTCGAGGAACATGTTGGGCAGTGCAATGCTTTGTTCTGAGTTCAGGGGGAGAAGAGGGGGGAGGGAGGGATGTCATTTCCCAGATGGGGACCCTGCCAAAGATGTTCTTGCTTTGGAAAGCGAAAAGCGGTTTTGAGGTTATACCAGCTTTAACCCTTCATCATTCCACTTCTGTCACGCAGGGAAGCTCCAAAGTCGTAGTCCTAAAATGTGGCCATGTTGTGCTGTGTGTCCCAGGTGACCTGAGCAGTCCCAAGCCAAAGTCTGCTGTTGTGACTGAGTACTGACGGCAGCCCGAGGTTCTTGCTGTTGGAAAACAGAGAGTGGATGAGAAATCTGCGTTTGTTTATCAGTGAGGATCCAGAAATGGTGTGGTTGCTGTTCAAAAAACAAAATCAGCACTCTCCCCACAGGGAGTCGAGACTGCCGTGCCGTTTCCTGCCCTGCCAGAAGCACCTGGTGGGATTTGGGATGCTGCTGAACTCTGCTTCAGCTGTTCCCATCAGGAGGCCTCACGATGTGCAAGACGCTTTGGAGACACCTTGTCCTTCAGCGCCTGGGGCCAGAGGAGCCCTGCCAGGGGGGCACTGCTGGGAGAGGGGCTGCAGCGAGCCCCACATAGTTTGTGGTGGCACTGGAGACCACTGGGAGGCCTGTGCTGGCTCCCTCCCTCTGTTTCCAGCCAGTCTCCTGGGCTGCAAAATTGTGGTGTTAGAGGGCATGGCAGAATGGAAAGCCTACGCAGGCATGTTCTGCTGTACTGGCGACTGCCTTGGGCCACAAATATTGCGTGGTGTGTGGGCTGCTGATTTAATTGCCCCGGGGTTGTTGCCCTGTAGCTGAGGGTGAGAATACAGGGAAGGGAAAGTTAAAGCAGCAAGATCTTTTCGTTACGATGTTTTCTTGCAGCACTTGTGTCAGGTCTCCAAAGGAGGTCATGCACCTCCCAGTAAAAAAAATCCAGGGCTTGATTTGTGCTCTTGGGCAGTTTGATGGTATGGAGACCTGGACCAAAGGCACGAACACCCTGATGACATGAAATGCATAAATGTTGCTTAGTGTACGCCCAGGCAGAGTCACTGTTCATGGCTGCTAAACCTGAAAGGTCTTTCTTCATGGGGACCAGCAATCTCTCTAGCCTTCCAATCTCTCATAACCCCCTTTCATCCGGCTAGGAGGAAAATAGCTTTCTTACTCCCACCGTGAACCTCCTGAACATAACCACGACCTTCATCTCCAAAGAAGGTGTCAGTAACTGGTCTGGAGACCATAAGCTTCTTCTCCCCAACAGCTGTGGCAGCAATGTGTGAATTTTTGGTCTCTTGCACGTAGCTCAGATGGTCCCAGATGCACTAAGGCGTGGCTACAGCAGCACCGCTGTGGGCACACTGGTCACCAGGAGCAATGTGCCCAGTACTGGCCTTGAAACATGCCTTGTGTCTTGCACACTTCTTTCTAGGCTGCCAAGAGGGGCCTGATCTGTAGCAAATGAATATCTGTGATATTTGGTTTCACCTGTCAGGATGGGGTGGAGGAAAATAGAGACAAGTGGACAGAAGAAGCATGTGTGTGGTTACACGTAATGGGTTACAGAGGTCTGTAGGCCTAGTTGGAAATTTCATGTGTACGATTTCCTCTGCAGAAAGTCTGAACTTACATTTTTTCATCCCTTTTCTTGGACCCCTGAAGTCATCCACATACCCCTTTCAGTAGCCTTGTGAACCATGGATGGGAAGCGCTGGCCGATGGACAGGCTCTTGAGTGGGAAGCAGGAGAGCAAAGTTTCCCTCCTGTGCTCCACTGCATGACTAAAAGAAAATTCCTTTGCCTCCTCAGTCAAGGTTCCCCTTCGTCCCTCTTGCTGGCTTTTGCCACTTAAATAAAAAGCACGTAGAGTGGCCATAGCCTTGCAGCACCTAGCACAGCATTCCCCACAGCTGGTCCATCTCCCCTCAGCCTGGCGCTGGGCTCCATTTCACTTGCCCTGGTGTTTGCGTGTGTATGCAGGCACTGCAGGAAAATATCCACTGATCCCATGCTGACTGCTCTGCCCGCACCTACCTGGCTCTGTGACAGTATTTTGAAGGCACAAGTTGCTTCTCATTCAGCTGATGTAGTGGTGGTCTCCCTGTTGTAGCTCAGCCCCCTGGATTCACGATGGCCTCGGGTGGGCTGCGACAGCCGACCACGGGGCGCTGGCAAATGGTGGCACGTTGACTCTGCTGCTTCTCCTTCCCTGTTTACTTAGTTCTTGGCAGCTGGATGTTTGAATGTTTGTAGCTCAATGTTGTTTGAATGTTGCAGTGTTTGCTTGACAAACACTTTCCCTGGAGTCTGTGATTACGGAAAGTTTAGTCTGACAAGGCCCACTGAATTATCCTGTTCTCTGTTGTCAATAATCTCTTGGATGTTGTCTCCCTTAACCGCAATATTTTGTGTGTGGTGCAAATTCTTTTCTTTCCCCTTGTTGTAATCAGCCTGCCCCTCCCTGCTTGGTTCAGCTGATGAAGCCGTAACCCTAGGATGCTGACATCTGTACTTTACTAATCCAGAAATCCTGGGGCTACCAGGAAGCAGTATAAATAATAAGACCGCATACCTGTCTAGCACCTGAGAATCCGAAGCTGTCTGACGCACGTACTGCTTGCACCGGCTGGGGTTTGCTATTCCTGTTTTCGCAGCCCGGGAAGCTGAGGCACAAGGTAGGGCTGTGTTTTGTCCAAAAGATGAAGTGCTGATTCCAGAAATGTGGAGTCATAACCTCCGTGACTGAGTTGCTATCCCTCTTCGTTTTACAGAATTTTAACCCTAAAAGAAAGCAATTAGAGTGGGCTGTGTGGTTTCAAGCAATGCTTTATTTGCAGTGATCCACGGGCATTTTGGCACCCCAGTAAATCCAATCTGAGAACAAAAAAGCAATCACAGGATTTCTCCAGGGTAAGTTATGTTCCTTGGCTGCAGCCAGATGTCCATAACGTGCCTCGCAGGAGGGGCGATGTCAAAGTACCGTATCTTGTGGTCAGCTTCGTGGTTTGGAGCGATGCTGAGGGACAGGCGTTCACGGCGGGTTCTGGAGAGGGGAAAGATCCTGCTGTGCTTCAGGGGCGGTAATGAGACCCCTGGAAATCTGCCTGCAGGGGGCCGAGTGGCCAGCCTGGGCTGTCCCGCTGCTGGCCCAGTTGGGCACTGCTGGTTTCCTTACCACCTCCAAGCCAAGGGCCTGCCAAAATAACCGGGGCTGGTTTACAGTCTTGGGTGGAAACCACAGGCAAACCGTGTCGAATCGCTGGATTCTACCCCAAACCAGGCAACATGCACGGGCTTCTGTTCAGTGTCATTTGGAGATGACTGGGAGAGGAGAGAGGCGGAGGAAAGCCGGCGTGGATCCGGCATTGACGTAAGGCCGTAGGTAGTCTGTTCCTCACGCCTGCAAATACCGTTCCCACGGCTAGATCGTACCGGTGAGAGCCGAATAATACCCGAGCAGACGTCCCCTGGGAAATGGGGTGTAAGAGGAGGAATATTTTGTCTGCAGTCCTTTCAGAAAGGGACACTTGAGGGGGGGAAGGAAAAAAAAAAAAAGGCTGGCGATGAGGATTAGGGTGAATGCGTGCCCTCAAGGCACGTAATCTCCGCTGAGGCTTAGGGGAAGTTGGGTCGGTGATCCCTGCACTGCAAGGCTGACCCCCTGCAGCACCGTGAGCATGGGGGATAGGAAACCCTCGGGCTGAGCGAGCCCCAGGGGGTAAAAGCGTATTTGTTTTTCACGTGCAGCATCAAGAACATACGTGGAAGGGAGGCAAGCATGTTCAAAAACACGCTAGGGAAGGGGTGGACAAGCACGATGCTGAATAGCTCAGGAAATGTTGTAAAAGAGCTGCATCCACGCAGAGCACAAGAGCAGCACCCTTACGTCCAGACCCTCACGTACATGCCAGTGTTTTTTAATGCATCGCACTCCTCCCTTGCTGTCAGGGCACCCCCAGCTCCCTCCGCTCTGCCCTTTTCTCCTCTTCCCCCTTCTCCCATGTGCTTTTATTCCTCCCGCAAACAGCGTGCGCCAAATCCAACCTCACAGCTGGCTCGGCTCCACGTGTTTGTTTTCTGTGCCTGCGCGGCGCTTGCCAGCGCCGCTTGCGCCCTTGCTCCGAGGTGGAGGCGGGGGGAGAGCAGGGGCGGTGGGGAGGGAAACAGGAGCAGGCTGCTGCTTTCCAAACCCTTATTTGTTTAAAGCTTAAGCCTGTTTGAGAGCGCCTTTTTGGAGTGAGGGGTAAGTGGCAGGGGCGGGATGCGGGGGAATGGAGAAAGTAAACTGTGTGTCAAGGAAAGCAAACTTTGCAGCTGGAATTGCTGCTGGTGCTCATTGTGTGAAGGGGCCGGGGAGGTGCCTCCAGCTCCGGGGACGTGCCGGCCCTCTCGGCGCGGACGTGAGCGTGAAAGGACGAGGATGAAGAGCAGGGAGCTGGCGAGGGACCGACGCCGTGCCACAGCACTGGCAGCTGGCACGTGGGTGCTGCTGCCCAGCAAGCGCTGGTGGTGGGGCTGCATCGAGCACGGCAGTGTTTGGAGAAGTGTTTATTGCTGGGATGACAAATGGGGCAAAAGGGTGTGCAGAAATTATCTTAAACAACAAAAAAAGCATCGGGATGTGGGGCAGTCTGACAGCTGTGTGCCGAGCCCAGGGCTGACCCCATGCCCCACCCAGGTGCTTGGCACCAGCCGGGGTGTTTTCTGTGGGTGCTCATCTCTGTCCCTTCGTTTTGGTGCCCTCAAGATTCCTCTTGCGTTTTTTTTGGAGCAGTAACATGTTTTCCAGGGGAAATTTGTCCCAGCAGAGAGTCCTAGAGGCTTTTGACCTGCTCCCATAACCAAAATGATTATTGCTGGTGAGAAGCATTTGAGTGACAGCAATAGAGAGTAAAAACTCCCATTTATTCCCAAACTCTAAAAAAAAAAAAAAAAAGGTAAAACCCCTCTTAAATACAATCTTCAAAGGCCAAGAAAAATGGACTTGTGCTCTTTTGCATCCCAGCAACAAGTCATTGCTGAAAGGAGTGCAAACGAGAAGGCAGTTTTTCTTTATGGTGGTGATGGGGATGCCTCTAAAGCCAGCCATCTGGGGATTAAACTTTGTATTGACGTTACTGGCGAGCACTTTGTCCTGTCTCTTTTGTATGCTCTTCTGGATTTTTATGTCAACTGTGTTAAACTAGCCTTGCACTTGTTAATGCAATTTCTGGGCCTGCTCCCATTGAAGTCATGGCAAAGATCACGCCGATTTTGGAGGCAGCGGGATCAAGTCCTCTGCTGTGATCATCTCAGTGCGTTGTTTTAGCAGGTATTTCTGACTTGTATTTCATATAGGCTTAGTCAGTTTTTTTGACTGTTAACGCTGCAACTGTTGTAGGTGCCCTTGCTGCCAAATACACCCTGGACAAAAGCTCAAGAGCTAGGAAAGTAGCCAAGGCTTCTCTCTGCCCCATCAGGAAACTTTCCCCATTGCAACTTCCCCCAAGGAAAGCTTAACAGTTTGTTGCTGGCAGTTTCTGTAGGCTTTTCTGGTTTGGGGGGGGAGGGGGTTGTTTGTTTGTTTTTTCACTCTATTATTGTTCCTAATTTGATACGGTGAAGATTTTTCTATTGTTCTTAGACAAAGAATTTTTATTAAAAAAAAAAAAAAGGAGCTTGGAGGTGGGTTCATGTTTAAGCATGTAAAGAAGACAGCTGCTCTCAGGAAGAGCGGTTTGCCCGCTGTGATGAAGGTCCCGCGATTAAGCAAAGTGTAGGTGTGCCATGGCATCGCCCTTGACTTCCTCATTGCTGTTTAATTTTCCTGATTTGAGCTTTCTGCCACCTCTGTTCCTTACTTTCCTTTGGTACCTCACAGGGCTTTTCCCCCGTGTTATTTTCCCTGCTTCTTGCCGGGCCTGTCTCCTCGCTGACCTCTCCCTAACCCAAGAGGCAATTAAAGCCTCAACCTCAGACTTCGAGTTTTGTTTTTTTGTTTGGAGAGGATGAGACAGGAAAAACAAAAGCGGTGCCCTGACTTGTGTAAACTAGCCACAGGCACATCTGTGTCGGCGCGATGACGGCTCCCGGCGGGAGCTGCCCGGCCCTCCCGGCGCTCTGCTCCCCGCGGCTGTTGGTGGAGTGGGGGGGACGGCAGCGACCTGATGCCCCACTTGTGCCCGGGGGAAATTCGGCCCCGTAGCAGGCAGGTTGTGCATCCTTCCCACCTCGAGGTTGGTACCGAGTGGCTGGGGCTGGTGGGAACGGCCCCTGGGGGTGCTTTGCAGCCCTGAAGTCCTCCTGATGTGTCGGGAGTCCTGTGCGGTGCTACCAGCATCTCTGCAGAGGTGTGAAACGCCGGCCTGCCTCTCACGCTGCCTCTTAGGGCACGCCAAAGCAGAGGCAAGTGCCTCATGCTTCGCCCAGCCACTCCAAATAGGAAAAGGCATGGATGGATACATTTTTGTTATCCCTTGCATCAAACATGCTAAGGCGAGCAATGCTCCTAGCCTGTGGTTTGAAGTCTCTAGGGCGTGGGATGGTTTTTGCTCTGCTCTGTGCAGCATCTGTCTGCAGCTGTGCCTGCATTGACAGTGGTCTCTGGCTTTAATTGCGATGTGAATGATAAAATGAGTGTCATTTTCAGAAGGCTAGGACGCCGGGGTTGACAAACAAGTATGCAGCAAAGTAAATTCCCAGGCTTCCAAGACGGACGGTGGTTTTCACATCACACCTGGGTCAGCGGGTGACCCCGTTCCTGCTCCGTTCTCCACAGCGTTTCCCATTGCAGAGGCGCAACGCTGTCCTGCTGCGGAGCCCCAGGTCAGCCGGCCTTCCTTGCTGCGCCAGGAGCTGGGTTAATGCCACGGTAGCTCTTCCAGGTTGGAACCAAAGCAGGACCAAGCCTCAACCCCAAAGCGGGGTTAAGGGTTTCGGCCGGGGGCGCACCCTGTGCCAGCCCCAGGGGCAGCCCCAGCCAGCGCTCTGGGCGCGCTTTCCCCCGGCGGCGCGGGTTGGAGAAGGAGCGGGCGAGCCGCCGGGCTTGTTGCAGCAACAACATCTGTTTCCTGGGTGCACTTTGTCTCTGAAGAGCCCGCGCCGCACGCTCCATCTGCGCCCTTCTTTTTGTGCCGCGCTTTGCCGGCGAGGACGGGGGCCCGCGGGGAGGAGAGGGTCTCCGGCACGCACCCGCGCCCCCCGAGCTGGGAGAGCCCGGCCGGGCAGCCCCTGCGTCCCCCTCCTCGCCCCCCTGTCCCCTTCCCGGGCCGTCCCTTCGGGGAGCCCCCAGCCTCTCCAGATTAGAGCTCTCCAGGGACGGGGCCTTTTGAAAGGAAGAAAGGAAAAAGGGGGTGTGGGGTGGGGAGGGGAGGAAAAGGGAGAGGGGGAGAGAAAGAAAGAGGGGGAGCAGAAGAATGAAAACAGACCCAAGGGGCAATAGTCCCTCGAGCCATTTCACTGCATTACAATGAATATGGACTCTATTAAGCTCCGTTCTGCCTGTTAGTGTTTCCCAGGGCAACACAGCTCCCATATGGCAAGCATGCAGCAGATTAGGATGGGCCTCCGGGCTTCATTGAGGGCCCGGGGCTTGACTGGCAGTTGAACCCCATTCCCCCCCCCCCCCCCCTCCTCCTCACACTTGACACTGCCTGTGTTTATCTAAAGCGAAAAAAGGGGCCGGGGTGGGAGAAGGGGGCATTTGGGGGGTTATTGTCCCGGGCAATGGGAGAGGGCAGGGAGAGGGGTGGGGGGGCCGGGGGAGGGGGCCGGGGGGGGGCGCAGCCCCTCATACATATGCAGGAGGGGCCGTGAATGGGCAGAGGAGAAATAAAGCAGATGGAATTCGTGTTAAAGAACAGCCACAATCGCCCTCCGAAAACGAGCAGAGAAAAGCGGGCGGCCTTAAAGGAGCGCAGGGAGCAGCGTTTATCCAATTAGCAGGGTTGTCAAATTGAATTTACTCAGGACGGAGCGGGGGGGCCGGGGGGAGGCGAGGGAAATTAAGTGCCGAGGGCATGGGGGGAGCGCGCCTTGCCTTGCCTTGGCTTGCTTGCTGCCGGAGTTTCGTCTTTTCAAGAGCCCGAGCTGTTTTCGGGGCTCTGGGATGGCCTGGGGAGGGCATCCTTGCCTCCCCTGTCCCAGGGTGTCCGTCTGTCCAGCCGACCTGGGACCTACAGGCCTCACCAGCCCGTGCCCGCTAAGCAGTGACGCTGGCCTGGATTTTTGGGGACACGAGCAGAAAGAAGTCGGGAAGGCTTCGCGCCCTGCTGCCCGTTTCAGGCTGCACGATGCCACCAGGGGCAGGTGTGGAAAGGGGTTGCCTTTGGGGCTTCTTCCTGAGGGAGATTTCAGCAAAAAGTCACAAAGATCGCAGCACGTTTGGTTTGGTTTGTTGCTGGTTCGGTGTACGTGAGCAGCTCTGCTCAACAAGTAGGAGCTGTTTTACTTGCGAGTTTATTTTGTTTCTTTTAGGCAGGTGTCTATTGCCACCGAATTGCTCGGGACCGGCCTGGGGGAAATCTGTGGTGTTTTTTTAGGGCCAGCTGGTGCCCAGGCGTGATCTGCAGTTAGCAGGCAAACTTGCTGGTTTGCAGGGTGGTGGTGCCATGCTGGGTTTGGTTCTGGCTGTTTTCTTTCTCCTAGCTGTGTGCACAAAGTTATCCCACAATTTCTCTCTTTGGCCAGTGAGAGGGCCCTTTTTTTTTTTGCCTGACCTCTCCAAAAAGGCAGGGAGGAACTCCTCACACCAGTGGATCAAAGGCTCTGTTAGCAGGGCTAACTGCTGACCTGCTCGGGTGTCTCACCTCGACCGTGCCTTTCAGCCGGAGGATTACGTGCTTGTGTGGTAGCACTTTGCAGAGGGGACAGCAGCAATTTGGGGTCCAAGAACCACTTGCCTGCTGGGATGGACACCCCAGGCAGAGAGCTTTTGGTTTCCAGCCCTGCCGTTGCTTCACGGCATGACCTTGCACCAGGTTGGCTTCTCAGCTAGCCCTCACGTTCCCTCGCCTGTGAAGTACCCTGAATGGGTACTGTGGCTCTTCTTCACCTTCCTTTTCAGTGCTTTAAGCTCTGTGAAACAGCAACAACAGAAAAACACCCAAACCTCTCTTGTATTAGAAACTAACGATTACAAGCAACATCAGCATGCTGCAAAAGATGCTTCTTGTGAAGAGCTTGGATCCCAAAGCAGAGATCTGGGGGTGCCCCTGCCCAACCTGCTGGTTCATGCAGCCTTTACCTGGCCTCAGCCCCTTCTCCTTCGCCCCATCCCTCCCTACCTGCAGGCAGGCTGTGTCCCTGTCCCCAGCACCCTCAGGTTTTGGCCTTTTCCCCGTCTGCCCACGCTGCTGGGGACGGGGCAGGGGCTGGTTTCTATTTGGGACCCTTGTAAATCACAGGCGGCGTGGCTGTAACGAGGGCTGCTCGGCCGGCCCTCGTTAAGCAGGAGGGGGCTCGGGGCTGTGGGCAGCATTTCCTCAGTAAAACCTTCAGCTTCTAATCACCCAACACCTCTCTCGCCGCCCGCCTTTAATTCAGGCCCCTTTTCCCCTTCCAGCCTCGCCACCCCTTCTCCACACACGCCTCCCTTCCCTCTCATGGCCTCTTCTTGCCGTCCCCATCCCACTCCTCTCCCTCAGCAAGGGGGGCTTCGGTGTGGGGCAGGGGGCTTCAGGGTGGGGCGGGAAGCGGAGCCGACAGGTTTTACACCCCCCGCCGTCCCCCTCATCTGACGAAGCCCTCGTTAATTTTGTTCTCCTAATGGCCCCTCCTTTGATTTACTGGGCTGTCTGAAGGGGACTTCGAGCCTTCGCTCCCCTGGCAGGAAATTGTTATTTTAACCTGACAGGAAAGAATTAAAAATAAATAAGTAAATAACTCCCCCACCGCTGCCCCCCCCTTTGGAGCTCTTCCCGTGACTTTAACTCCTTCTTTTCCTCCAGCAGAGGCTGGAGGTGATGGTGGCCGCAGAAGTGCCAGCAGCCGGGGACGTTGCTCGGGGACCGCAGCCCGGGGCCACCTCCGCTCCTTCGGGATGCAGGGTGGATCGAAAGCCGCCCGATTAATAAAGTTCCTCGCTCTGCACCACTGCAGGCTGCTTAAGGGCAGCGCTTTCAAAAGAGGTCAGCTCCCATTTAGGCGTCGAAGTAAGTTGGTCGCCTATTCAGGAGAGCTCAGCATGTCAAGAACTGAATGCTTTTGAAAATCTGGCTTCAATTGTGGAAGCTGAGAATTTCGAAATCTGGCCCCGGATCCTAATAGTCCTTTTGGAATTGATGTTTTCATTCATTTTCCTCATTATTTTTATGCCGGCCATTTACTTTTTGTACTTCACTCAGCTGTGAAAGAAATGGCCACATGTCCCTTTTTAGAGCTCATATTCTGCCTGGAGGTTTGGGGAGGTACCATACACTTGTTGCAGCACACCTTCTCTCCTCGCTCTCCGCTCGGTGCTGGTTAATCTGCCTAGTGCCTCGGCCAAACTTTGTCCTCGCCCCTTTCCTTCCCACCCCCCACCTCTTGCCCTTCTTCTCTTCGCAGACCTGGGGACAGCCAGTTCGGTCCTTGCCTCCATGTGCCTGGGTGGTCCTCGCTCGCGAAGGGTCCGTCGCACGTCTGCGCCCTTGGCTCTGCCCTTCTGGCCAGCGGCTCTGCGTGGCGCGTTGCTGCAGGGAGGTCTGGTTGGAAACCTCTTCGCCGTCCCCCTCCCCCAGCATGGACTCCGAGGAGTCCAACCCTTTTCCGTCCAACATTTTTCCATCCTGCTGCCAAACCCATCCAGAGAGGGTGAATGAGTCAGCTTCGCTCTGTAGGCTTCCAGCACTGAGGAGCAAGGCTCGAGTCCTACCCCAAAATGATTCTTCTGCTTTGGTGGAAGACTGTCCGTCCCCGGTGTACCTCCTGGTGTGAGGTAGAAACCCAATTTTGAAGCCTAAACCAACGCAGAGTCTTTTCTAGGTTAAGGTGGCACATCGGTGGTGTCAACGGAGGTACTGCTCTGCTAGAGAAGGACCTCGGGCGCTTCTACTGCCGTGGTCAGTGGTGGCCGTGGCACAAGGGAGGACGCTTTGGTAGCTCCCTTAGGTGGAGAAATGAACTTGAGTGACTCAGATGCTCTCCAAACCAATAGCTGAAGGATCTCCAGCCACAGTTTGTGCTGGTTAGCGGGCAAAACGCCTCAAAGCCAAATAATTGAGGCTCTCCCCTCCTCGGGGGAGGAGAGCGGTGCTGGGAAGGATGAGGCACGTGGGAGGGAGGTTGCTGTGTTATCGCTTTGGCGCTGGTGGTTACCCACAGAGGATTTCCACATGTAACGGAGCTGTGGGCTGCAGCAGCGTGACTTCAGCTGATCTTTCCGGGAGCCTGCAGGGTCTGCAGCAGCCTGATACCCAACAGCCAGGCTCAGTCTGTGCTCCTGGATGCCACGTAGGGACACACCAAGCGTGACCTAATTCGCCCTGCCTCTCGGCAGAGCTTGTTATCTTGGGCTCGCGGCCACGCCAACTGTGGCTGCCCGACTCCCGGGAAAGAGCTGGCTCACGTCGAGCCCGCTGGGAGGGCAGGCAGGGTGAGCTCGCATCAGGCTGCAAAGTACGGCGCTGGGATGCTCTTCGTGGCATTCGCAAGGCTTCAGCTGCAGATCGGTTTGCTTGGCATTGCTTCCTTTGCATCACCAGCAAAATCATGGCTTGGTGAGATCTCCCTGAGTGCTGTGGCTCCTTGCCTTACCGAGCATCTCACGGGGTGTCTGTGTCAGCCTGCACAACAGGAGCCTCTCTTTTGGAGGTTATGCTTGAAGGGATTTGCCCCCTCTTTTTGACCGAGATGGGTATGGAAAGGACGTGCTCAAACTGGTCATTGCTTGAGCCATGTAGATCTTTGGTCCCCCTTGCCAGCTTTGTCTGCTTTGGTGTTCATTCCTCACGGTCCCTCCTAAGCAGCTGCTGCGACGTGCAGCTCTTCACAGCAACCTGAGCTGTGATGGGTGGCCTTGGGCTTCGCATTTTTTGAAGATTGTTGGTGCCTTCAAATACGAACCTGGTGGTTTGTCCAGACAGGTAGTTAACTCTAAATAGGCTGTGCTTCAGGCTGAGTAGTTTATCTGAAATCTTCCCATACGTTGTTTCTCTTAGTTTAGAATAAAGGTGCCAAGTAAGTGTGGTTCACCTTGTGCCAGTGTCTGCAGCCTGCTCAGGCTTTGGTGAAACCCTGAAAGTTTATGGGTGTTGATAGAAGACCTAGGCAGGGCTGGAAAACAGAGAGAAGTCCGAGGGTTTTATAACGTCATCTTTTTTTGTCTCCTGCAGGAAGCCACTGCCGCGCCTCCACCACATCCCTTGAAGCAGCTTATGGGACCCTTCCCTGGGCGCCTCTGCCCCAGGAGACACCGCATGGGATGGCAATGACACGTGGGAAGAAGAGACCCATGTCCCCCATCCCTTGCCTCCTCCTCGCAGCCGCTAGCTGCTTTGCCCAACTGAGTGAGTTTCTGCTCTTCTATATTCTGGTTTGTTTATGTTTTGTCTCGAGGGAAGCTGAGCTCCTGGGATCCCACTTCTTTCTGGCTCCAAATGCTCCTCAAAGGGAGAAGGGGTGACAGGTGGGGCTGGACATCCCTGCCAAGAAGAAATGAGGCTGGTGTGTGTCTCCAAGTACTAGTGGGGGAGGATGAGGAGCTGAGGGGAGGGTGAGGCACGTATAGAAGCAATGGGGAATGCAAAATGCAGCAGCACTGCAGGTTTTCCCTCTGTGCCTTCTTTTGCTTAGACTCATGGGGCTTTCCTCCTGCTGTTTCTTTCTCTCCGTGCAGGTGAATCTCTGCAGGTCACCGTGCAGCCTGCCTCCATTGTCCAAAAATTCGGGGGCCCGGTCAGCCTGGGGTGTGTGGTGGACCCCCCTGGAGTGAACCTCACCTGGAGACTCAACGGGAAGGAGCTGGCTGGGTCGGACGAGGCGCTGGGTATCCACGTCGAGCGAGGGAAACTCGTCGTCGCAGCCCTCAACAACCACACCGTGGGGCGCTACCAGTGCATTGCTCGTGTGCCCGAGGGAGTCATCGCCAGTGTCCCCGCGGTGGTCACGCTAGCTAGTGAGTAACTTTGGTCTTCTGCCCTCCCCTGCACTGCTCAGGCCTCTGCTCACCCATCTCGAGAGGTTCTTCTAAGCTCTCTTGTTTGCCCTGGCAGGAAGGGAGGGCTCCTTTGACTTTTCAGGACATTTTTGTAGTTGTGGTCCTCACCGCTGCTCCTGGGGAGGCTCTGCCTGGGCCACCCTTGTCGGGACAGAGGAGTCTGAACCTCTCCGAGACCCGTGCAGCATTTAGCACAGCAGGTCGTGCTGAGGAGACCTCCATCCCCCGGCAGTGCCAGCAGTGCCTCCGGGCCCCCTCCCCAGGCACAGAGAGGGCTTCGTCTTCACAGCGAGGGGGAGCGTGGGGCTAAGCCTTAAGAAAGCGCAGAAGTGAAGATGTTTGTGCGGAGTGGGGGCTGGTTTTGCTTTAAAGCCAAGAGCTATTGGCTTGTCACTGATACATTAATCAGAAGTGAAATGTTTAGGCCAGGCTGGGTGGGAGGAGGAGGTGAGGGAGAGTTGCTGCGCTCTGAAGCCGGGCGGGAGGGGGTTGTCACGGGGCCGAACCCGTCGGGGGATTTGGCCTGAGCTCCGCGCCGAGATTAAGTTTCGGAGAACGCATTCCAGAGCAGAAAGGGGGCTGTGTGCGCTGGTGGCCTGATAGAGGGAAGGAGAGGAGGGGAGAGGTGGATGGGGTTACCAAGGACATGGTTTGCATTTAGGAGAGCAGGGTGTGCACAGCCCCTCAGCCTGATCATTTCATTCTCAGGCTGATCTCCTTTTCTCCTTTTCCCCCTCGCCCCAGCCCACCACCACCACCAGCTCCATCTTCTTTGACGAAGAGTGGCAGTTTTGAGGGTCTTCCTGGGTCTGGCACCAGTGGTGGGCAGGAGACAGTTCCTACGGCACCAGAAGGTCCCAGTGTGCCCCTCAGGACAGATCAAGACCACAACCAAGTAGTCCGTGGAGTGTGACGTGCTGCTGACGTGAGCCTGGCCTGGGAAGCACGGGATGAGTGGTGCACTGAATGGCTCCGAGCTGGCCTTAAGCCACCCCGAGGTTGTGAGGCAGCCTCGGATGGGGAGGGCTTGGAAACCTGTGAGTGAAGAGAGAAGGGGCAGCCCTGGGAAGACGTGGGACTGAAGGTGTAGGAGAGAAACCTTCTGGAGGGGTTCGAACAGCCAGGCTCACATCAGGGAGCTGGAGGCCACTCTCAACATCAGCTTTGCAGTGGTCTCAGATAAGGAGGGGCACCGATTTGTGGTGGGACTGAGATGGGAAGCCCACCAGGTGCACCACGAGCTGTCACTCCTGCTCCAGGCCGTATCTACAGAGCTGGGGACCAAGGTGGGGGAGAGGAAAGCCCCTGGCAGGCTGGCATTGCCATTGGCACCGTGGGCTTGTTCCAGGGCACCGGCTGGGCTGGGAGAAAACCCTCTGAAAGTCTTGGCTCCGTCCTAAAATTACTTTTGGAGGTGGAAGAGAGAAGCTGGAACGTGAAAGAAAAAAAGCAGGAGGCAGAAAGAAGTATTTTCCAGATTATGATTTAGGTTGATTTTGGAAGTGGATCAGGAGTCGTTGGAAAAAGTGTCTTGCTAGCTTTCGAGGGGCGTAGGTAACATCTGGCCAACTTTTTGGCTCTTTTTCTCCTCCTCCCTTGGAGGAAACCCCCTCGAGCGCCCCAGGTGCTGCGTGCCCGGTCCCTCGGCGCCTCCTCGGCTTCGCCGATGGTCAGCAAGCAGGCAGACAGACGGTGTGCTGCAGCCCTGGCACTGGTGCCTCCCTCCCCGTCCGTGGCACAGCGACGCCGGCTGGCGATCCCCAGCCCGTCCCTGCCCCCCCCGGCTCAGAGCTCTGGTTGAAGCCAGCATTTAGTTCCTCTGGCAGGGAGAAAATGGTGGTTGGACAGCCCAGGGGTGCGCAGGAAGGGGAAGATTTCTTAAAGCAGCAAGAGGAGCAGCACTTGGGGCGTCGTGCAGCGGGCTGGAGGCCGGCACAGCCTGAATGTGTGGGGCGGAGGTATCCTGAGCCCTTTGCAGGGCTGAGAGCAGCAAGGAAGAGAAAGGTGTTTTCTCTGCCAGCTTCCAGGCGGCAAACGGCCCTGGTGCTACACAGAAAGGTACGGCTGCAGCCAACATTGGGGGGCCACATAAATCTGCCAGGGGCGTGAGCACGGTGTGGTGTGGGCTGGTGCTGCCGTGGCAAAAGACTTCCAAAGTTGAGAGCTCGTGGGGTGGTAACTCAGAGGGAAAAACATGCCGAAGTGCTTGGCTGGAGCAGAGGTGCTGAAGTGCAGGCAGCCAGAGGTGGTGAAAGCCGTGCAAGCCCCAGCATTTGGCTGCGTGCGTGGAAAAATCCGTGCATTCAGCACAACAGCCAGCCCGGGATGGATAGACGTGTCATTTAAACCCCCCAAAAATGAAATCAGGGGTGAGGCAAAGGGGGAACCACCTGCTCTGGTGTATCCCCGTGCCACGACCCTGCGGGTGGGGATGAGAGGGGGTGTCCGTGTGTCCCGGGGATGCCGCGGGATGGGGGAGGCTCGCTGCCCCCCAGCAGCACGTGGGGAAAGCCGAGCTGTGGTGCTCGCGGGCAGCGACCCTGCGCCGGGTCAGGCTGGGGGTCCCCGAGGAATTTGCAGCTGCATCCTGAAGCCGGCCCTGCTCCTTTCCCTCCACCTGGGCCTCTCCGCTGACGGCTCCCCCGAGGCAGGGGGGCTGGCTGCAGGTTGGAAGAGCATTTGCTGAGCCGGCACGGCACGGCACAGCATGGGGGGCTCTGGCCCCGGGGGCAGAGGTGGCGTGAGGAGGGGAGAGAAGGAAAACACAGGTGGTGCTGCTTGAGCTGCGGAGAGCTGGCAGGAGGGCTGCGGGACGGCCCGGGGCAATGCGGAGGCCAGGGGGAGCGGGGCTTGGGGATGCACCTGGGGGTGCACGAGGGAGCCGGAGGCTGTAGGGCAGCCTGGGTGTGCCCGCGAGGGCCGCGGGGAGGACTTTCACCTTGAGGGCCTGCTTTTTATTTACTCCGACTCCTTCTCCCGAGTTATTTATGGCCTCCCATTCATTTAATCCGCTCTGTCTCGCCCGTCTCGCTGCTTGGCCCCCGGCCCCGGGCTGCAGCTGGTTTCGCTCCCCGATGACAGCGGCGCAGGCAGCTGCGGGGCTGACCCTCCTCGCGCCTCCAAGCGGGGCGCAGATGGACACGAGCAACGGCCGCTGGTCGCGCTCCTTTATACTCACAGACATAAAAATAATAATAATTGTAAGCCCTGTTATCCCCGCGCAGCCGGGCTTCGCAGCCAGGAGAAGGGGGAAGCGGTTTCTCCCAGCTGCGGCGCGGATTTTGACCGGGGTGCAAAGGGGCGCACGTGCTGCGTCCCCTGACCCTCACCGGGGTCCCCCCCATCCCAGGGGGCTCCTCTGAAGCCCCCAGGAGGAAGCTGCGTGTCCCCTCCGTTTTGCCGTGCTGTGGTGCACATGGGGAAGCGGCGGGGAGCCAGGGCAGAGCCCGCTGGCAAATAACGCAGCCTTGTTCGCTGTGGGGGAGCAGGAATTTAGGGGAGTAGCTTGGCAGGGAGCTTTTGTTGCTTGCGTGTTGGAAAATGGCTCGTCCTGCTGCCCACCTGATGACTTCCCCCCTCTCCCCCACCGCTCTCACCCCACGGCCCCTTTCCTCCATCCTCTCCCCCTCCGCGGGGGGACGCAGGAGGAGCCGTGGGTCCCAGCCCCCTCAGCGGGGCACCCCGCAGCTGGGCCAAGCTGCTGGGGGGCTGCGTGCGAGGGACCCCCCGCGTCTGCCGTCCCGAGGGTCCCCCCCACGGGGACGGTGCTCCCCGGTGGGGCTGTGGGGCTGCGCAGAGTCCATGCGTGCATGCACACGTGTGTGTGTGTGCATGTGCAGCTCCCTGCCAGCGGTGCTGGAGCCTATGCCTTGGCTCCGAAATCTTAATTTGGCCGTGATGAATCCAGACCACCAAGGCGCACATTAACTTCCCCGATGCTCGTTTATATTTTGGCGATCGGAGAAGTATGTGTGATGTGGGCAGGCGGACGCTGGGCTCTCGCCTCTTCTCCACCTCCTTCCATTTCTGCGGCTCTCGCTATTTTATTCCTTGATCGAGTACAAAAAGTGAAGAGGAGAAAATGCCCGGCACCCTTCCCCTCCCCAGCAGGAACTTTCGTTGCTGGAGGAGCGCGGGGCGCCGCCAGCTTTTCACAAGTGAAGAGTTAACCTTCATCTGGCTTTAATACCCAGTGGAAACATGGCTCCCCTCCTCGGCCTGTCTTAAAGGATTAATGGCATTTCTGAAGTTCGCCCTTATTCCTTCTTTTTATTTTTATTATTATTATTTTTTTGTAATTGAACGGTGCCAAGAAATTCCAGAAGTATGAAGCATGTTCGCTGCAAATCATTTTTATGACATTGCAAAACCTCCCCTCCTCTGCTCGGCCTCCTCCCCTCCCCTCGGACCCGGGCACGGGAACACTCGCTCCCCCAGCAGCCGCCCGGCAGCCCCTCCGCGCCGCCTTCGGGGAGGCTTTCTCGCCGCCCTGCCAAGAGGGCTGGTTTTTATTTAAACCCCATAAAGGATCTTGCTTTAATCAGAAAGTCTGCTTGAGAAATTTCATGTCACTTTTCCATGACTGTGGGTGGGAGAAGCTCGGAGCCAGCGTTGTCTCTTGCTCTTGGAGCGCTGCTATGTTTCCCAGAGAACAAAAACACATTTTTTGCAGGCTCGGCTGCCAAGGGAAGGCTGCGTGGAGCCCGCCCTCCACGAGCCCTCGTGCCCCCCAGCTCTCCAAACTGCCCACGGGCACTTGGATGGGTTCGGAGGGGGCGGCCGAGCGCAGGGCGGGTGCCCTCGTCCTGATGTAGCTGCGTGCTGCTCGGGGACACGTGCTCGCCGCTGGGCAGCCAGGCGACCTGCTGCCTGCCCTGGCAGGGGCAGGTGCCCACTATTTGCACTTTCTCTCTCTGTGTTTCCATGTTTCTTTTGTATAAAGAGTGCCCTGAGCAGAGAGGCTGGCTGCTGGAGTGCTGGAAGAGCGCAGGGCAGCTCTGGGTGCGAAAGCTCCTCGCTGGGAGCAGCTCCTGTCCCAGTGCACACTTGCCTTCTGGAGCAGGGACCTCCAGTTTGCTGCTTGAAATAAGTGGTTTTGGGGTCTTTGCCTTCCAAATCTTGTTGCCTCCCTGATTTTGTCCCTCACTCTCGCCTGCGTTTTGATGCTTGTATAATTTTGGGAAGAAAGCAGATAGTTGAGAGCCTGGTGCCCATGGGAAGCTTTGTGACGTGAAGTTCACGTGGGTGTCATTTTGGTGTCTTTCTGCACACCCTTGAAGCACCCTAAACTGTGATTAAAGCATTTGCTTCTCAGTAGCAGGCCAGCAGCTGTGTTGGAAATAGCAGACAGTAGAAGGACCAGTTTTGGCTGCCCCTCGGTGCTGCAGTAAGCTGGCTCTTCTTTGAGGCTGGGATTTTTCGCACCCAGCCTCTCAGCCATGGAGCAGGCAGCTTCTCTAGAAGCTGTGTTATAATTTACCTGCTTTGTAGGAAGGAGGAGGAGGGGAAAAAAAAAAAAACAGCTCTGAAAGGGGACCAGTTTCCTTAGCTGCTGTCCTCTGCCGGCACCAGGGCAAGCAGCCCTGCGCCCACAGGGAGAGGCCAAGGCGATGGTGAGGTGCTGAGATGCCCCGTCGTTCGTTCACTCCCTGTGCAGATCTCAAGGACTTCAAGTTTGACGGCCAGCACGTGATCGAGGTGGACGAAGGCAACACGGCCGTCATCGCCTGCGACCTGCCCGAGAGCCACCCCAAGGCCCAGGTGCGCTACAGCGTGAAGCACGAGTGGCTGGAGGCCTCCCGAGGTGAGCGCCTAAGGGGTCTGTCCCCCCGTGTCCCCCCACGGCCTTGGTTTTACCCTTCCCTGCCAGCAAGAGTGCTGTCTGCCTGCTGCCTCCCTCTCGTCCCTTTTTGGCCAGTTTGAGGACAGGCTCTTGTAGGGTCTCTGCTGGGTCTCCCTGTTGTCCCCTACTCCTGGGGGGCCAGGTGTAACACCAGCTTGTGGAAGGGGGAAGGAAGCAGAATTAGGTGATGCACCATGTCGCTCTTCACTGGGCATCCCTATTTGTCCATGAAGTGTTCCCCTAGCCCAGCCCCTGGATAAAGATGTTTCTGAATTTGGGGAATTTTTAAAAACTTGAGTCTCGATTCTACAGCTTTGCTCCATCTGCTGCAGGCACTTGTGGCAAGCTAGCTTCATCTGAGGCTCTCTTCCTTCCACAACTGCATCGTTGCTCCTCCTGGTGTGTGAACAAAAAGGGGTCATTTCAGCGTTCTCCTGTTGTTTTTTTCCCTTCCCACTTGTCCACCTTTTCTACAGGGCACAGTGTTTCTTCCGGGGGACACACCTTATGACCATGCGCCATCTCCTCTTCTCTCCCTGCAGACAATTACCTTATCATGCCATCCGGGAACCTGCAGATTGTCAATGCCAGCCAGGAGGATGAGGGGACTTACAAATGTGCTGCCTACAACCCCGTGACGCAGGAGGTGAAAACCTCAGTGTCCAGTGAGAGGCTCCGCGTGAGACGTAAGCTGCTCTCCTTTCTTTGCACATCTTCTCCTTAGCCGTTCTGGCCCTGGGTGTACATACAAAGTGCTACTGCAGCTGTTTTTTGGTATGAACCACCATTGTCAGCTGCTGAGAAAACTCCTTCCCAGCAGCAGAATGCCCCAAGGTCTGCTCCTGGGATCGCTGTGCCTGCTCAGGATTTATTTTTGGTGCCGTGCGAGGACAGGTCCTTAGTCCTTCAGCAAGACTACTTTGCTGTGTGCACGCATCCCTTAAAGAATGGCCTTGTCCTGCACTGCCACCTTCCTGCCCACCTACCTCCTTCCTCCTTTTGTCGCCAGGCTCCACAGCAGAGGCAGCTCGGATAATCTACCCCCCCGAGGCTCAGACCATCATCGTCACCAAAGGCCAAAGCCTCATCCTGGAGTGCGTGGCCAGCGGGATCCCCCCGCCGCGGGTCACCTGGGCCAAGGACGGCTCCAGCGTCTCCGCGTTCAACAAGACGCGGTTCCTGCTCAGCAACCTCCTCATTGACCCCACCAGTGAGGAGGACTCGGGGACCTACAGCTGCACGGCCGACAATGGGGTTGGCGAGGCCGGAGCCGCGTTCATCTTCTACAACGTGCAGGTGTTCGGTGAGTGCTGCTGTAGTCCTCATTGGAAGAGGGGCTCGGACTTTCTCTACTGCTTTCAGGTTCCAGTTCCGATGAGACGGGATGAATTCTGACTTGAGGGTGGTGGTTCCTCCTTCCTGGCTCCCACCATGAGCTGGAGATGATGGATCCTCCCTCCTGTGGGGAAGGTTTGCTCTAACACTCTCTAGTGGAGGACTGGCTGCTTCTCAGGCATATTTGAGCTAGATAATAGCAAAGACATCAGTGTCTTGCTTTTCACTCACTCCTTGTACAGAAGCTCTTTACGGGGTGAGAAATGTAACGGGTACTACGCCTTCTGTGTTTCTACCACACATCCTTCTCCTTCTCACAAGCATTAAGGAGGATAAGCCCGTGTTTTGTTGGATTTCATGACACCCAAGTGCTGAAGTGTTACTGGCACAAGCACAAGCTTTGCAGAGTAATGTTTCAGCTAAGAGAAATGGGACTCATAAGTGCCTGCTGTCATCCTGTGGCTGAGAGGGACACCTCTCTGTGTGGTAGATGTTGGATGCTGAAGGGGAGTACCACATCCATGTGGGACCCCTCAAAGGTAGCAGGACTGGCAGGGAGGGTTGAGAACCTACAGAGAAGAGCACAAAGCCACGATGGTGCCGTGCTCCCTGCCAGGTGATGCTCAGCAGCCGTGCTGTTTCCCCTTGCAGAGCCCCCGGAGGTCACAATGGAGCTATCCCAGCAGATCATTCCCTGGGGCCAGAGCGCCAAGTTCACCTGCGAGGTGCGGGGGAACCCCCAGCCCTCCGTCGTGTGGCTGCGCAACGCCGTGCCCCTCTCCGCCAGCCACCGGCTCCGGCTCTCCCGCCGGGCGCTGCGGGTGGTCAGCGTGGGGCCCGAGGACGACGGCATCTACCAGTGCATGGCAGAGAACGAGGTCGGCAGCGCGCAAGCCATGGTGCAGCTGAGGACAGCCCGGCCAGGTCAGTCCCTCTCTGGAAGTTTGTGGTCACTCAGTGCTGGAGCCTAACGCACGGGGAAAGAGCAGAGGGGAGCAGAAGAGAGTTGGTGTATCACCCTCTTGCTTGGGTTTGAGCTGCCATACTCTTCCTTCCTTTTCACCCTACACTCTGAGGGTTTCTGGAGGAGCCACCTGTTTCCTTGGACCCTGATCCAGGGTAAGAGGGCTAGGAAGCCCTCAGAGAGGTAAGAAGTCCTATATGGCCCAGGCATGTTCTGGGAGAGGCCCCAGTGGGGTGTGTTATGTTTATACCAGGAGAGAAAGCTTGTTTCTAATACCTTTTGGAGTGGCACAGCCGGCAGCACCATCTGGGACCTGATACCTCTAAGGGACCTGTGGTGCAGTGTGTAAATAGCTCTGGTCTTCTGAGAGGAATCAGGGGGCTTCTCGCAGCTCTGTCCTCACCCCAGGACTGGATTGGGATTTACCCTGCCCTTACCGCCCATTTACTCTTGACATCTTGTCTTTCAGGAGCTACCCTCAACCCTGGGCGAGATGCCCGGCTGGGCTCAGCTCAGCCTCCAACGCCGCCTTCCAGGGAGGGTGCCTTAAAGCTGCCCCTGGATAAAGCCGGGCTGCCGAAGCCTGGGACCACCCCGCTGTCAGCATCTGCACAGTGCGCAGCCAGCAGGGAGCTGGTGTCTCCAGCCGAGGCCCCCATCATCCTCAGCTCTCCCCGGACGTCGAAGACAGACAGCTACGACCTGGTGTGGAGACCCCGGCCTGACAGCAGAGCCCCCATCCTCTACTACGTGGTGAAGCATCGCAAGGTATTGGTTGCTGTTTTGCCCTGTTCATGTTCCTTCCTCTGTGCTGGTCTCCAGGTGGGCTGCCAGCCTTGGATTTGTCTGTTTAATACCTGTATTTCCTTTGGGTAGGCAGAGGGTTGCAGTAGAGAGGTAGGTTTTGCTTTGGGCTTTGAGTACGTTTCGAATCTGGTGTGTTTTTGATTCCCAGCCACTGCAAGGCACCATTTTCAATTATATGTGAATATATGCATCTATTTTCCTGGAGTTGCTTGACTTCATGAAAATACAATATAACAGGAGGCTTCTATAACACCCCCATATTCTTGATTTCTTTCTAAACAAAACTTACACTGAGGGTTTTAACTAACTATCTCTTTATATAGCCCTTTAAAACAAAGACAGAAGATGCCAACACAAGAGCACAAGGGGGCAAGTTTTAGAAACAAAAGATGTCAAATCCTCACCAGACTGCAGGGTCTAGTTGTCTGCCAGGAGGAGATTTGTCCCCCAGTGGTGTATCATGTAACAAGCAGTTCTGCATGCAATCTTAACTCGCAGGCTGGAGTTTGTCCATATTTTATTTGTTTTTCAGCGCTTCACCTGGAAGGGGCTGTAGGGCAGTGGAGGTCACCATGGGTCACTGCAGTTTGCAGTAATATGTTTTCAGTGTAGTCCAAATTCTCAGCTGGAGACTCTTTCTTGGGACGCTGAAGGATTGTGTGGAAAGGAATTAGTCCCAATAACCCTTAAACTTGTTTAGAAAGAGTCTCTTTCTATGCGATCTGTAGGATCAAGTTATATAATGATCTGGTTTTAACATCTCTGACTGGAAAAGCGTGTTTGTAGAGAGGGAAGGAATCAATTCAGCAACAAAAGAAAAGGCTCTTTGTGTGAAAGATGGCTAAGGAAAGTAAAACCTAATGACAGGAGGCTTAAAATTGTGCTGGGCAAGGGTCTGTTTCTCTTCTGGAAAATATCTGCGGCTGTCTCTTTTCCCTGCACGTACACTGACCCTAAATACTTAGCAGCCTGCAAGCAGTCAGATGCCATGCAGCCATTATCTTTGTTTCTTAAGAATTTCTCTTTTTCTTTCCTGGATATTAGCAGTCTTTAGGGCTCCCCTCCCTGGCCTCACAGCTCCGCAGGCTGAGGAATAAAAATAAAACGAGGCAGGCATTAATCAGTCAGTGTCAAATGCTTGGAGAAGATGAATGATACAGCAGAGTCTTGGCATTTCCGTTCTGTTGCGTTGCCTGCATTGCTAATGCTCCTTTCGGCACCGGGTCACTTCGGTGTCCTGTGTATTTGCTTGAAAAAATATTATCCTTGCAGCTGGGGAGAAGGAGGAGAGTCCCACCTTCCCTTCTGCTCCGTATGGGGCGTCGGGACATCACCAGAAAACAGTATTTCCACATCTTTCCGGGCATATATGATCTATTCCCTGCATAAGGCGCTGTGTTTCTGCCAGGAAATGCCAGAGGTGAGGCTTCAGAGCCTTAACTCTGCCCTTCATCAAGCATCCTGGACTAATGTGCAGCTTCCCCAAATCCCACTGCGTAATCCCAACTGGCACAGCCTGGGCAGGCTTTGAACGCTCCCTCTGTGTCCCCGGATCCCTCAGCTCTGCAATATCAGGCTGAAAACATCTCCCTCCTGCACGGACAGGAGGAAAGTTAGCCATACTTTACACGACGCCCCAAGGGAACGCTTCAGGGCTCGGTGCTGGCCAGAAGCCCAGCCAGCCCCCAGCTTTGCGACGCCGGTGTCGGTCTCTCAGCAGGTCACCAACGCCTCGGACAGCTGGGCAGTGAGGGACGTCCCGGCCTCGCAGCACCGCCTGACGCTCACCAGGCTGGACCCCGGCAGCCTCTACGAGGTGGAGATGGCTGCCCACAACTGTGCCGGCGAGGGACAGACGGCCATGGTGACCTTCCGGACTGGTAAAGGTCCAGCCTGGCCCTGGCTGTTTTGCTCTGAGCCAGGGGAGGGCCCCTACAAGCGTCCTTCCTCCCTCCGTGGCTCAGTTGGACACCTGCAGAAGTGAAGAAAATAGGCCTGGGAGGGCTGTCAGGAGGTTGTTAATCCATCCTGTGCCTTTGGGGGTTATTCTGGAGCCGTGTTTGTCCAATCTGTTCATAAAACCTTGTCCTGCACTAAAGGAAACTGCAGGCCCTCCTCCAGCAGTCTGTGTCACGCTGAGCTGGCTGCACCACCGAGAGGATGCTCCTAGTGTCTAAGCTCAGTCCCCCCGTCCCATGCTGCTTATCCTGTCCCCCAGCAAGGATGGGGAATGGCATTCCCTTCCTTGAAACCTTCCCCATGGTGCTGGGCCTGCTCACATATCCTCTGAGGCCCCTGCACTGTGCTAATTACCACCTCCTCGGGCAGAAATCTAGCAACAAGATTTCCAGAAAACCAATTAAAAGTTTTAGAAAATTAAATATTAGTGGGGGCAAAAGAAAAGCAATTAACAGTAGAACCAATCTGCCCCTTTAGCTTCGGTTCCTGTCTGCAAGTTGAGCACTTTGAAGCCCTAGGGCTGTTTGAGTCCAAGGAGTATTTACCTCGGCATCGCAGCTGGGAATCTGTCTTTATTCACGACAGCAACAATTAACTCTGACCTGCATTACCGCGTCCCTGATGCCATCTCTCCCTTCTGCGCAGGCCGGCGTCCAAAACCAGAGATTGTTGCCAGCAAAGAGCAGCAAATCCAGAGGGATGACCCAGGCACGAGCACCCAGAGCAGTAACCAGTCCGACAACAGCCGCCTGTCCCGTAAGGCCCTGCCTGGCCTGGGTTGGCAAGGAGGGAGGGCGAGGGGCGCCGGGTCGGTGCTGGGGTTAGAGTCTCCCCTGGGTAAAGCAAGGGTGGGTGGTCTCTAGCTCCTGACTAGGAGATATCTTTCTCGGACACCCCTGTGCTTCTTGGCAGGCAGGCAGTCTTTGGAGGGGAAGCTGATCCCAGAGCCTGTCCCCACCGTTAACACAAGGACCTGTCAGAAACTAAGAATGGGCAGTGAGGGTAGGCGGTTGCTCCATCTGGGCATTGTGCTGCACTGGAGGAACACCAGTTCCTGCTTAGTTAATCCAATTTGTTGTTTCCCACCTTGTGCCTGCCACTGGTATTCAGCAGTGCCGTTATCCTTGCTGTAGTTCATGTGTTCCCTTTGCTTTCATCTCCGCAGCTCCGTCTGTCTCTTTCCCTCCCATCTTTTGATTGTTTTTGTATCAGGTTATATTTCTACAGTTCGGAACTCTTCCGTATTTCCTCCTCAGCTGGCTCCTCTCAGCCTTTCCTGTTTTCACCTCCTACACCTGTCCGTCCCCTTCCTGTCCCCAGTGTCAGTCTCCCCCCGCTCACTGCCTCCACATCAGCCGGGCCTCTCGTCTCCAGCCCCGCATCCGCACCTCTCAGTGCTGCCCCTCCTGTGATGGGCGTACACACCACAGACCTCTTCTCTCCCTGCTCGAGTTGGGAGGGGAAAAGGAGCAAGGTGCAAACAGGAGTAAAAGATGTTTGGAGAGACTGAAAGGAACGAGGATTTGGGGATGCCAGCTCTAATGAAGAGGCAGAAAGAAATTAGCACTCAGGACTCAGCACGTGGGTGGGTGCAGGGCAGGCAGTCCTTCACCTGCTTACCTCTGAGCTACAGGATCCTCCAGACACGGTCAGAGGAGGGTGTTTCATGTCTTGATGTGCCCTTTGCAGCTCCAGAGGCACCAGATCGTCCAACCATCTCCATGGCATCGGAGACATCTGTGTACGTGACCTGGATCCCCCGGGGCAACGGCGGGTTTCCCATCCAGTCTTTCCGGGTAGAATACAAGAAACTGAAGAAGCTGGGAGACTGGGTCCTGGCCACCAGTGACATTCCTCCTTCTCGCCTCTCTGTGGAAATCCCTGGCCTGGAGAAAGGTAGGCAGGTGTTCTCCTCCCCGCTTCCTGGAGGGCTGTGGGAGAGCTGCGCGGCCCCTGTAGGACGGTCAGCCAGCTGTCGCAGCTCACTCAGCCCTGCCGTGTGGGATCGGAACAAAGCCGCCCCAGCTCCAGCCTCGGATGCTTGGGGAAATGCTGCAGATGCTTCTCCAATTTCTCCAGCTGCAGAGACCAGCATAGATTTGACCTCCCTCAGGGAGTCTTGCACATGCTTTTCTGTCTTACAGGACGTAGTTACTGAAAGCATAAGAGTGTCTTGTCTTTGCCATTTATTAGACAGGACAGAGCTTTCTTTCCTTAGCCGCAGGCAAGACAGACGGACACACCATTCGCATTGCACTTCACATGAGAAAAAAGGCATCGCTAAGTGGGACAGCTTTAAAGGACAAAATCACCCAAACTTAAAGAGCAGAAAAATGATGTTTGATTAAACATTATTTAGGCTTAGAGCTTTTATCTGAGATTTATGATTTCCATGTAGTAGAGGAAGGATGACATCCCATACCTGCTCTGGGGTAAGGACATCCTTTCAACCATCTCTGAATCCATCCACATACCTGCCATAACTGTGACCTGGCCTCTAGACCATCCAGACGGTAATTAGGAGAGGCAAATAAAAGCAGGCTCAGTCTAGCACATGGCTGAAATCTGGCCATGCATTTTTTATCGAAGCCTGGCTGTAGTCTCTCCACCTTCTGGAGATGTGGCTCCTCTCCAGAGTCAGGCCTGTGCTGACAGCAGAAGCCTTGGAAGACACTGGCGCTGTCTTGGTAAAACTCTGATTTCCCATTTCTCCCCTAGGCACTTCCTATAAGTTCCGTGTCCGAGCACTGAACATCCTGGGGGAGAGCGAGCCCAGTGCTGCGTCTCGGCCATATGTGGTGTCTGGGTACAGCAACCGAGTCTACGAGCGCCCCGTGGCCGGGCCGTACATCACCTTCACAGATGCCATCAACGAGACCACCATCATGCTGAAGTGGATGGTAAGGTTTGTAGGGAGGAAAGGTCTCTGAAAGTGCAGGGTGCAGGTGTGTGGGTGCTACCTGCCTGGCTTACAACGCTTCCAGGTTACCAGGCTGGAGCCTGTCAGCAGCACGAATGGATTGGGGATCCGATAGCTCTCACAGAAAACAAGGGTCAGGCTTGGGCCGTGTAGAAGTGGAGGAATTCAGAGAGCCTGGGAAGCTCTTTTCATCTGAATCCAGCGTTGCGCACAGGAGGCATTTCAGTGGATAACCTCAGGGTCTTGACCAGTTCATCCAACAAGCACGGTTCAGCTACTCTGGGGGTGGCTGCTTGCTCCCCTGGCCAAACTCCTGGAATCCATTAGCACCTCTTGTCTGTCCCAGTAGTTCCCAGCAGACGTGTCCTTCACTCTCACTTGCAGAACAGCAGCTGTAAGGGCTGGTAATTGTTTACAGCAGTCCAGCCCAGAGGATTTTTAGGAGCGGGCAGGATCTTTTGGATCACAAGCTCAGATCTAAGTGTTTCCAACAGCTTATTCAGAGGGGTGCATCACTCTCTTCTCTCCCAGTTTCTTCTGGCTTGAAATTGCTACAGGGCAGCATGGGCACTGCTGTTGTTTTAAACACAGTAGCTGATATAATACCGGGTGAAAGACAGTATGAGCACATGGAGCTGGGGCAGTACAGCTTTGGGTGGAGGAGGAGCAGAGTTGTCCACACAAACATGAGACTTCTCCAGTCGCTGGTTCATGGCAAGGTAGATGCTGTTTGTCTGGAAGCGGTGAGACTGTTAGAGTCAAGGTGAAGGTGTGTTTGTCCTTGCTCAGCTGAGTCACTGATGCTGAGGAATTTTTTCTTTTTAGCATTGGCGGTAGCTGCTGGGAGGGCGCAGAATACAGGATGTTTGGGTTGACAGGACTAGATTCATGGCCTGCCTGTTACCTGAGAGAGGCAAGATGTTAGAGTATAAAATAGCAATGAGCTCTTGGAAGGAAGCCCTTACTGTGAAAACCAGCAGCAGGACAAGGAAGAGCTCCCTGTGGGTCTTCCTCCTGCCTCATCCCATTTGTCCTGACTCTTCCTTGCCCAACAGAGGGCTCTGCTAATTTCTGCTCTCCCTCCCATTCTCTGCAGTATATCCCCGCCAGCAACAACAACACTCCCATCCATGGCTTTTATATCTACTACCGCCCCACTGACAGTGACAATGACAGCGACTACAAGAAGGATGTGGTGGAAGGTAGGAGATTTTGGAGTCTGGTCCCAGCTCTTGATTTCTTCTGTAAGAGTACATGGCCAGAAGGAGCCTTGTATACCAAAGGCACGAGGTGGCTGCTGCTGCTGGCTAGTCGTGCTTCACCTCTCGCTGCTGCAGAGATGGGCTAGCTGCAAGTTCCCCACGGGAGCTAAAGGCACCGTGTGTGTGTGTTCCCTCCTCAGGAGATCGGTACTGGCACTCCATCAGCCACCTGCAGCCAGAAACCTCGTACGACATTAAGATGCAGTGCTTCAATGAGGGCGGCGAAAGCGAGTTCAGCAACGTGATGATCTGTGAAACCAAAGGTAAGCAGCTTCGCGGGTACCACCCCTGCCTGACTGTACACCATCCACGCTCAGGCAAGCAGGTGGAGACAGAAGAGCGGGGTAAATTTGTTGGTGCTGATGCTCAGTTTGCGTATACACCCGTACCAGTACTCACAGACACCTGATGCAGACCTGCGAGTCCATCAGCATTTCCCTCAGAGCAGTACTGACCTTTTCTCTTCCTAAGTGCCACGTAGACAGTGACTGGAACCAGAAGGGCTAACTCC
Source organism: Anser brachyrhynchus (assembly GCF_964034855.1). Lineage (NCBI taxonomy): Eukaryota > Metazoa > Chordata > Aves > Anseriformes > Anatidae > Anser > Anser brachyrhynchus. The sequence continues at coordinate 97,165,181 of NC_137694.1, forward strand.
CCCTTGCTGGTCTGAACTGCTGTGCTTGATTATAAGTGAGTCCCATCTCGTCTTCCAAGCAGCTGCACTGTCGCAATAGGGACAGCATTAAGTCCAAGTGGGCGTTTTGGAGGCTTTCCCTTTTTCCTTGTGCTTTAGCAGCCCAACAGCCTGGCAGATCTGTAAAGCAAGCACAAAGGACTCATCTGTATGGCAATATGCTTCAGCCCAGGAAATCCTCTGGCATCCAGAAGCACTTCTTCAAAGCCACTGCAGAAGTCTGTTCACTCCACAGCAGTGTAGACATCCCTGGAGAGTGCTGCTCTTGCTCCTGCCCTGTCTGTGTCTCACTCTGACTCTTTCCTTCACAGCTCGGAAGTCTCTTGGTCTGCCAGGTCGTCTTCCACCCTCAACAGTGGCCCCCCAGCAGCATCCCCCGCTCAGCGGCGGGCACAGCGGCCTGGGGACAGGAGCCATGGTGGCCCGTTCCAGCGACTTGCCGTACTTGATTGTGGGCGTCGTGCTGGGCTCCATTGTGCTCCTCATCGTGGCCTTCATCCCATTTTGCCTTTGGAGAGCCTGGTCCAAGCAGAGTGAGTGTCCTTTCTTGAGGGCTGATTTACAGGATGTGCTCACCGTGTGGGTTAGATCTGAACCTAGGTGTAATTGGGTCAAACACAGAATGTGAAGGCTGCGCGTTCTGTGAAGCAGGGATAAGGGTGGGCAGAGGACAAGTTCCAAATGTCCTGTGGAAGTCCCCTGTGAAGACAAAAGCTACCGGTCCGTCCCTTGTCCCGTTTACCTTGTTGAGAAGGAACCCTGGGACTAGAAGAGGTGGCAAGCAGCACTGCCTTTACTTTTGTGGTGGGCTTCTTTCCGCTTTTTGTCCCCAAGGGTGCTTTGAGTGCCAAATAGCTGCCTGACAGGACTGCCTAATACTGTCCCACCCAGCAGCTCACCTCAAGAAGCTCAGCTTTACCTCTGCTTTTGGTCTCAGATTTCCTTTTTCTTCCCTCTGCAGAGCAAACCATCGACATGGGCTTCCCGGGAGCTGGGCTGCTGGTATCATCCTGCCAGTACACCATGGTGCCCCTGAGGGCCATCTCTGCTCCTCGCGCCAACGGACACCCCTACGTTAACGGGCAGCCCTACACCAATGGGGCACATCTGAATGGCATCTGCCCCTCTGCAGGAGTGGGCTATGCAAGCACCAAGCCCCGAGACTACAGTCCAGACGTGCAGCAGGTATGTCCACATCTGCAGTTGATTTGACGTGAGCTGGAGGCCACGGTTGCAGTGGGAGGGCTTCTGCAGACATGCCTGACACCCCTTGCAGCATGCAAAAGTGCCCAGACTGTCTCCTCCTTACATGAGGTTTCCCCAGGGCAGTGGAGTTGCATGAGACATGGGAAGAGCAGGAAGGTCTCTAATTCACTCGTGATGACATGGTTTCCTGGGGCAGTGGCTCTGAAGTATGGAAGAGGCAGTGGGCAAAAAGCCCACTTAATGGAAATGGTTCCTGTTTCTCCTAAGCAAATCTTACAGGGACTGGCAACATTGAGGATTCTGTGTGTAAATAGTAACATAAACCAAGGCAGTGCCACAACTGAGACTGTACATTGGTTATCATGAGCCAGTAATTCAGCAGTAAGCATGAAGTGAGTTTTTCAGCTCAGTTCTGCTCTATCTGCTATGGCAGAAGAAACAGTTTCAGCTTTCTCTACCTACTAAGCAAGAGCTTCACCGTTCTGCCCCATGGTTCTGGTTCTGCTGGAGATCAGCACCTACTTCTTAATGCTGCTTTGTGGCGTTTCTAAGATCCTTCTCTCTCATTCCAGTCACACGAGGAGACCAACGCCTTGCTGCAGGCACGAGTGCTGCAAAATGGGAGTGCCCAGCGAGACTACCAACCCTCCAGGTTAGTCCTGGCTTACGGAGGGGGAGGATGGAACGATCCAGTGGGGCCTGCCAGAAAACACCTGCTCACAAAAGTTAGCCCTCAGGTTGCTCTATTCTCTGTCACAGTTCATTAGGGAAACAAAACTGTGCTCCAGCATTCAGCCTTTTTCATCTAAGTCCTTTTCACACAGCTCATTCCTATGGTTTGAGCGAGGGGTAATTGCATTTTAGAGATAAGACCTACTGTCCCTTATCCTCCCATTTCCTCCTCCTGCTTCTAAGCAGGAGACTAAAGAGTACAAAGAGAGAAACCAGCATCTGTGGCTGGATGCTGATAAACAGCTGCCCAGAATCTGGCTAGTTGCAGGCGCTCTGTCTTGCTGTTCACACTTCAAGTCATTATTCCCCTGCTCCCTGGGAGGGATTCCTCCTCCCAGCTGCTGTGGCACTCACAAAGTTTTGAATGGTGGATACCAGTTCCCATCACCTCATTCTTGTCCCACAAGTATATCCCAATTTCCCCTCATTTAGGAACGTTTTATGTCATTCCATTGATGCAGCTAATTGCTACATAGATCATCTCTTTCAAGGAGGAAGCATCTGTGCATAGTGCTAAACTTTTTTCTTCGTCTGCCTCCCCAGATTGCCCAGTTCCAGACCAGAAGACAGCTCTTTCCTCTACAGCCTCCCAGATGACTCCACTCACCAACTTCTCCAGCCACAAGATGACTGTCCTCACCTTCAAGAGCACTTCATTGGCCTGCATCATCCAGTGATGGGCAGCAAAGTTGGAGGCCCTAGTTTGGATGCTCGACGGGATCCACTGTTCCACCAAGGTCAGTGGTCTGGAAAACTCAGTGCTTGCTTCATCTTGTTGTTTTGGGCTGATTTTGAAGGGAATTCTTACCAGAGAGCCTTTCTGATGGCTTTGTTCATGCTCATTTCTGTGGTGCAAAGACTTAATAACGTATAGAGCAGCTTAAAAAGGCCACGCTAGCAGTTGGGGACTGTAAATTGCCTGGGACAGTCTTACAGGACAGATTTCTCAATTCTCTGAGAACATGAAACTGTATGCTGCTGGAAGGGCACACACCTACCTGCAGTTGCAGCAGAGGTACTGTCCCTTAGTCCTTCATCTCACGTCTTCCAGACCACCAGGCAAGCACCAAGGTCCCCGAGGACTTAAACGAATCCATCCCCCTAGGATGTGATCCACTCTTCCTGTAGCACGGATCAAACTCATTGTGTGCAAGCATAGGATTAAACTCCCATATAACTAGGAATTTTAGAATTTTTCTTTGTCTTTTATCAGAATACCTATCCTCATAAAATGGACTGCTGAGAAGAAAGCTACCACAGCACCTCTCATTTCTGTATGCATTTTAACGGTCTCTTGCTCCTCTGCCTTTCAGGAAGCCCTTGCTGCCTAGGCCTAGTGCCAGTTGAAGAGGTAGAAAGGCTAGACTGCTGCCAGTCCAGAGGAGACCTCCATCCCCAGAATCCAGTCATCACATCCTTGAGTCAGGACCTACCAGGACATCTGAACAGCAGCTCGCCACCACTGAGGACCTTAGAGACTCATTCTCCTACCAGTTAGGGACCAAGCTGCCTTTTGCAAAGACTTATTCTAAAGAGAAAAAGAGAATGGGTATTTATTTTTGTATACCACCCCTATTTATATATTTATGCACTTGTATATAGATGTATATGTGCCTTTTATAATGCTATGGAGACAGAAGTTATCCTCAGCAAGGCAACGGGAGGGCTGAAGGAACAAGGCCGCAGCTATCCATGGCACTGGGCTGTTGGTCAGAGCACAAGACTGAGACAGCAGCACGAGACATTGCAAGACATGGGTCCAAACAGAGCTGCCACCACCAAGATCTAGCACCCTCATGCAGTGAGGGCTTCGCACAAGATAACGCTACCAAGAAGGTCTTTTCTCCTCACCCACAGGAAGGCATGTCCCAGGAACATGCTCCTGCGGGTGGACTGGAGTTATGCACTCTGCCTAATCAACTTAAACAACCCTTCACATAGATGCCAGCTGCAGCCGCGTATCTGTAAAGACAAACCCACGCTTTAACACCTAAAATAAAGGCTTAAGTCTTTTCTGGGGCTGACTGTACACTAAATCCTCCCACAAAATGAACCTACACTTTTTTTTTTCCTTCCAGAAATAGCAAACAGGATACCTGGGGAAAGGTGACATCTTCCTGCAGCTAGAGTTTCCAGTAGGCCGCCCAAGTGACCCTTCTCAATGCTGAACTTGGGAGAAGAGGGACTGCCACTACCTGTGCCAGTTAAGTGACATGAGACCGCTAGGAGGAGCAGAGCTAGAGGAAATTTTCATTCATCTCCAAGGATAGCTGCATAAAATTTGGGGTGGACACCCAAATCCCTGACCCCCCAACATCCTGGGGTTTTGTTGCTTCAAAAGCTTCCAGCATCCAGGTTTGGGGGCAAGGCTGTTTTCTGTTTTTCCCCCTGAGGAAACAAGATGCACAGCACCTTCATAGGGACCCACTGAAAAGGCTGCCAGCACAAATACCACTCATTTGGTCGTGCTGAGGCCAGCAGGGGCAGTTCTTGTGCCTGGCAAGGATACGGTTGGATCCTGCCTGAAGGTATACCTAACAGAGGAGTAATGACTAGGGAGGGAGTGGGGAGGAGGAGCAAGAGCAGCTGCAGGTTGTTCAAGCTGTTTAATTTAAAAATAGCAACAACTTCCAAACTTCCTTGTGCATTGTTAGAAACTTTGCAATGGAAGAACATTTAAAAAAAAAAAAATCCCTCCACTTTGGGGTTGAAGGAACCATGGTAAGACAAGGTAAGTGCTATAAATGGTCACTCACTGTCAGCATCCCAAGTGCCAGAGGAAAAAAAAAAAAGGAATATAACCTGAAAACAGACAAAGCCTGGCTCTGCTCTCGGTCTGGTCTACTGCTGCAAGTCAGTGGAATTACAGGCTACTTCACTGCTCATCTGTTGCTACAGCCTCCTTGTGCCAAGTAAATCCGATATCCTGCACTTCAGCGAGTTTCCCACTTCTGTAGAGCAGGCAAGTCTCTGATTGGCGCCAGACCCATCTGAGCGCTGTAGGCCCTGAGGAAAAAGGTCCCCTTGCCTTCTCCAACCACACAGCACTCCCCATCTCCACAAAACTGCTGTTGCTGCTAGGATGTTCAACAGGTAACAAGGTGCACCCCCAAGACAGACCTCCTTTACCAGTTTTGAGAACACAGGTACCAAAGATAGTTTCAGATGGACAAAACTTTCTCATACCCAGCCTTCTAAACCCCTTTTTGTGCTGAGACCTACGAACAGGCATACGCAGCTGCACATGCAATACACATACACAGATCATCTGTCTAGTGCAGAGCTCTGCAATGGACTGATGACAGCATTTACTGGTTGCATTTGCCCATTTTAATTCTGTATCTGCCACTATAGTCATATTTTGACAGAGAAAACCCTTTAAAACTAACCCCCTGCTTAGCCAAAACAATACATTTCGCACTTCTAGGTATTACTACTGCTGCAGTTAACTACATCCATTTTTAAGGGACGCTGGGACTGTTAGTTACCGTGCATGGTGTAAGAACAGGGAAGGGTTCAGAGAGTGTCTCAGAGTCCTGTGGTGATGAAGGCTGTAGAAAGAGGCACCCATCTTTTCTGGTTAGGAGACTGAGTTGTTCTCTTATGCAACCATCTTTTCTGCTGAGAAGACTGATCTCTTCCCTTAGGAGGGCAATGTCATGAGCCCTGTGTTTCAGCAGTGACTCCATCCTGGCCTTCTCTTTGATGTCTGCAGTTCGGGGGCCCTGAAATTCTGCTCCCTGTAAGGAGAGAAAAAACAGCTCCCATAAAACATGCAAGAATTAACAGTGGAAATGTATTTCCTTTGGGAAAGTGAGGCTTTCCAAGGCACAGGACAGCTTCATGACTACGCCACAGTCCAAACGCCTCCTAAGTCAGATTGAGGGACTGTCAGCTTAGGCTCAGTCTGTCTTATTCCATAATATTTTGGTCTCAAAGAATATACCTTAACTCATTTGGCTGTTTACATGCATCAAAGGAATAATTTTGACTTCCTGCAAGACATTTTCTAATTAGAAATAAGATTAGTTTGTTCTGATATTAGAAAGCATCTAAGAAATTACCAGAGAATTTAAAATATGGCCTACTTCAGGATCAGCTCATCTATCTCCCCTTCTAAAAGACCCAGAGCAGCCATTCAGCCTGTGCTGCTAGGAAATATTAGCCTGGACTGCTAACTGCAGAGCAGGATGCTTGACCAGGGAGATGGTGAGGGCTGGATGAACTCTTTTCCACTTTTGAACAGCCCCAAACCTGCACGTAGCAGTACCTTACTGTGTTTCAGCTACCAGAGTAGCTATAAGACTTACTAGATCATTCTTTAGTGAATCCAGCGTAGTTTCAAGTTGCTGCTTTTCAAGGCAGAAGCGGTTCAGCTGCTGCAGCTTTCTGGTATTTTCCTTTGTCAGCATCATTAGCTTCTGCTGGAGGTCCGAGGTTCTTTTCTAGAAAGATTAAAAAAAAATTAAACTAGGATGAAAAAGGATAAACAGTGTGAAACAGGGAACAAGTGCTAAGCAGAACATGTCACAGAAAGAGGTAAACAACGAACTGATCCTACATACACCATGTGATCCCACAATACCTTCAGCGCAATGTCTTCTTTTTTGTTGTTGTTGCTGTTGTTTTCCATTATTGCAAATAACTAGGCATTTAGTTTAAAGCAGTTAGTCAAGAGCATGGGAAAGAGAAAACTGTTAGGTACGTACTACGCCATATGCGTGTAAGGTATCAAGCTGGATCCTACACCTGCCACAAACCAGAATAAAAGACAGAGAAGTCTGGGGCTATGGATTTCCACTTTGAAATCTGGATCTCGTACCCAAGTCCAGGAGGAGGAGCGGGTTCTTTGCATAGCTACAAACACAAGACAATCAGGAGAGCAAGGAGCTGCTGGAAATCTGAACAGTCTGTCTTCCTGAAAACGTGTCATGCTGTACAAACATGCAAGGAACAGACAGGACAGTTCATTACAAACCAACTTGTGCCCTTCTGGAGTTCATTATAAAAGCCTTGAAACACATCTAGATGTGTGCTGTGTTGAATGACACCAGACTAACTTCCCTAAGGAGCAGTGTATATCCCACATCAAGGCTAACCTCAAAACATGTTAGCAATTTACATGAACAGAAAAAAAGTAGAAACCATGAAACCTATTACGTGTATATATATATATATATATATAAAGGATAAAGGTGATGATGCTTTACTGCTCAGGAGGGGTGGGGGAAGATCTCAGTCAAGCAATTTAAACAAGACATGCTACTTGCTCATATTTTCTGGATCTCTTGAGATCATCTCATTTTCTGTTTTTTCTCTCTCCATGTTTTTAAAAAGACAGACAATGACAGCACTCTGTAAGGACAGCATAAAAGTGTTGCCTGTTTGTACCACAGTAGCTGCGCCTTAGGCCTCCCAGACAGGGAAAAGCACTTTTCATACTGCACAGTCTAGTGTCCCAGACATAAGCCAGCACTGCCCTGCACTCAAATAGTTTGTCACCAAATGCAGTGGGAGGAGGCAGTAGGTACCGAATGGAAAGCACTCCGGAAGAACTGAAGCAGAAGGATGCATTGGAGGAAAGATTTTTTTATTTTTTATTTTTTTTAAATGTGTCAACTACCTCCACAAGAAAATAGGATGTGCAGCAGCAACTGGAGCAGAGGTAGGAGTCATGATGGGACATGGAAATCGGACATTCTGGTCAACTTGGTGACAGGAGAAAAAGAAAAACAAAACACGAATACGTTCACAAAAAATGTTAGTGTAGCTATTCAGCCCCAGCAAATGAAGCCTTAATAGGACATCACAGTCATATATATATGCCCCCCTCATATTCCTGCTCCTTACCTCCCACTCTTTGAGTTCCTGGGAGTGCTCATATTCTTTCTGCATTATTTCTACTTCCAGCTCTTCCAAGCATATGTTAACAGAGTGTGCTTGAACTGCTTCAAAATCAACCATCCGGCCAAACTTCAGCATCATCAGCTGATTGCATTCCTCTTCCAGTCCTAAAAGAGGCACAAATGGTAGAACTGCTTTTCATTGTTTAATAAGAATTTACCTCCAGCTTTCTGTCTGAGCTCAGTGGTATATGCTCTAGAATAAATAATTCACTCAAAGCCACACAGAAATCACAACTGAATATTGCCATTGGTTATTGCCTGTGACCACACCTGTGTTGTCAAGAAGCCACGCTCTTAGCCAGTCCTAGTGAGCCACCTCCACACCACGGACTATAAAATGCTTCAGTGGGTTGGCAGAAGGGGGTTCAGTGGTAGTAGACACCAGGACATCTCTGGGTCTGGTCCTCCGTTTTATGTTTGTAAATGTTTTGAATAGAGATTTTATCATTCTTACATTACACGGAGGAAATTGCATAAAAAGCTTATGTGGCTTTGCAGAAAGAACTTTTTTCTAGCAGTTCCTGTTTAGAGCCAGAAATAGCAATTGTGTATCCTGATTCCCAGCATCTCACCTCAGTCAGCTCTCCTTTTACTAAGTGCCCAAATTATTTAACATAGCCTAATGACGCTGCAGTGCAGAACTACCAATACTTCATCAGAACAGTCCACTCAATCCACTCTGGTTTATTTTCTGCAGTAACCAGCTGTGACATTTGGGTGAGAGTAAAGACAGACATCTGCTGAGTTACCCACATCCAGAGAGGGAACAAAATGAACAATAAAGGCTGTGTTGTTTGGAGTCTGTTACTCACGGCGAATATTTATCTCCATCTCCTTTTTGTCCTGGATAAGTTGCTTATGCTGCTGCTGTGCCTTCTTATACATCTCTCTCTGCATTATCTTTTCATTACGTAGGTCCACAATTCTCTTCTGCAGATACTCTAAGGACTGGTTGGTAAATACCAGAGCTTGGGAAAGGTCACTGGGTATCTCCCCATTAACGAAGTACTCCACCTGTCAGAAACAGAAGTTAGCCATAAGCAAGGCTAATTTGACTTGTTAAGGGCACCGAAGATCACTCTGGACAAAAAATGCATAAGAGTTTGAAAACTAATGAATGACGTAATAGCGTGGGCACAGTTCTCATGTTTTGGGCCAGGGAATTACTACCACTCAGAAGCTAAAAGGCTACTTAGAGCTGTGATGACTCCCTGTATACAAAGCTGTTTTCCTTTCTATAGCACTGAAAATAAAGTAGAGTAGGGGACTCCCTGTTGAGTGTCTCTGTGCTTCTGAATGAGCTGGGACCTGCAGAATTGCATAGCTGGACCTGGGACTCTTCTGTCTTTCTTACCAACATTTTAATGCAGGTAGAGAGAACAAATGGAGAGAGCTGAGTTTGCTTCAGAGGTGTATGAGTCACAAGAGGCAGAAGCCTATGTTTTCTCTCTGAGGACAAGATTCAGCCCAGAGGAAATAACAGTATTGTCTTGAGTTTTCATCTTCATTTTCTACTAATCATCCCTGGGATAACAGCTGCACAGATGAATACAATTTGCCTACAGTTTGGCATTCTTGAATTGGGAAAAACTCCCATTACTTTCAGTAGTTTGTTGTTGTTTTTGTTTTCAGTAGAATATTGGCAGACAGACCTGAAGAAATATTCCATGCCAAACCTATAAAACACTTGAAGGCTGCACGCGTTTCAGCAACGTGCTGCCCCTACCTGTCCTTATATGAAGGAAAACAAACCTAGAGGAAATAGCAGTATGAAGTTCAATTAATGGCACTGTCACTCCAAGGAGACTGTAGTAAATTAGGAAGTAAAGGCCCAAAAAACGAATAACACTACTGTTTAGATGTACACAGGCCATTCTGCACCTGCCAAAAGTAAGAGTAATAAAAACACAAAATCTTGAATTACCTGATGAAGTTTCAAAGGCACAACTACATATAACTCATTAAATTTCTGCTGCTTTTCCCACTGAAAGGTGTCCAGTTCCCTCTCTGCTGTGTTCAGACTGGCTTCTATTGTTTTTGCCTGCAGAAAGACAAATTGTGGACAGACAAAATCTTATAGTACTCAAATACACAAGACAGCAAGGATCTGTGTTAGAGTCCTTGATCTGAAGGAAAAGAAGCATGGAAAAAAATCCTCTTTTTTTCCCATGTAGTATAATAGATGAGTTTCACAGCTTAACATGAGGCTTATTTCTGTATTTAAACAAAATTCTATGCTGAATACTTTTGTACACATGTACACATATATATCTCCTTACTTGAGAGGCCCCATATGTATCAAGAGCCAGTTGCTTTGTTTAGTGTCCAATACACTTCTAGATTAACAGAGTCTGCAAGATATTTTTTTATTGTTTTATGCCTGGAAATGCTTATTGATTCTGCATGAGAAAGAAACAATTCAAACTCAAATGTCAGACCCCAGGGTGAATATGTGGCAGCTGGCACTTAGGAAAGCCTTTAAAAACTAAACAAAAAACGTTGTAAGTTAAGCATATTTGCTGGGACATTTTTGAGACACAATAAAAGCAAGCCTTGCATAATGGTATTTTGGCAGAACTCTCTCTCTATCCCAGAAAACCCTTTAAATTGAGATATTTTTGAATTAATATAAATCAAATGTCTTGATGAATGCAGGAGCTCAAAAAAGCTAAAAGGAAAACTTGCACCAAGTGAGTTTATTCAATAATTACTATGACAAAGAGCAGAAGAAAATAACTAAAAGCAAAAGAAACAGATGGAAGGATAGCATTTTTATGGTTTATTTTAGCGTGCATTTGTGTTAGGGCGACTCTTTATATTCTCCAACCCCATACACATGCACACAGGATGGGCCAAATTGCACCGGGCATTGCATCTGACCAAAGTCTGGTTTCTGCTGCTGCACAATGGTTAGACAGTTGGGAAGAAACTGGACCTAAAACCTGGATCCAGCCCCCTAACAGCTAAGGTCAGACCACCTTGATTTACTCTTTCCAGGAGGATGGGTGACCCATGGTGAGCTGCCTCCTGCCTGTGTGCTAGCATGGCTATCTCTACCCGAACTGAGGCCACATAAAAGGTTATGATTTCCATTTTAAATCTTAGCCAAAATCAATAGCACAACATTTTCATTGTACTGGAGCCAGCTGATGCTTTCTGAGAAGACAACAGTACCATACCTTTTTGACCAAGACATTATATTCCTTTCTGAGGTTAGCAGCAACTCTCTTCTCCTTTGTTAAAGCTTCCTGAATGTCTACCCGCTTCTCCCGGAGCTGGATGGTGTTTTGGAAGAGCGCCTTATCACAGTCTGAGAAGGAAAGGGTCAGAGGATAGCTTAGTTTCATTACGACTGTACAGTAGTTACAAGCTTGAGCTAGTAACTTCTCCTAATGTGCATGTTGCCCAACATTCCCCATAGTAAGACCATGCTCTTGGTCCCTTAGAGCTTTGTCAGAACTTAAACCCTATGGGCCAAGTTCCTCCATGAGGGGGTAGATGTCTTGGATGGATCTTTTTTCTTTATATTCAGTCAAGACAGTTTGTTTCCAGAAGTAAGACTAAATGCATCAAATAAGACTAAATGCATATTAAAGCCAAGCGCTCAAAAGTTAGCCTTTGTAACTAATTCAGTCCCAGTAATTAATACACGTTCCATTACAATCTTTAGTTACGTGAACATGTAGTTGTTTATCTGTGAATTTCTACCTGGTGCAGCAAATTCAGTCATACTAATTAATTCAGCATTACCAACAGAAATCAATTCACATTAAAAAAAAAATAGGCAAAGCAAATTACACTTAAAGACTGCATACGAAGAGGTTAATGCAACATGTCATTTCCCCATTAAATCAGTAATTTGGATTTTTTCAATAAAAAGTAAAAATGCTCCACATTTCTTCCCAACATTTCACTGAAAAAGGAGATGGACAAGGAGTTAAGAAAAAATTCAATTTATGAAAATGATGCTAAAATCCAATGTGAAAAAAAAAAAAAAGGTAATTTATTGGTAAATTCTAGCAGAAAAAAAAAAAGCAGTGTTGTTAAATGGTCACCGATATCTCACTCAAAGATCTTAAAAAAAAATAGTTAAACTCCTACAAAAGAAAAGAAGAGGTTGCTTGCTTTTGCTGAATGAATGACTGAATTAATGAATGCAGAGGATTTTGCAAAGCTCCTACCTTTTCAGATAAGGAGGGAAGCCTAGAAACATGCAATTACTGCATAAATCCACGAGGTGGTAACAAAGAGCTTAATTTAACATTATTGTAGTGTCCCCCCAGAGCTTCCCTGAACAGGGATCCAGCTAGGCCTGGCGGCAGGTTTCCAGAGAGCAGCTGCAGCCTCACTCCAGCTCTGCTTCTGTGAGGAGCCTTTTCTCTCCAGAAAACAGCCATGAAATGCTGAATGGTTCTTTACATAAAATAATTAATTTTTAGCACTTAGAGAAGTTTTATTTTTCCAAACTTTTTAATTACTGTACCCTATACTGTCAGCGGTTTCATTATCTTCACTGAGATTTCCTGGGGACAAATGCTGCACTCAGGAGGACCGCACACATTCTGTCCCTTAATGGCATTAATGTGAGGTGAATAATGAAAAATCCCTTTTAAAAATACAATACTGTCCCTAAAGCTCAACAAGTACTCAACCCAACGAAATGCTATCTTAGTACTCTTTGGACAAACGGAGACATCAAAGACTTCATCTTCAGATCTAGAATCTTCTTCATCGCTCCCCAAGCTGGACTCTTCATCACTCTCCCATTCACTCCCATCTTTCTCATCTGGAAGAAAAGGACAGTACTGCTGACTTGCAGAACACCCCTCAAATTCACTAGCTGTGCATTATGTGAATGTGCTGGTGAACACAATAATCAACAAAAAAGCACCCTGATAATATGTGGCTCCAGGCACCCTTTGCCTATTGCATTAATTTGATAATTTAACAGAAAGGAAAAAAAAAAAAAGTGGGGGAGAGAGAGATCAAAAAAGTGGGGGAGAGAGTAGTGCCAAATGCACGAACACAGGCACATTTTTTGAGATTTTTCTTCAATTTTTCCTCTCTTTATGTGTGTAAAGAATTTGGAATTTAAAACTCGTAGGTTTACCACTCTACTATAGAGATTAAACAACCAAGAAAAATACACAGAAGCACAAAACTGTCACAAAAGCATCACTGTTGATTGCACTTTTTGCTAATCATGTCCCAGTGGAAATCAAAAGCCAAGTCAACGAGAGGGTGCAAGTGTTTTAGCTCAGTAAGACTGCCTAGCCTTAACAATTAAAACCTAGTCACTAAGATAAATGAAATCCTTTCACAATATGTTTAGTCGTGTGACTAATAGATGATTGCAGATTAGGTCTATGATCTCTCATTAGTCAATGGACAGATTAAAGGAGAATGTCACCAATGTGGCAGACTAATCACTTATCCATAGCTCCCATTGGCACAGCACAGGAAGCAGCTATTTAAAGCTTTGCCTCTTCTTCATACCAATTATCAATCCTCAATATTGACATACAGGAAGTACGTTGTAGGAGCTGTGATCAGACCAAATATAATCATGTTAGAGGCTGAATTACACTGTTGTTATCATTCAGGTTGGCTTCCATAGAACATGGGGTGGTACAGAAACAAAACCCGGGTAGGTCTAATCTATTTGTTTTTTTGAACCAAGTTCAGTATTGCATGTATCCAAGAATCCAGCTAGACTGAGAGACATTTACTTTACTGCACAGAAGTATGTGCAACAAACCCAAAAAATGAGAAAAGTATCTCCAACCTGCTTCTCTTTCTACTTTTTTTTCCATGCACTTCATTTTCTTCTTCAGAACCTTGGTCAGAAAATGGGCAAACTTGTTGTTTTCTCCAAGGGATGCTTGGAAGCTGGCATAAAGAGCTTTCTTACATTCCCGAAGCTTTACAATCTCAGACTTTCTATCCTCCATCTGTGCAAGGTAGCTGTTCAATTTTGACTAAGCAAACAAAAAAATATTCTTTAGTCAACAGGCACACAACCTTTGAACTTTTATGTAGGTAAGACGTATCAGTGAAGATCTGGAAATGCAAAACTTGACTTTCTCTCTTTGAATTCCTGCTCCAGTCAAGCAAAACCTAGAAGTATGTTCTTAAGTTAAAGTATATGATTTGTCATTGACTCCACATCATGAAGAAACTATAAAAATACAACTACTTTGACTGTGAAAAGATTAACTATTGGAAGTTAAAAGCAACCATCCTAGGCTGATCACCAAGAGTTTCTTGCTTTTCCAAATTTAGCACTAGATATTAGATCAGTGCTAAAAGGAAGCAAAGAGAAGCCACCATTTATTTGATGCCTTACTTTCTTTTCAGACCACTCATCAGCAGTATTTTTAAGTCCAGAGACACACGGCCTACATACCTGCATGGCCTCCTGCTCACTGCGGAGGGTGTTAACATGCCCCTGGAGAACATTCTCAGTTTTCTCAACATCCTTCAGGATAAGCAGCTCTTCATACCAAGTGATGTAGCGCAGGTCAGCATACTTCATCTGCACATCCAGCTGCAGTTTCTTGTGCCGCAGGACACGAAGTTCAGCATCAAAGTTGATCACTAGTGAATTGATCTGGAGTAAAAGAGAACTGCAAATGAGGAATGAGGAGAGTATTTGGAGTAGAGTTAAACATGTAAAGCAAGAGAAAGGAGCAGAAGGGAAAAATTCTTTCTGTCAAGTCAACAACTTGCTCATGCTATCCACTAATGATTACTGAAGCACTTAAAAAGACAAAGTTAACTCCAATTGTTTCTATATTCTCAGCACAATAACACAAAAATCACCAGGGCTTCACAGGGATGTTTCGTTGCATCCCACTCCACCCAAAAAGTATTTTACTCTCAGAGAATGTTTTACAGTAGTCTGTAGTACATTTAAGGAGTCCATGTAACAACCCAGACATAGCAATAATTACTGTCTTCTGCCTTGACACACTTCTCTCAGAATACCTGACAGCTCTTCCCTTAGACATTTACAGTTAAATCAGTACTAGCAGCTGCCAACGTGGCCATATACATATGTGATGGTCATAGCAGCATTTGGATATTCTCTCAAAACCTCTATACACATGAACACAAGGGTACCTGTGTCAGATAAAACCAAAGAGTCAATGACCAACAACAGATATTAGAGAAAAGAAGGTATGAAACGGAGCCAACAAGTGAATGCAAGTGAATGGTGATACACCTCTGGCAAGCTCCTCTCTGTACCCTCCTAAACTCTGATTTATGGACATCCTGAGCTTGTAGTACTATGTTTGCATTTAACATCTTGAATGGATTTTTTTCTTCCAGAGTTTATCAAATTGTAGCTACTTCCACATCCAAAGTTCAGTCATTGGTCGCATAGGAACAACAAGCTTTCCACCTGACCATTTCATTTGGTCTCTCTCCTTCTTTTAAGAGCTGATTGCCACTCTCCTTTTCTTATGCTATTCATAATTTTGTCACCTCTGGTACATTCCTTTCAGTACTCCTTTTTCCAGACCAAGGATGCCTTATACATGTAGATATGCCTTTTAAAGAAGCTTTTCCATGACCTTAAACCTGGTATGTTTAAAATTATTTTTAAGACCACAGTGTCAGGACTAGTCATGTTACTTAAAAGCTGAGAACTTCATGAATCATAGCAAAAAATAAGAATCAGATCTATTGCCTGGACTCAAAAAGTGATGAAGAGAAAAAAAATCTAACACGTTATTTGCCTTTTTTTTTGGCCACTGAGCTCATAGTTTCACATAACAATCAATAACAAATTAGAAATCTGATTTTCAATTGATTATAGTCAGCACAGAGGTCACTGTTACAGGTTTATACAGATTTACCCTGTAAATTTGTACTAGATAGCATTTTCCTGAAATTATGAAAGGCATGAGTAGCTGCAGTCCTGAGACAGGAGGAAAGGGGTTCATTTCTGATTGAGTGAGATTGTTCAATATGAAAAAAATAACTTCTGATTTCCTACCTTTTTAATCAAGGAATCCTGCAAATATAGGTTTTTTATCTTCTCCCTCTTTAAAATTTCCAGTTCCATTTCAGTTGGCTCTGCCTTCTCAATCTCAAAAAGCTTTTTCTGCTCTATGACCACAGATGATGTCATTTTCATTGGGTGTTCTCTTGCAGGCTGTGTCATGGGGCCAGACTCTTTAAGGGAAGAAGCCTTTAGAAAGCTATGCCTAAGTGCACCAGATGAGGAAGACCCTTCCAATGGTTCCTGGAGCTTTGCCTTGGCCTCCTGCTCCTGTTTGAACTTAAGGAGGATGTCAGTGTCATATTCAAATTTTTTTTCTGGACTCTCATCTGGGTGTAACCGAGGAATCGGGGGAAGAGGGAGATATTCTGATAAATCTAACGCTGCCTGTATGGATTTCAATTCTTGCACTAAACACTTGATTTCATCAATAACAGAAACCTTGAGATCCCGCAAGGACATGATCTGTTTGTTCATATTCACTTTCTTCTTATGAATCTGCAAAGAAAAACAATTTTAGTAGGATTTCCCCAGTGATACTTACATAATATGCACTCTTCCCCAACACAGGTAATGGAGAAGAGGCTTGTCATACTGACCTTCCTTCTTTCCATACTAGCTTTCTTTTCTGTACCACCTCCACACGAGTGTTTTTAAACAGCTATCTTTCTCTCTCTATTTTTAAAAACTATGGAACCACCTCTCTAACTCTTCTTCAAAAGAAAATAGTAAAAGAGTGGAAATGAGGCTTCCCCTCTCTCTCCTGACTTGATTGTCTGTTTTCTGCACTGCTTCAACATTTCATGTCAAGAAATTCACAAAGACTAATAATTAGCTGTGGGTTTTAGAGGATTAGTCATTTGGGCTGTCTCTCATTAAATACAGAGAGCATCTCAGCTTTGATACACAGCTCTCTTCTCAGGCATATTGTACAATTAACATACCAACAAAGAGAAAATTAGATCTCTTTTAGTATTTTGTAAAGCAAAATTTCCATCCCAAGAGCAAAGGAACTACACCTGAGAGGACCTTTACTGTATGCATTACCAAATGCACAGCTGTACAGAGATCTAGACTTCTTTGACAGTCCTTGAAACAAAGCAGTTATCTCATATAAATGCCAAAGACACTGAAGCAGTCCTTCACAAACATAGGTTCTGGAACGCAGATGTGATTCTCGTCAATAAAATATGTGAAGGTGAAGCTGAAATCACAACCACTGCAGACAGTTAGAAATGGAACAAAGTTCTGAATTTTTGAAGTACAGTTGATAGCAATATTAAAGGCAAGAAAGTAACATCCTTTCAAATGCTTTTGGATTTGATAAACAGCCACTAGATGTCCAAAACAAATCCTCTCCAGGCCTTTTAGCAATCTGGAGTGCCAAAGTCAACTCAGAAAATTTTGGCATTAGGTGAATATTTTTCTCCTACTTGAGATGAAGATCTACTAATCCAAGAAGTGACACTTAAATCAGATGTAAAAATAGATTCATAGAATCATTTAAGTTGGAAAAGACCTTGGCAGAATCCTCTCTAATCTTTATGAAATAAAACAATATTATACATCAGGCATCTGAAGTAACTGGAATTCTTCATCTGTATAAATCTGGGATTTACAACTAGAACTATTCCTTTTGCTTGCTTTGGCTTGTCCAACCAAGTCAGGTTAACCACTGGGTATCTAGTAACATCAGCACCACAATCTAGTCCTGGAGCCCAAGCATGAGATTAAAGCAATCCAACAAATTCCCTAAGATTGTGGCATTGCTTCTGTAATGCTGAGACCTCACTGCCAAAGCAATACAGACTAAAAGGAGCCTGAGACTAGGCAATATGTTTGAGAGGATAAGACTATGGAAGATTCATGGCCACAGAATATGACAAACCATGCAGTGAACAGGCTCCTCTCTCAGTAGGAAAGCCTCCATACCAAAAAGCAACTTGACAGTTCCAGGTTAAATGGATACATTTCTTCATTGTTCTTTTTTCTAAAGAAATTCATCATCACTCTTTTACACTCCAGATAAATAAAATGAGAAATAGAAGCTGGGAGTGGGGAAGGGCGCTGGCAGAAGTCACAAGGAAATAGCAAAGTTACTGCACAACATTTGAGCTTGTTGGGTCTTTCTGGTTAAAAGACATGTAATAGCTGTAGGAGTTCTGTTGCAGGAAGGCAGTTCCAGAACATCTAGTTTCCTGGAAGGCTCCAATATTTAGTACCCAGAAGCAGTGACTGCTGAAGCACATATATGAAGAGGCTATGCTAAAAAGACCTATCTTTGCTCATATCCCTGTTTTTGTAAAGCTATTTCATAGAAGGGATTAGCTCAGTGTGGTAAGGAAAGCATCAGTCACTAGATGGTAAGACTTTTTTTTTTTTTTTTTTAAAGAATTAAAAGGCACCTTCCTGCTGAAACACTGGAAAATGTAACTACTTTGGTTAAAAAGAGCCATCTGAGAGTTATCCTGGATTGACTCAGTTTTGAGTTTGGTGGAGCATTAACAGTCCACAAGAGAAAGACTCCTTTGTAACTAAATCTGAATTGACACAGTCTGTCCTTCAATGGCTCTTCCCACAACCACTTCAATTTCTGTTCAAAAAATGTCTTCAGCAATTAATCAACTATTTTTCCTCCTGCAAAACGGCAGAAGTATCTACATCAGTGAATCGGTTTACATACCAACACTTCCAAGGATGCAAGCTGCATCACCTTCTTTTCAACGTTCATATGTTCGTGCTGAGGGACTCTGTAATCAGTGGCAGTCTTCAGCTTATAACACCCCATATTTTCCCGTGCTTCTTTAATGGCCTGAACATCTTTGGGATTCTCATAATCATCACTAGGTTTGCTCTTGTATCTGGTAGGTACAAAGCAAAGATGAACTTTAAGACAGAAAGCATACAAATGGGGACAAAGTATACAGTACAAAACAGGGTCACTTCATACCTTCTGATGCATGCAGAAAGGCTTGGGAGGATCAAGAAAGTATCACATACCTCTTTCAGAAAACAGTGACTACTTTGGAAAGGATATCCTTGCACATTTGAAAGAAAACTTCAGACATTTCCCTCCCTCCCCCCCAAAAAAGCACACTAGTAGGTAATGGCCTTCATGTGTAACTAACTTAACCCACAACTGTTGCAGCATCTGGTACATCTGGTGCTGGTAGGGTTAACTGAAGAGGTTGACTGTGATGGTTTAGGTGTCCCTAAATCATGATTGATTTAGATACCCTCTTAATCCCTATATGAAGATGCAGCCACTTAGCTAAATTCAAGTTGTTTAATGTTTTAGAAGAACCATGGAAACATAAAAGCTTTTAATTGTCTCTTGAGACTCTGAGGTACACAAAGCTTCATGTATTTTAATTTCACCCATTAGGAATATAAGAAACTAGGCAGAGATTTGATAGTGCCATATAACAGCTAAATAGGATTGCTTGACCTCAGACAACAGCAAAACTAAAAGGGCACGGAGTACAATTAAAGACTCACAGTTTTTCCCACTCCGCATTCCTCTTCATTATCTTAGCTTTCATCTCATTGGATTTCTCAGCAATTCTTCTGATTTGCTCACGTTTGCTTTCTATAAAACGTGCTGTTGGCTTTCGGACCTCTGACTTCTTCAGCTTTTCAGCCTCCCCCTCAAAAATTCTAGCATCTGAACCAAAAAATAACCATGTGAAGATGTAAATACCATGCAACACAGTACAATCTTAACTACTGGAAACCCCCGAGACATCTTTTGTAAAGCTGGTGTTAACCAGGATAGTTTCACTTTAGTGGACGTTCTGAACATATTCAGGTTCTTTGAATCAGCTCTTAGTCGAGTTCTACCCACGGTTTTGACAGATGATTGCTGACATTGCATTAAATGCAGAAAACTATGTACATATGTTACAAGTATGTAGGTACTAAAAAACATAACAGTTATATTTCTTTACCCATACCTGGAGGAATTATCATTTCTTTAGCCTGGACTCAGGAAAACAAACTGAGATGAAAGACAAAAGCATATTAACTGGTAATCTGTAAAAGCCCATCATTAGCCCTATGCTTACGCTTTGTCTCTCTGATGGTCTCCTTTTTTTCCATCTTTTTCCATGCCCGCTTAAGTACTGTCTTCCTCCAAGACGGATGTTCCTTATCTTGGCAGTACTTCTCAGAGAGTGCTAGAAGTCTATAGGTGGAAATCTGATGATTGCTTTGAATAGCATGAACAATAACAGTGTCAAATTCCAGTGAGGACCGAAACCTGTAGAGCCAAATTAGACAAAACTGTCTGGTGTCAGTAGGTGCAACCTACCATTTTTCCTTCACCAAAAGGACCTGAGTAAAGCAATTTACTTTTTACATATATAATCATTACAAACAAATACAGTAACTACATAACAGCATGATGAAATCTGACACCATCTATTGACTTTTATCTGATCTAGGAATAGAGACGCTCAAGAATAAATATAGTAACACTGCTCCCAATATCAAAACTTATACCAGGTTCTACATGAAAGTATCTTTCATTTTCCATGAGGGGCTGCTTAAAAATATGTTCGTTCAATTCTCCTTTCCAGTTATACACTCTCTGTGACTAAATGGTTTTTGTTATTGTGTATTATTTCTATTGTGCATTTATTTTTATGAATTCATCTTTTGCTATAAGAGCAACCAAAAACTCACTTTGTGCTTTAACTTGTGTTCTTGAGGAAGTTAATTTCATAACTTTAAACTGTATAGATAATATTGCATTAAGAATGACACGGAAGTATTTGACAGACATGCAGCATACTTGAAAAACAGGAGTTTGTTTCATAGGTTGCGCTTCAAAGCTCCAGTAAGAATTCCTGGTTCTTACTGACATTTACTGGCAAAACCCAAGCAAACTTATTCTCCTCCCAACGAAAAAAAAAAGACCACTTTTCTTCTTAAAGAAGTAAATCTGAATTAAGCTATTTCCTTGATATGAACATCTGAATTTTGACCAAGAATTCAAAAGAAGCACACATAAAAATCAATGTATACTCTTGTGTATGTTTCAAATCAAATAAGGACATAATCATAACAGAAGAATATAAATATTTATTATATGAGTGGAAAAAATATATTTTTTTTTCCTTGTGGTAGGTACAAATCAGTAAATAATAAGCCCCATGCAAGGTCAGTGGGAGAGGTAGAAGAAAAGAGGTACTTACCAATTTCGCAGTTTCTGCAGTCCAATCAAGTTTTTCTCATGTTCCCAAGCTAGTTCCTTTTCCACTAACTGGATTTTCTGTGCTGTCTGCCTATTCAGATCCTCAAAGATCCTATGATCCATCTCGTACTGCTGTAAAAACACAGAAAACCCAGCATCACATTATCTTGGCTGCTAGGTTTTGCTAAGAAATATTTTGGGCCTGATGCCAGCATCTCATGCACATTGGCACAATTATTTATTTCAGGAGCTATTCAGATCTCCACAGAGAATCACGTTCCTCCCCCCCCCCCATATGCTTCTTAAATAGCACAAATCATCAGCTATGATTTAGAAATCCTGGAAAATTATACAGTCAAGTGCATTAACCCATAGCACTAGACATCTTTGGCCCCAACACATAGGGCGGCAACATTTTTGAAAGGTACCTCTTATGGTAAGTAACTTATGAAAAACAAACATACATCTCTGTGCAGCTGCATGTGCTTTGGCAACTCCTGATTCTTCTGAAGCAGAAAAAGAAACTCTTGTCTCAGAGCAGTTAACTCCTCTCTTTTCTTGCTTTTTTTGTCTTCAGCTTCCTTCATGATCCGTTCATACTCCTCTTTCTGCTTGACTTCCTCAATGCTGAAAATGCAAGAAGAAGGAAATGGTATTATCCCAATGGAATAGAGGAAAGATTAATGTTTATGTAACCTTCTAGATTTCCTTGATGGGCTTCAACTTCCGGTGAACTCAGCGGCCCTGAAGGTAACTTAGGAAGAAGTCCCTTGCTGTATATTTATACAGGCCTAACATAATTGGACTTTGACCTTGACTTTGTGTTGTCCCTGTAGTCTCAAGTTAAATAAGTCTCGGGGTACCATATTTGAATTACTTCCACAGAAAAGTAGAAGAAATGGAAGGAAAGTCTGACAAAACTTTGTGCGTAATGAGGAAATAATCCAAATTCAGCGTGATGACCTCTTCCCTTCTCTTAAAAAGAAAAAGGAGGTATGTGCTCTGAAGAAAAAGCTGTCAACAGTTGGATATCTCTTTCATCATTATCCAAGCATCTCTTACTTGTAGGCATTGGGATCCTCAATGTCTTCAGTAGCTTTCTCCATCTCAAGACCACTCTGGAATAAAAATGTCTTGCCTTTAAACAAGCAATAATAGTTTCAACAGACAACAAAGGTTTTACAAACATTAAGACAGAACTTCTGTTGCCCCTCAGAAAAACAAAAGAACCCTTCATGATCAATATTGCTCTACTGGTCTTAAATACCAGCCTTTGATGTTTCAAGAACAAGAAACAATTAAGTTGGCTTACATGTAAAAGAACAAATGAAGCTGAGTTCTTGGGGACAGAGAACAGAAATTCTATATCCTCCCCATCAACATTAATGCCTAAATCATTGTTTGTCCCAACTTCACTCTGTCCCATAACATCTTTGGTTCTCCACCCCACAGACCGAATTCTCTTGTCTCCTCTAACTGCCAGGCTGACAAGAGACATCATATCCTGGGCTAATTCCAAGTTACACGTGTAATTCATCTGGTTTGCTTCTGCTGACTGTGTAATGGGTTCACAATTATTAGCTGTGAGGAATGACAGATGGATGGACACTGCAGTCATACAAGCCCCATTTCCTTAGGAAATCATGCTCTAAGACAAGAGGGGGGCCTATCACCCTACAGTGAATACAGTGGTACTAAATTGATCTGTAATTTAACTCAATTAGTTTCAGAGGACTTGTATTTGATTCTCTAGGAATCTCATTAAGTTTAATGATGATGGAATTTTTAAAATCTTCCACATGACTTAAAACTAGAATAGATACTTAATGAAGATTTACTTTGATAAGGAAAAAACTCTATTAGGGTGGTCATTAAGCAGCATTGCTAGCCTGCACAATAGCAATTAACTGTAAAGATCTTTATATAGAGCTACTTACATATTCAAAATGATAAAACTGCGTGTATGCTTTATAATGGTATATTAATTATTACTTGTAATACAGGAGCTAGCGAGGTTCTGATACCACAGGTTTCCATCATTCACTTAGTTTAAGAAAATACTTTGGAGCCTACTCCTAGTGTTATATATTCTTGCGATACTGGTAAAGAATTCCAACTGGCCATGAATAACTTAACCAAATTACTAAAATCCCAATTTCCTCTGTCTCCCTCACTATGCATCTTTCAAAAACTAGCTACTGACTAATATTAAAAATATTTAAAAGATGCATTTGTTTTATGTTGATGCTTTAAAATTTTAACTGCACCAAATGTATAACCAATACAAATTTAATTGCACATGATAGTACTTCTTTACTCAACAGATCTCATTACTTTTTTCAAGTTAGATAGGTTTCATTGAGGCACTCAAGAGATTTTTTAGTTAGGTGTGTAATTTTGGATAGTTCAATAAAGTCCGAACATGCTACGGTGGGGGAACTAACATCTCTCTTCTTGTGTATTATCAGTAGGACTGTTACCAAGTTCCAGTGTCTACTGTTCAGACACACTAACGTTAAAGAGCTGCACTGTGATTACAGGACAACTGTAAAATCATTACTGCTAGAACTTTACAAGACTGAAAGAGGAACAGTATCGTCATGCTCCGCTATTTTGCAAATTAGAAAAAATCCAACTTTTGAATTGTACAATAAATGGTACCAAAAGCATTGAGAAACTATGCATTTGGCATTCTCCAATGTTATTTCTAGAATCCCCATCCAGAGCAGAATCATACTCTACTGGAATAAAATCAAAGATGGGTATTAAGTTTGCCAAATCCTTGTGGTACTTCCATCCTAGGTATGCCTATGATTATACTTTTGAGCGAGAAAAAGATAGTACAATATGATATATGAACCACACACACTATGTGTATTTGGAGAAAAACACAAAACATTGAAAAGGAGCAATGCAGTCGTATTGCCTGTTTATTAGGGAATGTTTTGCAATAACTCTTCTTCCAAATTGTTTGGGAAACCTCAGCTTTTGCTATGAAAGATCTATGATGTCAAATAATTGAACTGGATTTTGGCCATATGCAGTAGTTTCATAGCAAATAGACCTAATTCAGTGAAAGAAGGTGGCACAGTATGTACGTATTCAGATTTGTTCTATAATCAGAGCTATAATTCTCCATATGATAAAAACAAGAGTTTAGGGGATCTTCATTTAGTGACTTACCCTAGGAGAGGGAATTTTGGCTTTTAGCTCTTTGTGAACATCCTCTGGAGACAAGATGTTGAAGGTAAAAATGTTTCCATCTCCACCACAGGTAATCAGAAACCTATCATCATAACTAGAACAGATCCCCCGGATCTGGCCATAATCATTGTCGTGTACATTGAAGGACCAGTAATCCTTCAGGGTATTTGCCGAGAGGTCTTTATCTTGGAGAGCATAAACCCGCAGTGCTCCATTCTGCATCCCACAGAACATCAATAGTCTGCTGGTACTGTCAGATAAGCAACCAGAAACAATAATAGAAGATAACTTGCAACAACGAAGGCCACAACTCAAAACACAATGTTTCTAAGGAAGAGCTAATCTAGCTGACTAAATGTAGACTTTCCAACTTTTGCTTTGTGGTTGCAAAGTATTTGGACCATCTAAAGTAAGTATGGTTTACTACTGCAGCCTTTTTCCCAGCTGTTTGCTCAGTACTGTTCTAGCATCTACTGAGTATCGCAGAACTGGTCTCAGCCCTGAATTGGACAGTGTAGAAGACATCAAGTTTAGAGATAAAAAAAAAAAGTTTTCCCTCCCCAGTCCTCATCTAGTAGGAATGGTGGCCAATTGAAATGCAGCCATCTGTGGATAAAAGTCTGAACTAAACCTGCCTCCTTAGAAGCAATTCATGCCTAGCCTTACAGGGAACCCTAACATTAGGAGTCTGAAAATAACTCACTCTTCCCATTTGTACAGTTCACAGAATGTCCTGAGAAGCCTGTACTCTTTGGACAAGAGAGATGGACTGATCCCTCCATGTTCTCCTCAAAGACTAACTGTGTCCTCTCTTTGCTAGCTAGCAAAGAGAATCAGTGGTCTGGTGATCATAATTTGCAATCCAATTAAAAGGGTAGCAGAGACTTCTGATGGTTCTTCTGGAGCTCTTCAAGCTAGGATGCATAAGCCTTAATCAATACTTAATTAGAAATCAGCCATTTTCATCTTGAAGAGCTTTTAAAGATACTCTGCCAGATACACTGTCCAACTGTGTCCATTATGAATTTTAAATGAAACTCTGAGGAACCAGGGAGAGTTCCTGTGTACTATAACTGATCCACAATTAAAAAGGAACAAAGCAGTGTACCCTTCTCCTTTCCAAGTTCAGTATCATCAAGCTTTGTAACAAAGCTATCTGTTACACTAAATTGTTTTACCCGAAGGAGATCCGGTGGATGGGATTGTCGTCAGCGTCCTCAATAGGAATAACTTCAAAGGGTTCATCATGCCTCTGTTCAGGGTCTTCTTGGTGCTGATTTGAGGAGAATGCACAATGATAGAGGAAACCTGAGTCATATCCACCCTGAAGAGAAGGACCATAAAGAAGTGTTGACAAAAGAATGCTGATGAAGCTGACCAGGTAAATGCAATCTTCTAAATAATTTTTCCTTTCTTAAGTATCTACTGTAGGTTAAGAAATGTTACTTCCAAACAACTAAAGACCCCTAGAGATAATCTATAATGATCACTGGCAATACAAACCATCCTACCAATATGTTAAATTCTACCTTCTGCTAGTGAGGAAACAGGTTAGCCTTTGTGCCCAATTCAGGCATCACAGAGAATAGTACCTATTTGAAATTTACTGAGTAATCTGAGCTGGAGTAGCACTACTGATTTAATTCAAAAACATCACTGAAAACATCAACTATGACATGAATTCCATGTCCTAGAGATGGCAGGTTTCAAATGAGTTTTCTCAGATACCCAGATGTGAGGGGAAGGTTGCCACATCTTGCAATCCCACCAATATGAAATAAAAATTGATTTACCAAGGAAAGCCAAAATTTCCCTGGTGCTGAATAAAACCCACAGAGAATAGGACTGGGCTCCTCTGGTATGTACAGAGTTGGCAATGGCTCTTCTTCAGGTTCCTCTTCAGGTTCTTCTTCTATGTCCTTTCCCATCTCCTGTTGCTGCTTTATCCATTCAAGCTTTGCTTTCTCCTTCTCCTGCCTTTTTTTTTCTCTCAGTGCAATCTCCTCTTCCAGCTGTTACAACAAGCAGTGAAACACAGAGACATGAAACTGACTGGAGGAATCTAATAAATGAAATCCAAGAAGATCCTGGCATTATATACACAGAATATCCAAAGAAATCTCTTTTACTTCAACTAAGCAGAGATTAACCAGACTTCATGGGAATCTCCAGTAGAAATGCCCACTCCTCTCCTCCGAAGCATTTTAACTCATAGTCCTCAGAAACAGAAACTGTTCTCATGCCTTTAAAAATCTACTGCTATATGGACTCTGCAGCTTATGCAACGTATTTCAGTGCTTCACCATCCTTACTGTTAAATAGCTTTCCTTACATTTTATCTAACATATCCTTGTTGCAGCTTATTAATTATTTTTCTACTCCCAGAGGGAAAAAAAAAGGACAATTAATACTCTCTCTCTCTATAGAAGCCCTTTCCATTTTTAAAAAGACTTACA
Organism: Anser brachyrhynchus; assembly: GCF_964034855.1. Lineage (NCBI taxonomy): Eukaryota > Metazoa > Chordata > Aves > Anseriformes > Anatidae > Anser > Anser brachyrhynchus. Next base: position 97,191,926 of record NC_137694.1, read on the forward strand.
GTGTCTCCCAACAATGTTACTCCACTTGGACCAAAAAGCTAGTTCTTATTCAGAAATACATAGATTTCAACAGTGAAGGTTCATTTTTCACACTAAAAAAAATGCCCCTCTTAAGTTATAACAACATAAAAAAATCAGAAATATATAACTGCCCCCCCAAAAAAAAAGATTTAATGTTTGCCTCAAAGCAACCACATGGGTGTTTTATGACTACTCAAAGGAATTTCCTACAGGGCTACCATCAACGACAAGAAACATACTTTCTCTGAAAATTACCAAAATGAAAATATTTTAAAAACTGATGTGCTAACTTCACTTTCACTAACGTCATCTTCTAATTCCTATAGAAACGCACATCATGCTTTCTGTTTTCTACTTGAATAAACAAACAGTAACTTGTAAATCCAAATGTTGTAACACAGCCACAGATGGACTCTACCTTGCCTTCCTCTCTAAGAAGCTTAGCAAAAATTGTATGCTTTAATACAGGGAGTAGAAACTTTTTAAAGGTAGTTTTGTCCTCTGAACATGAAATTCCTCCACAGGAGAGTACTTTACCTTGATTCGGGATTTAATACTATAAAAATGAAAGTACTGTGTTGGCAGGTTTTTGATTTGGTAGGTGGATGCTGTATCCTGTTCCTCAGGGACAGGGGCAGGAACCTGGAGAACAAAGCCATTCTCACAAAGGATGAGCAGCATGCTCTCCACCTGTACAAAAACACATAAAATACAAGTATGGGGCAGGTGTACAAATGGAATTGGGAGAAAGGGGAAAAAGTCAGTAGATGAACGGGTACAAAACCAAGCTCTAACCAGGAGGCATTAACCCTTAACTGTGCTGTCATTTAAGTGGACACTTTTAAATGGATGCTAGAAATCAGTGACCCTCTCATATACTGTGTATCGCAGGCAAAGTTAAAGAATTGAAGTCCTTGCCATATACAAAACAACTATCATTCTGACACCACCTAGCTAGGAAGCATCATGATGATATTTTGGGATTTTGGTTAAATTGAAGGGTAGATCTGACCCACAAGTTAGGAGGTGAGATTTTATTTTGGTAATTGCTTGAAAATTTGTATGTTTCTATACTACCTAAATCCCTTAATACCTTCAAGACTGGGCTGGGAATCTTGCCAGATGCTATTTAGCTTTGAGTTTGTTTGTTTGTTTTTTAATTGCTGGTACCTGTCAGGTCCCGTAAAATGCCAAGTAAGGAAGAATAGCCAAGGTGAAGGTAATATTTTTTTAGTTTTGAGAGTTTAAAAGGCAAGTCTTTATGTAGTTTCAATTTTCATAAGCTATCTGGAGAACAGAGAGAGTCTTATTTATCTGAACCGTCACTAAAAATGTGCAGACGGGGGTATATTAGAGTTGCTATGGAAACCTTAGCTAGGAACGATATGGTTCTTGTATAAAATTTCAGCCTTACAAACACATTCGTTAGATTTATAGTCTTTAATTACCATGGTGCTTATTTCAAAGAGGAAAAAAAATACTCAGATGCTTTAATCATGTTCAGCCAGTGTTCATATCCAGCAGTGGAGACCTAATACCGATAAACACAATTACTCAGAAGAATCTGAAAAAATCAAACACACATTGTGTGATTTTTAATAGTAGGGAGTATCTTGTCCTCAAGGAAAGGATCCAAAATGTCAATGTCAGACCAAGATCTATCATTTCTATAGTAAGACAGAGTTCATACCAGCAAGAGTTCTTTTGCCAGCACAGTTTTTATCTGTTCTCGCAAAAAAGCAACAGCTAAAGTTTGCTGCTGCACACCATTTTAATGCATCCTGGTGGCCGCTTTGTCAGTATTAAATACAATGAACTATCTCCCTTCTAGATAAGATTACTGGATTGACAAAAAAATTCACAAGTTACTCTAACCTCATCAGACTTTTAAAATAAGTATTAGCAAGAATCTATTTGAGTATGTCACTGAACAACTTCAAATAGAGAGCATAAGTTCTGAGAAATACCCAGAAGTTTTCTGAAAGCTTTGTCTGCAATTGCAAATGCCTGTTTTAACATCAGCAAGAGGCACAGGCAATAATACTCAAGCGATGCTTTTCTCAAAAACAACAACAACAACAAACACATTCCAAAAGTTAAGGCACTTGTCAGCTCAAGGCAGGGACTCAAAACACTAAGCAAAATTCTGTGGTTTACATATGTTTCTGCTCTTGATTATCCAAAGTCCAAATATGTCCAAATTAACTGAATCAGACATACAGCTACACAGGATCTATCTGTCATTCTGAAGCAGCATGCAAAACAAAGCAGCAAAACATCTTTTGCACTGTCTATAGAGAACATGGCTAGAGTGATTGATCTTTGTCTGTTTTCATTGGAAGTTCTTTTCAAAATGACATTCTGACACTGAAAGGAAGGAAAAAAACAAACATGCATTACTCACATGAGAAGGTGGAGACCACTGTAACGCCTGCACAGGCCCGGGGACACAGATGAATCCAATTGGCTCGTATTTGTCTTCAACAGCAAAAAAGAAAACTGTTTTGTCTTTACTCTGATGAAAAAAGAAAAAAGAAAAGAAGAGATAATGACTGAATGAAAGTGACCAAAACTGACCAAAAAATTTGTAGTACTGTATGAAATACGTACTTCAGATGTTTAGTGGCTAGACACGGGGACCTACAAGTGCCTTGGAACTTAGAATTGGATTTCCATGGTGATTACAGTAGGAAGGGGAATAAAAATCCTGCTCATCTTCCTCCAGGGCCCTGACTGCACTCGTAGGCTTTAATCACTGTGATGTGCCTCTGCTGGCTTCTCCATCCATGCATGTTCTCTGCCCATTGCCCCAGGAGCTCACCTAAAGCTTGGGCCCAGGTCCGGCCCTGGCATGAGCTATGTCATAGCCATGCCTGTTTCCAGCCCGATATCCTGCTGTCCCCAAGCAGTACTCTGGATTTCCTCCTTTGATTTCTGATGTGGCTTGTTACCTTGCCTTTGACTCATGGATGTTGGGCTGTTGGTGGAAGTGTTTGCTGTCACCAGCCCTGCTCTGCTCACCCAGCTCAGGCCCTGTGGGACCGTGCCCTGCGTTGGGGCACTGCCTTTGCTTGTGTTGAGGCCACCATAGTGGAGCAGCCCCACTGTTGCTGCTCCCAGAAAACCCTCATATTAGGAATGGCTCTCTGAAGTACTCACTGAGTTGTTCTCTTCACCTTCTGCTTTCATTTATATTTCTCTCATCTCAGTATCACATATATTTACTGTGCAATGCTGTCATGCACCTGCTTGTTACAGAGGTGATTTGTAAGACATGACAGCACAGGCTGATCTCAGATACTAAGAAAATCCGTAACTGGTGCACAAGATGAAGCACGGCAGCTTGAATTTTGCACTAAATGAAATACATGGCAATCGAGGAATATGAAACTGCAACTGAACTGCTAATGGCTGAAGGCCAGCTTTTAAAAAGAGGTACCCCACTGACTAGAAGTCATTTCAAAGCCTAGCAGGCACACTGACAACCTGATCGGTCAACCGTGCTGTAATGCAAACCAGTGTTGGGTAGCAGCTGGAGTGCTGCCAAGGTGGTGTACAAATGAACTTGCTTTTACTAAATCCAAGATACTACTAAACTAATTCCAAAATAAGCCAAATGCATCTTCAAAATGGATTACAGAATTCATACTAAACAGTCTAGTAATTCACCAAATGATGGTATGGATTGCATGGTTGGTTTCCTTCATATAACAAAGGTGTGTGCAAACAGATCCATCTCTTCCTCCAGCACTACAGAGAACTACAAGAAATGATCAACAGCAATAATGGAAGTATAACTGCATTGTCAGTAACCAAACTTTGCCTTATTTCTTTAAATAATTTCTACATTTGTGGGTTAAAAAAATAACCAAATGAAGTAATACATACCCCTGTGGCAAGGACATCTCCATCTCGTTCATAAGCCAAGGCCGTAACTGCAGAAGTATGAGGTTTGAAAGCTTGTTTCAGATTCATCTCTGCGTTACCTATATTGGTCCGTCCTCTGAGAATAGCCAGTCCTTTGGGATCATAAATTTCAATTATGCGAACAACACCATCTTCAAAGCCCACAGCAATTAGACCTCCTTTAGGATTTACCTTTGAGTGGAAGAAGGAAGAAAAAAAATCCCAATGTATATCAGTGAGTTTAGAATAACAATCTGTGTCACGTATTTTGGTGTTAACCTATAACTCACCTTACACAGACACAGCGTTAAAGCACGAAGAATGTTCCATACATGGAAAATCTTGTTTATCCTTTCTAATATGCTACCATAAAGGGAGGGGGAAGACTAGGGGTGGAAGGAGGTTGTTTTAATTTTTTTATATATATATATAATTTTTTTTACTGATGACATGCCATTGGGACTGGCAATATCAGTGAGGATGTAGTTGCAATTTATGAGCAAAAGGTGTTTCATATTGATATACATATATATCAGTATCTTCTTCTTAAGCAGAAGAGTTGGAACTCAAAAAGAAATTATTATACTACCCTGAATATAATATTTGGCATTGAATGTGGGCATGATTTCTGAAGAGATGAGGGCACAGATTTCATGACATCCAACAGGATCCCAAGATCCTTCTCTGCAGAACTGCTTTCCAGCTGGTAGGCTCCCAAGTAGTACTCATGTCTGTGGTATTCCTCCCCAGATGCAGGACTTTGCATTTTCCCTTGTTGAACTTCATGAGATTCCTCTCAGCCTGAATCCCCAGCCTGTCCAGGTTTCTCCAAAGGGCAGTACAGCTATCTGGTCTATCTGTCTGGCCACTCCTTTCCAGTTTTGTATCATCCGCAAACATACTGAAGGTGCACTCTGTCCCAGCATCCAGGTCATTAATGAGGAGTATTGGTCCCTGTAATGACCCCTGGGGTACACAACTAGAGACTTGCTTCTAACTGGACTTTGTGCTGCTAATCACTACCCTCTGGGGCCTGGCCATTCAGGCAGTTTAAAATCCATGTCACTGTTCACTTACCTAACCTGCACTTTGCCAGCTTGCCTATGAGGATGTAACAGGATACAGGTGTTTCAAAACACATGGGACAAAATTTTCTTAGCACAAATTTTCAAGTACATTCAAGCACTTTAAACTACGGGTACGTATCTAATAGGATTTTAAAAGAAGCTAGCTAGACTAAGTACTTCTGATTTTTTCAGCCTATGCTTAGTACTAACTTTTGTAAAACTGATCTGAATCAGTTTTGTAATGTACAATTTATTGTGGTGATCAGCTTACCTCTTGAATGTAGAGGTCATCACCTAATAGCATCCCTGCAGGTCTGCATGACAAGAATTATAGTCACAAGACTATAATGATGACTACCCTTGCCTTGGAAATTCAAGTAAAGCACTCTCCTCCATAAATTTGCTTTCAACGAAGCTGCCAGGCTTGCTATGTTTCCTTAAGAACATAACTAGACACTACTTTAATTAAAATTAGCAAATATGTCTAAAACTGATAGACCCCACACTCTACAAATGATCAGTTCTGGTGACATTTTTTTATGATTAATCTCCAAATGTTTGTGGATTGTCTGTGCTGTCATTTTGAAATGTGTTAACTACCTCATTTTAATTGACAATTACTTGGCTTGGATTAAATAGAAGCTGTTAGCCTATAAACTATCATTTCTTCCTGGACTGCATACAGAGATCTGATTTTAAAATCTCACAAAGACACAAAGCTGGATACACGACAATCCACAGTAAAGTCAAACTGTGCATATATATACTGTATATATACATACTACTACAAAAGCTTATGCACACATGCTACTACAGTAAATTCCAGCATGGTCTAAACAGTAACTTCTTTAAGGTTTTATATTGTGAGCACCTTTCTTTATGCTTGCAGGCTCATAGGCCCTTTATGATTTTTTCTTAACACACACAAAAGAAAAAACTTACAACACGAGGTGCCCATGTCAGTGCTGTTCCTCCTTGTTTAAACTGAATTTCACCCAGCTGCCTGTTGCTGGTGAAATCATAGATACGCACTGACCCTGTGTGGAAAGGAAACAACAGGAATTTATTTCTTGCAGTGTCATTTCCATTTTAAGATTCATGGTGAAACGTCTATTTATTTGAATGAAAGGCGGGATGGAAAGTTATTAATTTTTCTCTTTGAGTATCAAACGTCCATCTGGAAAGACATTCCTGGTGATTACAGAGTACCACAGCTATCATGGTGCTCATCAACAAAACATAAGCTTTCTTCACTCTTTAGCTTACACACTCCCGTGAGTTGTCACAGCTGAGGGGTGTAGTAAGAAGTCCCATGCTGACCACCATGTGCAATTTTTGAGTAATCACAGGACTGTGGCCTACTCTAAGGGAAATCTGTACTGTCAACATAGGAAAAGATGATACGCTAATAGCTGGAATTGCCTAAGGAGCAAAATATTTAAATGGATGAAAATGGGAGGTTGTCCAAAAAAAATCCATTTTCATCAAAGGTGAAATTAACAGATTGGTAGATACATATATTGGTCTGCATAAAATTCCATTCCAGATGGCATATATCCTAAGTATCATTTGCTCAACTGGTACAAGTTTGTCTTCAGGCTAGAAGTGCATATATATTGTATAACACAGGCAAACGACAAGATACGGCTGACAAGAATTGAGTTAAAGACCTTGTAGCATTTTCTGAGCAGCATGAATGACATTGTTAATGCTCTGGCCTGTGGTTCTTCTTTCAAACCATGGTAAAGCTAACAGTAAGAAGCCTAAATAGCTGTATCTATATAAGTTAAATTAATGTCTGGCATTACACATTAGCTGTTGTTGAGAGCAAGATAGTTATTGCATTTTCTAAGAAAGCCACAAATATTACTATTCATAACGACTTACACAATACTAGAAATGTATGTAATTTCTTATAAAATAAAGATCCCAACACTTATCAATCCAGAAGCTTCAATACAAATGCTGTTATTCAATACAAATGTTGTCTTTCCAGCTGTTCCTTCAAAACAAACAGAATTTACAAAGCTTCCCATTAAAAATTTCTCTCATTAATATCCCAGGCTTATAAGATTAAGCATTCCCAGAGTATTATTTCAAAACTTTGATGTTTTGTCTTAACTGTAAAAGAACTGATCCAAGAATAACAGTTGATGGTAAATGGACTTTTCAAGAGCAAATACACAACTGCAATTCAAAACAGAGTAGTTCCAAACATAGCATCATTGCTCTGCAAAAACAATGATGACAGTGGTATCGGAGGAAAGGAATTACTTACGATCGAGAGCAGTGGTGGCCATAAGGTATGTCACAGGAGAGACACTCACAGCCTCAATCCTTCCGGAGTGAAAGGTATACAGGCACTCTGGATCACGGGTCTGTAGTGCAAAAGAGAAAACCAGAAATTCTGCTATGTGCTGGAGTTGCACTTGTAAGTTATTAGCAACTGTACCTTTGGCAGGCATGAGTTCCTTGTTTAAAAAAGAATAAAATCAAATGTTCATAAGAAGATCATGAACGAATTAGTATAAGAACATTAAGCTGTTTCAAAATCCCATCATTTTCTATGTGTAAATAAGGGGAAATACAGGAAAACCACTTTCATTGAGTGGTTTCAGACCTGAAATTAATATTTTCAGTACAGAGTTGTTGCTCTAAAGGCAAAGAAAATGCTCCCAGTCCTAGGCTTATACTGCCTTGGAAATCTTTTCATCATCCAAGGAATTGTAGTTTTTGTCATGTATCTTTTACGTTAATTTTTATATCATGTTTTATACATCTCTTTTTACCATGAAATTCTTGGAACATTATTTATCTGTTAGCCCAGAACTTTATTCCAATCAAAGGGAAAATTCCAATTTACTTCAACGTATTCTGGAGCAAAAACTAAATGCCCCCATTTTACCTTTGTTATTTCTTTCATCATCAAAAACATCTCCAGCAGTAATACTTGTAGCCAACTGGATAAAACATATCAAGTGCACTTCATCTTCTCCTTGTTTTTCCTAGTTCTTCATGTCATTTACAGGCAACAGTAATGACTCTTTCAAATACACCTAACTAGATAGGGTACGTAAGTACTCCTTGAACTCACTTCCTGCACTCATGCAACTTTTATTTCCAGTTTATGAAAATAAAATTCCTTTATGATAAATTTTAGTTGCCAAATTCAAATTAAGGAAGCAAAAATCAATAATGACTTTTGATAATCCTGCACAATCATTATAGTCAATAATGTTATGAAAATATTTTTTAAAGAAGAAAGATCTTATCAATGCTAAAATTTCCAGCTGTGCTGGAAACACAAACTTCATTGTAGATGAATCCCATATAATTAAATAAAGTAACTGCAAAGGAATTGAAATAAATCAGAAGAAAAACAAAAATGAACTTACCATATTTGAAAAAGTCAAATCTAGCTTCCAGATTGCTCCATTGGCATCCTGAAGAAGCAAAACCAAAACATGTAACCTGAATATTTTCAAACTCAACATGGAAGTAAAATTGCCCACAAGCACTCCTTAAAAGTTCCTCAATGATTATCATGGTGAAACTGAAATCACAGAAGGTAGTGCTATTGGTCCTATCAGTCCTCTCCATCAGTTCAGGATAATAGATTTTGACATTCTCCTACACTTATGCAGCTCTGGCTCTGCAAGTCATAGTCTCACATATTACCAAGATCGAAATCTACAGAAAAGAGATATACTGACCTGTAAGGTACTCCTGCTATAACCAAGCATTACTTCTCTCATTCTGTGTTTCTCCACAGGGCTGTACGTACTTGAGTGTATTTTACCTGAGCATACCAAATGGGCTGTCCACTGTCATGAACTTTTGACATGAAATTCAGACTGACGTTCCTGCCAACGTGAAGTTCATTCATAGGCTCCACCTCCAATAACCCTGTGTCATCCACACAATCAGCAGCATCTATTGTCTCAAAATTCCACACCTTCATGGAATGAAAACAAAAAATGGGAAAAAAAGAGACTGGGTTTTTATTAGGTCAGATTATGTTTTCATATACAATTAATATGGAAATTCAAAATAATAAGAAACCAGGGGAGGGTAGAATCTATAGGTGAAGATGACACCTGTCACATATGCCTCGCTGTTCTGAATCTAACCTAAAACAGTGAATCAGCAAATATTATCTCATACAATTGGGTGCAATGTAAAGTATATGCAAAAGTTCCCTCTCCAATTCTGATATAACAATAGATTAAATACAGCCCTGGCACTGGCAGAACTACACGTAGCAACCTCAGAGCTACAGAAATTAAATGATATCTGACAGCTCAGAGCATTGCTCATACTGAAGCAGCATGGAAGAAAGAATGGGAAATCCAACGCATCCATGTTCTTCTCTGCGGTATAGATCAGTTGGCACCTTGGAATCAAGTGAGTTTTCCTAATGGGCTAAGATTGATTTATGAAATACAACAACAAAAACAGGGTGTTTGGAACCTTGTGTTGTCTAGAATAGCTTCCTGATGATTATCTGGGTCTATAGAACATGAGCAGAAGACACGTCTTCCCTTAAAGAGCAAGTAAACAAGATAGCAAAATCCTTGACAATTGACAGATGAGATCAGAAACTGGTCTAGATACATAAACCATTTTGACCTTAATTTATAGGATTGTGTGTTAACTTCAGGATGCTTGATGCTTTTTCTTTTGATTGTTCCTGTGTTTCATTGCATGTATCTCTGAGGTTAAATGAAATAGAAATTAACTAATAACTCTAATAACCTCAGCATTAAAATAATCAGAAAATGTATTTCAAGTATTGCCATAGTTTATCGTTTGAAATAACACCAATGTAACACTAGGTCTGAAAATTATAAAGATTAACCAAAACAACATATGAAAAAAAGTGTTAGAATGCAGGGAAGCTTTTAGAGAATCACTGAAAATTATTTTGATTTATTTTAGTAGAAGGTGATTTATTTACCACTGTGAAACAAAAAATTTTGTGTAAACAATACTTGATTCAAACATTTACACTGGAGATGTGTCTGTATTCTGTTCTAAAAAAGAGTCATTCTCATAAAGCAACTGTAATGCAAAAATGCCCCTATAAATGAGCTCCAGAAATTAATAAATAAATAAATAAATAAATTACCTCCTGACCAAAAATTTGCACACCTAAAGGCAGAGCAAAAGAACTCACCCGAATGAAGCCATCTTGTCCAACAGTGGTAAGTTCTCCTTCGTCCAAAACTAACTGGGTGATAGGGCCAGCGTGACAAGGCTTGTGTCCAGCTCGACAGAGCTCTACTTTGATGAGGCCCCCTTCCCAGAGCAGCAAGTTGCCCCACTCAGCCCCTGAGATAACCTTCAATGCAGAGGAAGAGAAGCACTTAAGCACCTGCCCTTAACCATACAGAAATATACGCAAAAATATGGTTAACATTTGTGGCTTCCTTCTACAAAAGCATTAAATTAATAGCAATGTACAGATATTTCCAAGAGAAGGTGTAAAGGGAGACACAATTCACCTTTTTAGGAATATGACATCATTTACATGCACTGAAATGGTTGAGATTAGGGCTAACACACTTTATATTTCTGTACACTAAGGTTTTCACTATCCCATTAGAGAAGCCTCAGCTCTAAGCCAACAGAGATCTTCTGTCTGGGAATTACAATATTAACCATACTTTTCAATTATTACAATGCAAGCATTTTCTTTGGCAAATTAATGTCAATATTAGCTCATCAGAGCAGTGCACTGAGGGTCTAATTCATATCACTTAGAAGCAAATAGTAATTCTCCAACTAACTCAGTAGACTATATATCAAAACCTGAGAGGGAACATAAAATCAATTAAAATTGTTCTGACCTACCTTCCCATCAGGTAGCTCCACATACCCTATAATGTCAGTCACTGATGTTTTTCCAAACCTGCCCAAGGCTCCTTGCAACTTGAGACCACTGAATGTGAGAGCCATCTTCCAGAACCTGAGTATAGAAAACACATCCCTCTCTGACAAAAGGCTTCCTAGACATGCTCTTTACTCTCTCAGACATTATAATAATCTTACCAGGGATGCCGTTTTATGATGTTCATTTATTATTCTTTTTTCCACAGGAGACCTTGGTTTTTTCTTTTTAAAATGAGATATAACTTTGTAACCTCACAAACTTTTCCATATCCTACCTCCATGAAAAACCTGGGAGAAGGATTTGGCTTGGGTAGAATGAAGACTAAGCTATTATTTAAAACAAGTGTAAAACACATAGCTATATCTTTCCTGATACAACCAATACATGTAACTATAATAACATCTATTATAGTCTTGCTATCTCCACTGTATGATGTTCAACTTTGTAAATCCAAGGGACTAAGTTCCTCGCTAAATTTCATACAAGTACCACCATGCACATGAGCATGACTGCAAAATCTCAGTGAGCAAAAACTTTTATCATAGATCTTCAAAGCTATTCCTAATTAATTATATTATTTTAGCAGTATAAAAGATAGCTTTAAATTACTGCATTACAGAAAAAATAACATCTACAGCAAATAGGGATGGTGCAGGAGACATTACATTTAAGATAGGTGTTAGAAATTGGAATTTGAGCCCACATCCATATTAAGTGTCATGTACATCTCTGTTACAAAGCTATATCAGAGTTTATTCATAGCATTTAACTCAAAAGAAAGTTTATAAGAGAGTTTGTTTTGTCAGATTTCCATAAATAATATATTCTAAACCACTTCCATTCTTGGTCTAAATAAGTGATTTCTTGTTTCAGACCCACCTTGCAACCAAAATATAGAGCACATCTCAGATTTTGATCTGAATCCTCTATAAAATTCAGAGAAATTTTATAAAAGTATCGTTTCTATTACAATAGCATCCAAGTCATATCTTAAGTCACTGCTGTTTTAACAATGAACTTTGGATAAACACAGAGCACAAAGCTAGTCCCTGTCCCAAAAGGTTTAAAGCTCTCATTTATTATTTTATTACAAAAGAATCCATGAACTTACCAATGGAGGCAGTGTATGGAAATATACCTTTTGTAAAGTTCCTTGTGAGTTTTTGGTGGTATCAGTGGCTTTCTGATCCATGACATGGAAATCAGTTCTAATGTCTGCCCAAACAGCAGCTGAGTTCAATAAATCAAAGGTAGAAAGCCCAGATGGCAAAGGAGGCATGCATGCTACATTAACAGCTAGAAGACATGTATATGTACATATTTTTGTATTAAGTCTCCCCAATGCTTGTTGGAATTACAAAAATGGAGCCATTAGAATAGATATCCAATGCTAAGCATCATCGACAGCAAAGACATTTAAAAGACTTCACTGGCTGAAGGACTTTCTTTTGTAACTGCAATAGGTAAAATAACATTCACTGCTGGTGAATGTTTGCTAACAATACATTCCTGCTAGTCATCATCTAGACATTATGACTTTAGAGTTGATATGTATTAATAATAATTGGCAAACCTACCTGATGTGTCCTACTCCCACTGTAGTTAGCTGTTCCTCGTTATCAGGAGAAAATGTGACCCTGTAAACATCCTGTGAAAAAGCTTTTGACCTTAACACAATCTTTTCTTGTTTCCAGTCCCAGATAGTCAACATGTAGTCAGGGCTGCTTCCAATACTAGCCAGCAAAGTGCCAGCACGGTTGAAATCGCCAAAAACATAGGCTTTCTCTGTTCCACCTGAAGAAATGTACAAGTCCCAATCCACACATGCATGGAAAAGAGGAAAAAACAATAGAAAAATATGTTTAAAAGACGCTCAACATTCACTGCAGTTTGTTGTGGTTTTTTTCCACTACTTAACAGTTCTCAGTTTGTTATTTCTACTGAATAAAGGCTTTCTCCTGTCCAATAATGAAAAAGCTGGAAACCAGTGTTTCCTACTCTGCTGTGAAGTACCAAAGGGTTGTAATTCTTTCTAAACTTAAAGTGAACCACTACTCCATCTGCTGGGATCTATAAACGCTGGCCCATTTGTGTAAAATGAAAATAGTACTTTTTACAGTACCTCGTAGTATTCTGTAGGGCCTCAGTGAAGGATAGTCGTAGATGATGAGGTTTGGTTTCTCTCCTTTTTCTCCTACTGCGAAGTACTGCTTAGTAGGGTGTGCCTTGAAAAAGCAAAAGTCCTGTTGCATGTTGTAAAGACATCTTTGTCTTTATTCTGCTAGTTAAGTTATTGTATTTGCTCACACATTAGTCAAAAGATATTGCTTTACATACTAGGTTGCATTTTTCTGTATGTTTATCCTGAACAACTGCCAATCTATTGCTCAATACCAGAACAAAGTCACTATACAAACACAATGGTAAAACCATTATGCACACAAAATGGGATTATTGTGCATATACTGCAGAATCATGACAAACTGTGAAACTGTACAATAATCTCCTTTATTATGCATCCTTTTGATATTTCTACCTCACTCAACCCACCGGCTGATTGTACCATGTGCATCATTTGGGTCAGCAGCCATCCATGTGGAAAGCTGCAGAAAAGACATCCTGAATTACGTTGTTCTGAAGATAGACAGATGTAGCATAATTTTCCAGAAAAGGCTGCTTACAATGGAGCAGAACAGTCTGAGGCTGGTATCCTGAAAGCCTTGCTCATATGGAATACAACATGCTCATATGGAATACAACTGAGAGATGGCAGAGCTATTCACAGGGAAGGGTGCCACAAAACCAGAGAAAACATTTGAGATTCAAACTTTTCATAGGAGTTTACTAGAGTGAAACAAGATACTTCTTCTCTTCGTTTATCTAGGTACTTAATTTTCTAAATTTTAACTGCAGGCAAGACACTAAATTAGTATCAGCTGTGAACAGGAGAAATTAAAGTGTTCAAGAAAAAAATTTGGTATGAGCCAAAATATTAAAATAAAAAAATAAGAATGTAATAGGGCCTAAAATGAATCCTAGCTGGCACCTGTCAGTCCTTTAAGGTACCTGGGCCTGAGACAGGTACGCAGATATTTGTGCTCTGCCAATCATACTGACAGGCTGAGTAGCTTGCACTGCATGGTCCACACACCCATTTAATCTGTACCATTTTCTTACGTATATGCATGTGCAACTACAGAACACCCCATCAAGCAACCAAGAGACCATGTCCCTTTATAGAGAGGGACTAGCATCCTAAAACAAGAAAAGAAAAAAAAAAGCCATACCGTTATAAACCCAATTCCACCTCCACTGCTGCTCCGGAGATAACTTTGAGATTCATTTTTCAGGTCCAGGAGCACTACCTGGTTGCCTGCTATATATAGCAGTGTTTGGCTATCCATCACCATCAGGTTTACACTTCTTTTGCAGTCATATCCAAAAGAATGTCTGAGAACAATGTAATAAGGAAAAGATTTGACACTGGCTTTCTAGAAAAGCTTACTAAGTGGACAGAAATGCTTAAACCAAAACTGAGACGAATACTGAGCCTGGTGACTAAAAGGCTGATGGCAACAGTTTTCTTCAATACACAGTGAAGGTAAACTATATGAAGTCTCTATAATTGAGGGGAAGGCAGAAGTGTAGACCTTCTAAAACTTGTGATCCATCCTTCCATCTCCATTACAGGGTACACTTCTTGCCTCTGCTGGACTCTTTGGGGCTGCAAGGAATTCATATTCTACCAGTTTAGCAACCCATTTTCAAACAAAGTATAAGAAATGTGCATCAGATTACTCGTAACTTTTCTACAGTTGAGAGTTCAAACCAAGGAGCTACTCAGGCTCACTTGTTAAATGTCTACAAGGCAGATGTAGAGCAGGGAAAATCCAGTCTTAAGCAGCAACTTGACTGTGTCTGCAGAGAAAGCCACCAACACTTGTAAAAGTCACATATCATATCCAACTTGACTGTACCTAGCAAAGAACTTATTATAGCTCTCAATTGATTGGCATCGCTTCCTTCATTCCACCCAGGCTAGGTCTTTTGAGCAGCAGGCTACAAATCTACATAGTTTCTTCTGCACTTCTTCCTTAGCAGTTCTGTGAAGAAATACGAGGTATACTCGTGCGTACTCACCCCCAGCTGCTTGGGGAACAACAATATATAAAGGCAGAGCTTTGCTGGGAATATTCTTACCCTAGTTCTCTGCCTAATCACATTACCTTGACTGACCTAGTTATATGGGAGTACTTACTAAAGTAATAATTATGCCTAATAAGAAGTATTTATGAGGTCAAGTAAATGTTTAAGATTAAATTCATCCAGGACCATGACTGGTTAGGATTCTTAACTATGTTTCAGCCAAAGGTATCCCACTAACACCACAGAGGGTACTCCACATTATACATGTATAATTTTAAGAACATGTATTAAGAAATCCTTAGCTTTAAATCTGTACAGCCTCAACAGAAAGGATACTCAAGAGTAAGAAGGTTAATTGGTATCCCAGAGTCTTCAGTGACAAACGGCCGTGAATATACATCTTCACAGTTATAGAAGAAAGTTTCCGATATTTTCTGTTCTATCTTCTCAGGCCTTTTTTCTGCCTTTGGGGCTACTTCAGCACTATCTTCTTCTTCCAAGTCATCCTCTGCATGTCAAAAGTGGGAATATAAAGAAAATTTATACTCAGCATAAATCAGCATAGCTGAAAACGGGGGGCATTCTGTCTTAGTGACAACCTGTCCTGAACAGCCTATAGCAAGCCCTCCCTCCAGCTTTTAAAGACTTCACTGTTAACACTCAAATTTGAAGAACTTACAGGAAAAAAAGATTGAGAATGTTTTAAAAAACATTGTTTTTAATACCGAAGTAGTTCAGCTTTCTTTGGTATTTAGGTCTCTGCTTTAGAAACCAAATAGTATTGTAAATATCTCTTTTCAGCAGCTACTGAATGCACATAGTCATAGAAAACAACAAGTAAAAGCACATACTGTTTGCTCTTTCACATAGAGCAGACCACCATAAGTCATCATTGTCCCAGAAAACGCATACTGCTGATATGTGACCAAGCATAGTTCTTCACTGTGATGCAGAATACTGCCAACTAGTCATAAGCACTTGTTAAAAGTGCATTCAAGTTAGATACCTCAGACTGAATTCCTATTACCTACTTTGCAAGCTTCTCACCTTACGTTAATTTTTTTTCTCCTCAACCAACAGAGGGGTCAGATACCAGCAAGGGGAAGGAGTGAAATGAAGTACATGACGTAAGCCAACAGAAAATGAGCAGTGAAACTCAGCTGCAGTTTGATGGCACTGGTCTGGGATGCTGTTCATAACAACAGCAGCCAAAAAAGGAAAACTAGAAAGCAGTGGGATTTTTAAGTTCAAGCCAACATCTCTTCAGTGGAAAGCAGTACCCACCAATGCTCTCTGTGTCTGATTCCACTTCCTCCACATCCTCCTCCTGTTCCTCTGCAGTTGGTGACTCCTTTGGAAGACTAGTTCTGCTTTCTTCTGCAAAGGAAAATTGGGATCATTGTCTCTTGGGTATGAATTCATTTGACTAATTTAAAACAGTTCTATAGAAGTAAAAAAAAAAAAAAAATCCCCTCTATCCAGAAATGGACTTCCTGCTGCTTAGCATCAAGTATAGGCAGAAGTTTGCTTTCAGATAACTATATTTTAAAACTTAGGAGGAGGAAGGAAGGAAACACATCCCATAACAGAAAAAAGGTATAATAGAAAGATCAAACAAATGCCAAAAGTAATATGCCAACATAAGCATCAGAAATCTTTCAAAGTTCCACAGGAGACTCGCTAGTGGATTCTGTTACCCATGATATCTAAATCTAGTGTGTTAGATGAGATGCAGAGTGGACTCAAATAGACACTGGACAGAAGCTGCTGTAGGTTCAGTACTGGAATCACTATATAACAGCAGAAAATACTCACGGACACCACTGGGATCTGCCTGTGTACCTTCTGCTGGCTTCTCATCTGCTCCCTCCTGTTCACCTGGAGATGGCATGTCTTCTTTACCTGGTGGCAGTAAAGAGGAATTTCTAGTATTTTTGCCTTCATCTGCCAGTTAGACTATTTTCGTTTCCTCTCAAATGCTCTGCGATTCCCAGATATAATATTTGTGTTCTGCCTGTATACTACAAATATGAATAATCCTAGGATTTGTCCTACTTTACAGGGTGAATTTGTTGTTTCAGTTTTTAAACCTCTGTATACATCCCTACAGACAGACTTTCATCTAAATACTGTGTAACAAGGGAAACTGAAGAGAGATTCACACATTTTTGGGCTTCTCTTTAGGGTACTGGGGTAACATTTGTTTCTGAGAGAACAAAGCTGTTCTTCCACCTTTCTGGTGGACTTCACAAAAATATCAGTAGATAGATATTCTGGGATCATCAGACATCTTGAATGGAGAAGCAGGAGAGATGAATCCTTAAGGAAAAAAAAAAAAAGACTTTCTTCAAAACATTCTATACTGAGTTAATAAAATTAACACAGTTTAAAAAAAATTTAAACTGCTTAACTAACTCCCTCTGTCAATTCTTCAGCTTTCAGACTATTATTTTCAGAGTGCTACAATTTCCCTAGTTACCCCTGTCCTCTGGGTTGGGAAAGATTGGAAATTTTCAAACACAAACCAAGCACGTTGATCATTTATATAATTTCTCTGAAAGAAGCCAAAGAAGATAAGTGTTGTGTTTATTCTAAATTTGTTCATTTTTTGATTTCAAATGTGGTATCTATTTCAAAAAACAAAAACCCCTTAAAATGAACATGGGAGCAATTTTGTACAAATACTACAGCTGTAAAATATGATCAGAATTCAGAAAATTCATTAGTTGAATGAAAAGAAATCTAAATATTTAGAATAATGAATATAGCCAGAATGAAAACAGATTTCTTTGTATGTGTGAGCTGGACTTTGACAGCATGAGAGAGTCCCTAAAAATGCATTTCTCGTTTCTGGCATTGAGTCAGAATCCATTTGGAAAAAGATCTTTTGAGGTGTCTCAGTCTTTTTAGGTATTTCACGAAAAACAAAGTGTCCAAACATAATGCTACCCTCCAGAAAGACAGTGAAGGCAAAGAAATATTGCAGATGTGTTATTCATGTCACTACATGGTCAACCCACCCTACACAATCTTCATCTGAAGGCTCTGAAGCTTTGCCAGAGTCTGACTTTGCTGCATAATTTCATTTAAGATTTAAAATGAGCTTTTACCCCTCAGGAACACTGAGGAAAACTTGAAAATAGCCATGCAGAAAGTTTTAAATTCAGAAAACAAATCAAAAGAAAACAATTCCAATATATCTCCAAATATTTAAATGAAATTCACGAGTTTTTAGTGAGCTAGTAGAACTGATGTCATTGAAGGAATAGTTTCACACTAGTTGCATAAAAATATGGTGGAGTGTTCAGAGACCTGGATTCTCACTCCAAACCCTGTAAAGACGTGAACAATTTGTATCAGCCGTTTCACCTTTGGCTGTCTCGCTTATCTCTTGTGAAAAATGAGATAATAATACTTACCCATCTTAGCAAAGTGTTTTGATATCCATAGAGAAAAGTGCTATAACATTTCAAATTATTGTAACTAATTAGCAATCATTTATCTTCTAAAAATTAAGACTAGAGTAGTTTTCATTATAAATTAATTCAACTCTGGAAAATGCTTTAGGCTGAAAGAGGGTATGAACATTTCTGCCTGCATCGATATCTGGGTTCCAGTTATAGAAAGCTACTGCAATGTTCACTGTGCATGTTACTGTGACGGCATTCAAACACTGTGCCAAAAAAAAAAAAAAAAATGAATTTTAAGACTGTGAGGAAATTCAAGAGGGGGACATCTACTTTTGTTGCGGATTCTGGGTTTCGTGGATTGACTGATCCAAGAAAACTTCCATGCAAGTTCACTGTGACAACGGTATGCATCTCTCTGAAATCCAAGATAGTGGAAAGTAAAGCTAATATGACAATTCTAGCAGGGAAAAAACAGGCTGGTAATCAGAAATTTTTGTCAACCCTAATCATACAGAATGCCTTACCACGATGCTTTTATTTTTTCCCCTCCAATCCTAGTAATTCGACATTCTGACTTAGAACACTCTACCAGATCCACATCAGTTCTACCATCTTGCTTTCTGACAATTCACTCAGGAGTGAATTCAGGTTTTCTTTGATTCAGTGGCCAGTGCTATAAACTGTGAACTTAGGCAATTTGAGGGAAAATGAAGTTTTGCTGTTCTCTTGGCTACGTTCTCAAAAGCCGCAGATCACCTCAGAATGGAGAAATACATTCATTCAGGTACGTTCTCTCAGTTATTTCAAAACTAAGATCGTTTGTTGGCAGTTTTGCCACCACACAGAACCCTTACATACAGAAGCTTCTTCACAAATTTCTCAGTAAACTTGGGCATTAAGAGAACTCTCTTCTCAGGCAATTGTTTCATTTATGCTTTTATTCCTTGTGAAGGAACTCAGCTGATCCCAGCACCCTGTTTCCCTTTATAGATTCTAATTGTGACTCCTTTTAGCACAGTACTATAAGCCTTACCGGCTAGCCACTGCTATCTTTCTGGCCTGGAGGTAACACTGACCTAAGGATTGAAATGCTCTGCTATCATGAGAGTTGTCTGCCATGGGGAATTACATGCTTATCATCTGTTCCAGACTGAAGCGTCTTCCTCAAGTCTAGCTCTGCTTTGGAAATATCAGATTTCTCCCCATCTGCCAAGTCCTGCTTGTTTAACTCAAGATACAGTCCTCTCAGTTATTTTTTCTGTTTTTTCCTTCTTTTTATGAAAACCACCATGCTATCCAACGACTAAGAATTCCTTTTAGCCTTCAGACCACATCACAGCACAACAGCAATTTACCGGGCCAATGAGAGGAACATGTGCAAACAACTGAGTTTTGCAAAGCTTAACTTCACTCAAAAAGAAATTAAAATCTTTAAGTGCTCATATACACAAATATATGACTGTAAGTCAGGCTTAGCTATCCAGTCCTGTCTGTGTACCACTGTGTGTCTGCATTACCACAAATTTACTATTAAGAGTCAGTTCCAGGCAATCAACCCAAAATCCCAAGGAAATAATTTTTCATAATAGAGCAGTGCTGTCTCTTATAATAGAAGACTCGAGAGAGAGGAGATTAACAGACAACACCAATTCTTGCAGCAATTAAGGTGAAGCATATAAAATATTTACTAGCTAGAGACTGAGGCAGCAAGGACAGAGCTACAAAGAAGGACTGAGACACATCATCTTTATTACAGCCTCGTTATCTCTTTTGTTACCCAACAGAGAGAGAAAAGAAGGGGATGGGAGAGCTCTGCTTAGAACCTGACTGTTGTTGTGTATATTCAAAGTATTTTCCTACGCAATGGGAGAAATAAAACCAAACTCTGATTTCCAGCCTGGCAACTAAATCAGCCCTTTTTTATGATCCCGATGCGCTAGCTCTGCTTCACGCAAGCAGACGAGTGAAGTCTATGAAAGCCTGCCCTGCGAATAAAGGTTAGTTACCAGTTTTCTATTAAACGAAAACACGAAACGTGTGGTATCACCACGGTTACTCATTAACTAGAGGAAAACCATAAAACCCAGCCACAAACGGCACGCCACTGATGCAGCGGGCAGTAAAACTAACTGCCCCTTCACACCCAGCGAGGCAAAGCCAACAAAGCCCACCAGGTTTCAGCAGCAGGGGGTTGCCCATGCCAGCTGCAGAGCTCCCCTCCTCTTTTACTGCCGGGATTTTGGGGCTGCCCTCACGGCCTGGGGGTGCCCTTATGGCAGGGGGGTGCCCCCACGGGCCCAGCCCCGCCGCCCCCTACCTGGGGCCGGCTCCAGCGCGGCGTCCGCGGTCTCCAGGCAACGGCCCCGGCGGCGCGCGGAGCACCATGGGAGATGTAGTTCGGGGGGCGGCGAGGAGAGGCCGCGCGGATGGGGCGGCCTGCAGGCGGCGGCGGCCGTTAGCAGGGCTAACGGCTGTGGGGCGGGGGGCACGCGGTGGCGCTGCTCCCACCATGCTTTAGAGGGGGTTTTGTGTGGGTTTGGGGCATTTTTTTTTAAAAGGAAGATACCTTTCAGGCAGCCTTTTCAAAAAATAAGCGGGAAACCTACTTGATTCCCCAAACTTTCAGCGTCTTCAGATATTTTCTGAAGTATTCACATGCACGAACGCAGTTGAAACGTGGCGAGCTTTACAGCACAGGGCTGCCTTCCTACCTGCTCCCACACAGTGGTCAGTGTTTCTGAGGACAGCAGAGCCTGGACGAAAACGTGTGTTGAGGTCTCTGTCCGTATCCACTTGTCCCATGGATAATGTTGTCTTCAGTTCTGACCCATGGCTGCCGTCAGGAGGGCTGCTGCTCAGCGTGGCGAGGGGTCAGTGCCCACGGGGGTCATTTCACACGAGTGTAATGCACGTTGTGGGCACAATTCAGCTCAGCACTCAACCCCGTCCTCGCCATCTCCTCCAGAAACAGCAGCCAGTAAAGGTGTGACCCCAGCAATGGCCCAGCTAGAGACGCCAAGACCACAGCGACACTCTCCAGCATCTCACGACTCCCACATGGGGCTGAAATGCTCCTGGGTGCAGGTGAGAGCCTTTCCACACCGGTCTTCCTTTCATAGTCGGCTCTGCAGAAGAAATCTGCAAAACCAGAGCTCCAGGAGCAAAATGCCTCCACCTGAGCTCCAGGAGAGCGGCCACCTACCCAAGCACCTGCCACCTCCCGCTGTGGGACAGAAGGCTGGCTGTCAGCCACCACCACCTGCACACTATATATATAAACATATATGTGTATTATATGTGTATATACATATATATATATATAAATACATATACATTTTTAAGCGGTTCCTGAAGCTGTGGGGCCGGTATCTGCCCGCCCAGGTGCGGAGGAGGAGGAGGAGGAGGCGGCGGTGGGCGGGAGGGAGGCCGCGCGGCAGGGAGGGGACAGGTGGCACGGGAAGGGGAGGACCCGGGCCAGACCTGGCCGGTGCTGGAGGAAGAGGAGGAGGAGGAGGAAGCCCCGCCATGGCCCTGCTGCCGGCCTGCCTGCTGCTGGCCTGGCTGCCGGCCGGTGAGTGGGGCGGTGGGATGGGGGCTGCCGGCCTCCCCTTCCCTCCCCGCCCCGGGACACCGTCGGGGCGAACGCGTTGGTGTTGGGGGAACGGGGTCGCCCCGCTCCTGTCCCGGTTTGGGGCTAGGGTGGTCCGGCCCCGGTCCTGAGCTTATCCCGGGGCAGGGCGGAAGAGCGGTGCCCGCCCCAGCTCGGCACGAAAGGTCGCACCGGGTGGTTTCGGTGCCCCAGAGGTGCGGCCGGCTCCTGGCCCAGGAGGAAGTGGCCCTGCGCTTCCCGGCCGCCTCGGGGCAGGCAGCGGGGTTCGCACAATCGCCGTGCTTCTGGGGTCTTTGTTTACGTTTAACTGTAAACGCCAAGGATATGTTTTTCACAGAGAACCGGTAAAAGAGGCAATAAAATAACCGAGGTATGCTTATTGATTGTCTTGCTTGGCAGCAACGTGCCTGCGGGATGGTCTGGCTAAAAACTGTCTTCGCCAGTTCTAAAGGGCAGTGTCTTTTCAAAGGAAGTCACAGATCTGAGGTAGCGTGACTTGCTAGGTTGGTAGTGCCCAGCTTTGTTCTTTCTCAGCAGGAAAAGAAGGAGAGCAGCATGCTGTAGGTGAATGCAGCTCGACCTTAGGAACCTGCCTTAATGTCGCAGCATTTCAGTTGTCTTGTGTGATCGTGGTTGAGGGGGTTAATATGAAACATCAGACATGCTGAGACATCTCACTGTCCTCCAGTGGGAACAGTAGGATTTTAACCTCCTTAAAAAGTAAGGAACTTACCTTTCAGCTCTGACTCCTTTGTAGAACAGAGGTAGTGACTAAAGGTCCCTTTCAAACAGAGCTTTGGTTTCAGTAAGTGAAAATTACACAGTGGTTTTGAGTATTTTATTCTTGCCTGAGAGATGCTGCTATAGGAAGCCCACAGGAAGGCTGTTGTGTTTCCATGAGCCATAACAGGTCATAATTCTTATGGGAAATATCTGTTTGGCTGCCAATGACATGAAGGTTTTGCCAGTCTCGAGGGTTCAGATTTTGGTTTGGTTTCATGTGGTTTCCCGCGCAGATCTTGTGTATTAGATGTTTCACAATGAAAGCTGATACAAAGTGCATTAACATACAATGCAATTAAATAAGAGCCACTGCAACTACCTATCACCAGCCCTTGTCTTGCTACAGCACTGTAAAAACTACAGAGCCTTGCTTTTGCTAGAATTTTGCACAGTTGCTGCTATTTCTGTATTTAAGTGTATGTGCGTATATTTTATTTTTCAGAAAAGCCTTGAACTCAGAGTTTACCATAGTCCTCTCTGTGTTCACATGGCATTTTTTTTAGGCAAAAGATCTCTCTCTGCTGTGCTTCGAGTTGGCTGGCCAAGGGTCTTACTTCAAGGTAGAAACTGAGCAGGTACTGCACTGCCAGTATCCTACTGCAAAAAGACTTGTTGAGGCAGTGCTGCACCTCTGCAGCCATATGGTTTCTACCTGGCGGAAACTGCCAGGAGCATACTCCATGCAGCCTAAGAGGATAGTGAAAGAATGATGCTTGCAGATGTGATCCAGATGTTATTATATATTCCCTTATCCCTGTTCTTATCCTGAATATATAGAATAAAGGGAAAGGCTTTAAATACGCAATACAAAGCAAGTGCTTGTTCATGACCCTTTTGGTTGGTGCCGTCCAGACCTCCCCCTTTCCTTTCCTCCTTCCCTGCTGTCATGCTCCCCAGTCAAGAAAGCACCTAGCATAGTACTGCAAGCCATGCCCTGTTCTCTGGGATGAATTCCAAACAGGGCATCCTACGCTCACTCTGCGCTGTTTGTATTGCCTTATCAAAGGCAACTGGTGATAACTTCACTATTGTTCATGACAAGCACAACTTACTCTATTATCAAAGTTTAAACAAGATAGAGATGTCTCTGGAGTGTGGCTAAAATAAAGCATAGCTTTTGAGAAACTTTGTAAAAACTTGCTCAGTGGATGCTGTTGCTTGGGTAGAAGATGCTGTGGAAGTTGTTGTGAATGAGTTGTAAACGTGCACAACAACAGCTTCATTAAAACGAGGTGTTGTAGATGCAGGTCCTGTGTGAGGCAAAGAGAAGTTGTGGGTCTGGTCCAGAGTGAAAGTTGTGATGTGATGTGTGCTCCTGACGGCTGACTGCCTTCTGTTTTCTTGTTTGCAGGTTGTCTCTCCCTGCTGGTGACAGTGCAGGATACTGAGCGTTACACCACCTTATTTGCCAGCGTCATCCTCAAGTGTGATTACAGCACCTCAGCACAGCTGCAGGATGTCGTGGTGACCTGGCGCTTCAAATCCTTCTGCAAGGACCCCATCTTTGACTACTACTCAACCTGTGAGTGTCAGGGGTGTCCTCCAAAGAATCCCTTTTCAAATGGAAAAGAAGGGGCAGGCAGACTTACTGGGGAATACAGGCTTTTGACCTCTTCCTAACCACAAGCCAGGTCTGGTTGGTGGTATTTCCCCAGGATTCAAGAAAAAGAGGTCATGACTGTGATTTTCTTTGCAATGTGAAGGCTTTATGATCCTGTGTCATAGAAATCCCAGCCACATCAGCTCATCTGTCCTTCATGTCATCAGATTAGCAGGCAGTGAGGTTCAGCCGTGTTTGACACATCTCAAACTTGGCAGCCCCACCTTCTGCTTCTGCAGATTTGAAAGCAAGGGTCCCACAACAGGTAGACTTGATGATTCCATGATGGGGCACAGGGTTGGAGCTAGAGTCCAGTTACTGGGTGTTACTGATTTTAGGAAGAAATACATGCATTTTGGAAGGCAGAAAGACTTCTAAGTGATAGCATTTAGTACCTGCAGCAGCACTCCATGTGCAGACATTGTGGTGTGTGCAGCCTTGTTTCAGGGATGTTTATGGTTCTTAAGATGGTAGGTTTAAGATGGTCAACCTTAGCTTAATTGTGCCCTTAAAAATGAATTCAGAATTTGTCCTTTCTTCTCTTCATTGCAAACCCTTTACAGACAATGCTCTCTGAACGAGTAGTCTCCTCAAGTCTCAGCTCCCAAATGCCTGGCTGTTCAATGTTAGATTATACTGTGAATCTCTCAAGAGAGAGACAGAAATTGCCTCTAGTCCCCCGTTAATGCTGTTGGGCCTCTCCACATAATCCTGAGCTGGAATCAGATGATGGGTTCTTTTTTGTCTTTCGGAGCCCCACAACATGTAACGGCATACAGGAGGGATAGGGAGATAATTCCTACAGCGGTTCATGTATGTCTAGATACTTTGTTTGGTAAACACACTTATGTTTTTATCCCAGTAGTCCTGGGAGTTCTGTGACTTTTTCCCTTGCAGTTTACCTTCATATTGGTACCTGCCCTCTTGCCTACCATTATTAGCTTCTTTCTATTGTTGTTCTTTCTGTTGTGAGCACGAGTCATCTCCACTGCAGCTCCTACGTTCTCAAAATCTGTCATTCCTGTGGCTCTATCTCTGTTTGCTTTTAAGCACTCCAAAGCAACTTGTCCTTGCTGTTTTGAAGCCATGCTTTCTATTACTGAACAAAAGCAAATGCACATGTGCATTCAAGAGTTTTCAAAAAGTTTTCGTACTGCTTACAAGGGGATAGAAAATTAAATTTGAAATAATAACTTTTGGCATCTTTTCTGGTGATGTGTTTATAGCATACCAGGCTGGTTTAGCTCTTGGCCAGGACCCTTCTGATGACTGCAACGACAGCCAGCGAAAGGTGCGCATCGTCATCCAGAAATACGGACAGAATGAGCCTGTGCTGGGTGTGGACTACCGGCAACGGAAGATCACCATTCAGAACCGTAAGTGACTTGGCCTCACAGGCAGGCAGCGAGCTCAGTAACTATCCAGTATCTGGGCCTGTGAAGTGACAAGAAGCATAAATGTGGCTAATGCCATCTGTAGCCACACATACTCTGTGAGGTGGCAATGGAACAAGAGTTATGAAGGGCCAGCTCCCTTGTTCCCAGCTGGCCTGAGGGTGTTGGAGGCATTACAAACTAAGGCTGAGTTGAGGATGCCTGAGCATTTTGCTGAAGGGCAAAGGTAAGCTGAGGAGTCCAGAGGCCAGAAAACAGTTTTCCTCTAAGAAGTACTGTATAGTTGTCCACGTGCATTGTATGCTCCATGCTGCCCCTGGAGCAGTAGCTGTTGCTACTTCCAGGGAGTTACTGGGATGTCTGACCTAATGGGGACTGTGGTTTGTGTTCCAAAACTAGTGTTGGCAGCATCCATTTTAATACCCATCACCTGGTAGCACTCTGGTATTTCATGGCACAAAGAATTAGCCCCACTTCTAAGTATTGTTGCCTTCCAGCAACACAAAGAGAAAAGGGGCTGGCAGTTACTGCTGTTTACAGAAGTTCTCAGTGGACTCAAAGGGGATTGCCTTAAGGTGATGGCTACCCTTGGGGAGAGGGGAGATGCAGTACTGAATGTTGCCTGCAGGCCGAGGACCCTCTTAGAGTGGGGCCTGAAAGTAGTGTCAGTCCCAAATAGCCTGCTGACCTCTCCGTCCTTCTTCTGCAGGGGCAGACCTTGTCATCAGTGAGGTCATGTGGTGGGACCATGGCGTGTACTACTGCACTGTGGAAGCACCAGGAGATACCTCAGGCGATCCAGACAAAGAAGTTAAGCTGATTGTGCTGCGTAAGTGCCAGTGGTCTGTTGCCTGGGTAGCAGATACCTCCTTCTGTTCTCTTTCTCTCCACCCAAATATTTCTCCAGTAGTGGAGAGGTACTTAGTAACTTACTGTGCGCAGGTACGTAGGGATCCTCTTTCTCTCTCCATTTCTCCCACAGACTGGCTCACAGTACTCCTCATCATCCTCGGTGGCCTCCTCCTCCTCCTGCTGATAGGAATATGCTGGTGCCAGTGCTGCCCCCAGTATTGCTGCTGCCACATCCCATGTGTCTGCTGCCCAACCCGGTGCTGCTGTAATGAGGAAGGTGAGGTGTCCATGTCCAAATGTGTGTCCGTTCATGGCTTCTGTCAAGACAAAAGCTTGAGACACAGCTTGCTGAGTTCCACTTTCTCCCTCCAGTTCAGTGTCCATATAGACTGAGACATTTATTTGGGCAATGTAACACTCATGATCACTTTACTTAGAGAAGGGTAGCTAGGGACGCGGATCCCACCTTGCGCCTCCATGGCCTGCTTTCAGAAGTTCGTCCCCACTGCCATCTCACTGCCAGCTTTGCCCATGTCATGCAGGGCATGGTCACTGGCCTTTTGTGCGTAGCTCAAGACTGTTTTCTTCTCTGTCTTGTGGTTCTTATGCCTGTGCACATGAGGAAGGCAAGCAAGTACCTTGTCCTTATTGTGATGTTACTCTCCAAACTGTCCTAATCTTCAAGTGTGTTGCTCTGAGAGGTACTTGCATAAAAATTAGATTTTTGTTTCTTCTTGTTATTTTTGGAGATACTTCTTTCACAAGAAAAAGGTTTGTTTTTTTTTATGGGGAGAAGGAAGTGAGAAAGAAACGAGAAAGATGGTCTGTCATGATGGTCAATACTGCAAATGCTTTCTGAGGTTTTGAGGATCAAGAGAAACTTTGTTGTGTATAGGTTTTTGCAGAAACAAAGATTCTGCAGCCAGACCCTGCTCTGTTAAGAGGGCCAGCCAGGAATGGCATTTGAATTTTGGCTACTGAGGTTTTTTATCTGCTGTGTTTTTGTAACTGAAACTTATCAGCGACACAAGGTAGAATACCCCCCATGCAGTTTACACGATTTGACAGGAACAAAACACCGCAAATACATTTACTTATCACTGAAATCACCAGATTCTTCCCTGGATGCTGCAAGAAGATTTGTGAACAGAGAGCCGTGTTTCTGGTTTCCTTTTAACTGCAAAAGAATTACTTGGTATACCTTGGGTGTTAGTAAGCTTTCTAAGAGCTAAAAGAAGTGCCTGTGAGAGGTTTAGATTGAAGTTTAATCTGTTTAGCCTTTGCAAAGAGCTAACAGACCATCTCATTTGCTAAAGCCAAAACTGAACAAAACACTTTCTGGGGCTTTATGGGCTGTCAAGTGAAATGTATGGTGGTGAGGACGCTATGCAAATTTGGCAGAGAAATTACTTTCCATGAGGGGAGAGAGAGGTTATAGAGATGAAAGACTCATACCTCCAGACTTCCTAGTTCTCATCAAAAATGGATTCTGAAAACGCATGAGCTTTTTTGGAGGGTTTTCTGTTCTGTAGGAGGTGATGGCACACTCCAGAGTAATGCTTTTGTCTTTCCTGCCTCCTATGTAGGATAAATATGAGAGATTCTTGTGGGGTTCCCAAAACTTCTCCCTGCTCATGAGAGAAGGTATGGATGAGTTCAGCCTCCTTGACTGGCTGCTGGATTCAGTGAATGTAATTTCCATCCCAGATGCCTGCCCTCTTTATCATCCACTTTGCAAGGGATCCTTATGATTGCTCCCCTGCTTTAGTGCTCCTTCACTTCATCCTGCATCTGACTGACTTTTTGGCCTTCAGGAAATGAATTGGAGACTTAAAAAACAAAAGAAGATTGAGACAGGAGGCATCTCAAAAACCAGTCCTGAGGAATAAGAGTTCCACTACAACTGAAGAAAAGGCAAAAATCCTCAGTTAAATCTTAGAATTACAGTGCAAGTTGTGGTTGATTCTTCCCACTTAACTGGCCACTAGAGGGTAGCCTAGGTCTGCTGAATGGGCATAGAATACAGTGAGGCAAGGTAACTGGATGTTCTAAGTCAGGTCATCAGCTAACACGATTTTGAACCTAGTAATATAAGTGATTTGTTTGGGTAATTCAGAATTGGTATTACAGAAATATTAAAAATGCCCCAGGGGCAAGCCAATTATATTCCCCATGGAAAACTCTGTGAAAAAAGCCTGGTAGTACAGATACTGTGGTAAATACATGTTTGACCTCCTTCTGTTCCTATTAGTTCCTTTTCTCCCGTGGACTTCTCCTACTAATGAATTGGTGCACAAGGATGTATTTGCACCGGGGTCTGACTAAGTTGGAAAGTATTTTTTTTTTTTTAGAATTGGATAATTGTCCCGGCAGCTGTAAAGTCTGTCAAAGGTAAAGAACAAACTTTCTCTGCAGGGAATGGGTGGAAGAAACAACAAAACATCCTGCCAGAGTTTTACAGCAGGTATGTTTTGGAACTAGGGTGAAGATAAATATGTTCACAAGCACTTTAGAAAACAGATCTGTAACTTTACCTCCATTTTTTAAGTTGGGGGGAACCAGAGTGCATAGTTCAGTGAGTTCATGTATCAGTTTCAAACTGGAAAGCAAAGTGTCTGGAGGAGGAAGAAAAGATGAGGTTATTGGAAGAAGTCTAAGGATAATTCTGCATTTGTTCAACTGTAGGGATAGATCAGAGAATCACAGGCACAGAATTACTTTGGTCCTAGCAACTGCCTTCATACCCTAAGGAGGAGAACCTGCAGTGCAGTTGTTATCCCTGTAGCTGCTGAGCCTTTCACTGCTCAGGCCAGACTGCATTCAAAACCCAGGGATGTGCACTCAGCAGGTGGTAGGACATTCTCAAGGTGATAACCAGAGGAGTGGGAGAACAGATAAGGCCTTTCTCTTCCTTTTATGCCTCTATTTTCTTCTTTCTCTCTTCCTTCCAAGTCTGAAGGCTGAACTGGAGGAAAATCCCTTGGAAAAAAAAAATAATGAATGAAGTTTGACATAAAATTCTTGAAAACTGCTACCTCAGGCCACACTGCTTTGAAGAAAAATCACAGTATTTGGATTAAACCCCCTGAAGTCCCCAGCTGTGTAGGTCAGTCTGTTTGGAGCCAAGCGGGAGAGGGGGAAGTAATATGGAGTGAAGAACAAAGTGGAGCTGCATGAACTGGGGGGAAAGGGAAGGCTGTGTGGAGAGGCATGGTCAGTCCCTGTTACGCCACAAGTGATGCTCTGTGTAAATTTAGTGAAACTGCTAAAGGAAGGCATATGTACCATCTGTTTAAGAAATGAAGTGCCCTGTGAAATGGAGGGAGGAGTTGAGACCCAAAGAGCACACAATCTAGATGTTGCTTGCCACAGATGAACCCAGGGGGCAGAATTAATTGGAGCTTAGCTGTAGCCTGGTTTCTTAAAGAAGGAAAGCTTATGTAGTCAGCCTGTCTATCCCCAGTCTCTTCCCCTCCAGTAACTTTTAATTTTATCAGTTGACTTCAGCCAGATTTATCAGAGGGGTAAATGTCTCAAAGGCAATTACATTCCTGTCTCCTGAAATGCATAGGCAAGAATGTTCTGTTAGTGCCTTACAGGAAAAGAGGCTTCAGTGAAATTCTGCCTCTTCTGAGACTCCAGAGAAATTTTGCAGAAGTCCCAGTTGCAGAAAAGTTTCATGCAGTAGTGAGAGACAAGCCATGCAGAGTTGGGCTTGCAGAATTTACTGGTACGCTTGAGTTTTTATTCTAAGTGGTAGAAGGAGTAAGTTTCTTTAAGATGTTTTTAGCTATTCTCCCCCCAAAAAAGCAGCAATGAGTGATGGATTTGAAGACAGGTGGTGGGATTGTCTCTGTAGGGTTGAGATGGAAGTGCTGAAAAGGTGAAGTGGGATTGGAGCCTGACCCCTGTGGTAGGGGTGTGGAGTTAGTGGTGGAAAAGTAGTGAGGGAGAGGAATTTCCATGGAGTTTGCTCTTTTGTCTCACAGGACATTGCTGCTGAGAATAGGAAATTTAGTTTGTTCACTAGTTTGACCACCCTGTCCAAAGGGGTTTAAGTTTAGCAGTCATGCTGAGGTAAAACAGAGAGAGAGACAAGAGCAGCTGAAAGACTAGACAGGGAGAAGCTGGACAATGCATCTCTGAGTGCTTTGTCTGTGGAACAGAGAGGAAACAATTAAGGCTTCAGAGCGTGGTGTGGATGATAAGATCTGGATAAAGCCTACATGAAGGGGGCAAGAAAGGTCTCATTTAACTCTAGGAGACCAGTGGCAAGCTGAAAGAGTTTTAAGAGAGAAAACAGTGTGGTAGATGTCTCACTGTCTGAACCATTATTTCCCACCTTTCTACAACTGTACTCATAATGACGTGGCAGGCAGAAGTCCTGCATTTGGTTACGTGCTGTGTACTTAATCATAGTGCTATTTGTTCCCAGTTCCTGGAAATGTACCCTAAATGTCTGGCAGTAACCCTTTTCTTCAGTTTTAGGTATCTTTTTGAAGCCATACAAGTTTGTGTTGAAATTTCCTATTCTTAATTTTTAACCTTTGTCATAGGTTGGCAAGAGCTTTTCATTCTGTGAATTTTATGTACCTGGTCACATTTAAAGTCTGTAGTCTGTCAAGCAAGATGGCAGGTGTACTGCAAGCTGTGCAAGGGGTAGTTGCCCTAAGCTTTCTTCCTCTTTTACAGCACTGGAACGGCATCGGTTCATGAAGCGGGCTCAGGCACTTGCGCCTTGGATGTCGCCTAACATGTTCTATGGAGGCGGCGATAGGAACTCGCAACTTTCCTCTTACCAGCTGAACCCTCTACTGCAACAAGGTGAGGTCACGGCATCATTTCAGAGAGAAATCGGGAAATTGGGACGAGAAGCAGGAAACTTCTCAGGCAGCTTCAGCAGTGAGGCTTCATCCTCTCTACTGCAGAAGTGAGAAAGATGTTCCTAGCATGACAGCTCTGCAACATCTGTAGTGCTCTTTAGACTTGCCTGGGTGGATAAAGACAGGATATCTGTCTTAAGTGTCTTGCTAGACTCAGTGCCAGTGAAGTAGCTTAATGCTAACTAGGGCATAACTTGTGCTACACCACAGTGACTGCAGGGTAAATATACCCAGCTTATCTCACTTCATGTGGTAGAGGAGGGTACTGTATCTTTGTTCTGCCGTGCTGGTCACGGTCAACTCCTTATAGCCAAAATTGACATGACAAGTGAGGTGCAATTTGTTTGAGTTCTTATCAAATGTCTAGTCTTCATATGATTGAGGGCAAACTCCCTTCCGTGCAATAGATCTAGCCTGCAAGCAGTGAAGAATAAAGGACTCGTTTCTGAACACGGAAGAACTTGCTAGATGTTCTGCCCCCAAATCCTACATCAGTGGTATATATTTCTGCCTTAATGGATGAGGAAAGATGGAGTGTATGAAGCTATAGAGAAATAAATGATATTGCTGGTAATAAGTTATTTTATTACTTAATAACTGCACAAAATTAGGGGATTTCAATATAATGGCTTCTCAAATATAATATTTTTTTCATCTGAACTTAGCTTTTCATCGCTATACAGCAGTCACAGATTTACAGTCTGTTACAAACTGTTGTTTGAAGACATGGTTTGTAAACTTCATAATGTTAGATTCAACACATTTGAACGTACACTTTTTTTTTTTAACTCTCTAGTTAATTCTACAGCTGCCATTTTTCCTAGCCAGGACACCAGTTCTCTTTAGGAAGATCTGGTGAGTGAGCCATCATGATTTAAGACAGAATGCACTGAGACTTCTCAAGGAAATGCACATGTGTCCTGGCAGAGTACAATGAACAACTAAATTCCTCAGGCTGTTTCTTAGCATGTTTCAGGTCAACTTTGAAATTTTAGAGGTGCTGAATGGAAGGGAACTCTAAGGTCATCTAGTGTTAGCTCTTGCTTAAAGGAAGACTGTCTCCAAACTCAGTCATATTAGCTGTGGCTTTGTCCAGCTGAGTCCTGGAAACCTGCAAGGATGGCGATTCCATGACCTTTTTGGGTAACTGTTCCAGAGCAGCACCAGCTTCCTGGTGAAGAAATGTGTGTGCTTATGTGCATTTGTATTAAAAAAAAAAATCTTATTTTTCAGTATTGATCCATATTACTTCCAGCTCAGTGAAATCTAAGAGGAAACACTATGAACTTTCTCTAATTTTTAAAGAAATTTTAAGGAAAAAATGGTGTCAATGCTGTAGGGAAAAACGTGTTCCTCTCTGAACACGTTTCTTGGTGTTCCGGATGACTTTGATTTCTTACCTCTGTGCTGCTCAAAACACAGATCCTGGCTGCAACTTACCAGTTGCTACGCTTTATACTTCACTTTGTGTGGTTGTGGTGCTTGAGTTTGAAGATTGTTTCTCCTTGACTTGCTGCATTCTCCTGTGCTTTTATCCTTAGATGTGTCTCTGCAGAACAGCCTCCCACTGGTGCAGCCACCAGCTCAACTTGCCCCTAACAAGGGTGTTTTGGACTATCTGGAGTCTGAAATCCAAAAACTGAACCTGTCGCAGCCCCAGCCACCCCCCCACCAGCGGCAGGCTGTGCAGCCCAGCCTGCTGTCCTCCCTGGGCTCCGACATCATGCCACGCAGCGTAACAGGTCCTCCTCCGCTCGCCGACCGTGTCTCCTCCTCCCATGGGAGCAGCAACTCCTCACGGGCGCAGAGAGCTGCCCGCAGCCCCAGGCCCTGGGACTCTGCAGCAGAGAACAGGAGGGAAAATCGGAGGTGGCCCTTGCCGTCCAGCGGGGATTCTCGTTCCAGCTACAGTCGGGAGCCCCGGGACAGGCAGCGAGAGGACTATCCTCAGCGGCAGAGGACAGGCGGCTACAGCAGCAGGCCCCAGCACTCCAGACGGGATGTGTCACCCACCCGCCGGACTGAGAGGGCCAAAAGCAGCAGCAGCAGCTGCAGCTTCTATTCGGAGGAGCCCAGGGAGCGCTCCGGCCACCATCGTGACTGGAGGCAGCAGCCGGCTGGGAGGCGAGAGTACCAGCAGCACACCGGGAGGAGCAGTAACTCGGGTCACCGGAGGCACAGCTACTCTCCTCCTTCTCGCCGGGGGTCCTGGAGCTCCTCGGAGGAGCACGACCGTCTCCCAGCGACAAACCGCAGGCGGCGCAATCGGTCTCGG
Organism: Anser brachyrhynchus; assembly: GCF_964034855.1. Lineage (NCBI taxonomy): Eukaryota > Metazoa > Chordata > Aves > Anseriformes > Anatidae > Anser > Anser brachyrhynchus. The sequence goes on from NC_137694.1 coordinate 97,225,766, forward strand.
GAATGGCCAGAAGACAAACCCCCCAGTTACCGCTCACTGGAAATCATCCCAGATCGGGACAGCAAGCACAGGGACGGTGCGGGACTGCGGTCGGTAAGTCAGCCGCCTTTTTGCTCTCCTGCCTAAGGGAGGAGCTAGGTTCTGGGGTTGAGAGTAAATGATTGTTACTTTCTGCAGCCTGTTGTCTTTCAAAAGGCAGGCAAGGAGCACTGAGTACCCTGCACAGCTTGGTTATGAAGAGGCTGCTGAGTTCCCTGCCTTCAGACACATGTTGCATGGCTATAGTGTGTTCAGAGACAAAGTGAGAAGCTAAATAAAGTAGGTCCCCTATCACATCCCACAGTGGGTGACATGTTACACCCTCTCACTGCTGCTCCTACCTAGAGCCATTTGGGGTTCTGTGTGCTGGTGTTAGAAAAGCTCTTCTACACTGCCTAGGGAGGAGCACTTCCAGAGTAGGCCGCAGTATTGAGTATCCCTCTCTAGCCTTTTCTGGCATTGCTTTGCTACTGATTACTTTTATTTTAACGTATGAGTAATTCTATTACCAATCTCTGACATTTAATTTTCATACTGTCTTGGTGGCATTTTTAAGATAGTTCATATGGGAAAGCATCTAGGTAAGATGCCTAAAGCTACGTGAAATAGGCTTTTAAAATCACAAGTGGCTGTAGTGGTGGGAAATGCATGATCCTTCAGGCCAGGTGGGTGAGAGTGACTTCCTTGTTGCAACTCCTGAGCACTGCACTCCCATTATATGGGCAGTGAATAGCTATTGTTCACATCTCATCTTGTCAGTTCACACTGGGACTATATTTCAGCCAGCATCCTGTGTGTGAAAAGCTTCATATCCAATTGCTAGCCTCCGAGTTAGACACCACAAGTTAGACACCCTTTAAAAAATGGAGTTTTTTAAAAACAAAAAAGTGTTAAGTGTCCATTACTGCCTATATGCAGTATTTTACCAGGTGGCAGCCTTCAAAAAGGGCTGTATTTTGCATATAACGATTTTCTCCTCTGAATTTTTTAAGGAAATGCAGCTCTAGTCCCAGCTGGGATGTATGGGTGGTTTTGTTGTGGTGCTCAGAGCAGGTAGGAAGACGCATGTTTTCCATCCATCCTTCCTTGTTCCTGAATCTTTTATTTTCTCTTTCAGGACAGAGGGAGTTCCCACAGTGCAAGAAGCATAGTCATTTAATGCCAGTACCGAAAGAACTGGGATTCCCACTGGACTCCTCTTAGCTTCTCAGCTATGTCAGTTGGAACGGCTGCTTTTAATTGAACAGGCAACCAGCAAACAACACAAAAGATGAAGCTGCTTCCCCTTAAACTTGTGGCCCTGAAGACTTTATGTTTAGTGACCATGAAAGCAATACGTAACACCTTTTTGTTACTGCTTTGATTTGGAGACTTAAGTTTTTAATGGGCTGTGGTCCACTGAAAATGTTCTATTGGAACCAGCAGGATTTTTTAATAAACGGTGTATTCCCAGACTTCAAAGAGAGACATCAGTTGCCTTCATTAGGTACCCTGGCACTACAAGGAACCCAGTCTGTAGAATGCTGGTCCTTTGCACACCAGTTTCTGGAGAATGACTCAGATAATCGCAGAGTTGTAAAGTCAGAACAATAGAATAAGTTGGAGGAGGCCTCTGGAGCTCATCTGATCAGGCCCCTTCAGAGCCTGGTGCAGGGAGGCACAACATCTCCTTTCTTAGGCCCTCTGATATACTTCAGAATATGTAAAATTTCTGCTTCTGCCTGGCTACTCAGCATAGTTAGGCATTTGCTTCCTTTTGTATCTGGTAAGCCTCTCTTCCTAAAAGAAGAATCACAGCGACAGAAGGATGATAGAAGGATGTACAACTGCCTTAATAAGGGCTCACTGGCACAACTGAAAGTTACCACCTCATGCGCCTTGTATTGACTGAAATACCCTGCCCTACGTTAAGCTTAGACCTTAGTACCTATAGCAATGCTTGTTCTAGCCTTTAAAGCAGACTTGAATTTATTTGTAAATGTAATGGGCCAAATTTACCAAAGCTTGGTTGTCCCCACCGGGACTGAGCAAGATATGACTAGTGTCCCTCATATGGTGGACCAGAATGTCCTTCAACTCTAGGAAGCATGACTTTGATGGTTGTATGCTTCCTGAGCCATCTACTCTTTTCTATGCGTTTTATGTTCTCCCTTTGCTCGCTGTGCCATGTATGATATACATGGGGTGGGATAAAGGGCTCCGAAGAAGTCTTACGGTCGCAATTTTTACTATTGTCTTCTTGATCTTTACCCCGACACACACCGGTTCTGAATACATGGTGCATCTGATCTACAGCTAGGTTGCAGGGTTTTCTTATCTCTTACCTTGCAACCTGAACACAGGATTTCTCTATGCTTTGAGACCAGCTGCAAAGGGGAGTGGCTTGCCATTTCTCTTCCATGTGATTCATCCCTTGTTTTCATTTAAGATGTGCTGGAAAAATTGATGTTCTCTGGGTGTTGTAGTTGCATGCTGGCAGCTTCCACAGAAAACTGGCTTGCCAAAGGCACTTCTGGATTCAAGACTCAACTGTTGGCAAGGAGCTTTAGGAGCATCTTGTGAATTATTGTGTAACCCACAGGCACAGAGATTGGCCAGTGTTAATGACTGTATTGCCCAGCTTATTTCCCAACCAGTGCCACATGGGACACTTTCAATTATTTGTTCTTTTATGTCCCAGTTACTGATGTCCCTGGAAGACTGACTTGGGCATGCTTTCATTTTGCCCACCTCCCTTTTTCTTTTCTTTGGACAATGATGGGAAACATAATGCTAGAAGCAAGCACTCCTAGCTGGATATCTGATACAGTTGCTGGTCGACCAAAGGCTACAATGGAGAGCGCTCATTTTCCTACAGTTTCTTGGCTGACAGTGCTTATTTCTGATTCCTTTGTATGGAGATAGAGCAGCAGGATCCGCTAGCTTCTCGACCCAGCCTAAATGTCCAGGCTTCAGGGAATGCCCCTTTCTCCTTCAAGAGTAGAGTCTATTGAGACATCAGTTGTGATCCTGATCTGGTAGCACGGGAAAGAGTTTCCTTTTCTTAGTGTTTAACTGTGTATAAGCCAACACATGTCCAGCAAGTTTTACCAAGAAAACCCAGATGTCTGTGTGTAACAGCAGCAGTGTTTGAAGCTCGACGCTGTAGTGTGAGCACACCAGCTGCAGAGGTTGCACTTTTTGATCTAAATACCGTGAAAGAGCCTTCCATCGCCACTTGTCACCGTGGTCCCCATATTTGTGCCATGGTGACTAACTGTAGATTGTGTGAATTCACGCAAATCGTGCTGTGTGAAGTCTGAAGAGTTTTATCTTTATCATGCTTGAGCTCCTCTTCAGTCACTTTGTTCACAGTTATAGAAGTGTTAAACAAAACTCTTCAGGGAAAAATGATTATATCTCAGACTTAATTCTGTGACTTAAATTGCAGACAGAAGTCAATTAGGTTTTCCAGCAGGGAAGCAGAAATGGTACCAGGTTTGCTAATATCTGGTCCACAGAACACTGTAGTTCATAAAGCACCAGTTGGTGGGCTGTGAAACAATTAAAAAGGAAATCTATAAATGCATACTTTGCAACTGAAAGCAGGCAGAAAAGCTTGTAAGGAAATAGGCTACACTTTAAATGCTCATTTCTATTTTTAATTGGCTATAAATGAAAGTTTTTGCAACAGCACTGCTCAATACTATGTATATTCCCTTTTTTTTCCAGTAAGATTACCAGATCTTTGACGTTTTTAAAAGAGAGATTGAATTGAGTAGCTCAAATACTACACACTGAAAGAAATTACAGTAGGAAATGGCCTAGCCTTATTCTTTCTAGGCTGTAACTTACTGATGTTTAATTTTTTAGCCATTCCAAAGAGCTGATGTTCACGTGTCAGCCCATTTGTGGTGAAAGAAATTGGATATGTTTCTTTTTTAGAGTTATTGTCACTCTAGACTTTTGTTTCTTCCTGTCATGCAGTTGAAGGAACATACCTTACCATCCAGAATGAATTTCCTGTATCAAGAGTGCCTTGATAGCCACTGGAGTTATCCTAATTAAAATAATAATGTAATGAGTAAGTGACCATGCCCCATGGGGCAGATAAGGACACCCATGCTGCTTCTGTCAGCTGCTTTCTACCTCAGGCCAGAGATTCATCAAGAAATATTTAAAAAAAAAAAAAAAGTAATAAATTATTTTTTCTTTGATTCAGAAAGGACTTGCAATACCTGGCTTTCTTGCTTATTTGCAGAGCACCCTGCTATTCCAGGATGCCGTTCCAGGAACGGGGGGCAAGGGCTGCTTCTTGTGCAATCATTGATCTGGGCTTGGCAATTGCCTTTTTGGCAGGAGAAAGTGCTGAAAGGCCCAGTTGCTATCTGTGGGGTTGTATTCATGATAGCACTAGGTAAAGTTAGGCTAACTTGGTGGGGAGGGTAAGTTGCCTCATGATAGCAACCACAATGCAAAGCTCCTCAGCTGTACATATCACTGCACAGGGCAGCTAAACCCCGTTGGTGTTACTACCTCGAGCAGCACATCAGTTTAAAGCGCCCTCTTTGTACAGTCAGAAACTGCCGTTTGTTGATCTGACGTAGGAGAAAGATGTGACGTTAATTAACACCCATAGTAATAACTGCTCATTGCTATTTCTGTTAAGTTTAATGCCTATAATGTGCCTTGTACTGGTTTTCTGAATGTTATTGCAGCTGTAAGAGCAGGTGGTAAATGTGTAGATTCTTTTCAATGATTGTGAATGTATCATTAAAATATAAAGGAACTTACAAACTGTTGCTCCTGTGTGTTCTTCCTAGACCATAAATTGCTTTTGAGTATTTTCACCAGAAGTGGAACTGAAAATTCTCTGTTCTGACTTCTAGAAGTAACCTCGTTAGACATTAGTAAGAATTTTCTGTTGCTTATTTTTGGACAAAAATGCAAGATGGTTTGTTTCTATGAGTGGATTTTTTTTTTTGGTCAGTGTTTGTAATATTTTCAGGAGGTTTTTTTTGTTTGTTTTTCCCAAGAAAAAAATTAATAAATATTTCACCAAGAAAGTAGGAAAATTGTCTGGGAACCCACTGACAGCCCTCTTGAATGAAGTGCCCTGAGTTGTATCACTGCTGCAATCACTGACTTGGCTGCCCTGGCTGTGAAAGGGGAACGCTTACTTTCTGACTGGGCCCAGTCCCTCAAGCAGCCTGGGGAGAAATTATATTTCCCCAGTCCATGTTTTGACAAATGGCTCAGGTGCATGCCCATCTTGTCAGTCTGTGCAAAAAGGCTTGGATATAGGGACAGAAGAACTGCGAGAACACTGCATGGATGTGCACGTTTACCTGCGTGCCTCAGTTGGTTAATGCAAGTGCTGGAAACAGAGGGTGAAATATGGATGAGCTTAATAGCCACAAATAGTTTGCATCTGTCAGCCCAGTGAGAATACAGAATGGGCCTTCCCACAGGAGCAGTGGGAGCAAAATTCAGCCCAGCTCTAGCTACTGTTAATGTGGAATTTGGTCAGCTTATGAAAGGGGCCTCCATGACATGGTTGCCTGAAAAGCAGGGGACTCAGTGACCCAGGAGCTGCCTTCCATGTCTCCTAGGCTCAGGTCAGACTGACCCTCCATTACCAAATCCCAATAACAGCAAAAGAGCAAATGGGGAAACAAAGCAGGACCTTTGACCCCTTCCTATCTCTATATTAGCTCTGCATAAATGCCGGTGTCTCAGATGAGCATCTACCTCAGCTTCGGCCTGAGAGAGAGAAAGCAGGACAGGTAAGAGCTGCACTGTCTGTTCTGGGTGGTATGGACTTTGTGAATGGTGTATCTAGGATGGAGAGAAGTGAGTGGAGGGGGAAGAGGGTGGGAGTGCTCGAGCAACCTGGATTGAAGTTAAGGGATGGATGGCTCCATAGGACACTCATAGGAGTGTCGAGCCCATGGTAGGGATTACAGAGTTTCAGCGTTGGAAGATGTATAACTTTTTTCCCAGCTGCTCTCAACACAGGGGCTACAGGCTTTAAAGCAGGTAAGATCCCCTCTTTACGCTCCTGGGAAGCAAATTTCTAACTTTTGTCTACAGAGGGAGAATTTGGCTCTAGGATTAAAAATCAAGGGAGGATGGTAACTGAGGAACTGCTGCTGGCTGGCAAATGTCTAGTGAAGATGGAGTGGTAACTTTTTGAGGTAATCTGTGCATAGAAGGAGAACAAAATGGAAATTGTCTTACTGTGGAATAAGAGGGAGCACTGACTAGTGCCACTACCTGGAACAGGATTTAGCAAAGTATTCATAAGGAATAGGCTTGCAGCCTTTTTTTGATGTTGCAGGTCTTGGTACTGCAATGTTCACTTCGTGTTGTTCTGACATGACATGCCACCCCGTAATTCAGGCTGTAATCAATTTTAACTTCTAAAAACCTTTCTAAGAACACTGTATTTGAATATCTTGTTTAGATGCAATGTCATCCTTTCAACGTACTAAGTACCAACTTTTTAAGAGTTCCTCTGCCTTTTTTAATAGACAAAAGGATATTGGATGAGGCTGAAGTTTGTACTTATTCCCTTCTAAAAACGTGTTCTGCCTGGGTTGCTATCTGATTCACTAATCACAGCGTGGAAAAGAACCTGGTTGAGTCTTTTCTCGACTAGTTCAAGACAAAATACTCAGATCACTGGGTCGTTCAGATCATTTTATATGAAGCACTGACTAGCACAAGGTTCTTAGAGCCATTTGCAAGAAATCAAACCAGTAGACTTAATAGACTTTTTGCAGTTGTACCTATGCGTAGAAGAAGCCTATTCTGACCACTGCCAGTTTTTAACAGTTGTTGTTAGCCAGTTTTAGTTGTTTGCTCAAATACTGAAACATGGAATTTTAGTTCTCTTCTTTTAAAAAAAGAAAAAGTAACTTTAACTGTCACAGATTTCCTGGAACTCAAAGCTCTCATTCATTGTGGATATTTGTTATTATATAAATAAAAGTACACTCATTTTTGTGCTATCTTTTCCTCACCTCAGAAGAAACGCACCATGTGATCTTTCCTGCTTTCTTTTTCATTTATTCATTAGGTTTGTTGCACAAATGTGGTGTCTAACAGACATGTTCTCTGAAAACAAACAAAGCATTGTGTTGTGATTCCAGCAGGTCTCCCGGTGCGCGGGGCTGAACTGGTACCGCAAACCATGGTGCAATCCAGGGCACTGGTGATAGCTCTGATCCTGCTCCTTAGCACCACCGTTCCCGGTAAGTCTGAAAAGCTTTTGTAACAGTTTTTCACTTGCCTTAGAGAAGCCTGTCCCATCCATAAGGTAAAAATATGAATATATGTCCCATCCACAAGGTAAAAACATGAATATATGGTGCTAGCTAGAGTGAAACCAGACAGTAGGAGCTTGGTGTACAAACCATCCATACCTGGTGCAAATATTCTAGCATGTAAAGCCTATGACTCAGGTGCCCCAAAATTAGCAGTGAGGTGCTGCTGGATGCAGCTAGAGCAAATTCTGGGGGAGGCTCCGAACCTGAGAATTTCATGTCTCTTCCCATTCGTGTGGGGGAAGACATCAGAGGAACTGGAGAAACCTCATGCCTTTTTTGCCTCCTCCTTCTCAGAAGTGCACTCAAAGTCCATCTTTGAGAGGGACCGTCGTGACTGGTTGGTCATCCCCGATGCAATTGCAGCTTACATCTATGAAACTGTGAACAAGATGTCCCCTAGAGTTGGTCAGTTCTTGGCGGATGCTGCCCAGACTCCAGTAGTTGTTGGGACCAGGTATGGAAAATCTGTGCTAGCATTGCAGCAGCCATGGGTGGAAAGGGAGAGGGAGGAGTGGGAGAAAGAACAGATTAATGAACTATCTGTAGAAGGAGACCCAAAGGACAATTAATCAACAACCACAGCATGATGTGACTATAATTAAAAGCAAGGTTGATATGGCTTCATATGACAGTGCAACCTCTTCCCAGGGATGCACATTGAATACAATACTCACGGGGATAGCAAATACTGCTCTTTAGACATGGGTAGTGAGGGAGAGGCCACTGACTGGTGGGGCATCAGCCCCCCTGAAAGGAGCTGGGTAGGTGGAGTGGTGCTGTCTGTGAGGGGCTGAGTACTAAAGGTGCCAGCAAACACTGGTGGCGCTCAGTTCACACAATTGGCTCTAACTGTAAATACGTATTCCTCAGAGAAGGGGAAAGGATTTCCTCCTGAAAGGAAAAGCAAGATGACCCAAGAGATACAGTTTCATCCAAGTCATGGAAAATACTACCTATTCTTATCTTCTGAGGAAAGCCCCTCTAGGAGTGCTGAGGAGCTTCGCACTCTCAGTGAAAAAAGCAGTGTGAAAGAAGGGTAGTTTGATAACTACTGCAGATGCAAACTACCCTCACTCACATACGTGTGTATCTTACCACATATGCTCTTGTCTCCTGCAGGACTTTCCTCATCAGAGAAACGACCAAACTCAGTTTACTGGCTGAACAGCTGATGGAAAAAATAAAGAACCTGTGGTATACAAAAGTGCTAGGCTACTAGTCAGAAGAAGCCAGTGTTTCCTGAGGTGAGTTGACAGCATCCTGCAGTGTCCTCTTCCCCCTGCCCCTTCTATGGACCAAGATCAGTCAATAACACAGAATCGATGCTCCTGTTAATGCCACTAGAGGGAACCCAGCGTCAAAGACCAAAGGATGGAAGAAACCTGCTGAAGTCTCCCCCGAAAAAAAAAATAATAAAAAAAAAATAAAGCTGCTGGGCATGGGGAGGGCAATGAGATTGCAGAGCTCTTCTGTAGCCAAATCTTGAAAATTAATTCCTCCTGAATGACTTGGCTATTGACCCTCTAATAAAAAAATTCTTGTTGTTACACTTCCTTAGGTTTCCTACTTGTATTGATTGTTATTAAATCACATCCACCTTGGCACCCCATTCTGCTGAGAATATAGCTGCAATTCACAGTAAGTCATTGCAGACTGTGGTAACAAACCCTGACAGTACAGGCACATTTAACCAAGCTCAGGCTCCTCTTGGTGGATGGGGGGACAGGACAGGACTACCTGAGCATCTTTTGGGGTAGCCACAACATGGCGACCATAACCTCACATCAAGACAGACAATGAAGTGCTGAGTCCTACTGATTGTGCTCCTTGGTTAGGTAAGAAGCAAGCAGGTGCATCTGCATCAAGTGTCTGAAGATTTCAAATCACTTGGGAAAACAAGTGCCAGTAAATGAAACTGTGCATCAGTTTGAGTAGGACTTTGAAAGAGTGATTCATCATTCAAGCAGTGAGGGAGCCTTTCCAAAGGAGAAAGGAGGGGAAAATCCCTCAGTAGTTTCAGGATGGAGGGTGATCAGTTTATGAGATGGGCGCCTATGCCCAGAACTGTTTTTGAAGACCTAGAAGGTCTTTGCCAGCCCTGTGTAAGTGTGCCTAATCTCAAATGCCCACATTAAGTAAAGAAATCCACCTACTTCATCAGCGGGTAAGCAGAAACAAGTAGGCGATGTCTGAAATCACAGTGGGAGACTGCAGCAGAAGCTAAAACAAAACACTGCTAGTCACAAGATCTAGGAGTCACAGGCATGTGAGCAGGGCTGCTGCTTAGAAGGGACAGCATTTACAAGGCTGACAAAAGGAGATTTGCCTAAAAACTGCAAAGCAACACTACTGTCCTTTAGGGCACATCTCTGTTTGGTTTCCACTCGTTGGGGTCAGAGTTACTGGAGTGTAACTGAACGTACTGCGGTCCCTGCTGGCTCCTGGCTTGTCCTCCCTTTTAGAGCAGCCCAGCGCTTGCTGCTCCCTGACACTATTTCTAGGTTATCTGGTAACCAGCAATGAGTAGAGGAAACATAAAAAGGGGGACAGCCCAAGGAGGAACTGGGAGACATTAGCGTTCAGCTGTCATGGACGTATGGAAGAGAGCAAGGGGAGAAGCGAGGGGTGACAGAGAGGAGGGAGAAGCAATAGACACTGAAGGAAGACAAAACAGCAACCTCAAGGCTATCCCTTCCCCTAGCTGAGTCTGACTGTCGAAATGAATTCAAATAGCTGACAAAAGGCTAAATAACAGGCAACGGCTACATTTCATCCTGTATCTCTGCTCCAACCTCCCACCAGCATTGGTGGAAGAGCTGCCCTGTCTCTACAAGCACAGTTCTAGCCTTGGATTTTACCCCGCAGTCCACAATTTACAACAATATTTGACCTTGTCAAGAGACAAGGCTTTGCCATTGTCAAGCTTCAGTACTTGTATTGCTTGGGCAGCCTTATGATGGGGGAAAGAAAGTCCTAATTGAGCAGGAAGGCTTTCTTTGGTGTGAAGCACTGGATACTGAAAATGTACATATCCACTTTCTTTCTTATAGGTCAGAAAGACTTATTGTCAGCAGTACCTGATTCTCCAAAGTTTCCCGTTGCCCCACTCTCAACTTCCTCTTCTAAGGTCTCCCCTACGTGAGGAGTTTGCTCCAGCACAAACCCAAACATGCTCTAGCTGTTGTCCTGTTGGAGCAATATGGTAGGCTGCAAATAATGCAGGACAATGGTCTTTTGGGGAAATGGGACTCCTATGTTTTGGGGGTTGTTTGTTTGTTTTTTTTTTTAATTATTAGTTGGATCAGCTATTGACATAAATTTGCACTTAACCAGTTGTCTTGAATAATAAATCTCTTTTCACATTTTCTGTGTCTCAGCAGGTACGTGGTACCATGCACAGTTGGAGTGAAATCAGTCCCTATGCAGAGCAGCAAGCTCTTTCACCTTTAGTTACTTCACCACTTTTGCAGACCTATTTTGCAGATTTCTTTATTGCTGCCAGTTTTGCTCAGACTAGTTCCGCTTCCCTGGTCACGCATGAATGTGCCACATGCATATATGAATTACATTAATGCATCGCTACTGAGAAAAAGGCTTAGAAAACTGCAGTTTGTGCTGATATGCATGTTGACCACATGAAAAAAAAACAGAAACTTCAGTCCTTTCTGCTACAGAAATAATTTCCTACCTGTTTGTTTTGCATGTCTGCTCAGTCTCTCTCTTTCTTCCCAAATGTAACCCTTGCAGGCAAAGCTCTGTATCTTAAATCCACTCCTGCATTCAGCATCCTGTGGCTTCTCAGGACGGGTGTTCTTCTCACTGCTTGGGCACTCCAGGCATATTTTCTCCTTAAAAGAATGAAAGTCATGAGTCTTTTAAAAGAGCCTGAATGTGTCCTTAGAGTTATGTGCCTTGGAAACTGGTGCTTCAGACTTCTCTTTGTATGTGCTGCTAAAAAAAAATGGTAGGGAAAAGTTTGGAAAGTAGAGGGGAATTCACGTTGTGTTTTGAGCCAGTTGTATTGCTTTGTCAATGCAACCCGGTGTCACTTCTCTACTGTATCGTGGCATAGCTGGAGCAGAGCAGCACTTGCTGTGAATTCCATGCTAAAACTTAATGCAGTTCTGATCTTTTGTTAAACACGCATATAATCTGTTCGTTCCTCTGCAGTGTAACCTCCAGAAAGTCCTAGCCAGCCACGTTTGATATTGATCAGTTTTAGTATATGGGCAAAACTGAATCAGCATGTAGATCTCTGATTCTCCCGAATCTCACAATCACAGTTATCTGAGCATTTGTATGCTTTAAAAGAAGTAAACAGAAAACTTTTCGGGTGGCTGATCTGCTGCATAATCTACAATGTAGGACAATCTACAAAATAAAAAACCTGCTGCTGCCACTTGTGACCCTGACATTGCAGGCATCGTCTTTTGGCAAGTTCTTTAAAAGCAGAAACTAGCAGCTGAGATCTGGCACAGCATTCAGGATGGGACTAGGTAGGTAAAAAAAAAAAAAAAAAGGCATTTTATCCCAACAGGGATCCTGGGGCAAACTGATGGGACTGGTAGTGAAGGGGTCTTACTCTTAAATTATTTGCTCATCCGCTCGGTAGGAATAAACAGCTTAATCTTAATCTGCCTGTAATTTCTTTATAAATAGAGATGGCAATCACTTCCCAAGTGATGCCTCTGAAAGTTCACTGAGTGCCCCGACATTCTTGGAGAGACTTTGTGAGGGAAGTGTTTACTTTGGTTGATATTCATGCTACAGAAACTTTCTTTGTGAGTAATCATCATTCACTTACCAGCTTTGGGAAAGCTTGTGGTATAACTGGTTCAACTGAATCCATTGAGATGAAATCTTCAGAGATGTCCGTTTGCTGTCGTTTCTGAGATGGATGAATAACATCTCGTGTGTTCCTGATCTCTGCAAAAACACCCTTTCTTGGTAAATATCTACCGTGCTGAGTGCTTTACACTGTTTTCTGTTGCTCAGCCTGCTGATGGCACGGAACTGTTTGCTATTTACGCATCCCAGCTCCCTTTACCTGCTAGACATGGAAAAATTACACCTTGCTGCTGACAAGCAAATGGCTTGCACCATGCACTGCTGTGCCTGGGAGGGCTGACAACCAGCACAAGTGCTTCAGGAGCAGAAAGCTGAAGCAGAACAGGTGGGAAGGGACCTGATGGGTGCTGCAGGCTGGGACATTCCTCAGGAGATCAGGACGGATGGGATCCCCATCCAGCATGGCTTGGCACACCTCCAGCAATGGGGGCATCCCCAGCTTCCAGCCCTCTGAGTGAAGAATTTCTTCCTCACACGCCTTCTTGAAAAAACAGGCGACGACAGCTGGAGGTGTGTGTGCGTGGGGGGGGGGGTAAAGTCACACAAAGCAAGCCACGCAAAGCAAGTCACACAGAAAGCCACACACAGCAAGTCGCCCAAGTAAAATTTATGCCGGCCTCTCTCCCTCCGGGACCCTTTTGCCACCCCTCTCCCCTCAGGGCACCCCGGGGGCTCGGCGGGCACGGTGCTGGGGGGCCGCCAGCCCTTGCGTGCCAGGCGCCGGCCGGCGGGCGGCGGAGATCACTCAGCGCCGCTCTCTCTTTCGGCCGCAGCCCGCTCTCCCCCGCCGCCGCGGCCGGCCCTGACTCAGAGCGGCACCGCCGCCGGGCGCCCTTCGCACGCGAGGCCGCCGCCCCCGGCCCCAGCCCCGGCCCCGGCCCCAGCCCCGGCCCCGGCCCCGGCCCCGCCGCACTCGGGCCCCGCCGCGGAGCGGGGCGGCGGCGGAGCGGCCCCGGAGCTCAGGTAGGGCTGGGGCGGAGGGGGAGGGGGGGCACCCCTCTGCTCCATGCTTACTTCGAGGGGGGTTAGGGCATGGGGAGAGCGGGGTCAGAGCACGAGGAGGAGGAGGAAGGAGCGGTTCTGCCCCAATCCCCCCCCCCCGCTTTATGGCCAGGCTGGGTGGGGAGGACCCCTTGGGTTGTTTCCACGCCGAAGAAGTCGGGTTTTTCGGGTTGTGCTACGAGGCGTACCTGGTGCCGAGGCGGGGGCTGCTTTCGGTTGGGTGTGACGACCCTGTGGGGTGAGAGGGGAGCCCGGCCATCCCATAGTGCTGAATCCCTCCATGCGTGCTTTGGTTTTTGGGGGGGACGTGGGGCGAGGCGACTCCGCAAAAAAAAACACTTTTAAAAGCATTTCCGTTTTCGCTGTTCCAGACCTAAACACAGGCGCAGCATCGGTGGCTGCAGGTGTGAGCTAACCGCCCTATAGCTGTAGGTTATTGAGTTGGCAGGGACCCACAAGGATGCCCTGAGGGTAGCAGAGATAAAACCGGCTTCGTTAGCGCGCCATGAACGCTGCAGTGTCTGTGCGCAGGCCACAGCATCGGGTACCAGCCATGCCTCGCGGGAGGCCGTGTTTCTGGAAATGGCTTTGCAGAGAAGTTCCCTACAGCCCCGAGCGGCACTGACTGTGCCCGCAGAATAAATATGTACAGGTGTAGCTGTGGTGTGAGTCAGCAAAGAGCACAGGTCTGCCATTTCCACAGCCTCTTGCCTCCAGGTCCGCAGTAGCACCCCAGCTAGCCTGGTTCAGATACTGCTTTGGAGGCTGCTCAGGTCAGGGCCTGCAGAGGACACTAAAGAGAAAACATGCAACTCATGCTTTGTGAACTGCAAGATGGGTTTATTTTTATCCTGGCTACGATGCTCTCCTTTCCCTCCAAAGCTGCCCGTGTCCCTGTCCTACACACAGGGTGCGGACGGGAGCGCCCTGCCCGAGGAGCATCGCTTCAGGGTCCACAAAATGGCGTGCGTGGTGCCGCGAAGGCGGCGTGATCTGCAGGACCCGGCTGTTTTCTGTTGTGGTCAGTAAAACACTGGGCTCTTGTTCTGCGAAGAAAACAAAAAAAGAAAAAATAAAAGGTCTAGTCTTGTTAATAGTTAGAGGTCACACTCGTATTCTTAGTTTAATGCTGTCTTTTTTGGGGGAGGAGGTGAGGTTAAGCTGCCTTTGTTGCTATTAGCTAATTCAGCATATTTAGGTTTCCCGTGCTTCTAGTTTCTGAGCTGCTTTGCTCTGTGCAAAAGTGGGAAGGCTCTTGTGTTTCTCCTGTTTGGGTGACAAAAATTGCTGGAATTATATACGTGTACTGCTGTTTTAGCTATTTAAGCAACTCATTGAGTCTTTTAGCAGGTAAAAGCTTTCAGTGGTTTTAGATTTAAAAGAAGCTTGTAGTTTTCTAATAAAGTTGACTTGAAATTAGTTACATTTCATATATAATAACTCTGGTAGATACTGCTGGTGGAAGAGAATGCTAGTTTTATTTTTAGTTACCCGTTCTCCCAAATAATAGTTTAATACCTCGGAAAAACAAAGATCTATTGTGTAAAATCAATGTTAACATGACATTTAATACTATAATATTTATTGAGAATCAGTTCTTCATCCAGAATAGTCCTGAAATGATTCCAGTCATTTCTCTAAAAAATGTGTCGCATGAAGGTACATTTTTTTGTCTTGACCCTAGTGATGGGGCTGGTCTGCATCTGCTCAGAAGAGGCTAGCGCTGCAAATAGGGCAGAAAATACCAACTTTCAGCTTCCGTGTCTGTAAAAGCAACCTTTGTCCATGTAAACTCTGTCCTCCTCCTCAGCGACTTCTTACTAGCGGTTTGGTTTAAATTTTTTTCCACTTGAATGGTGAGCTCCTTTTGCTTCATCATGCGTTATTGCAGAGGGTGCACTGGCTGACAGACGGAGGGAGGAAAAAAAACCTGTCTGCATCGTGTCGCCTCAGCGGGTGTCTGTAGCTTTTGCCAGCCCACATGCAGTGCTGGAAATAGGGTGGAGGCAATTGCCTTCGCTCAACCTGGAGAAAAATGCGTGTGGCAAAAGGCAAGATAGAAGAGTACCAGGCACTGCTGCAAGTTTTTTGGGTGGCTCACTGGCTACCAGCCCCCATGGAGGGTTGGCAGGCAGTACAGGCACTGCTAACTCATGCCATGGCCAGACACGGCGTCAAAATCCTGAGTGTGAAGGGTTTGGGTTTGAAGGGACCTTATAGACCATCTAATTCCAACCCCGCTGCCATGGGCAGGGACCCCTCCCACCAGCCCAGGCTGCCCAAAGCCCCATCCAGCCCGGCCTTGAGCACCCCCAGGGATGGGGCATCCACAGCTTCTCTGGGCAGCCTGTGCCAGGGCCTCACCACCATCATAGGAAAGAATTTCTTCCTAATGTCTAGTCTAAACCTGCCCTTCTTTATTTTAAAACTACCCTTTTTTGGTTTAAAAATACTTCCCTGCTCCGCAAGCACTTGCTGCCGCAGGGTGCGGATGTTTGTGGTGTTACTGCCATGACCGAGCGAGTGACAGAGCTGGCTGGCACAACCCAGTGAGCTGGCACTTTGCTGGTGCTGATGGCTGGTTACGGCCTCACAGCCCATCAGCTTTCTTTTTAATCGGAAGTTTCTTTCCATTCTTGTTTGCAAAGAAAGCACGTGTGGTTCGAGGATAAACCAGCAAGTTCAAGAGCAATGAAAAAGACCTTCTAAACAGATCTGCATGGGATTTCATGATTTTCAAAGCATTGATTGAATTCTGAGGAGAAGTGAATTGCTACCATTACGTTTTTTGTCAGATATGTGTCAAGAATAGTTGACGTGTATTTGCTGGTGATCTAGACAATTGCCTGAGGTCTCCTCCAGCTGTGCTGCACTGGTAATGACACTGGTGTTACAACATGAGTCAGAAAACACGGTTGCTTTCTTAAAATAAAAGGAAGGCTGCGTGTCTTTGTCCAGCCGTCGACAGCTCTTGGCAGACACCAACACTACAGCTTCTCACTGTGGCACCACGTGTGTCTCGCACACCAAATAAACCCTACCCACCGTGGGGCAGGAGGCCCTGCTTTATTTTCTGGCCTCGTAAAAATGCAGGCACTGCCATGCAAAGGCCGGATTCAGCACGAGGCAAATAGCTGCTTTGCTGTTCTAGTTTAATTATAAGACTGAAAACGTATACTTTGGTCCTCGTTCACTCTGTGCAGTGTTTTGGAAATCCTGTTTTTATTGTAATCTTCCTTTTTCACTTCCTCTGGACCTTTTCACAAAACTTGATTTAGGGCAGATGCTATCCTATCAGGTCTTACGGCAAATACAGATCTCATTTACTTATTTATTTATTTATTTATTTGAGATGCTTAGCCTCGCTCTCCAGCTCTGGCTTTCAAGTCTGGCCGAAGTAAGCATTGTCCAGGGACGTGGCCCAGGGAAGGCATCCGGAGAAGGGAGACTGAGCCTTCCAACACATGAAGCAAACGCACGGACCACTGGTGTTTGGCTGGGTAATGCACAGGCTTACAGCTGTGGGTGAGGACATGGGTTTAGGACACCTCAGCTGCTCTCAGCTGGCTGGTTTGCAGGATTGGTGTGGCTGAAGAAACGCCAGCATGCACTTTACGGTCAACTTGCAGCCCAAGCAGATAGCCCCAGCGCCCCAGGCCTTGTTCATCCATCACTGATATTCCCATCACCATCACCTGCTGAATGGCAATTTGGGAAAGTTGTGTCCGATGGCCTCAGGGAACTGAGCCCAGCGGCACAGCCCAGAACATCTATTCAGATGGCTCTTGTCTTTGTGGGGGGCTGTGTAATTATAGGAGTTTCATGGGACCTCAGACTGTTTGGAGATGAATCACTAGCATGAACTCTGAAAGAGGGCACACTGATCCCACTGAGTTCACTGCTGGCTACGCAGTCTGTGGGTTAGGCTTTCGGTCTTATCATGCAGCCAAACCCCAACTCTCTTGAAGTTAGCCCTATAAAACTCCGGCTGATTCCAGTGAAAACAGGAGTTTCCCCATCGACTTTAATTGCTATTTATTTGGGTGACAGTGGGGGGTAGGGACCTATAAGCGTCACTAGTCCAGATGCCCAAGTCCTCAAAAACTTTGAGTAGTGGGAGGGTTGCATCACCTTTCAGCAAGGATTTCGGATGTTTCTAATAGCCTTGGGATGGTTGCAGCCTCTGCAGGAGCTGTGCAGGTGGGAGCATGCTACACTGCCGTCGCTTCATCCGCTCCAAACTTTAGTCCTAGGCTCTGTGGGGTTATCAGGGTTATTCCAGGATTATTCTCCGCATCCTCCAGCTAGATCTCTTCTTTTTTTTTCTTTTTTTTTTTTGTGCAGCAGCCCTGCTCTGAAATGTTTTCTCAAGTGCCAACTTAGTTTCTCATGGGCACCTTGTTTTAGTACACTTCATATCTGCCGCATGCTCTGCTCTACTCCTGCAAAGAAGCAGGTGCTCGCCAGGTCTCTCCGTGCCTTTATTCTCTTGATTTTTCTCACAGCTGCCTCCTCTCTCCTGGCGAGGTGTGCACATGGGTTTTTTAATTACCTGACTATTCCTAAGTGCCCTGAGGTGCCACGTTCTTTGATGGGAAATCAAAATAGCTGGGTGCCATTTCACCTCACCTCCAGCTGAGCTGCTGGGAGGTCTTGGGCATGCAATTGCACTTCTCAGTGCAGTCGTCTGCCTTCTCTTTGCTTCCTAACACCCCTCCATCTGTAGTCTGTAGTGTCCTGGCTGGCAATGAGGAGGGCAGAGGTTTATGTGCATGTATTTCTTGAGAGCTGTCGAGCTCCCACCCTTACCTGCAACATTTCCTTCAGTGGCATGATTGCACCCGTGGTGGGTAACTCCCACAGGTTCAAAGCTGCACAAAAAAGCGTGCATCTCTTCTTTTCTTCTTTTTTTTTTTTTATGGTTTTAATGTTTTGCTGCGTGTGAAGCGTGGGTAGGTATTTCTGTGGTTCCCAGAGGAGGGAGGGTGAGGAGGGGGTGACGGGGGAAATGCGCGGGGAGGACTGGGGCTGTGTGGTCATGCAGGTGTTTAGGCAGCACGCAGGGGGAAGTCGAGCGAGTGGTCCAGTCAGGTGCCTGCTACTGCATATGGCAAGCATATTGATTTATACGTGGTGTTCCTGGGTGGAAAACCTGTTCTTTGCATTTTAGGTCTGTCCTTCTGGTCATTTTGCCTACCGGTTTTGAAGCTAGACTGAAAATTTGGATGGATTTTAAAACCGCTGTCCAAGTTTCGTTCTCAGAGCAGAGTGCCACGCAGTTTCATGCTCTGGTTTTCTTTGCCTGAAACTGAGGGTAAAACAAAGGGCATCCTTCAGGTGGCAGCTGTCATTTTGTATTATTAGTAACTAGTTTTATCCACATACAGAGAAAGATCATCAAATTCTGGGACAGAGGCGGGTTATTTTCAGACTTGACTAGTGACTTTTGGACGCGTTCAGTTATTTTGTGTGATTATCTAATTGATTTATTTTTGAAGAGCCAGCTGTTTAGAAAGTGAGTACTCAGCCCTTTCTGGAAATCAGTGCTTTGCAAAGGGTCTGAAGCTAGGCATCCACAAACGAAAGCCTCAGAAGTCACCAGTCACCTTGTGGGAAGCGTTTTCTTTGAGCACAGATTCCTGCCTTACCTCCCCCGTGCCCTACTCCAGTACCCAGAGCAGCAAAATGCAGTCCAAATTTCCAGAGAACCACTGGTCTCTCCTCTTCTGTTGTAGGGATGCCTGTGGTAAAACCCCAAGTACTTTAGAAAACGTGAAAAGTAAACAGTAGAGGAAGTAAGTTCACTGACTGGACTTAGTGGGAGCTTCTGACTAAGAATACGAATCTCTTACTAAGAAGGAAACTGTTTTGAAGTTTGAAAAGATGTATTTTGGTTACAATGCATTATTTAGATGATTGATACCGATAATCTTGCGTGCTCTCAAACACAACACGTGACCCCTATTTCTAAAGCTGCATTTTATCTGTTACAAAAACACAGGAGCGGTGAATTGGGAAAATAAAACCTGCAATTCAATTCATATTTAAAAATAAATAACAACCCTACCAGCCTGGCCTTTGCTAGGGCTTTTCTCCTGAGTGATGAATCCTCTTCACTTTCTCATCCCCCGTATTTCATGTTCTTTTACTTTATTATGAACTCCCATCTTAGATGCCTAGGTGTTTGGGGCCAGATTCTCTCTGGACTATACTGAGCATCGTGTGGGTGCTCAGTTCCTTTAGCGGGCTCTCCAAAACCTCCTGCCACGTGCAGTGGGACTCCAGCAGGGCGCTGAAGACCCACATCTGGAAACTAAGCAGGTGCTTGGGTTGTTACTGAAACCTCGAGTGCACTAACTGCAGGTTTTGTGGTACAGTATTAAAATGTTACATGAAGTAACGTGGGCTGCTTCTGGTTTTCTAGGGCTACCTGTGTGTCTGACATTAGGTAGTGCAGTAATTACTTTTGAGTCCATTTTAATGCATTGTCAGTGCGTATTTCCACTGGGTAGGAATTTAGGTAGCTCTTCCCTTGTTCCTGTTCATCATCCAATCTCAATTTCTCTGACTGCATGCAGAACGCTGGCATATTTGGTAACCAGTCTGTGTGGAGCTATTTCCCACTGTAGGATTGTCTTTAAGCCATTTATGGTAACTTCTTGTTCTTCCTTTGCCAGGCTTTTACCTAAAATATGCTCCTTAACTGGGTGAAGCTTTTTAAATATGAGAAGAACCAAAATCATTTTTCAGTTGGAAATTTTGGAGCACGTAATGATTTGAGTTCACTGCTTGCAGATCTGCTCGTGAGTCTCTGTTGACTCATGAATATAAGTGATTATACGAGAACAGCAAATTGATATTCCAGCACTATATAACTGCTAAAAGTGCGCTTAAGTGTCCCCAGTCATGAGTTGGCATCTGCTTATAATATACGCTTTACTAGCACCTGTAAAAAAAACTTATTTTCTCTTATTTATCTATTTGTCTGTTTCTCTTATTTGTCTTATTTCTCTGTTTTCTGTTACTGTTCCTGTGCAGCGATCAACAAATTTTACTGGATGTAGCATGGCAGCGTCTTTGTGCAGCTGTCCACATTGGTGCATCTGGTGCTGAGATGAAGGCTGCCTAAATTCCTTACCCCATTAAGTGAGCATCGATTCTGGGTACAATTTTCCTTTGTGTTGAGATGAAACACTTTATTTCTGAAAAACGTTGATTCATTGAAGCCAAAACGGATACCAAGAGATGCGTCTGACCGGGTCTGACTTACGTCAAGAAGCAGAGGCACTTGACCTTCAATTGTGTACATCTCAGGAAAGAGCACTAACCTCTAGATTGTTTTTTTTTTTATTTATAGTTGTTTTCATGAAAACCTCAGAGGTCTCGATTTCATTCCAAGGCAGTAGAAAAATATCTCTGAAATCATGAAAAGCTCTGTGGGATGGGCAGATACACGTTCCCACCCAGATCTGCGGACAGCTTTCTAGTTACTAATACTTTGCTGCATTTCCATGACAATGAAAGGAGAAGTTAGGTTAAAAGCAAACAAACAAACCCCACGTTTTATAGCTGGAATCATCTCTAATTTATTTTTTAAAAAGTCCAAATTACTTACAAAGATCTGTGGTAGGTGTCATGTCAGAATCGCACCTCTTCCATGTCACACAGCAAAGCACTTTGGAGTCATCAAGGTCTTTTAACAAAGATAAAATAGGCAGGCTGTTACGTTACTCAAACCTACCAGGTTAATTACTTGAAATCACAATAATTTTGGTATCATCCTAAGCTGTATTAGTGCTAACATACAAATAATGAATATTAACATGAAATAGTCAAAATTCCAGAAGTTTGTTCAACTTCTGTTGTCTTTCATGTGCAAGAACTGAACATAACATTTACCTTCTAAAATAGATCTGCAGTTTACAAAAATAAAATAAGCACCTTCATAGGGTACGGTCTTTTGGATGAAAGCCTAAAATAATCCAGAGAGTTTTGCCTTGTTGGATTAGTTGCCTCCTTTGTAGGTTTTTTCCCTCATGTGAAGCATTCGCTGCGGCATTACATATGATTCTCTTCAAGCCTTGAAATATTTAGCAAATTCATTGTTGTTTTTTTTATTTTATTTTATTATTATTATTATTTTTTCCAGGGGCTAGTGTGAAAGGTTAGGCAGTGGAAGGAGATCCTGGTAGGTTTTCCAGGTCATTGTTCCAATTTGGTCTGGTATTCTGAAGCAAAACCAAATGAAACCAGCAGCACTAACTTAAAATAACTGAAATTCCTGTAGATTGGTTATATTCCAAAGAGATCGTTCTGCTTTGGATGGGATTGAGGCGGAGGGAAATAATAAGTGAGTCTGACTCACTAAGAAAACGCTCTTTAAAACAAGATGTGATTTTTTTCAGTGACAGGGATCACAGGTTATTTGGAATGTAAATCACCAATCTCTTTTTCTTTCTTCTTTTTTTCAATTAAAAAAGAAGCCACTTGCTATATACTGATAAAAGTAGACAGAGGGTAAAGGATTGGTGAGAGGAGACGACTGAGACAGTAGTTTTTGAAGGTCAGACAAGACTGAAACGTGAACTGCATTGTTCTGATTTTCAGACACAGGAAGGTCTGAAAACGCAGTTGTCGTTCTGCGTGCATCTGTAAGCCTGAAAAAGGGGGGTGGCAGTTAGGTGTGGGGAGTAAAGTTTCTCACGTGGAGGAAGAAAAACAAAATCTTTTAGAAGAGGTAGTGGGGGAGAAAAATACGCATGCAGTGAAGGGAGGGGAGCGCGAAAAGCTGGTGTGTGTCTCAGGTACTCCCTTGCAACCCAGGCACACATCCCAGCATCTCTCTGCATGCCTTGGTGTCACCGGTGATGGCTGGAAGATGCTTTTGCCTGCACTGGCCCTAGCAGGGCTGGGGTCCGTGCCTTGGTTGATGGGCTTGCGCTGCCCTCAGGTGAGGTTTGCTTTCGTGTCTCTGCCTTCATTAAGCAGCACCGCCGCAAGGCTCAAGAAAAAATGCAAATACCTGGATTTATTCATAACACCCAAACTAGTTATCCCCACTACGGATGTTTAGAGAATACAGAGGAAAGGCAAGGCGAGGGAAGAGCTGTAATGAATGCAGTTGTGCTGGAGTTACATCAGAGACGTACCTCCTCCATCATTCAGTTTGCACATTTTTTCCCTTGTGACCAGTGTTCAGGGCTTTGCCCATTTCTCTCTGGTTTTGACAAATTGTGTTGGCTCTTCTAGTATAGCTGTCTTCTCTTTGAAGCCTTGCAGCCCGTCTGCACGGGTGCCACCGTTCACCCTGCGAGTCCTTGTGTCCTCTTCCTAGGTTGGAGACCGTAACTGTTTTTATTAGACCACCCTCTTTAATTAAAATAAAAGTTATTTTCCACAGATTTATAAAACATCTCAGTGTTACTCCAGGAACAATCTCCTGCGCCTCATTACCTAGAAAACAACTCAGCTTCAATGAAATGGAAAGGTCTCTTCTCTAACAATCAAAGTGGTCTCAGGACTATGGATGCAGACCCTTTATTCATGAAGAAGCCATGCCTGAGCCGCTCGGGTCAGTGATGGCACTGGTCCATGGGCCAGCTCGTTCCTGCCCTGGCAAAGCTCATTCCCTTCCCTACAAGAAGGGAATGATCACAGAACCAGACTCGTATAGCTTAGCTTTAAACTCTGCCGCCCAGTGAAGTGGGAAGAGGTTTCCTGTATAGCATCGCATGGAAGTTGTCACCACCTTATTTTACTTCTTAAAAAGTAGAGCCAAAGATGTATACTTGCTGACTTCTTGGTTTCAGTTGGCAGAAGAGAAATTGCCTTACCTTACAGGGCTGTAAATATCATTACATATCTTTTAGTCATTGCAGTTCAAGATTTGTTTCCATATATGTTGTCTTATCACCTTGTGATAAGATGTCTTCTGCCTCTAAAGTCAACACGTTTGCGGGTTTTGCGAAAGCTAGTTCAAAAGCTTCAAAGGCTAAGTGTAAAAGAGAAGAAAGATAGGAATCTTGAAAAATCAGGAAATACAGAAGGAAAGTTTCGAACAGTCTTTTGACTCAGTCACGTTATACATCCTGGGTGCTTTAAGGTATTGATTTATTGGATTTATGACAAGCAGTATTATGTTAATCTAAACATTTTACAAGAGAGACGACAGAATATGAGACATTGCAACACAGCCAAGGTATCAGTGCTGTTGGAAGTCTAATTCATATTTTAACCGTGCACTTTAAAACATTTGTTTTAAGAAAACATTTCTATCACTGGCATTTAGAAAAAGAACTCCAGTACCGGATTTCTGATGAGCTGCGTAACTCCGTATTTGTTCAGCTTGTTCTTCTATGAGGTATTACAGCTGTTAAAAATGTGGACTTGACACCAGCTGGGCAAGTGCTATCTCCTCTGCAGTATATAAAATGCAAGACATCTGCATTTCCCAGAGACTGCTAAATAGGAATGGAACGGCTTCATAGAGCTTTTATTATTATTATTATTATTATTATTATTATTATTATTATTATTAATGTATAGAATTTAACCCTATCAATGAACTAACAGAGTGCAGCTTTTGGATTCCTTTTCTGTGAGCATTCCTGTAGCCAGAGTTTCTCAGCGTTCTCTGTTTCACTCAAACGTTTGTGAAACTCTGGCTAATGTTGCTTTTCAGGCACATTTGCATTTGACTTTGCTTGTGTCTTGACATAAACTGGTTGCAGCTAAACAAAGCAGACCTGGACTTCGAAGGGTGCACAGCATCATACCGTTATACAGCAACCCAAGCAGTCAGAAATTGTGTCATATCCCCAAAACCATCTTAAAAGGTGTGAAGGTGTTGTTGTTTTGCTTTTTTTTTTTTTGTGGTTGGGTTGTTGTTGTTGTTGTTTTGTTTGTTTTTTTGCTTGTTTGTTTTTAAGAAAAAATGTTAAATGCGGAGTCTCATTGGCTTGTCTTCTGGTTTCTCTGCCTTCAAACCTTTTTTTTTCTGAAATCATAGGGGCTAGAAACTTATTTTAATTACTGCGATTAAAACTGAGATTTAATCCCATAATCAAGAAGCTGACGCTTTTAAGGAAAACGCACAAGGCTCAAGTTATGACAGCAGGTAACACAGCAATTCATTAAAACATTGCATTTCTAAACTCAGAAAACCTCCAGAAAAGGAGAATCGATCAGGTTGTTTCCAGGACGTTGCGATGTTTTCGTGTGTAGGCTAGGAACCGAAGAGAAGCAATACTTCTGTTTTTCTTGCTCTGAGCAGAATGAAAACCTACGCATTTCAGTTCAAAGCCTGCCTCGGGGTGGCTCCGACTGATCGGCCTCCCCCTTGCCTGTGTCGGTAGGGCTCCGTGGATCTCTCTCGGTGTGGCGTTTCCAGGCTTGCACGGCGCAGCGACACAGCAATCGCTGTGAACCATAGGTCAGTGGTTAAGGTTTCCTATTCCATTTACCTGTCTTTAAAGGGAAGTGCTGCTCCTCCAGCCTGACGTGCGGGCTGCATTACAGCTGCAGCTCTGCCCCTGTCGCTCGTTTCTTTTTTCCCCCTTTCCTTGCTTTAGTCTTTTCCTGCCGTCTCTGGAGAGAGAGGTCCCTTCCTCCGCGGTCCTGGCTCCCAGTCAGAGGGACACCGAGCGCTTCCTCTTCCTAGCAGCGTACTCCCCCGCGATGAAATTGGATAAGGAGTGGCTCAAGCGGGTGTCCAGAGTGTCAGAGACACTGCCGCTGCTGCTGACTTTCACCCACGGGCACAGGCACCTGAGCATGGCCCTGCGGATGTAGTTGTCAAAGCAGTAGTAAATGAAGGGGTTGGCACAGCTGTTGGCGAAGGCAAAGGGGCTGCTCACCTTCATGCCCACCTGGGCCACCACGTCAGGAAAACAGTCGGGCAGCTTCCGCAGTCCCAACAGGATGGCCATAAGCTTGAAAAGGTTGAAGGGGACCCAGGAGATGACAAAAGCAGCCACTACAATGAAGACGATCTTGATGGATTTTCTCAGTTTCTTATCGTGTTTCCCGGACCTCTGGTAATGCATGCAGAGCCTCCTGGTGATGGAGCAGTAAAAGGTCAGGATGCTCAACAGCGGGAAGAAGAAGGCCAGGATCAACATCATCAGCGACACGATCTGTTTGGATTCTGTCACGGCTTTGTCTGCGCAGTACGTCTTGCCGTAGCGCTCCTGCAGCTCCCTGGACAGAAGGGTCGGTATCCCCAGGCAGCAGGATAATAACCAGACGCAGATGCAGAGGCCGGTGGAATAGGATCTGGTTCTGACCCTTCTGGCGACAGCGGGGTACATGATGGCAAGGTACCGGTCCGCGCTCATGCAAGTGAGGAGGAGGATGCTGCAGTACATGTTGACGGAGATGATAAAAGAACTGGCTTTACAGAGGAAAGATCCTACCCTCCAGCTCCCATCCGATACCTCCTTGTCCACCCACAACGGCAGCGTGATGAGGAAGATGAAGTCAGAAGCAGCGAGGTTGATGATGAAGATGTCGATCAGCCTCTGGACCCGGCGCTTGAACACCAAGGCCGCTATAAGGATGGAGTTGCCGATGATGCCCACCAGGAACACGACAGTGTACAGGATGGGGAGGAAAGTAGTCATGTGCTGCAGACGCTTGTACTGGCAGTTGTCCTCATAGAAGTAGTCATCGTAGTTCAAAGTGACCATAGTCACAGGCGAAAGCTGGCTGAGGTCCATTTCTGGCCAGGCCGTCCTCATCCTGGCGCTGAGGAAGGCTCCGAGTTCCCCCTACTCTTCCCCTCGAGGCCTGCTTTAAAAACATGTTAGCGATAAGGGGGGAGGAGAGGGGGAAGGAGGAGGAGAAAAGTGGTTTTGGGGGGGGTAATTCTTACACTTTTAGCCAATCGTGTAGGAAATAGACAAGCAACGAGCGTCTTTGATTAGTCAAAACCCTGTCCTATGAATAAAGAGCTGCAGCTTTTTTTTAAAATCAGGTTTAGTTTTACTGATTTTATCTTCATTTTATGTTTGCCTGTAGAGGTGAACGAGGTTTGTGTATTGCTTTTGTTTTGGGGGGTGGAAGGTTGTTTTCAAGATTCTGAACTTAATTTTTTTTTTTTTTAGGACAGGATATTACTAGTTTGCAGAGATTAAAGGTTGTACCACCTCAGAAAAAGTCAGAGAGTGGTGAATTCAGGTGCCACATTCTCTATCTTTTGTCAAGTTTTTTTTTGCTTAAGTTGCCCTTTGGGGCAAGCTCAGCTTTTCTGCATCTTGGAGGCTTTTATACTTTCTTTGTTCGTTTATGATTGTTATTTTCTGTTGAGAGTAATTCTCTCATATGGATGTCCTTAGGCAAAAAACATTTAAAACCACAGTCTCCAATCCGCCCCGTAGATGTTTGGTGCTGGTTGCAGGCTCCTGACTGCTCTGCCAGTACCCCCTCAAGCCCCTCACCCAGCTTCACCAGAGTCTTTGAGACGTAGAGGCCAGGTCACCGGCATGTCACGTCTTCAGCTGCAGTCCGAACCCTAACTCGGTGTTCCCGTCCCCGCACCAGCTTGCTTGTAGGCCGCACTTCTCGTCCCCAGAATGGTGGCGTGGTCTTTCTCCTCCTGACCACAAAGCCTCCATCCTTTTGAGCCATTCTCAGATACGCTGCTCACTTTTCCTAAAGAGCCATAATTTCCTCCGTCATTTGTTCACAGTTTCGTGCACGGCTCCAGCTGTAGCTTAACCGTACAGTCAGCTCTTGTGGTGTTGCATAAATCAAGTGAAAATTCTCACTTTTTGAGGTACTGATTTTATTACGTCTTTGTCAGTGTGTACTAACTTGAAACAACTTCTACTATTGTTCTTCATCATCCTTCCTCTCTTCTGCAGATCAGTTCATCTTCTCCTTCCCCTCCCACCTGCATGTTCACAGACCCGGCGTGTCCTGGGGCTTCTCAAAGCTTTGAGCAAATCGTTCCTGGAAAGCTCTCCAGTCCCAGCCAGGTCAGGACCACATATGTCTGCCTCCACACGCAGAGAGCAACTCTGCATCTGACAGGCAATTAATCCCGTCCAGGGCACGCTGGATGCCCTCAGGCTCACTCTGCCGGTGCTGTGGTTACATGCTCCAGTGTTGTGGGTACTTGGTAGACTTCCAGGTGCCTGGATGGGCAGACAGCTGCTATTAGACTGATGGATCAAGGGGTATTTAGATGGGCACTCTCTGTTGCGGATATTCTGATGATTAATAAGGAGCTAGTTATATATGACAGCCTTCCGTTCCGTGGGGCACTAGTGGACTCCTCTCTCGCAGACATGAGCACGTGTGTTATTCTACTCTGCACTTAGATCCTGACACCTTACATGCAGTCAACAAGCTTTATAAATCACGCACAACCTTCTCTCTCTCCATCTCACATCACAAAATACTCCTTGAAATTCACTCCCTCCCTCTCTTCATCCCAAAGTACACAAAAAAAGCCAGTAACTTTTAAATAAGCGTAATAGAACCATGAGATAAGCATATACCCATGCACTCTTGTGCTTGTGGTTCCTCACCTTGTTGTCTCCGTGCAACTTAATAGCCTTACAGAGCAAAACAAAAAATTGGATAGTAAGCCTTTTCCACCAGGGATCAGTTCTGCTCTCTGGGGTGAACTCTGTACTTTGTGAATGCTTCAGAGGGAGATGTGGATGTTGCTCTGAGTTTCCGTATTACAGATGTAATGCTTCCTCATCTGGACAGAGGATTTGCAAAAATACTATGATGTGTTGTCACAAATGACGAAGCTGTCTGTAGTTGTCTCAGTGAAGCAGCAGCAGGTGTGTTTGCAGGTGGTCTATAGGCCTTGTCTTTTTTTAATGTGGTATTGATTTGCTTAGGGCTTATCTTCACACAGGATCTGCATCTCCCAGAGCTCGTTTCCCTGAAGGAGAGCTCTCAAAAACACTCAGCACACAGAAATGCCCCTCACAACGCTGCTGTGCACATACTCCAGGCAGCCCGGCACACGATATGCTGAGACCCCAGAGATGCCATGAGAGTTGTTGTCACCAGGAGGACAGCCTCCACCCCTCCTCACCACCCTCCTAGTCGTCTACAGCACTTTTGTCCTCCTCCCACACCTCCTCAGGTAGGTGTCAGTCCTTTTCCTGGACAAAACACTCTGCTGAAGCTGCAGCCACTGGCTTGGCTGCAGTGTGTTTCCTTCCATCCGGGGTACCCATCCTCTCCAGCCCTTGCCACAGTGCTCTTGAGGCAATGTGAAACACGCAGCCACCAGGTGCTGAGTTGTTTTGAACCTGAGAGTGAACCTGAAGCTTTTGTGACCACACGCTTGCGACAGATGCTGTTGTTGTGGCCGTGTGTGTGGTCAGAGCCACTTCAGCGCGCCTGCTTCTCTGATGTCCCTGCTTTTTTAAAACGCACTTGTGAAGTGTGTTGTGTCAATGTTTGTACCGTTTCTTAAACCTTCCTAATAGGAAATACTGCAGTCATTGAACTGGAGGCAGCTGCTCGGTGCAGCAGGTACAGCTCAAAACATCACACTCTTGTAAAGCCTCAGCAGCTTTTCTGACAGTAGCGAGGGAAAACATTTAACATTGTTCTCAGTCGGGTAAAGCTTGTTGACATGTGTTATGGTAGCCTTATAATGTTATGGCAAAATGAGTAAAAGATGTGCAGCAAAACTATCTGTACAGGAAGTATGTGGGATGTTGATTTAATTTGTTTCACCACCACCCCTTACATATTTCTACAATTGAAGCATTTCTGGCAGCAAGGTGAGTGGGTTTTTTTCCTTTTTTTTTTTTTTTACATTATCTGTTTTACTGCTAGGTTTAATGTTTTATTCTAACTTGTACATGTGCTTTTATATAAGTACAGGCATTTAGATGAAATTAATGTGCATCAGTAAATTATTAATGATGATAAATGCTGAGAAGGAACAGAGCTTCATTTGGCCATGAAAGAAAGTGTAGTAGTTTCTAAATGATTGTGCTTCAAAAACCTTCTGTAAGGAATAGAGATTTGCAGACCAAATAAAAAAATATTGGCTGAAACTGTCCTATTATGCTACAGCTGTGGTGAAGGCAAGCTCAGAGGAAACCATATGAATGCCAACTAACAGAAGTTTCATGCCAAAATGAAGAGGAGAGGGTGGAACTGATTGAAGTAAAATTGTGGGTGCCAAGACAGTGCACCAGGATGGGCTGAAGTAGTTTCCTATCTGGAGCAAATGGTCTTCAACGTGGGATGCAGGAAGAAAATATTTTTGGTGCAATTAGTAAATAAAAATATTGATGAAAAAGTGTTTATTTCTTTCCTCTTTTTCTCATCCTTTTTTAATTTCTATTTTTGTGTTTGTTTTATAATGTGCATAATATGTTAGTACAGTAGTAAGTGTAAATAATTTATAAATAAATATACGTATAATGGAGGTGCATAGATCAAAAATGTTTTACTGATTGGAGTCCACGATCAAAAATGTTTGGAGACCCTTGACCTGGAGGTTGAGTGGGTATATTTAAAGTGAACCTGTGCTATTCATCATATTTGGAAGAAGCACATCTGGAAGGTCTTTCTGTGAAAAATGTAATTAGGGTAGGATTTGCTTAGCCTATAGTCTTCTGTGCCAAAGATACAAAAATACAGAAGGCAAAAATAAAACTGGGGAGACTAAAAAATTTGAGGGGAATCCATGGGATTTCTGCTGCACCGTCTGTGTGAAATGTTCATAGATTGTGCCTAAAACACAAAAACTAAAACTGCCATTTTTATTACAGAGTTTACCTGTCGGGAGAAGCGATATCTTGTAGAAAATTAGCTAGTAATATTGAAAGAAATAGGCAATCTTGCAAGCACCTTTTCCAGGTCTGAATCAGTAACTCAAGAAGTGAATGTGGTATTTGAAGAAGTTTTTTTCATTTCTCATCCAGTATCAACTCCATTTAATACAGATAATGCCTCCTCCTCTGAGTGTTTACTTATTTCCTTAGTGTGCAAGGGCTAAAATGCCACAAATTTTGTGTGAAGATTTTCTTTTACAACACACGAGGTTTTTGTTGGCTTGTTTGCAACATCGCTGTTAAACTGTCCGTGCTGGAACACTCTTGCTGGAGGTACAAGACACGATTCAGGGCTGCTATCTAAGAAACTACAGATCTGCACAAGGCAGGAACAGCTTTTAATCTATAGCCATCAGCATTATTCACTTTGTGCTTTCATGTGTGAACTACCGCAGTTTCTGAAGCAAACTTTTACTTTGAAAATTTTCTGGAATAATGCTATTGTGTAGCTGATCTGATCTAGCAGAGGTTCTGCTGAAGCAGATTGAGGAGGTGTGAAAAGAAAATGGCAAAAGATTGGTGTTAGCTATGAACGACTGTGCATTCATTTGTAATGTTTTTATTGGGTTACCCTTATATTATATGAAGTAATTTTCTTTCAGAAAAAAGAAAGTCCAGATGAAATTTGTTGAGAGTATTTTAAATTAAATTAAATGAACATGCACCTCTCTTTCCTATGGTTGTTTTTAAGCAGCTGCACATATCATTGATCAGGACAGATGATGAGTAAGAAGAGGCCAATGCAGTCTAATTCTGTAATGGAAGTAGCAATGACTAACAAATTTTCCAGAAATGATTCTCATTTTTACAAGATTAGATCTTCTAGGGAAACAAACAAACAAACAAAAACTATAGGCTTGCCAGTGCTAGATAATTCACTATGATTTATAGTGATTGCAATTCTTGTTATTCCATAGCTTACAATAGAGTTGTTTTGTGTGTGTGTGTTTGTTGTTTTTTTTTTTTCTTTTAACATCTTCTAGCTTCAAATTCTCCTAGTTTTGCCAGGTATGCTGAAAAAAAATATTACTGATTTTTTGTTCCCTATTGTCATTACTTGTATTTTATGATCTTGTAACTCCTTAGCTCTCTCTTCAATATACTATATTGGCTGACCGTCTTTGATGTTTCCCTGAAAGAGGTTTTCTCACTGCATAGTGATTTTCATGCCCCTTTTCAGGTTCATCTCTACTTTGCCAACATGTCAAAACTAGACACAGTATGTCAGCAGCCAGTGGCAACTCTGGATCTGATATAACTCCTGTCCTCCTTGTGATTTCTTTGTTTATACACCCAAGGTTGCAGGAACATGGGTTTTTTTTGGCCACAGCCACATCTTGGCAGCTGGTAATCCACCATGACTCATCTGTCCTTTTCATTTTTCCTAGGATAAAGTCGTCTGCCATGCAAGTATAGCCTCTGCTCTGTGCTCTTAAATGAACGTGCTCATTGATGACCCTATTGACACATATGTTTGTTTGCCCCCAGCTTCCAAATGACCAGGTCACCCTGTACCAGTGCCCTATCCATTTAATTATTTACCCTTCCCTCAGGCCTTGTGTCATCTGTGAAGTTTATCAGTGATGATGCTCTGCTTTCTTCGATAAAAATGCTAAATATTTTAGAATCCAGCATAAACATGGTCAGAACCCAGACAACTTCCTAGCTTATAGTTATGAGGTGCTGGTGAACCAGCAACATGATCTGGAAAGGTGTGCCATCCTGGGAGGGGTTTATTAACTAAAAATACCCATCACTGATGTTACCTTTACCATCCTAGCCTGTTATCCCACTGAAAAAAATGCTTCCTGGCCACCTGAGAAGAGGAGCTGGATGGGGTCGTTTCCCCAGAAGTCCCCAGAGATGTGAAAACCTTGGACGTGACTCCGTTTGCTGGGTGTGTGTTTGCTGGTTTGGAGGTTGGTAAAACCAAAACTGGGTGTGGAGGTCTCTCAGCGGGTGGGTGTTAACCACCGTTAGGAGTCCTCCTTCAGCTTGTGTGGGTACGGGGACCAGGGATGGGGGGCAACGTCCAACTCGGGGCATGGAGTCAGTGCTGCCGTTTTTTGTGGGTTTTACTAATTTATTTTTTTTTTAATGTGGTGTTTTCCCAAGTCATGCTGCCAGGATATCACACCACCGTTTTTACAAGCAATAGAGCAGAAAGGGAAGAAAGATGAGCTTTATGGCTGCAGCGGGAGGCGAAATAATGACATTGCAGAAGGCAGAAGGGCACTGCTCAGTGTTTCGGGGTGATTTTGTGGAATCTCGTGGCTGTTTCATCCAGCAGGGGACGTCTGACTGAAAGTGTAGGGGGCTGCCAGCCCCCAGCCTGAGCTGAGGGGACAAAGCGGGGTGGGTGTCTCTGTGGGGAGACTACAACTCCCAGCAGGCATCGCGGCGGGGAGCCGCCCGCCTCCCGCGGTACCACGGGGCTGGGCGGGCAGGACTACATCCCCCAGCGTGCCTCGTGCCGAGGGCGTGGCATGGGGGCGCGAGGCGGCGGGCGGTGGGTGCCGCGTGCCGCGGCGGTTGCGGCCGTTGGGACCGTTGGCGGGCGGGTGCTGAGGGCGTGAGGGGAGCGGGGCGGGGCCGGGCCGGGCCGTGTGTGGGCGGCCCGGGGCTGTAGGGGGGGGAGGAAGGGGTCCTGAGGTGGGTGATGGCCGCTGTTGTGCTTCCAGGTCGCTGCGCGGGCGCTGAGGGCGCTGCGCAGACGGGATGGATGGAGGAGCTGGGGCTGGCGGCTGCGTGTGCTCAGTGCTTTGGCTTCCCGCAGGACGCGGATAACGCGGCGCGCTGAGGTGGTCGGCGGCCAACGGAACCCTGTGCTGAGGGGCGGCGGGGAGCGCTGAGGTAAGACGCCTTCGGTACCATCCTTGCCTAAGCCTTCTTTACCCTTAGTGCCAAAAAGAAGCTTCTGCTTATCAGTGTTCCTCCCCACGCTCGCATCTTTTTTTCAGGCCTTCCTCCTCTTCTCCCCCACAGCAGTCCAGTCTAAAGCATGTTTTCTGTAAAAACGCCAGCCCTCGTTAGACTGCCTTTGTGGCCTTCCTCTGTTGTGATGGCAAGTGAAGTGAGCTTCCTACGTGTGGTGGCCTGCTCCTGGCTGAGGGGAGGTAGCGACTGCTGTAACAGGAGAGAAATGTTTTTATTTTTGTGTTCCCTTCCGCCATGGTATAGCAGCTTTGTAAAAGGCTTGGTCATTTCCTAGCCTTGTAGTTGTTTATCTGCCAGAATACTTGCTGTTGTGCTCTTCTGTGTTTTTTCTTTTTTCAACTCCCCTGGCTTGTGCTTTTTCTCCTTATGTGAAACATATGCATTTTTTCATTCCTTTGAGTGTTGCTGCTGGTTTGGACTTTGCCTTCTCTCTTATGAACTGATGCTTTGGTTTTTTTATATGTCTCCTTTTAAAAAATACATAATTTCAACGTCCTGTGAAGCATTTATGCTTGAGTGCCTGTATGCCACTGCCTTGTGTTGTTTTATGTTCATTGCATAGTTTAGTTTCAGGAATAACTTGTTTGAAATGGTGTCTGGTGTTAGAATGAAGTGTGCTGGCAGTGCAGTATGAACGTATATACCTCTTGTAAAATGATGAAGGTTCTTGCTGACAGTCTGTGATGGCAGAAAGTATTTCTATTTAGTATCAATCTTTGTCTCTATAATTAGTGTCAGCTCTGGTAGTAGTAATGTTGGTGGTTGCTTTTTTTTTATTTCTGTAAGTAGTCTTATGCTAAAGCACCTCCTACATGTTTTTCTGCACAAAACCTTTTGGAAAGCATGTCATAATCCCTGAAACATGCCACATCTCTCTTCACAGTCTTTCTGTGATAACTCTGACTGGCACTGCCTACTACCCCCATTGAGTTCTGCCTGGGGCTGGAAGCGTGATTCTCTCTGTAACAGAGCAAAGGACACCTCGTTTAAGTGGGTGTGTGTCTGCTGTGAATGAAGATGCATTGGGTATGCACTGTAAATGAGCAGGATAGTCCAGTCTCCTGGGGTGTTTGCAGTGGGAAGAACTTCGAGTTCAAAATTGGCCTGAAGTGTTGTTGAGTGTATCTCTTCTGTAATTCTTTTCGTCTTCTGAAAGTACTTAAAGGGTTAGCAGAAGCACTGAGAGGACTGTTATTATAAGGAACTGGGGGTGTGCTCTTGCATTGGCACAGTCTTGGACGTTCTTCAAATCCATGCGTGTTCTTTCTAGAACAACCTGACACAAACCACCTGCTAATTTTTAGGGACTGTAGCCATCTCGCCTGCTTCTGCCTGTCCCCAGAGCTGTGCGTTACAATGATTGAGCATCACTGGGTGGCCATGTCTCTTTTGGCCTGTGGGTAACAAATGCTGGGCAGTGCTTGAATTTTTTCTTAACTCTTCAATTGGCTTTTTGGTTGTCAGCTGCCATAACTCTGCTAAGCCTGCTGTACGTTTCCCAGTATGCAGCAAGCTGGCCAGAAGCGTGTGGTTGCATTTTAATGATGCCATGATAAGCATATTTCCAGTACCAACGTTCTGGACCTGGCAGCAGGGATGTCGTATCTGAAAGTACGACTTCTCGAGCCAGTTGTTTTCTTTCTGTGTGCTAGGTACTACGGACTTTGTAAGCATTTATAACAAAAAGCCGCAAAGCAGTGGCCTGGTAATGTCCTGCTTACAACCTTGTTTCACCGTGTACTACTTTGAGGATGGAACCTGTAGGCTCTCTTGTGCTCCCTCCTTCCAGAGAGAGCCCTCTCTGAAGAGAGGAGCCTAGTGCTGAAGGGCTCCTCTTGCAGTGACTGCAGGGTAGTAGAAAATCCAGACCGGCCTGCTCGCCAGCTGGTTCTGCTGCTTACCTGAAACAGTTCCCAGGGATCTGTTCGGCTCAGCGGGGCAGCAGCCAGGCAGCACGACGTTAGCTGCGGAGATGCCGCATGTGCCGTTTGCTTTGTGAGAAGTTTGTGAAGGGGAAGAGATCCCTGAGTGAACTCGGTGTAGAAGAACAGAGGGGCAGCCCTATACGGCAGCTTGCTTGTCCCTGTTCTGCTCATCCAGTGCCTTGTGCGCTCTAAGCTAGATGCTGGGATGTCAAGGGAGAGTGCAAGTGCGTAACCAAAGATGAAACAGCACAGAGTATTTGCTTCTGAGTCTGGACTTGGTTCTGCGTCTTCTAGATGAATAAGCCCAGGTATGGTGTTTTCTTCCTCTTTTTAAATCGCAATTCTGGATTCACAGTTCACAGAATTGTAGTACGTTAACTTCTTAGTGCTTTAAATGGGTGCTACTTGTCAATTCACCAAAAACCAGTTCTATTCTTGATCATTTCTAAGGAAGCAGTTAAATGAGGCATACTCCATAATAATCCCTCTTTGAAAATAGAAAAGAGACGTGGGATGATATGAGTGTACATCATCTCCTGTCCCCAACCCTGTTAGTTTGAACCAAATAGAGGAGCAGATAGGAGGGAAAAGGAACGAGAAGGGCACTGTTAGCAGCAAACACTGGTGTGCCTTTGAAACTCCCTGCTTATTTTGCACCTTGTTTCATAGTTCAGAATTTCATATTGGCAGGTCTGACTTGAGCACTCGTACTTTCCCTTGTGAATGTTGCATGTTTAAGCATTTGTTGTTTCCTGTTCCAGTTCATTTGGCTGCAAAGAAACAAGACTAAAATATTTTGATCAGAGTGTGGGAGAAGGAAGGTAAAACAAGCAGTAAAGAAGAACTGATTAGATAGTAGCTCATGCCACCAGAATAGCTCTAGTTGCAAAGGTAACTTCAATTAATATTTTATTTGGCAAGTGCCTCAAGCCTGACTTATCATAATCCATAAACTTAATCAAGCACAGCAAATGGACGAGCATAACAGGCATTTGAAAGTCCTCTGACGCATTGCACTCTCTGCAAAACATTACGTGTGTTAGCAATCAATTACTCATTAAAATCACGGTACTGTTGAAGTGTAAGTGCATGCAGTGTCTGTTTTTTGCTGTGCCTTCTTTACTCTGACTTTCTGCTGTGAGCATGGGCCTGTGAAGGAGGGCATTAGTGACCTCCTGCAGTGAGCTGGGCCAAGGCCCTCATGCTGGTGCGGGAAGGTATTTCAGTTTTGGAAGCTCCTGTCATCCAGTGCCTGTGGAACAGGGCGCTCCCCTTGCATTGTTTTAGTTCTTTGACACGCCTCTGTACACACTGGCATTATTGCAGTTTTTATTGTCATTTCCAAGCTTGTCTTTCAGCACTGCCTTCGTGTTCTGTCTCTGGTGCCTAGAT
This sequence comes from Anser brachyrhynchus, assembly GCF_964034855.1. Lineage (NCBI taxonomy): Eukaryota > Metazoa > Chordata > Aves > Anseriformes > Anatidae > Anser > Anser brachyrhynchus. Next base: position 97,262,039 of record NC_137694.1, read on the forward strand.
ACGTTTCAGTGTTTCCCAAAAGGCATTCCAGTATCTTGGCATGGCTGCCCTTTGTGAACAGTCTGGAGAAGTTTTTTTGGCATGCTAGTGATTCTTATCTTTGCTGTAAACACAAGCTGTGGAAGCCGTATGGGATGGCAGGCTAAAAATAATTCTACCCTCGGTAATCTCTTAAGGCAAGATAAGTCTTCTGACTGAGCGCTGTAGGTGGATTCTCTGCTCTGTGGTTCCCTACCGTCAGGGTCAAAAGTGCCAGTGAGCTGTGCCATCTGCTCTGGGGACACAACTGCTGTTGGTCTCTCAGGGAGAGAGGAGAGCAGCTAGCACAGAGTGCTGCAGGAGGCTGGGAGAAAGGCGACAGCTGTGCCTTGAGCACCCGACCCCGTGGGCGTGAGCTAGTGCTGCAGACTTAGCGTTGCTGTGCCTCCAGCCTCCTGGCAGGGGAAGAGATGCATATCCTGAAGGCGCATTGCGTAACAGGAGTGGCGTCATGAGCATGACGCTGCTGCGTGGATAACTCTGTTGTAAGTATCTGAGGAGTTACTCACCTGGCCTTCTCTTTTCTTTCAGCAGCAAGGGTGCAATGATGGATAACCGTTTTGCTACAGCGCTCGTAATTGCCTGCGTTCTCAGCCTCATCTCCACCATATACATGGCGGCTTCCATTGGCACTGATTTTTGGTACGAATACCATACCCTGTCCCCCGCTGAGAACATTACAGAGGCTGGCAGGAGCGTCTGGGAAGAATTCGTCAGCGAAGAGGCAGATGAGAAGACCTACACAGATGCGCTCTTCCGGTGCAACGGCACAGTTGGGTTGTGGCGGAGGTGTATCACTGTACCCAAAAACTCTCACTGGTACAGCCCACCAGGTATCTGGAGTAATTAACACTTCCCTAGCTTGTCTAGAGGGGTACATGCTAACTTCCTCACAACATGTCCGTGTCACTTTCTTCCTCCAGAAAGCTTATTTCTAGCTTGTATGTGTTGTTTTTTCTTTTTTTTTTTTAATAAAGGCAGTCTAAGCTTTTAAAGAAGGGAAAGGTAAAAGTCTGTGGCTGTCAGTGCTACAGAATCAGACACGTGATCTAAATTTAGTGTAACTTGGTTTTCCTTAGTGTCCGCTGCCCATTGGGTGATACAGTTGTTGTTGCTCTGCCCATCGCCCTCTTTCTAAGAGAGGTCAAGGGATCCAGCAATGGGGAAAAAATACTGCTTTATCAAGATGACACTCAGTCCTTTTAGCTAGCCATTCATTTAGCTCGTGTGTCACAAATGTCCCACTGTGGCATCAGCTTGTTTTGGAGTACTTGTAGTGTTGGATATGGAATGAACTATTTGTATTCCCTTTTTTGACAATTGTTGGAGGATATAAAGAAGTGCAGTGAGCAATTATTTTAATTGCTTCAAAGTAGGGTTTGAACACGTGTGAAATTCTGAACCCTCTTGGAAAAAATACTTTCAAATGCTTTTTCTGGAGAAAACATTACATAAAATACATTTTTTTCCTCTAATGAAAATACATTTTGAAAGAAATGTAAAAACAACTCTGCTCATTAGCATTCTCCAAGCAATACCTAATTGAGAGATAGAAGGGGAGAAATTTAGTATGAAAAGCAGGTATTTCTTTTTCTTTAAGCAGTCCTTTCTATCTCATTTTTGGATGAGGTGTTGAGTAAAATATCACATTCTGCATGTGGATATAAGCACAGCTCTGTTATGGGAGTACAGGAATGTGAAACAACATAGTTAAGCATCATGTGCCACATTTTGTCCCTACTTGCATGGCACAGATCTATAGATTACCCAGGTGAGCTTAAAGGTTCTGCATGTTTGAATGCTGTGCCTCCTTCTAGTAACTCCATTATGCTTACTGCCTGCTAAGGTTTCCTTCAGATTTCTTTTGAGAGGTTTTGTTTTGTCTAAAATAGAAGTTGGAGGAGCTTCCCAGCTTAAGAGGTTGGAAGAGGAGGAATTGGATGGAGATGGGGTGGGGGGAACCTAATGGTAATTGTATTGGTTTTGTTTGTTTTTCTGTTCCAGAAACTGATATGACTACAAACTGCATCAGTTTTTCCCTCTCTGATCAGTTTATGGAAAAGTACATAGAGCCTGGAAATCACAACAGTGGCACGGATTTGAATCGGACTTGTAAGTGTCTTTCACATGTGGCAGGTAGAAAAGGGGGATAAAAGAGAATGGGGTTTTCCAAATGCAGTCAGTAGTGAGGAAGCATCTGTGTATTGCTCTGCGTATTTTATTTTTTGCAAGTAACACAGGTAGTAGGTCAAAGTTTAAAAGGAAAACTTGGGTGCTTTAGCATAGATTTTTAGCCATGAATGTGGTACAGGAGCTTAGGAGTTAACAAGTAAAGTTCTTCCTACTTCAGTTGGAGCCTTTGGTCCTTTTTTAGTTAAGCCAATGAAGTAGTTTGGGTAGAAAGGAATATAACCTGGTGGGAGAAGGTCAATTTTTAGCACATCATTGAGAAACCTGTCTTGTGTGTTTCTTTAACACGCAGATCTCTGGCGATTGCAGTTTCTCCTGCCCTTTGTCAGCCTTGGTCTCATGTGCTTCGGAGCTCTGATTGGGCTCTGTGCATGTGCCTGTCGCAGCCTGTACCCTGCCATCGCCACCGGCGTCCTCCATTTCCTCGCAGGTCGGTCTCCTGCCACCCACTGCTTACCCTCCCTCCTCCAGAATCTCTTGGCGAGAGCCAGAGCTCTCCAACAGCAAACTCATCACGCGTTACTTCTTCCTTCCTCAGGACTTTGTACGCTGGGCCTGGTTGGCTGCTATGTAGCTGGGATCGAGCTGCTCCATAAGAAGCTGCCCCTGCCTGACGATGTGAGGGGTGAATTTGGCTGGTCCTTCTGCCTGGCCTGTGTCTCGGCACCTCTGCAGTTCATGGCGGCCGCTCTCTTCATCTGGGCAGCTCGCACCAACAGGAAGGAATTCACTCTCTTGAAAGCGTACCGTGTAGCATAAGTACTGCTGCCTAAGTGTTAGGTTTCCATGTTATAGCCTCTTCTCCACATGGCCCTGTCTACTTTTTTCTTCTTTTATTCAGAATTTTACCTTGTACTGCGTTCTTCTTGCCAGTGTAGCCTGCAGGGCCTGAAGACAAAGACCTCTGGGCTAAATGACCAAACTCTGCCAGAAGTCTGCAGAACTTTAACGATTTTTTTAATTTTTTTTAAGAATTATTGTTTTTTAAGCTTCATTTGGTTGTTGAATATCCCCTTGGTTAGGTGTACATGCCCCTTCCTCATTTTATTTCCTTGTCATCCTGGAGGAAATGAGAGGGGTCATGAGGAGGAAATGAGATAGGAAAAGATGCAGGTAGGGAATGGGAACTACGGAGCAGAAAAAATAAATAATCAGGACTTGTCTGCTGCATGACCTATGGAGAGCACCCAAGAGACATGGGGGAGCAAAGGTACCTTTCTTGTGGAAATGCTGTCATTAAATCAGTGCTGTAGCTTAGCTGTGGGGCTCTTATTCTCACTAGCTCACTACTTGTGGCTTCTGCTGAAACTGATGTAGGCAGGGCAGCTGGCTCCGGGAGTGCACAGCACGCCGTCCTGCGTGGAGAATCCTAAATGGCGAATCGGTGCTGCTTTTGCTATGGAACAGGAGAAGTTGGGGTCCCCGCGGAGCTTTGTGCTGCTCTAACTGCACTGCTTCCGGGGCCCGGGGTGGTTCGGTATCTGCACTACATGTGATTGTGCACTCTAATCCTAACGTGCGGTGCTTTTGCTTGCTGTGAAATAAGGCTTTCCTCTCCCTTGTGGTGTTGAAGAGAACCCCTCACAACCTTCTTCATTTTTAATTTGGTTTAGTGTATGTGTGTATATGTACATAACATAAACGTTTTTTAAAACTCACCTATTTATCCTATATAGCACACAACAGGGTTTTTTTTAAAAGGTGCTGCTCAATTCCCACATTGCCCCAAACCTATTGTTTAAATGAAATAAAACAATCCTCAGATGTTTTCAGTGTTGCGTTAATTTGATGGGAGGGTGAGGGAGTGTTCTGGAGTTAATTTTGGTTGGGGAAAGAAAAAAGTGTCCATATCTCTTTCTGTATTCAGGGAAATGTCACTAGAAGCAAATATGTTTGATTATGTTTCTTAGGAAATTCTTGTGCTTCTGTGAACTTTAAATATTCCTTTACTTATCACTGGGGGACACAACACTCCATAATTTGATTAGCACTTTGCTTACTTTGCACTTATTTATCCTAAATCACTGCATCCCTGGCCAGACCGAGTGGCATGTCTTATCTTGGAACACTGTTTTCTAGATTGAACTGTTTAATTCTGAGGCCTTAACTCCCCGCGTTTATAAGAAACATGTTTTAGAAGAAATGAATCCTGACAAAATGAATGACTCTGTGGTGTCAAGGGTTCTGTGAGTTACCTTTGAGAATGACATGGAAGTAGGCATTGTGTATCTCTGCTGGGTTTTGCTTTGTTTGAATAGGGGTTACTTTGCAGTCCAGTTCCCTAAAAATCAGGAATCTCTTTCAGTATTGTTTCTTCAGTGATTTTTTTTATCCTGTTTGATAGGGATCAACCTACTTCTCCTTTTATAACCGTCACTACAGTCTTTACAAAACGAAACAGGATAGACTCATCCATGATGCTGAAAACCGGGATCACGAAGAAAGCTGCAACACAAACTGTTCATTCAGGATAACCGTCTTCCCCCTGTTGTTTAGTAATTTTTCACCTTTCCACCTAAAAAGGCTTTTCTCCCTCTCTATGATGTCTGAGCCAATTCTAACCCTGTGAGAGGGGCTGTGGTATTTCTTTACAGAGTCTGAGGATAAATGAAAACCCTTGCTGCTGATATGTACTAAGTTGTTTTTTTATTCAGAGTCATTAGTTATCTCTGACTTCCCTACATAAGGCCCAACTGCTCAGCTTGTCATCTCTCCGTTGTCAGAAATAGTAGAGCATACAAGCCTCAGTTTGGGTCAAAGGGACCGGAAGGTGCTTATTCAGCACTCTGTGAGAGAGGAAACACTGCTGGTTATTTTATCCAGTATGGTGATTTTTCTTTTTTCCTTTCCTAGGAGCTGGCAGAACTTAATCTGTGCAAAGGGAGTCCTGCTTGCTCTCTCCTCTTGTATCAGACACCAGTTTCTCTGAAGCATGAATTGCCGTTTTTGAACGCTAACATTCTTGCTTCTAAAAGATGTATTGTTTTGGGTAGAAAGGGAAGTGTTAGAGGTGCTCTTGGTCACTTCAAGTATCAGTGAAAACAAGATAAGATTGCCTACTTTTCTCTCTCTCAAATAAATGCTTCTGTTTTTCTGTGCCCTGAAATGAAGAGGAAAAAAAAGCCTTGATTTGAAGCATTTATGTAAAATGTGCGTTGCCTTTCAAGTTTTTGTTTTTTCACTCTTGTGTAGAGGTTTCTCTATCAAAACAGATTTCAGAGAGGAAGAAGCAGGTCACTTAGAGGGCTGTTTCTCTCCATGATTTGGGATGATGGGTCTGCACCTAGTGCTCTTGCTCTGTAACCGTGTGCCTTGCTCACGGTAAAGACCGGGAGAAGAGTTCTTGGGCTGCCAGCTTGGGCCCACTAAGTGCTCTTGGAAGAAGGAAGCAGCACACAGGCAGATCTTCATGTCGTGTCCAGAGGTTGGCTGCATTCAGAGATGCTTGAGGCCTGTGTGCGTGATACGTACATATCTGCAAATGCAGACACCCTCGCTCAAAAAAAGGAAGGGTGCTCCAACTCTGGAAGAAAGCGGTGAGATGGAAGGCTGATTTGTGTCCCTCAGTATCTTGTGGTCTGACCGTGAGAGATGTTTACTGATACTGGCTGAGCACTGGAGGTAGGGATGAGGCAGATGCAGACAGTGAGATCAGAAGAGATGTTTTCTTTAAAAGGAAAAAAGAAATCCTTGTGTGTCTGCATGTGTGTGTGCAGGGGAGGTGGCACCAATCTCTCATACTTACGTTGCACAGCGAACATGAAGATCTATCAAAGGGAAAGGAGAAACAAAAAGGAGGAAGAATCCCTTCAGACCAAGAGTGAGAACGGAGGACTCTTAACAGCACATGGAAACAAGCACCAAGGACTCCAGTTTAACTCTTCCTGAGGTACTGCAACGGTCACTGCTGCCCCTCCAGCACAGTGCTGCGTGGAGGTGGCATAGCCAAGTGGGTGAACTCTTGTGCTCACAAGAGAAGCCCACAAAGGCTCTGTCCTATGATCCACTATATTACACTCCTCTGCCTTTCTCCCTTGTAAAATTACTACTTTTAAAAATAGACATAGGGATAGATTTTATTTATTGGTCAGGTTTAAGCAGTGAGTATCAGATGTCTCTGTGCTCCTTGCTTGCTGTGTCCAGACAGAGGATGAGGTGGATGCTGATTGATTTTTTGCAAAGGATCCAAGCATCTTTCTAGCCTCAGGTTTTCTGATGTGAAGATCGAAAACTTTCAAGAAAACGGGAACATTCTGTTCAATCAAAACTAATCATTATTTAATCAAAACCCTTCTTAAAAACAAAACCAACCAAACAAATGAAGAGCTAGTGAATTTTTAATGCCTTTCTTTTTCCAGCTTACTCAGGCCTTTCATCTGCCTCTTTTTAAGTGTCTCACATGAAGTGGTTTTAGAATACTGTCTTTTTTTAGCTTGATGTTTGTGAAGAAGTTAGCCTCCCAGTGTATTCTGTATCACTGTCCCTGGAAAGGGAAAACCTTTACATATGTAACTTTTTAATGGACCTAACCATTACATTGTTGACTTGGGCTAGTTTTCGGTATCAGACCTGCATATTTTTTTTCAATTTGTTGTACCCATTAAATAATTGGAGGGAGCCAAACATGCTTATAACCTTTCAAAAAAGTAATTAATGAGGGAGTGTTTCCACAGGACTTTGTTAGTGAGGCTTCCTTCTGTCCCATGTTACAATTTATGTGTTTGGGCCCTTACTATTAGTTCTTTTTTCCGTTTAGCTTCCAGAGCTGAATATACATGTAGATTTTGCTGCACAATAGAAGAACATTAACATGAACTGTTGTTGAGGGCCATTCCCTGTTGTAACTTCACCTTTATTGTCCTCATGATACAAGGGTTAAACTACGCCATCTCTGTTCTTGGAAAGATGGGAAAAGCCTGGTGAAGAAGCAGCAGGTGGTCTCTGTGGAAGAACCATCTTCTGCTCACTGCCTGCTTGGAGGAAACAAGGCAGTCCCTCGCCAGCGGAGGGAGCCCAGCTCTCTGCCAGTGCCCACCGTGGTTGTGCGCTCGTAAGCTCAGTGGAGGAGACTCACGTTAGCTGTAACAACTGTCAATAATCAGGTGTCGTTTGCACTGTGTCAGGTGAGTGTGATTAAAGCCTTTCCCAGCAGTGTAAACTGTGATGTGTCTTGAGTATATTCATCAGCTAAGCTACTGAATCAATACTGTACTGATGTATTGTTCTGTTTCTGTTTTGTTTAGGCCAAGTACAGCTCGTACATTTAACTAATATTATTCCTTGGGAATATTTCTCTGTATAGTCTGGTAGTGGGCACTGGCAACACCTCTTTATGCCAGATGATTTCTGTGTAAATTCACTGAGGAACCTCTCCTTATCAGAGGATTTGCCTGCAACAAACACATGTAAAGAGCATCAGAGCTGACAACTCATTGATTTAATTCACCAGTTAGTCACTAAACTGATGTGGTATGTTTTGAAGCAATGGCCTGATGAGACCAGGAGTGTGCTGGCGTTGCAGTGCTAATTTTCTGTGATGCACTGGCTCTGCCAGAGCATTTCTGCCTATGGGTGATTTTGATACCAGCCACCAGAGAACTAGTTCTGCAGCCTCTTGAAGTCCTTCCTTCCACCTTCCTGGGCCTTGGCCCTGCGCTGTACCATGCTTCCTTACTGCTACTGATTCCCACATTTAAACTACTTGTGTGGGTGATTTTATGATCCCCATGACATTATGGGTGTTGGACAAATGACTTAAGTACATAGCTTTAGTTGATAAAAGGGTGGGGTTCATCTTCACCAGAAATGAGCTCTGCTTTCTGGAATTGTCAAAGTAGTGTTTTTGTTGTTTTTTTGGCAAACAAATCCATTTTGCCTTACATTCAAGTGACCCATTTAACTAGCCAGTCTTTGCTTTTGCATTTTGATGTTTACTTCCACGCCAGCAAAGCAGCAGCAGTAGTATAAAGCCACACTGTCTGAGCAGTATACTAGGACTGCTTGAGTTTCGTAAAGGTCTTCAGGTTCTGGAGGGGGATTAACCATCCACAACCAGTGATGACATCACAAAGGGTGTCAATAGCAGAATGCTGCTGGAGAAGTTAGATGTGCCACCTATAAAACTGGGAGGTGAGGTAGAAGGACTGGTGAGTGGGGCACCAGCTGAAGTGGGAAATGAGCAGTCCCTTAGAGTAGGTTGCAGGTTCTGGAGCAGCTCCGCCATTCTGCTTGAGCCACTGCAGATGTCCAGAAACAGCTCTGAGGGCTGCATTAATTGTGTGAGGGGTAGCACAGAAGATACATTGCCGTTTCCCCTACTGGCTGTGGGAGCCATGGCTGTCCTCCGTGAGGAGCCCAAGGGAGTGTGGGGAGAGGAAGTCAAACCTGTTTTGGAGAGGATAGGTGTGGTTTATCTCCAGCCACCTTTGTGAGCTGACAGGAGTGTCATCTCGTGAGCAATAGACCTGTTATTCTCCTTTTGAGTCTCCTTGCTTCTTCCCCCCGACTCCTACACTGATTCTCCCCTCTCCACTCTCTCTCTCTCTTTCGTAGTCTGCTTTACCATGATAAATAAACCCAGAGGGCCTAAATTCTGTCCACATCCCTGTTATGCACCCAATTGGGTGCATTGGAAAGCCTAAAGCCAACTAACTGAAAATGCCAGGCGCAGGAACCTTTGTTAGGCCGTGCAGCTGTGGCCCTGAATGCCTTCAGAGCACTGGAACCCTTTTCAGATGCTGCTCTGTCAGATGAACATGATTAAATGAACATGATATGATTAAATAAACAAATCCAGTGTTTACAGAGTGAGAAACAAGACCTTAATTTGCAGTAAAGAATTTACATAGTATGTTCTGGGCTAAAGGAGCTCTTGTTCCTGCCAGCTGTCTAGTTCTGTTATGCTCCATTCCCTGGGTCATCTTTCCTCCAGGAGATGCCAGTAGGCGGGATAACTAGATACCCTAGAACTATAGAGTAGGGATACTAAAAAGATAAGTAAACATAGACCCTCAGATGAGCATTGTGAAATTCAGTAAGGATCCAACTTTATTATTTAACCTGGGAGACTGGCTCAAGATGTTTTCCAAGAAGTCACTTGTAGACTTTCCTACTATATTTGTCTGAAGTATATTTAGTTTGGGACTTATTTAATCTAGCTCTTAAGTGAGACAAGCTTAAGGAAGCTGATATCCATCTATTTATGATTATTGTCTTCCCTTCTTTATAACTTCAGAATCTATTGACCAGCTCAAGCCAGAGTTGCTGAAATAGTAATTCTTATAATTTTAATCTAAATAGACCTCACAGAGGACAGGGACTCTGTTAGTGTCGCTGCTGAAGGGAGCATCACCACCTAGGCCTTTGTCTAGACTACAGTTTGTTTTAACCATTGAAGGCACTGCTATAAAATGAAAAGAGGTATTACGTACCGAGAATTCCTGAGGTGATTTTGCAAGGGATGAACGAAATATAATGGGAAATGTTCCTCTTGGTTTTACAATGACAAGACTAATCTTGAAATCTTGTAGATACGTTATGTGATGCCACTCTGTAAAATTCACTGTCACCTGTATGTGACTCTTTTGAATCTCAGTGCAGTGTTTTCAGTCAGTAGTCACTTGGTGTAATGAAGAAGCAGTTTCTCACTGATTCTGCCTTCACAATACATCTCACAATAGATTCCTGTCCCATTTATGGTGTTTTCTGTAGTCAGTAAGTATGCACATACATAGTGTTTGTAGACCCAGACTGATGTGTTTTAGGTATTGATGGAGTGGCATTAGAAATTGTCATAAACAGAATAAGAGTAGGTTTTTGATATGCAATGGGAATTTTTTGATGTTTATAATGCAGAGTCAGGCTAAAATGAAGGTGATCGAAGGAAAGCATTGGGAATTAGAGGTAACGTAGGACTTTACAAAAGCAAGGTTTGGAAAAGAAGTCTGAACTGCAAATAATAAAGCTGATATTCTTTCTGGCCTTGCAGAAAAGAAGATAGTTTCATATTAGTGATACAACGATACCTGTCCTGAGACAGTATTCTTCTTGAGCTTGTTCACACAGAAGCACTTGTTGGCTGGTTTCCAAAGAAACTGAAATTTCCCTCTGAAAATCATCTTTCAAATAGGAAATATTTGTTTCTCATCATACTATTTTTCTAATGATAGATTCTGCAATACCTGAATTCATTGTATTACGAGTGTTGCTTCATTCTTGAGCTCCACTTCTGTATGTCTTTTTTTTTTTTAAGTAAGGTTCTGCCTAATCTTCTCCTGGTTCCTCCCAGAAGAGCACTTTGAAAGCTTTCCTGTTACTGAATACTACACAAATCTTCTCACAGTGGGGAAAAAAAAAATGGAAAGACTAATGAAGAGGTAAATACTTTCAAATCATGAGCAGTTAAACCCAGAAAGACAAGAGCCAGATTCAACAGGAAATAATCCGGTCTGAAAATAGTTTCTAGTATCTTAATGCTATGGTGGTTGACACTGCTTTGTGGGTATATGGCGTTGAGGAGATGATGTAAGTAACTCATATTCAGAAGTTACAAGGAAATGCTGAGAGTTCAATTCCAGTATGACTGCATCTCACATTTAAGGGCTTTAAGTATAAATTTAAGATTTTAGTGTTATATGTTAATTCTGTTTCAAAATCTCATTGTAAGACTTAAGAGAAAAATAAATAGAGACTCAGGGCTTTGTTGCTTACCTAGGCTCAGGGGTTTAGGGAATTTGTTTTTAAACTGTTGTGGTTTTTAGCTTGGTTTAATTTTTAAATTTCTGATTGTTTCTGAGGCAAAGAACCTTAGCACATGATTCTAAGAAAGAAATATCTCCCCAGAAATCACAGCACCAATATATTTAATATCTAGAATTACATTGTTTTTTATCTTGGTGTAGTGCATTGAGGCTGACAAATTACCTTTTCTGAGGATTTATACTACAAAGACTTAGGAAGATGATGGTTGGAGGGAAAGAGCCAGCCAGTAAGACCTTTCCAGTCCTTACTTTTTCCCAAATGTGTCCTGCCATTAACCTGTTGATATCAGACTTACACTCAAAGCTCTGTACAATGGTACAGAGATACTTCAGCAAACAGCACAAGGGAGCCATGAATATACAAGGAAAGATGAATGCACAAGTACAGAACTATGGTGATGGGTAAAAACTCAGACTTGACTCCTTCTCCCCAGTGTTGGAAGTAAGAAATGTAAATTACTGTTCTTTTTCCCTGTAAATATGGGTGAAGTACAGTAATTGTAGCCAGGAAAGGCGTGGAAAAACGAACACGAAAGAATAATATTCTTTTCCTTTAAAAAAAAAAAAAAGTGGTGACTTAAAAACCAAGCTTTTGTGTTTATCTAGGATTAGCATAAAGCAGATCAGCAAAAATCAATTCTGTAGTAATCTCAGGAAAAAAAACTCTCCTCATACAAACAGGAAACAAAGCACCAAAGACAATTCGGTGTTGGTTGAATGTGTGAAGCCTTGCTTGTCATTATGCAAGACAGGATGGCAAACATGTAAAGCCAAATTTAAGCTCAACAGTGGCCTGTTGTTCTGCTAGGCAAAGGCAAACTGCAAAACTGAGAAAGCGTGAAGGCTGAAGTATCAGTAACTACAGAGATTATTGATGAAATGTATGTATTAATAGTTAAACTAGGGACGTATAGAGGCTTGTAAAACCATCTCCAAGTGATGCACTTAAATTCTACGGACAAAACAAGAGTTAAAAGTGTTTTTGGAAAAATATCTTCTGTGTAAATTACCCCAAGAAGTAGACTTGTTGTTTCACTCAACCCAACAGAGATTTTTACAGAATACTTGTTGAAGAAGAAAAAAAAATATTTCTAAAATAACGGAAGAAATTAAGCAAGTAGACTGCATCCATATCCTGAAGTACATGAAGCCAGGTAGCCAGCTCTGATAGCCCTAGGAAACTCAGCCAAGATGCATGTTTTTTTCTGGGCTCAAAAAACTTGAAGAAAACTCCCTAAAGAGATGACTGTCAGATGGATGCAACAACAGAAATGTGATCTGATTGGGGAGAAAAAGCACAATATTCTTGCAGCTTGGTGCCAAAAATTAGTATCAACCGTTTGGATAGTGTTTCTTTACCATGCTAAAAGACTAGAACTGGAGAGGGGAGTTAAGAATGTTTGTAGGGAGCTGGTTTAGGGAACATACAAACCCTGGCAGCAGCAGTTAGGAATTTTCATGGAATTTTCAACTATTAAGCAGTGACTGGCATCAAAGAAGTGGTGAGGCATTTCAGGAGGTGCAGCCTGATATCACATTCCATAGTGTCACAGCCAACAGCATGCTAAATTAGCACTTAAAATTATAATTACACTTTATTTAAGTGTGGTCTTATGGTTACTGTAAGTAACTATACTGGTTTGAGACAGGTAGGAGAGCCAAGTAAAGGTTAACATCTTTCTATACTTGTAAGGAAAAGGCTACATGAAGATACATTCGTGTCAAGATTAAGATTTGCTCAGCCTAAAGAAGCAGTTTTACTGGGAGTTGAGCAGATGTCTGTGGGGCTTGGAGCCTCCCCTCTTAGCACTTCCTCACTGTGGCATGAGGGTTGTTGGCCAATGTACTAAGCTAATCAACGTTCAGCCCGCACTAGCATCAAGCCCTTGCCTAACCAGTCCTTGGGTGCAAAAGGTACAGGCTTTGGTTTGGTAAATCCTTGTCACGTAAGGGAGAAAAGGACTGGCAATGGGACTGCATGTGTGGTCAGTTACCCAGTACAAGCACAGAATGTGAAGGTGTAATACGTGGAGCATGCCCTCAACCTGTGGCTGGTCAGACAGGAACGAAACACAAACCCACGAGGTGACCGCGATGACTAGCTCAGAACATTGTCTTTCCAGCAGAACAAATTGCAGAGCTGTCTCCTCCCTTTCTCCTGAAAGGTGGAGCTCTTTTGGCTGTGCTGTTTTTTTGTCCCTTTCCCAAACCTTTTTATATACTAAGTAGGAAACACAGAAGACAGCAGTTTCCACAGCAGTGAAGAGGTGATGAGTCACAAAACAAAAACAAGGTAGTGGTGGCAAATATGAGTGTTGCTGCAGTGGTGGATGCAAGTATAGAAAAAGAGAGGTTTTGAAGGGCCTGTGAAAGGATAGTCACGATGTAAGCAGAGTACAGTATTTGAATTTGGGATTGATAATTCAGATTGTGATTGGGGAAATAGTAAAGAAGAGTTTCCCAATAGGGTACGGGGGGTGAAGATGTTTACAGAAGCCTGGCCTGACTAAAAGCAGAGGGATTCCAGGAATCCTTAAAAACTTGCCATGTGGAGCACTGGTTGATGTCAAGGAAAGGGCAGCTAAACCCTTGTTTTCTAGTGTCCCTCCTAATAAATCTACAGTAGTAACCTTGAGCTCAGCTATCCTTCAAAAGGGCTACAGGATCACAAATAATCATGGTAGCACCTCCAGGGAATGCGTGATTTCATGTTTCCTGTAGGAGCAGGAATTCCACCTAAGATTTAGCCTACTGTTGGCTTTTTCTTTATTTATTTGGATATCAAACATAAAAGATGCCAGCCTGTAAACTGGATGCAGCCTAGTAAAGCAATCTGGATAGCAGAGGGGAGATGGTGTAACATATCCCCTTTTTCTTCAGGAAGTCTGTGTGAACTTCCATGTGCTTCATGATCTAGCCAGGACCAACTGGTGTTATGAATGGAGGCTTTCAATAAATAAGAGAGCCCTTTTCCAGGTATTCTGGCACCTGAGACTTGAGACAGTATGTGTGAACCTTAAAGCTGTTCATGATGGAGGTGAAAGTAGTAGGTTGGGACAAAATGTGGAAGGAGAGAAGTGCAGGATGGCAAGTGCAGAAAGTGCAGAAGCAGGAAATCTAGCAATTGATGGGGAGGAAAAAAAGGGTAATGAAGCCTGAACAATGGGGAAAATGAGAAGCGAAAGCAGACAGCGTTTCGAGCTGACTAAATGCGTAGTAGACTACAGAGATAAACACTGCTGCAATAAGGGAGCCTTGGAGTCAGGACTGAAATATACTGGCAGAGCTAGGAGGGAATGATGGTCTAGAATAGCCAGGGTTGAAATGCATCTTCAAATCTGGAAGAAGAACTTTATGTGCTCCTGATTTCTATTACACCTTCCCCACTCAGGCCACCTCTTCCTCTGTCTCCCAGTCTCGTTTCTGAGCAGTAGCTATGAACACACGTCTTTACATTCCCATATCCAATAGCCTCATGTGCTACCTGTTGTTACTAGTGAAAAGTGAAGCTCAAGCAGGGCAATATGCAAAATGCAAGTGAAGCAAGTTAAACCAAGGAATTCATTTGTTTTCCCTAAGCAGTAATGAATATGCCCTCATGATCCCAGCGCATTTACCGTAGTGTAGTAAAACCACTATTAGCAGTTAGTATATTTGTTAAAATGTTAACTTAGGCAACAGCAACCAGTCATTGCAGAGATAAATAAGAGACTCAACCAGTCAGCAGTTTGAAATAATCACAAGAAAACAATACATTAATTCTGCTTTCAGAATTTCAGATTTTTCAATTCATTTCCAAGTTTAAATTTGGGCATACTTCCCTATTGTCCTACAGCACTCTTCTTCAAACAGTGCAGACACATTTGGCTATCAGAGGAGTCTGTGTTTCTTCATTTTGTGTTTATTGCTGAACTGGAGAAGCATAAATAATATCTTCAAGGGAGGGCAATGTGAGAAAGAACAAAACGATAGAATCAAATTTTAGTCTGAACATTTATAACACCTTTTTTTAATTAGGTTTGCAATTCAGGAAATGTTTGATACAAAGATGTTAAATGTAGGTGTTCAAAACTAAATGACTCAGATAAATCTAAGCTGTAGAATAGATGCTTTGAGCACTCAGATTGACTTTGGAGATTGCTTATAGTGATGGACAACCTGTCAAAGTTAGGCAACAGGTTACGGTCACTATACCAGAGCTCATTTTCCTGCCAGAGACTCAGTGAGGTTTCCTTAGCTGTGCGTTGCTATTTCCACAAGTGGATGTTGGCTACTTCTTGCCCTGGTCCCTGATCTCCTTGTTCAGAGAGTCAGCTGCTGCGTTGCAGACTGGAGGTCAGAGTGTGAGCTGAACGCAAGGCCACGTAGACAAGGAGCCCCAGACCTTGACCTGCAAGTTACTGTGACGAGATATAGAGTTCAAGCTGCCTGCCTCTCAGTCTTTCAGGCGCTGCGCTGTTCCCAGTTTGACCCCTGGCTCAGGGACCCTGAGAAGCCAGTAAAGCATCTGCAAAAGTCCCTCACACCTCTCTTTTGGTCCCCTCTTGAGAAAGGGAACTCAGGTATCTGTCAGAGGTGGAGTTTGCTCCACCGGGGGTCTCATTCAGTCAGGCCCCAGGCAGTGCTTTAAAGCTTGTCACCCTGCTTGCACTTCCCATTTTGATCACCTGCATCCCTGGAGCCCTAGAGGAAAGCACACCCACCCTCCAGCATCCTCCTTCCGCAAAGTTATGCTATTAAGGTTAAATATTAGCCAGCAACGGCTCAAATGGGACTTGGAATCACCACTTCAGTATAATTACTGGAGGGAGTTCCCGAAGGAGGAGACACAAGCCGCGCAACTCCTGCTGGGCCCCCGCGAGGCAGCGGAGGAGCGCACATGAGCATGCAGCTGTGCGCTCTGCTCCCTTTGCCTTTCTCCTTTTCCTGCTGCGAGCACGGGGCCTGTGGCAGTGGTGGGTTGGGGATTTCAGTCTCACAGTTACAGTAGGGTTGTGCTCGCCCATCAGAGCCCTCGGGAACAGAAAACATCAGAGCTGTGCAGCTGCCGAAGCTGCAGCTCCGTACCCCATCACTGAGCCTGCTTTGACCAGCTCTCTGGTCTGGTTGCCCTGTATCGCTAAAGATGCCCAATACATACCATTTCTTGAAAACTTGCTTGGCAAAGATTGCCAGCTGCTGCAGCTGGACTGCTCTCAGCGGAAGGCAGCCCAGGAAACCCCTTGCTGCTGACCTTTGATTCAAACGCCAATATTTAGCAAGCAAATATTTAAAGGCATGCCATTAGGCACGAAGGCACGGCTTTAACATAGGAAACTCCAGCGAGGGGTGCAGCTGAGACAGACCCACACCGTGCAGGGGAAGGGACAAACAGCCTTCCTTCCCTCCTCTTCCTCTCTGGCAGAGCATCCAGCCGTGACCACCAGCAGCGGCCGTGCGATGGGGCCACCACCTCTCCAGTTCAGCTGCCCACAGCAACTGGTGTGACCGGAGCGTGTGCTGGCCCCGTAGACCCAGCCCTGACCGCTGACCCACATACCGAGGAGTGTTCAAAAAATTAATTAGTCTCAGTCAGGTGCAGCAACAGGCTGCACCTAGAGGATATTTTTCCGTCTGGAGCGGCCCAGAATTAGCTCTGCTGGTCAGTTTATAATTAGATACTTGCATCTAACAGTATTTTTTTTCTGTTAGATGTTTCTAGTTTTGTCTCTTCTTTTTAAAATGTGAAAAATAATCAGTCTTAAAATAATATATATATATATATACACACACATACACACACCCTGAAAAGAATGATCTATAAAAAGAGAAAATCCCTGCCAGGTGGACACCACAGCAGAAAGCCCAAGCCGCAGGCGGCGCGGTGGCCGGCTTCCCTTTTCCGAAGCTACTCAGAGGTTAACCAGGGTCTGTGAGCAAACAGCTTAGAGAAAGAGCCCAGCTTAGTGCCCGGGGCTGTCCCAGGAGGCGATGGCAAGCAAACAGGGGCAGCCCGCACCCTCTCCAGCGCAGCAAGGAGCCCTTTGGGCAGGGCTGCGACTGAGGGAAGTTGCAGGAGGGGGTGTTTGGCTTTACAGGCATATGCGCACAGATGTATATATATAAAAACCCTGCAGACGGAGCCCGGGAGGGTTGGCAAACACACCCACACCTTGGTTCGCCGGGCAGCGCTCTGGGCGTCCCGGCGGCTGAACTCCAGCGTCGGGGAGTGTGCGGGTAGCGGGGATATCTGCCCATGGGCTCGCTGCTGCTGCTGCTGCTGCTGCTGCAGGCAGGTGAGTGCCGCGTCCGTGCCCCATCCCTCTGCCCCTGCAGCCCCCCTGCCCCGGGCAACTTGTCCCCTTGCTGGCAGATTTACCTGGGTCATCCGTATCTTTTGGCTGAGTATAAAGTACCGCTTTTTCTTTCTTTTTTTTTTCAGCTTTATAGTGCAGGGCTGTGTAAGCAAGCCGCGTGCCTGCTTCGTTTCCATGGTGGTTTACAGAGCTGCTTCTGTACAAACATAGGTCATTTTTGGGGGGATAATTTTCTGCTACAAAGTTGTTGGTGTTTGTGTTTCTTTCCAGAAGTATCTTCTTTTTATACTAATGACTACGGAGCGAGCAGAATTCACTCCATGCGAAGTTCAAAAAGAAGAAAAAAAAATCCTATTTAAAAAGCCATAAACGTCTGCTGACATAAAGCCCCTACACACAGCAGCAGCATGACTCTAAACCAACAGGTCTGAGGTTTCTCCAGCAGTACAGATTTAAAATTAACCCCAAAACGTTGCCTTAATCTGCAGCAAAGGCAGCCCGTGTCCATGGGAAATGGCAAGTTTAAGCTGTCAGATCCAGCTCCACTCACCTCCCTGCAGGTATGTTTTCTGCCGAGGCGCCTGTCGACAGCAGAGCTAATGACCGGCCACGCTCACGGGAGATGTGGCCAAGTTCAGGCTGCTGGCGAGACTCGGACTCTTTCAGGGCTTCCACAGCCACGTTGGCTCGGCTGCCCAGCACATTAAAACCAGCTGCAGATCTTGGTCCAGTTATTAGCCGTGCGCCTGGGTAGCGAGGCGTACTTGCTCGGGCTGACCCTGAGCTGCGGCAGTGCACTGGCGGCTCAAACCCCAGCCGGCTTTCAAAGAATGAAACAGAAACATCAGACGCTGCCTGGATGCCTGAATTATTTCAAGCTCTTGCAGAGCACACAGCCTTAAGCGTTTCTTTTGGACTCAATTCCCCCTGGGTCCTTTTCTCCGCTTTCATGGGTAGCTCTGCGCTGTAATTACAGTTCCTTGATCCTCGGAGATAGCCCCGAAAGAAGAGCGGCCTTTCTTTTTCTGGGTGAGGCACTGAGATCTTACCCCAGCCTCGGCTGTGCTCAGCCAGCGGCCAGTCCAGAGGTCCTGTCTAAGAGGTCAGTGAAAAACAGCAAAAAATAAAAAATAAACCAAGCTCCTTGTCAGGAGGCTTGAACGTCGACAAAGACGGTTTTGTTTCCATTGGAACATTTACAGCCTGCTTCAGTCTGCAGACCTCAAAATTATTACTTTTTGCCCCAAATGCAGGGCATTTGACCTGTTCCAGTGGCATTACCTGCGATGTCCCTGGGGGTCCCCAGAGCCGAGCCTGCTGCTAACCCCGGGGCACCCACTGTTTGGACAAGGGAAATAGGTCGCCTCTTCATTTTCTGAATAACACGGGTCTAATGTGCTTTTGCCACGAAATCTGAACACTCGAGTAGTGTTTAGGTGAGCGGATCGGTTACTTTTTCAGGAATGTGCACTTAATCCCCGAGGAGCGCCCTGAGAAGCATAAGGAGGCTGTGTGAAACCCCGAGACGGAGAGCGCGAGGCTCTGCTCACTTCGGAGCCGGGATTGCCGGGGGGAAAAGGATGGGGGAAAGTGCTGTGGGCTGGGCTGCGGCCCCACGTTTCACAGAGAGGAAGCAAATGGCCGGCTTGTCATTAACGGGGACAGACACACGTTGCCTTCAGCGGGGTTTTGGATCAAGCCCAGAGCATGAACCGGAGTGCAAGAGGGGAGAGGCCCAAGCGAGGGGATTAGCTGGCTGGGTTTTGAAAGGAAAGCAAGAGTTTTAATAACAGTACTGCATCCCCGGGTGGTTTAGGGGGTCCACATACACACAGCGCTTTGCAGAGGCCTGGCATGCTGAAATATCAGGGGCTATTCAGCGTGGCGAGGGCTCCCCGCTCCGCAGCTCGAGCTGCATCGGGACCAAGCACACCGCGAGGGCCGGCCCTTTGCTACGGCTTCTCCTTCATCCCGGGCCGAGCGCTCACCCAGCAGGGTGCTTAGGCGAGCGGGGCGGCCGGTCCGAGGGGCCTGGTGCCGGCAGCGGGTGGCTTGGCTGTACGGGGCGGAGGAGTTGCGCAAAGCGCTCAGTTCCTCACGGTGAGCGCGGGCAGTAATTGCTAACCACTGTGCATTGCTATCTGTAACGTGACGATAAGCATCAGAGGCCGTGCTGTGAACTTCAAAGCGGTTTGAGTATTAGGGGCAGGGTACCCTTGCTTTCTGCAACAGTTGCTGGAACTGAGAGTCTGTGATTTCTTTTAAAAAAAAATAAAAAATCTTTCAAAATAACATTCGAAATCACCATAAAGTGGTTTGAAAGACCTGTAGCTCAAAGGGCTCCAGAGCAGTTTAGGTGGCTGTCTGCACACTCTGGCAGACACAGAACTCCTTTTGTTGTTTTATTATTATTATTATTATTTATTTATTCAAATTCATGCAGCCGACATACTGTTACAACTTAAATGGACCGTAGTAACAGAAGTGGACGTAAATGATGGCATGGTATACCTTTCAGGCCTGGGGTCTTGCAGCTATTATATATAAATTGTATATAATGCAGCTATTGTATATAAATTAATAGCACTGTCACCTCTTTGTGATCCGGAGAACAGGTTAAAATACCCTGGATAGTAGGGAAGGCTTGGATAACGCAAGACATGTTGGCCAACAGAGAAACCCCACCTTTTTCTGCAGATCCCAGGTACAGCCTGGCTGTGTGCAGCTCCAACCTGGGACACCACAGCTCACCCAGTGAGTTTTCCCAGGCTGGGGACACCGCTTCCAGGTGCAAGGTGGCCCCAGGTGCAGCACAGCTGCAGTCACACACTGGTGCACCGGAGCTGGGAAGTCTGGCTTGATTTGAGCTGACTGCTTGGGGTCTGCTTGGGTATTTCTCCCCTCTGCCGGGCAAATGTGGTGGCCAGTTAGATTGTCCCAGCTGCGCCCAAACAACCAGTCAAGACCCAAAATCTCCCTGTAAGGATTTTAAGATCAGCATCTGGCGTGTTTAATCCTTGCGTGAATCCTTGTCCTGTCTTTGCAGTTTGGAAAGGCGCCCTGGGAAAATCCCATTCGCTGCACACCCGAGGAATCATTGAACTGGCAGGAGCTATCACGTGTGGCACGGGGCGGTCTCCCTTGGCATATATTGGCTATGGGTGCTACTGCGGACTGGGAGGACAAGGCTGGCCTAAAGATAAAACAGACTGGTAAGAAGAACCTCAGCTGTGTGTCCAAAAGCACTGCAGATCTCCTTGCTCTTCCCTGCCTGTACTCCTGTTCCTCCAAGGACTCGTTACGGAGGGAGCTTAGTATATGTCAACAGCACTGTGCAATTGTGAGAGAGGAGGCATGTACCACCTGGTGTAAGAACGAGGCTTCAGCCGCCTCCTGGATGAGAACTTTGCTCCGGGGAGCTGGCCCTATGGGGTGGAGGGCAAAGGAGGAACCAGGATGAGAGTTCCTGAACTAGCTGCGTCTTTATGCACAGAGAGGGCAGTGACCAAGATTGTTTGGACGGTCGTTTCACCTGGTCCTGAAAATGACAGGGATGGGAACTTTGCTGGTTACCTTCTGGAGGAATCCAGATCTTTGTGACGGGTGGTCAAACCTGTTGCCTTCATCGCCTGTTAGTTTACACTAAATCAAGCAAGGACAGCGGCGTAGAGCATGGTGTTATTTTCCCCTTTCTTTCTTAGTGGGGGATACACTGTGCTTTGTATTTCCAAGGCTAAAAACGATGAGTCTGTAAGGTGTTACAATGAAAGGATTCTTTCTTGTACTTTGCCGCCAGCGTACATGTAAATCTTTATCATGATGGGCTCTGGGGTGCTCTGAGCCCTTGATTTGCAATCTCATCTGGTTTAAAACCTCAAAGACAGAGCACACAGGTCTATCTGCTTTTATCTGCAGTCAGCAAGCCAAGAGTTACCCATACACAAGTGCTGCTTTTTGCAGGAGGGAAGGCAGTGTGTAGCTCACTGGAAAGGAAGCTGGCTGACTTTTCCAGTGTACCCAGCTCTTGGAGACATTGCATATTTCTACCAAATCAAACTTTGAATAGGGAAGTGGCAGGACAAAAGAAGGGGAAAAAAAAAGAAGGGGTGAAGGGGAGAGAAAAGATGCCAAGGCTAAAGGCCAAATTCTCTGTGGGTATAAAGCAGCAAGTAGCCATTTAAGCCAGTAGAGCTCTTTTCGTTAATGCAGTGGGAATTTCCCTGCCAAAAACCCTCTCTTCATATCCCTGGTTTATATGTGCATGGCATCTATGAAACAGTGGATATGGGACTTGCAAATAATGAATGGCCGGCCACAAAGTGTTATAGGTGTCAGGTCTAGAGATTTCTTTTCATTCTCAGTTATATCTCTTGATCTACTTATAACCATCTAGAACCATGCCTATAAACATGTTTATTATTTTCATTATCTCTTTACCAACTCTTATAACCAAGCCTTTAATGTAAAATATGACTTCACTAATTTGGAGTACTTCATTAGCTGAAGGCCTGAGTGGAGTCACCTAGAAGCTTTTTTCCACAGATGTTCAGTGACTCCAAATTTAGGCAACTGTGGGAGATGAAAGTGCTCAGAGCTCCTGAAAAACAAAGTAAAATCTGATCTGGTATTCATCAGTGTGGGTTTCTGCTGCTGTTTGATTTCTATGGGACGTGGATTTTGTCCTAATGGCAGAAAATAGGGACTCTGCAACTGGAAATGACTCAGAAATACCAGATAGATAGTTTGTAAAAAGGAATCTCAATCATTTAAGTACATTCATTACTGTTGCTTAGCTGAAATGTTTGGTTGTGAAAACAAGAAAAATACATATTTTGTTTTAGTTAGGTTCTTAGTTAAGAATAATTGGCAATGACACACTAGATTTAGCCCTAAAAGTTTCTAATTTATGTTCACTAGAGGAATTTTCTGATACCTGTTAGTGCAAACTACTGCAAAAATCAGCGTGGCTGGGTATCCCATGCCAGTTAGTGGCCACATTATTTTCCATATTTACCATTCTAAAAAAGTGTGATGTGGAGTGTCAAAGCTATATGCTTTGAGTGACAAATACTGGTGGAAATGACTCACCCCTTGACACTTCTTTTGTTAGGGCCTCAGTAAAGAACCTAGGAGTGATTTTTCTTGTGAGTAATTCAGTCAATCTGTCTAGACAGGTCTAGAGTGTTTCTAATCACCTCTCTTTCATGGGGAAAAAAAAAAAAAAAAAAGTGTGTCAAGTAGGTAATCCTTTTATGAGGTTTATTCCGCACACTGACTTAGATGTAGTGTTGCCAGTAATTACCTTTTCCCTTTTGTTCCACTCTTACAGACCCTTCACTTCAAGACATAATGACATCTCTTCTCCATAAAGTCAATAGATATGTTTCTCCTTCCCGGTTCTATTCCCTGGATTTTTGCACCACAACTGAAAGGAGAGCTGCTATAATGCCTGCATTTACCTGGACTTGTAGTCCTATTTATTTATTTTTATCATCCTGGAAATGTTGCCCCTGCACTTCTGCCTGGGATTTCCAGGAGGAAGCATGGGCACCTCCATTTATGTGAAGCAAAACCATCGAAAGCCCAAGCAAAGGTATTTAGGCAGTGCTCAGCTTGCACTGAGCAGCGTTTTGTAAAGCAGGACATAAAGGTGCTCAGCACCTCCCTTGAAACACAGACACCACGAGAGGCAGGGCGGCATATGTGGCTCATCCAAGTCTTGGCAAACCCACACAGAAGAGTAAGATTTCCCTTCAGCTACTGGTTTAAAGCAAAGCGCAGGGGTGGCTGTGCTGTTCAGATGACAAACACAACGTGACAAATTCTTACCTTAGCAGCATTTGCTCCCTGCAGGGTCAGGCCAGCCGAAGCTGTCTGTAGCCATTAGGGCTGTCCCCTCACACAGGCGTGATGAATGGGTTGCTTACTAATACAGCTGAGTTTGTTTTTCGTGCTTGTTGACCAACGCTCTGCTGCGCTGTTTGTGCTAGTCTGGCAGAGCATTAGCAGGTTTTTAAGAGCTTTAACACCACATTTTGACCCAGGTGCAGAAAAAGGCTTTTCCAGACAGGAAGGGCCATCTGAAGATGGCAATAGGATGGCAGGTTTCCTCGCTCTTCATTCCTTGGCAGGTCTTTCTGAGCATCTGAAAGATGCTTGTAAAATATGAGCTAAAGCCTTCTCTCTCCGTGTTGGTGTCAGCCACATGTCACCCTGCTGCCGTTATGGGCATCAGAAGGAAAACGTAAGTGGAAGGAGAACTGTGCCCCAAATCCTGTGGCTCTGCAGAGTTTATGCAGTCACCTGACTTCACAAAGCCAGCTAAGGAGCGTCTTCAAGAGCTATCACACCTCTTTAGTGCTCATTTGGTCATCTTTGCCTGATTTGCAGACCATCTTTCACCTCTTCCAAGATCTGTTCCCACAGATCTCTCTCTCCTCACAGGAAAACTTTTAGATATGTATATCCCATGGGGTTTATTCCCATTCTTAAGTCCTTTGAGGAGGTGGCGTGGAGGTAGATACTCGTCTGCTGCTGTTAACTTCCATTTCACTGCGTTGTGAGTAGTCTGGTTGTAATCATCTCACCGGTTTCATCTTTGCAGGCGGAGAAGAAGAAGGGTGTTGGGTTTGCAGACTCATCTGTGGGATGAAATTGCTACTTTAACTACTAAATCTGTCAGTCAGTAGGGAAAGCACACCAGTCTGAATTCAGGATGTGTATAAGCACAGGGCTTACACGAAAGCTAAATTTTATCTGACTGGCCTGATTCTCATGTTTCTTTTACATGATTTACCTAATCTAGTTGCAGTGATTTTATTAGGATTTGTATCAGTGGTAGATTTTGGTTTTTGCACTTCAGATCTCTTTCTTCTTGGCTTTATCACTTCATGCAGCCTACTGGCCTTCGTATCCATAAACCAGTTTCTAAAAAGGCAAGAATGGTTCTGCAGCAGAAGATGATGAAGTCTGTGATGTTCCTGAGCTCTCAGGTGAAGTGCTGACAGCTCTCAGTGGGTCCTCGGAGAAGCCCCACTTTCTGCACAGGGGAGCTTCATCCTTCTTGCAGCATTGTTCTTTTTTTTCCAGAGGGATATATAATGGTGGGTCCCAGAGTGCATCACAGAGCTTTTTATTGGCTTTTCAGATGCGTTGTCCTCAGGCCTTGAAGATGACAAACAAGGTCTTCAATTAGACCTCATCAACATCTTGAAGAGGTGCACATCTAGGACTTAAGAGCTTCTCTAAAAGCCTTCTGCTCCTCATTTCTCCTTGAGGCCAACCTGCTTCAGCACTTCCCAGTTACCAGAACAGTTCCTCCGTGGTGTCCCTATGGTCCTGCAGGGACAGCTTCTGGAAGTACAGGAGATCACTCCACCTGAGCTCCAGCCTCTGACCTCTCATTCGTGCTGTAACAACCTGTGTTATCTACCATAGGAACTCCTGAAGTGCTAAATCATTTCTTTTAATGATTTTCATCAGTCTGTTTATTTTAATTTAATCAGTCTATTTTAATTCACTAAGCTACCAGAATAAAATTCAAGTGGGGTGAAGTTTCCTATATATCCTGAAGTAATCAATAGTGGGAATTATCTCACTGAGTACAGTCTGTAGTGCAGATATCAGTGGCTGAGCTAGTCACCCTAAGCCCCCTCTATGGTCAAAGAAGAGCAGTCAGTATCTGCAATGCTTTTCACCTATGTTAGATCTATGCAGTAGGATAATATGAACCGTGCCCTGGGCATGCATAAAGGGAGCCTAGGTCAATCCTTTACACGTAGATGTTTACAGCTAGGGGTGTAAAGTCTGAATCCCACCTTTGAGGGTCTGAATCCCACCTTTGAGGCTGACGGGTTTGTAGCCAGCTGCTCATTGAAGCCAAGGAAGGCAAAAACCATCCTGACTCCGGATTCTGTGTTGGGTCCAAGCCCAAACTGGTGAGCCATGGTCACGCACCTCACCGTAATGCTTCAGCCCCTGGCAGTGAGCGGGATTACCATGTCCTGGGTATTGACCCACACCTTTCTTTCTGGGGACAAAAACCGCAGGGCAAGAAGAAACATCATGGTCTTGGGAGCAAATATGGCATTAGCAAGCTCCTGAGCTTTCACGGAGATGCCAGGACACTCTGCTCATTAACAATTTACTGACAGAGCCGTCATTAGCGGTGCCTGAGTGGAACACCCCTGCGGCACTTGGAAACCCCCCAAGCAAAACCTTGCAGGGTGCCTAAGCCCAGACTCTGCCTTTTTTTCTCCCTAAGGTGCTGCCACAGGCACGACTGCTGCTACGACAAGGCGGAGAGAGAGGGCTGCAGCCCCAAGGTGCAGAGATACCAGTGGGAGTGCGAGGAGAAGGCCGTGCAGTGCGGTAAGGAGGCTGTCGCCTGCATCGGGTTCGGTTCCCTCCCTCCTTCCGGGGAGCACAGGCTGACATAAAAGCTCCGTGTGCCTCAGAGGTGGGTCTGTGCATACCGACCTGGTTTTAAAACTGCTTTGGGCATCCTTCGTTCTCCTCTGAGCTCTCTTCCTGTTCCTGGACAGGTAAGGTAGGGCGCCAGCCTTGTGTGGGACTCCAGCCTGAAGCCCTCAGGTTCCAGCAGGATTTTGAAGCTTGCAGATTTGAGTGCTCTCGAGTGCCGTAGGCACATACAGCGTGTGTAGGCTGTGCTCAGCTCTGCAGCTGGTACCCAGTCAGGAAGGTCTTGAATTGCACAGTCACAGCCCGTCAGTGGCTCACACCAGTTTGTTTTGACATACACCAGATGACTCCAGTCTCAGAATTTGTCACTTCTATTTCTAAGTCTTCCAAAAGTCCCTGATGGTAAAATCCATTGTGGAGCTCCTTGGAAGTTTGAAAAGAAATGTGAGAGTAAAACCCGTCCCCGTACCATCAAAGCTATTGCTTGAAGACTAAATGATTATTTCTATTTTGTTAGAAGATCATATCCTTGTAGTGCAATCCTCAACCTCTCCAGCAGCTGAAAACCTGCCAGCAGATACAGGATGTGGCACAACATATCCACAGTAGCTCCTGTCCGAGTGCCAAAACAACCTATTAAATAGAGAGTGCTGGCTGAGGAATATTTTGCTAAAGTCATAACTGCTCTCCCTCTCATTTATCCGTATTTCCATAGCTGTCTGATATTTTCTGCTAGCTGTTTTGATATGTAACTATTTCATTTTTTTGCTGTGAAGGAACAACCCCAGTTGTAGATGTAAGACTTAAAGAGTTCATGAGATGTGCCATGTTTGCCCCATAAAAATGCACAGGGCTGTACTTGTTCCAACCTGGCTAACAAGTGTTAGTTAAACAAATGCCATTAATTCCTTAGCTATGTCCTGGCAGGGCCTCATGAACATCCAGCAACTGTTCTCCACGAGGCTTCAGCAAGCTTCACTTCCTCTTACATCCACCACAGGGAAGAACAACAGAAACGTGCCCTGAAGACAAATCTCCTAGGCTGCAGCACAGCAGGTTTTACTGAGATGTGAAGGTGTAATGTCTGATTGCGTTCAAACTAAAGGAATAAAGAGATTTCAAGGCATGTGTGCTGGGCCTAGAGGAATGATGTCCGGAGAAATTACAAGCAAAACTGCTTTCACTGTCCATGCTATGCAAGAGGAAATCGTATGCCTGTGGCCTGGCACTATGTCATAAACACAGGTATTTTCAGGGAAATGAAACAGAAACTCATTTTACCTGGGACTTCTCACATCTGTTGCTACTGCTATGCAGTTTTGTTTGTGTAACGAAAAAAAAATTGGCAAAACCATATATTTCAGTCCAGATATGCCATCACATGTAGGTGAATTCTGTTCAGTAAATATCCGGAATATAGAAAAGGCTGTAAGCTGCTGGGGCTGGTCAAAAAAAATCTTTGTGCTCTCACAGGACTGGCTGCCAAGTCAGGCTGCTGTACTGATGTTAGGCTGACAGTGGTTGGCATGGCATAGGGAGAACTCAAGGAGCAGAGGGCAGGGAGAAAACCTGAATGGTAGTTAAGCAAAAAATGGACTTATTGCTGAGTCCTCACGAAGGGATCCCTTAAAATGTTGCTGGTAGGTGTGTGATTCTCTTCAGAATAGCTTAAGAAATTTGGGCTCATCTTATTTATCAGATATAGGGTTGATCCAGCAAAGTCCAGTGAAATCTGGAAAGATTTGTATGCACGGCAGTTGGTTTTGGATCAAAGCCTGTGTGCACTGACATGAAATAATGCTTTAAACTCTGCCTAGCGCAGGGTTTGGAGGGAGATAGAAAATCTACGGGAGCGGCCTCATATAAACAAGGCACTGTGCTTTTAAGTAATATTAGCTAACAGCTGCATATAAGCTACCTTGAGGTGGGATGGGCTTCATTAACCCAAAATCAGTCACTTGCAATGGAGCCACCTGAGCTAGCTGCCTCGATGCTCTCTGTGGTGTTACCTGGTCATGCAGTTGTATGGCTGTGTGGTGTATAGCTCCATGTGTAGGGTTTAGATCAGGCTCTGCAGCCCATGACTCACAAAAATCAGGTAGCTGACCCTGCTGCCGAGTCCTTCAGCTCCTCTGCTGTGATCAAAGAGGTGAGAGCAACTCACGGGGCATGACAGAAGGGTGCCTGGCAGGTGCTGCCATGGCCTTGGGTTTCCAAATGTCCAGTCCTCTCCTGAGAATGGTCCCTCTGGGACACTCTTCTGTTCAAATAGCATTTTTCTTTTGAAACTGGTCTGATCTGAAGAGGGAGGAATAAAAGCTGGCTTAAGGAAAATGGAGGATTTTTAGCTCAGGCTAAGCTAAAATAATTTTCTTTTTTAGCTTTGGTCGCTGAACTAAAAACCCATCGTTCACACAGCTTCGGAAGCAGGGAGTGCTCTGTGCTGGGCACATCTTATAGGCATTGCCACTTTACATTCAGCTGCCACTTTCTGATGCTCCTGGCCACAGTTAAGGTCAGACCCACTGAGAGAGAGGGGATGGGGAGGATCAGATCAGATCCACACACAACACAACACGTTGGTCCTGCTCTCCTCCTGCTCACGCCGATGGGGATTTTCTGCGTAGCAGCTGGGTAACCTCCTTTGCCTCCTCCCACAGCCTGTGTTCCCCAAGAACCACTTTGTTAGGGACTTGCTCGCTCTTCAAAGTGTTTCCCCCCTTGGTCCAGCACAGCATCCCTCATCTTCTGTCCACATTTTCTCTTGCAGATAAAGTGACAGACCGATGTGAAAAAATGGTGTGCCAGTGCGACCAAGAAGCAGCCAAGTGCTGGGGAGAAGCCCCTTACAACCCGCTCTTCACCCTCTGGCCAGACTTTCTGTGTGGACGGACTCATCCCACCTGCCACTTCAGCTACGGGGGGGAAAAATAGTCTTGTTAGAAGCTTTCCTCTAATCTGAAGGCACTGGAATAAAAATTGTGCCTCTTTTCCGTGAGCTAACAATGGTGTGAGAGAATTTCTGTCAGGTAAGGGCTTGTGGGGAAGAAAGACAGGGCAAAATGTGTGCCTCTTCCAAATACTGAAGTAAGGATAAAATCTGATCCTTTCTGATCCTTTCTGTGCGAAAGGTGAGGACTCCTGTGACACTCCAAGCAGATCTGCGCTGAAACTGAGTGTTGTCAGCAGTGTAGCAAGAGCACATTGCCAGTCGCCAAATGGCTTTTTTTGTCCTTTCACACAGCCTGACCTTCAGCTCCCACACAACTGCACATAATCTGGAAAATATGTAGAGACTTCTGCCAAACTTTTTTTTTTTTTTTGGTGTGTGTGTGTTGTATTTAAAAAAAAAATCTCAGAGAAAAGAGATACTGGTTTCTGAAGACCAGAATCATGCCAGTCTGGAAGTACAGTGACCCGCTGTATTTTCCTGGGGTTGCAGGAGGATCGGGAGCATCACAACAGGAGGAAGCCTCGTTATGCCTTACTTGCAACCAGAGGAGTTCTCCTGGCTGAGCTGCTTCCTCCCGAAAGGAAGAGCAGAGCTCTTGCCCTGGGAAGGGCTCCAACCCTTCTTGCAGACTGCGTGTGTGTGTTTCTGAGCCATCTTCTACCTCTTGTTCTTGCCCCACAATGCTGGGGATGCTCCTGGGGAGCGTTCAAAGGTACGCAGAGTTGCACTGGGACGTTACTGGTGCAAGACCAGCAAATATTTCTGACTTTAGCCAGTAGGCACACCTCGCCAAGGCAGAAGAGCACGTTCCTTGCCTGCCACACGTTTCAAACCCTGATGTGCTGCTCTCCTGTACCGGTGTTGGCACAGTCCCCTGCCACTGACCGCCTGGGGATCAATTACTGTCACATCAAGGGACCAGGGCAGTGGAGAACATTACTCATGACAAGCAAATCTTACATCTCTCCTTTTTCTTAAAGCTATTTGAGGCTTAGATAGAAGCACTGTATTTCCCTCTGGAAGAGTAAAACAAAACCCCGTTTTGTCAGGCAGGGGTAGCATTCAAGTGGGCCTTCTTTGCCTCTTTGTTGCAGGACTGTAGGCTGGAGCAAGCCCACGGGACAAGAGCCTCTGTACTGAGAGGGGGACATTCCCAGGCAGATGGGAACACTGGCTGCACCCAAAAAGTGACACATTCTGGGCAAATGCATGGCGCTTCCCTCAGGCAGGTGTTTTTGTGGCTGGAAGCCTTCCTTCTGTCCACTTTGAAGCACTGCTGGCAGACTTGGAGCATCTCCAAATAAGATGTAATGGCAGGGAAAGACCCAAGGTACCTCATCAGAGCCTAGATTCAGAGAGATGTGGCCAGACCAAGTGGGCCCTCAGCAGGTGACAACACAAATTCCTTTATGAAAGGCTGTTTTGCTCCTCGCTGCAGGTGGATGTTGAATATGCCACTGCAGCTGTCAAAGCTGCAGGAAGAAGTAACATACTAGAAAAAGAAAAAATGCCAAAAGCAAGACGTATGAATGCAAAAACTTTTATTACATCTAGAGCTTCCTTTTTGGCTTACAAGTTCCACATTTAGCCTTTGCATCTTCCAGTGATTTCTGTGGCACTGCAGATCAAGCTATGTTGCAAGAAAGAAAGAATAGAAGAAGTGAGCGATATGACATTAGTACAACACAAGAAACTCTCCCGAGGCTATCTGGCAAAGTGAGAGGTTATAAACTCTGTTTGCTCAGAGGGTTTTCAAAGGGATGACGCTGTGTGGGCAGAATCAGCCTAGGCTCTACTCAGCAAGGCTGGGAGGGTAAGAGGGAGCAGAGCTCCTGGCTCTGTCCCTGTCTCTGTCCCAGCAAAGCTGGCCATCAGGTGGCGGCAGCGCTCCAGTGAAGAGCAAACACAGCTCTTCGTGTTTGTTTGATTGATTGATTTCACGGAATCGCAGAATGGGTTGGGTTGGAAGTTTAGGTTGAGTAAGATTTTTGAGTTCCGGAGAAGAGAGAAACAAAATGAGCTTTTCAAAAGAGTCCCATTTAGCAAAGCGTCCAGTCAGCTGAGCTCATCCTGAAATACAGACTGCATCTTGGGCTGCGCCAAAGGGAAACTAAACTTGTGGCAAAGTCCAGCTTTCGGTGTCAGCTTACTGTTATTAGAACAGCTGCCAGAGCTGGACAAAAAGAGGCAGTTGCGTTTTTGGATACGTCAGCCTCTCCCTGGGTCATTTATTTGTGTAATGAAAATGTCTGTTTTACCCTATCTGAGCAGTTGATCTAATAAAAGATATTACTGGGCTTTACAAACCACATCTCGTGTGTGTACTTTGTCCATTAGAGGCTTTCTGTATGCAAGCATGACAAGACTACTGATATAAGTGTGTAGTCGGTGGGAGAAAGAACCATTCTTCAGGATAAACCCCAAAGAACACAAGCAGATCCAGGAGGACTTGGTTAAAAGGAGAAAGAGTGTCTCACAGAACAACTCTTTGCTAAAGGTGGCAATTAAAGAAGATACTCTTTTATTTATAGGTAACTCACTGGGCCCATACATGAAGGTCTTTCCAACATAACCAAAGAAATACCTGCAAAAGAAATGGAATAGAGGACCAGCCCTGGCAGAGTTTCATCCACACTGCATGCTTCCTGAACCAGACACCTGCTCTGACCAGAGGTAAGTAAATGGCTAATTCCTACTCCAGTTAAAAAAAGGAAACAGGTGACCAGGGTCATCTTCCTACCAAGTAATGCCAGGTTTTGTTCTGTGCTCCATACCTTGGTGAGAGCCTTGCTTCATGCAGAGGGCACACCTCCTTAGCTGCGGGGTTAGAACAATTATCAGAATCACCACGCCTCCGATGCCCGCCGCCACAACTCCGATGATCGTTCCAATGGATTCTTCAATACCGAACAGGCCTGGGGGAGAAGGAAAGGCAGAGAGAGCAGCATAAGATATCTTTCAGGCACGCGTATGCAATGCAGTTAGCACATTTGCTGCAGTGTCTGTAGGAAAGCTTCTTGCCATGACAGTGATTGTAACGATGCCTTGTCTGGCATGAAATCATTGTCTTCCACATGTGAGAGAACGTATTGCACGACGGAGCAATTTTTTCCATTCCTATGCATGAAGCTGCTATGCTTTCTGGGGGTTTAGGGACAGGATAGCCCCATCTCCCTAGCAGTCTCCCTTAACAACCTGGTGCTGTTATGGAGCAGCATCCAAAGGCGGGCAGAGCTCCACTGAAGCCCTTTCTTTGACTTGTTATTCTTCGGGGCTGTTGCATGGTAGAGATGGGATGATCCCATTTTCTTTGAGACAAGAGCACGTTGGCCTCCTGGCTGCACTATTTATTGTGACTGAAGGATGATTCAGGAAGAACCTTTGGTTAGGTGGGGACACTAGACCCACCTAGTTATGGGATGCATCACGGAGAGCACCTGCCCCACAGTACAGCCTGCCAGAGGAGGAGACTCTCTGTGAGAGGGAACTGGGCGCGCAGTGGCACAAGACTGATCTGAACAGATTTTATGTGACTGCCCCCTGGTAGGCATTCTGCCATGTGACTCATCCAGAAAGGATAATAAAAGAATACTTTAAAACCCTTCCGGTTTCATCTACAATTACAGTACGATCAGGCATTCATTACATATCTCTAAGGGGTTGCATTTAAGCTTCACTAGAAAATCTGGATGCTGTTGCTACTCTATTGGCTACCAGATAAATCCTGAAATCTTATCTCAGTTTTAATCGGCCCTTAATCATAATGAGTTTAACTCAGGACACCTACCACTGAGCTACACTGAGGCAATTCACTGAGGAAAGGAAGAAAGGGTCTGTACAGGACATCACCAACTGTTCTGCTCCCCCATTTACCTTCTCTTTTTCTCTTAACGTAGATGCTTAAGACAGACCCACCAATACCTTCATCTCCATGCTCCGTCACCACTCACAACCAGAAGTCAAACCTATTGCACAGGTGCTGAGGAATTCATAGACAGATTTCCAGACATCCGGTCACTTGTTCACAGGAGAAGCTGCTACCTTGCTGAATAGATGGACATGCAGTCGCTCACCAGTAAACGAGCTGTAGCTCAACAGTAAAAACCCAACCTGATCTTCCCACATACAGGGAGGTGTCCTGTAGTTGAAATTGATTTGGGGGGCTGCTCGTTCATCAAAAAGGCAATGAAGGTGGTGTAGAACCATTACTTACCTCACTTCAAAATATACGTCATCTTCTTCATGTAATGGACAAGTTAACACTGTCATCTAATTTCTCCTTTTAATTTTAGATAAGTTTTTGGACAGTCTGAATTTGTGGCACACTTCATTTCTTGTGAATTATATTTCTCATGTTCTCTTGTCCCTTTAATTCAGGCAGAAATGATGTATTTCATCTTCTCAGGAACACAGAAAGGCAATTATATCGGCCAGGGAGCAGACATTGCACGAGTAACACGCACTACTGAGACTATGAGATCAAGCCAGTGGGAGACCTCATAAGATACATGGCCAAGTCCTTGCAGGGGCATGATTTTCTTGCCTTGTCAGAGCTGTGGTTTAAATTGAGTAGTTGTATAAAAATTAGTAAGGGAAGGATTCAGGCTCAAAAGGGCAAAGGCCTAGTGAAACTCAGTGAGCTAGAAGCTTTGATAATGAACAGCACTTGCATGATTTACTCCTGACAAAGAAAGTGCTACTTTTTGTAAGTTAGATAATAAGATAATAAACCTTTTGATGTTTTGATTCGTTGGGATTGGAATGTGTTTGGCCTATATAAAAAGGAAAGCTTCTTTGACATTCCCAGCTGATAAAGGCAAAGCAAGTTATCTCCACACTTAATATGCCTGGTGTCTATTTGTGAGGCTAAGAAAACAGCATGGCAGTTTTAATGCTACTTTGATTTTAATGTGACTGAAATTAAGCAGAACCAATATAATATGATCCTTGTGTTTTATCATGGGATTACTTACGTCATCCAGAGTTAAGGAATGAATATGCAGATTAGTGGGTTGGAGAGAAATGACGTCCAAAAAAAAGGAGAAAGTATCTTGTCACCTGCCACTCATAGGGGTTCAGCTGAACAAAGCCTTGAACACAAGAGAACTTGTCTGGCAGTTTCATTCTTGGCACTCACTGATTTTAGTGACAAAATTATTTCTTCCTTTTTTGGTTGTAAATGTCTCTTTTTATAATAACACCTGTGTGATTGTTTCTAGGAGCAAGCCAATCAAAATTACCTAGCCTAACAAACAGAATGACAAATACTACCTAGCAATTACACTCCATGGCACCAGCCCATAGCTGCTAGAGGCCAAGCAGACTAACTTCCCTCCTTCTGCAAGCATGTAGACCAGCTTTGGAGGAGGAAGAGGGAGAAAAGAATATAATAAATAACACCAAATATTACCCAGAGCCCTCCTGATCCTCAGCTTTGTGCCGTCTCCTGTCGCCACCTTCCCGTCTGGAAGTGTAACCTCACAGAAATAGATTCCGTGGTCACCGGTCGTCACATTGAGGATCACCAGGGAGGCATCTCCCTGGGACAAGTCTCCGCTCAGGAAAACCCTAGAGTTATTTGGCAAGATGGTCACGTTGTTTTCTAGCAGGTCCATCTGCCCCTTTTCGTCTTCTTTGTACCACTTCACCGTCAGGTCAGCCAGGGAAGGACGTTGCGGACTGCTAAAGTGGCAATTTAAGACCACAGTTTCCCCCTCTTTGGCTTTTTCCTTGGCTGGTGTTTGAGTCACGAAAATGTGCCATGGCTCAGGCGTCGTCAACAGTGGAGGCTGTGCTGCCCTGTGAGATACAGCTGTACTCTCCTTGCTTGGATTTCCACCACTAACACCAGCATCTGTACCAGAAAAGAGAGAGAGAAGAGGAGGGTTGAGGGCAGTAGGATTATAAGCTTTGTGGCTGTTCCTGACCTGTAACCACAGCAAAGAACAGCTCCTGGATTTAGGACTCGAGGTTGGTCACCATTATGGCAATAGGGATGTTTTTCATGGTTCCTGCTTAGGTTATGTTCATGTGTGCAGATAGGTTCACTGCCACATTCAGCCACATTTCCACCTGGAACTCTAACCTCTTTCTTCCCACTCCAAAAAGTCTCAGGGTCTCAACCATTTTCAAGTCACAGCAAAAAATGCATGTCCCCTTGCACACAGACAGCTCTGTTCTGACAAGTACAGTGAACATCTGAATGATCATCTCAATGCAAGTGCTTGCATCCCGAAACATAATGTGTTAGCTTCTTAGGGGGTTTGGCATGCACTTCCAGTTTCAGGGCAGGAAGTCTCGGGCCCTTGGGAAGAAATCTCCATTGCCACAGACTGAACACTCAGAAGTTATTGTCTGCGAACAGGGGGATGGCATCTTAGCTTGGTGCAGGTGTTGATACTGAGAATACTGATGTGTTTCTCTAGAGTGGTGACATGCTCTACTCAGGAGAGACAGATTTTCTAGCACAGGAATTCCTAAAGATGATGCCTAACCAACCTGAAAAGCAGATCTGATTTTCAAAGAGGCTGAAACTGAGGTGTTAGCAGGCTCTCAGAAAATGTAAAAATAAAGTTCACGCTCTATATCCTTACCGGGGATATAAAAGCTTAATGACAGAGAATGAAAGGGAGAAGAGAAGACCTGGAGAGCCGAGGGAAGCTGCAGGTGAGAGGCACTGACTGCAGTATGTTCTGTATCTGTTTTACAAACAGAGCAGGAAAGCACAAAGATGGGACCTGATTTTCTGTTTGCCTAGCAGAGAGATAGTTAAGTCATTCTGCCTGGGCAGCCCACTTTCTGGAACTGTTTTCAACAAGTTAGAGTTCCTGTGGGTTTCAACATGTAGATTTCAACATACACGTTTGATAACTTGAGTTGTTGTGAAAACACTCAGCCTATGAAATAGCCAACTCCATTTTGACAACCAACATCCTGAAACACAGAGAAGATGCACCTGAAGACGCTGTCATGCTATCTTATTTTTAATTAAGAGGACTCCTGTCACTGGGTGACATTTATCCTCTGTGAAGGGATCCCATTATCCCGCTACTCTTTGTTAGAAAAATACAGACGATACGCCTGTACCAGAGATTTAAAGCTGCCTTCCCTCACGCAACTGCTAATCATAGTAGCAAGCAGCCTCGAGCTAGGAGCAATGCAAGTGTATCTCATTTCTGGAAACAAGCCTGGGCTGGGAAGATGAGAGGAATAGTTGCTGTCTCAAATCCCCCGCTGGAACAAAAAGAGGGGGAAACAAACTCTTAAAAATAACCCAGCAGCTACCTCCAAGCAAGGGTTCAAACCAATCTTTGGCAAAACTTTCTTCCACTGTTTTATTTTCTTCGAGTAAAAAACGGTCTCCCTTCTTACAAGTCGGTGCCCTCTCAAGGACTGCGGATCACTCGGGGAGGGTTGTGATCTCCTATTGTCTTCAGCCTTTCACCGCCGTTCAAAGGGTGTGAGGTGCTATTGTCTGGGCCTGCCGAAGCTTCTCAGTGACAATAGCCTCTGTTCATCAGGGACAAATGTCTCATGGCAATGGAAAACCAACCCGCTCGCTTGATGACGGGTTTGAGAGTTACTTGAATGCTCCTCCAGGCAAGCTTGTGTACAAAATCACAGTTGTATTCATAAGCTATTATTATTTATGACTTGTATGGCAGTAGCACTGACAGTTTGTGTCAGAAAGCAGGGCCTTGTTTTTCTAGGTGTCTCACAAAAGGGTGATGCACAGAGTTTACAGTTTAAGTGCCAGACAAGAGATAACACATGGACGCAGAAATATACATGAAACAAAAGCTGGCTATGAAACTGGGCAACCACATAGCACGCAACGTGTCTACTGTCCCCAGATGGCTCACAAGTAGTGCCCACATAAGATGATATGTAGCGTGACTGAAACCCAAGCCACAGGACACAGAAATAAATAAATAAATAAATAAATAAATAAATAAATAAATAAATAAGTAGGTAAAAACAACAATCCAGAACAGAACATGTTGTGCATCCTTCACAAAATGGTAACAGCTTCCACCACCCTTTTTTCAGGAATGAATTTCCAGTTCCAGGCTGTGAAGTTGGTCAAAACAGGAAGATGAGGGAGAAAAGAGAAGAGCTGGTTAGCTTGTGACTTTCCCCACGCCCCTGTGACAGGATGAAACAGAAGCAAGTCACTGCATGCAGCGGACAGAGGTTTGTGCGAGCAAGCTGTCTGCCAGCAGTCCAACAACACAAGGAAGAAGGCCTGGGAAGCAGGACACACGGAGATTTTCCAGAGTTTTCTTGTTTCCTTCCCTGTTCTGTTAATGACCCCATTTCAGCTCCTGTGTGGAGACACCGACAGGCAGCAGGTACTTTTCAATCAGACGAGAAGCAGCTTTAAAAAGCTCTACATCATCAAATTTCTGAGTGGTTGGGAGGAAAGAAAAAAAGTTCACAAGGAGTCTCCTATTTTTATACACCTTGTGAAAACCTTGTGAAAACTCAAGTTTAATCTTGAAGTACAAAGTGTAGTGCAAATACTTTGACAAATGTGTGACAAAGCCGAAGGTAACTTGACATATTTTGTTTTTGTGCATATTCTGATGTGATGCATTTCATTATTTGTTAAAGCACTTTTGTCTTGAATATTCTTTTAAAATCTCTATTCATCAATCATCTTTGCTGGATACTGCTGCTTTAGCAACAGCAGTGTGTGCCACTGCTACCTTCTTTTCAAGGAACGGCAACAGAATTTCTCCTCTGCTAGAGGTATTCCTGCCTTACCATACACACTCCCTGCAACACAATCATATTCCTTTTAGTGAAGAAAAAGGCATCATTTTCACACAGTCACTTAGTGGCACAGAGATCATAACAGAGCAGGAACAATGTGCTTTGATGTTGCCTCTTGTTCATCACCAGTTTCATTTGCACTGCCTATCAGGAAATAACTGGCCTTGTCATCTGTGTTACCCCACGTCTTTGATTCAATAGATCTATCTTACAGCTAATTAGGAAAATCAAAATGCAAGAGGAGTAGGCTGTATCATTTAATCCCAGCTCTGTTTGGGGTTTTCACTGATAAGGTCACAGCACAGCCTCTATTTTTTTTTCTTTCTTTCTTCCTTCCTTTTTTTTTTTTTTTTCTGGTAAGGTTGCAAAACTGGAACCTGCTAGCTCACTGGTATTTAAATACACAATGCCCTTATCATACTGGCATTTGGCAGTATACCAATGCCAAATGCTCTGTTGACTCTGCTTCAAAGCTCTTTTTATGTCAATCGCTTCATTAGGAGAGTGATGTGTAGGTCCCCCTTCAGTGGGTTGTAGGGCTCAGTCCCCCCTGGAGAGGAATGCGAGGCTTTTTGGTGAAAGCTCTTAGGCTAGACAGAGCACAGAGACATACAGCATGGATGATCTTGTCTTGACCTGGAAAAATTATTAGATGATCTAATAGGTCACTGTCATATAAAGTTGCTCGTTCATGGCCATTTTTCAGCCATGAGGGGAGAAAGCTCTCTGGGACTCTGTGTAATGTGACAACATGCTCCACGTTTTCCAGTACCCACAGAGCACCTACTAACCCACCAGCCTACCCTTTACTCCATCTGCAGGTTGGTCCTTTCCCATGTGAGGCCATATCATTGGCTGTGGCTGAGAAATACACGAGGTAGTCAAGAGGAGGCAGGAGGACAAAAGGAAAGAATAAAATATGCTAGCATAAAAATGCTTCCTAGTCCTGGAACCTCAGATTTCCCTGTTGGTCCCTGGAGTTCACCAGAGCAGCCCTGCAAGCTTCATTTGCCAGGGGCCAACAGCCTCGGGGAACCAGAATGGAGGCTGGAGGTCAGTACCAAATGTGCTCTTTCTTGCTGTGCTTCCTTTCCTTTGTTCAAGCTCAATAAATGGAGAAGAGGTTGAGGACTCAATTTCCAACCCACATAAAAATCCTCACGTGCTGGAACGACCATCTTTCAGGTGGTTTTCTTGGCTTTCAAGCTCAACTTCACACCCAGCTGGTGCTGCGAGGGTGCTTTGCAAGCTCTAGCCTGCTCCCAGTTGGCCTGTGATTAAGTGATCAATGACTGCTCATAGCTTATCTCAATTTATATGACTTTTGCCCTGGGTTAAGTTTGGCTTTCACAGATGGATGTGAGTAACTACCTTGTGTGGATAACTGCTTGCTAATACATCAGAGAACTAAAATAGAAATGAAGGTTCTAGCAATGATGATACACAGCCCTTCTTCTTGAAAAAGCCAGGCAAATTCACACTTTCTGGAAAGATAAATTCCACCCTGGGGATCAAGTCCAAACACGTACTGCTGTTAACTAAATAGGAACGTATGTATAAAGAAAAACATGTTTTAACGCAGTGTACAACACTGGATATAGTTTTCCTGCATCCTCGGGAAGCCCTCAGGAAAGATTTTTTTTTGGAAAAAAAAAAAGGAAAAAAAAAGAAGAGAACCTCTCAATCCAAATTCTAGGAAAAAACCTATATTTCTTCTAATTAAGGAAGGTGTTGTAGTACTCACCCACCAGTAAGAAGAAGAGAAATGAAGACACTGCAGATCCATAGAGCTTCCCAATGTGCTGGCTCATCGCTGCTGAAGTATGTGGTCTCACCGATAGTACAAGCAAAAAAAGTAGTGCAGGTGGTACGGGCAAGACAAAATACGTGTGCGCTATTGCAACAGGACCTCACATTCTGCCCAGTGAATGTCACACTAAAGTTACCACCGCGCTCTGCCTGCTGCCTGGATGACAGCCACATCTGAAGTCACAACAATGACTTCCCGGGGGCTGTTCTCATCTATCCCATAGAAGATGCCAAAAATGCTCTGAGAGCAGAGGGAAGATAATTTTGTTTGTTTTGTTTTTGTTTTTTTGTTTTGGCCTCATATAAACCAGAACTCTGGGCCGAGTACAGAATATCCAGGTATTCAAAAGGAGACCTCTCTTCTGCTGAACCCCTTCCTAGTGGAGGTGAGAAGAGAAAGCAAACTCGATTCCTAGCATCCTAGGGAAGTTACGGGAATTTATTATATTTGTGGCTGTACACACACTGTGTGTATAGCTAAAATATATTCTTTAAAGTACGGAGCCGTACGCTGCAGCCGTATGGAGCACGTGCCAGCCCAGCTGGCTGGCTGATGCCTCTCCCAGTGCACCTATCCAGCAGCCTGCTGGCTTTATCTAAGGGCTTTGCTTATCTTTAGCACTCTTCAGATAACGGAATTTCGCTTGATTATCCAGTAGAGGCTCAATTCCACACCCATTAAAACACTTTTGCCGCACATTTCTAAGGGAAGCATCAGTATTTCTGCTTTTCTTGGTATTTAGAAGCAAAAAGGACAGCCCCCCCCTCCCAAACAAAACAAAGAGAAAACCCTACACACCATGAGGAAAACTGTCCTAATGCTACAGCTTTCATGACTAATCTTCTGACAAATTCTTTGATTTGCATCTCTGCAGGTGGAAGGACTGCAATAACTGTTTCATGAAATTCCACACTTGACTCGCAAAAGCCTACTGACTGAACGATGTCAAGAGGAACAACACCTAGCTTTGACGTAGTGACACCTGTATCAATGAAAGCAGGGTTATGGCTGAAGAACCTAGAAGGCAAATATTTAAATGGGCTGGTAGAGTGGGAAGACCCGACCTGGGATTATCAGGAAGGAATTACTCTGAAGAAAATATTTATTAAGTAGGGAGTTGGGACCAAGCGTAGGGCAACATATCACTTTGGTGTAAAGCTGAAAGGTAGAGCTCAAGGCCCTCCTCAAGGAAGTATTGCCAAAGTGCTAGACAGTAAAGAAAGTATCTATGAAAGGAACAAGTCAGAGGAATCAAAAGCAACCAAGAATTTGAGGAGTGAATAACCAGCGAAGTCAGAGGCAGCTGGCACATCGAGAGGAGCTGGGACTGAGTTAGTGGCCATGGCTGCGTGGCAAAGGAGTCAGTGTGGGAAGATGGGTCTGGATCAAAGGCATTCCAAACACTATCTGATGTAAGCCCAAGTATCTGATGCATTTCTAAAAAAAAAAAAAAAAGTGTGTTGTGATGAGCATAAATGGCACGTGCAGTGTGTCCGTTTCATCCTGTAATGGTAACTCTGCTGTGAATCCTCCATGAAACAGGACGTGCCCAAGAAAAGCTGTCGGGCCAGCCAGCTTCAAACCAAGGGAATACAGAGGGTTTTCAGTGTTTTAGTTTAGTGTTTTTGTTTTTCAGTGTCGCAGGCAGCCACCAGCTGAACGTGAAGCTTCTCCCCCTCGCCTAACCCGACACGATTATAGGGTTTCGCTCTCCCCCCTCTAGGGGTCCCTGTGGAGCGGCGTTGGGCAGGCTTTGCCCAGCCCCACCGCCTCCCGCAGTCAGGGAGGGAAGGAAGGAGGGGGGGGCTGTGTCATCACTTTTTCCTCCTCAAACTTTCCACCAACTCCGGGCCGTCCTCACTGAGCTCTCCCAAAGCCTCACAGGGGCTCCCCCCGTGTGTATAGGAGGGTGGTGGTTGGGGGGGGGGGATCGCAAAACCCCCTCCGCCTAACCCGGCTCCCCATCGGGGCCGTCCGGCAGCCCCCTGCCGTGGGCGGGCGGCCCCTCTCCCTTCTCTCCTCTCCTCCTCTCCCCGGCCCGGCCTCCTCATGAGCCGCTGGCCCTTGGCAAGCGCCTCCCGCCTTCGGCTCCGCGCCTGCCCCTTTAAATGGCGGCCGCGGCCCCGCTGAGGCGCTTGGCGGGCGCCGCGCCGCCCTCGCCCCCCTCCATGGTAAGCGCCGCCGCTGCCACCGGGCTCTGCGCGCTCCCCGCCGGTGAGCTCCGTGCCCCGGCCCCGGGAGGGGGGAAAGGGGGGGGTCCTGCACGCCTCCGCCGCCGTTTCGGAAAGTTTTGGGGGGCAGCGAGCGGGGCAGGGCCCGCCGGGGCTGGGGGGAGCCGTGGCGGTGCCTCCCCGGCGCTGCTCGCCCCGCGGCTCGGCTGCGGGTTCCGCCGGGCGAGAAGCCGGGTTTGGGCTCTTCTGGGTGGGCTGGGGGCTGGTGGGGCCCGCAGGGGTGCTGGCCCGGCTTGCTGTGGGATTTGGGACGAGTGTCCCCCTGTACTGTAGCTCCGCTGCCCCTCCTGAAGCAGAACCGAGCTCCCAAGCGAATAGCGGTGTCAGGGGGAAGTGCTCCAAAAGCGTGCTTATTTTCATAGTAAGGAATGCAGGTAGTGCTGCTGGCCTCTGTAGTGTTGCATCTTGTACAAATAAACCTTACGGTGTAAATAATAGGCATAAATATATGTATTTATATCGTCATAAAGTATGTTGCATCTCTGGGAAGTGCCACATCTGCACGACCTTTCTTGCTTTCTGAAAGGTCCCTCGGTTCCCAGAGGTGTCCTGCAAGTTGTGCACAAGTGTCTCGTGTTCATGTAAGCTCAGCTCTAAACGTCTGTGTGGCTCCAATGCCCAAGTTGAGGTGTTGCTGTGGAAATAATATACTCTGATAACAAGGTGGGTAAAAATTAAATATAGCATACGCTGTAAAAAATCAATGAAAATGCTGCCAGTGGGAAGTGTTTCCATGCCGCTCACCTGGATAAATCTAGCACGTCAAGTTTCGTTTAATACGCAGCTCTTAAATGGCTTAACCATCTTCTTATTTCAGCACCTTTCTCCTCTGTTGTCAAATGACATAACCTCGCTTCCTTGTTCTCAGGAAGTTCATGAAGTGGATCATGGTCTTATCAGCAAGCTGCTTGCGGACTCAGAGGAGACGCTTGGTTTGTGCACAGAAAAGATGCAGGTTCCTGCCCAGTACAGTTGGAGTGCTGACTGGAGCTTTTGGGTAACGTGTCTTTTCTTCCAATTTGTTTATCTGTCTGCATCTGTATGTATGTATATGGACTAGCTTTATATCCTCTCTTCTCAGGTTGCTTTGTTGTCATGAATTAGTAAAGCGTTCTCCACCCATGTAGTGAGGTAGGTAATTTATCATTATCGGCTTACTAAAGTGTAAGCTGAAACTGAGAGGGGATGAAGTTGCTTACCTGATGTCACGTATCAAGTTAGTGACAGGACTTCTGACTTCCGTGCCCAGTCCTGTCTCCCAGTTCCTTGCCCGGTTCATTGACCTGTCCAATGTCTCTGTATGCCTCTAGAAAGTCACTGATGCTTTTTAACAGTAAGGGCTGAGTTTAATTCTTTATCTTGGATAAGATGTATTTTCCTGGCATCTGTTTTTTTTTTTTTTTTGTCAGGTGAGAATATGTGTTTTCCACAAGGATAAGCTTTCTGAGTTCTGTATAAAGGAATAAAGGATGGTATTTGTAACTAGGAAGGGCAGAAGAAGCATGCACATGTTCATTCTGCTGTTCTCCAAGGTGTTGCCTCACTGAAAATGGAGGGCATTAAAAAATAAACACTTCTTAAAACTCTTTTAGTTTTTTTGATTTTTTTTTTTCTTCAGTATATTGACAGAAGGTGAACTTACAATTGTGGGCTTAGTGTGTGTGTTGCTGTTAGTTTAGTGGATGGGTTGTCCTGTTAGGAAGGTGGCACACTTGGGTGTGCAGCGACAGGTGG
Source organism: Anser brachyrhynchus (assembly GCF_964034855.1). Lineage (NCBI taxonomy): Eukaryota > Metazoa > Chordata > Aves > Anseriformes > Anatidae > Anser > Anser brachyrhynchus. The sequence continues at coordinate 97,305,247 of NC_137694.1, forward strand.
GGAAACACCTGATCTCGTGAAAGATTTGGATTCCTCAGAGCTCTGACGGTGTGACTCAGGATCTGCATCAGGTGGCCTCAGTAAATTGGCGTGCCTTAGCTTGTGCATAGGAACATCATCTGGACGGCCATGTCCTTGTCCTGATGAGGTCATCAGAGTGTTCATTGTGCTAAGCAGCCGAAAGATGAAGTAACTCGCAGAGGCCACAGGAAATCGGTGGCAGAGCTGCAAGCAGACGTGTGGGATCAGATTTCCCAGCTTCTTGTTTGAATCTTGTTAGATTTATAAATCTAATTTGCGTGTCTCTTCATCCCTCCTGTTCAAGCCCTAGGGGCTGTCCTCAGTGGTCAGAACACTGACTTCACATCTCAGGTGCTAGCATACATTTCCTCTGAAATGCATGTATGCTTTTAAACTGAACAATAGCCATCTCGAGCCACTACAAATGGGAAAGGCTGAATCCAGGTAGGTCTGAGAATTACACTGCTAGAGTGCTTGGATCATTCAGTGTTTTTTTTCATTGTTCCTACAACAACAAAGATGATATAGGGCATTCTGCCTGTGCCCAGCTGTACCTCTGTATTTGAGTTGGTAGCAAATAATGTTGTGTAGGCACTGTACCTGTCAGCTGAGCTCTCATTAGATAATAAATTAGATTGTTTGTGTACCACTGAGAGTTAGTTTGCACAATCGTTAGCACAGTTGGTATTTTATGTGGGAAAGAAACCTGTTGAGATCTCAGGGTCAGTTTGTTGGACTTAGAGTTAGCAAGGATTTGCTAAGCTTGGCAATCTGAAATAGTGAAGTATGAAGTTTATAACTGTGCTACTGGCTCTGAATTTTTAGCTTTGAGATGCATGCCTAAGGCTAGAAGTTTCTCTGAGCAGGACCTCAGGCAGTGTGTGTGCAGTATACTGTGTGTCCTCACAGTGCCATTTTCTGCCTGTCCATAACTTTTGTGGGTACTGGGATTCTTCTGTGCTGTGACAGGTACTAAACAAGTGTGAAGCATTCTCTAGTATTTAGCGGTTGCCTTCTATCTATGGTTTATACTCAAAGACTTCAATATTTGTTTGAAGTTTGTGTTTATCTGGCTCGGCAAATATGACCTTGTTCTTAAGAGAATTGTGTAAATACTTGCCTCTTTTAAGACAGTGCTGTGGCTTTGAAGTTCCAGCTATGCGGCTTATGGCGCTGATTAGTTTTAAAAAAACTTCTGTGGATCTGTTTGTAGGAGGCTGTGCTACTCATTTTCTCAGCCTCAAGAAGACTGAACTTAGAAGCAGCAAGAAGCAGAATGTTGCAAATTCAAGGCCAAAAAAAAAAAAGGTGCTTGCATCTTCTAATTAAAACGTTATGTCATTGGCATCTTTCCCTGTTCTTCTAGACAGAAAATGTGTTTTAATAACTTTCATGGCTGATGATCAGCTGCTAAGGATATAAACAAATCATTAGAACTCCCTGAATATTGAGTCACAGTCGATGTGTAGGTGATAACATGGAAGGCAGCTTGTTGCAGTGCCTAAAGCATGTGTCATGAGCACTTGACCAAGGATGATCTTAGTGTCCCGTGGCAGGTGTGGATTTGTTAATGCTCATTCCTACTTTTAAGTTGGTAAAACTAAGGAGCTCTTACAACAGCAAGAGCAGCCTGCAGGAGTGGCTGGATATCAGCTTTGTTGCCTGGCTTATTTGCTTTGAGAGCCTGTAAGTGTCTGACTTTTGTTTGCTCCACGGATTCATTTTTTTTTTTTTCTGAGTATGTCCTGTTGCTTCTCTGATGATGGAAACCAAATGTGGATGTTAAAGTCTGACTGGTTTGACTTCAATTTTTCATGGATTTGAGTGGGAGTAGGCAGTTGTGCCATGCCTCTGAAAGTCATGCTAAGTATCACTAATGCTTTATAGGTGCTATGAGCAAATGCAATTAACAGCAGACTCAGATTGGGAGCCTCTGGGTTATAATCTCTTTCCTGACTATGGTGAGTGGGGAGAAGGAAGAGTGGCAGGAGAAGAAGAAAGAGAAGAGAAAAATCTCAGCCTATGCTTGACTTTTTCATCTCTAAAGCAAGAATACTTTGGACAGCGTTATTGGAAAAATTGTGAGAATTAATTTTCTGTACTAGTGTAAGCAATTCTTAAATTATAGCACTACAAACTGCTGTTATGAGACTTACAGATTTTACTGGTACTTGCAGTGCTTCTTTGAGGATGTTGTTTTCATAAATACCCTTTAAAGTGTTGTTGTGAGGATATTTTTGAGGTGTTGGTTTTTTGTTTGGTTTTTGAAGACTGTTCCCTGGAGGTGGACAAAGCTAGACTTTGTCCTCATGGAGGAAGAAAAAAGCTTGTTTGCAAACTTGACCACCTTACTGGAACCTGTAAGGCTTGCATCTACTTTTGATTATATGGTTCTGGTTTTGGCATCTGCAAATGGAAATGATGAAAATCAAAGATGCTTTGGAAATTAAGTTACATATGGAAGCTTTATCTCAAGATTCTGAAACCATTTTTTACCCTTCTTACATTCTTCGTACTGAAATATAATTAAATTTAATATCTTTGGAAGAAGAAACCTGTGAAAATCTTGACTGTTCTCCTATTGTAATGAATAAAAGGATAAAGGTGAATGAGGAAGCTAGTGAAAAGGATCCTTGCATCAAAAGTGAGGATATTCTGTCTGGGAACTGTTGTCTATTAACAAACAGCCAAAGTTCATAGATGTCTGTAATAAGAAGAATGCCAGTGGAAAGAAAGAACAAAAAAGTAAGTCCTTATCTCATCATGAAACGGTAGGTGGAAAGAGTTGTTGAAATCAAATGGGCATCTCAGAAAACTGTTTTTATCTGAGAGGGTTGTTTAAGAGTTTGGAAATGGAGGTGGTGAGGAGGTCTGCAAAAAGAGAGATAATGAAAGATGCTTTATAGAAGAAAACTTGAATGCGATGTAATGTCAGTTTAAAGAGCTGGTCAGTTTCAAGGAGTATGGCAACAGAAGCAAACAAATCATACAGGGAAAAGTAAAATGAGAGGCCTTTTATTTTTCATAATACCAGAACCAATGAGGTTATACAAGACTTGGAAAAGGGTTTTGAAATTTGAAAAACATGGATATGGTTTATGAGAGAGAGCTAATCTGTGGGAAAGTGTAAGTATATATGCCAAGACTGTGATAAACATATGGCTCAAACCCGCACAGGAGGGATGCGGATATATACATCACAATTCAGGTGGTAACTTTTTGTGGCACAGGTATAAGCTGACATACTCTGGGGCTTAAGACTGCTAAGGGCTTGATGAAATATTTCATGCATCTGTAGTTGTTTGAATGCTCCTTTCTGTGCACGCTGATGTTTGCTCCAGGAATGGATTATTGGGTGACTTGTATCAGTGACTATGTTTTGACAGACCAATGTTTAAGGTCCTTGGTCAGCTGCTTTATCTCCAGTATTGTGCGCTTGGTATGTTACTTCCAAAGAAAGATTTCTTCTCATCTGTTACCTCCAAATGCTTGGCTTCTGAAGGAGAAACATCACGGCTTGTGACGTCAGAGGAGGTTTTTTAGCTGCCTCCTTGTTTGCTGGTATGAAGCAGCTGGCTGAGGAGGAGAAGAATTAGATGTAGGTCTCCAAAGAGAATAAAATTCCTAAGCAAGCTCTTGCTGTACTTCTAGCTCTGGTATGTCATTTGTTGACCTATCTGGAATCTCTGGAATAGGTGCTGTTTAGCCCTGTGTATACGGATGCAGCATTTTGAAAGGGTAAGGAAAAGGCAATCTGTATTTCTGACTATCCCTTGAACATGGTTTATTAGGTTAGTGGCTGTTTTTGTTTGTTTTTCCCTCTCCCCTCACTTGTTTTCACTCTGGGAATCCCTTGTTGTTGTTGATACAGCTCCAAACTGAGCACTGGAGTAGATCTGACTGCCTTCAAGTTCCAGCCTGTTCTGAACAGCAGCTAGTGCCCTGTCCAAATATACTTTCCCCAGCTGCAGTAATTTGAGGTTGTATCTAATATGCTTTATTACACACCTCTAAAGAATTAGCCCAGAACCTGATGGGTAACAGATCAGGAAGAAAATGCTTCAGATTCATGTGATTTCTTTATTTATTTGGACACTACAAAAAGAAACATTGGATGTGCAATATAACTTTGAAAATCGGTGTAGTTAGTGCTGGTTGAGTGAAATCTCCTTTTCAAAATCTGAAATCTCCTTTGGATGGTTAGATGACTTGGGACACATGCTTCCCTTTTCAAAAACGAGAACAGTAAAGAGGAGTATATGACTTTTCTGTTAAGGCTTACTCTGGAAGTCATATTCTGTCTCATTTCATGGAACAGATGGTTCTGCTCTAATTAAGTTATGTAAAGATTCCTTAGTGATATCAGCAGTATTTTAGAAGTTACATGGAGTAAGTGGGCTTCTTGGGTAGTGCTTTTTTTGTTGAAGTTGTTTGTGGAGTCAGTAAAGCCTACAACTGAGGTGTTCTTTCACGAGTTTTAAGTTTGATGTGTTCAGTTTATGTATTTGTTACTGCAACCCACCCCAAATCCTCAAGGAAATGACAAAGTTATTCAGCTTGCTCATAGAGCTTCTCAGATTCTCCTGTTTTCTGCTATTCCTACCCAGCAGGACTCAAGATATCAACGCTTGCAGAGTAAGTGGAGGTCTGTGATCATGAACTGCGGTGCGTATGCAGCTCTGCTTAGCTTACACTGATAGAAATGCCCCCCAGTAGCTGACCCCGTGCATTCCAGTTTTATGTAAGGGTGAAGAAAAATTGTGTATGTTCTTTCTTGGTGCCAATGGTTCAGTCAAGTCTGGGAGCAGCTTTTAATGTAGAAATGACTAAGAGTAAATTTGCATTTGGTTTCTAAGGTAGAAAAGGAAGAGCTCAAATTAGATATTTCATAAGACAAATAGTTTTGGGGCAAATCTGTGGCAAGTGGTATTTTCCATGTAACTTCAGATGCAGTAGAGCTACTTGTAAGCCTTTTCTCCTACTTCCTAAAAGGATCAAATAAGTCTAAAGAAAAGCAGTTTGTTTTTTTTTTCTTCAATACGTTGTCTTCAGTGAAAGATCAGGTGAAGGAACAGATGCTATTAACAAATAACATTGGCTAATTGTTTCACACATGTTGTAGGAAGAAATATGAGTCAGATGAAACTGTCGTTCAGAAAGTCTGTTTGTTTTTTTTATCCAAAAAGAAGTCATCTTGACTGAGCTTTTAATTACTACTGCATCATATTAGTTAGTATGCTGATGTCTATTGGAACCTGACAATGTGGTTACAGGGCTTGAGGTTAAACTGGGGAGCAGAGAAATTGTCTGAGCTAAAGGATAACTCTGTGCAGGGAGAGTGACGAGCTCTCTTCCATCACATTGCAAAATTACATGATGTTAAAATAGTAACTTCAGAGTTCATACAAACACACTTGGCTTATTTGTATTAAGTCTGATTTAGAACTTGGTCTTTTAGATCTTTTTTTTTTAAGGTCTTTGTATGTTAGATAAAATTCGTGTTGAGAAGGAGAAAAAAAGGATGACTTGAATCTTTGAATTATATCCTTGAAATGAGGAGAGTGTGTACAGGCTTGCAAATTTTCCCTAAAATGAAAAGGAGCTAGGCACTTAAGACCCTTGTCGATTTGACATTTACTGGTGTCTTGGGAAGATGGTGTGAAGCACCCTCTCTGGTAGAGGCATTGTAGGCATAACTTTACTACCAGGTGTGAGGAAGTTATTGCCAGCTATGGATGGTTTTGATGAGGATGTTGAGTAAGTCTGAGGTTGGACCACTTTGCCTCCTGGAAGCTAAAAGCATTTTAGTTTTCTCTTCTGAGCTGGGGAAGGTATTTTTTTCTATGGAAGTGACCAAATCTCTTGAATGTTTTTGCTTAGCCTTCTTGTTTAAAATCAAAGTGTTTGTTTCATCTGACCTCAGAGGTACTTTGTAGCAGTTATGTAAGTAATTATAGTTGAAACTGAAATCGTTAGCCTTGTTGCAAACTGGTTCACGCTTCCATACTCAGGTGTGTTTAACCAGTTGAAGATGACTTTATCTTATAAACAGGAAATTCCCTGAAACCACTTCACACTTCTGCCACTTCTGAGGCTGGAGCCACACTGGTACCCAGGCTTTGGTGGTGCCTTTCTGAGACCATTTTGGGTCCTCCTGCTCTCTTTCTGGTAGAAGGAAATCGTCAACAATTTTTTCCCTACGGATTTGCCTCTCGATATCTTGTGGCTCCTTTTAGCACACCGAGATTCCCTGTGGTTTATCTCAGCTCTGTCTCAGGAAGGCAGGAGAGTTGCCTCGTTTTTCTGGTGAAACCAGTTGGTGTTATTTACCCGTGCAGCTGATCTTGGCAGAAGAACTGTGGGGCATCTGAAGTGCCACCATCCAAGTGCTTAATAGCAGTGAGCAGCCGTGGCTGGTAATGTGGCTGTAAATATGGCCCCATTGTATTCAATTGTCTCGTTCCTTGAGGTGTTCAGATTTAAATCTGATTATATGAGTGACTAAAATGCTTTGAAATCCATGTTTATTTTTTTTCCTTCTCTCAGCTTCCTCAGCAGGGCTGTATGTAGTAGGAGAGGGATTTCTCTTCCCTGTGAGTCATTAGCTGTATCTTCAGCCAAGTGCCCAAGGGGATCTGCTCACTCCCGGCCCAGCCTCCTACACCTCCAAGTGGATGTAGCACAGTCACCTGCCTCTTCTCCCGTGGCTTTGAAACCTCACGTGTATTGTGGCAGCTTTTTGGCCAGCGTTGCAGCTGGGGATGCACGGGTGATGCTGTGCCCCTCCGCACTTCAACACTGGGAGATGCTCCTAAGCAGCGCATTGATTCCTCCCTGGCTGGTTGTGCTCCCAGAATGTCCCCGAACACAAATCGTAGTCGGAGCCTGGCTCCACCTCGCTGCTCGCAGAAATGCAGCAGACAGGTCCCAGGTGAGACAGATGGGAAGGCACAGACAGCACAAAGAAAGCAGAGTAGTTGTGTGCCTACTGTTCCCCTTTGAGGGCAGACAGAGGTCTGACAGGCATGCAGAGCCCCGCATCCTCCAGGCAGCTGCTCTGTGCCTGCGAAGGATGGAGCTCTTGGCAGCGGTGTGCTCATATTGGCAGCTTGGCCCTGCATGAAGCATGCCCCAGTCTCCGAACTTCTGGAGCTCAGGCTGAGGAGGTGTCTTAGCAAGGGCTGTAGCCTTCTGCGATGCGGAGAGGAGGAGCACTGGGGACCAAGTGCTCCTTTCTGAGCTGGTGTTTCCCTGGTGACAGTAGTTTCCTCTGCTGTCCCCTTTGGGACTCCAGTGAACTTCAAGTGACCTGTGCTGCTTCGTTTGGTCTGCCTCCCCCAGTCTGTTTAGGTTATGGTCATTTTAGGCTGGAGCTCCTCCCCAGTCCCCTTACTTTTTATTTAACTACTTCTCGCAGGGTTTTGTGTGCTAGTTCTGCAAGACCCGAGTGTCTCTGTTTTCTGTGCTGGCATGCAGGCAGAGGCTGGCAGAAAGCTAGCTAGTGCTGCTGGATGGCGTCCAGCGCTGGCTCTGAATGAGTGGGTGAGGAGAGGGGAGCTGCAGAGACTGCCGGAGTGCTGGCCAGGGACTTGCGTGGACTGGAACAGACTGCAGCCAGCTAGAGGAGGAGGAGGTATGTGTAGGCTACGTGCATCTTCTGTCTTTACATTAGCTTCATGCCTCAGTCAGTTTTATTTCTGAAATTGAGCATATGCTTTGCTCCTCGCTGTACATGTCAAACTTGATTATTTTTTTTCTGCATCCAAATCAGAGTTGTTACGAAAGTACGTCGGCTTAGGAAAGTGCATCGCCATTTAGAAGAGGTTTAGAACACTTACTCGCAAGGAGGAAACAGTAAATACTGCAAAGCAATTGCTTCAGAATAAGCAGGGGATATATTCAATCAAAACTTTTTTTTTTCCAGAGGAGTTTATAATGTTCCTTCTGATAAGAGGCTTTCTTATCACTGATAAGAACGCATTTTCAGCTGCAGTGCATTTCCAGAAGGCTTAGTTTGTGTGTGCTTGAAGTGTGTTTCCTTTTGTGCTTGCAAGATGCATTATTCATTAGGTGCTGTTCCCTCTGGGTAGAGAGCACTCATGAAAACTGTATTCTGAGCTGTCATTTAGTAACATGTGTAGTTAAATTGCACTGCCGTTGAGTGGACTGTAGAGCCTCATGAGGTTAAATACAGACCTTGTTGGAATAGCTTCAGCTGAAGCTGTGTGTCACTGAAACGTAGTGGCTTGGGAAATGGAGCTGGTTCTCATGGGGTCCTGAAGGAGAAACTGTGGAGATCTCTTCACGTTTTCTAAATTGAAACGTTTTATTTCTAAGTTCTTCCTACTCTTCTCTATTTTTTTCTAATGAAAACTGTTGCGCAGCCAACTGAAGATTGAAGTTCTGTGAAGAACTTCGGATCTGTGAAGACCGTTCACAACTTCCATCTTTTGAACGTCAAGTCTTTAGAGTTTCCTTTCTGCTTGGGTGGGAAACCAAATTTCAATCTTTTTTTTCCACAAAAACGGTGTTTGTACCTTATTCCTAATGGTATAGCCTGGTTTTAGCAGCAGAGCTCCCAGTATTTCACATAGTGCTAACTTGTCAGAATTGTACTTGTGACAACTTTGGTTGTGGACTGGAGGCTCTTTTCCAAGCCGTGCTGCAACATGACTTGATGTTTATACTTGTGTAGGCACCGCTCAAGCATGAGACCTTCTGTCCTGCCCTCGGAGGGAGAAGGTGGCTGGTGAAGTGCAGGAGACGATCGGGCCTTTGTGAGCAGGATTCGAGGCCAGCCGTGCTCATGTCGCACCACGTGGTAAATGGTTGTGGTACAGCCTTTCTGATCAGTAGTCCAACAGAGCTGCTTTTCTGAAACATAAGGGTTTGATCCTCTTCTGTGGATATCCTTTGTCCTTGTTGTCAGGTCAACAAGGGCTTGATGAGGCTGAGGTCTGCAGTGGAGCTGGTGAGGGCTGGACTGCTGTTGAGGTGGTGCAAGTGGGAAAGGGGGTGAACAGATGAAAGCTGGGGAGTATGTGACACTGCTTCTGAGGTACTTGATCCACCAGTCTTCAGGCTCCCTCTTTAAGTACCTGATTTTAGTCAGTTTCATGAGACTGGGTTTTTCAAATACTTTAAGAGTGTGTCCAATATTTCAGAAGCTCTCCATAATGAAATATGTGAGACGTTTCTTGCTATGTGGATTTTTGGAAGCTACTTGTGTTAGAGCAAATTAGTGGTCTGTCTTAATTTTTTATTGTGCCTGTCCATGCATCTATAGGAACTACTTAATACTAACACTTGTTTTAGGGGGACTAGGTACTGTCTTTAGCCTTGCGTGTGGTATCTTATGGATTTAAAAACAATAAAAAACTGGAAAAAACAGTAACTTGAGTTTTTGCTCATGACTTCTTCTAGTATCCCTTGACATTTTACGTGCTGTATTTCCAACAGAAGAAAGGCCCAGTTGCACTAAAATTCTTACTGGATGCTGCTCTGCCTGTACACAGATGCCACTGAAGGACAAAGCTGCCAGTGGTTTGTTCTCTGCTCGGTCACTAAGAAATGTTAAAATCTGTTTCTCCTTCAGCCTGTGCAAATAAGAGCGGGGTTGGGCTGCGGAAGGGGACGTAATGACCCCAGTGTGCAGCCCTGTGCCTGCCAGTGGCCCACTGGAAGAGTGCCCTGTGCTTAGGAGACTCCCCTCTCCGGAGAAGTTAAGGGTGATTGAAGAAGAGCATAAAATGAATGTAAGTAAAATGGTCCTGGCTCCTTAAACTCTTCCCCTTTCCCACTGTGGCTATGAGCTGGCTTCCATTCGCGTAAGAGAGTAAAAATTTACTCTTGGAGAGCCAGTTCCTGTGGATTACGGTGGCTGAACTGACCCTAGCAACAGTTGCTTGCTTTCTTTCTCTTTTTATTTGCAATGAATCATATGACCTATTAATTAAATACAACCGTGTGGACAACTACGTGAGATCAAATAGCTCTTTATTTAAAACAAAAAAAGTGGAAACTCTACACAGCCAGTCCTGAAGTGCATGGCGTACTGTACACACCACAGTAAGTCACCTGGAGTGAGGAGGTGTCTTGTGACTCCTTCTTTCCCTGTGGAAGTTCAATGTTTTTATGCTTTGAGAGAAAGGAAAGAACGGTAAGATACTGCTAGTACACCTTAAGAGTAGCCAGTAAGTGGAGTTATTTCTAACCCAAAATTTCTCTGATTTTCTTTTTTTAAAGAATAGTTAGTGAAAATAAATCACTGTAAAGGGGTGGATCGATTTTATTTGCTCACGAGAGAGTTAACACAGAACAAGTCTGACATATTTAAAATACAGCCTCACACTTGTTTTCAGAAGAAATAGGAATCTGTGTCCCAGTGTCTTGAAAAGATAAGGGAGACTGGTAGTCACATGAATGTGAGCTTTCACTGTGTTTCTCTGCCCAAAAGCAAATGTGAGTCCTGAATTTGTGTGTTTGCAGTGATTCCTGCAATGTTATGTCTGTCTCTGGAGCTCACAGCTGAAGAACCACACTGAAAGTAGGAGGGGATTCAGAAGAGCCTTCACAATAAGTCTGCAAAAAATCTTGCTAATAGACCTGAGAAACTTAATGCCTTCTAAAAGAAGATAGGGTGTGACTTGCTCACAGTCTGGAAAAAGTTCACAAGGTGAAAATAACATTAATCAACAGACAGCTAGAACAACTACCCGTAGCTAGGGTAGATTCTCCATCAGTGGCGACTTTGAAATCAAGAAGATAAAATGTGTATCTCTGTATGTATTTTATTTTCCAAGGGGGAACTTGATCATCACAGCTCCGGTTTTAAAGCAGGACTTAAGTCACAACATCATGAGTTATGGGTTAGATTGGATGGTTCTAATGGAGGCTTCTGGGCTGAAGAAATGACTGCAGTGGGATCTGTGTTTAGCTGATGAAAAGGCTTGTCAGAGTGGACATGTTGTACAGGTAGCCTCAGCAGAGGGACCACATGGTGCCGTGGGAGTTGTTCCTATGATTATAGATAAGTTTGCCTGTATCTGCTTTGGAGTAAGTGAAGTCTTCAGTTTGCTTGCCCAACGCTGCTAAATGACTTTTGTTCAGGGCTGTTAAGGCTCTCTCATATCCTAATGAGGCTTTAGACTTGCTGAAAGTGTGGTGTTGGCCTGTTTTTTATATTTCTGCCTGTACAGATAGGTCTCAAGAATACTTTTGTTCTAAATCAGTCTTTTTATATAAAATCAGACTCCCCTCTGACTGTGGTGTTCTTCTGGAGGCGTTTTTCTTTTGATGCCAAGCAGGATTTTAGATGTATTTGAATAAGGGAAAACAATCCGTTCTTCATTAGAAATGCAACAATTTTCCCAAGGGTAATTAATGTTTATTTTAATGTGCTAGGGTAGGATTAAAAAGTAATTTGTTTTCAACTGTGCCTAGAAACTTAATTGGAAACTACAGGTCAAGTTCTTCTGTGTCTGAGGAACAGCACGTCAGGAGGTCTTTATTTAGAGGGGTGGATGGTGTGGATCTCCTTACTTGTGAACTGAGGAGCAAGAGCGGTAGTCCATGTTGTTATGTTTAAGTGAAGCTTTTAAATATACGTGAGGAATAAATCAGGCAGCTTGTTCATAGGCTTACTGGAATCTGGGACCCCAAGCAGATAGTAGTGACTGATACCAAGACTGTGAAGCTCAGTGGGAGGCTTGTGTGGATCTCTTAAAATCAGGTGAACTCCAAGTTTTATTACTCTGAGAGAGGTCATCTTACCTCTGCTCTCAGCTATTTGTATTTATTTCTGCATGTCAAAAAATACAGAATGCAAATTGTTGTGTAGCGTGCGGGTTTGTGGTGTCTCAAAACAAGGACAAAACACTAACAAAGCAAATGCAAAATTATTAACTGCCATTAGCAAACTTTAAAAATGTGCACACAGATCTACTGAGGTTGACTGGCTATTTGCATGCTTGCTTATATATGCAATCGAATAATTTCTGAATGATTAGCATTTTTATTGTACCCTTGGGAGAGAAGGCATACCTTAACTTTCCTCCACAGTTTGCTAAGTGGCTCAAATTCTTTGCAGTGTCCACGCTTTGAAGGTGTAGATGTGAAGGGAACCTTCACAGGCTTTAACAGGCTTTCATCATAGGAATAACTCAGGTTAGTCTTATTTAAATTGACATTATTTCTGGAACTTTATATAGTTGAACTCGGTCAATTTCTAAACAAGGTACAACAGTGTCCTGATTCAGTGTCTTCAAGTTGTTTCTGATTCCTATGTAGCTGTCTTTAAAACTTTCTGGACAGTGCTGAAGAGGTTTTTCTGCTTTTGTTGCTTTGTAGAAGTCTGGTGTATTTTGTGGCCTCAGATAAAGAACGTTAATATGTTGTCACTGGACTTAATGGTTTGCCTAGTGATTAAATATAGCATGCCCATAAATGCCTAAGATTATCCCGAGGCAACGTGTTTGCTCGATGACTTATAAGTAAACTTGGAAATACGCATGTGTTTAAAAACTGTTGTTTTCATCTGTTAGGCTGCACTAGTGCAGCTTATCTCGTGATTTCTTCTTTTAATAGCTGACGGTAAGTTTTGTAACCTAGAGGTGGCAACCTGCCCAAATCCTGCCATGTATTGGACACTATAATGGTGATATGGGAGATACTGAATTCATAGAAATGGAAATGTCTCCTTTCCTTCGTTTGAAGGAAATTGATGTTGCCAGTAGTATTAAAATTGTCTCTGTTGTTTCCAGAGTCCGTTGACTGATGTCTTAATCACCAAGCCACATACTGAGTGCATAATAATTACAGATCTAAGTAAGCTCATTTTCATACAAAATAAGGAAAAGATAAGGTTAAAAAGCTTCAGTGTGTTCATTTTTCTTCTGATTAGATAAGGATTCAAAGCAGGCTCTTCATAAATGTCCTGAGAGCTCCATGGAAATCTACAATTAATAAGAGCATTTCTTATTGCCTATTTGCCAATCATGTGACAAAGAACACTTAAATGCTAGCAAGGGATTCTCAGACAAGCTATAGCAGGTTTTATGCTCTAGAGAATTATTTTTTTTCCTATGTAAAACTCAAGATATCTTGAGTTTTTATTCTTGGAGCTGTTGAGCTGGCTGATTTGAGCATTAGAATAAAATTGTCTGTGATTCTGTAATGCTCCTGTTCTCTTCCCCTGATACCTTTTGTCTTACAACCACTCTTATAACCACATGCTCAGTTTCTGTACAGCTAAATATATGTCTCTTGTATACAGCGTGTTTCTAGAAGTACTTTCTCTTAAAAGCATGACTAGAACTAGCTGAAGTACAGCTATGGAAGCATACAGCTTAGAGGACATGTCTAACATTGTCCTGTTGATTGCACCTAAAACTTACTTTTCTCTCCCTCCCTCAATGCCTTTTACACTACAGTGCTTAGAATATTAGTGGGCAGACATAGAGGCTTTCTGTTATTGGAGGCTACAGAAGGTAATGTTTAGGAACTTATCTTTTTAAAGCTGAACAGAGTCAGACTTTGCCCTCACTGTGTTATATTCACTTAAACACCTGGCCTTGAAGTTGCACTCTTATATTCTTGTGGCGTTCTCAAGTGTAGGTAGACGAGAGAGCATCATAGAACATTTGTGGGGAAATCTTGAGCCATGAGACACAGGAATGTCTCCTGTGGGAAATGGCAAAATGTGAAAATGGTGATGAGGTGGTGGCACTACTGGGACTAGTTTATTAAAAGAGCTGGCTTTGTTCTGCAGTTCTTCTGGAAACAACCACAGACATACTGAAATGGTACTGACCAACTAGTGTGCTACAAGAGGGTGCTAAAACTGGGTGGTTTTCAGTAAACATGCTGCAAAGTCTTATGGTTAAAAGTGGTTCTTTTGCCTCTTTCCTTCTTCCCCCACCCTGAAAGTAAATAGCCCCTGGTCTCATGATAGAAATGGGTTTAAGATGTGCATCCAGTTTTGGAAGGACTCAAGTCCTCAAGGACATATAGCAGCTATATGCTGTTCAGACCTTTAGAAAGGTGTTCAAGTAAACAAACCACCACCACCAAAACCCCAAAAAATCCAGGCTGTAAAAGAGGCTTTTTATGGTATACCTGGTTTTGGTACCACCTGAAAGTGGCTTATTCCTGTCTTAGCTGTAATTTGACTCAGTCGGTCACTGATTTGTACAGTATTTTCTTCAAGGTTTTCTTACTTTTTCCCAGCTTTGGGACTACAGGAAGGCCCCTAAACTAAGTGGCCAAAACCTGTTACAAAAAAAAATGAGACCTTGTTACTACTGCAAAATTACTACCAAGTTTAGTCTTCTCTGAGTTTACCACCCAATTTTAATCTTATATGAGTCCTAGGTTGTGATCCCCTTAAATATGGGGTGGAACATAAAACAGATCAGGAGATCAAGAGCTGGTGGTGGTGCTGCTATTTGTGTTTGCAGGAATAAACTTTGGCCTTTATTCCTGCAGGCCTAATTGTAGTAACTGGCAAAAATCCCTTCTGTAGTAACGTTTTTCCCCAGTGGCGCTCCAATTAGAAATTGGTGTTATAGGTGGTGTTTTCTTGTCCAGCTGATGGCCTGTGGGAGGACCCAATCTTCTCCGTCACCTCCTGTGCTGTGGCTTTGCTGCCTCTTCATTGAGTCTGTGCTAGAAGAGGTTGATCTCTGCAAAGGGCTGTGGTGTGCTTGTGAGCGAAGCAGGTTGCTGTCATGCAATTGTAATGCCTCATAATTAGCATCTGGCCTGATAAAGGGAACAGTTTGGACCCTTCTATCCTAAATGCTGGGAGCACACTCCTGCATAAGAGCATAATGTTACAGTGACAATCCCATTTAGATAGCACCTATTCTTTATTGCTCGTTTGGTGTCCATTTGTTCTTGAAGATAAAGTTACAGATCTAGCATGAAGACATTTGATGGTTGAAAATAAATCTGTTTGCTTAACCTTTTACCACTCTTTGTTGCAGCTCTCAAGTTCCACTTACAAATATAGGAGCGAGGAATTCAAGAGGCAGTTTTCTCATCTGCCAGATTCAGAGAGACTCATAGTAGGTAAGACATAATCACACCAAAACTGCTTCTCTTATGACTGATAATTCCAGACTGCAGCAGTGCCAAGGCTTTTTTTTTTTTTAGTAGCGTATTCTAACTGTAGCTGAGAACTTCCTGTTCTCCTGTCTCTGAGCCACCAGGACATATCTGCAGGGAAAGTCAGGTCCAAACTCCTCTCTTGCACTGCCTGCTTTGTCAAAAGACGGGCTCCTTTTTCCAGCTGAGAAGTGAAGGAAACAATACAGGATCCTTTGGTCCATCTGTATATTGGATGAGAGCTTCTTAATGTGTTTTTCTGCTGCTACTTTTTAGTGGGTGACAAAACACCTGCTGAAAATGGTGAAGATATGACTGACAGCTGTTAGGTGGCAAGCTGGAAAGAGAGGTTGCCCTGCAGGGTCAGGGTGAGTGCTTAGCAAATAAGCTCAACTTACGTGCATTGCCTTGTGCAATGCAAGTGTGCGAGGAACAGAGGCAGAGTTAAATCCAAAGAGCACTGCACTTATTTTATGTTGATGTGGTTTCTGGGACTGAGTGATGCAGTGGGTGCTAGTAGTTTTAAGACTCTTTTCAAAGATAAATGCCAGCGATGTGGCATTTTTCTCTGAAAGAGGGCTGGGGCTGTTCAGCCTGGAGAAGAGGAGGCTCAGGGGATCTTTATCAATGTGTATAGATACCTGAGGAGGGAAAGAGGATGGAGCCAGGCTCTTTTCAGCATTTCCCAGAAACAGGACAAGAGGCTATGTGCAGAAGTTGGAACACGAGATTCTGTCTAAACACCAGGAAGCCCTCTTTTTTTTTTTTACTGTGACAGTGATGGAACCCTGGCACAGGCTGCCCAGAGAGGTTGTGGACTCTCCCTCCTTGGAGATCTTCAGAAGGTGTCTGGACATGGCCCTGGGCAGCCTGTTCTAGGTGGCCCTGCTCGAGCAGGGGCAGTTGGACCAGATGACCTCCAGAGGTGCCTTCCAGCCATAACCATTCTGTGGCTCTGATGAGGTGGCTGCAGGAGTAGAAGTACAACTGAACTTGAGGAGCAGTGGTGGTGAGAAGTGCATGGGGATGTGGGGGAAGCGAGGCAAGTGGCAGAACTTCAGACTATGGTGCATAGCTTCTTGCCACTGAGATGTTCCTTTTGAACTCTGACCGCCAATTTTGCTCCAGAGCAAAATCCAAATAATGCAAGTGTAAAACCCTACCTCCTTTGCCTGCAGTGCTACATCCTATTCCCTCTTTTATTACTTGCCTTGCAGGTAAGTCTAGCTGTGATGCCTGAGTATTGAATAACAAATGCACTGTCTAAGAATCGGGCTTTGTTTTTATACAAAAGTGGCATTGTGAGTATTTTCTAAGTTCTCTCTCATCTTATGCAACCTTCAAGGCACTGAATATTGAGAGGTTGTCAGTACATGCTTGTAGTGTGCCAAGTTCCTTGCAGGTTAATGGAAGAGGAATTGGAACTTGCACTTGCACAGGGAAAAGTCACATCCCTCCATCCTTTTGCAGCCTTAGAAGGAGGCAGTTATCCTCTGAAATGCCTGTCACATTTTTCAAATAGTTGAGCTAAGTACAGAAGTAAGTCAACAGAAAAGGATATTACTTCAAAGCTTTGGTTTGATGTTTCTCCTTGCACAGGACAGATTTAAAAGCAGTGGAGCAAAATCTGAAGCACAGTTTCAATGAACAGACCAGACCGCTTAGGACTTGGAGAATGATTTGGTAAAGGGTTAGTCTGAACAATGTAGCAGCATCTGTTCTATCAGAAACAAAGTCGTTACTTTATGAGGGTAAAAAAAAAAATATATACATAAAAATTAGTGCTCCTTTGCAAAGACTCCTTGCATCTTCTAAATAAAGAACTGTGCCTCTGCTTGATGCAGAGGAACTTTTCCCAGGCTTTACAATGCTCAAAGAAGCAATTACTTGCTGCAGTTCATCAGAAGAACGGTAACTGTTCTTAACTTAACTGCTTAAAAAAAAACACACAAAACTATTCCACCATAATAAACACTATATACAAAGATTATATGATTTTTTTTGTCTATTATAATGAAAGAAATGAGTTAGACTTTCAAAATGGGAATTTAAAGGAGTGCCACTAACTTTAATTTGTCTGAAAATATTGTTTACAGGCAGCATCTAAAGTTACTGGATCTGATAACTTAAAGGAAGAGATTAGCATTTTTCCTTCTTGTTTTGACATCCTCTTTTGTAGGTAGGTCATGGTGTTGCTTGTCACTTGCCTGATGCTCCCAGGGGAGTCTTTTTATGCTAGTTCTGCAAGAAAAGAGGAAGGGTATTTTCTTTTTTATGGATGTCAAACCTGGTATGGATATCTGGCTAGTATGTGGATGAGGAAAAAGGAATTAAATGGTCGCATAATACTAGGCAGTACTTAAAAGGTCAGAATCAGTCTCCATCCTCCAAACAAACATAGAAATTGGATAAAAACTTCTTTAGTACTGTTTCTTTAAAGTCCTTAACCTCAAACTCCTACTGCATTCACCTCCCCAGCCCTACAGCATTTTGGTATCTGAGTTGTTAAATTTTTAATATGCACTTACATACACTGGAAAAAAGAATAATTTTAATTGTTTGGAGTTACGTCTCCAAGGGCTCTTATACATGCCTCATGCTTGTTGCAAGAAACTTTATTTTCACTTGATTGTTTGAAGGAGAAATCTGAGAGAATTCTTAAAATTGTAGTAAAAGCTGCTGCAGATGCAGACTTACTGTGAAGTTAGGATGGTGAGGGACTTCTGAACCTCTTGCAACTTGGACAAGAGCTATATTCTTCATTGTGGTGTATAGAAAATCAAAATTCTAGCAGAGAAAATACCAGATAAAATGCTTTTCAAAATAAAAGGTGAAACTCTTTGATACCTCTACAGTTGAAGTTGTTAAAGTCCTGTGTGAATAGCTGTATTCTATGTATCTTCTATATGTAAGGTAACCTTTAGGTCAGAGCTTCCAGAAGGGGCCAGTCTGTCTTAGTTTTCTTGCTGTATGACTAAAGAGAGCTTTGACACTTACTTCCATAGGCTCAGCTTAGTGCTGAGTACTTCTGAAAATTTCTTTTGTTTTACTCTTCAGGCTCTTAAATTATGAAAATTCTCCTCAAGAATTTTTTAAAAGTGCAACCAAATCCTCTGCTCTTGATTTTGATTAGCAGATACCTAATGATGGGTAACTTCTAGATGAAAAAAATATTATTTAATAGGAATGTTTTAGCCAGTGACAGTGATCGTAATAAAAATAAGTCAACTGCTGAAAATATCTCTTGCCTGAAGAACTGGATTGCTTCAAGCTGTCTTCTAGTGTCTCACTTTGCAGATAGTTTTAGCTAGTGATAGGATCTGCCTGGTGAAAAATTAACAGTACTTCATATGTTGTAGTAAGTTATGTAGGAGTTGACAGTATAATCTGTTGTACTATAAAGTGGTTGTGCATTCTGTTTTATTTAGGCACTCTGAAGTTTGACTTAGGAATACAAGGAAGACACATTCACAATCTTGCCTGATACCTCTCCTCCGAAAATAAAGGATAATGTACAGGGGGTTGGTACATGGAGTGTTGTCCTTTCACAGACATTTCCATTGACTCTGATACTGGGGTGTTCCCAGAACAGTGCTCTGGATGCAACCCAATGCAAGCCTGCCTTGACAGACTTGAGAAGAGTGAAAGAAATGGCTTTTTATTTGAATTGCAACAACCTTATCTCATTTTAAGTTAACATGTTTGGGTCTATTGAGCTGTGGCAAATGAGTAAACTTGTTCTTTCTCTCTATACGTAGATTACGCCTGTGCACTCCAGAAGGATATCCTGCTGCAAGGACGTTTGTACCTCTCTGAAAACTGGCTCTGTTTCCACAGCAACATTTTCCGATGGGAGACCACAGTAAGATCGCTTGGTGCAGTTGAATCCCACCTCTTTGTCCTGGGCTATCAGGATATAGGACTTTTTTGAGGGACTCTTATGCTCTGTCAAATTACAATGAGTTAAAAGTGTTAAAAGCAGTTGTTGCACTCGCTGTAGGAAAAGAAACATAAATCAGCGAATGAGAAAGGTAAGATAGCCTAGTTAATAGGTAAGGGAGTTGTCAAAAACATTTTACAACTGTGAGAATGCTAACCACTTGAATTCTACTCTGTGCTCTGAAGTACATAGGACAGGCAACAAATAGGCGATGTACTTAAGACAGGAGGTATAGAAATGCTTAACTAAAAACCAAGCTTAGTTTTGTCAGATGGATTTGATGATCAAATCTTTCTTATTGCAGACTCCTTATCTAAAAAAAAAACCCAAAACTCTAGAAATCACAGCCTTGAATATACAATCTATTCAAAGACTAGTTTTCAGCCAAAACAGCATACATCTTAGTAACCTGCTCCTGCTTGCCTAGCAGTGTGATATTTTGAGCAGTATCTTAAGGCAATCTGAGCTCATCAGCTATATTGGTAGAGCCAAATTTTGGGGCCTCCTTAGCAGGGTGCTAATGCAGATAGGGAGAGTAAGTAGAAGGCCTTCTGCACACACAGGAGAAAGCAAGATCCAGCTGTGTGTTCTTCCTTTATCTAAACTGAACAGCAGCACAATCTTACCTTCAAGGGAAGGCTGGTCAAAGTATAAATGCTTGTTGCCACACTTAAACGGAAGCATTTCAAGTACTAATACATAAGGCAAATGCACACACGTAGGAAGATTTCCAGTGTCTGGGCTGCAGATAAACCTCTGTACAAATGGACTAGACTACAAACTTTTTGCGAGATAACAGAGACAAGATGGTCTGTTATTTGATCTATTCCTTCCCTGTATGACATACCGAGTGAGATTGGTTTTGGAGTCTGTGTGGTTTGTATGTGGTTAGGGTTGTGCTGGAGAGGTGGAAGAAAACTACTTGCTTCCCAAGTCCTAGTATGAAATAAGAGGGAATTGCTTTTAAATCTTAATTTGCTTCTACTTTGGAATGCTTACTGTTAAAGTTAGCAAATGAAGACAGCAGTTGCCTCCATAATCTCATCTGTATCTCATCCAAGTGTTTAGGGTTAGTTTAAGTTCCTCTAGCAAATTCTGACTCTGTAAATTAAAATAACAGTTAAACCTAAAAAATAATAATTATTAAATCTCTTTTCTTCTTAGATTTCTATTGCCTTGAAGGATATCACTTTCATGACAAAGGAGAAGACTGCTCGGCTCATTCCAAATGCTATACAGATAGCAACAAAGGGAGAGAAGGTGAAAATGTGTATTTAAATACTCTTCTTTTAAGTGATAATTTCCAGAACAGAGCGCGTATAGTTTTTCATTTGAATAAGTAACTTTCACTGTCACATCTTTAAATATGACTAGGACTACACAACGGACTTGGTAGTTTGGTCCCTGTGCACATTGGCTTGATAATTCAACTTTAGTAGTGGAGTCTGTAACCAAACTAGTGTTAATGCAGTAACCTGAAGGGGGTTTTTGTCTTACTGATTCTCAAAGGAAATCTGCTTAAAAACTAGAAGTTTAGGACACAAATTCAAAATGTCTTTGAACTAGAGATCTGTGTTCTTATTGGATTTAAGTGTCCCAGAAGAAAATTGCTGAAAGCAAAACAACCGTTACCACAGGTTTTAAGTCATGGAGAAATCTACCCATAAACCACCCAATTTTATACATTGGGAAGTATAGTTTTCTTGGGGGTGTGTTTAGGGAAAGCTGAAAAGCATGATTCAGAATGCTCTTACGTGCAATGTACTTCATGATATCTCTTATGTCAATACCTTGAAAATAAGATTAATTCTTTGCTGGGTACAGAGAGTAGTTATAGTTATCCATGGTAAATCTGGAGCTGTTGTTTGTGAAGGTGTTGACATTTCCTGTTGCTTCATTTTTGGCTGCTCCCTCAATTTCTTCTAAAAATACTAACTTCCTTCATTAAGGAAGATATTTCTTTCACTGGTAAACAGACTTTCAAATGGGAAAGATTTTAAAACTACAAATGATGGAACTAATTTGATCTCCTGTTTTGATTATCGTAATTTCACATCTCATGAAAAAAATAATGAAAGGAGTATGTAGAGTTAGGATGGAAAGGGCTGTGGCCTGTAAGAAATAGGCATGTGCGTCTCTGATTTGTTCCACCCCCCCATTTGGAAGTGGGAGAAAGGTTTAACTGTGTATGTAGTTGAGGGGCAGCTCTTTTTTATGCAAAAGGTACAAATGATTGCAATTGGGTGCACAGAAGAGCAAGGGTCTTTATATACTCTGTGGATATTGGGGAACTAACTTGCTTTTTAGAAGTGATTAAAAAGTGTGGACTGTGAGGAATACGAGAGGAACATTCCATTGGCGAAAACCTTACGGTATTTAAGGAATAAGGAAACATTCTGGCTTTCTTAAAAATACCTACAAGTGAGTTTTTTGTACCTTTTATTTCCTTCTGCAGTTTTTCTTCACATCATTCAGTGCAAGAGACAGAAGCTACCTCAGTATTTTCCGATTATGGCAGAATGTGTTGTTGGATAAGGTAAGCTTGTAAGTGCTGGTACCTGGGGTTAAGTAACAAAATAATCTTTTTCTAACATATGTAGATGTGTCTTTAGAGGATGAGAGACTTTGCTTAAGAAGTTAGCTTTTCCTTCCTGACACAGAATTATAACCTGGTGTTCTTCACCTCCTTGTACTTTAGATTACAAATAAACTTTGTATCCTCCCCTTCTTTATACTGCCATCTACAACTTTGCTGTTTATGGAGCATTTTGTCTTTGAAGACAGGTAGCATGATTCTCTTAACTACCAACTTAAGCAGATGTTGGCATGCATTTGTTTCACATTTTCTGTGGCTAATTTGTGACCAAAAGGGCAAGAGACTTTCTTCAGGGAAAGCGTTTTTCCTTTTTAAGGAAAAACCCAAAAGTCACCTTCTCAGATAAGTTAGCAGAACCTTTGCCAACCAACTCATTACAATTCCCCTGACCTTGAATAAACGCAACAAAGGCAGGCTGAATGATATAAAAGTGTATCTTGGCAACTCTGCTAGTTAGCTTGATGTATATTGCAATTTGTGGGCACTTAAGCTAATCTTCTTTCTAAAAATATGCTGACACTTTCTTTTGCAGAACATCAATGTAACCAATGCAATTTTTGTAAACCAATTCCTTCCTGTTTATGGCTCTTGTTGTTTAAAAATTCCAACACGTTTGCAATTGAACACTGAAATATCCATATATAACTCCGTAGTGCGGTGGTCCCCAAAGGCTTAAAGCTGTTGTGATACTCCTATGTGGTTGCCACAGACATTTTTGGGCTGCCTTAAAATTCAAACCAAAGATGCCTTTTATAAAAAAAAAAAAGTTGAAAATCAAGGAGAGTGCCAATTAAGGCAAAATTAATCTGTTTACAGCAAATCTTTACTGCTTATCCGAACTGGATCAAGTTATAGAGGGGATGAGGGGAGAAACTGACATTTCTAGAATTGGATCCACCGGTTACACTACAATGACAGCTGTTCCCTGACCTGTTGCTAAAAGAAAGCTGGTAATGCATCCAAGTAGCTTTGCTGCTTCTCCCAGCTTCCACATGCAAACCCCCACACCCTCAAGGCAAGGGACAGCATACATTTGAAAGGTATCTCATAACTTCTGAAGCTCTGTCATGGTATACAGTGCTGTGAGTGTGTGAAGCGTGGTGTTTCTGGGATCCAGTGGCCAAAGGGATCCCATCAGAATTTGTGAGGTTTGTGACAACATACTGAATCTCTGGAACCAATTCCAAAAGGAGCTGGTTTTGATGTTTCTTCTGCTAGCAGTTAAATATTTTAAAGACTGTGGATAATTTAGTTATTCTCTGGAGTATGTCTACTAGACTAGGCATTGACATGCAGCTGTTAAATTATGAAATAGTTATTCAGGTCTTGTCAGAAGTAAACTCTGAATGCAGCCATCGGAGTATTGGTTTGCGCCACCTGATGGTAGATAATCCCAGAGTTGCAGGATTTGGATCCAGGGGACTGGAGAAGTATGTGCTTCAAATCATGTTTGTGCAGAGGTCACTTTCAGTCACTGATTATGGCCTCTTCCTGGGCTTTGAGTTTGTGTTACGAGATCTTGCTTCTGAAGAGTGACCTATATGCTTTAACTGAGATGCACTAAGCTTTTACCCCTTGCAGAACTTCTCAGTAGGGTCAGCGTGCTCTTTCCCAGATCTCCATCTTGTGGCCATTCTGCATTGTAAAGTATCACGTGTCATAGACAGTTGAACAAGTAGCCTTCTGTAAAGTCTGCCTTTCTAATAGAAAATTACTTGCCGTTTGCCATGCATTGTGTAGGAGAAGCAGTAAGTGCTATTCCATGCCTGAGCTTAGTTAGGCCATCAAGATGCTGTCCTCCAAGTTTGTGTCGCTGTTGTTGTAAGGATTCCAGGTCATCTTAGTTGAGCTGGAATTACCTAGCTCATCGTGTCTCCTTCAAATTTTGCTCAGAGTACAATACTCTGCACTTGATGCCCTTCAGATGGGAATCAGTGGGTACCTTCCTCCTACGATGGCCCCTTCTTAGGATTTCTTTTTGAAATGTCCTTGTGAAGATTTCTTTTTTTTTTGGGGGGGGGGGAATCCAGTTTTTATCTATTCCTATTGCAAAATGTGCTCAGAGTGAGCCCTTCAGGTTTTTAGCTTGCCATTGTTTTTTAAATGCTCCTGCTTGAAGGGGAAGCATCATGGAAAATAAGGAATCATTAATGTAGGTCTGGAAGAGACATGACACCGACCTTGATAAAACAGATAGCTGCTTCCACATCCACTGAGGCTTTCAATAATGTATCATCAGTTTATAAAATCAGCCAGAATTCCTGTTTTGCAACAGGCCTTCCAGATTGGTAAAACAACATTACTAATGGCTATTAATGATGGTAAGAGCAATGGCATGTATACTATTGCTTTGTTTTCCTAAAGTTCATGGGTGTCAAATATCCCTTAGTTTGAGGGAGAAGGAAAAAATTAAAATCTAATTAGGCAGGTCATTCAAATCCTAAACAAACAGTGTTTCTTATTTCTAATGGAACAAGATCTTAACTTAATCGGCTTCAATTCCCTTGAGTCCTTTTCCTTGGAGTTGGATTTATTTTCTTATTGTTCTTATGCATTGCTGGGTAGAGATTTGCACCAATCTCCAAAGATGATGTAGCAGGTAAGTCCAGAGGTGTGAAAAGGGACCAGAGTTTTTGCTGAGCTGAGAGGTTCTTGTGGCAAAAATCTACTGGGGCAGCAAATCTGCCATCCATGCCAACTTCTAGCGCGAAGTTGTGAAAGAGACGCTTTGCACCTTTGTGTGCAAAAAGGGTTGTTTTAGAGGTGAAACAGGGCTCAGGGTCGATTCTGACCTTTGTGCTCAGTAAGTGAGAGGGGGATTTCACTGTTAGCCTCCACTAATCTGTGATTGAGCAGTCAGACAAAATTCCATGTTAAAGTTCCTTGGTGGGAGAGTGTGTGTTTGTATTTGGGGTGTCTCTGGAGTAAACCTGCATGGACTGTCTTGTCTTGGTCTGTCCATGGGGGTAAAAATCAGCAGCTTTGCTTCTGCCAATGGTATTTTGTAGTATTGCTTGTTTCATGCTGCCAGTTTGACTAGCGTGAAGCGAAGTATTGGTATTTTATGCTCCAGGATGAAAGGAGAAAACTATTCTAGCTGCTTCTTGCAGCCTTACTTTTTATAAAGAACTGAGGAATAATCTGGCATAGACCATCACCTCGAGTGGGCAAAGCACTCCAGGTTTAGGTTCAAGCTTCAGAGCCTCTCAAACCAGAACTAATTTGACACAACAGAGTAAGGTGTTCTGGTGTCGGGCTGTGACCCTACTACACCCAGCCATGCTCAATATATAATAATCGAGCAGAGTGCAAGAAGTCTGTTGTTTCTAGACCCGGCAGCTATTAAGTTTGTTTTCGGAAACCTACAGGAAACAGCTTTATTGGTTCCCCAAACACGCAGTTTTGTCGCTCTGCCTGAGGCCGAGAGGAGCAGGGCGTGAGGGGGCCGGGGCCTGGCGGGGCGCGGCGGGCCCGCCATGAGCTCCCCGGGGCTGCCCCCGGCGGCCGTGGGGCCGGGCCCGGTGTCCCGGGAGCGGCGGGGAGGAGCCGGGACGAGGGACCGGGGCCGGGACCGGGACTGGGGCCGGGCCAGGCGGGAGGAGCCGGCGGGGCGGTGTGTGTAGGTGAGCCTGGGCGGCCGGCTTGGGGCTGGCAGGAGCCGCGGTGCTGTGGAAAGGGCCGCGGGTGGAGGGAGCCGGGAGGCGGGGAGGATCCTCGGAAAGGGCCTTCAATAATGCACGGCTGCTTGGAGCGATCGGCTCATGCAAACAGTAAGCAGGACTTGTGTTACTGCCTGACTGGCACGCTGCGGTTCCCTCGGTCAATATGGATCGCGGCTCAGGCGCCTTTTCCGGTGTGATGCCTGTCGTCTTCTTTGCTAAATCCCCAAACCTCATTACCTCCTTTCCTTTCTTTCTACTTTCGTTTTAGCCCTTTCCTGCCAGGAAAAGTGGACTTTGAAACCTGTTGCTTACTTTGCCAATTGGAGTTTGTCGTAGTGCTGTCACTTCCCTAATTTTCCTGATGATCAGAGAGAGCCCGAATAGATCCCAGTAGCTGCGGGAAGTCGTGCAGCAGGGCAGGCAGCTTACGGGGAAAGAGAGGAGCTAGCTGTGGGTCAGGTGAAGTAAAATAGTTGCTTTTGCTCTGGAAGTGTTAAAGGGGGGTTGTGGCAGTGTCCCACCTTGGCGAGATGGGCTGACGGCTCACCTAGACACTGCTGCTCGTAGTGACTGAAATGTTAGCCTCTTACCGCTGGTAAAGTGGTCTGAGCATCCCGAGGAAACAGGCGTGTTATCTATTAAACAGCTTGTCCGGGACCAAAGAGGCAGCCTCTGGCTGGCTGTTGGTCGTGTGCCGTATCCTGTGAAATTCAAGAGGGAGCTGCCTTGAAGGTACCTGTGAAAACATTGGTGACAAACGAAGAAGCAAGTAGTAGCTACAAGTTTGTTTTTTCTTGAAATACCAGGTTTTTAATGTCTAGTGTTACTGGTTGAACAGTGGTGGGTTGGGAAGATGGAGTAGACGGGAGTACAGTTCCCCAAAATGCTGAAATCCAATCTTGAAATGTGATACCTAAATGCTTTCAGACCTTGTCAGAAGTGAGGTTAAAGGCTGTGGCGTAATTCAAACTTCTTACTGTTTTACCTACTGTGCCTTACTGCCCCGTACCATAGTTCTTGACTAGCTCGCTTTCTTTCAGAGGCTGACCAAGCAGGAATTCTGGCAGCTGGTGCACCAGAGCTATGGCTCTGAGCTGGGCCTGAACACCGAGGAGATGGAGAGCTTCCACTCATCGTCTGAGGACAATGGGCAGTCTCGGTAAGAGAAGGCTCTAAAGCTTATTGAAAGACTCATGGAAAAGCAATGTCCTCTTTCTTTGAAATTGTTTTTCTGAATTGCTTCTGTAGCCTTACTGGAAGGGATAAACTTATAGTAAAGACCTGAACTGCATAAACTGAACTGCATAAAAACTTAATTGTGCTCATTGTTTAAAATAGTAGGAGCACAGCTGAGGCCCCTTAGGGGAGGCAGATAGGAAGACCTTGCTGTCCTTGGATCTGCTTGGGGGGAGGGCAGGATAGCTTAAATATCAACTTTTTTCCTGGTACTACTTAGTCAGGACCTATATGCCCTTAAACAATACGGAAGGGCTGAATGGAATGGAGCTATATCAAATGTTTTAATGCTTTTTCTTTCCTCCTTGGAGACTAAAACGCTTGCTTTGCTTTGTTCTTCTGACGTCTGAGGTCTTAGCTTGTTTTTGTATGATGTTCAGCTTGAATTAGGAAGCTAGAAGAAGATAACTAGATTGTTTTTGATCTGTTTTGTTGATTTCTCAGAACAAAGGTGAATTAACTTATGAACAGTCAGTGTAATTCTAGTAACAGGGCTTTAGTTTTGTATCTGTATGTAAGCAAGCGTGGCTCTCTAAAACTGAACAGTGTAACTTGCATCTTCTTTTCAATCCTGCATTATCTCAGCATGTTTGTTAGGGGGAAAAAAAGTAAATTCACTGCAAGCTTCAGAAGATGTCTCATTAAATACTTCATGGTTTTCTACCTGTAAAAAAATGCAGTACTTTGCAACTCAGGAATAAGGGATGCAGGAAAGATCTTACCTCAAACTTTCTTCAGACATTTTCTTCCCAAATTTGTTATAAGCTACTTCTGTTTCCCATTTTCTCACAGTGCTTACTTTCTCTAATTCACTGGTGCTCAGTTTTGCTAACCTAACAGGCAGAAGCTGGATTTTTTTGGTGGTTAGGGTGAGGAACATGGCTTGAGAGATTAATAAGATGGAGGAATGAGTTGGTAGTTTTTAATGTTAGCTGAACAGCCATGGTTTGAGAGCAAAAATCACACATGAAAAGCTTTCTCTGATTTTCTCAGCTTTTACAGCTCCAAAGATATCTTCCTTTTTCTTTTGGACAGATCCAGCGTTTGTGATGAACCTGGAGAAAGGGATGACAAACTACCTAAAACAATTGGTTTAGTTCGGGAACCCACACTTCAGACAGAAGGAGAGTCACTCAGCAGACATGCACTGTCAGGAGTAAGTGTTGACCTTCTTGCTATTTGTAACTGATAAGCATATATGCTTAACTCACATACCTGTAAGCGTAAGAATGCATGGGGTTGTAACTTCTGAAATTCACTGGAAGTTCACAATAGTCTAAAAGGTTTTCACATCAGAAATTGGGTAAGAATATTGTCAGATCTCAGGAATATCTTCGGGAAACAAATATTTGTATAAGATGTTGGTATGAGTTTCAGCAGCATCCTGTTGCTAATTCACTGCAAATCTGGCCAGAATGCTGAGGTTTGGGTCTTGATCTTCACAGCTGTAAAAAAAAAATAAAACTGTTTATCCACCTTCCTATAGACCCAGTGCATTTTTATATAAGTGCTTTGTGAAAGAATTGCTTTCGTTTGCATTCTTAAAAATATAGATCTCCTCATAAAGATATCTTGTACATGAAGATAATAATATCCTCATGTACATCCTGTACATTTTTGGAGATCAGTTGGTCTGTTGCTGTGAATGACTGAGACCTTCCTTCCCCCTCCACATCCACTAAATTAAATGTCGAGAAATGTTTCAGAAATGGAGGGGAGAAAGAACCCTTGGAAGGGTGAGTATTCCCCTAATCCCTCGTGTTAATAAAACTGTACGGGCATAGGTGTTTCATTCATGGTGTTGAATGAATTTGTGAATGTGACTGGCTGTCTACAAGGGCAGGCACGTTAGTAGCGGTGTTCGAGATGTGCACAGCATTTAGCACAGTTCCTGGGGCTCCTATGTGCAGTTGTAGGCCTAAAAGGTTACGGACATTATCTCTTGGTTAATAGGTACCCCAAGGGAAAGATCTGGGAAAAGCAAACAGAGCACCAAAGTGTTTCGCTTTACTCAGATTAGGAATTTAATTGCTGTTTCTGCTTTGACAAAATTGAGGAGGAGAAAAAGATGCTTTAATAATCCTTACTTTCATATAGTAGTTATTCTGTCTTGCTAAAACTGATCTGCCGGTTAAGTAGGCTTTAAAGAGTTTTGTGGAAATCTAACTTAATGTCTAGAGACTGATATCCGTCAAACAATACTGGTATTTGTCAGATGTTAAAAGCTTAGTTATTAGGGTGGTGGGTATCCCTCACGGAAATCCTAGGAGTGTAAGACAAGTTTTTTGAAGAGCTGTAGGGGACTGTTGTCCCCTGTTTGAAGAGCTGTTGGGAAGATTGTGGATGCTGCTGGACTTTGGGCTCTTTAGGATAAGTAAAATCTACCCAGGTAGCCTTGATTTGGACTTGCTCGAGTCTTGTTTGCACAAGTACAAGCCCTCTTAAAATAACCACTCTGTTTGGAAAAGTGCTTTGTTTGCCTACTGGGTGTCACTCCCAGAGATCTCTCTTGTAGGTGCTAAATCTAATTGGGCATGTTGGTAAGCAGGAATGCCTAGGGATGGGATCGGTAAGCAGGGAAAAGTGCTAGGATTCTCCCTTGACTTGCCTGCATTTAAAAAGTTCTCTAATTGTGAGGTAAAATGTCAGTCTCGATAAATCTGTTTAGTTTATGATTTTACTGTAGCTAAAACATGTAATGGTTGTGTTCAGCTGTATGTGTCATTTGGCGTTTCTTCAGAATGTCAACACTCCACAGCTCTGGATTACTGCGCATGTTGCAGAAGCACAGGGGCAATAGGAGGAGATGGGATGGTAGTGCTTAAAAAGCTTTTATCAAAAATGATTGCACTGATGACACACAACACAATTGCCTTCCAAAGGCTGGAGGGAAAGAGGCTGAACTCCTCCCTTTGTGCTCTGACAGGCAAGGGAAATCTAAAGCTCTTTCAAAAAGAGATCAAAACTAATGGAGGGGTTGGCTCGCAGTTCTTGGACTGTCTTGGAAAAAGGATTGTCAATGGCTGGCTGTTCATAGTTAATTAAAGAAAGTGGGTGTGTAGTACCACTTACGGCTTGTCTGCTTCTCCAAGTGCAGGTCATCTCTGTATGGAAACCACTTTCTTCTTTCTACTCTTCCTTGGAAGGCTCTGTAAAATTTCCTTGTCTCGGAGCCCTCTGTTCACAGGTTAAAAACTAAAATGCATTGGCACAGAGCTTAGCAGTACTGGACAGGCTCAGGAGGCAAACGTGCGTAGGGAAGAAATGCTCTATTTAATTCTAGAATTCTAGTTGGCAGATCTTAAAATCAGTAATCTTTAGTGTAAAAATAATAATTAAAAAAAACACAGAAACGGAAAAAACTGATCACAGATATTCCAAAGGCATCAGCATGAATTTCTTCCTTGACATCATAAAGGACTTCTTTATAGATATGTGTCAATTTCTAGGTAAATGTTTCGCCACTCCTAGCTCCCTTCACCTTTCTCTCTGTACTGGGAGAAAGTTTTGACATTGAAATGTTACTGTCCTCGTTCCTGTTGTGTGCCTGAGTGTAACTTCAGGCATAGTAGCTCCTTTCAGTAGGCACACATTTGTTAATTGATCTGCTTTGCTGATGCAGTATTCCTTTTTTTTTGACCTTGAGGGGATATTTTTGCTCGCTTCTACTGCAGTTGAATTCATGCCTGTCTCTATTCTCCAGCCACCCACCTTCTGCTAATGGCCCTCGGTTGCACAAAATGGTAAATGGTCTTTATTTTGAAAAAAGCCAAGTAGTACAGGAAGTACGTGATGACTATTCAAGCAGCGGATGCTCTTGTTTTATTTAGTCAGTGCTGAATAATCTTTAAGGATGATGGTGTTGCAGATGAATTGGAGCTACTCACTTGAGGAGGACCTGATCTTGTTTATCACAGTCCATGTGCTGCTGCCTGTGGGGGCTGTGCTATTCTTGATGCCAGCTGTTCCACTGGAGGCAACGGGAGCTTTGAAGGGAGGCTTAGGATGAAGACTGGCTCATAGCCAGGCTTTTTGGGTGGCACTCTGAGATGCACAAACCTTGTACATGTGGTTTTGCCAGCAATTACTTCTTGAAGCGCTCAGTGATGCGTTTTGGTAGGCTTAGCCCCCAGTCGCTATAGTTAAGGGTTCAGAGCTGCATTGATTCAGTGACTGGTGCTGTGGGGGATGCTCTGCTTGTGTATTACAGATGGCAAAAGATATTCCATTCCTTTGTTTTGGAGAAATAACATTTTGTAGGTAGGATGGCTCTAGACACTATTTTAAATTTTCCCTTTATCAAAGGGTACTGGAGCCCTACAAAGTAAGAACACACTCTTCAGATATCTAATTATGATGATCTAATCATGGTGAAGAAGGGAGGTCCTGTCTACTTCATTGTGCTTCCCTGAAGGATTGTTGGATCCTTCCTAAATTGCCAAAAAAAACAAAACAACCTGACCAATAAAAAGTAAACAGCCATATTAAGTTAATGAGTTTATAAAAGCTAGCATGGATACAGGGAAGGGGACCAAGCTATGCAGGTGGATGCAAAGGGACTGGGTAGGGAACAAACTGCCCCTTTTAGGCAGCTCTTGGTAAGATGAACCAGATAAGTTTGTCCCTTGCTACTAGGGCAAAGTGAAGTCTGAGATAAAGAAGAGAGGAGGCTGGCTGGTATAGGGGAACAAGGGAGGAA
Organism: Anser brachyrhynchus; assembly: GCF_964034855.1. NCBI lineage: Eukaryota > Metazoa > Chordata > Aves > Anseriformes > Anatidae > Anser > Anser brachyrhynchus. The sequence continues at coordinate 97,336,506 of NC_137694.1, forward strand.
ATTAATACTTAACTGTGGGGTAACTGAGCAGGTAGAATTTGTGGCTTCCTTTCTGAATTTTTTTCTTTGCAAGTAACTTTTTTAAAATGTTGTGTGTTTATTGATTTATTTTTTTTTCCTAATGGTTGTTTCAGGTAGAAGAGTCCCCGACTGAGACGCAAATAAAGAAGAGCCCTCTTCCATCTTCAGAAAGAAAATCTGTTAAGCTAGTCAGGAGCAGATCTTTAGAAAAGTCCTTGGATCTGAATGAGAATGAAAATCTTCCAGAGAAGAGCAGTGCCTCAGACAGTGAAGAAGGTAAATCTTTTAACAGTTAGAAGCAGTAAGACAACCCTACTATTGTACTCTTCTGATCCTTCTCACTTGGTGGAGTAAGTTAGAAAACTTCCTGATTTTGTGAAATTTGTTTACTTGTCTGTTCCCTGGAGTTGCAGCAAAAACATCTTTGTAACTTAGTTTCTGGAAAAGGTCTTAAACTAGAAGAAAATTCTTGACAACGTGGTGTTCACTTTCCATGTTCTCATAGGTATTTCAAATGTGTTTTTTTCATTTGTTTTCACTCTTTGGGAACTGAGGAGAAACACTTCAGGCTGTTCTTTTAATTACCCCCCTCCCACCCCCTTGCATTTCTTTCTTGATGCATATGGGCTTCAGTGTTACTGATGGCGAAGAACTTGCTGTCTTGTCTGGAGTTTAAACTTCCCAGCTTTCAGGAGTGTGTTCTGCATATTCTGAATCTTGTCTGAAGATGAACAACCTTAAATACATCTTAGAGTAGATCACACCGTGTTTTCATTGCATACCAACAAAGCTAGTATCTTAATGGATCCCAACGCATCATCCTCTTCAGTTATATCTCATCATCTAGTACCAGGCTAGCAGGAGCTTGGATACCACACCAATGTAGCACTTGCAACTTGGCAAATGCATGCTTCCTTTCCTCTTTTTGTCCTAGGAGAGAAAAGTATGGCTGTGTGTTTCATAGTGGCTTTGGTGTGACTGTTTTTGCTATGTCCTGGGCAGAGAGTAAGGCCCAGAGCATGCCTTGCACCCAGACTGGATGGCAGTGACATATGTGCAGATTTCTCTGGGTGCTTGTTCTTTGGTCCCACAGAGGCTCTTGACAAGTTCCCCCTCTAATATGAGCTCTTCCCTTATCGTAGGGAGCTCTTCTGTGCAAAAACCCATAGTTTCACAAACATTTCACAGAAGCTGTGGTGGATGTTCTGTTGAATATCCCCGTCTTGGGCTCTGTGAACACCTTTAAAACAAAGCACACACAACCTGAATCGGTTTCAAAGTCTCTAGTGGCATGCAAATGAAGGACAGAAAACCTCAACAGGGCAGCTACTTCTGAACACACTGCTATTTTTCTTTCATATGCAAAGAGAACTTGCTTTCATTGCCTGTTGTCAAGAATAGAACAGATCAATTTGAGGCCGGTTCTTAATCTGGCTGAGAAATTTGTGTATCATCTTTTCAGTCAGAATTGGCAACTGAAGGTGTGTGCAGATGCTGTTAAGTTGGGATCACTGGAGTGTGGAAAGCTTTCAAAGTTGTGGATTGATCTGGCCATCTGCAAGGTGTGATCTTTGCCTGAGGATATACTTTATATTTCAGTTACCTTTCTCGTTGCTCCCCAGCACTGCTTCTGTTTGCTGGTGTTGGGATTCAGCTTGATGGATGTCAAGCTGTATCATTTTTGGGAGTATACGTATTTGAACAAGTTGCTGGTTATGCCCCTGTGCATTGAACAAGCTTTACACATTGACTCAATCCCAGGTGTATCTCTTAAAGCAGAAGAAAGTTTCAGTCTTCCGATGTTTTAGATATTTTGGATACCCATGGATTTTTAAATGGTGAAGGTATCCAATGAAATGGGTTGAAAATAGGCCTGTTTGCCTAAATGATAAAGGCAAATACCAGCTGTCATCCCTGTGCTGGTGATATTCAGCAAACAAAGCATATTAAACTGGAGATGTCCCTTTAAAAGAGGACTGAATTCATGCTGCTCTTCCTATTTCTCCTCCCTCCCCCAAGATGAGTCTCTTTTATTCGGAGCAGGATTTTCTAGTCCCACAACATTAATCTTTTCTCACAGATTACTCTCCTCATGCTTAGAATTCTTTTCTTCTGTTTCTCTGTCTGTTTTCTATTGCAGTTGCCCCACACTCTTACAAGGTGAACTCCTTCATTCAGATGAAATTAGCTATCCCACACAGCAAAGGGTTACCCATGCAATTAATCTCTCTTGTGTCCTCTGGCTCATGCTCAGGCGGCCCACAGAGGTGTTCTGGCAAATAAGGTGAGGGGGCAAGCTCAAGACTTGTTCTCCAACTTCACGTCCACCTGACACCAAAAGCTGGAATGTCAGAGCCTTGGCAACTCCTTGTCCTTCATGATTTTCACATTGCAAACTGGGGGAGGGGGTCTCTCACTGCACGCCACTGGCTCAATGACCTGTATCTTGGTGTATTAGTTTGGTTTCATAAACTGGAGTATAAATCTTGGGCCGTGACAAACTCTTGGCTGAGATAGAAGTTAATATCTGTAGTCTCAATGATAAATTTTAGAAAACAAATTTTAGCTCAAGCACAGAATGTGCTCCCAATATAGAAGCATCAGATTCTGAGTTTCCTCAAAGGACTGACTGTGTTGGATGTAGGGTTTCTATATGCAACTATAATGCTCAGCAACATGAAATGCCTCAAAGAAAGAAGGGAGAAGTAGGATATTGGAAAACACTGTTAGAAAGCTTTACTGTGTATGGGGACCTTGTAATTCCTGATCTCCTTGCATAATTTGACTTTGGTGTTTCTGTGTGCATTAATAACCACCCTAAATGCGTGGTCTGCAGGAGAGCATAACTGCTTGTACTCAAATGCTGTGAGGTGAGTACAGTGATGGTGTGGCTTTTTTTGCCGATAGGGATATGGGATGTGGAGGGGTTGAAAAGAGTTCAGCCTGCTTTTTTTTCTTTTTTGAAGAGGTGAAATTCTGGATATACGGTGCATGTACAGAAGAGCATCCCTTAGCCCTGTTACCTTGCTGACATAATCACAATATTTAAAGCACGTACTCTGTTAAATGTATGGCTGCCAATAATCTGTTGCTTTGGGATTTGAAGGAATATCTGTTGTGAATTATCTAAAAGGCTTAAGCTTTTCTTGTGATCAGGAAAAAGATAGCACTGTCACAGTATTTTTCAGTACTTCCCCCAAGGTAATTTGGTATTTAGCCTTTTAAAGTATAGGAGAATTCTTTGATAATGGTTACTATTGCTGATGTAGTCTTTAAATAGATGGTGGCTGGAACATATTCACTCTAGGAATTATTTTTAACGACTTGATTTCAGGTGCGTCTGTTTTAAGTCTCTGACCTGTGCATTATTTACAGCGTGCAGTTCTTTCCCCCTCCATCCCCAGTGGCACAGAAATCCCAAACAGCACCATGAGTTGTGTACATACGTTTATCTCCTCATCCTCTCCCAGCTCTGTGGAGTGGAAGATTCAGCTGTCTTAGAAACCTGTTTGATAGCCTCTGTTCTTACTAGTTTAACTTTTTTTTTTTGCTTGGGGTACGTGTTTAGCTTCACGAGCTGCTGGTTGTTAACAGGAATTGGAAGAACAGTATCTCTTTTTGACTCCTCTGCACCCCCTCCAATTTTTTTTTGTCTTGCACTGCAAATGGTTTCAAACCTCTGCAGTCACTGGTGCCTAATGGTATTATATGCAAACAGTATTTCACAGCTTGCCATACAGTGATGAAAATGACCTTACGAAGTGTAAGGCAGCAGTGGGGGAGGGAGGAGACCTGCTGTCTTCTTGCAGAACGAGGACACTCACGGTAATGTTTGCTTGGCGTTTTTGGGTCCCTAGGGATCCTAACCTAAAATCAGAGTGATTTCAAGTTCTCTTATCAGACAGTTACTCCAATTCATCTATAAATGTTTTCAGGCTGAGCGAGTTAGCGGCTGATAATTACATACCGCTAAGGGGTTAGAACAGCGTTAAGGAGCTAGACTGATATCTGCATGGGAATAAAAACATTTTTTCATATACAGTATCTCTAAGCTAGTTCTAGGTAGAAAATGCTCCATGTTGCTCTTGAATTGTAATAACTCATACAGGTAAGCCCACCTACCTCTTAATTAAACCAAAAAAAGAGTAGACAAATATGTATATTTGTAACATAGACAAGTGTTTCAAGCTTTCTATTCTGTCCAAACTGCAAGTGTGTAATCTGTACACTTATTCTTGCTATTCTGCTGTTGGTGCTCACTGCTTCATGTGGGATTCCTGCAGATAAACCCTGAGAAGCCCAGATGGAAGTGACTTAAATCTTGTCAAGCTCTTGGTATATGCAGTGACTGGCTCCTGCAGGTGTGGAATTCAGATGCTTTCATACATGTGTTTTCCAGGCCTCTTTCAGAAAGCCTGGAAACATTTCAGATAAAATAGCTGTTTAAACAGGAGAATCTAAAGTAGCTGATTAGCCTGATTATATCAGCCTAGTTTCAGCTTGGGTTTTCTGAAAATACTCTTGCGATAACACCAATTTTTTCAAGAGCTGAGAGACTGTAACTAAAAACACTTCTCAATAGATGCTTTCATGCACTTGGCAGCTCACTGACTACTCCTTATAGAGCTATAACTAGATAGAAAAAGTGTAGGCAAATCAGCTAACAGGAAATTGTCTATAAATTAAAACACTATAGATCCATGGATGCACTTGCTGTTGAACTTGAGCCTTGGTACAAGGAGGAGAGACTTCATGTTTGAAGAGTAAAATATTCCAGTAGCGAGGTCCAGACCGTAAAGTAATAATGCATGAGCTTTGAATTATCTGCTGCCTGGCTCCATACAAGCTGGCTGATGTCCAGTAGTCAAAGGGAATGTCAGCATCAGAACACCTGAAGCTTCCCCTCTCTCTCTTAGCAAAAGAGGGGAAGTGGGGAGTGCATTTTGCGATGAGGTCTGCGGCATTGAGGCCTTGTTAGCTGAGGTCGCTCACAGTTCACTGAGTTTTGATGGAACTAGGCTCAGCTCCGAGAGGAAATACAGTGAACGTAAGCTGAAAACCCAGCCTGAATTTCTAGCTTCCTGCAGAATGTTTCAACACAGCCGAATCTGTATTCTAGCAAATAATGACTGCATGTTGGTTGGTTAAATACGCCTCGCAAAATACGTGCTGGCTTTCTGTCCCACCTTGCAGTTGTATAAGCAGAACGTAGCACAGGAAGGCCATCTCTTGGGCAAGCATGAAGATGTCACTTACGCTTCACTTTGGGGTCGTGTATTGAAGTCTGCTTAGGTCAAAACTTTTTTGGAGACGTGTATGTGTGTAGTGGGGACTTCTAACAGTCTGGAAGCAGTGCTGGAGGAGAAGGCCGCTCAGAATCAGAACTGGGTTTCACTGCAGGCTTCTGTTATGATTAGTTGCTACACTTACATTTATCAATACTGACTGCTATGAAATCCTGTTTAAGTGCTGTAACCTATGCCTGCAGGCAGTTTGTGAACTGTAGCATGATATTCAAGCTACCTTTGCTTTGGTTGCTGGCAGTGACCTTTGATAGCTCTGAGAATTCACTTATATCAGTTGAAAGGTTAGGCATCCTGACTTCTGTCTTGCTTCCACAAGCTTTGTTTTCAGGCGTTTTGCCTGGTTTTGGTGTGTGGGGTTGGGTTTTTAGGATTTTTGTACTTCTTTTTTTTGGTAATAGCCTAGAATGGGCTTGTTTGTAAAGCATGAGCAGACAGAGTTGGGGTTGGCACAGGAAATGGCTGTCCCTCCAGGATTATGATTCTGTCCCTTATCTATTGAGAGAGTGGCTGCAACAGCCACAAAGCTGACTCATGCCAGCAACCAACAAGCAGCAGAAATAAAGCTCAGTGCTGTGACAACAGAACACCTTTGGGGTGCTTGTTGGTGGTTTGACATAGGGAGGATGATAAAGCATCCTGGTGTGCTTTGCGGGGCTGCACAATGGAGCAGGGTGCTCCTTGCATTCCCCTTGCAATAGGTATGGAGGAAGGAACAGTCTGAGGAAAGGTCTGTGCCTGGTCTCAGTGTGGACAGTACCAGCATACAGATGTTAGAAGCAGAATTCTGGTACTAGCCACAAGTGAAAAGGAAAACTAGTGTGCTCTCGCTGTCCTGCTTGCTATGAACATGTCATATAATAGGCACATATTAAATGAGGATTGTGCTGACTCTGTCTTCTCCAGTGTGTCCTGTAGGATCAGTAGAATTCTGAAGGCAAAACTCAAGCAATGCGATCTTGTAATGTTGATTTATCGACTTATCCAGTGAAATAGTGAGAGATGGGCTAAAAAACCACCTCTGGACTTTGTTCCCAGCTCCCAAAGACCACCTTACTACAGATTAATGTGCTGCTGTCAATTCTGAGTTTCTGAGAGTAAGAAACAATTGCTGATGCAAGCTTGGGAAGGATATGATATAATAAAGCTTAGTACTATTAAAAAAACCTTTATAATAGTCCTTTTATGTTTTTAACCCAATCTCTCTGCCTTTCCTTAGCAGTGAAGGAGACTGTCTCTGAGAATGATCTCTATGGGAGACTTTTTATAAACAGAGTTTTCCACATCACTGCAGACAAGATGTTTGAAATCCTCTTCACCAATTCTCACTTCATGCAGAGGTTTCTCAATTCCAGGAGTATAGTAGGTAATGTACTCTTCTTCCTTCTGTCTGTGTTGCAACTTACTCCGAAAACTTCAACCTCTGAGAAATGATAAATAGGGCTGAGTTTGAATTTTAGGTTTCTCCTTGCTTTAAAAGGATTTTGAAGCTCTCAAGTTCTGCTATAAAAGACACTATTAAGAGCTAGCCTGTTTCTGTAGATCAGTCATATTTCTGAGTAAGAACCTCATTTCAATGCACAACAAAACTGCATCTTAATGCCTAAATTGTTGCATTCTGTGAGGTGTTTCCTTCCATTGTGTCCCAGAAATAGTGAAGTCTGTACAGTTGACGCATAGATGAAATTGCTGCATCCTCCTAAATGATGCTCTCAGGCTTTAATTTTCTGGATGAGTAAACTTTATTCATTGAGATGATAAGGTAAGAAAACTAAGCTGAAAAGGGAAATATTTATTCAGTGTTAGCTTGGAAGGCAGAGTGGCAAAAGCAATTTGATAATGCGGGATGAATCCTTTCAACTTTAAGCAGATAGGAAATGGTATATTTTCATTTATTTGCTTACTCTTCTCTGCATCCCCAAGTCTCTTTCAGTAGACTTAGGTTCAGCTACTTACTGCCTTACCTTTGCTCATTCAGTGAACTAAAGTTTCCCTTTTCATGCAAAAAGCACACAACCACTTGGAGACAGTTTCGTCTCTCCCCACATTGCTGTTATAAAATTGCACTTTAAGATATGAAGGGGCAGAGATGATGCCGTTCAGATGATCTGCATGTGAGATTTTGTATAATTTGTCATCTAGATGCTGTATCGACCCCTTGGAATAGAGATTCCAGTGGCAATCAGCTGAGGACTTTGACGTACACTGTAACAATTAACAATCCTCTCTGTGGGAAGTTCACAACTGCAACTGAAAAGCAGGTACTGTCTGCACGTGTGTCTGTTTGGTGCCTTTTAAAGCAAGGAAGGGGTGAGCTCTGCAGTCTTGTCAGAGATCTGACCGTGGATTAGAGTTCAGTGAGCTGAATGTGGATCTGCAGTTTAAATATAGCATCCTGAAGGGTATCTTTCTGCCCCTTTCACCATTAATGAGCAAATGCAGAAAGCTTCTCTGACTTTATCAGCCTTTACGCGTGGCTGTGAGGTTCTCCCACAGACTGTGGGGAGTAGCATTGACCTCGTGTATGAACTGGGGGGTGGCCAGAAAAGATGCAGTAATCTGCTTTCAGTGTCCAGTTCTGGGCTCCCCAGTACAAGAGAGGAATGGCGTTTTTGGAGAGAGTTTAGTGAAGGGCCACAAAGACGAAGGGCAGGAGCATCTCTCCTATGAGGAAAGGCCGAGAGGGCTGGGACTCTTCAGCCTGGAGAAGAGAAGGCTTGGGGTGGGGATCCTATTGATGTGTATATAAATACCTGATGGGAGGGTGGAAAGAGGATGGAGCCAGGCTCTTTTCAGTGGTGGTAGGACAAGAGGCAGCAGGCACAAGAGGTGTTTCTTCTGAACATCAGGAAACACTTTTTTTTTTTTATTGTGAGGGTGACGGAGCACTAGAACAGCCTGCCTGAAGAGGTTGTGGAGTCTTCCTTGGAGATCTTCAAAAGCTGCCTGGACATGGTCTAGGGTAGCCTGTTCTAGGTGGCCCTGCTTGAGCAGAGTGGTTGGACCAGATGACCTCCAGAGGTCTCTTCCAACCTTAACCCTTCTGTGGTAAAGGTTAGGGAAAGGTCTCATAGCTCATTCTCAAAGAACTGTGGTCATGCGTCAGCGGGCAGTCTTGCATTCGGTACTTGGTATGTCAGTGGAGAAGGGGGGTGGTGTACTGCTTCTGCTTGTACTGGCTTTAGCTGGGGATGTCATCTCTTCTCCACCCTGACTATACTTGACATTCTTAACTGACTTCTCTCATGGTTGTTCAGGCTTTCTCCCTACTCCACTTCACTTGGATTGGAATTGGTTGGCCTAACATAAAGAATTGGGGCTGAAGGGGGAAAAAAAATATCAAACACCATGAATACACTTACTCCTTCCTGTTTTTTCATCATAGATCCTGCATAAGCAGAGCCAGAAAGGTCAGTCTTATCAGGTGGATGCTGAAGTACTGACCCATGATGTCCCCTACCACGATTACTTCTACACTGTGAACCGATACTGCATCAGCCGCACGTCCAGTCACAAATGTCGATTACGGTGAGCCTGAGCGATGCACAGCGGGAGCCGAGGACTCGGAGGCATCTCTGTTGCAGGCTGTTGAAATCTGCTTATCAAAAGATCTGCCTGCAGCGTAAAGAATGCTTCGTTTCTCTTGAAGCTGGGGATCTCTCCTGAAAAATAAGCTTGTTCTATCTCCTGTCATATGTATGCTGTACTCAGATATGATTAATTTGGTGAGAAATTAAGTCTTACGCTGGTCTTACAAGATACAGAGCTCATCTCCAAGGTTGTGGACTGGGTTCTGATCAGCACTGGGTTTTGAATGCAGTTGCATGAGTGAGATGAATTGGAACTATGACAGATGTTTTGTGACAAAGCTTCTGAGGTATCCTTGCATAAGGGCCTGCAGAGGAGGGTAGTTTCACAGGAAGATGAAGGAAGCATACCCGTAGAAGTACATTGGGTACTTGAGCAAATCATTGTTAGACTTCATTATTAGACTTTAGGTAGGTGGGGGTGTCGTAAGGCACTTCCCTCTCCCATTTGAAAACGTCTGAAGTGATCAAGTTCCTTGTTGGCTGCATTTGTGTGACTATGTAACTCTTGGTAACTTTTTTTAACATTGTCCTTAGTGATTCCTTTTATCTCAAACTTTATCAGAATACAGGTAAGGTGAGCAAGCCTGGATTTCCTTCTGGTTTATCTTAGGCTATAAAAGTGCTGAAGACTCCCTCCTCTTCGGGGAGGGAAAAGGGTCCTTGAACAACTGTTCTGGATGACTTTGAGTGAGTCATCCTTCCTATTTGAGGGCTCTATTTGTTTTTTTTTGAGATGCATGACAACCCTAAGATAAGTGCAAAAGCCAGGGTTTGAATACAGTGTAAAGAGGATGAATGTATAGAACAAAGTGCATGCTGATGCTACAACTGGCTTTATATTATACTGTTTAAAAGAGCTCAGGAAGTAATTGAAAGATTTTTTTTTTGTTAGAGTAGGGACTCGGTGGGCATATGTTTCTTGGAATGATTACTTGAAAAAGTTGGGCAAGTATGTATTTCAGTAAGGTCAGTGTTATGGATTTGAGTAAAGATCATGAGCTATCCTTTTGTCCTTTATCTTTATGAAGAGCTTTAAGATTCACTCGGTTGTCCGAACAAGCCCTCTGCAGGGTTCTGTTCTAGTACCTTCCCATTCTGGAAGCAGTATTGCCTAGCTTAACCTGGGAGACGCAAGTAGGAATGTCTCTCTTCCTCTGTCGTGCTTACAGAGAGTGAGTTTAATTTCTGTCTCCTCAGGGTAGGATCTGAGTACTGGATGCACGGTAATGAATTTTACCTGCTGCTGCTGTTGTGCCCATGTAGTATATCATGTGTGCATACGGAGTAAAAAGCAGAACTTCTATTTGTAAGGTTATTTTAAATGTTTGTTCAAGTCAGAGCAGTTTGCAGGAGAGAAACACCCCACTGCTCTGAGTCTGAAAAGAAAACACTTCAAAATGAGTTCAAAATGTTTACAATGATTTGGACATTTGGATCTCCTGAGGCTTTTAGCTTGATGTGTTGTCTTTGCCTGTGTCTGTCTCTTGCCTCGCTTCAGTGTAAGTGCTGCTCAGGTGGAAAGCCAAGGCAGTTCCAGTTGTTATTTCAGGTTATGGACATAAGCTAGGGGCTTGCCTCTGATAAGAGATTTCTGCTATCACTGTGCTACCTAGCAGAATGCTTCTTTTTCTTCACTGTTGTGTTCTGTTTCTTAGGGTTTCTGCAGAAGTAAAGTACAAAAAGCAGCCTTGGGGCCTGGTAAAGTCTGTAATCGAGAAGAACACCTGGGGAGGAATACAGGAGAACTTCAAACAACTTGGTGAGGCATTTCCTTCTCTTTGGTGGAGTAAGGAGGCTACCTTCCCTATGCATGTTTTCATCTGTGTCAAACTTCTTTCCTTAAAGAATGGTTTGAAAAGAAGGTATCAACCAAAGGGATCTCTAGTTATCGATACATCTGTCAGTTCTGGGGGTGTAAAAGACGCCTGGCAGCATAATGCCTTCCAAAAGCTCTTGCATGCCTTGTCAGCAATTGCTTCCTGAAGGGAGCAGGAGAAAAACTTTTACTCTCAACTGCATATGCCTGTCTCTAACACGAGTATTTCCTTGATTGTGAGTATGAGAAGAGGAGCAGCGGCACTTGGCAGGCACCCTGGCTACGGCTGTTAACAGCCTGGCCAGCCGTGTGCTGGCTCAGTCTAATGCAATTCCTAATCTCGGTCTAACAGTGTCTGGAAGCGTTCCTCCTAACTACAGTCTAACACAATAAACAATCGTGCATAGCCTGAGTGTTCATCAGATCTGACAGGTGCCCAACGTGCCATATAGCAAAGAAGATGACTAGTATAGGTTAAGACATAGTTTATGTCAATTACCTGACTTAAGTTCATTTACTAGAAGATGTACTTACTCTTCTCACCACCACCCTCCATATCTTGTTTGCAATTTAAGTCTTCAGTGCTTGGCTTTTTGGCTTTCTTTAAAGTTCAGGAACCTTATTTTTTTACTGCAGAATCAGATCTGCTAATGGAGGAATATGCAATTAACCAATCCATAGAAGATACTGGAAAATTAGTTGCCTTGAGACGAAGACGACGCACTTTACACCGGAGTCTGGCAGAATCGCTTCCCAAACGCTCCTCCCAGCACTCCTCTGGTGACATGGGGCTGGAGTCCCAGGGCAGCATAATAGGTAGGAGTTCTTGTATCCAGATTTTTATACCCAGTATTTTCCACAAGGTGTGTTTAAGAAAGTTTAACTCTTACAGTAGTGCCAGAGTAACACTTGTGTGTATATTGCTCTTGTTTTTATCTGATTGGTGTGATAGCAAATGCTTTAGTGTGTTCAGCCTTGCATAAAATCAGTTAGGAACATGTGTAGTCACTATTATGGGGAACACATGATGAAATCAAACCTAATCCTACCTTCCGTTTTTGAAAAATTAAAATAAAATCCTAAAATGCTGCACAGTACATGTGTAGAATTGAAAATGAGATGGGATCAGAAACAAATGTAATCTGATTTTTTGCCAAGTTGCTGAAAATTTGCTTTGCTTTTTCTTCAAACTGCACATCTGAGTCGTGAGATGATTAACTGTCACTCACTGCTTGGCCTTAGCACCTCATACTTGATTTTGTTGGTAATGTTGGAGTCCATTTTCTATCTGTTTTTGTAACTTCTATGTTACTGAAGCATTTTTTCGTAGTTTTACTGCCACTGAGTATGACAGACTTGGACTCAGATGGAACAAGTTAAAGGGGAATTTGATTTAGCATTTGTTGGCAGGAAGTCTCATTTGGTCAGGAGAACAAGCAGAAAAGAGCAATGTTGCAGACTCTCTGCTAATACGGGACCAGCAGCGTGCGTGCTGAATGAGTGGTGGTAATGCATGGGCTGCAGCATCCTCAGGCCATCCGGGCTTAATGCGATGTCCTAGAGCTGTGTTCCCTGCAGCATACTGGAATGGGGGGAATCCTCCTGAGGGAAGAGCCTGGCTCTCTAGCTGACTTGTCTGAGATGACTGCGGAAATGACTGGGTGCATTAAGTCCATTCTGGAGAGAATCTTGTGTACCTGTGTGATCTGTTGCTTTCCTCAGAAGTTGTTGAGCAGTTCTGTGTGTGCAGTGCTGGGCACTGACACGTGTCTGTTAGGGGTGTTCTTCAGGACTTCTTAACCTCCTTCTCTTCCATGCCCTCTAGGAAGGAAAAGAGATCCTGTAAATAGGACCACCACCATCATTGTAGTAATGAGTGTCTTGTAAGTACTCGCATTAAATCATGGTTTAACTCAATCTCAGCTTGGTGTTTGTCTGTACCTGCCTGTACCTACCTCACTTGCACATTAACATTGCATGTAGCAGGATAAATCCTAACCGATTTTGAATGTAAATTTAGAAACTTGGGTAGAAGTGGAAATGGATTGACTTAAGAAGTGACAGAGAATGAAAACGCTGCTTTGACAAACTAGTCTGTTGTAGGTTTACCTATATCTGATCCTACAAAAAATTCCAGAACTTAATTCATTCCCATTTTGACAGCTGCAGAGGAGGCACTGCTGTTGCTTCATGAAGGTTGCTGTTGCACAGCTTAAAGCTAACTGCTGAGAATTGTTTGGGTAAATCTTTCTTTTCAGTATAGCACTGCCCCATGGCCTTTGGCCCCAGAAGCATTCACTTTTCCTAGATGTTTGTAGCCCAAGTTTCACTTCTGTAGCGTTCTAACAGTAATGGCAAAGCCTGTCTGACTTAATTTTGTTCTCTGTTCTCTCTGCAGTTTGCTGCTGTTGGTTTTGTTGAACATAACGCTGTTTCTCAAACTGTCAAAGATAGAGCACGCAGCTCAGTCTCTCTATCATGTCCAGCTTCAGGAAGAAAACTCTTTGAAGTAAGTTGAATACACAGTCTTTGCTTTTGTTCTTCCTCAGCCTATGACAGAATCTGATTTAAAGAAATAGATTTCAAACAATGAAACCTGGTGGTACGTTTTCAAAAGCTGTTAGGGCTTGTTGCTCTTCTGTGGTCTATGCTGATATCCGGTGACATGTCTGACTGCATTTTGCAGTAATAAATTTCTCCTTTGACAAGCTGTTTTTTGGGGAAGTGTTAACCTTAGCTTGCATTTATCACCCTGCTGTGACTCATCTGCTGTGAATATTGTAGTGCTGATCACAGAACTGAAGCATTCACTTCATCCTGTGTGAACCAGCATGATCTCAAACATGTTAAAGGTTCACTTAGCTTTTTAGCTTCCATCTCTGTGCATCTCTTGCAAAATCCCTTCTCCCCCTCAAACTTGTGTTAGGTGCCTTTCATATTCAGATCTCTTTTAAGAGGCTCAGGTATTGCTCTTTCTCATCGATGTGTTATAGGTAAACAAGTTACAAATGATAACCTGATCTTGAGTATGGAGGTGGTGTGGTGACCTCCCATGGTGAAGATTTAGAGTAACTGATTTAGAGTAACTTCCTTCATAAGAAAGATCTTACCATCTTGGTCCTTTGGGGACCCAGGAGTTGGACTCAACGAACCTTGTGGGTCCCTTCCAACTCGGTTATTCTATGATTGTGTGATCTTAACTGTGAGAACTTAAATTGTTGACATAATGTGAGCACATTTGTGACTGCCGCTACAAAGGCCTGAGGCAGTACCTTCAAGTCAACAGGAAGCAGAATTGAACTGCAGACACCTTTTTATGTGGCTTTTGGAAAAGGATGTCCTTAGCAATGGTGGTAGAGTAATTGCTTTTTGGTGGATAGGCACAGGGAGGTGCTTGTTTCGTGTTTCTGATGTCATCTCGATCTCTTTCAGCATATCCCCAGAAATGGTATCAAAAGAGGAGATCCCTCAATATGATAAGGAACAGGTTAAACACGTGAAGGGAGTACTAAGAGATTCAATTGAAATGCTTGAGCAGGTAAGTCTGCCAGTCTTCCCTGGTGATACTCTTGTTTTTCAACAACTCAAGTTTTCTCCCTTATGCCAGGATAACCTTTTTTTTTTTTAAAATGTTTTCTGGTGCTAACTAAAGTTTCATGTCTACTTGGCCTCAGTTTTGTCCTAGGCTTGAATTTGGTACAAAGGCAGTGCTCATCATTTTTCTTTGGGCTAGAATTAAATGGTCATATCAATTTTCTTAAACCTGTCAGGTACCTTTTATTGATGAGATCTGTTGATGGATTTTGAATCGTGACAAAGCAAAGATTGGAGTAACTCAAAACAGATCCTCTTTTCTGAGACGACTCAAAACATAACTAAGTATTTGCTTACCTCACTGCAGGGTTTCTTCAGGCAGGTTTATCTAGGCTTCTGCTCCCCTCTACACATCTAGATGTTGGTGAGAGCTTCACTTAATGGGCCACCCAATCTCTGGTCCTGAAGTCGAGGGCTGCTAAACCCCTAGGCTGAAATTACAACTCAGCAAGTGAAGGACAGTGAAATTCATACAGCAGTTTCTACTTATAACCTATGAATGTTCTGATTTTAAGCTCTTTTTATTAAATCTTAAAATGTGACAGAAGAAATTATTAGATTAGGAAAGCTGTGGGGGAGTTCACATGTAGCTCTATCCATCAGCAGTTTGCTCTGTGCTCTCCCACGCACTAAAGGAGGGTAGAAAAAAGCCAGTTTTGATATTCCCTGTTTAGAGGTGTCTCTGCACAAAAAGCTGCTATTAATTTGTTAACCGTTTTGGGCACAACTTGAGATGCTTCCAAGTGCTGGAGACTTCACTGTAGAAATTAATTTCCTGGTTTCCATTCCTTCTTCAGTTTCTTTGCCTCCTACCCAAACAATTGTGAATGCTGAAGTGTTAAACTGCCTTTTTGAATTTTTGCAGTGTGAAAACTTTTAAAAGGTGGAGTGAGAACTCAGCCACCTCTCCCATCCCAAGTAACGCTTTTGTGGGGAAGTCACGCCTCATCGGTGTCCTTTCACCTTGTGTTTTCTGAGGGTTGTCAGCAACCTAATTGCGTCTTGTGCATCAAAATGCACTGGAAGGGCTGGGTACTAAAAATTTTAAAGATTGATTATGCCTTGCTGCCATTTTCCTTCAAGTATTTGCCACGAACGTCAACAATGACTGAAAATGAGTGGGGAAACTTCTGGGGAAACTTCTCTGTGCTATTGTATAGCGGGGTGTTAAGACTTTATCATATTGTGATGTTAGTAATTATAAAGTTAATAATTACTAACAGTACAGTATGATGAACTGCATAGAGTGTAGCTGTTAAGAAAGCAGAGTACAGTGACTCCTTAAAGAGAAAGGAAGCATGAAATGGGATGGAATCCCTCTAAGAAGAGGAGGGAGGGGAACAGGATTTTCCTGATGGCCCTTACCAGCAGATTGATTAATTCACTATTTATTTCCCCAGCTGAAGCTCTCCCTGTCCATGCTCCAGAGAAGCTTTGATCACCTGAACAAGACCCAGAGCAGCAAGCCCGACAGCTAATGCCCGCCCCAGCCCTCAACCCCAAGGAGACGCGTGCTCGAGGACTCGTGGGGCAGGGACTGTACCCGTCCCTTCCGGACTCTTTTCTATGGCGGCTCCGCAGCCGCACGGAATAAAGCTTTCTAGAAGCAGCACGCTGGCTCTGCGCTCCTGTAGGGGGTACCCCCCGTTGCGGGGGTACCCCCTGTTTTTGGGGGCTGTGCTCCTGTAGGAGGTACCCCGTATTTCGGGGGGCTGTTTGCCCAGCAGCACTGAGCTCTGCAGGCAACGAGCCGGGTTTGTGCTGGGCACATCTCCTCCCCGTGTCAATGGGGAGGTGCCCCCAGTGCGCAGGGCGAGGTCCCCCCCCCCCCCCCCCCACCACGCCCCCATCGCGCCTGTGGGGCCGCGCCATCAATGAATGACCCGCGCGGGAAAAGCGCTGCCCCTTTACGCCAGGTGCCGCTACGTCACGCCTAGCCCCGCCCCGCCCGCGCAGCCATTGGCCCGTCCCGCCGTCAGCTTGATGGGCCCCAAGGCGGGGGGGGGGAACCCGGCACACCTCCGCGTTGGGGGCGGGGCCGGGAGCGCGGGCGGACCAATAGCGGCCGGGCTCCGCCGGAGGGGGGCGGGGCCTGCGGGGAGGAGGCGGGGGCGGGCGCGAGGCACCTGCTGAGGGGAGGGGGCGGGGGCGGGGCGGGCGGAGAGGTGCGGCCGCGCCCCTCCCCCCGCCCCCCCCTCCCTCCCGGTCCCGTCCCTCCCCTCAGGGCCGGGGCACGGCGGGGAGGGAGGGAAGGAGGCAGGGAGGCGGCGGCGGCGATGGAGGAGCCGCTGTGCTGCTGCGAGTACGTGGACCGGCGGGGCCGGCGGAACCACCTGGCGGCGTGCTGCTGCGACTGCCGGGAGCTGGACGAGGGCTGCGACAGGTAACGGCTCCGGGCACCCCCCGTCCCCCCGCCTTGGGGTCCCCTCAGGGAAGCGACCGTTGGGGTCCCCTCAGAGAATCCCCTCAGGGAAGCGACCGTTGGGGCTCCCTCAGAGAATCAACCGTTAGGACCCCCTCAGCGTGTACCCGCTCTCCTCCTCTCCCTGCCCTCCCCTTTCCTGTTGGGAAACTTTCCAGCCCCCTTCTCCACAGTTGAAGGGGGTGACTGCCTCTTCTCCACAGAGAGATCCCCCCGGGTGTTCCCTGTGTTTTCCCTTCGCTGTGTTTTCCCCCCCCAACAGGTGGCTGACCTGCAGGTCCCTGCCCCCAGGCGCTCTGGAGAGGATCGCCGACGACGTTGCGGACCGCTGCCGCGTCCCTTGGTTCGCAGGGGCCGTGAAGATCAACATCAGCCTCGTGCCGCCGCTCGTGCTGCTGCCTGTCTTCCTCCACGTCGCGGCTCTGCACTTCCTGCTGGGGCTGGTCATCTTGACTTCGCTTCCCGTGGTGGTGCTGTGGTATTACTACCTCACCCACAGGAGGAAGGAGCGGACTCTCTTCTTCTTGAGCCTGGGACTCTTCTCCTTGGGCTACATGTACTATGTCTTTCTCCAGGAGGTGGTTCCCCGAGGCCACGTGGGGCATTCCCAAGTGGTGCTCCTCACCTCTGGGTTAGTTCTCATGCTTGCAGCCTTGTCACGAGCCAAGAAAGACCCCGGCTACCTTCCCATCCCAGCAGGTGATGGCAAGTCATCGCATCAGGATTTTCCCAACAAGAACCTTCAAGGGAGCTCCAACGGGCTCCACGGAGTCACTACGGCAGGAGCTGCCAGTGCCCGTACTGTGAATGGGGAAGCCAAAGGCTATTCCAGAGCCTCAGCTGAGGGGCCAGAAGGTGTGAGAAAGGACTGGTGTGCTAAATGCCAGCTGGTCAGGCCAGCCCGAGCGGGGCACTGCCGGCTTTGCGGCAGGTGTGTGAGGAGACTGGATCATCACTGTGTCTGGTAGGTTTTGCACAGCTGAGGCTATGTATTTTTTGTTCCTCTCCTTTTTCTTTTAAGTTAATGTCTTTTTTTCCCCTAGCCTATTCCAAATGTTCAGTGATGTTCTTTCAAAAAGTAAATTTGCTGTTTAACTGTGACGACCGCTGCTAATTTCTACAGCGTATTTCAGAATTGCTCCTGGTTGTCTAAGTCTTCTTTGTCTTTTTTTCTGACTTGGTCTGAGAAGCACTAGGGATCCTGCAGTTAACTTGCATAAGTGCTCACCTGGGAGCAAGGGAACCCAAAGCTGCCCGCGCACAGTACTGTAATCAAGGAGCAGCAGGTATAAATGTCTTAGCTTAGGATACTATGCTTCCTATAAGTTTCTGAGGCAAATAGTCTGCTGCTCCTGCTGTACTGGTCTATTGACTTGTGCCTATAAGCTTTCTATAAAAAGCAGTAATGCTGCTTTGAAGCTGCCTGTGTTGTAGCGAGACCTTGGAGATGAGGTTCTCTGACAGTTGGGGGAGGGAGAAAAAAAGAAGCAAGCTCTTTTCTTTTTTCTTTTCTTCTCCCAAGCAAAGTAACTTCTTCTTTCCTTTTTTGGAGGATTAACAGCTGTGTAGGGGAGCAGAACCACCAAGCATTCATCCTTGCGCTCTCCTTCTTCATGCTCACCTCTGTGTACGGGATTACGCTGACCCTGGACACCATCTGTAGGGGACGAACCCTGTTCGTGGCTTTGTTCTACTGCCCTGGGGCCTATTCTGACTACAGGTGAGACGTCTGCATGGGAGAGAGCTGGGCTGGGAACTCAAGCCTGAGCAGGCAGCTTGGCTCCTTGCCTTTCCTCGTTCTGTGCTCACGGCCAGTGCTATTGACTGTCAAGCCTGACCAAAAAGTGCTCCTTAAAAAGCTCTGGAAAGCAAGGATGCATCTCTGCTTTTGCCAAGGTGGGGAGCCTGAGACTCAGAGAGCTCACAGTTTATGTCTAGGAAACTGTTGGAGGAGCTGGGATTTGAAGTCTTTATTTACTGCGTCCTATAGAGATACACCCTTTAGATGTTTGTTCCCAGTGAAGGGCGATAGTCTGACAGTCTGGAATCAGCGTGCTGCCTCGCTGAGGAAAGAGATGGTGTTTGTCTAGTGGCTTTGTCGCTCCAAGTTATCTGCTCGGTACAGACAGCATTAATATGCCTTGTCTGGCTGGGAGGGTGGCGAGAAGCATCAGACACGTGTTTGGAGACCGGCTCTGCTGCTGGTGCACGGAGCGCGCTAGCATGAGTGGCTCTGCCTTCCTCTGTACTCCATCATCTGTCAGGTGCGAGCACCATCGTTTCCTCAAGTAAGGCTTTTACAGCAGTGAGAGCGAAGAGCTAGGTAGCACGACAGGAACGTGCAGGAGTAGCTCTGGTAGCGCTAAAAGCTGTCATTAAGTAAGCCATGAAGCTTTAATTTTGAGAAAGCCTTTAAGGATTATCTGATGAAAGCGGCAAAGCGAGATCGCTGTGGCAGATGTAGACGGGGATTTGAAAGGATAGCGATTACTAGGGAAAGTCGCTCTGAAGCAGCTGCTCCAAAACTAAATGGCTTCCTTCCCATTTCTTTCCCTGCTGCCAGCTCTGCTCTGTCGTTCACCTGTGTGTGGTACTGTGCCATTGTAACAGCTGGCATGGGATACATCCTCCTCATCCAGCTGTTGAACATCAGCTACAACGTGACCGAGAGGGAAGCTCGGCTGGCTCTGCGGGACAACACCGGGCGCAGGCTCCTGGGTGGGTTAGTGATAGACACTGGCCAGTACAACAGGGGCTTTCTATGCAACTGGGGCCACTTCTTGAGTCTGGGGTCTCCCCCTCCACTGCGCTCTGCCGAAGACATCGTCTGACAGCCTTTTTTCCTGCAGATGACGTTGACTGACTTTCTTTAGCGGGGGAACGGCCCCTTCCCCTAGAACTCCCCCCTCCACGCCCTTCCTTCGTGGTCGGTGTATGGGCTGCCCACCCCGTCACGGACATCGGAGGCTTTCCCAGGCAGAGTGGTTCTTCGCGTGCCATCAGCCAGCAATAGGTTGCGGAAAGCAGTAAGCCATATGCACAAACCTGGAGAGCAGGAGCCTGCTGCCTTTTTGCACTGCCGGAAGCTTCACGTGGCTCAGCTTGGCAGGAAGAAGAGCACAAGGTTTTGAGAACTTGGCTTTTTGTTAGGCGGGAACTCTGGCATCAAGAGGAACCTGCTGCTGGACTTCAGCGTGCATGCTGGTTCCTGCAAAGGTTAAGGAATCCCTGGCTCATACCTACATGCAGCATTTCGGAGATGTCAGGAGGGTGAACTTTTAATACAGATAACATGCACCACTGCAGGAGCCAGGCTCCTTGGCTAAAAGAGACTGTCCAGGCAGTCGCTGAGCAGCTCCCTCCTCTCTGGCGTGTTTTTTTCTTTCATTTTCTATTCCATCCAGCTGTGTATACATGCTAGTGCTTGTATTAAGTGCCTTTGTGAGCAACATTCCTGTAGGGCTTTGTAAGATCCTCTTGTCTCCTGCCCTGTCTCTCTGACTGGGTGAGAAGACGCTGTCATCTTGGATCTCGTCATTCTTTTTGTAAGCTGAGTTTTTGTTGGGTTGACGGCTCGTCTCATCTCCCTCAAAGTGTTTCTGCTCTGATGATGGATTCTGACGTGAGACAGCAGGTAAACATACCAAGGAAGAAGGAGATGTTTTGAAGCAACATGTAACGGAGTACGAGGGGGAAAACAGACCGCTGCCTGATGGTACTGCTGCTGTACGGAAATGACTCCTTCCTCCTTGAGAAGGAGGGAGTCTGCGGGAGCATAGGCACCTCTGCTAGCTGCGGCTTTGGTAGGCAGTGTTTTGGCTGGGGTCGCTTATGTTGCTAATAAGCAATCCAGTCTCCTCTCAGCCCAGTCAGTGGGGTCTGCCTCGGTGCCTGGCTTCTGCTTTCTCAGGCCGGGAAGCCGAGGAGCAGTTCAGTGTCTGCGCGTGTAGGGAGGTAGAGGGGGGTGTGAGAGCTGGCTGCTTTTGGGGCAGCTGACCCATGGCGGCAGGTGAATGAGTGTGCTGAACATGTTCTGCAGGAAGGCCCTGTGTTCCTCAGCAGCCTGCAACTGCATTATTATTACCCAGACCTGAGCTTCAGCTGCAGTCACAAGGCTTTGGTGAGGATGGCTTCTAGTTTTGTGGGTGGGATTTTTGGTGTTTGTTTTAAATCCTTTCTGCGTGCTGGCCCTGCAGAAAGGTCTGGCTGGAAAGGCCTGCGACTGTGGCATGAGAGCTGGAGCTTAGGCCTAAGATTCAGAAGCAGTGGAAGAGCCTCGTCCTAGTTAGTTCCAGATGCGTGTGCAGCTTGCACAGCTCATGCTTCTGCTTGGGTGGCCGGCAGCTGGGGGGTGTTGCAAATTCAGTGTGCACCACTACCTTTTCTCCTAAGACGACAGCAGAATTACAGCTGTCCCCAGAGATCCCTGCCATCTTTGGTGTGTATGCTCCTGATTACATGTCCCAGTTTAAGGTGAAGACCACGTCCCTCTTTGTGCTGTTTGCTTTCCTCGAGCGGCACCTGCGCTTTTTATACCCATCACGTAACTGAGGAGCAGCTGCACTTGGGATGGGGCTGTGCAGAAACAGCTACCCCTTTACAACCAGTGAGCAATCTTGTTTGAGGTAAAGGGGACGCCTCTCATGCTTTTCCTGACTTTACTGGCCACACTAAGAGATTTCCGACCAATTCCCAGTGTGAATTAAAGGCACTCAGCTGGACTGTGCTATTCCTCTGGCAGCTAAGCATGACCTGACTGTTGGGAGCTGGAGCCTGACCCCAAGGAGTTTAGCTTTACACAAAAACCTCACCTCCGCACGCGTTGTCTAAGTGTTTCCATGGCACACATGCATTTTGTGGAGCCTCCTGAGATGATCTGAAGCTTGGCAGCCCTAGAGACTGCCATGCTGTGGGTTAGCAGGTTTGTGATCTTCTCAGACCTCGTCCTGCTGGCTCTTGGGAAGACAAAGCCAGCATTCCCACCTGGGCTAAACAACCCCCTGCCATGGAGATCAATCACATGTCCATGAGCTGAGCAAGCTGTGGGAGTGCTGTCAGGTTTGAGATGAGTGGATTCTCAGTCCCGCTGCTCCGGCTGAGAGCTGGGCAGGTGACAGACGCATTCCTCTGGCAGTGCCTGGCCCTGTAGTGCTCACTGTCCCACAGGTATTTGTTAGCACTTTGCAGCCCGCGTGCCACTATGGCCTTGTCCCTTGCCTTTTGGTGAGCCCTGGCTTACACCAAGGCTGCTGCAGTGGCATCGGCCGCGTGGACTTTCAAGCCCACTCTAATAGTGGGGTAAAGTGCCAAAGTAAAATTTATTTTTTGCACTCCTTCCAGAGGGAGCCAGAACCCTTCAGGACAGTAAAATGGTTGTAAGGCTGGGGCTTTGTGCAAGGAGAACTCGGTGCTGAGATCCTCCAGTGAACAGGAAGTTCGTGTCACTCTAATCTGCATAGCAGTGGTGACCCTTTCTTTAAGGACTTGGCTTTTGGTTTGTTTACCCTCCTGGCTTCTTCCTGAGAGGATTTGCATTGTGCTTTCCGTCTCCCAAGGCACACACAAAGTAACACGATCTATCGCCGCCTGGAAGAGCGGAAGAGTTGCTAGCTGTGGATGCACGCTCTGGGTCTCTTCTTTTAATAGCCCTGAGAAGCAGCAAGAAGCCTTTGAAAAGGTAACGCTCCCTTTTCCACTTCCAGCGAGGGCAGACTGTTGGGATCCCTTGTGCACTAAGGGGCCTTTATTTATTTATTTTATTGCTGGGCTCAATATTGACCACTAAAAAATTAAAACCTAGTGCAGCCTGGCAGGGCTGGAGGGTCAGGTCAGTCCTCGGGCTCCCTCTTTCCCACTACCCCAGCCAGGCAACTCGCAGGCCAGGCGTTGGCCTGAAGGCAGGGACCAGTGCCTTGCCCATAAAAGAGCAGGCACCTACCTATGTGGCAATAAGAAAAGTGTGCTGCTGGCCGTTTCCAAGCTTTCCCCATGTAGGAAGAGAGGACCCAGAGTTGATAAGAAGCAGGGAAGGATTTGGGTGATACCTAGCCTCTATGTTTCCCCACCTAGACGTGGAGATGAGTTTATCCTGCTTTAGCCGTGACCTTGTGAGGCATTTTTGTTCCACAATCCGCGTGGTCTTCAGGGCAACTCTTGAAGGGCCAGGGTCTTGATGTTGCTGCTGTTGTAGTGGTAAGCCCCCTGTGTGCGAATACCAGCACCCAGTAGTTTGGTGACTGTGCTAAGAACTGCGCCCCATTAGATACTGTGCAACTGGTGGCTTTACACTGAGTGTGCTCTCTGAAACTGTGCTTCTGTGTAGACAAATCGCAGCCCCCCCTATAGACTGTTTTCTCCATTTAACTCGTCCTGAAATGACAAAAGTCACTCGTGAGCCTGAGTTGGTGCTGCTTGTGACTTCTGATCACATTTCAGCCTTCATGCTATGATGGTGCTTTTTTTTTCTTCTAAGTAGGTTGCTTTCAAGTGTCTTGATGAAACCATTTGCTGTAAAAATTTCTTGTAGAGATAAAATGGATACTGCCTCACTGCCTAATGTCTTAATAATGTGCTTGACTTTCTCTTTCTATATGAATGTATATTGCCTCATTAGGGCAGGAAGCGTGTGTGATTATGGATGTTTTCCCTATATTGCTTTCAGCGAAGAATTCCACGTTTTCCTAGGATTTTCTTCCACTGCCAGGATGTTTGTACAGTGAAACTCTTTCTCTGGACAGGTGAGGTTCTTTCTGAAATGTGGGAAATCAGCTTCCCAAAATCTTTGTCTTTATGGAACCGCTTTTAATGATAACATGGAGAATGAATGACAGGCTCTGGAAGACCTGTCTGCCTTGGGGAGTGGGGTGTGTGTTCCCCCACCCTGGCCAAAGCTTTAGGAGGAAACTTCATGCAACATTTGTGAGCTTTGTTGAAAGGACTGGTGTGTGTATGTGCGTGTGTCCTGTTTACATCTTATCCAGTGTTTTCAAATTGATGCAATTATGAATCAAAATAAATGATTGGAAATCATCCATGAAGTTGCCTGTTGATTTATGCCACCTTGCTCAGCCAGGTGAAATGACTGAGTAGTGCCCTCATCTCATGGCTACTGTGACGTGGGCATGGGGAACAAGGGAGCAACAGGCTAAGGAGAAGCTAGGGAACAAGTGTTCTTGCAGTTCCGCAAATGCTGTTATGCATTTATTCGTGTTGGGATGAAACAGAGCTGTTGGCAGTTCTCACGACCATAGAAGTTTGGGATACCTCCTCGTCCCCTCCAGTGGGGATTTGCACCAGGATCTTGAATTCTGAGAGCAATCTGTTAGCAGGCATTGAGTGTAATCTGACTGGGTTCCTAGCCTTTTTGTCCAGTGTCTTGCTTTCCCTCGTATACCTGCCCTTACACTGCATCCAGAACCCTGAGAAGGAAGCTTCTGCCTTTAAACTCTTTTTAAGCCACGTTTGGAAATAACATGGATACTCCCTGTGCAGACAGTGGGAAGAGACGTCCTCTTTGATCCTGCTGGCATCTTGGGATGTCTCCCGAAAGGCAAGATGACCTTTAACAAACAAGAATCACAGGTGCCTTTGCTGGTTTCAAGAGTTCTGCTGTGATTTGCCCGGTGGCACTTCTCTCTGCTGTTCAGCCATTTCTCTTGGAAGGTCACTTTGTGCGCTTGTTGACAACGAGGACCTTTCACAGCAGTGAGCCAGGTCTCCACCCGTTGGTAGACACTGGTGTGCTGATCACCAAAAAGCAAATACTTCAGGAGCTAAGGTTTTTGGGAAGGCATGTGAGTAAGAACTCTGCAGGGCAGGTGCTGGATGGGGATGGGGGAGAAGGGGAGCTTGCAATCACTTCACACTTGTGAATTTGCTGTTACACCCCAGTGGCAATGCCCCCTCTCCCTGCTCTGCTGGAGAAGGGATGCCTGGCTCTGGCTCTGCAGCCACCTCCCTCTCTGGCTAAGAAAAGCAAGGAGCTGACAGGAAGGAGTGGGTCTGAGCTGAGAGTGTGGGCTGATGACCAGCATTAAGGCACCGACATCCACATCTAACCGAGCGCTGAGGCGGGAGGGATGCTCCAGCACAGCTGCAGGCCCAAGCTGTTTGCTCAGCCTGATGTGTGTCACCCTCCTGCTGGGAACTGTTTGCTGGAGCTTTCATTATCAAAGCTCTAACAGCATGCCGCAGATTTTAGGGGTGTCCTGTGCCATCTGTCAACAGCACCATCAGGCACAGCCTTGCTTCTGCCAAGGAGGGATGGTTTGTTTCTACTGGGCATGGATTAAACAGGGAACCTGAGGGGCTTCTCATCTCCCCTTGGATGGTGACTGGGGTCGGTAGGAATGTGCCTGATCCCTGTCCCTCAGCTGGGTTAAGCTGAGGCTTCAGCTTCATGCTAGCATGGGATTAGCCATAGCAAGGGCAAAGGGGTGTCAAAGCACAGCTCCTCCTGGATCTTCTGGATTCTCACTGCTGGAACCATCCAGCAGAAGAGCAACTTAATAGGAAAAGCTTTGTCAAAGCTACAACCCGAAAACCCTAGAAGTTGAGAGCATTAGAGACAAAGTCCCATTCTCAAAGGCAAATGCTGACTGTATGTCAAGTCCTGGGGGGAGAACTGTGCTCCACAGAAGCAGCATTATTTCTGGGGATGGTGAGTGGGCACAAAATGCCCAACAGTGGCAGTGTTGTTGGGGGAAGAATCTGTGGTTCATTATACTGGTGCACCCTGACTAGCTGAGTAGCCAGAGATTCAGCCTGTTGCTAGCCTCTCTGGCGCATTCCTCTGTGAAATTTGCCACTCTTCTGCAGTGCCTGTTCCTCCCTGCAAGACAAGTTATTCAGCCCTTTCTCAGCTTGTAGCTTCCTCTCGCAATCTGCTCCTAACGCAGCCAGATGGTCTGTGCTCGCCCACACGCCGCGCAGCACCTTCAGCTCCCTGCGCTTGGATAAGGCGCTCGTCTGACCCGCTGGTGGTCGGGTCTGTAAATCAGCCCTGGGGAGAGGGTAAATGTTAAGGTGCTGTGGAGGGAGGCAAGCTGGGCGTGACACAGTCTTCAGAAGGACGCTTGGGGTCTGCTGGATGGCCTGGCTTGTGTGGGAGGGGAGGCTCTCTGGCCAGATCCCTGCGAGCTCTCTGTACGGGACTTCAGCCCAGTGCCTCAGCTTCCGACGCCTTCACACTGAAAACTCACTTGTGCTCGTTTCAGATTTGGGTTTATTGGAAACTTTCACGGCATACACAGGATTTAAAAATTATCCAGTACAATGGATAACAGCAAACTGTCATCTTCCTCGCATTGCCCAAGTACTCTCCATACTGCCAAATCAAAATCGTTTTGGAGAGAACTTTGCCTATCTTGTGAGGGGGAAGCGACTCCAGATTCCTCCCTTATGCTATTGCTCAGAGAAGACATACTGTACCTTCTCTGCATTACTATATCTGCACTGTGCTGCAGGTTAAGGCTCAAGAATTATGAGAAACCTTATTTTTCTGTTTGAGCTTATGTAAAAGCACTTAAAAATATATATATATATATATATATTTGGTGTTATTTGAGGTGTTGGCTCAAGTGGAAGGGCCTAGACAGACTTGCACAATCCATCTTCAAATACTACAGTTGACCAGCATGGGAAATGTTTAAATGATGGATGCGAAGCCAGAGGATCGTGAACTTGGAATAACCACTTGTACCCAAAATCAAAGCACTGCGCTTGTGAACTGGCCAGCACAGTAAACTAGACTGTGCCTTGTAAGAGTCCAGGTTTTAGATTGTCTGCATGTGATGCTGTAACCTGGACTGTTAGTAAATACAATTTGCATAAACAGCTCTTCCCTCGCCTTCTCTCATCCACGCTTCCCTGGCTCAGTTAGCCAGAAGCTGTTCTCTGGGTGGCCAAGTTCACAGCAGGGGTTAGCAGGGATCAGCTGACAGTGAAGTCTGTTTGCTCTACCATCAAGCTGTCGCCCTACAGAGTACTGGCACCAGAAAAGCACCAGGTTTCTGCCTAATAGGTACATTTCAGTTCCGTGCCTCCTGTGATGGAGGAGGGTTACTGTCAGTCCCGCAGCTCTGCGTGAAGAAAGGGTCCTGGGCTAAAGCTCACCCTGGGCTAGCCTTTGGTTACCTAGGGCTCGCTGCCACCCAGCCCAGACCTCCCAGTGGAGACCTCAAACTGGGAGGACCTTGTGGGCAAGAACCTCCTCAAGTCAAAGTGATGAAATCATCAAAGTAGGTTCCATATGCACGTGGGTTGGTCTGGCCAGTTTCTTCTGTTACATTTGGAAGTCAGGGAGAATTTCAGCTACTCTCCTTCGTAGCTGGTTCCTCCTTTCCTCCCTCTCCCTTTCCTTTTTCATCAGTAATGGGTACTGCCTCCAAGCTTTGAATGCATTCAGCATGAGTCTCCTAAAAGAAATGAGGGAAGCACAGAACAAAGTGATGACACTAAGATGTATGCATAACATGCCAGGTAATCAAAACATATTTGAGAGGGAATTCCCCTGAAATACTTCTTTCTTCAAGAATAAGCAGTCTCCCAAAACAGTTCCTTCAGGAGAAGCACAAATGTAAAATTCAGACTCGCTCAGTCCAGATCAACTACTTGGGGACGTGGGCAGGTGGGCTCTATTTCTTACCTGACTTGTAGCACCCCACCAAAGGTGCCTTGCCCCGGGTTCCCATATGGCAACAGGGAGCAACAGGCCCTTCTAAAGAGCAGTGCACTGTGCCGAGGGCTGAACTGCCTGTTGCCAGGAGGAGGAGGAGGTAAAGAGGAACAACGTGACTATGCTCCTGATGTAAGGTCGTATTGTAGAATGAATCCAGTCTCTTCCTGCGGCTGAATTCTCCCTGCCTCCTCTGGTTTGTTGGGTTAAACCAGGCCCTGTTCTGACCTTACAGACTAAGCAAGCTAGAACAGGTTCATTATACCCCATATGAGGTGAATTTCATTTAATTCTTCCTTTGAGGTGCTGCACGTCCTGTTTGGGCCATAGCACAGGCACAGCCTACTCATGACTGCATGCAACTGACATGCTTTCATGGTCAGGGAGGTGAACGTGTTTGTTTTCTGCTGGACTTCGATAATAGCTCTTCCTGTTAAAATGCACAGTGAATGCAGTCATGGGACAATGAACTGGGTGCATCCAGCTCCAGCTGTGATCAATAGAACTGTCTGCTCTAGTTCTTCCTGCCAAACCAGGCTGATGATTGCAGAAAACAAAAAATTCCCTAAGTAGGGTTTCTAAGTTTATCAACTTTGGATTTGTAAACCAAATCATCCACAGTAGACAAAACAATACAGCGTAATTCCTGCACAATTTCTGCTTGTTATAATTGTACTTAAAGATTTTCCTAAGGCAGCTTTTAGCAGAAGCTGCATAGCCAGATCTGCTAATCAGCTTAGAAAGTTTCAGCCACTTAGCTGCTTTCACTGTATTCTCTTTCAGCAGATTTAAAAGTCCTGTGAAGGATATGACTAAACTTCCTTTTCCAGGCTGTTTGGAAATTTCTACCATAACCTTATGCTGATGTTGTCTATGCACATGACAGAAACAAAATACCAACTGTATACAATCCCTTTCACATGTTCCTGGGGAGCAGATCATTGCTCTGTCAAGAGCAGAGTCCCTAAAGTATTCTATGGGGTAGAATTAAACCCAAGTAAAAAGAACTGCTGGCAAGGGAATGCACTTACTTGTCTCTATGTTCAGTAGCAATCTTCAGTTTCTCCCTTAAGGTGTCTTTTTCCTCCATGACCAGATGAAACCATGCCCAGAAGAACTTCCTCTTGAGGCAGGCTGCACGGAGGGTATTCGCTCTCTCTTCTAGACTGGACAGATAATCCTTGTACTAGGGAAGGAAAGCAGAAAGAGGTGAGAATGGCTTCTTTCTCCCACCCCCAGCCCAATAAACACATACAGAGCAGTGCTGAGACAGTGCCTCTGAGGGACAACAGGGACAGTAGTGGAGGAAAATCAACGGGGAGCAAGGGGAAAGCATGAAGGTGGTAGTGGGGAACAGCATGTAGGAGAGCGTCCTGGGTTGTGGAGGATGATGGAGGGTGGAGAGCTGAAGGAGGCCTCTGTGGAAGGGAATGGGGTGGTGCTGGAATAGGGACAGAGCAAGCCAGGAAAGTTGGGGCTGTAGGTGTGTGGAGTGGTGGTGAAGGGAAAGCACGGCAGCAGCTGGCTCCCCTGGTATTGCTTCTCCACTGGGGTGCAGGCAAACCTTTAGCCAGTTCCTGAAGCCTCGTCTGAGCAACGTGTGGCAATGGAAGTCCTCAGCCCGAGACACCTTCTCCGAAAGGCTGCTCTGGGTGTGCTGGAGCCAAGCCATCAGGCATTTCCTCTGCAGGCCCAGGCAGTGGTGCTTCTCGGCCACCTGAGCAAAGGCAGAGAGAAGGCAGCTAGTTATCTGGACTAGCGACTACAAAAGCCTCAGCTACTGAAAGCTGGCTACTCTAGAAAATTACCTCAGCTCTTGGGGGGCCTCTAAAATGCAGGTGTCTGACAGCTGGAATACCTTACAGCGTTAAATTCCCACAAAGAGGAGGCAGCATAAGGAACAAGACCAGTCTCCCTATCACACCACTGCTGTGTCACTCCTAGAGAACATCCTTTTGAACTAGACTTGCGGTTTGACCTGTTGTGAATGGAGCAGAGGCATGGCCTAACAGTTCAGTCCAACCTGCTCCTTAAAGCTGAACAGCAGGACGACTTAGAGAGCAGCTGCTATCCCCTAGTTCATCCCAGCCGGATGCCCATGTGCATTTGGTTGAGCTCTTCAGTAGCTGCAGCTCCAGTGACTTAAATGGAAGCTTGCCAGCTTAGCCTTGGGCTTTGGCTACATTTTCAGGATACAGTTGAGTGCTATTAGTCTACTTCTGATAAGGCACGCCAACTCATTCACGTACAGAAATGTTTCATTAGCAGTATTTGTATGTCACGGTCTCAGAAGCCACTAGCTCTTCTGCACTGAAGGCATGGCCAGGCCAGAACAGATCCCTGGATTGTCACCTGTGGTATCGTACTTCTAGCAGCGGCCAACAGCGCTCCAGCACTGACTCCAGGTAGAAGGAAAGCCCTAGTGATGGGCTGGGGTTAACTACTAAATACAATGCCTTAGAATTATCTGATTAGCTTTGCTGTGGTGCAAAAGAACTGGCAGGCTCACATCATATAATTTCAGTTTATTTTTTTGGCTGTATCGTACTAAACTAACTCCCACTGTGTTACTGGCATCGAGTCAAGTGGCGGTTAATATTGCAGACAAGTGTAGGCTAACAAAAGATGACTTCTCATTAGACTGAAATTCATTCCTTTCTCTGTCCTTTTGGTTCCTGTTTAATCAGCTATAAATGAGGAGGCCACCCTTGTGGGTTTTTGATGACCTTTCGTGATTATTGTCAGATGAGTTGATTTAAAGCACTAATGTAGGGCAGGGTGTGCAAGGAGAATTTTTGCTTTGCCATTTCTACCTGGCTTAAGAGCCCATTAAGGTTTCTGCTACCTTCTGCATCCATTCTTTTTCCCTTCCTCCCATGATGCCAGTCCTTTGCTTTATCCTCAGCACTTACCACCAAGTTTTCCTTGGCTTGCTCCCTCAGCCTCTTCCATGGCACCATTCCCAATTTTCTCAGCAGGACACTCTCATAGTGATCTTTGGCCTTTTTCTGGAGCTCCTGTTCTCTTTCCAGCCTCCTCTGCTTCTCCAGCTCTTTCTACAATACAAAGAGCAGGAGTTTTAATTCAGCCTGCATGAAATGAACATTAAGCTTGTCATACTGGAGTTGAAGGTCCTGATCTCACGGGAAATGGGAATCTGCACCATCATTAGCAGTGCAGATCAGGCATGACCCAGCGTATTAGAACCCGTTTTCGTAGGCCCTGTGTGAATGTATGGCCTTCCCTCAGCACCACAGTTTGGTGTTACAATCACCGTCCCTGTAATCTGTGGCTACCAGCAGTGCTGATATAGCAACAACTTTCTTTTGATGGGCCTTCATCCATGTGAGGAAGGGTGCCTTGGTGAGCTCGAGAAGGGTAGCTTTCTATGTCTATAAAATTAGACTGAAAACCTGTACAAAAATGCTTCTGAGTTTATGCATGGAATTTAGCTTAAATAGCCGGGAAGGTATGTGGGTATTATATAACCGTACGATATTTTTGACTGAGACTCAAAGATGAAGGTCAAACATCCTAAAACACTCAGTGCAAGTAGGACAGCACTTGTAGGTCAAATTCCAGTAGAACTTCAAGTGTGGTGCTATTTGGGTTATTAGTATAGCTCATTTGCAAGTAACAAGAATGACACGGGGCTATTCCTAGGCTGCCGGATACTGTTAGCTCCAAGGAGAGGATGCCGCTAATTCTTCAGCTGGAAGGTTGCCCTTGATAGATCTCTCAGGCTTGTTTACTGATAAGTTGTGTGTTTGTGACTGGTATCACTGTGTATGCTGGAAGAGGATACAGGTGGAAGGAGCAGCCTGAAAGTAGCCCAGACAAGCTGCCACTGCGGGGGTTACGTGGCTGTAGCTCGGCAGTGGATGTCCACCAGCTGGGACCTCTAGTCTGGCTGGTGAGATGGGGACAGTACATGCTTCACAGCACGTTCGGGCCACAGCCCTTTTACTAATGTCCCTAAAAAAGGGGGAGGTGGTGAGCTGATACAGCTGGTGCTGTGCAGTGGAACACTGCTCTGTTAACAAAGGCTTTCATTTCACACCCCTGGCTGCTGACTCAGTGCTAGTGGGTAACAGCTCCTCTTCCCTATCCCTGTTAGGTGGGTGAGACAGCTGAGGTGTTTGGTCACCAGCTTCTGTAGCCTCCTCTCCTCCCGTCTTTTTTCCTGCTGAGCTTCCTTTTCCTCAGCCTCCTTCTTCTGACGTGCTTCCTCTTCAGCCTTCATCTGGGCCTTGAAATGGAGAAAATGGAGGAAGATAAAATTTTGTTCAGCATATGCGACCATTTTGGAGAACACAGTCCTCTAAACTTTCTCAGACAAGTAGTATTCTAGTACTGTCCAGAACCTGAAACTTCAGAAGGAGGCAGACTTTGTCACATACTAGACATGATCTACACTGAACAATGAACTGTGAAAGAGGGGGAGAAGGAAGTGTTCCTTCTACTACCTATATATGGCCATCTTTCTTTGCCCTAAGTTACAGTACTTGCCCACTCTGCCAATAAAACACTTAAAACCATACCCCAGGTTACTTATTGATAACATGATTGCTGAAGTCAGTACTGAACCACTGGGCTCTGCTCTGAAGTTTTACATCTGCATGTTAAAGAGCATTACAGGTGCTCACATATGTTTTTCCCCAAACACTGAAGACCAAAGAAGCTGTTTTACTTCAGCACTGGTTATATGTGGTACATGTGTACATACAATATCTTTCTCTGAATGTTCACCCGTTCCCCTTGCAAACCCCAGCCTGCTTTCATTCCACAAAGTTCTTGTTCTTGGCGTATGCATCAAAGGCCTCAAACCCACATGATAATGCATGATTATAATGACTGTGCTTCCTCCAGTCTCTATGATCATGGCAGCAGTAGCTGAGGAAACCTAACCTAATGCTTGTCTGCCCACCCTATGGTTGATGTGTTCTCTAAGGTTTGTTTAAGCTTCCTAGTATGCATGCACATCCCTCTTCCTTGGAGAAGAAACACTGATTGTTTTAGAACCCCAGTTCTGAGCTTTCTAATCCTAATGCAAATTAGGATTGATGTTCTCAGTAACAGATTAATGCCTTGAAGCTAAGAAGGCTCCTGTTTGATGCATATCACGGAATTTCTATATTAGCTATGCAAATATTGTCAATATCTTCCCTTTTCAGAAGAGATTTTCTAGAAACCAAGATGCAGCATTTTTACTAGGTCAGACTACACTTCCTCAAGCTGCACATGACCTGACCAGACAGGAGAGGGAAAACCCACCATTTGCTAGGTCCAGTCAGGTGGATTTCAATTCCACTCTTCCCATCCTTGGCAACAATGGTTACAGCCATGAGGTAGGCGTGAAAGAGGTGGCGGAGGGGTGGTAAGGGAAGCTGCTTCTAGAGTTGTAACAGCAAGCATCAACACAAAATGTCTGTGATATGGCAGGGCTAGTGGGGTCACTTTTTGATGTACGCTGGACATCTGCTTTCTTTACAAGCCATAAAACTCCTCATTTGGCTAAAGGGCCTCTTCTTGGTTCACAACTTCATGGTGTTAAAATAGCACTTCTTATGACTCAAATAGCATGAAAGAGTCTTCGTTTCATTTTCCACTGTCCTTACCAGTCTCTCCTCTTCTCTTTGTTGTTTGGCTTCTTCTAATTTCCTCCTTCGTTCTGCCCGCTGGATTGCTCTCTCCTCCATAGCTACAGAAGTGGAAACAACAAAAGGACGTTAGTCTTAGTGCAAATGAGCTATAGGATAATGGCACAAGCTTGGTGAATGGGAAGGATGACCCCTTCTCTCTACTGCCAGGTCCCCTGGTGACCTGGCAATGCCAGGACTAAGTGACTTGCTTTCTGCTGCCTCTTATGGCTGGCAGTTTCACAAACGAGGAACCCACAAACTCTTTTAAGACTCAGGACTGCCCCAGTTAGATTCACTCCACCCTCCTTGGTTGACAGTCACCGCCTGGATTATAAAAGGCGCTGTGTCCGTCCAGAAGTTTTCTCTCTTTATTCCCTTGAATGAGCGCTGGGGCTCGGGGCACCTGATTTAGCAGCAGTTGCAATAAGGTCTCTAGGAAGCTCCAACTACTTAGAGTGACTGCATGATGAAAAACATCCCTGCCACAGTGACACATCGGTACTTGGTCCCTTTAGTGAGAAACTACTACTTAATGCTGCTTTGGGGAGATGAGTTGCAATGCTGCAGTCTTGCTGGCTATGACTGAAGGTGTTAGTCTGACCTCACAGAACATGCAGTGGGCCTGAGAAGCTGTGCTTACTCCTTCTGCAGTCACAAACAAAGCACAGGCTGGAGCAATCCATAATTGGAAGGGCGTTTAATTGCTTTGACCACAATAGGTTTCCTCAAGTTCTTTTTCCCCTTCAGCTGTGCCAGGGTTCTCTGCCAAGGGAAAATCATCTTGAGATGACTTTGCACTTAACTACTTAGGGGGATCTTCAAAGAAAAGCACTTGAGTGCTCTGAAAATACTCTTACTGTCCCCAGGCTGTACAGAGCTCAGACAATCAGTGAGTGATGGCTTGTACTAGGTAGCGTGGGAGCTGAACACAGTCAGTTAACGAAAGGCATCTGTTAATGCACAGCAATCAGGGCCAAAAAGGTATGGTGATCCCAAGACTGTTAAAACATCACAACAATCACATACCAGACAGTCTTTCTTGCAGGCTGTGACTACCCCTAGGTTGATACGGAAGAATATAAGCTAGGGAGGTAGCAGAATCTGATCTTAATTCACTGTACGACAAGGCTGTTTTCCATGTGTAATGTGTATCTGCCATTCCAGCATGGCCAGAGAAGGGGAGCTACCTCACAGAAGGGAGGGATCTGGAGCTCCTTCCCCAGCCTACCTACTGTTGTCTCACAAAATCTTGGGTTGGCACTTCGTTCTCTTGGAAATCTTAATACCTCTGACAAAGGTAGGTGAAAATGAGCGCTCAGTTTAAGTGTTGATTGGATGTGCGACGGGAATAAAACTGACAGCAAAACGACCTGTAGAGCTTCTCTCAGAGTCTTGTCACACCAGAAACAGTCACAAGTGTTACGACTAATGGTTTCCACAGCGTTCTGAGCATCAACTTGGGGTGCTTGCAGCGGCCCAGGTTTTACAGATGCCTGACTTGGCCATGAAAACAGCTCACACTCTCACAGTGCTGGTCATAGGCAAAGAAAGAGAAGTTTCCAGATGAGCTGTTGAGCAAAGCGGTCTGGCATGGTCTTTGCTACCAAGAACAATACCTTTCAGTATGGGATGAGCTGAGGTCAGCTGGGTGGAGGGCCTCCTGCCTTGCGTCACTGCCCTGGTGTTCTGGGACCTATGAGAAAGAGGTAGGCTATGAAAAGGAAGAGTGAAGACATCAATCAGTGAGCTCGGTCAAACCATGTCTCACACCTACTACCTGAGACCGAGAAACAGGCCTTGTAGTTTCTACCCTTCACTGTGCTACATTTTCACTGTGGGCCCCTGATATACATTTCTTCTGCCTGAAACCGGATTAATGATGCAACCTTACAAAGAAGATGAGTACCCTGAGCTGCTGCATGTTGTGAAATACTGAGTATGACAGTTTCTCTCTTTTCCTAACTAAATCCCTGCTGCTATTATGTGTAACACTCCAGTGCTGCTGTTTCTAAGTGGACCCTGTATGGATCACGCGGTGTCAAGTCAATACAGAACACAGAGGATGAGAACTGTGGCGAGACCAACGCAACCCTTGAGGCTAGGTCGCAGGTAAGAGGAACAGCAGATAGCACTAGTATGACTGAAGCGTTCCTGGCAAATTCTGGCTCAGCTTGGGTAGAAATGAGATATGATGACTAACTGATCCTGCTCTACCAAGGGGGCTTATACCTCAAAGGGGTGGTATTGCATTTGGATTGTCTTCCGCTCTCCATTTTTAACTCCCTGGTTTGTGAAGCAGAGTTGTTAAGTGCCTGGGTTACTGCCATGGCTTGTGCTGCCTCTCCTTTTGCTCTGCTCAGCCTCTGATCTTCCTGCAGCTCAAGGATCAGCTCTTGCTGTTTCTGAAGCTGCTGCCTCTGCTCCTCAATCAGACGTTGCTGAAAGGCGTAACGGTGCTCAAAACAACTACCATAAGCAGGGGTTGTCTTGGGGCTGGGTGCCTGAAACTGCTGGGGGAGAGTGGCTATTTGATTCCTGTACGTAGCCTGGTGCTGGGCATTCAGGGCTGAATGTTTTAGGGTGATCTGCCAGGCAAACTTGGGTTTTCTGTTGGAATGAGATGTGTGAGCAGCATCCCAACAAGAGTGGTCTCTGGTCTGGTCGGGTTCTTCCTGTACGAGGCATGTTTCAGTTGGCTGGGAAAGAAAAAAAAAAAAAACACAAAAAGAAAGATTTGGCATTAATTGAAATCAAGCTCTCTTCTGCCCTTTCCACATAATAAGCGTTTCTTGAATGAAAAATCTAGTGAGGGGCCTGAGAAGTAGGGCAATCTCAGCTACACAATCTTCATCCAGTTCCTAGTCAAGGCAGAGGGACACAGTTATGCGCATAACTGGAAGGATGTTGGGAAAACACTGTTAAGAAGCTGTGTGCCATTTCCCTGGGAGGAGGAAATCCTGATCAGGCAAGAGCTCTGGCAGGCATATTACCCCAACCATTTCGTCAGGGAGCACAGCACAGGACAGTTCATTTCTCAGGGGTTAGCTCATCTCTCAAGGATTACCATGATCCCTTTTGGACTCTGTTGTCCCTATGCAATGCTCAGACTGAGAATAAAGGAAAAACAGTTGTTGAAAATGAAATACAAGTGGTCTACAAGGCTGATCTACTGGACAGCCTCTTTTCAAATGGAAGAACAGTCTACAAAGGGCTGCTTTCTTGCCTCTTCTCCAGCTTAGGTCAAGTATTACCATGAAACTGGTGCACACTGGGGAGTCAGGCTGCGCCTTCCCTGACACCTGATTTTTTCTCAGAAGAGGCATCAGATGCCAGCTCTGCTTTCTGACTCCTAGGTCAAACTCCAAATTCAGTCCCATCCTTCCAGCACAAGCTTTTCCACCACATCTGAAGAAAAATACTGGCCGTCTAGGATGATTTAAGCACAATAGGAAATCAACTTTCACTGACATTTAAGCAAATGAACAGCTTGAACTGTAATATGCATGTCTGTATGTGTGAGCTCTCATACTGGGTGCTGTTTTACAGCTTTTATAGACGGAAAGGAAAGGCAGGCTCTGACAAAAGACAATTTAAGGAAGCATCCTGATTCTCCTACCTCCTTGTGATGTGCATTATCCTGAGATATTCACTGACAGCTCCCCCCCCACTTCTGAAAAGCCAGAGAGCTGCACTGCCATGACAAAATCTCGTCATGCAGTCGAAAGTTATTCTTTTTCAGTCTAAGCAGGCATCAAAGATGTAACTAATCTCTCAGCAGAAGTGATCTGGGGGTGGGACGCTCACTGCGACTCAGAGTACATGAAGGGTTGTTCTCTGGCACCATAAGAGATCATTTTATTTTTAAAACTCATCCACTGTCCTTCATGGTTACCTCTGCTCTTTAACAGGCTTCCCTCCTGAACAGTAGGCAGGTATTTAGGGGTCACCCTGGGCAAAAAACCTTCCTCTGCTCTTTATTTCAGATTGCACAAAAGCACTTTGTGAGATTACAGGGATGCCAATAGACAAAGCTACATGGAAAGCTTTACCTCATCTTGCTGCAAAACTTGATGCTGGTTTACTTTTGCTGTCCTAGGCTTGCTAGCCTCCTGTGGCCCGTCCAGGCCCCCCTTCCCCAGTGACACCGCCTCCAGCAGCTGTGCCATCTTCCTCTTTGTCTCCTCCCTCTTGAGCTGCAGCTCTCGCTTTTCTGTCTCTGCTTGGCTCCAGCGGTGCCATGCTAGAAAGCAGCAGCGCAGAAGCCGCCGCCGATTATGCTCTGCAGACAGCTGGTTTTTCCTGAATGAGAAAGCACTTTTGTTACGATAGGAGTGAGGCTTCTGTCCAAACCTGCCTGAAACAACTCCATCAAGTACAGTAGTCCAGGCCCCGTAACTTCCCAGGTCTTTTTGTTGTTCAGCTCTGGAGGCCCTCCAAAGCTGTAGCGTTTTGCCAAGGAGGAATGGGAAGGCAGATGATGCCCATTACTTTGAAGTAAGTGTCCCACTTGGCATTTTGCATTTCCCTCTGTCACGCCTGGGCAGCTGCACAGAGAAGGGGAAGTGCCAGTGCCTCCCCACACAGCCTCCCAGACACCTGCAAGAGCAGGATATTTCCCTGCTGACAGGGAACTGATCCAACAGCCTTAATGAAAGGGACTGGTCAAAACGGCTGTAATACTACTGAAGTAGGAGATACCCTCCTATTATCTGGGGCCCAGAGCAAGCCAAAATGAGATTTCCAGGGAAAATACCTAGAGAGAGAGTTGCAGGCTTGTTAGAAAGTGCTAAAGCTCTAGCTTCTCTCTTTCCTCCTTTTCATCTGTGCCACAAGGTCTCCAGCAGAATGTAGGCAATGTAGCAATTTTCTCAAAAAGCCTCTGTTTTCCTCCTGCTGGCTAACTGGCAAGCCCCTTTTACAGCCCTCTTGTCACCACACAGAGTACTGCTGCAGCTGGAGGAACTTCACAGTGCAGGGTCACTACCTGTTTTGGTCTTGGAGATGGACTTCCAATTGCTGTGTCTCCTGCTGTACTTTCTGGGTCCACGTATAGTTTCTCCAGGCTCGCAGGGCCTTCAGTTGGCATTTCCAGTCAGCAAGGGCTCTGGCTTTCCCCATTTTAATTCTGCATTCCAGAATGAGTTTGAACCAAGCAGAGAAATGTCGCTGCATGCACTGCATGGGAGAGTTTCAGAAAACCAATGAGTAAGGTACAGTCCAACACAAACGCCAATCCTCTCCACCATCCCCCTTATCTGACTTTTGCTTTTGAGGTTCTTTTTAGAATCCCCACTTTCCATAAATACCTTAAAGGTAAAATAAAATAATGCAGAGCAAAGGTAGTCTTCTGCAAAAGGCAGACTAGAAAGAGAACACCATGGGGTTCCATGCTTTTGAGTGAAACACGCTCAGTTCACCAAGTATAATAAGGAATAAAACGCATGAGGAATTCAGGAACAGTTTCTAGAGGTAAGAAAGATGTTTCAAAATCTGGAAAATGCCTAAGATTCTATAAACAAGGGCACTTCTGTGGAGAAGAGTTAACAAACAGCTCCATGGACCAGTTGCTGATTTTTTTCAACTTAGACAAAACTCAAGACACTTCCCAGCGTGAATTTATGACATGACCTAAGCTCACCTTTGTTCCAGTAGGAAGCCAAACCGTTCCCCTATTGTGTAATTAGACTCGCTGCCTCTGGGAGTGATTTACATTGTACAGAACAGCAATTTGCTATCTAATCTACCCCATAATTCTAGCCCTGCCACTGCAGACACTGTTCATTTTGATCCTCCAAGTGGGTCAACTCACAGGACTCAGCTGTTCCCCTTTTGTGATAATGCCTTGTAATAATTGCATTCCTCTCGGTCACTGAAATCTCCAAATGAAAACTTACAAAAAGGACAAAATGTCAATGCATTAGCTATTTTTTTCTGCTTTAAGAAAATAATCAATGTCACTATTGCTTAGCTCGGCTAAGCTGTGGCTTTTCACATTATGCCAGCTCTAAATTGTTCTGCAGCTTCCTTTAGGCTTATCTTCACAGCTTAGATTGTGCTGGAAAGAGGCTGTGTCCTGCTAAACAGTAGCCAAGCTCACATCCAGCAGACCGGGGAGATGAAGTGAGCCGGGGGAGAATCACCATTAAAGCTGAGATTCTTTGATGGAAAAAAAAAAAATCTAGATGTAGAGAAGTAGACGTTAATGACGACTGTTCTGTTAATTAAAAACATTACATGATGGATGGTATACATACTGCACACAGGGAAGTTTATTCCCTTCGCTGAAACCACCCATATAAGATCATTCAGTCCAAAAATCTCTCCAACTGTAAGGGTTCGATGTAACATGTTTAACAGAGCTGGCTGCAGCATCAGAAATGAGCAGGGGAATCTCTCTTACTTTTGTAAACTCTCAGGGTGAGAAAAAGGGAAAATCCCCACCTTTAGATACCCCTAGTGGTAAGACATGGAGAACAGTTGATTGATGGGAAGCTCCCCTACAGTTTAACTACCAATAAAACCAGTTACTGTTTTCACCCAACCAGTTTCTCCAGCTTAATCTCCCAATAGCAGGTAAGTGGGTTCAGGGCTCCAGGACACTTGTGTTTTTATTTCCCTTCAGAGCACTGCTCGTGCTGTTTTTCAGAACTAGAGGAGTAACAGTCAAAAACCAGGGAAAAAGAATTAGCTTCCTACTAGGAATTACTAAAGGCTACATGTTTGTCTCAAGCTGCTGCAGTATCACAGAATATTCCCCTATACCTGGTGGGGGTGGATGCTCAAGGAACCCGTTACTGTGTGTAAACTGGCATACTTCAACTCCTGGAGACAACTCAGAAGTCAGCACAGTCCCTCAGCGCTTCTCTTTCCTACCCCCCTGCTCCTGTACCAGGCTCTTCAAGGCAACCTTTAAATATCTTCCCATACACACAGTAAGGGAACTTCTCACGCCCTTCTGTGCCACTTTCTCCCTCCCCACTTCCTTCCTCAGGGGAAAGCAAATCTTGCTCTAGAGCCGCCGCCTCTGTACATCTGCCTGTTCCTCAGCTGCAGAAGCCTTTGTGTTTGCAACTGGAAGTGACATCTTTTCCACAGCTCTAAGTGAAATCTTCCACTGGGTACACTTGTGACCCAGACTGGGTGTGGTGTCTCCAGATTTCTCATTCCTAGTCTTACAGTGTACTTCTTGGCCTGCTTTTCTACTTGCCTGATATCAGGAGGAGAGCTTGGAAAAAGGGAAAGAAAAAAAAACCGAACACTAATAACTAGGATTTTTTACTTCAGTTTTGCAAACAGTACCTGAGGGCAGGTAGTTCAGAGTCTCAGATAAAAGGACGGTGATGCTTACTCTCTGTTTGTTGGTGTGAATCTTGATCAGCAGCTCCTGAGCCTTTCTCTGTTTCTCCTTTTCTTGCTCTTCTTTCTTCAGGTGCAGGGGCGGTGACACCGTAATACATACCTCCTGCACTGACAGGTTCTGGCTTTCTCCTTGTCTCTTCCCCTCCCTGGAAAGTGAGCAAACATCAAGATCTAATACAATAAGGAAATTGCTGTAGTACAGACCTCACTCCCTTTTTTGCCAATCCTAAGAGAATGACCTCTAGAAAGCTGCTGATTACTTAACTTAGCCTTCCTAGAGAACAGCCCACATTTCAATACATTTCAATAAATCTTCTCGCATTAGAAGATTTAGGATATTAGGGCTGCCTAAGTAAATAAATGGCATCCCTACAAGTCACATCTCTGTGGCAACCCAAGCTCAGCAGAAGCAAAGAGCAACCCTCTGCAGAATTCTTAGCCAACAGTGCACTTTATTCTCCCACAGGAGAGGAAGTCTATTAAGCGATAGACGTTCAGCATAGACTATTCTAGGCTGGCCAGCATTTTCATTGCAATTTCACGCATTTTCTTCAGTGCACTGGTTTTCATGCTGTATTAAACACTGATCAGGCTGGATGTGGCCACAGAGTTGATGGAGAGAATGCACAGCGGTGCAAGCATACTCCTACTTTTGTGATTGCGTGTACCTACTGGTAATGGCTGAAGGGAGTCTAACATCTTTAGCCCATCTTCTAATGAGAGATTCTGCCACTGAAGTCAGTAACAAAGGAGCAAAAGGTTTGGGGAAGAGTTTGGAGACAGGAATAGAAAATGTTTCCTTTGGGACCACCGCTCCTCTTACGTTTACCAAAAGGAGCTAATAAGAGAAGTTGTTCTTCCCTATGGTGCCTTCCATGCCCCTCTCTCCCTCTTACATTCTCCGTGCTTCTGCCATGGTTTGCCTCTTCTCAGCCATTTCCTTTCGCAGCTTCACCATTTCCCTCTGGATCTCCTCCTCCTCCACCTTGGCCTTCAGGGCCTTCCTTCTGTCCTCCTCCTGTATTTGGAGCTTGGCCTCAGACAGAATGGATTTCTTCAGGGACTTTTCTTGCCTCTGCAGCTCTAACGCCTTCTGACGCCTCAGTCGATTTTCTTTCACCTGGGAAGGAAGAAATCAGCAAAAGTCAATGCAGGTGCCAAAAGCTGAAGAATTTGAGGTTCATTGTAGATTGACAGGGTGGGAAGCACGCAACCCTATCTGTAGCTGTCACTGACTGGACTGGTGCTGTTCTCTGACCAGCAAAAAACACCAGTTAGGAGAGCGGGGTTAAACCAAGATTATGTGGTGGGAGCAAACTCAGAGCTGAGGGTCTGGTGGCTTTTCCAGTCAGTCTTCAGAAAGGGGGAAAACTTGAAACGATGAAATAGTGGAAGTTCACCTTAACAGTGAAAGCTTCCCATGCAAGCTACTGTGAAACGCTAACATGCAAGTGGAAAAAATAACTTTTCAGTTAAACCTTGGAGAAGTATCCTAGGGTATTTGCCTGCAAGTCAGGGATTATTGCAGGCTGGGAGAGAACACTGGGAAAGTATCACTGAGCTTAATCTAATCCTATAATCCTCTATCTTACTTCTTTAACTGTGCTGTGCTGCCCTGCCTGCACACCTGCTTGTGTCTGAGCTCCATGGTTATTCGTGGATCTGCAAGTTTTTGTCTTCCTTCCGTGTCTTCAAGCCTAAGGTCTTCCAGTATCCTGCAGTTCACAACTTCGCTCTGCAAAAGATGCTGTAGGTATTCTTGGGCAGAAGAACTTTCCAATTCATGTTCCAGAGAGCTGCACAAGTCTGAAATGAGGAACTCAGTTCATCTCAAGATAGCCTGAAATGAATAAACCCCTGTCTTGGATCACGAAGCCTAACATAATTAAAGGGATCACTTTCCCAGCCTGTGAATGCATTTCTGATGAAAGCAGACACAGTGACTGCACTCCATTTATCCCCAAAGAGTCTTAATCAGTTTCCCATTGAACACAGTAGAGCAGCAACGACATTTTGTCCATTTTTTACTGCCTTGCCTCTGAGCATCTCAAATTGTTGTATAAATTTGACAGGCCTCACACATACCCAAAAGCAACAGAAATAAAATCTCTTTTACAAAGGGAGACATCAGATGTTTGTGCAGCCCAATAGCGAGCCGCTGTCAGAGCTGGGGAAGAAAAATCTTCATCTGTACTCGTTTCACCTGAGCCCACCCTCCTGGCCTCAGAGACACATAGCTGTCAGCCCAACAGCCCATCTCCCTTCCCCAGCACGTGCTCAGAAAGGGAGCCAAGAACCGCTTTGCTGTGCTCTCACCATCAAACCGCTCGTACTTCGGAACGGCTGTAGAAGGATTTTCCGGGAGGACAGAGCCAACTTCGCCTTCTCCATCGCTCATCAGCTCCAGTTGCAGTTTGGACTTCATCCAGCTACTGAGCAGCTCTCGGGCTATCACAAGGAAAGAGACTGATGATGACTTTACTAGCTTTAAAAATATATGCCTAAGCGTAAGCTAGCATGACTCTGTCTCTGGGATGGTTATATCACATGCAGGAAACACATTCTAAAATGACTGAAAGCTGATCTGCAACATAAAATGGACTAGGGATAATAATTCTCATCTTCCTAATCTACAAAAGAACAGGAAGAGAAGGTGGCAATTTTTTTTTCCCTGTCACATATGTCACAAATGAATTCTTTTCCACCTAATTTTTTCTACAAGATTCTTTGGACATTGAGACCACTCTTGATTATAAAAACATTTATCAAGGAGACAGAATTCATAGGAAGCTATTCATAACTCAGATAGCTTTTAAATGTTTCACCACTGCACTTGCAGACACTTAAGATATTTTCCACATGTACAGCCAGGGTTGTCATATGTTCAATACAAAAAGAAGCAGTTTGGACAAATGTTTGCTTCAAGCATACAGGTTAACCTTTGCAAGTACCACAGCTCCAGTAACTACTAGATTAAAAATCTGCCATGGGGCAAGCTTCAGCAGGGACTACCTGCAGTCAGAAGATGTAACTACA
Organism: Anser brachyrhynchus; assembly: GCF_964034855.1. Classification (NCBI taxonomy): domain Eukaryota; kingdom Metazoa; phylum Chordata; class Aves; order Anseriformes; family Anatidae; genus Anser; species Anser brachyrhynchus. The sequence goes on from NC_137694.1 coordinate 97,379,964, forward strand.
GGAATTCACCCACGATGGATTTGCTACTACTCAGTGAGATAAATGCCTAATACACAACTGGGTATAAAGTCCTTCTGTGGACTTATTTGCAAATTCTCCATACTCTTCTGCAGAAAAATACAAAAAACTCCTTCTTTAGAGCTCCTACTCAAGAGCAGGGACAGCTAATGTGGCTGCTGCCTCAACTGCGCACCAGGCCTCACTGCGTGGGTGGCCAGGCTGTTCCTGAAGCAGAACACTGCAAACTGCATCAGGAGCAGCCCTACAAGAAGCTGAGGCATCCATGCAGCAAGGATGGGCAAAGACCGGGGATCTCGTCAGCCACTGCGGGGCTGTAAGCCTTTAGACAGGACAAACGGCTGCTCAAATCTCTAGTTCTAACACAAAATGAAGATATTCCCAGTGAGTCCTGATATTTCTAAGGCAGTAAAGCCTTTCTAAACTTCTTTAAAATGGGTTGCTGTTTTCTTTTTTTTTTTAAGAAAACGTAGATTTGATGTTTATTGTCCTTCAAATCACTTTTGTTCTCTATAATCTCAGCTCAGGAACAAGAAAATATATCTGATATAAAAAATAAGAGAGAAAAACTGCTTATCACTTGGGAACGGAGTTACTTTTTTGACTGAAATGTGAGCTCTTCATAACTGGAATAAATGAGTTCTAGCACTTCTCTTATCCATACCTTTCCTTGCAAAATGGAATATGTGCAGATAATGCCATTAAATACTCTAATAATGGACTTCCAGATAAAACACTTTCATTTGTGCTTGTAACAATCCCGAGGGATTGGCAAATACAAAAAGGGAAACACTAGCAGAAAAGGCCAAACAAAAATAATAAGGAATCATGAGGAAAGCAAGCAACTCCTCCAGCAACTGCAAAGACAGCTCCTTTTGAGCCACTATGCTGCATAATATATTCCGACAGTGCACGGTAAGCAGATATGTGTACTCTGTGCTATTAGTTGAACTGCTGTTGCTTACAAGTTAAAAAGCTGACCTCTTGTTTTGAAGAGGATGCACTTGGGAGATTTGTCTTCATTTCTTTCTGTACAGCTCAGTGTTGAGTTTTAAAAGAACGATTCACTCTGGTTTTAAAATCCTATCTCCTACACTGCAGATGTACTTCTTGCATGGATAGGAAATCAAATTATTTTTTAAAATGTTTTAGTTTTACTTTCAAATTTCAGTAAGTACTTGTGGCTGCAGGCATTACAAAGAGAATATTTAGTTAGTTAATTGGCAAGGAAAACTTTGCATGAGAATCAAAGGAAAACCACAAAATTATTCATAGATGTGAAAGTTACACAGGGCCACTCCATTTTCACATCTGTCCTGCTGTCAAAAATCTGTCAGGTAATTTCATCCAGTTTCCTGATGCCCAGCAACTTGTATTTGACCAGATCTTCAAAGACAGTATTCATCCTTGTCTTGACCTGAAACTTCCAGGAGACAGGGAGTTCATCATTCTCTCAGGTATGCTAATTAAGATCTACCCTGAACTCCACCAAATTTTCTTTTATGCCTTTGTCCCTTAGATGAAAGGCTCCAATCTGTCTTGCTATGAACTGTTTCTTTTGGTCTGCCACTTTGTAACAGCCTGTTCAGACCAGAACCACAGTGCTGGATCAAGAAGAGTTCATTTAGGCAGCTTGTGGCAAGCAGTATTTCATCTCACCTTCCTTACAGGCCTCATCATGATCTTGCAGCTGTTCCACAGTTTCCAACCTCGTCACAGGACCACAAAGCCCTTGTGGGTACCTCGGCTCTTGAAGGGAAAAAGCTTCAGAGATGGCATACTCAGAGGCTTGCTCCACTCTCTTTAAAGAAAGAAAAACATTTCTAATGTTTGATGTATATTCATTCTCAAATTTCCTACATCCAGGTCTCTCCTCGAGAGAGGACAAACATCAGTGGGGCTGTCACACAAGACAGTACGGCTGTTATAAGAAATAGATTTCTTTCGAAACATTTCTCCAAATGCTTCTGACTGACTGGAGAAATTTCACTTAGAAATGATTAAGTAATGAGCATTCATTTGGCAATTACTGCCAATCATAGTGATTGGAGAACATGCTGGGAGAATGCAAACACCCAGCCCCTGGGGGCTGAACAGAGACTTGCTGAGTTAGTCCCCTGCAACCACCAAGTAAGAAAGCTGGTATCAGCGTTTTGTCACAAACAGGCTGGCCAGCATGTCCAAAGGATTTTCTGCCCCATATTCATTTCTCCGAGAAGCAGACAGTCCTGACTCGTCACCGGGGTTTCACACGTAACACCCGCACCCCAGACAGGGCGTACAACTGTGGAGCATCTTCCCTCGGTGGCAGGGCAACCAGAGCGAGCTGCAGCCGGAGACACAGCAGCTGGGCGATGAGGAGGCACACACTGACTCCCACCTGCCGCAGGGAGCAGGTTTGGGCTGGGAGGACAGAGGTACCTAAGGCAACCCAGCAGCGAGCCCCGTGCTGGACCCACGACTCTGGGGCACAACCAGGGGCACCGCGCTCCCGAGCCAGCTGCGAGAGGGGCTCGCTGCACCTTCGCCCAGCGCTCTCAGCGCCAACCCCCGGCTGGAAGACAAGCACAAAATTCCGATCACAAGGCACAAAAATAAAATAAAACAGCCTTTCGCCGCGCACAGACCTGCGGGCGGGCCGGGGCGGTGAGGCGCCGCCAGCTCCAGAGCCGCGACATGGCCGCCCGCCGCCCGGCGTGCACCGCGAGGGGGGAGAGGAGGGCGAGCGGCGGCGGCCGCCCTTCCTCTTCCTTCTCCTCCTCCTTCTCCTCTTCCTCCTCCTCCTCCTTCTCCTCTTCGTCCTCCTTCTGCTCGGGCCCGGGATGCGGCTGAAGCTGTGCGGGGTGGGCGGCGGGCGGCTGGGGATGCTGGCGGGGCTGGGCCGGAGCGGGGCGGGCGCCCTGCCGCTGCCCGGCTGCCTGCTGTACACGCGGTGCGGCTCCGCGCCGCACCTCACCTGCGACACCCTCGGGGAGGTCGCCGGGGTCCCCCCTGTGGCCCAGCTCACCCTGTCCTCCATGTGAGTACCTTGCGGGGGGAGATGGAGCTCAGGAGCCGCCGGTTTTCCTCGGCGGTTTGGTTTTTGTTGGCGTAATTTACCTGTTTTTGTGTCCGGGTGCAGGGCGGAGCTCCACGAGGTGCTGGAAGAGTACAAGGAAGGAGCTGCGAAGTTTGTAGGTAAAGTGTAACGGGGGATGTTTGTGTAACGGGGGGTGTTTGTGTAACGGGGGTGTTGGTGTGTGCCTTGGGAGAGGGAGCGCGGGCGGGTGCCACGGGTGCGTATTTAGGCAGCGAGTAGGTGCAGAGGGTTTCCACATTCAGGTGTTTTCTTACCCAAAGCGGCACTAACGAGGGCTTAAAATTGTATTTTGGCAGTAGCGTGACCAGAAATCCTTTAAACAGTACAAAAATACGTAGTTTTGCTTTGCTTCGCTTTACCAGCCCCTAACCATCTTCTTGAGGGTGCTTCAGCACTGACTACGCTGAGCTTAAATCAAAAGTTGAGACCAGACCTGGGACGGGTGTTAGTGTGGCCTGACGCTGCTGCAAGTGAATCTTGCAAAGTGAGATTTCTGACCTCTTCTAAGAGAAAACTAGAAATTGCCCTGAAAGCAGCCTTTCCCATACAGCTGTCTAAATAATTCCCTTTGAATATCTATCTGCTCAGCCTGGCTTTTTTTTTATTATCATAAAGCAGTTGGTTTCATCTGACCCATCAAGAAGTCTTAATTCAGTGTGAGAAATAATTAAAGAGGAAAAAAAAATCTTTAAAATCTTCATCCAGTGTGAAGAAGGGGCAAAGCACCCCTCCCATCAAATCAGTCTTATCTGGTGGACACTTGTGGCTGCAATCTATTCCTGTCCTGAGAGGATGTTAGGGGAGCAACCTATGGTGGATTTGCAAGAGCTTTGAGGAGCTAAACAAGCAGCGGGAGAAGATAATTTTCCCCCTGTCCTTCATTCCTGTTGGTTTAGCAGTCAGGCTGTACTTGCTTCCTGTTCTTGTCTTCTGTTTTTCCACGTTGCATGGTCAGTTTTAAGAACACATGCAACTATCCATAAGTTGCGTATAAAACAAGCAATGATGCCACAGTCCTCAGCTACTGCACCAAGCTTTTGTAGTCTTTGTCAGTCCCTGTACTCCATTCTTGTAGCACAAATGAAGCCTTTACCTTGGCGCTAAGGATGTGCGAAGCCACAGGTCCTGTGTTCATCGCAGTCTTGTTTTTCCCCTGGCTGACATTACAGATGGGTAAAGGCCTGACCACATGCGGTATGTAACCGAGATCGCTGTTGGTGTGCTTGGGTGGGGAAGGAACCTGAGCGTGCTGTGAATGTAAAATTGGTATTTTGCATGAATATCTGTATTCAGAGTTAGTATTTCTGTCTGAGCAGGTAGCTCAGAGAAATGGAGGATGATCAGCCAGGTCAACAAACTTCTCTGGGATGCTCTGTTTGTCTAGGTGTCTCAGGCTATAGTGGGTATATGGTAAATCCCATGATGTGGTAGAGTGTCTGTTTAATGTTTGTAATGTATGGACATTTCTTAACATAGAAATCTATTGGACTGTGCAAGAAAAATAACTTCTGAGTTGTTAATAGTTTTAATCAGACCTGAGGTATGTTTATGAATGTTTAGTATGTTTCAATTGCACATAAATTGTTAAAAATTAAACAAACAAACCAAAAAAAAACAACTTAAGGAGTTTTGTCCTATGTACTGAGACCTTTTTTTAAAAAAAACAAAACACTAACATTCTGGACATTGATTTCAGTCATTACACAGGCAAAGCTATGGCTTGGATTTCCAAAGGAAGTTTGCATGCAGCTCCTGATAAACATTGATTACATTGCGTCAACTTACTCCATCAAGAAAAATTGAAAATCCCTTCTACCTGAAACTTCTTGGAAGCTTTACTAAGTTCAGTGCCTATCCTTGAAGAGAAAACTGTGGCGTTACTGTCTTAACTTACTCATGACATTTGAAAACTCTGGTTTGGCAGAGATGATAAATCTCATGTCTGTAGCTGATCTGTTTTCTCACAATATGTTGTCCTTCCTTTTAAAATTCTAGGCTTCAGGCTGTTGCTCTCTTTAGATTGTGTCAGCTGAGTGGTCAAGTGAATCAGTTACTGTGTCTGGTGAATTTCAGTAGCAGGAGTATTAATTGAGAAAAAACACATATAAACCTCAGTGGGGCTACGTAGCTTGCAGAACTGATGGGTGTTATTTCATGGTTTGTGCTGATGCTGTGCTCTCTTCTCTTTAGTCAGTAAAGCTGGGGAAAAAGTTGTCTGTCTTTGGTGCTGAGACATCAACTGAGCAGTGGTTTCTTAGCCAGTCCTGCAGAAGAACTTCAGGGGAGGATTTGTGTGATTATTTGTGGGAAGATACCCTATTCCCTTTTGAAAATTCACAAAACGTGCCTCTGTTTTAGCTTTGTTTTGGTTCATGAAGCTCTACTCTGTTGCTATGTTGCCAGGTATGCCAGACACGGCGATGTACTGCTCCCTTCATGACCCAGTCACTCCTTGTCCATCTGGCTACAACACTAACAAGGTACAGTAATTGTGAAGACTTGAAAGAGTTCACTTCAGGTTCTCAAACAAGAGCTGCCCGTCTGTCCTCCTTACCTGGGTGGGTGTGCCTAGAGTGCTACAGGGTGATATTCATACACTATAGAAAAATAACTTTCTGCACTAAGAAGAATGTCACTTACCTGCTCGTACCTCCAACTAAATAAAGCTGGATGGTTTTTTTACTTGGCAGTGTAAGAACAGCTCCTGAGTAGTTAAGTGGTGATTCAGATTGGAAGGAGAGCTCTGGACTCTCGTGCTGTTGCGGTTAACATGGCAGTAAAAGAGAATACGTGCATTCTGGCTTACGTGCTGAACAAGCTTAAAGTGATGCCATTGATAAGCAGTAAACCTGAAACCCTGTCTTTGGTTATAGTCTGCTACAGGCCCACAAAGGGGAAGAACTTAGCATTTCTGCAGGAAGACATCTCAGGCCTAGCCTTGTGGGCCTTTGCCAATTCCAGCCTACAGGTGTGTGTATTCCCCACACAGTCCACATACTGCCTGGTGTCTGCTACAGTTTTGGCCTGGAAGGGCTGCTCCTGGCACCTGCTTAGATGTGGTCAGTACCAAGGCCTGCTTGGGTACGATAACAGGTCTTTGAATGAGAGAGGATAACCTCTGCCAGACAGGGGTTTTTTTGCACTATCTTGCTAGGAACCAGGCTGAGTCTTGTCCCTCTGCAGGAGAGGAATTGCCTGAAGCTCATTTCACTGCTGTGCAGCTGTGATGTTAGAGCAGCCTTCTGGGTGCTGCGGGGTTGAATTATTTTTTTTTTTCTCTTGGAGGCTGGTGCAGACTTTCATCACCTAGTTACAAGGCCAGTGAGTTGTCTTTCTGCAGCTGGATCTGTGCTGACAAGTACTTCTGAAAGCTCTTTGAAAGCAATGGACAGAAAGCTCTGCTAGATTCTGTGCCAGAAAGCCTGGCACAGGCTGGATTTAAATAATCATGGTGTAGTGTTCTTTATCAGGTCTCTAAGCCACCTAGGGCTTTAGCAGCATGGCTACTTTATTTATTAAAGCTTTTTTTTTTTTCATGGACAGCAGTATGAAGGCAACCAGACTTTATTATACTTCGTGTCCTTGCTCTGCAGATACTAATTGTGGTCTCCCTCTTTTGAAGTTGCTTTTTTAATGGGGAATTTACCAAAAAATTATATTACTTAAGAGACTTCTGTCTGTCTCTGTTACCAAGATAGCGAGGCCAAAAGTAATTAGGCGAGATAGATGAATGGACAGACCTTTTCACATTTAAAAAACAATAAGGGGGTTGCAGGTAAAAATAACCAGCTTCTAAAGAACTCAAGCCCAATACGTAACCTACTTTAATGCCTCTTTAAAGTTTTACAGCAGCAGAGTCAAAAGTCTGAAAACAACATAACGAAAGGAACTGTCAAGTTGCACTCCGGGTTAGTCATTGATTCCACAGAATAGGACGAAATATGGTGGATTGTTGCAGTGGTTCCAATAGCGCTGTGTGGACTTGAACATTTGGTGGATTAAATGTTGACATCTGCTAGCCCAGATGCGTTCATATGCCTTAACTTCTCTGTGCAGGTGCTTTGTCTGGCTTTAAAATCTTTTATGAGGGCAATATGGAGTAGTGATGGAAAATGAGGGCCAGTGTGCACATGGAACAGACACTACAATCCAAAAGAGTGCCTGCCATTTCTTATGTTTTTTTGGTTTGAAATCTCTATTTCTTTTGCATTTGATATTTCAGTCCCTTAAGCGGCTGAATTTGAGACCTAAAATAACATTGGATTCTAAGATTAAATTGCCTTACAGGTGTTTGTGTTCTTCCCAGTGTGTCTGTGCACTTGGAAGAGGAAATAAATTCTGCTGCTGCATTTTGTATAGTGTACAGAAAAACTAGTGAGTTGTATTTCCCATTACAGCCTTTGCTGCTCTTCGTGGGATGAAAACATAAGTTTGATGGCAATTAAATCTTTTCTTCTTTCTCATTTTTTTTTCCCAATTCTGCCACTGATTTTGGTGTTGATAGGCCAGCCCAGTTGCTCTGTTTCAGAGACTTCCAAACACATTGAGAAGTTGCTGTGCTGAGTATGTGTGATGGTTTCACCAAAGAGTATCCTTGAAATCCTGCCTTGGTCGCTTATCTTGTTCATTCATTGTGCCGAGGGCAGCTGATTACCTGAGCCATGCTCCTGGGGAGTTTATGTAGTGTCGTTCAAGCATCTGATGTGTCACCAAGTTAACAGGTCCGTTAATCTTTGCACGAACCTTCATCCCTATTTTTTCTTGGCAGACAGTGTCTGTGTGGGGTACCGCGGGGCGCATGGAAATAACAGCTTCCAGGTTCATGGACATTCAGCGGGCTATCCAGCCAGACTGGTTCCAGTGCATCTCTGACGGAGACACCATTTCTGGGGAAGTTAGTAGGAAAAGGGCCAAGAAGTCTGTGGATAGGTCGCTTTCCTTCCTGGACATATGCCTTCAGCTGCTGGAGAAATCACCGGTAAGGTCCCCAAGATGTCATACATATAAATACCTGATTTGAGATATGTATATATATATGTGTGTATATATATGTGTATCAGAACAGTAGGTTTTCCTTCTACCATTTTCTTTTCATAATAACATGTAGTGAATTTCTTTCACTTAACCCTCATGCTATGTTTGCACGGGCAAAGTAGGATTTTTCTCATTCAGATTGAGACAACTCATCTTTTTGCTCTGCAGTCCCTTCATTTCCATGTGAAGGAGGACTTGCCAGGATTTGCCAGTGCTATTCTGTATTTTTTCCAGGAGGCTTGAAACTAACTTCCCTTTTGGTGAAAGGGAACAAATCATCCAAGTTTGTATTACAAAAGAAAGTGCTTGCAGGAGCTGATACTGGCATCCTCTGAAAGGCAATCAAGTGTGAGCTCTGGTGTCTGACAGCCAGGACAAGGACACCTGCTTTGTATTCTCCTCTGACACATGTAGTGCTGAGGGGATGTCTGCAAAAAGCTGGTGTACAGAAATGATCTGTGGTTGTAAGGTGGAAAAAAGGCACTAAAATTCTCAGTCAGTCAGTGTCAAGGCCAGGAACAGAACATTGTCTCTCTTAATCCCATTTCTACCTTGGATTTCACAGTGCTGTGTTAGGGACTTGTCTTACGTGGGATGAAATGCTGTTGGTTTTCCAAGTTCTGGGAATGTGGGGTTTAAGTAGCAGGCATCTGGAGTCTGGGCTGTAGGATCTTGCTTGTCTTTGGCAGAGCTCTAACACTTGTAGCTTTCTTCTGGGCCAGGAACTACAAGGAAGTGTAATGTTTGGGGCAATTGAAGGTGGAGATATCTTGGAAGAGAGGATCAGATCAGCCAGGGAGACTGCCAAGCGACCTGTGGGTGGCTTTCTGCTAGATGGCTTCCAGGGATCTGCCATGGCCAAGGAGACCAAGTTGAAACTGATAGCTTCTGTCACAGCAGAGCTGCCAGAGGATAAACCAAGGTAAGTTGTGTGGGTGACATCCCAAGAAGTCCGTCTGTCCTTTTATGAGGAGCATCTACAGGCTGCTTTGCAGTACTGCTGTAGGAAACAGTCACGGCCTTGCACAGCACTGTGTGTATGGGCCGGGCTACATCTATTCCACCACTGTCTTCAGACTTCAACCCTTGTTTCAATTCTCGGTTATAACTGGCACCAAGCTGTGCTTACACTGTGGATTTTAATATTCCCCACATTCTGAGAACAATCAAAATTGAGTTCAAGTCTTTTATTTTCTTCAGGCCAAACTATAGGTAGGGTATGTCTGGGCTGTTCGCATTTGGCCTCTGAGGACGTAGTTTACTGGAAGTTCAGCTAGAACAAAAAATTATCAACCCTTTCGACAGGGGCACCTTCTCAGAAAAAATCTCAGTGAGCCTGTGAATTACCAGAGCTGGTACAGCCTGGCCAACCAGAATTGCATTCCCTGCTTGGCTTGGCATAACGTGGGGACTGTAGCGTCTTCTGCGTTGTTGGTTCTGCCCATCTGATCCATGCCAGAATCAGGATGGAAGTGGCACTGTTCCTGACTCTTACAGATGATTTACAGTAACTAAAGGCTTCCAGAAAACGTGTGCTAATATTTGCTAGGTGGTTCAGAGGTGGAGGAGTTACGATTGGGTTGAGCTTGCTGGCTTTTGTATGCGTTCTGGGTTGCTCTTACTACTTCTGTTGCTCCTGCCCTTGTATGGGTGCTTTTTTCATCGTTTCCCAAAGAGAATGACTCAGGCCCTGCTGTCTTTCTGTAGCTGTGCTGCCCTCTGCTAGCTGAGCATTGCTCTTACCTGCCGGTGTTCAAAGGGAAGTAAAATGCAAACGTGTGCCCGGTACTGCAGCTTGTTCATGCTTAGCGGTGCCTGGGGTTTGAATTTTCCTGACAATTAGGAGGCTTGCTGTGTTGTTGCCATCTTGTCTGGTTGAGCTGCTTAAAAAGATCCCCTGCGAGCATTAGAGTCCAATCTGCTCAGCTAACCTCCGTGGCTACCAGAGCATCTGCCTCATCTGTCAGATGGTTTGCTCGTCTGGTTAAGACAAGCGTTCCTGACCTCTTTGCAGGAAGAAAGCTGGTGTGCCTTAGGGGGTCTTGTAAATACCTCAAGTGAATTTCAGACAGTCCTGCTTGCTTGAATCACCCTTGCCATTCTGGCTGGAGAAGCTGTTTTGCAGCTGTGTTTTCCATCCTGATATGAAACTCTCTAGAAGGCAAACATTTCCTCTGCTTCACCTGGGAAGGAACGGCTTTTTGTGTTGGAGAAATGATCTTAAGAATTTAATCTTTAGGGTCCTTTCACATACAGCAGTCTCCTGGTCAAAGTTTTCCTTCTCAATAGGGGCAGAACCCTTGCAAGAACAAACTTTTGTCCTTAGCTGTTCAAAGGTAAGTTTTAGCAAGGGTTTTGGTCACGTATGCTGAGCTAGTATTTTAACTATTGAGTGTCATTTTCTTCCTTTCACAAGAGCCCAAACCAGAAGACACTCATGCAGTAAATTTTTTCCCATCCATATTCTGTGCTCATCAAATTAATCCAAGTACTTAGAGAAATTACTAAAAACAGCACCTTGTGACTTCATTTGTTGGCCCCTGTGTATTTTCCTAATTATCTGTTTAGATCACTGCCCTACATTAGCTTTTACTGCTGTCAGCCCAGCCATGCACCTGCAGGAGAGCAGGCACTGCTCTGTTCCCCTCTGCTTCACCAACGCCTCGGGGAAGCTACCAGCTAAATTTGGCTAACAGCAGGATCTCCATTACCACTGATGGCAATCCAGCTGGGCTCTTCCTGGCTCTTAATGCCATATCCCTGTTACAGCCCAGGTTTGGGGGTAAATCATTTGTTTTAGAGAATCGGAGACGTTATTTGTAGAATAAAGTGTGCATCAGTGAGGGTGAAAAGGTATGCTGGAGTAGGCAGAGTATAGAGAGGAAGAAGGAAAAAAAGCAAGGAACTTCTTTCCATTTCCACTGATGCTTCTCGTTAGCATATTCTCTTCCAGGTAGTTCGAGTGCCTGGAGAACTGTCTGTCACCCAAAGGACTTGTGTCTTTGACCAGCCATCTACTGCTGCTCCTGATGGAGTCTTTTTAGACTGCCTCCTGAGCAGTTACTAAACAAACGGGTCCATATATCTGGTAACTTGTAGTTACTTAGGGCAGATACATGACTAAGGAAAATACCTGTGCCTAAAGGCATAGCTTTTAGGTGAATTTTGAATTTAAGTGTATTTATGTGGTTGTGAAAGGACCCAAATCACTTCAGACATGATGGATGCTTCCTTCTGCTCGGGATATTCTAGGCTTGTCTTTGTGCATCTCTTACAGAATCATCCATGGCGTGGGCAAACCAGATGAGGTGCTCGAGTGCATTGAAAGGGGCGTGGACATCTTTGAGAGCTTCTTTCCCTTCCAAGTGACGGAGCGGGGCTGTGCCTTGGTTTTTGGCTATGATTACCATCCAGAGCCTGAAGCAGCAGGTAGGCTGTTTCCCTATCAGCCAGTACTGTGGCAAGCATAATTCATGTTTTGGAGGAGTCTGCGTTTGAGGGTTTTGGCCTTAAGTGCAGCAACCACAGGAAAACCTGGAATTTAGTTGTCAAATATTGCTCTTGAAGGTGGGATGTTGTGGTGTGAAACCTCTGAGGGGAACTTAAGGTCTCAGCCTATGACCTGAATGCCTGATTAGCCAAAATGTGCTTAATGATTTCAGAAACACCTACTGAACAGAGGTTTATATAGGCTTAACTGTGTTTATCTGCCCTCACTAGAACTGTTTGACACCATTGACAAATTTTCTGTTGGTGTTAGCAGTAAAGGCTGGACCTATTTATGTGATGTTCTATGATACTTGACCTTTATATTTAACCGAATATGTGCTTGTTTTAAAAATAAAGTCCCTTCTCCTTTCTAGCTGACCAAAGTTAGGGATCCTGTTTCTTTGGGCAGCTTCCCTCTCAGCTCTTGCATTCATCAGTCATATCAGAACAAAAACAAGATGTTCATAACTCATTACCTCATTAAGCTTTGAGATAGGAGCATGTGTAGCAACCGCTAAAGCATCTATTAAACATGTTTTAAGCAGTCATCTTGTTTTGGACTTAGTAAATGTTTTTAACATAAAAAAAAATATTTTACATTTTTCCTCCTAGGTAGAACCTAGCTTCTTTTCATGCCTGGATAATTCAAAACCAGATGAATAGAACAGAACATCTCGTTTCTTTGTGCTTGCTCCTTTTTTTTTTTTTTTTTTTAAAACCCTTCTCTGTTTGTTGTTCTTTACCTCATCTCACCTTATTCTTAAACCAAAAGATTATGGTAGGGACGGCCTCTTTGTTCTGTTTGTGTAACACTCAGTAGGCATGGATTGTGCAAACAGTAATAATATTGATGTTTCCAGAAACATCTCCCACTCAAGAACAAGCCTAAAAATGCAAACCTACAAAATTATGGGGTGATTTTTTTTTTATTTTTAAGATAGACTGCTGAAAAGGAAGATGTATGGAATCTACATCTTCTGCATCGATCTGTCTGCATCAGTGCTATTAGCTTGTTTGATTTCAGTTGCTTAGGGGAAAAAAAAACAGCAACAAAAATAATCTAAATCTTTGAGACTGACAACATGGAAAGCAGAATGATTGAATGCAGATGAGTTGCCTGTCTATTCTAACAGAATCTCAATAAAATCAATTTGTTCAGGTGACTGCTTTCTATTGAGCACGCAGTTCAGACTGGAAATAATTTTGACATTTTATTAAGAATTCAGCTCAGTAGAGCAGCAAAAAAATGTGCTGTTATTTCAGCTCTAGCTCTTCATTAGATTTAATAGATCAGTTTTCACTTGTCCCTTGCTGTTTTAATCATCCAAAATTGTACTTGTATTAACTAACCTATGATAATTAAAGAAAAAGAGTTGCTTACTATGGGAGGGAGGTGGAAAGTTGTGGTAGGAGTTTTGATCTGGCAAGAGAGCAGCAGAAACATCTAATGTAGGGTTGCTACACGTCTGCCCTTTCTATCTGTTTATAAAGGGCTGTTGTCTTTTTATTTAAAACAGTTTTAAAACAAAATGGGGCCCAGGACCTGGAGAAAAATGGCGCTGAAGAAGACCAGGATGAAATCGCCAAAGCTGACCCAGAAATGACGCCATTTGAGATATTTCTGAAGGATAAAAGGTAAGTGGGTTTGTGAGGAGGGTACGTGCAGCTGTACCAGGAAATACCATGATTTTGTCCTCTGTATTTGATTGCATATGGTGGGATGGGAGGCTTCATAAAATGTGAAGCTGTTGAGGAAATTAAAGTACTTCTAAAACTTCTAAACACTGAACGGAGAGTGTCAGACAATCGTTCCAGACTGATACCTAGCAGCAGTGTATGGCTGAAAGCACTGCAATTTGCTTGATCTCAGGCCAGAGATTTTCTGACCGCTTATCCAGCAGATAAACTGTGGTCTTAGCAGTGTTGAAAGACAGTAGTTTGACAAAGGCTGTCTGAGGATCCTTTGGGTCTTCTGCATCTAACTAACTTGAGTCATTTTCAGATGCAAGATTTTATTTAAAGCAGTGGCAGAGCCTCTGCTTTGTGACTCAGCTGGAGTGCCTGTAGAGTGAGATACCTACAATTCTGGGATATTTCACAAAAACTTTGGCCTGCCCTTTCTTCTTTTTCACATCTGCTGCTAGGCTGAGCATTCATTTGTTGATTGCTCCACTTTCTCCTCATTTTGTGAGAATAGTGCATCTCGGAGTAGAGGGGAATACTGCTCTGTGAATATCAGAATTGGTAAATCCTTGTTTTTGATAGCTTCCTCCTCTGTGGACTGATAGCTAGTGAGGTGAGTCTTGTGCTGCAGCTCTTCTGTCAGGGAAGGCACAGATGAGGCTTCTCTCTGCTGTTAGTGGTGATGCAGTCAGAACTATCTTCTGACTCAAATGTGTGGCCTCTTGGCTCCATGATATGGTTTAGTGGAGCACTTGTTAGTGTTAGGTCAGAGGCTGGACTAGATGATCTTGGAGGTCTCTTCCAACCTAGATGATTTTGTGATTCTGTGTCTTAAAGCAACTAGATTCCGGCCCTCAAGGCTCAAGTCCCTTGCAAAGGCCATGTAATAACCGGATACTGTTTGCTACTTGAATGGGTCTTACCTTTGATGTTAATCCAACGTTGCTTCCTCCTCAGATACCAGGACGATTTTGGTCCTTTGCTGGAAGGCTGCACCTGTTACTGCTGTCAGAGGCATACTCGCGCCTACCTCCATCACCTCCTCGTGACCAATGAGCTGCTGGCTGGTGTCCTGCTCATGATGCACAACTTCCAGCACTACTTCAGCTTCTTCGGTGCCATACGGGATGCCTTAAAAGACAATAAACTGGATCAGCTGAAAAAGTTCGTCTTCAGTCAGGCACTTGAAGGCCCAGCAAATGCAAGGACAGGCCAGTGAGTTTGGAGAAGATAGAGGAGGTTGCAGCTTTCATCCTTTTCCAGTGGGACTGTGTAAACTGAACTGTTAGCGGGGTCACCTGGACCTGCTAGGTAGTAAAATGCCTACCTGCCTGGAGAGAATTTAAAGGAACGTTTGAAGATCTTGCATTTAGCTGGGAGAGAAAGATGTTATTCACACGTCCCTTTCAGTTAATTGGCTTGGTGCATTCTCAGGTTACAGGAGAGCTTGAGGCGTTCAGCACCTCACAGGACCAGTATGGATAGCTTTGTTTTCAGTAATTCGGCGGTGGTTTTCCATGTGGAAGAACTCCATATGGAAGCTCAGCAGCTGTTTGGGACTCGTGCCCCTCTCCCCCAGAAAATGCTGGTGGTGTGATTGTCCCATCATGCAGGTCCTTGATGGGAGATCCTGCCTCAGTCTAGTACGCGACTCCTTGTGGCTGCTGCCAGCATCGGTGTCCCTGAGAAGAACTGACTGGAAGTGCCGCTGTATTCAGTGGCACAAAGGGACTGGGCACATACCTCTGTCCCACTGCCTGCAGTGCAGAACGTTTTCTGGGCCAAGGGACCTTCTGCTTCAGCCTGGCCTGGAAAACCCCTGCCTCAGGAGTCCTAGTCTGTGGCATGAGAGCCATAAAGAAGAGCAAGTGTTTAATCCATGTCCTGCTGTAGACGTTTTGTGCATCCTTTCACCTGTATGGATTAAGGTGGCATCCCTGTAATAGTGTATGGATGATGACGAGTGTACCATTCCTTCCAACTGCCCTGGCACTGGCAAACAGCAGGCTATGCTAATGCCAGTGTGGGATAAGATGTGGAAGGGACATACCAAAAGAAAAGGCGTTTAGACAAGATTCCCGTTGCTCCTTATTTTAAAATACTGTGTTGTTAAGTCATGTTCCTTTTGTTAGTTCTTTTATGCCCCCTTACCTTGTAACTGTGGCTGTATGCATTTTATATGACAAAGCAACAATAAATTTTTTTATTCATCACACTGTTCCTCAAGGTGTGACAGAGATGGTGTACCAGAGAGTTTGAGTGCAGTAGTGGAGGTAATGTCTCCTGAGAACATGAACTAGCAGCCCAACAGAGGACAATGATCCATCTAGGGGTAGGGTACTGTCACTGAGCAGGGTCTGTATCAGTTACTTCAGAAGAAGCCAAAATAGACCTGGAAGTATTAAAGACACTTACTGCTTCCTCTTCCTGAAAGTACTCTAGCAGCTGAATTAAGCTTATAAAAATACTACAGTTGAAGTTGCTGGCCTTAAAGCAATTCAGGATAAATGTGCAGTTTGCTGCTCTTCACCCTTTCTTTAATGCTTTAAGATTACTTTATTAATTTATTTATTAACTTACTACTTTTTTTTAAGATTACTTCTTAAAGAACACTTCAAGATCTTGCATTAGAATGGCTTTACCACAGCACACAAGGAGTCGTCAGCTTTGCCCGTCAGCATTGCCTGTGCATCCCTGTTTCCTGTGACAGATAACAAACACAATGGTGTCAGAGTACCTTTCACCAATCAAGCCTTACTGACTGTGTTGCACTATTTCTGTTCAACAAGTTCCTAAAGAAATGGTGCAAAGACTGCGCAACTGCTGTCTTGAAACAGTCTATAGGGAATAGTTTAGCCACAGAAACTACATAAGCAAGGATGTTAGTCCTGTGTTTTCAGTAAGTACTTTATTACTCTTGATACAGCACAGGGAACTTGGAAAAGGCTTCATGTTGGGAAATTCAACGTGAGGTAGGAGGTCTGTCATCTAGAATCCATCTATCTTAGAGGGCAGAGAGTTCTAATGAAAGAAAAATGTTTTATATCTCTTTCAAGAGGATTGCAGAAGAACGATAATATTGTTTTTGATCAAAGGTATGTGTCGCGGTGCTTGTTTTCTGCAGTGCCAGTTTTCACAGTGTTGCATGTGTCAGTGCAAAACATTATTGGAGGGGACTGAGTTTTTAAACTTCTCATTCACTCACACTCTTGTATCCACATACACAAAATCGCCAAGATACTTGACTGCCCAGCATTCGTGGACCAAAATGCCTGTGTCCAGGAGGTCTGTCAGGTATGCTCTGCAAGGTACCGAAGACAAGGGATGCCAGCTATTGTGTCCTTGTGTTACCTGCGTTGTTCTTAGGTTGTTTGTCTGATGGCTGGTTTTGGAAGTGTCACTATGTACCCTTTGGGAGCTATCCGTGATTGGTCTCCTCATCCTGTTTCACCTATGTGGCTTAACTAGGATTTATTCATTTTCCTTTGTTCCCAAACCTGACTGTCCTGAGAAGATGCATGCAAAGGTACTGGGATTTTAGTGACCTGCTAATTTAAGTGCTAACAACATGCCATTCTTAACAACCCTCCTGGTCTTCCTTCTTACCTTCCAGTCTTTCTGTACTGCTGTGTGAGTGTGAATGAACACGAACGAGTTTTTCCATTTTGGTTCTCTGCTTAGTTTTTGTGTGTGTGCTGTGTGTACAAGAGCTGCATAGAGTGAACAATTTCATATTGGGCAAAATTTCATTTAGTCAACTACATCCACTCATTATCTAACAAACAGTAATGCACTGCACTAACTCTGCAATAAACTTGATACATTATATTTACACAGGTTGTCATTCTATCAGCACTCCTAATAAACATTGTAAAAAAAATCTCTGTGAATTTAGAAAGTTTTTGGTTCTGTTTCCAAGCAGAGACCTATTTTCTTTCAAAAATTTTCTTTCTTGTCCTAACATGTAGTTTTCTTACCCACCTTTCCCAGAGAAGCAAAAATTGAAAGAAGTATGGAGTGGAAAATTTTCTGTGCTAAATTACCTTTATGTAGCGCAGAAAACTCTACAAAAACACCATTGTCTGCCTTCCATCCACAAATGGCAGAACACAAAAGAGCAGGGACAAATACAAGAGAGAGTGTGTTACAGAAACATTATACAGTAGAACATCTTTTCCTTATCATCTTCTACTGTAGTCTTCTCCTAGATAAAGAAAAATGTTCATGCTCCTGTGTTTCTGATGAGAATAATTGGCAGGGCCATGCGTTACTGTGCCTTTCCGACCACTTCATCGGTATTCTGCTCAGTAACTTACTTCTTTCAGAGCTATTTTAATATTGCAGACCCTCCAGCAGTTTCAAAGGTATGCTTTAAAATGTATTGAGGAAAAATAAATCAGATTGGTCTGTCCAAAAAAGGCTTTCTCTGTTCCTTCAGGTATGGCATTTCTTCCCCTGTACATTCACCCCCTCCATCCAGTGAATTGCTGTGACACAGGGTCCCTGACAGGTTGTATCAAGCCTTGTCTGGCAGTTTCTAGGTCTGCTCTTCTGTGGCTCCACGGAGCTGCAGGAGCTGTTGAAGGCTGGAAGTGTTCCAGCAGGGTGTTCAATTTATTTCTAAGCCTCTTAGGCCCAGATGGCTTTCAGATCGTGGTGCTTTTATGCATAGAAAAGTTGGTTCCAGGTAAGTTGCAGAGGTGCTTTTAAGCATCAGGTAGCTTTTTTTTTTTTTTGGGTTCATAACCTGAGTTGACAGGCAAAGGGCTGTTTAAAAAAAATAGCCCTACTAAAATGCTTAAACCTTTCCCTCAGTAATCTCAGAGAATCTTCCTCTCCGACAGGGAAGGCATACACAAAATACATGATGGTTCAGGCCAGTTCAGTGGTCTTACAAACACTCTGGTATGAGCTACGTAATTCACTAGGGACTTCATCTCTTTTCTGGTAATGCAACATGCACTTCTTCAGTTTATTAAGGTCACAGAATCGTTTAGATTGGAAAGTCCAACCATTAACCTAGCAAACCTGGCTGTTCAAACACATTGCCATCCTTCCTTAAGCACTTTCTTTAGGCATGATTGGCCTTTCCAAACATGAGAATAAAGTTAAATCCCTTTGAGAAGCTGGATCTAGATGGCCAAGCTGGTGCTGGCATAAGAGTGGTTAACACCTTCCTGCAGCAAAATGTTCCTGTTGTTTCCCTGTGGATGGTGTGAGTGTGAATGCCGTCTGCCAGAGCACGCATTGCCCTCCCCTCCGGCACGCTGGCTGGGAAAGGCAATACCTTCCCTGCCTTGCAACGAGGTGATGATGAACTGCCTGGTTGTTTCTACATCTGTCCTCGGTTCGATTTAATTAAACTGGGGAGGGGAAGGTGCAGCACAGCGTGATGCCCTGTTATGCGTCCGACATGCCTTCTCTAGCTCCCGGCCTTGCTCGCTCCCCGTCATTCCACAGACTTAGGAGAAAGCCTGCTCTCTTCAGCAGCTGTCTGTGTGCCCGAGCATCTCACAGAGCTCTTTGTGGGGCAGGTTTGGATGCAAAGGGGTTATCTGGGCAGCCAGGCTAATTGCAAACTTCAGACTGAATTTCAGAAACTATGTAGTAGGGACAGGGCCATATGTAAAGAGGTGATA
The DNA here is from genome assembly GCF_964034855.1 of Anser brachyrhynchus. Classification (NCBI taxonomy): domain Eukaryota; kingdom Metazoa; phylum Chordata; class Aves; order Anseriformes; family Anatidae; genus Anser; species Anser brachyrhynchus. Next base: position 97,398,906 of record NC_137694.1, read on the forward strand.
ACTGGAGGCATCTAGATCCGTTAGACAACTCAGGATTCACCAGATTTCTGTTTTCCCTATCCCCCTGCTACTGTATAAAACATCTTTCTGGCCAAGGCTGTGGCTGGAGTGCTGGGATAGGCAATGGCTGTGTTTCATGCCTGTGGCCCCACAGAATGAGGCGCATCTCACCCATCCATGCTTACAGAGCGGGTTGATTTGCAGATTATTGGTCAAGAAAACGTCCAAGAACGATGATCCCATTTGTGACGTTGAAACATAGTGGTCCAGCAAACATTTTCACAACAGAAAGGAGTTCTGTCATGGTCTTTGGCCAGAGTTCCTGGACCCATTACACTGCTCTATATGTGATGCTTTTTACACTTAAGTTGACTGCCCTTCCGAGGCACTGCCCATGCATTGTAAAGCACTGAATTAAAGTTTCTCTATATCAGTGCTTCGTGCCTGTTGCTCCCTCCCTCACAGCAGAGCAGACGGTTTGCTTTTCTGTGAGGTAATCGGAGGAGGCATTGAAGTGATGGAGCTAACATCCTGCAGCAAGCCAGCAGAGCTGAGGCTACAAATCTGTCCTGAGCTTTTTACGCCACCCTGCCCTGTCCAGCGTGGAACCGTCTGCAATGTAATGTCAAATGTAACGCTACTGTGGGCTGAAAATCAGCTGAGGAAACCAACTCTTAGGAAAGCCAGATGCCAGGCGAAGTTGAATGAACTGGGTTGGGAGAGAACACAGGAGACTGGCAGGCAGCCGAAGCCTTTGAAGAGATGCAGCATCTTTGAGGAAGGGAGCAGGAGATGGAGCATCTGGGAGGAAGGAGCAGAGGCAAACAAGATGATTAGAATTTGGCAAGGCCAGCAGAGAAAGGAGTGGGAACAGTGCAGTATGTCCGCAGCTAGCTTTGCCAACACCGAGCTGCAGAAGACACTGGCACATGATTTTTTACATCCTTTTTTTTCCCTGAATATCTTGAGGAGGAATAAGCAATTTGTTGTTCTGGAAGTTTAGCATTGGCTGCTATACTCCTGCTCGCCGAGGCAAAAGGCCAAGGAGTGATGCCGGTGGCCTTCACACGTGGGGCTGAGGGGAGATAGGGTGCTGGACTCACCCTGATACTCACCTCCCCTGCTCCCTACAGCCAGCAGCATCACAAAAAGCAGGGGAGCCCCACAGCACTAACAGCCTGCCCACCTCCCTCCACTTCAGACTGACGTGCACGCTGCAGGTGCTGTCAGCTGAGGCATGGCAAGGTGAGCAGCCACTTGCATTGCACCCTTTCAGCAAAGGCACAGGGTGGCGAAGACACACGCGGTCCCATAGCAAGCGTGCTTCTGCCCTGTGAAAAGCAGTCTGTACTGTGCTGTTTGATCAGCATCGCTCACAGCTGCAGGATAAAACATGAGAACTGACAGGAGTCCCTAGGGCAGGGAACCAGAAAGGTCTTCCCCACGTCACCAAACACAGAGCAGGCTGGTGCTTGTCTCGCCGAGATGCTTAAATCATTATACAGAAATTAATTTTTAATTATGTTCGTTTTCTTCTTTGGCTCTAGGGGCTTTCTTGTTCCCTGCCTCACGCTTCCAGAGGCATTCAGAAATAGCTGAGACCAGTGTCTGGCAGCAAGAGACTTGCTGATGTGTGGCCAGAATCATGGAAGAGGCTCAGGAGAATTCCTTGCCTGGGCTGGGGGGAAGAGCATCCCTGCTGGAGAAAGGCATGGTTGGGGTCAGCTGAGGAGCTTCAGTTCTGGCACCAAAGGTGATATGAAACTGAAGAAAGGAGGCATGAGCAATGCCAGGAAAGCGGATCAAGAAAGTTCACTATTCTCTTTGGAATTGAGGTTGGCTATCTGGAGGGTAACAGAGCTGGATCAGTGGCATTTGACATTGAAAAGAAAGTTTGGGATGCATCTTCTACCTCCTGTTCAATGTCTTAGCGGCTGATGCTGGCTTTGAAGAAGTATCATTATGCATCCCTCACACCCTGAATTGCCTTCTTTTTGCTCCTAAGGCAGCGGATCAGGTGGTTAAGATACCAGGAAATGGCCACCATGTTAATTCACTGTTATCGTTAGACAGTTCACGTCAGTCATTCCCCAGACTGCAGGTGCTTGAGACCACAGCCAGGAGCCGTGGAGCACATGTGGGGCTCAGGTCTCTGACAGACACCTCGAGACACTACAGCACATTCTGAAAAAACTCTTATTCTGAATAATAGACTCACCATCCATTTTATTTATGTGCTTCATGTTCTAAAACTAAAGGCTGCCTCAGAGTCCTCGTGAGGGTCCCCCACATCCCTCAGGGCTGCCCTGGTGGGGGGCAAGGGATCAGGGCAGCCACACATGTCTGGTGGGGGCAGCATCCCTGGGGTGCCCCTGGTACGTGGAGGAGACCGGGGCACTGTGGCTTTGATGGAGGTGATGTGTGGTGCTGCAGGAGACCTGCACAAGTCTACCTGAACAAGGCTTGGCGGTATGCAGGCTCCCACAGCTCGGTCAGAGCCTTTTGGGAGCTGGGATGAAATGTCTGGCTGGAGAAATGCTGGAGTGGGAGGTAAACAATGTTTTTCAGTCCGTTTTTCAGGCGTGCTGTGCCTCTGCTGCAATTTCGTCTAGACAGGCAGTACTTGGATGGCCTCTTCTTGCCTTGCTGGGGAGGCTGCTGTTGTTCCTGGCAGGTTTTGCCAGCTCTCCTTGGTTTACAAACGCTCTTAACTCTCCTGAGCTGCCGTGGAGATGCTTTCTGGTTATGCTGTCTGCCAGCTTGATTACAGAGGGTGTCTAGTAGAGGGGATCTTTGGTATCCTATCCCTGCTGCCTGGTGGAGCACAGCGAGGGTGAGCACAGGCTATGCAGCCCCTTGCTGTGCCTGCAGGTCTGCCAAGACATGCCATCAGTGCAAGGCTCCCACTCTGGGAGTTATTTACAGCCTGCAGCAGGCTCTGAGCTCCCTTTTCCCCTCTGTGAGAAAGGAGGATTTTTTTGCATTCTCCAAAGGTTTTTCTAATGTGAATACCAGTATCTAAATGAAAATCTGTGAAATGGTTCTTCAGCAAAGAAGGCTCCTGTGCTGAGTACAAAAATCTCTGCTCACCTCTCCTCTTCCAGATGCTCTTGGACTGGGGGGAAAACCAGCAAAAATGAAAATGTAGAAAATGAAGGTTAAGAGAAGGTATTTCAGTTACACATTGAGGGAGCGTGGATTATTCTACTGCAAATAACTGGAGCTGGGGCTCCTCCGCTGTCCCTCTGGGTTGCTGGGGAAGGCAGGGGGCCATCAACTCACTGCACCTTCAGTCGCTTCTGCTCCTTGGCCTTTCCTGAAAGGTCACTTGTGTCCTACTGCCCCAGTAAAACTGGGGCATGGAGCTCAAGCAGTGCTTAAGGAAGGGGGAGAGCAATGGTTTTATCACCCCGAATCATCTTGGGGATCACTGCTTGAAGAACAGGCTCAAACTCAAGATCAGACTGAACATGACAACTGAGGGCTTGAAATGGACCCAGTCATCCTTTAAAAGGTCTGCTTGTTTCCACCTTTCTGGCAACTGTGCGTAAAGCGACTGAAACTGGTCCCTGGTGGTCTGTATTATGACAGCATCTTAATGAGAATTACTTGGGCAGCAATCTGTCCGCAGGTTGATTCCCTGGATTTATACCCCCTATATCCTGGGGGATGAGTGCCTCCTGTGCAGTCCAGCACCTTTGAGCAGATGGAAAAAAACTACCACATGCCTGCATAGCTGAAAAACCAATTGACCGTCTTTTCAGAATTCATCTGCTGGAGGTGTTTACAGCAGACATTGATTTCTTTCCCAGTTTCACTAGTGCTTCACCGTGTGAGGCTTGGAAAACCACTTCCCTCCTTTGATCTTCATTAGTGAAATGCAAGCAATAGTAATGACCTCTTGTGGGTGCCTGGGAAGACGATCATTTCATGCAGGGAAGGTGTTAAGAAGGCTGCAGGTGAGAAAAGGCTTATGGCAGGGCTACGTTCACCACAAAGGCACCAAAGCTTCCAGTTAGACACGTGTTTTATTGGGTTACTGCAGTTACAATACAGTACGGAGGGCACCTCCCCGCACAAACAACACATGCTGTCTGCTAGTGTCTCCCCCCCAAACCCCGCAAACAAAAGAAGCAGCTAGAGCTCTGCTATGTGCTCCAGGACAAAGTCTTGGCATTGTGTTAGGAAAGAGAGGAAGCACTGCGCCGATGGAGGAGCTGTGGCGTAGACAAAGGCAGGGACAACACGCGGTTACACCCAAAGCTGTCGAACAAGTGCGGCTAACAGCGCAGCTAAGCCTAAGCTTGGGAGCGGGAGCTGGAGCCTCGGGTGAGTCACTGGATCCTGCACAGTGAGGGGAAAAGATGGGAGAAACAACGAGACTGTCCCCAGACAGGTTTTTCTGTACAAGAAGAGCATTAGGCTGCCCTGGCACGAGATGATCTGACATGGCCTAGGGCAGGGCTGGTCTGATGGTCATCTAGGTCTTACTCTGGCCGTGTAAGGCCAGAGTACCTATGACCTGTACCTATGACAGCGCTGCACTTCTCGTGCAATCTGCTGTGACACAGCAAAGGGATGGCAGCCACCTCTCCACCTGCAGGGAACAGTACAATAAAGGGGATGTTTTGTCTGCATTTAGGGGAATTTTCTCAAGCACTGAAACCGATCCGTCGCTATAGGCAAAACCTTTGATGGAGACAACAGCGATGTTACAGTTTCTCCATCAGTGTTCCCTCTCTAAGTTTCCTTGCCAAATTTTTGCCCTTGGCTCCTGAATGAAGGGATAAGGATCCTTATCAAAGCGGCCATGTTCTGCCCTCGCCCCAGGGCTGCTGCTCGTGTGCTGGGTGCCTCCAGCAGGCCGAGGCTGTTGTGGTAGGAGGACTCACCATTTCACCTCTGTGTCTTCCTTCCCTACCTCCCCAGCAGCGAGAAGGACTTGTGCTGTTCAAAGCAGAGGCTCTGACAGTTGCTGCACGAAGCCAGCCATGCAGGTGGGGTGGCTCTTGCTCATACCACAGCTCAAAAAGCAGGAGGAGGGAAGGGCCCACGCCATGCCCCCAGCCCAGGCCCCAGCTGCGACCTGCAGCCTGGCAGAGGCAGGGGGGCCGAGCACGGCTCAGCGCCAGCCCTGCTGTCAGCAGCAGAGGATCTTGAGGAAGGCTCTGCGGAAGTCGGTGTTGAAGGTGGTGTAGATGATGGGGTTGAGGGCGCTGTTGACGTAGCCGAGCCAGGTGCTGGCGCTGTACAGCCCCGGGGGCACGCGGCAGGCCGGGCAGTGGGCGTTGAGGATGTGAATCAAGAAGAAGGGCAGCCAGCAGACTATGAACGCCCCTGAGTTGAGAGAGAGAGAGAAAACAATCCCTGACTTTTGAGAGAAGCAATGACTTGGAAAGAGGCCTGCACCTGTGCACTCTTCCCCCACCCTCTCACTACTTCTGTGCAGCTCAGAGTGCACTTGCCTGCGTTTGGCAAACACTGAAGAAATGTCATGTTTATTCCTGATAGAGAGGGACTTTGCAGGAGCTTGGGCTCCTTAGGGTCAATTATATTAATGAATGGGCCTTTAGATGTGGCCTGGTGACAGTGGCCACAGCTTAGGAGGAAAGACTACTGCCTTAGCTGTTTTAATACGCTGTGATGATGGTTGCATAATTTCCCTGCTAGTAGTGAGTTAATTAGGGGAAGCAGTGTGTCTGCTGATTGTGGCAGGTGGCTCTGGCTCCAGTCTCTTGACTTCCCTGTCGAGCTCTATGAGCTGGTTCCTCTGCTGCTCCTTGCCTGTTTCCCCTTCTGTACCTGGAGTTAAGAGCTGCTGCATATGTGCATTTGGGAACTTAGGATCGCTCCAGCTTAATAATAATAATAAATAATAATCAATAACAACAACAATTTAAAAGTACTGAAAGAAAAGAGAAAGCAAAGGTACCCCTTATGCCGCACTAGACAGAGCTGCTCTCACTCACCCAGGACGATAGCTAGCATCTGTGTAGCCTTCCTCTCCCGAAGCTGGATCAGCCGGGGCTGCTGGTGCGCTAGCTTCAGAGAGCTGATGGTTTTGCCATTGCTGAGCCTCCGCACCTCCAGCCCTGGACTCCTACTCTTTCTCCTCTCTTCCAGCCTGTTGTGCTGTGTAGTCCCTGGTGTCTTGCTGAGGGATGCATCTTGGCAGAAGCTGCGGTACCGCTGGAGGCTGAAGACTGTCAGCAATTTCCTTTTGGTAGACATCTCCTGGCCTGAGCGTTTGAGCGGGAGACAAGGGGAAAAGGTGCCCTGGCATCTGTCTGACAAAGATTTCCTCTCGATGTGTTCCTGCAAAAGAGGATGCCACAGAGGAACTGGGAAACATCCAATCCATTCTCTGGGTCAAAGGATGATGGGGAGAGTTGTAAGCCATCCTTAGCCCCACTCGTTTCTTGGGCACTAAGACTATCCTCTGGAGATGGCACAAAATTCAGAGACTGGGACAGGCCTTGGCTTATCAGAGGGCTGGAGCAGGCCCTGACAACTCTCTGCCTCCATCCCACCAAAGAGAAGCATGAGAACAAGAGCTGAAACACCCCCTCTATTAACCTGTCACTTGCATTTTGTGACATCCCTGCTCCCCTCAGCATCCCCACCCTTTTCTAACATGGCTTTGCTCTGAGAAAGTGGGCAAAACAAGTGGGTATGAGTGACCAGGAGATCACTTTCAACCTATTGCATCAGTTCCCATGGCTGCAGATATTTCATCTAGAAGGGTCAGTGGAACAAATGCTGCATGCACCATGAACATTTTGAACTCTTAAGCCTGCCAGATGAAGAGATTTTTTATTAATAATCTGGGTTATTAAAGTCTGTGAAGCCCTGAGAATGAAACCTCTTAGAGTAGAAATCAATAAATGAAGAAATTAAAATCAATAAATGAAATTAGCCAGACTTCTGCATGGCTGAGAAAGCATGGCTCTGAAGAAACGTTGATATAGGCTGTGCTCTTTTCTAGTTGGCTGGTTCCAGAGGACAGAGATACACATGGGATATCTTCTTTCTAGAGGACTGAAAAAGGGCTTAACTAGAGCTTCTGCCTCTCAAGTATCATGGTGTATGAGTGAGTGACGTGATGAAAAGATGTCATGCCCCTTCCTTATGCTTTCCACTCCACGCTTTGACCCTCTGAGGAGAAGAGATAATGCATGCTCTGTTCTTTCTGACAGCTCCTACTGCATTCATGGGGATCTTACTTCGTGTGTACAGCATGGTTTGGTGCTGGCGCTGTGGCTGCCCTGTCGGGTGAGGGTTCGCTTCCTTTGTCTTTGTCTTAGCACGAGGTAAATCCGGACATAGAGCAGCAGGGTCACCATGAAGGGGAGGTAGAAGGACACCAAAGAGGAGTAGATGACGAAAATAGGGTTGGATATGGAACAGACACTGGGATCCCCTGGGGAGGAGAAAGAGAGAGAGAGGAGAGGCTGAGCTGCTTGAATTTATTACAAGAAGGCCCTGATGTGTTGGCAAAGCAGGTCGACTGATGGCTGAGGGACAAGGGCAGTCTAAGGAGAGAAAGTATCTTCAATCTCCGTTGTTGCATATTATACTGTGGCCTACCCACTCACCTAACCGGTGCTTAAAATGGGCTCTGCCTCGGGTCATCCAGCATGACTCAACACACATCTGCTTGTTCTGGCCAACAGCTCTGCCCTCTTCTCTCACCTTTACCCCCAGCTTTCCTCAGAGGATCCTTTCTCCTTTTTCCTTTCTCCCGTTATTCTGGCAGCTTCTGAGCTGTCTAGATGCAGAGGTGTGCACCGCTTGCACCTGTCTGGACCAGGTAGTGAAGGGGAACAGCACTTCCCTCCCCGTGCCCCTTCTCACCTCAGGCACTGCCCAGAGGATGGACGGGGAGCAGAGGACCTCTGCCTGTGGCACAGAGGGAGGAAGGCTCCCCTGCACCTCAGCCTCCATGGAGAATTGGCAAGATGCAGGAAGTCTTATGTGTGTGTTGGAAGTGCTGCATGAATGATTGTTCGGGGGATTTCTAGACCTGGGCACTTTGAAGGGCAGTGACTTGACAGTAAGGCAGGCAGGTCTGTGCTCACAGCAACAGCCACTGTCTGCCGGAGCAAATGGCAAGTTTAGACAAGAGAACATCTGCTCTCCAGCACTGGAGATTTTTGTCACCCTTCATAGGGTGCTTTCCAGTTCCCTAAAATTTCCTGTAACTTGAAAAGCCTGCAGGACTCACATTAAATGACATGGCCATACACAGGGCAGCTCAACTTCCAGCCCCTCCCTACACACAATTGTTTGGGATGTCATTTACCTGTAGTATTGAAGCCAAAGAGGAGAGGGCACGACACTGCGAATGCCAGCATCCAGACTATCACAATCATAAGAGAGACCCTCCTGCAGGAGCTCTGCCCGGTGTTGTACTGGTACTGCACTGGTTTCACCACTGCGGTGTACCTGCGGACCAAAACAGCTCCAGAAAAAGGAGACGTAAGAATGGCGTGAGGAGAAGGACCAGGTTTGAAAAGGAAGAAGGAAAGCCACATAGGGAATGCGATGGTCGAAGTGGTGAAGAGATGGGAGAGGAAAGGAGGGAAGAGCAGATGATGGGATCAGCAGTTTGTAAAAATGGTGAGCAGGGTATTGCGGGGAGGAACAGAGGAAATTTGAGTTAGTTGGCAGCACTGGGGAGAAACACTCTGCAGATCCGTTAGCATTGTGAAACTACAACATGCGTGGTACCAGATAGACCTAGAAACCTGGGGAAACCTCCCCTCCACCCCCTATGGCTATATGTGAACTGCTGGGAGGGAGCGGACTGTGAAGCAACCACAGCCTGCAACAGTCTGTGCCTCAGCTGCCCACTCTGGTGTTGGCCTTGTGGACAGCCAGATGATTGCCCCCGGGAGTATGCTGGGGACATTTGGGTGCTGGAGTGCCCCTAGGACACAGCTCCACAAGCCTGGGACTTGTGAGGCACAGGAGTCTCAGCTTTAGTATCACCTGGCAGCAGAGCGTAAGTGAAACAGGGAGTCTCCCATGGAGAAACACTAGACTAGTCCATCATTGAGAGCTGCCTCGTGCACTTACCCTTGAACCAGAAGTTAAAAAGGTGCAGCATGTAGTGTTTTCTCCTACCCTCACTGCTCCCCATAAGCAGGAAGTTTAGGTCCTAACTGTACTGCACGTGCCAAGGTCCTGGCTCCCAGCCCTCAGTGTTGCCTACACTAAGCGCAATTTTAAGATGCAGAAAAAGATGGTAAGGCTGAAGATTATGCAGCAATAATCTTCTTCCCTCCATGTGTATATGACAACACTTTTTTTTTGTGATTTTTTTCTGAGCAGGCTCTCTAGGGGGCAAAACCCTCTCTGATACTCAGTGGGAATTTGATGACAGATTCTGGTTTCTACCTTCAAAAAGGATGAGGATGTAGCTGACTACCAACTGGTGTTGTTTAATTGCTTGTCTCTCTCTACTTTTTTCTTAAGCACGGACATCTTCTAGCATGTGGTGGGCAAAGCCACATTAACAGCAGTAGTGGCAGTGATAGACCTGCAGGAAAGTGTATGTTCGTGAAGACACTGGCACTGCCTGTGCCAACACCACGTCCTTGTCTCTTCCATGGTCGGGTATGGGGCCTACCCCACCCTCAGACTATTCCCCTGTATGTGCTTGGCACTCACCTGTCAATGCTGATAGCGCAGAGGTTTAAAATGCTGGCTGTGCACATCATGACATCCATGGTGACGAAGATATCGCAACAGATGCGGCTGAAAGTCCAGACTCCCCCGGTCACCTGCATCAGCAATCACAAAGCTGTCAGCCTTGCTCTGCAAGGAGTCCTAATAGATTATGTATAAGGAGGTGCTCTCCTTCAAGTATCTCAACAGCTAGATGAATTCATATTCACTGTGATGTGCAGAGGGAAAGTGAGGCATCTGTATTGTATTCAAGATAATACAGGGGTCGGTCACAGGGAATCCAGGAGCTGCACCTCAATTTCACTCTTTTTCTGACTCTTACAGAGGTACGCAGGATGAAGAAATAGACAGCAGCTATCCATTTCCTTAAGGTCTAGCATGATAAATTGAATTAAATATGATATCACTGTATACATCCTTTGATTAAGGATTATCTGACAAAATCTAAAGGCTAAAGGTGCTTCTCAGCTTAGCTGCTGGAGTTCTCTTGCAGGCAGCGAGCTGGAAAAGTGCTGCAAATTTTATGCATTTATGCATGAAACAGTGACCTGAGACCTGAGGCTTCTCCAGAACTTCATTTGGATTCTTATCTCGGTTACAGATTTTGATTATCAGATCTGAATGAGAACTCACAAGCTATTCAGATAAAGGGTTTTGGGTTGCTATCATGTCTAGCTTTTGTTCTGGTTGTTTTGAATTTTTAATCTCAAGTGTGCAATCATGAAAACTTAGCTGTGGCCAATCTTCGTGATGGAGGAACACATTTTTGGCCCAGCCATCGAGTTCTTGACAATGACCTTTCCAGCTGACAGCAGTATGCTCCAAGCACCGTGTGGCACTGCTGTGAATGGGCCAGCTCTGCTCGCGGCTGGGATGATGGCCTGGCCCCGGGCAAGTTGGTCGGCCTCAGCACCTGCTCCTTGTAGGAGGTGAACAAGAAGGCAGCCTGCCCTCCAAGAGATAAGCCCGATGGAGGAATACAGCAAGCTAAGTTAATGCCATGCTGGTTGAAGTGGGGTAGGAGAGAAAGAGGAAGAAAGTCCTTCCTCTAAGATAGCAGTGCTGTCTGCCTTGTGTGGGAGGCCTGGAGTTTAGCCTCCACCCCTGCAGATCCTGCTGGTTCAGCTGGATCCTGGGAAGCTGTCGGGAACTGACACCAGTTCCTGGTCTCTCTGCTTATGTTCAGATTACACCCGGGGTACTGCATCAGGTTTTGGGGCCCAGCATGGGAAACACATCAATAAACTGGAGTGAGCCCAGCAGTGGGCCAACAAGATGGTCCCTAGGGGCTGAAGCACCTGTCTTGTGAGGGGAAGCTAGGGGAACAGGGCTCGTTCAGCCTGGAGAAGAGGTGGCTTTGTGTCCCCAGTACCTAGTGGGAGGTCACTGAGAGGGCTGGAGCCAGGTTACTGAGAAGGTGGAGCCAAGCTTTTCACAGCAGTGCGTGGTGGAAGTATGAGAGACAACGGGCATTGAAAGAAGAGAGGTTCACACTGGTTATGACAATCAACCCAGTCTGACCTCATGGCTGATCAGCTTCAGGCAGGGCATTGGACTGGAGACCTCCTGAGGACCCTTTCTGCCAGAATTATCCTGTGATCCTGTGAACATGTTCCAGCTACCTACCTAGCTGGCTTCTGGGGCCATGCAGCATAGTGAAGAGATGATGAGGCATGAGCATTGTAACAACTTCTTATAACTCATTTCCCCTCAAGGGGGTATGTGCTGGTATGCTCCTCCTTAACCCTCAGCTCCCTGAGCTCCAGCACCGATCCATTCCCTTAGCTTAGGTCATTTACTGTGTCCTACCTGTCCTAAGACAAGAGCTAGGCATTTGAAAATACTCATACCATGACAGGCTGGAGATGGTACCACAAGCAAGCTTTAGTCCTATGGCAGTGGGCCAACTCTATAGCAAGTGTCAGTGCCTGGGAAGGACGCAGCTCACCATAGAGAGAGGCAGCACTGATGTGCTTGTATAAACACAGAATTAGCTCTGTATGGATTCTTTTCAGGCTTGTTTAACAAATAATCCTGAGGAATTTAAATGTTTTTTGATTGTTTCTGTGCCAGCATTCCTACACACGGGCACCAAAATTTCCTGAGGTGAGCTGTCTCTGGGATATTCTCTGCTGGACCCAGCTGCTGTATGTCAGAAGTCAGGTACCGAACCAAGCAGTTGCCCATTAGATCACCTAACACCGAATGGATGGATGCATGGGAGAGAAGTAGAAATAGGCCTGCAAAATGAAGAAAGGAACTGTGCTTTCATCTTGAGTTTTTGGGGCTCCTTTGTTTTCTTTAAAAAAAAAAGTCAAGAGAGAGAAAAACAAACAAACAAACAAACAAAAAAACAACTTAGAGATTTTCTGCACAATTAGGTGGGCTACAAGATGTACAAACTGAAGGCTGCCCTTCTGAAATTAGGGACTTGAACAGATTCAGTTTTTAAAGAAATCCCACACCATTTGTGTTTAGTTGCAGATTTTGAGACCTGCTTGCCCACCTCATAATACCCCAAAATTATAAATGCTGGAAACCTTTGCAGTGGGACCCAGTAAGGGGTTTTTTTTTTGTAGTCTGGGGTATAACAAAATGTAGTGTGTACGTGTGATCTGTGGAGTCTGAAGAATATGTCACCAGGAACTGCTGCCAGGTGTTTGCAAGGAAGCCAGCAGCTGCTAACCCAGCAGATGTGCAAGCACTTAACTGAGGGAGTTTCCAAGGTCCTGAGTGTGTTTGAATGTGAAGCCTAAGGAGAAGCTCCGGGAATGTAAGCCATTAAAACTGAAGAAGGTGCTGGTGGGAATGGCCCTGACGTGAACCCTCTCAGGATGATGCATTCAGATCATGCCACCTGTATGCTAAGCTGTAGCTTGCACTGAGAGGATGCTTGGCAGATCAAAATGCTGGGCTTAAAACCCATCCTCACTTCATCAGTCAGAGCTTCTAAAATGAGGGGCAGCCCTGTGGAAGTCAGTGGAGTAGTTAGTGTTTACATGCAGGATAATACAGAATTAATTCCAGAATTTAACAATGAAGAGAGCCCTTTTATTACAGGCCTTGTTCATAATTTTTTAATTCTATTTCTGCACTTTATTTTCTTGCTCTGTTCTGCTCATCTTTGTTACAGAAGCTATAGCTTGTCAGTGTGCATTTCTGGTTTTCATGTGCTGGCAAGGTATCTATTCTTTATCCCTCTGGTGCCTTTTATCCAGGAATCTCAAAGCACATCACAGGTATTAATTGAATGTCTCCTCACAACTGCCTGGGTGAGGTGGATGGTCAAATATTATTCTCCTCTTACGATGATGAGAGCAAACCACAGAGAGATGAGCTGATACAATCTCTCATTACCACTCAGTGTGTGTGCAGCAGAACTGAGAACAGAGTCCAGGATGAAATCCTGGTTCTGTCAAAGATGATGTTAAAGCTCCCTATAGACCATTCAGGTCAGGTTCTCACCCCGGCTTGCTCAATGACCAGTCTGCATTATCCACAAAGCTACAGTATTGCTATTTTTAACTTTCCAACACTTTAGGAAGGCTTCCAATCTAAAAACCATCATCGTGCATTCATAACTTTCATAAATCTGTCATTCTCCTGAATCCTTAAAAATAAACAAATTAATCTCTGTAAATCATATTTATGTAACAATGCATGGCTAGCAATGACTAAAGTATGAGCAGGTACGTAAGCAGCTGTGCATTTAAGCATGCTCACTTGAGTTTTGTTTAAGAGAAAGTTCTTCTTGGGGCTGCAATTAGCTCCCTGCAGCTGTGAAATCACTGCTTATGCTTTTGCACGGACAGAGCAACCAAAAGCACGCAAGCGGACAGGCCAGCCGACAAGTGGGAAACTGCTGAGCTGCAGTAACTCATCTTTTTGTCCTCCCTTTGATGGTAGTCTGGTGAGCTCCTTGAATGCCAAGAGCAGTTGCAGGTCTCACCGCTCCGCTGTGAGAGCCACAGACACTGGACATCAGTGACAATCACCTTTTGAAGCCTTTTTTTCCTTTTTGGAGTTAGAACTGGATGTTACGAGAAGCCCAAGAAAGATGTTACAGGCCATGCTGCTGCATGTTCTCCTCCATTTGCGTGCTGACCGTAAGGCATGACGGTATCGATGCCATCAGACTCCATAGCCCCAGAGGTCAGTAAAGAATTAGGGTAGCAGCACTGCTATATTAGTCCTACCTGTTGACCCCAGACGATTGCTAGGCACTGTGCAGAATAGCAATTTTGTGCCAGAAACTTCATTAGCTGGAGATGAGGATTTTGAGGTTATAAAATGTTCCTATTGTTGCTCTGTCACAGCCTTCCCAAAAGACTTCTCAGAACGAGACAGATCTAGGCTGCCTGATAGATAAAAAGGCAAATTTCATGGAGAAGGTCCAGACCACAGATGGCTCTTAAAATTGAGTGTAAAGCACATAAAGTTCACAAGTGACAGTTAAATCTGAGGGATTCATCTACCTTTAGCTTCCCCATAAATAATGGCCAGGTTTCAGATGTTTGGTTTGGCAAATGCTCAGCAGATGTACAGGTACTGTATGTGGTTTCAGGGACTGAATGATCTCTTGGCAATTTCCAGGCCCAGAGTGTACTGAAGCATGATGCAATTTCTGCTTCATCTGTAGCGCTGTTGATTCCATAAACAGTGACAAATATCTAAACAACTCTGGAGTTTTTTTCAACTTTTTTTATTTTTATTTTATTTTATTTTTTAATCTTAGTGTTTCTAGAGTCTTAAGGCCTAGTTATCTAGAGGGTACTATGTAATGCTGGGAGTGGTAGATTGGATTTGTGATGTGTGTAGGTCCTTCTCCCTTTTGTTTGGGTAACTTCTGCAGTCTCTTGGATCAGTTACTTTGATTCTCCAAGCTCCGGAGTGGAAAATGAATCTTGAATGGGCCTGCAAACACAACGAGGGAATGGACCTGCCATTGTGATTGCAAACAGTGCCCACAATACCGCCGGGGGGCAGAGGCTGCTCCACAGATGTGCCCCAGTGCCACCCTTTCCACAGTGATAGCGAGTAGTAAATCTTTTCCTAACGAAAAGCACATTGTGATTTCATTAGAGACTGGAATTATGCTTGAGGTGATGGAATATTCCTGTACGAGCAGTCTGAAATAAAAATTGCCTTTTAGTAATACTTTTAGTTACAAGCAAAATGGAGTGTCTAATTCTGTTCTGCTGGGATGGCTTCCCCTTCCCTCCTGCCCCTTATTCCTTGTTTTTTATCTTTCTTTCCACACAAATTAGTCTAAATGTCGCTACTAACTTCATCAGGAACATGATCACACAAGCAGCATCATGTTGCTCGCTTTGTTCTTTCATTCCACAGAGATGCTCTACATAAATAATTACCCATCAATGCCCTTGTACACAGAGCAGACACTTAATTTCTTTTAATTGTAGTCTTGCAGAGACTGCATTGGACACAGTTTGGAACAGTGGCTTGGATTGACATAAGGGAAACACCTGTGCCAAAGCCTAGAGCCATGCTGGCTACTGAACATGTTCTGGTGGCAGTGTTGGTCACTGCCACCTTGCACGCGCATAGCAGGTCTGGCATTTGCTGGAGTTGTCCCGTATCGTCCTACTTTCTATTCGTGCACTGCACAGTCCACACGCACAAGTCAAAATCCCTCTCTGCTGCTGCTCTGCTTTGTGGGAAGGAGGTCAGCCAACGGTGGCGAGCTGTCAGCAGAATACTTTACTCACCCTCCAGCCTGATCTCACCTTGCCCCTTAGAGAAAGAGCACGAGGATTCAGAGAGGTCACAGCTCAGAGGTTTGTTCTGTCTCTGTTAGCATGGGAACAGGGCTAACAGGGCGCAGCTGAAAGCTTATGGCTCATAGGCATTCACTCTTAATTTTCCTAGCTCTACCAATTTACTTGAATAAGCATAAAAATGCTAAAGAGAACAGATAAAAATGCCAGCTGTAGCATGCACTCCTGTATTTACTGTAGCAAAAATGTTTGCCCTGGGAGTGGCTTCAGTAATTCAGGATTTTGCCGCAGTGTGGGGGGGATTTGGAGTCCATCCTTGCTGCCCTATATCTGATGGTGCTGCTCATACCATGCACCGTCATGCCAATATAGGTTTACACCAGCCCAATGTGCAAAGATCAGGGAAATGGAGAAAAAGACCCTGAGGGCTTGACAAATCCTTTGAATTTATTGTGAGAATGCTCACTTAAAGAGATTTTGGAGCACGCTCTTTGGCTTCATCTCTTTGTCAGCCTACTTGGGGAATGTTGCTTGGAGCTGACCTAATATCATGGACATTAAGGCTCTTAAACTCCACAGGAGATGAGGGCTCGACCGCCTTCACTCGTTTTCTGGCCAGCAGGCAGGGATTGACCTGGACTCCAAGAAGAGTTGCCGCAAGACATTTCCACCCCCCTTCTTCCCCCTGCCATTCCCGAGACATCATGGTGCTCACTGGCAACCCTCCTGGCTGACGGAGTCAGCTCCAAGGATGCTCAGATGAAAGCGGCGTCAGCATGTCAGGGGCCACAGCCTACACTTCCAGCTGCAGCCCAGCTGATGCTCGAGCTCAAAGAGGTTGGAAGAGCGAGGCTCAGCATGTCTGCTGGCAGGTGGAGCTGTGGTGTGTTTGTCTGGCTTGTGTCCGGCCCACCAGGACCACCTGTGTGACGCTGTGGGCTGCCACACACCCCACAAATGCTCTGGAGCTGGCTGGGGGGCTGAAACGTGAAGGGGCTTTATCAATACCAGACAGAGCTGGCCTAACCTGAGCGCACGCACTCGTACTGCGGTTCAGCTCTGCTGGTCTTTCCTCCGACGCACTCACCTCCAGGTACACCACCCACGGCATCACCAAAGTAGCCACCAGCAAGTCCGCCACCGCCAGGCTTACCACAAGGTAGTTTGTGGTGGTTTGCAGGGCGCGCTCCCTCAGCACGGCTAGACAGACCAGCACGTTCCCGAAGATGATGGCCAAGATCAGGAGGCAGTAGCAGAGGGCGTAGTAGGCGTGTGAGCGTGGCAGGCCCGGCTCTGTCGTGTTACCTGCCCCACAGGGAACAGCGTCGGTGCTGTTAAGATGGCCGCCGGTTCCTGTGAAGAGCGCCATGGGGATGCTGCTGAAAAGAGAAGAAGACGACTGAAAATTGATGCTTATAGTAACTCTGGAGAATGGTAGCCTTTTGTAGATGGCATACGTCTTTCATATTTCACTCATGGCGCTACCTCGAGCCAAATCTAGAGGTCTTTATTCTGCTCATATGAAGGCGGAGCTTGGTTTTAAAGTCTTGCTTGTCCGGTTTGGTTTTCACTGAACCTAAGCCAAGAGAAGAATGCCAGGTTTCACCTGCTGTGTGCATCTGAATGGTGCATCTCACCAGCCAATGCAGCTGTAAGGACAGGGGCAAGGGTTTTGGGAAGAGAGTACCCTCCCTCTTCCCTCATCAAAAATCTCTTTAGGATCTTCATGCAGTCAAGTGCTCAGCAGCCTGGCAGAGAGATCGCACCTGCGCTTCTCGAGCAGGCTCTTGAACCCTGGCTGCCTTGCAGCGAGCACCACTGGCTGAATTACTCTTTTCCTGCAACGTGCTCCTGTCCCAGGCCTTCTGTTCAAATAATGCTCCGCTTCAACCCTGCCTAGCTTGCCAAAGCTCAACTGTCAGCGCAGCCCCCATTTTATCCATATTGTGCTCCGTGTTTGCCATGCCTGGCTGGAAGATACGCTTCCTGTGCTGAAGAGCAAATCGACTTGTCATTTGGGACGAAATAATGGAAGGGTGCATGCAGCAGACTCTACATTTCTCTTTCTTACAATGGGTTTGTGATTGTGCCCAGGAACCTACCCAATCTTGATTTAGAAGGAGGCTGATTTTTTCCAGGTACATGAAGGCTGCCATCCCAGGGTTGTTCTCTGACATTTAATCCCTTTTATCTGATTTATTTTTTTTTGGCTAATGCTCCCATCGCTAAACTCATCCTCGGCTTGACAAGTACTAGAGGCAAGGACAGAACATTGCAAAGAAGGCGCTATAAATATTCTTCCTTGCTCCACCTTACCCGCTCAAGAGGAGCATCCGTGATGCGACGCGCACGCTGCTGGCGGAGTAGCTGTGCAGGAGGTGTGAATTGCTCCAGCCCCATGCACACATGCATCCTGATGCCAAACTGCCCCTGCTGGCTTGGAGTCAGGCGAGGGCAAGGGCTGAATGAGGTGGAAGCCGTCCCGCAAACACGGATCCCTTAGGAGAGAGGTGAAACAACCTCTTACAGATGTGTTTTGCTTGGAAGAAGCAGCGCTTGTCTCTCCTCTCTCTTTCTTCCACCTGCCCCCGACAAAAAGTTAAGGCTCCCACTGGCCCCGAAGAACTCCCCGTGCAGCCAGCGCTGCTGCCGAGCCCAGGACCGCTGCTGCACAAAGCACCCCGGCCCCAACCACCCATCTTGCTCATTTCGCAGCGCCCCTCTACACCGACACAACTCCGGGAAACCCGCACCCTGTGGGGCCGCGTTGCAAACCCCCAAACCCCCTGCCCTAAGCAGCCGCCCGCCTCGCAAGCAAAGCCAAAGCCTCCCCCAGCCGTGCCCCACAATTTCCTCGGGGTCCCCCCGGCTCCTGCCCCCCGGCCGCCCTCTCTGCCCTCCCCAGCCCCCGGGATCTGACCCCATCCTCCTGCCCCGCCGTGGGGGGGATCGAGGGGGTCGGGGTCGGGGGTCTGAGGGGCAGGGGGCCAGCAGCGATCGACACTTACCCCCATCCCGCCGGGCCCCGGCGCCGCCGCCGAGCGGGGCTCGGTCTCGGTGCCGCCCCCTCCCCGCCCCGGCCCGGCCCCGGGGGCGGGCGGGGACCCGCGGTGGCCGGGGAGGGGGAGAGGGGCGGTGGGGGGTGGGGGGGGCGGCGAGGCTTGAAGAGATGTGGTGGTTTTAAAGAAGAAAAAGAAGGAAAAAAAGATGTATATAAAGTGAAGGAGAGAGGGTTTTTACAAGGGGAGGGAGTTGCAGAAGTCATAAATCATAGGATCATAGAACCACTACGGCTGCAAAAGAACTCCAGGATCATCTGGTCCAACCATCCCCCTACCACCCACCAACGTCACCCACTAAACCGTGTCCCTAAGCACCAGGTCCAGCCTTTCCTAGAACACCCCCAGGGACGGTGACGCCACCACCTCCCTGGGCAACCCGTTCCAATGCTTGACTGCTCTTTCTGAGAAGAAATGTCTCCTCATTTGCAACCTAAACCTCCCCTGGTGCAACTTGAGGCCATTCCCTCTAGTCCTATCACTAGTTATCTGTGAGAAGAGGCCGATCCCCAGCTCCCCACACCTTTCAGGTAGCTGTAGAGGGCAATGAGGTCTCCCCTGAGCCTCCTCTTCTCCAGACTAAACAACCCCAGCTCCCTCAGCCGCTCCTCAAAGGACTTGTGCTCCAGGCCCTTCAACAGCCTCGTAGCCCTTCTCTGGACATGCTCCAGGGCCTCGATGTCCTTCTTCTAGTGAGGGGCCCACAGCACTCGAGGTGTGGCCTCACCAGAGCAGAGTACAGGGGGACGATCACCTCCCTGGTCCTGCTGGCCACGCTATTCTTGATACAAGCCATGATGCCGTTGGCCTTCTTGGCCACCTGGGCACACTGCTGGCTTGTGTTCAGGCGAGCGTCAACCAACACCCCCAGATCCTTTTCCTCTGCACAGCTTTCCAGCCACTCTGCCCCAAGCCTGTAGCATTGCATGGGGTCGTTGTGACTAAAATGCAGGACCTGTCACCTAGCCATGTTGAACCTCATCCCATTGGCCTCTGCCCATCAATCCAGCCTGTCCAGGTCGGATCATAAATGAGCTGCCTTAAACCTGGGGAGGGGGAGAGCAAAGGGGGAGAAAACTGAGAGGGAGCGCGGTGTTGGGGAAGTGACCTGAGTAAAACCACTGCCCTGAGATGCGGCTCCCCAGAGGCCTGAGACAGGGTCTGCAGGGCTGCGTGCGCCCTGGCACTGTGGTCCTGGGTGGGCTCTGCAGCCACAAGTGACCCTGATGGGGCTGGGCTTCCCAGCCTCTTGGGGATGGGCTTCATGTGCCTGCTGGGCAGGGTGGCCACTGGGCAGGTGGGCGAGAAGGAGAGGAGATGAGCTACCTCAGCAAGTGTGCCTTGGGACGGTGCTGCTGGGATTGCCTCTCCTGGTAGCAGATTCCCCCAGATAATCTCTTCGTAGGTAAGGGTGGTAGGAGGGGAAAGCGCTGTGGAGAACGCTTGTCCACATCAGATGTGGGTGATGTGAGAAGATTGGCTTCAGCCTGGCCAGGGGATGTAGAGGGTGAAATGCCCATACTGAGCTCAATGCCTGTAAGCTTGTGCCCAGCCTTGCCCTGGGACAGGTCAGGGGATGGTACTGGGTGACTCTGATGAGCTCCCACCTGGTATCTACAGGTGCCACATTCGCAGATGTCCTTGGTGGAGGGTTTGGCTGTCAAGCTATAGAGCAAAAGATCCATGAAGGGCTCCCGGGGGAGCTCCTGGAGTGTGACCCATGAGCTTGAATGTGTCCGACTAACTTGAGCTGTTGTCTGTCCCATACTGCCCACCTTCAGGGAGATGCATTTGCTAACTGTGCATGGAGTAGATAAGCAAAGGGGGGAAGCCCTCCAGCCCCCCCTGCAGAGGCATTTTAGCTGTGAGCTTGGAAAGAGTCCCACACGCCCACACAACTGTGCTTCGAACGGGAGGGAAAGCGCACGGCGGTGCTCGTTCTGCGTAGCGAGGTCTGTGGGAGTTGCAGGCTGGGTGTGAAATGGCCGGAGAATGCAGCTCCTGGCAGTGGGTCCGACAGCTGCAGGGTGCTGGAGGTGGTGCAGCATAATTTTAACACTCTAAAGCACAGTTTGTATGCCATTCCTTAAGGACTGAGGCCAGCAAAGTGTTTGCATCGGCTGCAGGACACCAGTCCACAATTTGCTGTATTCACGTTATCTATCCCGTGTAATGGATAACCAAGAATCAATAAAGAGACATCTCCTGGCACCTGTCGCCCTCCTCTGAGACAGGGAGGTTTCCTGTTTTTCACCAGGAGGAAACCCAGGGCTTTACCCACCAGCACATTGCTGTTCTCCTCCAGATCTCCACCTGGCAGAGACTCAGCACTGACGCCTTCCCCAGCTCCTTTCCTCTTGTGTTGGTGGAGCCCTGGCGCCCCCTCTCCTGGGAACATCCTTACTCCTTAATCCATGCCCTCACCACTGAGATGCCCACTGCGTCTGCCTTTACCCTCCTCTGCTCCTGCCTATCTCTTTTCCTAATATTACTCTGTCTTGATTAAAAAAAAATCCCATTGAACTTGTTGCTGCTCTGTTTAAACTCTTTCTCAGGGGTGTACCTCCATCACGGGGTGGCTCTGTTCATGCCCCTGGTTTCCCTGAGCCTGGGAGCAATTTGAGGCAGGGACTTAATGACTTTCTTGTGTTTGCTCTACAGCAGCAATCTAGTGGAGCAAAATAATAATCCATGTGATCATTTAATTTAGATTAGATTGTACCACATGCAGAGGCATGGCTGAGTTAAAATCACATCGGCAATCTTGATTGTGATATTTGCAGGGATTTTTTATTATTATTTTTTTTAACTTTACAACTTCTTTAATGCAGTGTTTAGTGCAAACCCTCTCAAACCCTCTACCCTATAAAAAGCCCTGAGCAGCCTGGTCTAACCATGTGGCTGAGCCTGCTTGGAGCAGGAGGTTGAGCTAGAGACCTCCTGGGGTCCCTTCCCACCTCTGTTCTCCTATGTGGCCATGGAAATACCTTTGCCCTCTGGATGTAGAACTAACAGAGCTTTCCTGGGCGGCACAAGATGCAAACTTCTGATGAAACTTTAGCTTGTACCCACACCACCTAAGCCAGACCTGCCTATTCAGCCTTGGCTGCTGTTGCAGCAACTACCAAAGTGGAAGGCAGGCAGCTTCAGGATAATGTTTGCACAGTAGCTTGCAAAACCAGTGCAGGCTCCTTGGAGAAATGGAGGGAAACTACCACAGCTCACGTTGAATAGGATTCACAGGAGATTCAGATCCGGCTGATGTCCATTCCTTTCTGCTCTCCCTTTACTTTCCCTGTTCCCTGCTCTGTCAGTCTGGACTGAGGGGCTACATCCCAAATCTTCACAGCATGGAGCAATGTGAGGTTGTCTGGCCAGGAATGATTTTCATAGAAATCATACCTGCAAATGGTTTTATACAGCAAAATAGTATTATGACAAGAGGAGGATTCAAGGGACTGGGAAGGTAAGGTTAAAGCAGTAGGACATGGGGTAGACAGGAGGAAAAATGCACATGCAAGAAAAGGGACATCAGTGTTCAAAAATGCTGTTCTGGTCTTCAGGGAAAGCTGTTCATGTTCTCATGATCAGAGGCTGAGGAGTTGAGAGGCTGAACCTCCCTCCTGCCCCAGAAAATGAATGTTTCTGGTCCACTATGGAATAAGCTGCTGGAGCTCCTTCCACATTCTTCTGTGAGGCATGCTCTTCCAACAGCCAGGGCTGCCAAGGCATCTGATAAAGCAGCCCTCACTCTAAGGCAGATTGGTTTCTGCTGAATACCCTGTGTGAAACCACACTCGGAGGCAGGGAGGAGTGCTGTTTGCCCTGGGGGGGCAGTGTCCCATTCTCCATGGGAAGGTTCTCCATAGCTGATGGAGCAAAGTCCAGTCAGAAGCAGGATGGATTAAGTTGCTCCTTTCGAGCTTGAGGAGGGGTCCCATAGCCAAACCAAATGCCAACCTGCAGGTGCTCCTCAGGTTGGTCTCCTTCCCTCTTCCATCCCTCCCCTCCACCTCAGACTGATGCTTTCCTTAGCAGAGAGCTCATGCAAGCATCCTGAACTGCTTGCAGTCCTCTTCTTCCTGCCCACCTCTTCCATCCTAAAGACCAATGAGGCTTGAAAACTTCTGAGCCACTTTGACTTAAAAGCACTAAGACCACTGAACTGAGGCAAGACCTACAAAATTACAGCCCAAGGGGTGAGACGAGAAGAAATTAGACTGTGTTCTGGAAAGCATTATAGCTTTCAAGGGTGAGATCGCACCTCAAATATTGTGCTCAGTTTTGGGGCCCTCACTACGAGAAGGATATTGAATTGCTCGAGTGTGTGCAGAGAAGAGCAACGAAGCTGATTAAATGATCAGAAAATATTGAGGAATAGGGAACTGGGTTTGTTTAGTCTGAAGAGAAGGAGGCCGGGGTGGATACTTCATCCACAACTACCTGAAAGAAGGTTACAGTGAGGAGGGTGTCCATCTCTTTTCTCAAGTAGCTAGTGATAGGACACGAAGAAATGGCCTCAATTTGCACCAGAGGAGGTTTAGCTTGGATATCAGGAATAATTTTTCCTGATATTTTTTCTCTTTTCTACCTTTTCTCTCCCTCAAATACCTGCTCTGAGTCCCATTCCTCTGCCTACCTCACCAAAACCTGCTTTATTTACAGTTTCTTTTGAACTTTTCAATGCAAACTTCTGTTCTGGACTCTCCGCTGGGACAGAAAATGGCGAGACTTACTGCTGCCTCTCTTTTTTCTACTCTGTATCCCTGAAGGGCACTAGAAGACAAGGAGCAGTTTAAGGTGTCATTTCTAGCTGCATCTTCCTATTTTGCTGCTGTTTGCATGCTGCTCAGGTCTTGAAATCTTGCATTAAGTGTTTTTTCCTGAAGGAGCAAATAGCAGCTTAATCAGAATCATCTGCAGGGCACTTGGATTCACACAATCTTTATGCAGCTATGGGGTAATTTACTTATTTCTGTTAAACCAAGCCTCTGAGAAAAGATGATAGAAATGAGGAGATGGAGTGTGCGCTTGTGTTTGACTTCAGGGCTGTTTTCTCCCCAGACTCAGCTGTGGGCACAGGTCTATGAGTGTGGTGGAGCAGTGCTATTGCCACACCACAGCTCTGGGCAGCTGCAGGGTGGATGTTCCCAAAGTTGTCATGATGGCAGCTAATGACAAGGAATAAAAAGGAGTTTTTTGGGGGGAAATGGTATCTTATCTTGGAAAATGCCTTCTGAACTTCCCATGCATTAAAGCAAGCCCTGGAGCAGGGCTGTAGGGACTGGCCACAATGTTATGGGAGCTATCAGCGTGGATTTGATCCCTCTTGGTGTCCCCCTGACTTTTTTTTCTGAATCCAGATGATGCAAAAGGCAAAAAATCTAATCCGCCTCTTGGTAGCAATGGTATGGTGTGGCAGTGAGTCATACAGGATAATTACAGTGTTTAAAAAAACAAACTATCAATGCCTAGTGCCTTTTAATTTCAACAAATATCTTCTTGTGAGGGGAGATTAATGATACCTAATATCCTCACACAGATTCTCTCTCAGGAATGGGATCTGCATGCACATCTCTTAAGAGATCATCCCTGGATTACAGGATGAGGAGGGGTCTTTCTTCACCGCCAGAATGTGCATTTGGATGGTTGGAAATTTTCACCATATTTAGGCTCTGTTATGTTACTTCAGCTTTTGTGTGTGTGTGTGTGTGCTGGCAGAACCAGCCCTCTCTGTGCCACGAGGTGCCCAGAGAGCACCTCACATGCTGATAGTTCTCAGCTACTCCTCCCCACCTTCCCCAGAGGTTTGCCTGTCAGCCAGGCAAAACTTTACTTTTTTTTTCTTTTCTTTCTTTTTCTTTTTCTTTCTTTCTTTCTTTCTTTCTTTCTTTCTTTCTTTCTTTCTTTCTTTCTTTCTTTCTTTCTTTCTTTCTTTCTTTCTTTCTTTCTTTCTTTCTTTCTTTCTTCTTTCTTTCTTTCTTTCTTTCTTTCTTTCTTTCTTTCTTTCTTTCTTTCTTTCTTTCTTTCTTTCTTTCTTTCTTTCTTTCTTTCTTTCTTTCTTTCTTTCTTTCTTTCCTTCCTTCCTTCCTTCCTTCTTTCCTTCTTTCTTTCTTTCTTTTTCTTTCTTTCTTTCTTTCTTTCTTTCTTTCTTTCTTTCTTTCTTTCTTTCTTTCTTTCTTTCTTTCTTTCTCTTTCTTTCTTTCTTTCTTTCTTTCTTTTTCTTTCTTTCTTTTTCTTTCTTTCTTTCTTTCTTTCTTTCTTTCTTTCTTTCTTTCTTTCTTTCTTTCTTTCTTTCTTTCTTTCTTTCTCTTTCTTTCTTTCTTTCTTTCTTTCTTTCTTTCTTTCTTTCTTTCTTTCTTTCTTTCCTTCCTTCCTTCCTTCCTTCCTTCCTTCCTTCCTTCCTTCTTTCTTTCTTTCTTTCTTTCTTTTTCTTTCTTTCTTTCTTTTTCTTTCTTTCTTTCTTTCTTTCTTTCTTTCTTTCTTTCTTTCTTTCTTTCTTTCTTTCTTTCTTTCTTTCTTTCTTTCTTTCTTTCTTTTTCTTTTCTTTCTTTTTCTTCTTTTTTCTTTTCCTTTTTCCTTTTTTTTCACTTTTTTCTCTCTCTTTTGTTCTGTTTCTCTTTTCTTTTCTTTTCTTTTCTTTTCTTTTCTTTTCTTTTCTTTTCTTTTCTTTTCTTTTCTTTTCTTTTCTTTTCTTTTCTTTTCTTTTCTTTTCTTTTCTTTTCTTTTCTTTTCTTTTCTTTTCTTTTCTTTTCTTTTCTTTTCTTTTCTTTTCTTTTCTTTTCTTTTCTTTTCTTCTTTCTTTCTTTCTTTCTTTCTTTTCTTTTCTTTTCTTTTCTTTTCTTTTCTTTTCTTTTCTTTTCTTTTCTTTTCTTTTCTTTTCTTTTCTTTTCTTTTCTTTTCTTTTCTTTTCTTTTCTTTTCTTTTCTTTTCTTTTCTTTTCTTTTCTTTTCTTTTCTTTTCTTTTCTTTTCTTTTCTTTTCTTTTCTTTTCTTTTCTTTTCTTTTCTTTTCTTTTCTTTTCTTTCCAGAGGAAACTGCCTCTGAACAGTTCCTTTTATGTGCCCAGAGACCACTGCAACATTATTCTGTGCAAGACTTGCCCTTGTTCTGGGAGGGAATTGAGAGAACTGAGGCTGTTCCTTGCCTTACTCACCTGATGTTGTTGCCTATTGGCTCAATGAGTCTGCATTCATCAGTGTGGGAAAAACTTGATACAGCAGTTGAGCAATTAATCCCTCACCTCAGCCTTCCTTGGGGTTCTAAGTATTTCCATTAAAGTTCTTGCTGCCTGTATGCTTCCCTTGGGATTCTAAAAGTGCTTCAAAGTATTAGAAGGAAAATTAAATTATTTCAAGCACTTGCAAAAGGAAGGACATTTGCAATTAAGGAAATATATGCTTTGCTGTCTCCAGTCATTTGATAATGTAGGTTTGTAATGACAGGGAAGGGGAGACATGATTTTGCAGATCTTACCACAAACCAGAGAAGTTATATTTGTTAAAAATGCAGGCACTAATGATTTTTATTAATTTTTATTTATTTATTTATTTATTTATTTAATTTTTAAATAACCAGTACAGCTATGGTGTGCTAGCAGTTTTTTCTTTCTAGTTAGGGTTTTGGATTTGTATTTTCTTTTCAGTTAAAACCCTCATAACCACAAAATATTCAAGCAGTTCTGAGAAAGAGCATTTTAAAATCTCTTGATATTTCACAAAATAGCAGTACTAAATTAGAATAAATGAATCACAGGATCATTGATTCATCTAGGTTGGAAAAGACCTTCAGGATCACCAAGTCCAATCATCAGCCTGGCCTACTGAGTCCCATCACTAGACCATGTCCCTAAGTGCCACATCCACACATTTCTGAAATACCTGCAGGGATGGAGACTCCACCACCTCCCTGGGTGGCCTGTTCCAATGATCGACCACCCTCTCCATGAAGAAATTCTTCCTGATATCCAACCTAAACCTCCCCTGGCACAGCTTGAGGCCCTTTCTCACATCCCATCACTAGTCACTTAAAAGATGGACACTCTCCTTGCTGAAACCTCCTTTCAGGCAGTTGTAGAGAGCAATAAAGTCTCCCCTGAGACTCTTCTCCAGACTAAACAGCCCCAGGTCCCTCAGCCACTCCTCGTCAGTCTTGTTTTCTAGTCCCTTCAGCAGCTTTGTTGGTCTTCTCTGGACCTGCTTGTGCAACTCACTATCCTTCTTGTAGTCCAGACCATTAGAGAACATAAATGACAAAAATGCCTTCCATTTAAGTAGTTGAGTAGAAACTTCTTTGTGCCTGTAGATATTTGATTAGTTTAAACAATATGTTTCTGATTTGTAGAATTTTACTTGTAGCAAACAAACAAATATGAATGAACCTCTGAGTTTTGGGGGCATAGTAATAAGTTCAAGGGATAACAAGAATGTAGGGGGAAAATGTAACAAAGATCATTGTTGTATTTTATGGAAGGGAAGATATCTTCTAAACAAAATCTTCATCAGTCCAATTTCACAAACTCATGCACTAACAAGCACCGAGATATGTGTGTGTTCAGGTGATCTGGATCACTTGTGTGCACCATGGAGGGGTAGGGATAGTGGCTATCAAGTCCTTACCTGCCTTCTGGGGTTCTCTTGACCAGCAATAGCAAAATAAAATTTGGACCAACGCTAAGGGAGGTCTCCCTTAGGAGTCAGCAGCTGCTGCAGGCTGGTCCTGTGCCTGAGCTTCTGGATGGCTGCAACTTCACCAGCCCATGGGCTGGGTTGCTTGTTTGGACTATATATTTGAACTGTGCATCCTTAGTCTGTTTTTCTGCTGGGCCAACAGGAAGAGGAGTGGTGTGTGTGATATGCTGCAGCTTTCTTGCCATCTTCCTGTTATTTGGATGCTAGGTCTTCTGCAGAGCTGTCTGTGCTGTGGTTGTATCAGCCTTTTGGCCATGGTGTGAGCAATGCACTCCTCAGTGCGACCATAGGGAACGGTGTCGTTTGTTACCAGTTCAAGCTTTTCTTTTAATCCTCCTGCTGATGTTCCTTCTGCTGCTTACAAACATCTCTATTCATGCTGCATTCCTACCAAATTTCTGTTACAGTGATGACTTTGCTGCTTTTATGTAGGAGATGAGACAGAAAAGGCCTGTCTAGTATCCTTCCCTTGGCTTTGACAGTGTCACACCACCAGGGGAGTTTACCTCATGCTGGCTGCCTTTTCCTTGTCAATATTTTCATCTTCCTGTGAACCATGAGGTCAGAGTGATGCTGGTTTCAGTCCAGAGCTGCTAATGCACCTGAGGAAAAATATGTGTGCCAGTGGCTCCTTTGGGATCACTCAAGCACTTGAAGTCACAGAGGAGGCCAAGTATCTTGCTGGAATTGGGCCCTGCTTGCTTGCTGCTTCAGTGCAGGTGGCCGTGGGCTTTGGCTGTGACCTGCTGAGACCACACAAACCTGTCTGGGATGTTGAAATCCCCTCACCGTTGTACTTCTTTTATGAAATGAAGGCAGGGTGAAGGGCCAGGACATGGCGAGGGTCTAGGGGGCTGTAGGTTATGAGCCGGCCTTGTTAAAGGTGTCAGTCAAGCATGTGGAATAGCAGCAAACATGTGGGTAGATGAGTCTGACAGGGAGAGGCCTCCTGAGGTGCTCGTGGCCTAGACGTGGCCCAGAAGGACACAACAAGGGCCCGGGTGTCATGGACAGAGGAGGGAGCTAGGGAAGACTGTGAGGAGATGGGATATCTCAATGGGGTGGAGAGGGTTTGGGCCGTATTGTGTTTTGTGGCTGGAAGGGAAACCTGCTGGTATCCACCAGACCTCAAACAAGCACACACCTCATGTGGGCAACTGGGGAAGGAAAGCTCCAGGGCCAATGCACACATCTAACATCACTGCTACAGTTTGGCCATGTAGTTTTATAGCTGTTTTTGCTAGTGCTCACTTCACATGTACACACAAATGGAGAGACGTTTCCTGGTGGTCTTTCCCAAAAAGTCAGCTCAAGAGCATGGTCAGATAGTCACGTTTTTTCAAGAAATGCTTTCAGGATGGTTTATGGGTCATGCGCATTTGTGCTTCCCACTCTTGGGTGCCTGTGCACATCCTGCCTCCTTCAAGAGAGAAAAGGAGCAGAGGGCACCGAGGAGCACAGCTGCTCTGAGGTGCTGGCACAGATGCCGGGAACTTAGAAGGGCTCCAACACCTGAATTTCTCTGGCATTTTTTCAAATGTCACCCAAAGCTGACACAGGGTGGTCTGCTAACATTTTTCTTTCTTGCATGCAATTGCAGCCTAATGGCCTTGTTAAAATACTTGGTTTTATGATCTGTTTTTTCTTCTAAGCAGCTGTTTATACACTTTATTAATGGTGACTAATTAAGTCCCTTGGATAAAGTCCTTTGGAGGCTATCCAAAGACATAAACCCAAATAAGCCTCGACACCGTGATGAAACACAGTCTCTAAAATATCTCCCCAAAAGACACGCGAGCAGATTGCAAATAGAGCAAAGAAAGGTCTGATGAAAAGATGTGGGTGAGAAGATGTATAGCTTGAGGTAGGCGTCATCCAAAACCGTGAGGAGGAGGGGGGAAGGAAATGGGATTAAAATGCCTCAAAGTTACTTTTGCGCATGAGGTCTTAAAGCCAACCACTTGTATTTATAGCCAGCCCGGATCGCTAATGCACTTCTGGGCGAAGAGGCAATTACGAGACCGGTGCTGGCAGCTCTGAGCCATCGGTGCTGTGCTAGTGAAGTCCACAAAGCATCCTGAAAGCAATGAGCAGCTGTGAAGTCAGGCTACTGACCTCTTCGTGCTGGACAGTAAATCCCCTCATATGCAGCCTCTTTGGCTTTTAAAAGTTGTTTGGAACAGACAAGCTGGGAGAGGAAGAAAAATTAAGAGTAGGTGAAGTTTTGGCGCAGTGTGGGGCTGAGGCAAGGTGGCGGTGAGAGGCCTGTGCAGGCAGGGCTGGGGGCTGAGGTGGGACCCCTCTGCTGCTGCCCTCACCTGGCCCCACCTGGCTTTTGGGGCACGGTGCAAATGAGCTCATTAGCAAGCCCTTCTCTGAAGTTGGAAAGGAGAAATGGCTCTCCTTACTTCATGCGAAGGCTCCCCCCCTAGCCTTTCCTGTGATTTTGGTCAGACTTATTCCAGTGCTGTTGGGAAGTCAGCAACAGGACAGCAGAAAAATCTGTGATGGAAACCTGGTGGATTTTGCCGTCACGGCCTACACCTTAGTTTCCAGTAGGGAACAAAGTCACTTCTACTATATCCTCAGAAAGTGTGGGAGAAAGGACAGACCTGTAGCTGTCTGATTTTGCCTCCTCTGTTTCTTGGTGACAGTAAATGTTGATAAAGGCCTCATCTCCTGTGGCTGTACTACAGACAAGAGACCTCCCCATAGACATCACGCAAGCATCTTGGCACAAAGCACAGAGGTCTTAAATTTCAGAGAACGAGGATGTATCAGGCTGACAAACTTGTCTTCTCACAAGATCTTCCTCCATTACAGACTGGAGCAGGAACTGCAAGTGCTATCACTTGTTAGCAAACCCTGGGTTTTCTTCTGGCCACCCTAGGACACCTGGTGCACCAGGTTACATGGCAGGGCCAGAGAAATGAACGTAGGGAGAACAGCTGAGGTCCCAGGAGCACAGGCATGGGATGAGAGCAAAGCCCTTCGAAGTAAAAGCATGGGGTGATACCAGAGGCTGCAGGGCTATAAGCAACACATAGCTGGTCACTGGTCACCTAAGGGGTGCAGCACTGGGAAGAACCTGTTTTAGGCCACAACAAGGCCAATGATCCTATGCCAGGGAGGTGTGCATGGCTTATTTGTGCTCATGAACCTATTAGCTATGCTGAGTTATATTCTGAGCTGAGTTGAAAAATAAAAAAAAAAGTCTCTTGTTGAAGGAGACTATATGTTTTAAAACAAGGACCTTCTGTTGGGAAGCCAACCAACAACAGGATGGAGGTCATGTACCCTGGACACGTGCAGGCTTGGTCAGCAGCTCGTGGCTGCTGATAGCACAGGAAGTGCTGCGTAGGCTGCGATTAGGCTGCGTATACAAATCTGCAACAACCCCCACTATTTGCACAGGTGTTTTGCTGCAGAATGGAAGGCTTGGTCGCATATTGTTGTTTGTGTAAGTATCATCTTATTATTACTGAAGGCAGAAGACTGCCAATGCTTGCCTATGGTCTAGTATCCTGCCCCTGTGGTTTAGCTCCAATTTGGATGCAACAGCAACAGCAGGCCAGCGGGTTCAGCAGGACGCTCTTTCACTTGTCCTGTTCACTGACCATGCCCGTTTCAGATAAAGTCCCATAGATGGCTTGCTTACCCATGAGCTGCTGGTTTGCCAGTCACATCCATGTCTTTTACGTACATATACACAGGGAGGAATGAATCCCAGCAGTGGTTAACACCCCTACAGAGCTATGGGTTTGGACACAGCCAGCAATGACAGGTTGCTGGACAGTGTCTCTCTGCTGCTTCCCCTAGACATTGTGGTGGGGTTATGCCAAGACTCTCCTCTTCAGCTTTCTCCTTTCTTTCCCCCTCCCTCCAACTGAGCTTTCTGCAAAGCTGTGTTTCTGCTGCCCTGCCTATTTCCCAAACCAGTGACCCGAGGTTTTCATGGCTTGGTGTCAGCATGGCCTGGTTGCTCCTGCCAAGGGGCTGCTTGGGTGGGCAAAAAGTGTCCCCATGCTCTCTGGTCCAGGTACAGTCCTAGGAGGGCACTGGGTTGTGGTGGCTTTCCCATGGTTCAGGCATGGAATGAGAAACCTTGGGGTTTGTCTGAAATGCTGGCAGCGTGGGCAAGATGCTTTTATCATTCAGTGCTTCCCTCACTGCTGCTGGCCTTCGAAATAATGCAAGAAAACAAACAAACAAACAAAAAAAGGGCTATGCTGTTGTCTGGGGAAGTTGGGATCCCATTGTTTGCTTGTTTGTTTGCTTGTTTATTTTCTTTTTTTTTTTTTCTTCCCTTTGATTGCTTTGTTTTTAGTCTCTTCCAGGCAGCTGGCTCTGTCCCATTCATCAGGCTAATTGATGATGGGCAGTGTGTCTTTACTGAAAACAGAACTTGTCTGAATAGCTGGATTCTTCCTCGTTTGTTCACTGTGATGATGAACCAAGATGGGATGACAGTCAGCAGCAGTGCCAGTGCAGGTGTCGTGCTCTTCCTTGGCTCAGGCCTGCACACCAGGCCCGTGCACCATCCTCATGGTACACCTGGTGAAGGGATCAGCCAGGATTTTGGCCTGGGCTCTTGATGTGGGCTGTGCCACCACATGTGAGAGCCGTCAACTCGCTGCAGATTGCTGGTGGCACAGGGGGTTGGGGGGGGACATTAGCTGGGCGCTTTCATCCACCCAGGTTTGAGCTTGAAGCCCATCGGTGGGACTGGTGTGGGCAAATTCATTGGCACAGAGAGCTTTGTCCTGCACAGCTGTGTTTTCACAGACACCTTTAACTCCTTGGGTTGGTGATATTTATGCCTTCCCTTACCACCAATATAATGACTTGGTCTTCACACCTGTACGAGTGCCGCAGAGCTGCCATTGACGATGACGATGGCTGAAGGGAGCCCCTGTGACAAGGCCTCCAAGCACCTCAGTCACACCCTGCACCCCTGGGACGTGGTGTGGTCGTTCCCATTTTAACAGTGAGGCTGGCAGAGCTTCCAGGAGCTGAGGTGAGGTCTAAGGCCACACAGGGCAGCAACAACTGAGAGCATTCGGCTGCCTTTCAGATGTTTTCTCTTGCTAAGTGTGCATGGGGACCAGGCAGCTGAATTTGGTGTGTGACAAAGGTTTGTAACAGATTGGGAACTTCAAGGCCTCACAGCAACTTCCATAGAATGGTTAAGGTTGGAGGGGACTTCTGGAGGTCATCTGGAGCAAAACTTTCCCCCTGCCTTAATGGGAGCCCTGAGCAACATCACTCTGACTGCTCTTCTTCTTTCCCCTTGTCCAGGAGACATGGCCAGAGAGGTGCTGACACCTAGCAGTATTTCTGCAGCCAGCAAAGGCAATGTGATACAGGGCTGGTGAGCCAAACTGGTACAACCGGGTGGATCTGGTGGTTTACCTGGAGAGCTCTCCCTGGCAGGAGACTGTGGGAGTATGGCTGTAAAATCCACACCTTGCCTTCTGGCATTGATGGAGGTGGGATGTTCTTGGAGGGGATGGGTAAGCCAAGGGAAACTGCAGGAAAAAGGGTTCTTGGCAGGCAAGGAGAAGATCTGAAAGCATCCACAACCTGCTTTTGAAAGGAGCTGAGGCTCAGCTTTGAGGAGCTGTGTAGGTGTTTTGCTTCCTTTGAAATGGAGATGCCTTTGAGACATGGACTTGTATCCTTGGGCCTGGCCTTAAGGCTTTTCATAAATCTGACTGGGCATTCAAAATCATTGAGCTGCTTCTGACAACCATCTTGCATTCCATGGTATTGGTTGGGAATAGACCGCCACCCTTCTGAAATAAACGAGGCTATTTTTAATGATATTTGACTGTAATTTAATTTTTTATCAATGCTTATCAAAATTCACAGCTTTGATATAAAGCGGTCTGAACTTCGTATGTTTTCATTGGAAAAAGGGAATAGTCATCTTGGTTTTGGCACAGTGAGGCATTTTGAATTCTGTCAGAAAGCAGCCTGAAAAAATATTGAGGTTGCCATTAAAAAAAAAAAAAAAGTTCTTTTTTTCCATATTCTAAAATAAATGTGAATCTTCAAATATGCTTTTCTGAAAACCTTGATTTGGGAGTTGTCCTGTAACTACAGCAAAGACCACAAATCCCCAGCCATGGATCTTGCATCTTTTTGCTAATGATGTGAACAATTATGCCTGAACAGGATTTTTCTTGTGGGGCAATTTATCTATCCAATGACCTTTCTAGCAAAGGGTCTTTACAAACATGTAAGATTAAGGCTGGCCTTGACAAAGCTGCAGCTGTGTCAGCCAGCTGGCTGGCAACAAAGCTTAACCACCCTGCTGGTGGGCTAGGCAGGCTGATGGCTGCTTATGGAGACTGTGTGTGTGTGTCTTGCTGTTGAGGCCCCCACCTTGTCATATGATTTGAGGTATACCCCTTGGAAATGGATACTCTCAGTCATAACCCATTTTGCTGCACGTCTGGGCATGTGGCCTGGGTGGAGATGCCTGCAGGTGGCTTGTGCCATCACACCATGTCTGCTCCCGGGCAGAGGGAAGGCCAGAGATGTTCAGGGTGAGCTGGTGATGGCTGCAGACAACGTCCACTGCCTGGTTTCTTGGTGGTAAGGAGTCCGAGGGCTGGGGAAAGGCCTGCAAGGAGCACTTGTAGTCCATGTTTAACCCATTAACGCAACCCAGCACTCCCTTTGTCAGTCCTTCCTTAAGATTTCCTTCCTTAGCAAATGTGAAGGACGGTCTTCAACCCATGCTAATTCTGTGCTTCTGTGTTCACCCGTATCCTTCATTCCCTTCAGGGCCTGATGTCGAACTCCCCAGGAGGGCTGTGGTTGAGGAAACCTCTCAGAGTTGAGTCACAGTACGAATGAATGTCTGCCTGTGTGTGTGAGAGTGTGTGAGAGATGTCTCCACTTCCTTCCAGGTACTTAATCAGAATGTGCTGGGGCTTCCCAGCAGCCTATTTCTAGATAATTTCCTGCTTTTCCCACTCTCAGCTCTAGGTGCAATTCTGAAGAGAATCTTATGTCAGGATCCTCATTTTAGGCTTATCTTGTGTGTCTAAGTGTGCCAGCGTATCTCACAGCTGCTCCCCCACCCCACGGAGAAGCCCCAGAGGACCCTCATTTCCTCAAGGGCCAAAGGAGGAAATTGCACGGCCCAGGAGACTTCATTTCCTCCTTGTCTGGGCACAGGGTCCTGTAGGTGCTTCCCTACCCCTCATCGGCTGAGCATGCGATGCCTCTCTGGAATGCTCCAGCCGTCTGGGCTGGTATCAGAACACATCCCAGATCACCTCTGTTCCCCATCTCCTCCTTATTCCTCCACTAAGCTCCCACCCAAAACCACCTCAGGAGACAGCATGACCCGCAGCTGGGCCATTCTGAAGCATTGCCCAAACTTGGCTTAAAACCTGGAAACTCGTCCATTTCAGTGGTGCTGGGCATGTATGTAGTGTGGAGCAGTTGGCTTTGAGGAGGAATCCAACACCTTGGTTTGCCATGTGGAAAAGAACGACAAAAAAGCATGATCCACACGTGCCACCATATATAATATGGAGGATGCTTTCCAGGGACACCGGGGATCAGGAAACACATCAGAGGAAGGGGTAAACAGGTAAACAGGTCTTTATTTAGCAGGCAGCATTTTGTGAGTGATGGCAAATCTACCCCGTGATAACGTGATAGACAGCCGAGCCTGGGGATGGCCCTAGTGTTGCTGTAGATCAATGTGGTGTGAGTAGAAGCAGTGAAGTGCTAATAGTAAATCCATGCTGTTCCTCTGCTCTGTTTCTCATGAGGTTTTTCCTAATCGTTTTTTCACCTCTGTCCTGAGCTTCTGCAAAAGTTCTTGTGAGGGTTCACTGAGAAAAGACCAGCAAGTGATTAACCCCACTGGAGGGCTAGCTCCTTCTTAAAGGGCATGTGAAAAGATGGGTGACCGTCACCCATCATGAAAGACAGTGGCAGCAGAGCACCTTAGATAAGAGGTCAGGTAGGACTGATCCCTGCATCTCGTTGTCTTATCCCAACATAAGAGAGTGGGGCTGCTTGTACCTCGCTTGCCAGCAGGGTGGACGGGATTTTGCTGAGGAGCTTATCCACCATGTTTTTCCCCAGGTGGGAGAATCCCTTCCTTTCTACCACTCAGGCTTTGGAGGACAGTGAGGACAGTTGTCTTTCATCCCATTATGGAAAATGGAGAAGATAATTGTTTTGCATACAGTGCATGCAGCGGAAAACAAATGGGCAAAATGTTCCTAAATTTCAGTAGGATAAAGTTAAGATGGGGTACCTTGGTCTCACCTTGGAGCTCTCAGTCTGCTCCAAGCAGAAAGCTGGTAATCCTAAATAAGACCAGGCTGTTTGCAATATGGGATCTGGAAAGAAGGGTAGGGGCTTTTCTAGTTTCAATGTGGCTTTGGTTAAGTGGGAGCAGACTTCAGTGAGAAGCAGTGTTTGGGAAGAGAGCAGGAGCTTAGTTTATGTCCGCATTTCTAATTCTGCTTTGTACATTTGTACAAATAATTCTCAGCCTTAGCGGCTCATGGGTAATGTCCATGCCCTGTTTTTATATTACTTCTGCTGTAACTTGCAGTAACCTTTTCTGTGTTTTTGTGGCACTGGTTCAAGAATGATCTGAGAATGAAGCTGGTGGGCCTTGTCCACTCAACGTTTTTAATGAACATCGTCAAACTTGGGGTATTGCAACTCAGGGGTGAATTGGTACTGCAGGGAAAATCGTAGCAAATTTAGGGAAAGTTAAGAATGACATCCACTAGGAAAATGGCAGGGCTCAAACAGCAGTGCTGAAGAGCAGGACTGAATGGCCCTGTTGATATCTATAGAAAATTTTAAAATGTCGTATTTAACAAAATTTGCTCCCTTTTAAGCATTTGGTTTTAAAAGTTGCTAGATTGAAACACTGTGTCTGTTTCATTCAACCAATTCTCTGCTGCACAGGCTGCCTGTGGGATTTGCTGCCTGTGAGATTTTGACCACTCCCTCTTTAGATCTGTGGCAAAAATCTTTAGTGAACAGCACAAAGCCGTATGTCTTTGTAATGAGCAAGGAAGATGAATGAAAATGAAACTAGAGGACGGATGACTAGCCATTGCGAAGAAAAGAAATCCAGGGAAAATGACCAGAGGCCCGTCAGAGTGAGTGCAAGTCCCACTTAGCCCCAAGGAGCACTTCACCCTTGGAGAGTTTGAACCAACAGGCAGAATCTGTTTGGCAGAATCTGTTTTGGGTATTTGGAGAGGGCAGGCAAGGGCTGGACAATTGAAATGTATTGTTTTCACAGACCTTGTGCGGTGTCACTTAACATCAGAAGTAATTTGCAGTATCCCAGGATGGTTGAGGTGGGAAGGGACCCTCTGGTCCAACTCCTGCTCTAGCAGAGATACCTGGAACAGGCTGCCCAGGGCAGAGTCCAAAATTCATTTCATTTTTCAGTGAAGTCTCAGACACCAGTACCCCAAACCTCCAAGCATCTGTCCCCAACACGCAGTACTGCTGATGTTCAGACTTAACAACAATCACGCCGTGATCCTCTGGAGAAAAATAAAAGCACAAAGACGCCTGCCACGTTCTTTTGTCTTTTTTTTTTTTTTTAATTATTCCTTCATATTCAAACTTCACAAACAGTGTGAACTTGTACAATACCTCAGAAAGTGAAACTTACAAAAAAAGTGCTGGTAACATTAAAAAAAAAAACAAAAACAAACATCATTCTTAGCAACATCAATTACTCTTCCACACAAAACAGAAACCTTGTAAAATTTATTTCCGTATTTTTTTAAGGCGTAATACTTCCGTATAAAGTATATGCAAGAGATAAAACTTCACAGTATTCCAAAATGTCACAATAATAATAATAATAATATAGTATAATGAAGCGCTACAGTTAATTTTCTTTTTTTATTTTTTTTCCTGTTTTAAATAACAAATACAAGTCACAGGTAAATATACGTGAGAAAAATACGAGGCTAATATTAAATGGCAGGTAAGGATACTCTCACTGTAAGAAAAAACTGGCAGGATGTGTGTATTTATTCTATATTTTAAAGCACTTGATAGAAAAGGCGTATGCAAGGTTTTTTTTTTTTTAACAATTTTCTATTTGCTTGTTTTTGATAACTGACATACCATTTACAGAGTATAATGAGAGAAAAAAAAGGAACTTAACCCCTCAAAACTGTTGACCTGCTCTTCACATCGTCACAAACCATGTTTCTCGAGAGATGTCTGTATAGCGGTGCGCGTGCGTGGGTGTGCGGACGGGCGGGCGTGCAACAACGCAAGCGACCGCGGCAGCACGCGGCGGTCCGGGCACAGACCCGGCTCCTCCTGGAGCTCTCCGGGGCCGGATCCGTGGGTCTCTATTCAGGCAAGGCCATCGGTGTAAAGACCCCGGGATTCAGCCCTGGGTGCCGTTTCCCATTCGCTTGGCTCTGGCTGCTGGGAGTTTCTTTGTCCCCAGGATGAAAGCGCCCCATTTTGTTACACACACACACGAGCGTGTGGTTGTTTTCTTTTTCCCCCTCTTACCCCTTCTGCGAAACAGAGCGAATGAAACCGAGAAATTTCCTCCTGGGTCCCAGCCGAAGCCACGGGAATGGGAAGGTGCCCTCGCCCCCGCACGCTTGCGTGTAGGTGCTGACAGCCAGCCGCTCAGCCAACGGGCAACAAAAAGACAGCAGATAGCATTAACACATCAGTAAGGTGCTCAAAGAAAAAAAGGTGGCTCCCACTCCTGGAATGGGAAGCCACGTAAGGTGCTTCAAAAAGTTTTTTTTTTTTTTTTTTTTCTCAGTTTCAGACATTTTAAAAAAAGGACTGATTGAGCATGTGGTACGTGAGAGCAAGGCCGAGAGTTTTGAGACTTCTGACATCCTCCATAAACAAGAGCTTCCTCAGGGCAGGATGTATTTCATTTCGTTTGCTTTTTTCTTTTGCGGGTGGATCAGTTTAGATGCAATTCTTTTTTTCCCATATAAAACAAAACAAAAAAACCATAACAAAACAACCCAATGTGAGAATTAGTGTTAAAGTCAAACCGCGTTATTGGGCTGAGTTTTTGTTTTTGTTTTTGTTGGTTTTGCCCATTCACTCAGTTAGCACCGTTCCTTTTTATTCCGGTTACAACCCAATTCCTTCTGTAATTATTGAACATACAGAAAGGACCAAGTAGTTGCTTTTATTTTTTGTGATCTGTTTCAAGAGCCCAACCGTTAATTCCTCTGCTGCTGCTGTGTTTGTGTAGCATCTGGTTTCATGAGCTTAAGGAGAAAGGTTAGTCTGCTGATATTTAAGGTTGACGTGTGTGTTCGTATGCATACACATTGTTCTATACATACACACTGCATGGAGTACATTTTAACTGGAGATAAAGTGAACTGGGTTCAAACACATATGCACTAGCTTCCCCTATGTATTTGAAACAGTCTGGAGCTTTGATTTGATTTTTTTTTTAAAGTGCATTTAAAGCAAAACAACTGGCATTCACATACCCCGTGGAAAACACTGTAGCGGTGGAAAGCTTGACTATGCTAAACTCCTTGGACTCAACAATGCCAAAAGCAAATGGGGCAGTGACAGGCCTCAGTGTAGGCAGCTATTCTTGGGCAGCACCATTGGCAAGGAGGGAAGGCAGGAGGTGGTGGAAGGGAAATTGCTTTAGAGCTTGAATATTTGAGCGGTTTTCAGTTCTGACATAGCTGTGTCATTCCCAATACAGCTCCCATTACGATGATTACTGACCTCTGTTTTATGCGTCTGACTCTCCCTAGTTCTGGCTTTCATCGATACTTTCATGCGTGTGTCCCCCAAGTGCCAGCATCTATTAGGAATAAGGCACTGTTGAATTTACAGTTTTACAAAAGATGCAAAATAATCCAACCCTAACAATCCCGACTGCCCGCACTGCTCTCCTCCCTCTCCCTCCTATTTTTTTTTTTTTTTGGAAATATTGCATGTGATGTAGTTTTTAGTCTACATGTATAGAGTGTCAAAAGTAGGCCTTGGACAAATATCTGAAGTCCATCATCAGCACCAAAGGTTGCTAGGAATACGCCTCTGTGTATACGTGCACACCATTAATGGGGAGGGGGAGATAAACCCATCGTTCCCCGGCTGCTCCTCCCTGTCTCTAGAGCCTAACCTACAGAATAGATTTCCAGTCCCCCATCCACAGCATTTTCATTTATTATCTCTTTATGGAAGTGCAAAGGGGACTTTGCATTCCCACCACCCAGGCGTGTGCAGCTTTTACAGGTGGATTTGTTAAAGGGTGACCTGGAAAACCCGCGTGTCAGGAGAACAGCACGGGTAGACCTTCACCCTGCCAGATGGGCACTATTTGGGGGCTGCTTTAGCATGGATTCTTAAAATCAGAAAAGCCCCTGCAGTGCTGCTGGCCTCCTCCGTGGGGTCAGGGACACCGACCGTGCCACGGGCAAGTCCGCAGAGAGGACGAGGGGCAGCTGGCTGCGGATCTTTTGTCCTGTGCACTGCAGGCTGCTTCTCCAGTATGCCAAAGCGCTATTTTCTCTCCATGGTTTTGACCCGGGAATAAGCCATGTTCCGGTAATTGGGTGGGGTTTATTGGCCCTAAAAATGCCACGGTCAGCCATCGTAATATGCATTTGCTGTGGCAGCTGGCATATCCTTCTCCTGCTAAAACACTGAAAATGAGCCGTCAACTACTTTTCCTGAGCCAGGATCCCACTGGCTCCTCTCACCTTTTACCAAACGCTAGGGCTGCCTCGTAAAGCAGAGAATATAGAGAAAGTAAGAAAAGCAAGCAGACAGTAGGGATTATAGCAAAGAAAGCACGAGACCAGACGCTCTAGCATTTAAGTGCTCGGCTGGTCAGTTTACCCACCATCCTTAAAATGGACTGAGATTTAAGGAGTCTGAACTGGTACGGACTGGGTTTTTAGAAGTGACACAAACCTTGGGCAGAAATTGAGTTGCCTTTTCTTTTTTTTTTTTTTAGTGGTTTAAAAGTCATCTTGATAAGGCCACAAACTGCATTTGTCTCGTCAGCGTAACTGCTTGCAAATGACATGAATTCCAGCAGAGTGCTTCGCTCAGCTAGGATAGGAATCGAGGAGAAAAGCCATCCCATGCCCACTGGGACTGATGGTAGGAGAGAGGGCCATCTGAGGAGGTGGTGGTGGAGGGTGTCTCCTTGGGAAGACCTGCTACGTGTGGAAAGGGGAAGGAGCTGAAAACTGTCTCTCCACTCCCCTTCCCCTCACCACCACCTCAGTGTTTTGCCAGACGCCTGTAGACAAGTAGCACTTCTAAGCAGCCTCCTCCTGCCTCTCTCGCACGTCTAAGTTGGGGAAGGGGAGGAGGTCGGTATAATTACAAAAGGGGAAAAAGAAGGCACATGATTTTACTCAGTCCTGACTGAACCCACATTTCGAAAGCAAGGGCAGTTTAGGTGGAGGGCAAAAGAAGTGCTCAGCAGAGCGGATGCGCACTGAGAAGAAATCTCAGGGCAAAGGAAGAGGGAGAATAAAAAGGAAAGGCAGGAGAAATGAAGGCCACATTCAGCTTTCTGTCTGCTTGACAGTCTCAAGATTTGGCTGCATTATTGTCCAGGAAGGAAAAGAGTCTGGTTGGTCTAGTATGTAGCCCAGTTACATATCTCCAGTTTTTGTTATGGCTGTTGGTGTCTTCCCCTTTCCCTTTTCTCTGGTCCCACGAATGCCTGAAGCATTGCTTCTCCAATCGTTTTTAAGCTTGTTCCTCAAAACTGAGAGCACCACACACCTCTTTGGTCACCTCCAGTCTCTACTTCTCCTCAGATCAACAGCCAGCGATCGCACTGAGCAGTGCTCCCTGCTGTTCGTGCCCACTGGTGGCGTGCCAAAAGAGCTCGCTTGGCACATGAAAAGGGAGAACCACCCTCCAGGTTTTGGTTGGGTTAGTGAGGCTGTCCCAAAAGCCTCTGGCCTGATAATGGGCATGCCAGGGGAGCTGTTGACTGAGAAACTGGGATGTCATTTACAGAGGTCCTTATGAGCATCGCGGCTCTCAGTCACTTAGCCCCTTGCACATTGCCACGTCTACATACCACAAGTTTTCTTTCTCCACCAGTGAGTGCAAGCCCTTTGCGTTCCTGTGGTAGATGGGAGAAGAAGTAGAGCTGACGGAGCGGGTTTGGGATTCCAAAACACTGTTTTGTGTTTTTCCCCCGAGTTTCTGCCTCAAAAATGCATTCGGTTTCTCTTTTACTTCTCCCCCTCCCACTTTTCGCCCCAAATTTGCTCAGGAAATCCTGAGACAGAGTAATGAGAAGTAGGATCACCAACAGCTCTATGAAGACACAGGGTGGTAAAATGCTTCCACACAAACTCACAGTCCAGTGTTTGTGACATTTCATAAATAACTTTTTTTTTTTAAAAAAAGAATAACACAAGAACAATCCCTTTACTTACTCATCTGAAACAAAATAAACAGCAGTGGCTACAAACTTCTTCTTGTAACAATTACAAAAAAACTCCCAACAATACAATCCCCCAACTTTTAACACGCGCCTTGAATGGTTTTTTTTTTTATTATTTTTTATTTTAAACCTCAAAACTGCAGCATATCCTTAAGGGCAAACTTTTCAATTAGTTTTTTCTTTCTTTTCTTTTTTTTTTTTTAAATAATGTGTTCACCAAAAAGAA
This sequence comes from Anser brachyrhynchus, assembly GCF_964034855.1. NCBI lineage: Eukaryota > Metazoa > Chordata > Aves > Anseriformes > Anatidae > Anser > Anser brachyrhynchus. The sequence continues at coordinate 97,440,763 of NC_137694.1, forward strand.
AAAAAAATTCCACAAAACAGTCTTGTACCAAGAAAATGCATTCAAAAATAGAAAATACTACACAACAAAAATATGTACCCTTCCTTTCCAAAAGAGTCTTCACAAAAATGTAGAAAAATGCCAACCATTTTTTTCCTTTCCTGAACACTTAACTTTCAACCTAGGGCACAATTATTTATTGACTTATAATGTCTGTTTTTGCATAAAATATGGAAGATACAAACCAACTATCAGGACTGTGAAGTTACAAACAACAACACATTATTCTCCCCACCCCACATTCCCTCCTTAGAAAACAAAACAGCGAAAGCCAATGTTTCAACAACTGACTGAAAGCCGTCAGGCTAGGAAAAACCATCAGCTGATACGGGAATTCAAAGATGCTGGCATAACAGGAAAATCATCTGCCTTTTAAAATGCGTGCTCTTTGCATTCATCTCAACACATGCATCTGTCCCGCTGTACTCAGGTGAGCAGGCACTAGGGGGGCAGGACACTGCCAAACACAGAAAGAGACGGGAAGGATTTGGGGCAACGAGCCCCCAGATTTTTGTGTGTGTGTGTGTGTGTGTGTGGCATTTTACTCGCAAAAGAACCGTAGCCATTTTGAAAGACAGAGAGGATGTTTCCATATGCCTTAAAAGTGCAAGGGCCATTTCTGGGTTATAGTAGTTAAATACGCAGAAGTTTTACTACGCTTAATAGTCAAGTCCATTTTCTGGCAAAGGCAGGCTCTTCAACCAGAGTTAGATCGGATCAGTTCGCGGCTGGGAGTGGGTAACAGCTGAAAGCTGGTAGGCAAAAGGTGTCATGCAAAGGTGCATCCAGAACTGATTTATTCAGTGGGAAAGTGTTTTGCCTACCTCAAACAATGTTCGATGGGTATTATGCGATTAACACAGCCAAAAGACCAGCCATTTCCACATCAATAAAATCTAGCAGTGGGGACTTAGGTACTACAGGGAAGGCAGCTGTATCCTGCATGCATGTGGCTAAATCCATCCTTTGTATACCTCTTTTGACTTCATTGCAATTACATCTGCTTGCACCAGGGATGAATTTTGCCCCATGTGGTTCTGGATTTTATGACTGTTGGCCATTTAGGAGCCCAGCCCTGCAAAACACTGCGCTCAAATACTCCAGGTAGCAGAGCTAGAATCAAAGAGGCTTCTCTCTTCCTTTGTTTGAGATTGATTGTTTTCTTTCTAGCATATCTGATAGAAGATGCTTCCACAATAAGGAAGAAGAGAGGAGCTTTTTCTTAGCCTTTTCCACTGCGTGGCTGTGTGTTTTCCATTTTTTTTTTCAAATGGCAAAATGTGTTTGTGTTTACTTCCAGTGCATTTTTTTTCTCAAAAATTCAAAACAAAAAGGAAACATTATTTATCCCATCCTTCAAAAGGAAAACAAAAACAAAACAGATTGATAAAGTACAATACAATAAAATCAGGCATTATAAAAGACAACATGATGTGCAACAGCAATACCAAAGAAACAAAAATAAAATATATATATATATATATTAGGATACAAGGATGAATGAGCCAACAAAGCTATCTATCCCTGCTACTGGATGATTGGTAAGCATTGGTTAAGAAATAGGTAAGGCTATTCTGAGATTTCTAACTTAACACAGTTAACCACTGCTTCTCTTACACCTTTGTTTCCTAAATTTTTCACCTTTCACTCACTGGTCTTTTACGTCTTGAAACTGATTTTTTTCCTTTTCATATTTTTTGGTCTACAGTAGAATTACATGTTAATAATAACAGCAAAACAACACCCAAGCTCATTGTGAGAGTAAGTTGGTGCCACATCCATGATGCAGAAGAGAGAAAACAGACAACAGAACAACTGCAATCAGTTTTTCACACACAAAGCATATTCAAGGGCAACAGCATGGTTGAACAAAACAAGTTTGGGGGGGCAAGCAGCAGAAGCTGTAGGCCTGGAACTACACCAGCAACCAGAGCCCGGTCTCTTGCCTTTATGGGTGTCCTGAGGGACAACAGTAGCTGAATTTGCCATGTGGCTTTGCCATTCTTGTCACCTGGAGCAACAGCTGACCGGCCACCTACTCACCACTAATTGCACTCCTGGTTTGATGGAAAACCAAAAGGAAAAGGAAAGGCGAAAGGCTCCTAGCTAGGGCCAAGGCTATGTCTTGGTCACCTTGGCTGATTCGGCAAGCCACCAGCCAGTGTGAAACTGGGATCAATCAGGGAGGGCACCTGGCTGGCAGGCCATTTGGAAGTAGTCTAGAAGCAAATTCAGACTGCCTAAGGTGATGTGACAGATTGCTTAGCCTTCTCCATCAGGGAAACCATGATGAACTCTAACAGGATAGTCTGGGATCATTCTGCTAGCATAAATTCTCTAAGTTCAGCAGGGATGAGAAAGCATACATTCTCTATTGCTACAGAATTGCCTTTGTAAATGTCAGCATCACCAGCCACCAGAAATGTGTTCCCTACAAACACAGCCATAGCACTGTGACTGAAGCTCCATCACGGTTCCTGGCATCTCCTTTTTTTTTTTTCTCCATTGGAACTTCTGAAACAACATTCTCTTCAAGGGTAAGCTATAGAGCTACGGTAGAGTTGAAAACATCACTAGCATCTTATTGAACTATAACTACGCCACACAGTCCCAGCAAATACTCAAGCTGATCCTCAGTAGTGCTTGTCAACGTCTAGGAAAGGAACATACAGAAAGAAGATGATCAAACAGTAAAGGGAAGTTCTGGTTTGGATCTAGCCCACTGGCCAAAGTGTTCTTCATTCAAGAGAAAAGGTGCAACAACGAAGCAGGATGTCAAATGGAGGAGAATTATGGAAGTTAGTATTTCTCCATCTGGAGAAAAAAAATAGGGCATTAAGTTATGTGGCATCTCTAATCAGCAACATATGTTTTGGCTTCTTAAAATAAACCTCAAGTTATCCTTGGTTTCTCAGTCAAGCACTGTCCACACAGGGCTTTAGTACCATGCTGAAAAAATTGAGTTTGTGCTATATTTAAATGCAGTTCCAGTCAAACTAGTTTCAAACTGACCATGTAAAAAGGAACAACCTATTTAAGAGCCATTTAAAACTCTACAATCGCACTTACGTCCAGGAACTGATCTGGCTGAGCACTGTAACCGAGCGGGAACAGAGGCTGGAATGTGGCTTTCTGAAATGGTTTGGTTCTTCTCTACATGGGCTAGACCGCTTTTGTTGAAACTGAGTCAGCTGGAATCAGGTTTAAACAGGCAGAATTCAAACCCCATTTGGGAGCATGGATCAAAGCCCTCTTTTCCAGGTTTGCAGTACTTTTTAAAAAACTAGTGCAAATGGAATCTTATCACAGCATTGCAAGCATGCAGTGTTCCTCTCCTTGTCCAAATACGGCTGACAGCGGGTCACACCACAAGGGAGGAATATGCAGCAATCAGTCAGCCAGAACAGCTCAAACTACAGAAGTTCTTTATTTCACCACAGCAGGAAAGGCACTCTGGACACAGCAGGCTCAGTAAACCCTCAGCTTCACTTTTTTCTGGAGCAGTCCACTACTCCTCTTTGACAATGCAAATCTACTCTGACAGTAGCAATATATGCAGCTGCCTTAAATGACAAAACAACATAAAACTCACCTAAACAAAAATGGGGAATATTGGCTCATAACCCAAATTAACTTCAGTAGACAGACTTGATTTCCTCCCATATCATGACTCCGCAGCCGTCACTACTCTTACAGAAGCAAATGCCACTTAAACTAAATGTGCTCTCCTGCCACTGTATTATGCTGGCTCTCAAACGAACTGTGCTTTTGCTGGGCATCCACTGCCACATTACTGGAAGATGGCCTTCCAGTGGTATTCATCTTACAGGAGTCCTGCCGATGGCTCAGAAAGAGACCGCCCTGCCTGCTCTCACGGGAAGAGTCATTCAGTAGTTCACCTAACACTACCTCAGGGGGATATCTCCAGTTCTTCTCTTCCAGTACTTCCAAGCCATGATGGATGAAATGTGACTAAGAGTGGAAATCTTAGAGTTTCCCAGACAAGCATATCCTTATCTCCAAAGTCTCTTTTGGTTCCAGATCCTCTTCTCCTCTAGTTGTTCATACTTTTCTCAAATGAGGCAGTCCAACAGACCGACCAGCAAAACCAGCTTTGCACTGTGCAGGTCTGCATAAGGTCTGTACCACTGCCCACTCCCTGGTACTAATGGAGCCAAAAGGTCTTAGCTTCAGGCCTCAGGAGAAATTCAGGGTGTGAATAGGCCTCTGAACACCCAATTACTGTAGGCTTTCCTTAGGAATTGGAATCTCCCCCCTTATGCTCATGAAACCTCCGTGCACATCAGACAGGTGGTCCCTATACTGCAGACCCAAAGCAGATGCACTCCTGTGTTACACTCTTCTCCTAGCTGCTACACAGAGCATTCTTCACGACTCTAATCTGCCTTCTGGCAGAAGTTGGAACTATAGTCTTACTGAAGAGATTCAACACAAACTTTTGATAATTTTTAGACCACAAAGAGCTACAGCAGAGATGGACCTTGCTGCAAATTACTGTTGTTTTCTTTTTTTCTCATATTATGCTTGTTACGAAGTCAATGATCAAGGTATAGGCCAACATGCATCATGACTGTAAAATATTTTCCAGCTTAGGATTCTGTTTGGTTCCAGCCAAAAGCCTTTGTAATGCTTGACTATCTCTTTGAGGAGAGAAATCAGACTGAAGATCTAAAAATGCCGGAGAGCACCTTTGCCCAAGCAGGAATATTCTTTATTGTACTGAATTCCACATCACCCTTCCTTGTCCACATCCCTCCTGCTCCCTCTGCCCCCAAAGGCTTGACTGGAACATTTTCAATAGAGTGTTCAGAATGACTGTTTATTGCACCGTCCCCATAACAGCCTTTGAAAGAAGTGCTTTATTTATTTATTTATTTTCAGTGACCTTCCCCTTTGGTAAGCCTGCTTTGTGGCTTCACTTCTTGAGCTGAGAGATCACGCTTACACCCAAGGGATACTGATTACAGTCAAACATCTCTGAGGAGATCCGATCTGACAAGGCAGGTTTTGAGCAGATTTTGAACTAGGAATTGGTATCTTCATGTTGAAGCCTTACTCTGGTTTTGTGCTAAGCAGTTCTCTTAATGCTCTCACAGCCGCAAAGAACACTCTCTAGGAAAAGTGGGGAAAAGATCTGTAGCACCCTGAAACCTGTGATGCCTCTTCTGTTTCCATTATAGTGCTTTTGTTACTTTATTATTATTATTATTATTTTACAGAAGCTATCCAATACAGCTATCTCAGTGTCTGACTAGTTGCTTAAAGTAAAGGTAATCTCAGTTCTCTTCCAACCTGGTCAAGTTTAAGATACATCCTGTTTTCTGTGCCCATCCCTTTCTCTTCTCCCTTCCTGCTTAATTGGCCCCTTCCAATCCCACCACATGTAAATACATTTCAGTAGTGCAATGCAGTGCAGTGCAGTCATACTTAGTGCAAAAATAAAAAGCCTTATCCAGACCAAAAAAGCACAAACTCCCTCCCCACCCCACCCAATCCCCAAGAAATCAGCTTTCAGTAAAAGTACACGAATGCCCCAAAACAAGGGGGGATTTGCAGTCTCCCAGCCACACTTTCACATGCCTTATTTTCTCTCCTCCTCCTGCTCAATGTAGAGATCTCGTTAGTAGACAGGACATTTATTGAAAACTTAATAAGCTGAACAACTGAAAATGGAAAGGAGACAAGTCATTGTCTGGGGGCTGCAGAAAGAAGAGAGAACTAAATGGATACAGCAAAAAAGGTCAGTAGTGGTTTTACACAAACTTGTCAGATGCGAACTTTGCAAGGGTACACCTTGCAAAGGGCATGTGTAAGTGTGGATAAAAAACCTAAAAAGCTTCCCTGTTCCCAATATACAGTCCTTATTTTAACAGTGCCCAAGCTAAGGTTCTGTAGTGCAATCAACTCTTCAACATGGCAGCTCTCTGTGGCCACCCTAAAACAAATGGACAGATCAACACTAACTTCAGTTTTCTCCCTCTCACGCAGAGACACATGTGCGTGGACAACTCCCTCCCTCACCCTTCAAATACACAAGCAATATATATATAGGATTTTTTTTTTTCATAGCCCTTCTAGGACTATGGTGGGAAAAGCAGGAATTATTAATGACAGGCATATAAGCTCTTACGTACCTAAAAATGAAAACACATAAGACAAACAAAATAAAGCTTGCTAGTAACAAAGGCAAGTAGGTTACTGAATCCCAATCAGCTCATACCTCCCCATGTCAACTGACCTGTTTTAACAAAATAAAACATCTGCCGGGGCTTGCCACTCATTAAGATATCACTTGGGAAAACACAATAAAGGCCTTGGGATACTCACTGGTTTGGAGATTAAGTTCAGTATGGACAGCCACAAGAGCTTCCATCTAACCCTCATAACAATGAGAAAGGACTGTGGGAAACCACTAAAATTGTGTAAGAGGCCACAACAGGGACGGAGGAGCAAGAAAGGGAAATGTATAGAAAGAGGAACACATTAGGGCAATTCCGCTGCTGCTATATGAACCTCTCTGCAATTGCATGGTACACAGAGTATATTGCATGATGCTTCATCTAGGCCTAAGCACATGCTTCCTCATGCCTTCTCTCTTTTCTCCTATTCCCGATCCTTTGTTGAAGACTGCAGCCAATCAAGTATGTAAACAAAAGCAAATACCAACAAATAAACCAAAGAATATATGAGAAACAGGTTCCTCCTTTTTCTTTGTCTTGCAAAGGTAGAAGAACTGTGCCCTCGACTCCAGACACACAGATACACTCTGTTTCATTCTAGTGCAGAAAAGATTAACGGGCTTTCAAATGCACAGAAATAAGGGAGAAGCCTAAGAGAAGGAATCTAAATAAGGGTGCAGGGACCCTGAATATCCACCTCCAAACTAGAAAAATGCCAGCCCATAAGGACTTTTGCTGTTTGTCTTTAGCAATGAGCCTACCATAAAAAATAGAGACTGTAATCGAATTGCTAGGCATGGCAAGGGGCCAGCATCTAAACACACTCTGTCTGGGTGCATAGCTACAGCAGTGTGTCCCATGTCAAAGCATACACAAGACACAAAACTGATAAAGCTTTCTAGCTTTTCTGTAAAGTCCGTGAATATCAATTTTGCCTCTCTAATCATCAGCAATGAATTTTCTTGCTGTTCAGCTGGCTGTACTTTGAGGGTATCCAATCTGCTTGCTGAAATGCTAAGCTCATGCCAGACTACGTGGTTTCCAATCCATTCTCCTGCATATATGATGCACTAGCATGTTTTTTAAAAAAAAAAAAAAAGTCTAAAGAAAAGCTTGATGTATACTCTGAATTTGGGGTTATATAATCAGATGTTACAAAGAAGCAACTTTATTTTACCCACATGATTACAGAAAAGGTATGGCTAGAGAGCTTCTGGGTAAAGTAGTCAGAAACCTAGAATCAAATAACTCCAAATATCACTGCTGCAATGACACTGGGTCATAGCTGTCATTTACTCCCCAAATGCTTTTACATTGTTTTGGTAATAGAAAAGTGATGTAGCAAGGTTGTAAATTAGGGAAAAGCAATTGCTGTGTTTCATATAGGTATATACTAGCTGTTGTGGCTCACTATTTAATTACTGAAGATAAATACGCTACTATTTACCTCTCTCTGGACAAAAAGAGTCCCATGTCTTGTTCAATGGGAAGCAGCCTTCTGAATTTTTAAGCCTCCCAGCAAAAAGGAGAGACTATTTAATCACAGAGCCCTTAACACAGGTAAAATCTGTCCAGTAGAATGAAATCAAATCTTAGGTCAGTTTTACGAAGGATAAAAATTTTGGGCAGAAACATGCTAAATTAGCGGGAGCAGTCCTGTGACATCTTAATGGATGTATATGAAACTAGTTCTTAGGACTATGACTTTCTGTAGGACTATATATGCTTTCCCTGTCTTAGAAGATGCACTGAAGTCAACAAAAGATTACGAGTCACGCCTGGAGAATTTAGCCCAGTGAGTATTGGTCCGACCAGTTTTCAGGATTAAGCATCGACCTCACTGGTGCTGACAAGAAAGGTTATGCAGTACATCCTTCCTGAGCTGAGCAGCCTATTTATCTTATGTTTGGCAACAAAAGCTGATTATGGGTGGAACTTAGGGGAAACCACCAATTTTCTGCTTCATTTCCTTGTAAGAACTTCTTTGAATCTGAACTTTGGAGCAAGGATCCAGGGGACTGAATACTCAGCATATGTGGAACTGGGAATAAATCAAAGATTTAAAAGATTCATCAGAATTTCACAGCAGTCTGACCTACATCCCATCATTACGACAAAGGAAACAGGGCACCCCAAAAGACAATGAAACTTGTTGAAGATGCTTGCGAACAAGTTTAGTTCTGACACCAATAACTGAAAGATTGACATCTCTTCCCTCAATAAATAGGAACTATACCTTTTTAAAAACTAAAGATAGTCATACATGAAAAAGAAAGAGCAGCAGCAGATGCTGAAGATTCAGTCTTTTCCTCTAAGTGGTGTGGGTGATGAGCAAGTCTCTTGTATGGAGTTCAAACACTCCTCTTTCCTGGGAGCCCCCCAGTCTTTGGTGCAAGCACCCCCAAGGTGGGGGGACTCTCCTCTTGTTCAACCTTGCAGTGAAGAGCTTTAAAATCCCTTTCTGTCCCTGCACAGTAGCACAGAGCAACGTTCTCTTAGTACAAGGTTCTCCCTCTCGTGGTGACAGTGTTACCTACTTCAAATGTTGTGTTCCTCAAAAGCTGTACAAAACAGAAAAGAAGTGCAAAAGGGAGCTGAATACAAATGCTGTCAACTACAGAAACATGAGACCATGGCTTGCATTAGCCCAGGAGGTCTGCTCGGTCAACGAGGAGATGGAAAACAAAAGAAATAATGAAAACCATATACTAGAATAAAGCTAATACTTGGACAGGGCCTTCCCTTGATGTTTGTATCATTCAAGGAAAGTCTCCAATGCAAGATTCTATAAAACTGCAAAGCCAGTATCACTTTCTGTTTTCTGTCTCCTCAGAAAAGCAGAAAATATGCACATATGAAATGAGTTTCTTAGAACAACACAATTCTCAAGACTAGTGTATCTTCAGAGAATGAAAAAGAAAGGATACATGTTCAAAAAAGCAAGATTTCTGGATTCACAAATGACTGACTGTCGTTTATGTTAAAGGTATGTTAAAATAGTGTTCACCAGCCGATTATTTTGTTAGTTTCACTTTCCCTTAGGCAATTGTATCTGTACACACTGCATTCTAAAAGTACAATCTCTAGTGTGGATAATCTACCTGTTTGGTACCATCCTGTTTGTAAAACCACTTCTTAGCCTAAAAATATAAACTGTAAACTGTATAAGATGCAAAATGAACTGAGGTGCTTAAAAAAAGCATTAGGAAAAATAAAAGGCAACAAGGAAGTTAAATCAAGAAACGTATTAACTAGTAATTATCCTAAATGAATTACTGAACCTTACAAAGGATTAGCAGGGGAAGCGTGGAATGGGTATGCAGCCATTTAAATGAGCAGGCATTCTCAGTGAAGTGAGAACACTCTCTACTAAAATATGTATGATTTAGCACTCAAAGGAAAAGGCAAAGACCATGGTCAGAAATTGTGGACCACTGAATCAGCACTCTGTTGCAGCAGCTAACTGGAATTAATTTGGGAAATGGCACCTTTTTGGCTTAAAGGGTGAAAAATCATCCTTTATGTAACAGGGCAAATTAGTAGTCTCTTCCTTCCCTCAGAAATGGATATACAGAGAATAAAGATAAGCCAGACTTAGAAATCACTACTGGAAGACCGTGACTTTTAAACTGCAAGTAGAAAGAAAAAATGTTGTGGTAGTGGCCTCCACATAAGTGCAAATGGCAGATGACAGGAGTCTGTAAGAAATGCCAGCACTTGATGATTCCCACGCTTGAAGTTCTCATTTTATTATCCCAAGAGGTGGAATAGTTAACTCTTTCCCTCTCTTCCCACTCCAAAATCACTTTTAAGTTTACTGATTTGCAGTGATATGGATTTACTCATTCTCAATGAAAGCACAGTTTGTAATTGATGTGACCATCTCTTATTTCTTCCAGTCTTTACAGTTAGAAGAAATGAGATACAATTAATACCTCCTCCACAACCCTCATCCACTTGATTTTGCACATTGTCATTTACGAGTGATATGTTATTGACCAAAGGAATGAAGGTCAGCTGAGATGTACCTGAATCAGAAAAGCAACCATACATTCCCAAGCTTTCATAAGTCTGGACTCGTACGAAGTTTTGATGTGGACTCACTGCCTGAGCAATCTGTTACAAGATGAGAACACAGAAAGAACACCCCAAGCCACAAGGTCTGGGCATCCATCAGCTTCCTCTGGGCTCTTTGGATCTAGATGTTGACATATCCCTAGTGACATTTTTTTCAGTAGCTCTGTGTTGACAATGAAATCCTAATGGGTCTGACTCAAAGTTCAGAACCAACTGGAAGATGATAAAGGCAACACTCACCTTGGAAAACTTTTGAACTGAAACTCCGACTTACGGAAGTTTGTTGTCATTTGAAAAAGGGAGGATCAAGTGGATAAGGAAAGACCTAATTGTGATATTAATAGTGGTGGATAGAGGTTTTTTGTATCCAATTCCTGTCAAAATCCACTGGCCACATTCAGAATGACTGTAAAAAAGAATAATATATATTCTTCTAAGTGCAGGGAAGAATTTTAGGAAACCTTAAGACTTTGAAGAAACAGATCTTGGAAAGAGTGAAAGATCTCTTGCGGCATCTTTCTCCAAGGCTAGTAGTAATGGAAGAGGAAAGTCTGACATACACTTTTACAAATGAAACAACAGGACATCTTTGAGGAGAGCTAATAGATAATCTTAATTGTTTTGACTTATTGTTCTTCTGATATGAAAGGGATAGCAGGGAACAATATCTAACTTTTTGTAGAGCCTAATACTGTTTTACCTTTTCTTAAAAAAAATTACTTTCCTACATCTCGCTACATAGAAATTTTTAAAAAGCCTGAAAAAATACTTGTAAAGACAATAAAGAAGCCAATAATATGAAAAAGCACACTAGAGCTGTAATAATGATTGTTAAATGCTTCAAATAGCTGCAGCAGTTGATTGGGTTGTGAATGATACATGTGAAAAATAATTCCTCTATGATCATAGGCAGATGCAAAAGTTAAATGATTATACTATGTATATATATTGATATAGAATTGCTATATATATTGTGTACTGTATGTTCTAGCTTTCAGAAATACTGTATTGTAGTGTATACTTAACTAAGCAGATCTAAATAGCAACTTGTCATTTTCCACAAAGTCACTAGTACTGTTAACAAAAACCAAAAAGTCTATTTTCTCCAGTAAAAGAAATACGTACTGTTACAGTCACAGACATTTTGACTATAGAGAGACAATGTACATTAAACCAAAGAAAAACCCCAAACCAAAATAAAAACCTCACCCCAAAATCAACCAGCCAAAATCGTTGCATTTATCGTCTTACTCAAAAGGGGAAGGGAAATGCCACCAATATAAGAAGAGGAATAACATTTACTCAACTTTGTATGAGAAAATGAAAGGAAAAAATAAAATAAAATCATCAGTTACCCTTTCTGTGACGACGACAAAAGAACTCCAGAGTGAAAAGAATAAAAAGCTACTTCAGGGCCAACACGATACCAAAATAGGCAGCTGTAGCTAAACATACTGATTCATCCCGCTAACGAAATGAGAGCAAAATGAGTTCCAGAAATCCCACAGTTCTCGTGGATTACATGCTGAATGCTCTCACCAACCAATGCCTTCTTCTCCTGACAATCTACCAGTCTTCTAGACACACTAAAGATGTTCCTGAAAGGATTTTGGCAAACACCACGGGAGAGAAAGTTAATTGTTAGAGACTGCACATTCTGCCTACATTGTTTTTACTACTTGTAAAGATATTCATAGCCAACATATTGCAGAGTACATGAGGTGGGGAAAGAGCTGTTTGATAGGGCTCTGGATACAAGAGATTATTTTAGAGCCTGTACGTATCAATACACTGCGTTGCTAACTGTTTAATGACTTGGTAATTTTTTTACTGTCCTTTTTAAGGGGAGCAAAGAGGCAAGTTGGATTACATTGTTTGCATTTGATTCCCCTGTCAGGTGAACATGATGAAATTCAGTGGAAATGAGTGACTGAACTCAAGAGTATAGCTTGAGAGCTGTCAGTCCCCTGGATGTCCCTTCTGCTGGTGAAGCCTGCTGAGCAGCACTCTTTTATGTATGTTGTGGCTGAAAGACCATGCAAGGCTCTGAGAGGCACTCACAAAAACACGCTGGACCAGGTCTGGGAGTCAAGTTTTGAATGAGGGTAAATGTTTTATTTCGGCAAATGTTCAGTTAAGGGCATTTGGCCAACCAGATGTGTTTGGTGAATATATGTGTACATGCATATTGTTAAAGTAGCGTGCTACAGGTTTGTGCCAATGCTCCACAGTTCATGTTGTAACCCTTGTTTTATTTAAACCCTTCCCTGATCCATGTGTGTCTCCATACCCAATTAGGAATCTGTAAAGCCAGAGCTAGCTAGCTACCTACCTACACACGCACACATACACATATGTACTCACATCTGTCAGCATGCGCACACACACAGAGGCCATATAATTTAGTTTTGTTTGAAGATCCCATAGATACCATCAGACTGTGTGACAAATGAGAACCAAAGAAAAGACTTCGTGGGTGAGTGAGAAGAGAAAAGCTGTGATGTATTTCAGGGCACTTCTGTGACTGTAGTCCTGCTTCCTGAATGTGATGCTCCTCTCTAGTCAAACAGAATATGTTGGGGGTATTTTTAGGGGTCTTTATAAGTGTCAGAAAAGAAGTCGGTAATATCCAGGTGGCAAAAAGGAGTGAAATGAAATAGGTGCCTAGTTATATGTATAGACCTCAGAAACATACCTGTCTGTTTTTTAAGAACAGGACATTGCAGAATCGGACAGCTGTGCACAACAGCGAGTATCTAACCAAGCTCCGCACTTCCTCAAGTGTTGTGTGACTGCTGAACGTGGCAAAAATCACCAAGTCAAACGCACGAAGTGTGCAGTTCTGCCAGGAAAACACCTAAAGCAGTAAATACATTGCTACATTGCTACCAGTTTTTCCAGCAGGGTAAGTCCCAGTGGGGACCTTATGAAAGCATAGGGGCTACTGCTGTACCTGAGCCCAACCTGACAGATCATTTCCTAGAGATGCTTGGGGTGTGGTTGCACAACTGGGTGTGAAACTTCACAAGGAGAGCTTAAGTCTGCAATGAAGAGTGGAAACGTGAATACACCTATGGGCTGAAGTGGACAGTTCTCACACATGATGGGATATTGGTGCTTCTTTAGTTTTCTTAAAGTAAATCATAGGAAAACAATCAAAGTGCCTACATTTATTTCCAGTGTGTGCACACAATCCCAAAAGTGCTACTACAGATTGCACTGATAGAAATTAAGAACGGGATTTGCAAATGGAAAACAGCTTTTCACTGGATTTCTCTCACATGAATTTATTTTACTGGCATGGGTGAGGCTGGAGTCAGTAGTCAAATCACACAGCCTTGCCCTCATAATATTAATTTGGTTTAGAAACAGGATTTATCCTTCAGTATTTTACAGGGATCTAATGCCAACCAACCCAATATAAAGGAGATCACTTTGGAAGAGGACCAAACCTGCAGCTGTAACAGAAGGTAAGAAACAGCTGAGAAGCAATGTAAAGAGACCACTATGTGTCACTAATATTTCTTTACTCCTCCCCTACCCCTTCAAACAGGAAAACACAATATAATGCATTTTGAATGAAAGGAATGTTTTAGATGAAACTTTGCTACAGATACAAAACATAAGTACACTCCATACTGCTCAGATGCATGTGTTTTAAGGCAGCAATTGTATTTGAGGCTGAAGTGTATTCATTTCCAAAAGAAGTATTTCACTGCTTTTTGCTTTTTAAAAAATAGTTAGGGACAAATGTGTAAATTGGAGGGGTTAAAGTCCAAGTTAACAGAGTGTTTGGAAGACCTTCCTGGCCTGCTTACCTCAGTTACTCTCCTTTTTTTTTTTTTTTTCTTCCTATTTCAACTTACTTGCTGCATGTATTGCAGAGTTCTGCTCAAAGGGCTGCAGAGGTCACAAGAGCTACTGACAGTCAAGCATTTGTTATGCTAAATATTCCTGGGGGAAACATTAAGAGTTTTCCTTGGGCATTTGTGCTTGTGCACAAAATCTCAGTTCACTGACTGCAGGGAAAGGCCATCTGTTAGTGAAGTAGACTTAGGCAGTGGAAACTGTGACCATGAGATACTATCAGAAGATTCATGTAACACTAGCAAAGTTCTGTGTATCTTGAGTCAGTGTCTTGTTATTATTTTAAAAGTTTTTATAGATAATTCTAGGGGAAACAGGCATTTAAAAAAACATGACTAATTCTTCTCCTGACATGACTTTGTTAGAATTATGGTTAGGATGCATTTGATTCCTTGTATTTTATAACAAACCTAGAAAAATCTTTATTGGAATTACCAACTGCAACATGAAGAGCAACTTAAAGCATATCACACGTCCAGGTTACTGATTTACCTTATTTACAGTAGACGAGTCAACTCTGCTTCTCCTAAACTTGGACTCTTGTAATGTCTCGGGAGAAAGCACTGCTGCTGAGGCTTAAGTGCAAAAAGAAACAAGCACCATTCCTAAATAAATCATGAAAAAGAAATCTATTTATATTTAACTGTATTTTTTTTCCACTGAAAATATAAATTTTAAACCAAAATTATCTAACACTATCCTAGTAATGATAAACTTAAACTCAGAGAGGCGGCATGTCCAGGTATCCACAGACGTACAGGGAAATAATTCTTTCATTCACCACAAATTTTGCACTTGTGTAACTCCACTGTTTTCATCTAAGCTACTCCTGATCCAGTAGGAGGGGGATTAGGAATAGAAACATTAAATGCATAACATTTTCTCTGTTCCTAGAGGCACTGATCTAGTTGATTAGTTATCAGCACTGGGAATAATTAGGTGGATTTATACTATTACCTAACACAGCTTTTTTCTTATTTACATTTTTTCTCAGAAAAATTAAACAAAGATTCTCCTTTGCATTTTACAACAATAGGTCTATGAGTGAAGCATTTCTGTTCTGAGATAGGTCATCTCTCTGTCAGTGTCACACTTGTGGATCCTATTTGTCTGTTCTACACTAAGGAAAACATAACACAACTTTTTGCTTTGTCTGAATTAGAGTATATGCATATTCTTCAAACTATTTCACCTTAATTTTTCTCCAAATTTCCCACCTTAGCCATCTGTCAAAATACGGGGACTCCTTTGCTCCTGCTGAGATGAACTGGATCGCTCTAAAGGAAGTTAACCGAAACCTTATGTACTACTTCTAGCAGGACAAACAAGAAGGTTAACTGCAGTATAACTGACTTTGCATGGCCAGAGCAAGCCGCTGATGGACATGAATCGAGCATCAGGCCACCTTCTGATACTTAAATCTTATTGGACATGTCATAAATATTTGGTCTCTACCCCTCTGGAAGTCTTTCCCACCTGATTTTTTTTTTTTTTTTTTTTGTTACTCAAATACTGGGAAGGGTTTTCATTCCACTTATAAACTCAGGACTCCATTTATAAACTCATTCATATCAGGCTCCATTTATAAGCTCAGATTTAACACATTAGCTGTAGATTCTATCCTAAGTCTTTTTGCAGCAGAGTTGTGATCACTTAGGGGCTAAATCCTACTGAGTTACAAGCCTCTTGGGATCTGAGGAGGCTCAGAACCTCTCAGAGCCGAGTTCTCATCATGTTACACCTCCTTCAGGAATTTTCACAGCCAGTGTACCAACAAATCGGGGAATGTGAAAAGTAGCTATTTAGCTTTAGGCAGACGAGATGCTGTTTCAGTTGGGCTACCTGCTGATTCATTTCTGTCAGGTTTATTTCAATAGCTCAGAGGAGCTGGATACGGAGTTGAAAGGGCTCGATTACCAAGGTCTAGTTTTCCTTGACAGAACAGTCACCAGGTACTAAATTGATATTATACTTCTTTTTGAGTGGCAAGTCATCTTGAGCAGTGAGAGCCGTAAGATCACCTTTACGTAAAACTGTCTAAAAGGTCACAGGCATAAGCATACTGGAGGTCTGGTTATGTTTGAAATGGTTTGGGTGTTTCTGTTTTTGGATTGGATTCAACGCTCCCACAAAGAGTATGTTTTGTGCCCTCAACTTACGGGATTTGTTTTCTTTACTAAGAAAGCCAGGACATGCTAATATAACACTAAAGGCGAGAGATTTGTTCCTCCACCATGTTAATGATGCAGAATTAATCAACTAGCTCAAGGTTCACTGAAATCAGTCAGTTTGGGGTGAGTAAGAGTTGAGGAGGCTGATGGTATGTGGGTTATTACTCAACTCTTCTTTGAATGAAAAAGAAATCAGAAGAAGAAAAATGGGTATCACTTGGCCTCTTTGATCTTAGAGCAAAGGGAAATCTTATTCTCTTAGAGAGTGAATTAAATGATACTTCTCCCTGTTAGCTTACTGTGAATTTGGGCTAATTTTGAAAGTATCTGACAGCATGGGCCAGACATAGGCCTAGTGGGAGCAAGACAGTTGTTGAGAAAGTGTCCCCAGAGCAGCTCCTACAGAACAGCTCTATTTCCCTTATGAGAGACTATTACTACGTGTTTTATGAGAGGAGTGACCAGCTCAAAATGCTCATATATTAAAATTTCTAAAGGCTAGTGTACTCTCCCGTTACTTTCCCATTATGTCATTATGTACAAGTTGTACTTTCTGTGCCTCTGGAAGAGATCTTGTAGGAGAACCTCATTTGTGCACACACACACGAGACACACACACACACACGCATTCACTTGCCGTTCTCTCCTTCCTGACCAGCAGCCACTGACCTTGTGGTCCTGCATTCCTTGTGGATTCAGATTTCCCAAAGAGAGGCAGACTGCAGGGGAATGGGCAAGAGAAGACAAATTTTGGTCCTCTGATTTATTCTTCCATGTAATACAAGAACAAGGGTGCTTCAATGAACAGCAACAAATTTAACCAGAAAATGAATCATTTCTACAAGGCTGTAATTAAATTGAGGAACTCACTTCCATAGGATAGCATTGGGGCCACCTAGCAATTAATAAGCTAGATCTTTGTAGGATAATGAGAATTATCTGCCACAATATATAATTTTTATATGGGATAAAAAGTTAAGGCCATCAATTATTATGTCTTCAGGTTATAAGCAGATACATATCTCATAGGGATTATAATAAATCTTCTCTCTTAGGCTTACTACTTTGTAATTATCCAACACGGGTCTTTAATCTTCCTCCCAATCATCTGTACCTTGCCACAGAGTCAGAGACCGAACACTGGGTGAGGTGGACCACAGGGTGGGTCTGCTCTGGCCATTCCTACATTTTCAATTGACTTCACCAGCCTCAGCAGCAGTAAGAGAAGGCACTTACCTCTCATTTAACCTAAGGCTTCCTAATTGCACTTTTGCCTTGTAGAGAGGCTTTGATTTGTATGCTTGAATCTGTGCCCCACTTAATGCCCTTTTCCATTGCCAAAGCAAAATAAAGAGAGCTTTAGGGAAAGGGAGAATCGGGCTCAAGGAATGCAGGATATTGCATGCTCCATCAGAGGGACGTGTGGCACTGTCCACTCCTTCTTATCTACCTCGTTTTACCTGGTGTTTTGAAGGAAACCCCTTAAGCATACTGAGATGGGTGCACTCAAACACTGTCAACAGCAGTTTATAGATCATTGGGACTACCAGTGTACTACAGGTATTCTTTCTAGTAAGGAATATAGTAGCAATGCATGAAGCTTGAAAATACCTGTAACATTCAGCTATTGTAGGTGTTTCCACACAGGAAATAAATATTTCTACAGACAGGAGGAAGCCTTATTAAAGAGAAGTTGATGTTTTACAAGATAAAGGGGTCTATGAGTGAGCTCCTAAGTTCACAGAAGGGCACTTAAAAAATGTAAGTGATCTGATGAGCACTTTCAGCTACATTTACAAGCACGCTGCAAGTTGCTCCATGTTTTACAAAATCTAGTCACTAATTTTTGAGCCTGGAAGTTTGATAAAATCGGGTTGTATTTCAGGCATGTATTTGTGAAGACCTTGACCTAAACTGTCCAAGTGATTTAGAACTCAGTTTATATGCCTTAGCTTTACTTCAAGGAGTTTACTTTTTAAATGGTACCTTTCATTCATTCAGAACTGATTTTTAATTCACTTAAACACCAGTATTTGGATTTTGGTGGATGTAAACCCTGATTCTTATTTCCTGTGTACTGGAATCTCTTCTGGTATCAGAACCATATTCCAGAATATGCTACATTTTGACTGTGGTTGACCAAATTTAACAATGACAAATTAAACAGCTTTTCCCCAGACCTCAGATGGCAAATGAACAGCTACAAATTTTTAAGCTGGGTAAAATTCATTAATTCCTCATATGGGAGAACACCAAACTTTTCAACACTAAAGATCTCAGAAAAAAACTTCTCTTCCCCAGAGAAGCATCTTCAAATCCTTTTGTATAGCTTCACATTCCCCACTCTCCTCCCCACCCCTGTCTCTAGAACATGTATTTTCTGTACAGATTTAGTGTTTCTTCGCACAGCAGATACTAGTTCTCCCTCTCTGTGTCTTAGGCTTAGTCTTTTCACTTCTTGGTTTACATGCCAGCATTTATTTTACCAGTGCAGTTATAAAAACAATATTTTTTAACTAGCTTGTGCTCCTCCTCTAGCCCAGCCAAACTAATGTAGAACAACTTTCTTTGTGAAAATCCTTGAACTACCCAAAGAAACTGGCGACAAAAAAAGACATTACCACACAAAAGGCTCATTCATTCTGGCACTTGCCTCGAAGTCTCTTTATGTTGTCTAGTGCAAGTGAGAATCAGGCCTTGGACATTTAGGATCTGCTGAACAATACCTTGCAGGTTACAGAAAGATTCTGAGAGTGAAGTATCTGTCAGAGTTTTTTTGCCCATAGTAAATCAGTAATGGAACGGGCCTAGAACGTAGCAACGAGGTTACCTGTGCCGAATCACAGACATCTGATACAGAAGCTGCAGGTGGAAAGAACACACAACATTTTATGTGCAGACCTATTGAGTCAATATTTAGAAGGTTGTCCAGCATCAAAGAATATCTCATGTGAAATGCTCAGTGTTCACAAGCAAAGTTTTGTAAACTTAAGAAAGCTTAATTTAAATATAGACACGAGTAAAAGCTAAACTAGCCATTTTTTTTTCTTTTTGCATATTTTTGTTAGGTGCTTCTTCTCTGCCTAAAAAATAAAGTCCAGAGTGCAGCTGGTGCAAATCCTAGCTATGGATTTCAAGCAAGACAAAGACAGTGTCAGACACTGAACCAACTGAACTAAGGACCCATGTACTTTGGGAGTTGGCTTTGGGGGAAAATTCTCACACAGATACACAGAAGACAACTAGGGAGAACACCAGCCCAAACACAATAAAACAAAATACAAAACACCAACATGTATATGCAGATCAGGAATCAATCTGTCACACCGATCCTACATTCCTTGCATAGCTTTGCATATGCAGAGAATGCGGGATGTGGCCCTTAAGTTAGACATTTTTGCAAATGAAGAAGGGAAGATTATTTGCAATGGTAACCTTTTAAGTTATTTTGGCATCAGCACAAATTACCAGGGGCAGGATCAGATTCCCACACAAATATGGAAGCTCTCTAGAGAGCAAGGCAGGGATGAGACAACAATACAGCAGATTACTTCTTGTCCAGTGACCAAAAAGAAGGGAAATCCTAGTTATTACACACTTCCAAAACTCATTACATTTTCAAAAACGAAGAAAGAAGAGAAAAAGACTACAAACTCTATCAGCCTCAAAAACAAGGGAACGTTGCAAGAAACTATCTTTCTCAAAAGGAACCTCCCTTCGGCAGAAATAAATTCTGAGATGGAACCAAAACCAGAAACAACAGAACCTTGGTAAGAGCCAAAAGAGAACCACGTAATTCAAAAACAAAGTAGCAGTTCAACCCACACTGCAGGATGCACAAACTCTAATAGATAATCCCACAGCTGACTTCACAGAGCCCCTCATCGACCCAGGTAATTCTTGATTCCATTAGAAACGAGAGAGAGAGTGAAAAAAATAATACTTGAAAAGAAAATTAAGAAACATCCTTCCTCTTTTTTAAAATAAAAATCAAGATCATCTCCCCTCCCCCCCTCTATCTGGAAGCAGGTTAGCTAACCTTAACAGTCTCAATTTAAAATAAAATATATATTTATATATATATTCATATATATAATAAAAGAGAAGATATTAGTGGCAGTGTACGCAAAACAAAAAAGAAAACAAAGAAAAATTACTTTTAACAATCTCACTTTTTTTGTTTTTTTTTTTACACAAATACTGTTGTAAATATATTAAAAAAATCAGCATTCTATCTGGTAAACGTCACTTTTGCCCCTCTATAAAATTTTGAATTAAAAAAGTCCCAAGAACTCTTTTTTTAATTATTCCCCTCCCCACCCGCCCTCTATTCCTCTTTCTTCCACAAGAATAAATCCTGATGCATTTTTTTTTTGCAAAGATTGTGGGAACTAACCCTTCTCTTGTACCTAGATCCATAGGTTGCAACCTCTGATATCTTTGATTTTCCTCTGTGTTTCTCTTTGCCTTCTGTGAAAGTCCCTCTTGATTGTGCTGAGGCCCTGGGCTCAGCGAAGACACTGAATAAATTACAAAAAGCCACCGTTGCTCGTTGTCTGAATCTTCTTGGTTTCTGCTGTAAGGTGGTGGTGGTATGGGAAAAGCAGCGGGGAGGGTGAGCCAAAGAGCGTGGGATGGAGCAGAATCCAGGTGAGGAACCTCTGATTCTTTTTTCCTCATCCTGCAGGGACTCCACACTATCCAAGCCACACTGCCTTGCACTCCCCTCAGCCCTTTCGTGTGTTTGTGGATGCATGTGTGTGAGAAAGCAGACACGTGGTGGAAACCAGCAGGGCCTTGTTTCCTCTGGTTGCTGCTCAACCAGAAGCAAAATATTCCACAGTTCTAACTGGATACTGTGAAGTCCAAAAGCGGTCAGCATTGTGAATTATGTCCATTGAAACACTGCGAGCGGTGTACTTATAACGACAGTAGGCCTTGTAGATTTTGTAATATATTTTGTTTTGTTTCTTTTTTTTTTGTAGTGCTCTTCACAAGTGAGAAAAAAGAAATTTTTTTGTTTGTTTTTATTTTTTTTCTGTCTGTTTTTTGATTTTTTATGTTTTTTTTTGTTTGTGTTTTTTTTGTGTTTTTTTGTTTTTGTTTTTGTAGTAAAGAAGGGTTGTATTTAGAGGCCAGTAGCTAGAGATCCAACCAGTGGAGCTCATGAAGCACTACCTGGCCTTAAGGCCACCATCCGAGGGAGGTTGGGAAAATTATTATTCACCCAGCCTCCGGAAATGTAATGTACCAGCAGGCAAAAAACAGTTCTTCATGTAGTACAAAAACAACAAAACGAAATGAACCCAAAAAAAGGAGGAAAATAAAGGTAAAAATGAAACAAAAATCATTTCTTAAATTCTAGTGCCATAGCTTTTTTTGTTGTTTCTATTTTTTTTGTTCATAACAAAGAGAGAGATTCTACTTATCCGTCTGACACATGCATCCTCATGTGGTCGTTGAAATGCTCGATTTGGTCAAACTTAGCTGGACAGACAGAGCAGACGTACGTGGTCCCCTCCGTGCAGGCCACCACCCCAGCAGGGACAGCCCTGGCGCCGGTGCCGGTGGCTCCAGGCGTGCCGTTGGTGGCACTGTGCAGAGCCACATGCCTCTCCAGCAGGGTCTTGTGGGAGAACTTCTTCTTGCAGATGTAGCACTCGTAGGACTTCTCCCCACGGTGGAGGCGCATGTGCACGTTAAGGGAGCTCTTCTGGGTGAAGCGCTTGTTGCAGATACTGCACTGGTACGCCCTCACGCCAGTGTGCGTCACCATGTGTTTGATTAAGTAATCCTTTAAAGAGAAGGAGCGCCAACAGATGCTGCATTGGTGGGGTTTCTCACCTGCCCATTGCCAAAGACAGAGAGAGAGAGAGAGAGAGAAAGAAAAACAGACAAAAAAGAAAAAAAAAAAGATAACAGAATTAAACCAGCTCTGTATGACTCTCTGCAATAAACTAATGGTGAGTCTTACACGGGTCTTTGGAGAGATGCTTTGGCTAAGAAGGTGTAGTTCTGTTAACAACTGTGTTTTGGGACCCAAAACTTTGTCTGACCAGGGGTTTCACAGTGCTTTACTATGGAGGCTGCAGGTATTCCCAACTTACACACAGTGAAAAGGAGCTCAGGTGACTTGCTCAAGCTCACGGAGACGGCACTGACAAAAACAGGAGTTAAAAAGTGCTGGCATCTTCTACTCTCAGCTTCAATAGCTCAGCCTCTGCTGCCCCAGGCAGGGAGGAGGAATGTTCATGTCTTGTCCTCTTACTCCTTTCTAGCAAGATCTTGTTCAAGTTATTTTACCTTTCAGTGCTTCTGTCTCTCTACCCGTATGCAATAAAAACATGATCTACTAGACCGCTGACTTGTAACACACTCATTTTTGGTAAATTGCTTCAAATTTCCCAGAAGAGAAGTGCTAGAGATTGCCAAGGGAATCCAGCTCTTCGCGATAGGTTTACATTTGCTGCCCCTTTTTTGGTCAACTCTCTTAGCTGAATTATGGACAAGAGTAACCGAAAAGGGTACCAGTAAATATCAATATAGAGGACTGCCCAGGCCAGCCAGCACAACGGAAAGGGCAGCCTAACACATGAACATCCATGGTAACAGAGGTGAAATTTAAATGACCTGACCACCAGATAAATAAAATTCCTAACCAGGTAAGCCGGAGATGTGAACTCTGATCATATCCAGACAAACCATGATGAGGCAGCCTTAAAAAAGTATTTAGCTGAGGATATATAACTGATTTGTCCAGACTACTCTTAATTCCTCTGCATGCTCAGAGTTCTTCTGGGAGACAATGCCACAGCCTTATGCTTCATAGCATCAAGCAACATTTACATGATATATGGTAGTTCATCACCCTCAAACCTGCTAGGGCGAGAGACTCCGTGAAACAATAAAATGATCCTCTTGTTTCACCAACTGGAAAACTATTTCCTTTGGTCATTCTGCAATCTCCTATCTAGCAGACATCCTCTTCTTTCACATCCTGCTTCCTCCTTTTTACAATCTGCTCGGGACTATTTTATATCCTGAAGAGTCAATTTTCAGGGATGATCACATGCCTGTGGTAATGTGTCATTTGGCTTTGCGTAGTGAGATTAAAATATGCTACTTATGCTCAATTTTAAAAGGAGATCATTAATATGGATTGGATGGCAAGGACCCCTTTTTTTTTCAATCACCTCCATCTTTGTTTCTTTTTATTTCATGGTTTGTACTTATGATGGCAACCTCTGTGGATGGATCCACATGCTGCACTTCCTTGCACCAATGATGAGTTTGTCCCAGTTTGGTCAAAGATACTTGGTCAAAACCCAGTAAGTCCTTACTTTCCTGCCTTTGCCGAGCATAGAGTGGTGAGTTTAGACAGGCCAATATACTTGACATGTGCTATCTGGAAAATGATAGTGTGTCAGCTATAATCATGTCAGATTAATTTACAAGAGACTGATTACATTTGCAACACTCATTTTTGCCTCAGGCAAGATATCTCCCAGAGTTTTTAAGAAGTTGGTCTCCTTTGCTGTAGACCCTGTTAAGACTATGCTATAAAAACACCCTAATTTTTTCCTGCACATATTTCTAAGATATGCTGTGTTCTGGCTTTTTCTAATTTTATCTTCTAAACCTTCCTGGGACTTCTTCTGTCCTAAGAATCTCAAAACTCTTAAGGTTTTCTTCTTTGAATGTGAATTTAAATGCTTCCTTACTGATCACTGTGTTGCCTTTTCCAACTGTAGTTTTTTAGTCCATGATTCTTCATCTTGAAGACAGGTGTTAGGTGAATTAGATGTGCTTGTTCTTCCTTTTGGTTCTTTATTTCTTATTTGGCTGGTTTCAGCCAGTAATATGGGGCAGTTACTGGATATTAATTACAGTGTGATATGTAGGAGAAGGCAATGATGGCTTATAAGGTGCATGGTAACTGCATACGTTCTAGCTCTGCGTTTCCACAACAGTGCACATCTGAGAACAACACTGTGGGATACATTAAAGCCAGCCTGCATGGAACATGGCAAAACATCAGTCTCTCGTGTGTTTGCATCTATGTGAAAGGAGAAAGGGAGGGAGGTTTGTGCCTACACTGCAGTGCTTTCATTGCATATAAAGCTGCATCAGAGTATCATTCTTGGAAGTATAAAAACATACAAAGATTGGGTGAACTTTAGCTTGTTGACTTCTGTTTTCTGATTAGACTCTTCCATGGATTCTCTTGTGAGCCCTCCTGACGGCAAGACTAATTCAGACATATGCATCTCCCAAATCTTTCCGTTTGTCCTTGGATCCTTTCCAGAACCACTTCACCTGGCTACTTTCAACAGGGCTGAGTAAAGTCACCCTGACAGTGGGCACAGCTGTCTCCACTCAGTTTTTCGAGTGCCCCTGTCCAGCAATGGACAAGGTAACAGAGGCATGCTTTCTTCAAGACTTCAATATAAAGGTTATTTTCAGAAGGATTTTTTGAAGCCCTGCCCTCTATTGGTCAAGGTGCTATTGTTTTTCCAGATGTTCTAGAAACCAGTTAGTTCCTAAATGAACTTGGAAATCATTTATCTACACTATTCTTTCCTTGCCACTGGAAGTTCATTATTTTTGGTATTCTTAAGACACACACAAACTAAATATGAAGTCATGATTGGAAACGTCTATCCATTTCCTTGGTTCACAATGCATAGCAGCTAGGTCTTTCTTTTTGGTCCCTTTTATCCGACTCTAAATACCAAACATAGTATGCAGTTGAGGGTGGGAGAAGTAAAGCACCTAATCTCAGTAAAGTTATTTGTGAAAAAGCCTTTCTAGCTTTTGGAACAAGGATGCAGGCAGATGTATTTTACTGTGTTTTTAATGGGATATTTCTCTGAAAAACACAACACCATCTACATGGTATTTTAGCTACTCATCCACAACAGAAGGATGGAGGACATAAACAGACACAAGGGGTAGTCTTGGGATTCAGAATTCTTGATCCTTGCAATCGTACATTTTGTATCAGTCCTGAGGAGTGAACCTTTCTGTATATTACGTGTATACGAGAATATAAATGTGTGCCTTAGATTTCTAAAGGATTTTTAAAATTAAGTGATAATTATACATAAATAGTAGTTAAAAGTTTACATACACGCATGGAAGTGAAATTTATTTGATACAGTAGGGAGGCACGATTTACATTCCTCCCATACCTTAGGCAATTTCTCCAGGTTCTACTCCACATATCACAAACCAAGCATTTATTTTAAGACCTGATGTTAACAAAATGACTGCTTGGTGAGAGAAATATTTACACTTTCTCTAAACTAAAATTTATCTCCAAAGTCAAAATGAGCTGAGGGCTAAAGGATGCAAAATTTTCTCTTGAACCCAGAACAGCTTCTTCATTTAAGACATATATATATATATATATATGTATATATATCCTTGCTTTAAGTCTCATAACTCAACAAAGCTAGAAAAGGCAGTTTTGGATTAGTAGCAAATATGGCTACCTATTTTGTCTCAAAAGACCATATACTAAAAACAGTCACATTTTTTAGACTAAAAGGTTGCTGCTGTTGTGTTACATTCATTATTTAAAAATTTTCTCCCACCAAGTCCTAGGTTTCTGTAGTTGCAGTTAGTGAAACATCTGGCTTACCAGGAGACGGGGAATTATAGCAATAAGCTTCAATGAAGTACAGAAAGACTTCTTGAAAAAACTCCAAATTTACTTCTTCATAGAAATATGTGAAATTTAGAAAATATGTGGCAGAGTGTGTGTAACACTCAGGCCTGGACCTACTGCTGCAACTCCACCAGGAATGAGCTTGGGGACAACAAATGCTTACCATTTCCTTGTATGGAAGCAGGACACATTTTATTCCAAGCAAAAAAGAGCTTGTTTCTGCACCATACACAGTTAGGCCCCTCTACGGGACCTGTGTGTGTCCACAGCGGCTCAACTTCAATGCAGTCAGCTTAGACAGTGTTCAGTGAGACCAGCTCTCTGAGCAGCCTCTCCCTCCTGCTTGCGCTGGGGGCTGGCAGGTTGGGAAACAGAACTGAAGTCCTTGTTTGTAAAGGACTTTCCCTGGCTTCATGTGTAAGCCAAAGGGACGTACTCTTACCTGTGTGTACAAACATGTGCTTGACGTAGTTCTGTTTGGCGGTGAAAGTCTTGTTACAGAGAGTGCACTCGTAAGGCTTTTTTTCGCCTTGCCCACCTGCTGTGCTGTGGCCCGCAGATGGGGCCAAGGGCTGAGGGGCTGGCAGCTGAGCAGTAAAGGTTGACAGGCCAGGCTGGGACACTGTCACAAACTGTGTCTGTTGGCCAGCTATGGGCTGGGGCAGGCTGAAGAGAAAAGGCTTAGGGCCGCTGCCAGCAGACTGTGTGGTGAAAAGGGCAGGCAGGTAGGTGTTGCCAGCTGTGCCAATGACCTGAGTGTTGCTGGTCAGAGTCAGTGGCATCCTCAGATTGCTGGTGAGGGTTTCTGTCTGGCGTAAGTAGATCTGTGTGGTTGGCAATGCTTGGGCAACAGTTGTGTTGACAGAAGGCTGCAAAGCCCCCTTTTCGGTGCTGTTATTGACTGTGAGCACTTTGCTGTCCATTTCAACGTCATTGCTTCTCTCTGGTGAGGAAGAGTTGGCATCTACATGTTGCTGCTGCTGCTGAGGCTGAGTGCCATCAGCAGGGACGTCGTTTTGATCTGCTTGAGAAGGTTCTTGCTGCCCATCCCGGCCCAGACCAGCCATAAACTGCTGCTCCACGGAATCGGGCTCAGTGCCAATGGAGGAACTGACTCCCGAGTCAAAACTCTCCCCTTTGGGCTCACTCTCAGTGCCTTCTGCTTGGTCAGTGTCCTCAGTGCATTCCTCAGACTCGTTGCGCTCAAGGATCTGCACCCTCTGTTGGCCATAGTAGTCATAGTCATCCTCCATCTCCTGCTTAATATGGATGTTGCCCATCAGGGTTTGAATTCGGACAGGGCGTGGTTGCTTGCGGCAGTGCGTTGTCTCTGGAGTGGTGGAGAGGTACCGCTCCATCTGTTGCGACCGTTCGTGGATCCGGGTAATCCAGCTGGGGTCTTCCATGTGATGGTCCCTGGGGAGCCCCAGGGCTGTTTCGTGGTGGCTGACCACAGCCCCACTGTAAAAGGAGCGCTCCCCACTGCCATTTTGCATGGAACAGGCATAGAGGGCTGAGTAGATCCTGTCTACACTGTGCTGCGAGTGGCTCTGCAGGTAGCCGGACTCTGTGTCAGTGCTCTGCCCCGAAGTGCCTGATTCGGGTGTTCCCCTGGGTGTCTCCTGGCCAGAATCCTGAATCACCGGGTAGACCTCTCCCACATTTTGTGAGACAATCCGTGTGCACTCATCAATCACAGTCTTGATCTGCAGGATGCTGGCAGCTGTGAGGATTTGGAGGGCCTCTGATTGTGAGACCCGCAGCACCCCACTGTACATGAAGTCAATGAGCTTTTGCACAGACTGGACTGACACCACCGAGGGGATCTCGATGTCGCTGTAGCCCAGCAGCAGCTTGTCCTGGAAGAAGGGGCTGCCAGCCGCCAGCACGCAGCGGTGGGCGCGTAGCATGCTCCCGTGGATGCGGACCGTCACGTCACAGAAGTGGCCACGGTTGCGCTGCTCGTTGAGGGTCTCGAGCACAGAATTGCTGAAGTTGTGAAGGTTGATGCTATGAATGCGCTCTGTCATCCCCTTGCAACTGATGTTACCTGTAGCAAAGCAGGTGACAAAAAAAAAAAAAAGAAGAAAAGAACAGATTGGGTCTTGTCCTCTGCAGAAACATAGCCAGGACATTGGCAAAGGTGACTGCCCACTGGATAAAAAAAAAGCAGATCATACTGTAAAAACCACAAACAAAGGCACAAATAAGAAGACACTGCCTTTGTAAGGATAGAAGTAAACTTCTGCAATTCTTTTGCAGAAGCTCATGTTCTGAATTTTTGGACAAAAGCAGACAAAAACAGGTGTAGCTGGCCTAAGTTTCAACCACATTCCTGGGCCTTAGACTTCCTATCAGCTTATATGGCTTTAAAAAGCCTAGGGCCAGCCAACTGTAAACACCGAGCTGGATTTTAGGCTGTTTGGATGTGGACTTACTCCAGAAATGATCAGATTCTTTCTTTAATGACCCTTTACTCCAAGTTGTTAATGCGAAGGGTCAACATGAAAATGCTGTTTCTATCTAGACTGTCAGTTTAAGGAATTTGGATCCTGGGTTTTATGCTACAGTTATTTGTACAAAAAGTTGGCAGTCACTTTGCAAAATCCAAATCTGGTTCAAGATTTAGAGTGTAAATGTTCCTAAAATCCCACGCACAGTGTTGTCTGGGGCTGTGGTTTAGAACATTTGCTACCCAATAGTGACAAACAGTCCTCTATAAGAACCCAAAGCAAAAAGTTAACATGAGCTGTCCCCTTCATTTTTAGCATATCCCAAGTTCTGACTGGCACCAGAATGCCATCATATAAAAACAAATGTTCTCCTGCTGTTATTTACTTGACAGAAACTGGAAAATTACAGACATTTACTCTAAGGAAGACTTTGTCTTAGGTTGGCTGAATAATATAAACAGAGAACAGTTTAGAAAAGCACCTAACTAATATGGGTACAGAGCCAACATACCCTTCAAAATTAACTTTCCCAAGTAACTTCTTAATCTCTCAATCCACTTTTCCCTATCTCCATCTTGCTTTCTTTGGTTTTAATGTTTTTTCACTACCTTTCCTGTTCTTCACTCATTTTTCATCTGTTTAGCTTTTGATGGCAGAAACTACATTTTCATCTTTTAACTGTTAATAACCAACTGCCTTTTGAGTGGTAAACAAGTGAAACATTATTAATAAATTACCTCTCTTAGTATTCATAGTACATCCATCACCTTGGTTCCCAGAAAAGCACACTCAGGAAAGTAATGAAAAATCACCACTGGTATTACGGGCATTTTGTCTTGAATATTCCTACCTAAGCTACAACTCCTTTTACACAACTGGTTGTTAGGGTGTGAGAATTTAGAAGTGATGTTTGGTAGAGAAACATGAATAAATTAAACTAGCTTATTGTCACTGTCTGTTTTAACAGAAATATAGAGAGCAAATAAATGACATTGAAAATGGTTTCATATGCATGTTTTTTAACCCCAAAATGTCCCTCTGATCCAGCCTAAAGGGTGCTTTACATCTCATACTCAGACAATAAAACAATGTGCACTGCAATTTGCAGGAAAATATGGAGTGCTCTCTCCTCCGCTTTTTCCTTCTCATTTATCCCCTCCTGCCAACTCAAGCACCTTTATTTTGGTGCTTCTAATAAAAACCACCTTGGACACAGGCGGTCATTTCAATTCCATGAAGCCGATGATAACAAAAGGGAAGCATAAAGGTCAGGAACTAGAAATCCTGATGTGGCCAAGCTGAGTGAAGAAATCAGATGCTAACAGATGTGAACTAGCCAGTATCAGAACAATACTAATTTCCATGTGAGGTTAGAGCACTAGGGAGATGCTCAGATAGCAGTAACAAGGAGGAAACCACTAACAGTATCGTGAACATTGTGAATTACATCCGTCTTGTTCATAAGCTTTGTTGGGAAACCTGAGCTTTTCCCTCTGGTGAGGCTGATCACAGAACTGGAAAAACGTCTCAGCAACTAGGAGCCTTTCCTTCAAGAGCACTGCGATTACTATTACGAAAAATAATGTACAGAAGAGATCTATTTCCTCCTCCTTCCAGCCAGAATCATTCTCCAGAGGCTTCCAGGGTAGATCCATTTTTTTTTCTTTCCCAGCATGTCACAAAGATTCAAAATGTATTGAAAAAAAGTAGGAATCCTCGATTTGAAAGGAAGAGAGCTTTGCAAAAGCTTTGTGTTTGTGAGGACACAGAAGGGTGGAAGATTAATGATAAACACTTATTTTCAAGACTTACAGTAGGCCATGTCAAGTGATTGCATAGCTACCCATTTATCTGCATCTCCCTTTGAGTGCTGGCCTATCAGTATACTGGAAATGTTTCCATCAATAAGTATTGATCACTACTTGGTCTGACCCTATTGCTCCCTTTTCATGTAATTAGGTCTTTAAGATGTTCCCTTGAAAAGGGAATGACATATAGTTTATGTTTGGTTTTGTCAAATGAGGTATTTCATAATAAGAAGAGATATGCAGCAGTCTAATACAAAAAGCAGTCTAAACCAAAAATCACGCCTTGTATATGCACAAGGTCGAACATGCTACAGACAGGTCTCTTGACTTGAGTTGGTGCACAGAATCCTGACTTTGTTCATATGCATCTTGGCAGACAACAACAACTTTGTTGGCCAGACTCTGAAAATTGACTCCTCAGACCCAGCTCCTTTTCAGTGTGAGCTGCATCAAAAGTCTGGGAAAGTAAATTTTGCAACCTGTTCACAGATCATGTACAGAAAGGAGGAAGGACAAGGTTCACCTCTAAGTTTCAGCATCCTTCCTCAGGTCCTGGCTGGAAGAAGTGAGAGCTGTGTAACCACAATGCATTTGATCATTAGCTCCTGATGAAAACAGCCAGAGTTGATCAAGGTGAAGAAGAGGTTTGTGCATGTTCATGAGAGACTGGTGTGAACAGCTCTCCTATAGGAACTGATCTAGGATGCTAAATTCCTTGAGGTGTAGGGACTGAAATAAAAGTCACTTGAGTCACTTCATGTAAGGCAAGGAGTACCTTTTGGTTGCTCCTAGTATAACAGTGCTTTCCCTTAAAGATCCTCTTCTTATTTCTTTACTGCTTCAAGTGAAATTGGAACATCTATCACCTCTTCAACTGATCAACAACTGAGATTCAGTCCTTAAGAATAAAACAAGAGTGGTAGGTGGAAGAGACACATAACAAATGGTAAAACAACTAATGCAGATTTTGAGGATATTTTTTCCAGGCCACCTCCCTTGACTCTTTACACTGAAAACCATTCCTACTCAAAGTACAGGCAAGCAAATCACTTGCAGTAGTGTGAGGGATGCTACAAACCACAGCAGCATAAAGAAGCAGTAATTCAATATAACAAATTCTAGAGATTGGTCTCTAGCAAAATTCACTGTCCCATGAATTCTCCCTCTCTGTAGGGAACTGCGTCCAGATCCAAGTTTTGCAGTTGCTCCTTACTGTACACTGCTGTAATCAAAAAGTCCAAAGGTGATGCTCCCCATAAAGGGGTGGACTTACCAATGTACGTTTAATTCTAAAGTAAATGTGGCATTCTGACAGAGAATACTAGAGCCTTGGACAAGCCCCAGCAGCTGTCAGTTCTGCACAAGACGCACGCACACACACGCACACACACTCACCTACTCGCTGCACAGAATGCCTGGCTCGGGAAAAAGATTGCTGTCTCAGGCTCGTCTCAGACCTGCCACTCTTTTAAACTTGAGACAGTGGGAGATTTTCTGTGAAATTCAAGTGGTCTTTGTTAAGTGTCCTCCCACCCCCCTTCCCTTTTTTTTTTGTCCAGTAAACACGATGTAGAGATCCCAATGGACTCATTCTGAGAAACTCCTGTAAAATGGTTTTGTCCCCTTTCTGTGGAGCAAGTTCTGATTGGTGGGACATTCACAAACCATATAGGAAAGAATGGGTTTGAAAATGCAAAGGCCATTCTTACCCAGATGGGCAATGAATAGGCATTTGGCCAGTAAAAAAAAAAAAAAAAGAAAAAAAAAAGAAAAAAAAAGAAAAAAAAGTAAGAATAAAAAAAGAAAAGAAAAAACTGCACATTTGCAATCCTCCTGGGATACAATTTGAAGCTGGCATGGCATAAAGGTGAAACATTTTACTGTGCAACTTTGAAAAAAGCTCCGTTTCCCCATATGCAAATGCACCGATTAAACTGTCAGGCTATTCACAGAAACATGCATGGAATTCATCCTCAACTAGTAAGAAGGAGCACAACATGGATGGGAAAGGGAAAAACTTTTGTTGTGTAATACATGACTGAGTGCTTAGATTAGTGTTTCCCTGAATCTCATCCACCCCTCCTGCTGACTTTTATACTAAGGGTATTCAAAGGAAGGCAGATTTTACCATGACAATAACAGTGACAACCTCTCCCAGTACAGTACCAGAGGGGAAGGCAATGGCAGAAGGAAACAGCAGGCAGTGGAATCCTGGAAGATGCTATAGAAAATGTGGAAGTGCAGCCCTGAGATACATCGAGGACTGCCTGAGGGCAGATTTCTATTTGCCAAAGCTTCAGTACATAGACCTACATAAAGCTAGAAAGGTATGGCTCATAAAAGTGATTTTTTTTTGTTTGCCAGAAACAGAGAGAATCATCCCAGCAAACACATGGTGTAGCAGAGCTACAAAGATGTATGGAATACTTCAGGTCATACACAAATGACTACGTTGTAAATTTTAAAATGTATTTTGTACGGGATTTTTTTTTGTACAGCCACTAGATGTCCCTTTCTGCAAAGCCAATGCTTGCTGCTTTAAAGCTCATAACCGAACGATATCACAGAATTTGATTTTCTCTAGCGTCCTTTAAAATCACAGTATCGCAAAGCTCATTGCACAGTAATGAATGACCATTTCTAGAAATAGTGATGTGGAAACCACCAAAGCTATTGTAACTCAGCAGTATCTCAGTGCATGGCCTTTACCTGAAGCAAACTATGACACTGAAATCCAGGCTCTTTTTTGAAACTTGCTGTGTAGTCTTTCACAGGAATAACTAGCAGAGTGAACCCAAAAGGCTCTGTCTTACTTTCATACTTAGAGGGTAAAATGAATAATTGCCCTCCAAATGAAAGAGTTGGTGGGCCTGTAGAAACATATAGATTGAGTTTTGGACTCACTTTTTCTTTAGAAGCATTCAGAAAATTGTTTGGCAACAAATCTTGTCTATGTATCAGTAAGAGGAACTACAACTATTTTGAAATTGCTGCTTACTTTGTCTTCCTGACAAGCTTCTCAGGCCTTGCATTGAGAATACACAGTCTGAGAGACAGAAGAAAAACTGGAGGCATCATATCTCCTATAGAATACGTGCATCTGTAATTCAGTCATTAGTTTCTGGAAGCACCACAAACTGAAGTAACCTGCTGCTGGAGACCAGTGTCATCATCTACTTCTTTCTCTAATCTGTGGTCTCCAAATCAAATGTTGGAGGATTACAGCCTCCTAGTTGTATCAAAAGGATGCATTAAGTTCTTCACACAGTCATCTAGTCTATTCCTCTTCCTTGTGGTGGGAACAATTTACTTACACTACTTCTTCAGCAACTCACCTAATGTTTGCAAAACCAACAATGTGGGGGATTTTCACTCTCTCCCCAGACAGACTGCATACTATCTTTATAGCAAGGAAGTTTTCCTAGTATTCAACTTTCAAACCAATTAATCATCCTTTCCCCCAGCAGACAGAGAACTATTGACTACGTTCCTTTTTATAGCAGTCTCTTACATATTGGAAGGTGCCTCACATTTCTTTTTTAAACCTATTTTTTCTAGAAAATCCAAACTCAGTTCTCCCGATCACACTCACTGGACGTACGTTCTCTTCTCATTCTTACCTTCTTTCATATTCTATCCAGCTTGTTCTTCTCTCTTTTAAAATGCAGTAGATAAAGTACTAAAGTAGACAGAATACTTTAGCTGAGTGACATGAATGAACAGTTGCCTGAGACATCTCATATACATACACTTTAAATACCTTAAGGAATAAATAAAACCAAGCAAATAAAGTTCTGTTATCAAAATTAAACCCTACATTTTTTCCTTAAGAAAGGCATGTCTCAGTGAAGAATCCTCGATTTGGAATGAAGAAATCTCAACTCCTGCATAAACATGCCAGTTCAGGGGAAATACAGCGTGCCCATCACAACACATGAAAACCCCACAATTTCCATAGGAAGTTTTCTCATTTCCATGTATCAGTGTCCCAGCCTTAGCAATCATAACCATGGGTGCTTTCTTCAGTTCCAATGACCTGATTTATTCCTAGTGATGCAGTTTTTATGTTGTGTTGTTCTCAAATTAGTTACTCTAAAATAAAACTACATTAATAGAGTAAAAATATGTATCTAGTGTTTCCATAGACAAAATTAGTCCTGCATCAGGTTCCAACTCTTTGGGACCAAATTTATTGGAAGAACACTTTTTTCACTGAAGGAAGTGACTTGAATTTCAAATCCTGAAAAAATGTTAGTGGCTGACTTCTTAGTATATATATTTCAATGATTCCAGAGAGGCCGATGTAGCCAATCCTGTTCAGACTGATTCTCCTGAATATTTGGCCTCATTCTGAAAAGGGACCTTCAGGGGAAAAGC
Organism: Anser brachyrhynchus; assembly: GCF_964034855.1. NCBI lineage: Eukaryota > Metazoa > Chordata > Aves > Anseriformes > Anatidae > Anser > Anser brachyrhynchus. Next base: position 97,475,425 of record NC_137694.1, read on the forward strand.
TTGTACGGAGTTTCAGGAACACAGGAAGAACATTTGTATCCTCAGCAGGAGATCTGACCAGGAGCAGCCCCTGCTTTCTGTTGCTTTAAAGGTTTGCTGGAATTTTCACCCAATCATCTGCTTGAACATCTTGAAAATCAGTATCTCCTTCTATAATATCTATCCAAAACAAACACCAGATGACACTACACGAATTGCCCTAACCCTACCAGATTGTTGTTAGAATCAAAATATGTAGCAGTCTACATTTAACAGGAAGTACTGTATTTTTACCAGCACAACATCTATTAATGTGTCAGTAATATACTCTATGGAAGAAAAAATCACTGTGTTCTGAAAGCTGTCAAACTTCTCTAAATTTCATAGTCTAATAACTACATTTATTTGAAAGACAGAAATGCATGCACACACAAGCACAACCTTATTCTCCGAGGAGCAAACATATCGAGTAGATGGCTAATAAGAAAGAGTTTGTTTAAACTTTGCTCAGAGGACAGGGTTTTTCTGCAGACTAAGCCATGTGCAGCAAATTTCCTATGGATGATTTATTTAGCTAATTGCCCTGTCCTTTTTAGCATCTACCTAATGATGAGATACCTATTTTACATAAAACTGGAGACAAAACCATAGGTGTCCAGTACATAAAATTGCTTCTATATCCAGTGGACATAAATCCCAAACGTCAAGCATAAAAGCCTCTATTTCAGTCTCCATGCTTGGGGAGCAGGCAGTGAATCACCTCCCTGTGCTTTGCCTGGAACTCTGCAGGAGGAGTCCATCAGCAGTAATCCCATTTACCCCAGGACCTGCAGAGTAGCAATGTCTGTGCCTCAGTTTGCTTCACATGTAAAAGAGGGGTAGCATCCTGCACCCAGCTTCGCCAAAGGACTGCCTGCCTTCGTTAATCTTTACAAATTGTTCTGCATTTCTTGGAATAAAGAGCACTAGAGAAAGACCAAGAATTAACTCCAAAGGTCTCTTCAGACCTCCAGGTTTACAAAAATAAAGCTTTCTTCTCACACTACTCTAGTGCTTTGGTTTCTTTACAACTCTTCTATGGTGAACATCCTACTTAAAACTGCAAAACACCAGGTAAAAACTAGCTTCAAGTCATAGTATTCTGGTGACCAAGGGCTTAGAAGTGTTATAGTACATTCACCTATTTTTATGTTAAAGAAATATTCAATTTTTAGACAGATTACTTATTTTTCCTGCTTTCCCACTAGTTTATATTCTTGCTATTTTAGGAAGTCCAGAGATACTTCAGAGAAAAGAGGCCTCTTTTATTCTCAGGCATATATTTGAGGTACAGTCCAACATACCTCCCTTGTGAATACTGGCATGCACTCTGTTTTACTCAATTCTCTGCTCCTCTCTCAACTTTCATTTGCAGACCCTCCACCGTTACAGCCATCCCAATATACCCCTGTAGTGCAGACACAGCCTATATGGATGGAGGCTGCTTTTCCATTAGGGGTCTACTATACCTCCAAACATACACTATGTTAACAGAAGAACCACCAACGCTGTCATCATAGCTGCATTACAGGGTATTTCACCAGGATGGCAGGGTTATTATATGGGTGTTAATTCTTGTGCCCCGGCCAGCTGTAATCATTTTACATTAGCAAAAGTTGGGATCACCAAACTCCACTGAAACCCGAAAGTGAGAAAACTGCAACTGCCCTCTTGTAATAGGAAACAGAGAAGGTCGTGTGGCCACATGATGGCACCATTTCCTAGGAAGAGAAACCAGGCTGTGCTCATCTCTTCCTCATTATGGAACGTTTTAATATTCTAAATGAAAACTGTTTCAACTGTGTTCGCTTGTTCCCAGAGAGCTCATGCACGATTATGCCAAGCCCCAGCATGGCCCAACTGTTTTAATTGGCTATAAGTTTAAGGCAGCTTGGTTCTTTAAAAATCTAGGTGCGTGCATCTACTGCGAGTTTTCCTCTATGGTGCCAGGTACTGTTACTCAAAAGGCACGCTGAGGATTTGCAGTGAAAGAGTTACCAGCCAGATAAGAGTTAAGATGGGCCAAACAATGCCCATGAAGTTACTGTGATAACACTCTCCATTTAAACAAAGGTTAGGGGTATGCTTCTTGGAAAAAAGGATAAACTTTTAGAAAAATGGAAGCAACCATGATGACGTATTTTGCTACTTTATGGTCCTGATTAAAAGCTTACTATATTAATTAAGAAGACTTTCACCTGTTTCAAGGGCTTTTGTTTAAATCTTAATGGCATATTTCACATTGCAAACCTGCATGAAAAGTGAACAAGGATTCCTTTTGGTCATCTCACTGTGCTGGATCGTATACATTTATGTCCTCTCAGAAATCTTGTTCAGGGAGGAGAAAGGGCTGGGGTTGGGGGTGGGAGCTGAGTGTGGAGGAGGAATGAATTAGAGGGATAATAGGTGCAAATACATTAAAATGTGTCTCCAAAAGAGACAATTGCTATTCCATGAACTCTTCAGATTTGCCCTGTATTGTTAGGTTTCCCCCCAGGCAGAAAGACAAGGAGAAAAAGCTTATCAGTTTGAGTGTGGTTAAATACAGTAAGACTAAAAGCCTATGGGCTTTGGTTAAAAGGAAAATATAGATTAAAACCTCTTAAGATAATTACCTGTTTAGAAGATTTCTATTCAAGCTGGAATCCTCTAGGGGAGTGGTTGTAGCAGTCTGTTAGGAAAAGGGTGCAGTCAGAAATGGTTGGCTTTCATGGGAGAGCTGCAGTCTGTGGAAGAGCACTGCTTATACCCTACGTGTTTCCAGAGAAAGGTCTTTAGAAGTAGGAGATTTTGTTCTGGTCACAGAAGTAGTGGTTGATGGGAGAAAAAAGGAATGGATGAGAAGCTGTAAATGCCAGTCCCCAGGACTGGGAAAAGAATTCTTTTATCTCTTCCAGTGGCTGTGTCTCAGTTCTGGGTAGAGGAAAGCTATCACATGAAAACGCTAGATTTTATTTGGTTATTTTTTTCATTTATCTTTTTTACCTGTTAGTGAAAGGGTAATTGTTAACTAATACAACTGGGTACTTTGGTGAATATCTCAACTTAGAAATACTGCGAGGCAGATATTCATACTGTGCTAGACTGTGGCTTCTTTATTTTGAGTTTAGGGGGTGAGTGTTCAGGCCTGCTTCTGATTCAGATTTAAATATCAGCGGTAAACAGTATAAGCTCACATCAATGATGCTGAAGGCCACAGGGGAAGTTTCTGTCCTCATTGAGACCTCTTCAATTCCTGGCAGCAGGCATATTCCAAACCCACCTGCTTAGTTTTGATAGAAAGAAAAACATACAACAGAATGCTCTAAACTAACAAATGACAGTACTAAACAAGAACATAGCATTCATGGAAGACTTGATATCATTAGATGGATCTGTAGCATTAAATGCACATTGCTGCTTCCAACACTTTTTCTTTTTTTTCTCTGCAGGGAAAAGGCCCAGGAATTGCATGTATATGCATGCATACAGGTGATACAAACAGGTGATACTACTGTAGTACTTAAGAGTTATTTCACAGGTGTGCCTTCAGGCACATTCTACCCTTTGCTCAGCCAAAAGACATGAGTGATAACATCTGGGAGTTTTGCTTTTGAATACAGGGAGGGCTATGCCCTGTTTTGAAGCACTACATAGGATCAAAGCACAAGGTATTTTTGTTAAAGTTGACGTGGCTGCACACACAGGCATGAAGCTGTGGGGAGAAGTCCCTTGCTCTGTTTTTATTTCCTCTATCATACCCCTTTTCACACAAAAATTGCTACTTTGTGTTTTTTTCTCTATCTGTGTAACATCAATAAATTACACGTTATCACTCCTATCATCTAGTTATAAAGAGCCTTTCAAGATTTTTAATAGATACACAATATTGCTACACTTACATTTTCACTGGTAAGAACTCCAAAATAGCTGTTGTGAGATTGCTCTTAATTTATACTACTTCTCTCTTGTGGGTTTTCAAGAAGAAGCATTTCACCACATGTCACAGATTGATATGGAGTATATATTGAGCATCCCAACCGGGCAGAGATCCTTTCAGTGTTTAATACAACAAAGCTGGGACGAGTAGAGGTTCTAGGGTTTGTTTACTTTTTATTTTCTTTCCATAGGCACAGTTAATTCCTCAAGGAGCTATTTGTACTGACAGATTAACTAGAGATCTTGAATTCTCTTTATATTCCAGTTCCTGAGTGGTGGAGACGTAAATCTAGATCTCATGTTATTTTAGCCTTCTAAATGACTCCATGGACAATGAAAAAAGCATAGAAGGCATAAATAAAAAGATGGTGCAATGGCATTCTCTTTAGAAACAATCACACTTGGTGTACTCTGGAACCCAAACGCACAAGGCCAGCAAGACCCCATTGTCGTGTGTCATTGTACACCAGGCTGCCAAGACAAATGCCATGATAGAAATGAAGGAGTTTAGCGCGAGTTCACTCCCCAGCATCCGCTAGTACACTTAATAGACATTGGTAGGTGGTATTAAACAGTATCTTGCTTAATGTTTCAGGTTCTCTCCCAGTATCATGTTAAGACTTCACCACGTAAGCTGAGATGAAAAGAGCAAAAAGCTCCAGTGCTAAACAGATCAGTGATGAAAAGAAACAGAAGGTGACCAAGTCTATTTTTACATCTGTAACTTTGGAGTTGCATAGTTGCAACAAACCAGGCAATTAATGCACCACTCAATGCTTCCCAAAGCATGGAAGGTGTCTCCTTATAGCATGCAAAGAACCACCCAAGAGAGATGTAAGCACTGAGGCATGCAGGGTATTAATAACACACAGCAGGACAAAAGAAGATATAGATGCAGCTGTTTTAACTTTCTTCAAGGAAGAGTCACCTGTCAAGCATATGAAAATCTTTTGTGTTTGACTCTGCTACATAAAGCATCCTTCTGTAGACCATAGCAGGGAAATAGTACATTTGGCTTAGGACTGAGGAGACAACAGCAGTTGCAGGCATGCTTAAAACATGAAATAGTAATGATCAACATGATTATGCTTCATAACCTTTGAGCAGGTTATATAAGAAGGTAGTATGGGCATGTGCAACTTCAGGAGGGAGAACTAGCAGAAAAAACAAAAACAAAACCCCAAAACAAGAGGAAATTAGTCAGAAAGAGTCTGAAAGGAAAAGATAAGGAATTAAAATCTATAAGATCAGCAGGGAGGTGGCCTTAAAAATACTTTATTAGAATCCATATCTAAGGACGACAACAACAAAAATAAGGAAGAAGAGAAACACTACAATGGTTAAATAACAAGGTATAAGAGTTCAGCAAAGCTGAAAACGTATCCTTCCAAACACGGAAATCATGCCCAAGTAACACTAATAGAACAGAGCATAAACTGTTGCATGCTCGATGTAAAACAAAGATTAGGCAGGATGAAGGGGAAATGTAAGGAAAAAAACAGCTAGAAGTATAAAGACTGATATCGTAATAAAATATTCTTTAAACATATCAGACAAAGAAAGCATACAGGGCAATGACTGGTACCTAAGAGCATTAGATTATGTGGATTGATAGATTAAATAGGCAAGAAGCAGACTCAGTAGGTTAGCTAGACTACTGATCTATGAAAGCAATAAAGGTAATCCAAGAAGTTACAGAAATTATCCAGTGGAATTTGCATTTTTTCCTTTAATTTTCAGAATGGAGGATGATGGGAGAAGGAAAACTACCTCAAGGAGGTGAAGAAGAAAGCACTGTCCTGGAGATTGTTACTGAAAAAAAACAAAACTAAACTAAAACAAAGAGAGAAAAAAAAAATAATAAAAAAATATCCAGATCAACCAACCTACCAGAAACCCCAAACAACGCAGGAGTATTAGAATGTCGTAATAAACAGTGATAAACACTTAGGAGTTTTATAGTATTCATTATTCACTCTTTTCATGAGTGAAATAGTTGAAACACTCATGTAATACATAAAGGAAGGATTTATAGAAGACTCATAACTTAAAGAATGGCAGTGAAAGTCAGTGGGGGACAGACTCTGAAAACATGAACAGGTAAACTCAGAAACATGCTACTTATGTTTTACTTGACAGTTACAGTATGTCTCAGTGGCTGCAGCATGAGCTGGAAATGGAAATACCATGGTATTTTCAACCTGGTCACCTCACTATCTTAAGAATGGAAACTATGGAATTTTAAAGAGTAATACACTTCTTTTCCTCTTCCCTGATACTTAGAAATAATAGACATGCTGGGGACATATCTTCAGGTTCTCCCCTGAAATCATGAAAGCTGGAAGCTTGCACGGCTTTTACAAACCAAAGCTGAAATTATGCATGTGTTCACTTATAGTTCCCTAAGTGGTGACCACTAAGAAAAGCCTTGAATACCACAAGCCAATATTACAGTGTCATCAAATAAGAGAATCAACATTTAAGATAATTAGACAAATTTTAAAAAGCCTCTATGTGAGTTATACATGTGATTTATGCATCAGTAAAAGTTAGGCTCCAAAGTCACACAGTTGCTTCTGAAAACATACTCACTGACTTCATAACTGAAGTACCATATGTTATTAGTCATTTCTCATGAGAAGAAAAGCCCGAGAGACCAACCTGACAAAACTCACTTAGTGTACTGTTTGGGAATACAGAGACCAGTTCCTATCAGTAGTACAACATTATACAGCACCACTTCTTCAGTGGATTGTGATGGCTTTTTCAAGAGAGGCAAGGCGAGCTCAGCTTATAGTTTTACATACCTTTACTTGTACTTACTTCTGGCTCTAAACAACTCAAACAACATACATCTGCTTCAATGAAAACAAAAGTCATTCCTGCCTGATGTTTCTTTGATAATATTACAAACAGAAATAAAAACATACAGGATGCAGAAACCATCTATGACTTGAAAAGCGATGTATTTACTAAGCAGAATTCTGAATGTTCTGCAAGACAAACGTATAGCTACCTCTCATGAGATCAGTATTTGAGAACTATGGATGTCCTTGCTTTCAGCTTAGCTTCCTTCAGAAAAGGCTCATATCATTATTATATTGTCTACAATAGGTTACCTAAACATACTTCCTTTCTTAGGTCACCAAAAACAACCTAAAAATATTCAGCTCTAGCTAACACATAGACTAGCAAAAATACGGATGAAATGACAATTAATGTACTGCCTGCCACTGAAAACAAGGAAACTGGTAGAATCAGGGCCCTCCTTCTCCCCTTTGAAATTGTTTCAAAGCTCCAGAGCAGTTCTTAGGGAATCATAATCACACATTTACAGAGGCAAAGAGGGAAGACCATAAGGGCCCATAACCATTCTCTTCCTGCCACAGAACCTCAAAGAGGAACACAGGAAACCTAAAACATAAAGATGAGGCCAAACCACCTTAGGATCCATCTGGTCTCTACATTAGCCATGGGCAAATCAAACCTGTTGATTCACGAGAAGGGAATGGACGATCCCTCTAGCTGTGCAAGAAAATTAAAACCTAGAGTTTCACACCCACTCCCAATGCTCTGTGGAGTTTAGGAACCTCTTGAGGTTCCCTCTCTGCCTTTTCCCATTTCGCTGGAAGGCTAACTATCTACAAAAAGCAGAATTTAGAAAAAGAAAACAGCCAGCCTCAAATTTCCCATCCTGTGAAAGTTAAAAACTCTGGAATTGGACCAAGTCAGCCACATCACTTGAGGACATATGGACAAACAGTTCAGATCTAGTCCATCACCAAAAGTACTTATAAAATGCATTGTATTCAATACATAAGAACTCTCTGTCTCATTGTTAAAACATTACTTATAAAAGTCCTCCCAATCACAACAACTTGCCACTGATTATTTCTTGGATTTTTCAAAAGTTATCCATGCCTCACTTTTCTTTGCAACTTTGATTCCCTATCAGAGTATGAGGTCTCTAAGAATTCCGTGTGCTTTAAAATCACAAAATTTGCTCCATCAGTGTTTCCAATAATTGTCCAACCTGCCTCCCAGTCCCATGAAAACTCTTTGCTAAGATGTTGCTTTTCCCTTGTCTGGAACAAATTCCTACACAGATGGACCATCCAATGTCTAAGAATAACTCTTTTAACTATCAATAGAGACAAAGAGATTCAGTTGCACTTTTCCCATGGGATTCCTTTAAGTTTGGACACATCTGTTAAGATGCATACATCAGAGCCTGAATGAAGTTTTTGTCTGATTGTATCTCTTAGCACTTGTGGAAGTTTCTGCCAAAATTATCTTATCTCTTGGCACTTGCAAAACATATATACTGATACATGCTTTCTAAAGGCCTCCTGAAATAAGTGGCCTAAACAGACCAAATCAGTTTAAATAGAGAGCAAAGTCCTGATGACTTCCTTTCCTCCTAGCAAAATCTTTAGAAGCTTTACCTGAGGGAGTTCAGCCTTCAAATCTACTACCAACTTTATGCGTCCTCTGTGCCTAAACAAAAAAGTGTGTGGAAAGTTGCAAACAGCACCAATCTCATATACTTTACTTGGCTTCTCTGTAACCTTTCCTGAACCTGTGCCTCCATACTCAGCTTTGTAGTTTTTTGCACAAACACCTTTCTTCTGAGTAAGCAGCTACATCTGTTTGTGACAGCTGAGTAGCTAGAGGTGTTTGGAGCTCTATCAACTCACTCTATGATTTAATTCCAAATTAATTCAAAGTGGTGCTTTCTATTTGCCAAGCCCTACATGAAAACAGTTACCTCAGGAAGCACCTCTTTCTCTAACCTCTTTCTCCAATTGCATGGCATGAGCTCACGTTTTCTAAGACTGAAAAAAATGATAACTGGACACAATGTGTCCTAAGTTCTGGATTTTGCTTTAAAGATAAACTTGCACTGGAAATACATCATAATGTTCAAATCCAAAGTCCTAGAACAGTCAGAAGCAATTCAGTTTCATTGTGAATAAGCAGCACCAGAAGCAGCAGGTAGAATATACTACATTAAGCCCTAAATTAAGTTGTGTGTCACATACGACTTCACTCAGATTTTTTTTTCCCCCACTAGGTACTCATTTCAGTAAGACTAGCATTCAGACTATTGCCTAGGCTTTCTTCACCTCTGCCTTTTATGGGCGAGAAGCAGATGGCTATCATGGAGCTTTTATTTCCTATGCTTGGAAAAAGTATTTTGATGTGAATCATTCCAAAAGCACCCTGATTTTTTAAAGTAAATTGGCTTATGAATATCTCTCATAATAAATATGTGGTGGTGTTTTCTGCCAAGCACTAGTGATTGTGCATGCAAAATGGTCAGTGAAGATTTCAAACTGATTTGAATAGGTGGCCCATAAAATCCAAGTCTTTTTTCCAGATACATGAATGAGGGCTTATGGAGCCATCTGTACATCGGTACATTTTTCCAAGAATGGAAATACCCTACATGCTGACTCTTTCAGGGTGTTTCTAATATTTTGCATGAGACAATTCCTCTCAAAATTCCTGTCTAATCCTAGTTTCTAAATAGAGTATTTATCATCCTACCCCACCAGAATGAAAAATGCCTTCTTGAGAATGAAATATAATCTGCCCAGTCACAAGGGTAGAGGCTGCATGGTGGTCTGGACAAGGGAGGAGAAGCAATCCTGTAGTGTCTAGAAGGTAGGGAGAAGGACTGGAGGTGATACTGGCCCAAAGAAGGAAGACATCATCACAGGTCCAAATGCTGAGGGCAAAAAAGAGATGTGGCAATGTAGTTCTGAGAGGAGGGGAAGAGAAGGGCAAAGAGAGGGGTTCTAGTGTGAGGGGAAAGGCAGGGGAGGACAGAGGAAGGAGAAAGAATTTATAATGACAGGGAAGCATATTTTTAAATGTTGGGAGCTACAAATACTAACCTCTTGGGTCAATTAGTGTGTTCTAGCAGAAGGAATTGAGGCAACATTAAAAAAACCACACAAATACATAACGTGGTAGATAGCTGTAGTAAATATGCAGACATAAATTTATCATGCCTTATTTTGTCTTCATGTGAGAAACTGGCATTGCTATTTTGCAAGAGCGTGCCAAACACTAATTATATGCATACTGCCCCAAACAAATACAGCCTGATGAAGGTTATAACCCAGCATAAATAACGGAAGTTTTTCCATTGGTTTCAAAGCACAAGGAATCAACTAACAGAGATCAACACCACAAGAGGCTTTATCATTTCTTGAATTTTTGCAGGACTCTAACTGTATTTTGGGAACTAAATTTCAACAGCTACTGAAATAGGAGAGTATTAATGTTGAAAATATTATTAAAATTCTTTTCTGAAAAAATGATTTCCGTGTGAAAGGAGCATCCATTCTGGGTTTGAAGTTTTTCATTCATATTTGTACTGTGAATTTAGTAGGAGTTAAGGTGATTTGGGGACATTAAAACCTTTGGGGTGTAAAAGACAGTTTGTCCATAGAACAGGTAGAGCATGAAGAGCTGTAGGCTCCACCTCCCCATGGCGCCCTCTGCCAATATTCCTCACCCCTGAACTTGGCCACCTCAGAAAGCAAAAGCAGGAGGTCATTCTCTGAGTTCCCTACAATCCCTGTTGGCCTCTGTCCTAAGGTTGCTTTCATGGGTTTCTATTTGTACTGTCAAAAAACATCAGTGTGAGGTTTCAAATCCCATTTACTAATGAATTCTTTCATCTTTGTGAATGGGATAAAGTGATTCTTTGTTTGAAAATAAGGATTATTTTTTTCTTGTTGTTCTGCTCATTTTTGCATCTTTTCACAAGCTTTTTGTTTTCAGAAAACATTACAAGACAAAACTGTACCCCAGTTTTAACAAAGAGTCTGACATCTCCAATTTGAAGAGAATTCTTACATATACTAAATAGCATGCTGCCTGCTGCTCAATTGTTTCACGTCTCTTTCTTCTCCCCAAATCACCAGGTGAGATTTAGGAAAGTCTCCCCAATGTTTTTATCAGCTCTATTAAAACCAAGATTTCTAGAAGAAGCTCATAATGAATACAGTCAGAAGCCAGCAGGAATGAATTGCAGCTAAAGTGATTTTGATAGTGATGAGCCCTATAACCCAGCTGCTTCCAAGTTTGGCCCTGAGGCAGGATTTTTAAATTAAGAAAAGAAAAGAATATACATACTTTTTAATCTGATTTTTTTTTATTGTCATGCCCTGATTTTTTTTATAGGCCTTTGCAAAGTCTGGTTGGCTTCTGAGCTCTTGAAACCTGGCATCATCATCTTTCTTCCTCCTTTTTTCCCCCTTGTAAGTTTACAAGATCCTAAAAGCACCACAAAAGAGGAAAGCTATATTTTATACAACTAGTGAATGATGAGGTTGACATCACCCTCTGTGTTCCTGCCCAAGAGACTTTCAGGCAGGGACCACTATGAAATGATGTTGTTTTGAAGACTTCACAGGGTAAGTGCTGACTTTCTAAAGCATAGTTTTAATCATTTCTCTCTCTCTCTTTTTTTTTTGGGGGGGGGGGGGGGCAAAATTTTCAATTTTGCATGTCCTTTAAAAGTTAATATCCTTTAAAAGTTAACCCATGCTGAGTAATCTGAAAGTGAATGCTCTGAAAATAAGGGTCTTAGGCTGCTACAAGCACAAAAGTTTACAAAGATCTTCCAGACCCCTCACATGCTGAATACAAACCCCTCTACAGAAGCACTCCTCCCTGTCTTGATGGAAATCCTTTACAAGCCAGAGTGTTAGAGCCAGACACTTGTTTTCTCCCACTGGAAAACAGTACAGGCAGAAACTCCCAGCCACTAGATATGCTTGGGTAATGAGAAGCATATGACTACCTGAAGAGAAGTAACTACAGTTCTAGTTAGAAGGAGACACACTCAGAGGGTTTTCCCTTTTTACTTCATAAGAAGTAGGAGCAGCCAACATGCTCTCATCTTCCTCTGGCTGGCTGCATTATCGTGACCCTAACACAAAACACTGTTTTAGGGATAATTCCCAAAAAAGGGAAAAGGTAAACCCTGAGGAAGTCATGCTTGTGCCATTATGGAAAGAACATCCAACCGGCTGGAAAACATGGTCTGCAGTAAGGAACATCTTTTCAGGAACCCTGGTGCAACCCAGGAGTGTGTCGGTGTACTCACAATCAGATGACCCTGTGTGTGCGTGCAGGTTTGTTGGTGAATGTGGTGAGTGGATGAGGGCCGGGCTCAGAGACGGAACAGCTTCAAGGTTCAGGCAGGGAAGGCCCGGCTTGGCGCTGCATGCACCCGTCTGAGTAATCTCATTCTCCTCAGACGCCTTCTGGTTTTCAGCTGTCTTGGGTTTCTTCCTGAAAATAAACAAAGAGACCTTTGAAGGGACTGACTGCATATTTGGGAAAAGGCATTTTTAGAATCTGTTAAAGATAACTTTCTTTTTCCCCCCTCACCCTCCCTCTCTCCTCCCTTTTCCCTTACAGGGAGGGAGGCAGAGAAGACTCTCCTCCATGCTTCTTGTTTGGAAACAAGCTGCTCCTTGTTTTGACTCTGATGCAATGGCCCTGAGACTGTATTACAGCAAACAGGCCAAGAACGAAACTCCTCATTCTGCCCCTACTGATGACATATAAAATGAAACTAGTCCCAGTGGTTTAGACAGTCGAAGCTTCATTTGACAAATATTAACTAAGGCTGCAGCATTCTGAACAGAAAGTTATACAGGAATGCAATAGATTTGTCTGAAAAGCAAAAAATATGCAAGTTTCCAGTTCAACACAAATCAGGGCAAAGACTCGTTTTGTAGAGAAAAGCAGTGAGGTATTTTTGATATGCAGAGGTCATCTAAGTAAAGTGTTAGGATTTGGAGCCTGAAAGAACAGGCTACAAGCACGATGCGTGCGAATCCTCAATGCCTCCATCTATTCAGAACCTCACGGTATTTTGTAAACACAAGGGATTAAAGAGTGTTAAGCAGGTAGTGATTACTCATTACACAAATGGGGAAACCGAGGCACAACAAAGAGACATGATGGACTTTGACTCATACAGCAAGTCCTCTGTACAGGCAGGCAAGAACCTGGATCTCCTCTTTGCTTCTTTTCTATTTTAGACTTGAGAGCCACACTTCTGCTGCTCCCTCGAGGCAGGTGGCTGCCAGAGGGACCTTGGGACACAGCCTCTAGCAGGGGACGCTGCTGCCCTGGCCTAGGATGTGGCCAACAGCACCCAGATAAACATTTAGCACAGGGTGCTGCTGGGGCCATGGTAGTGCAGCCTGGCATCCACCACTTTTTGTCTGGGTCCATGCTGGTGACAGAGCTCCTCTCGATGGAGACAGGTCCTCTGTATGAAGGGACAAGCCATCAGCCATTGCCAGCATGGGAAGGGCTCCCCACAGGGTATGCGTCCACCTGGGACGGCTTGCAGCCGACACGGTGAAAAACGTGATTTTTTGAGACCTGGCAGGGCCTCTGGCTCAATTTTGAGACGACCCGGCCTTACAGGGACAACGGGGGGCAGCGGGACTCCCGCCGGGCCGAGCAGAGGCCAGGGCCGCTTACATAAAGGCGTTATATAAGGGCGGCACGCCCGGCCGGGGGCAGGGCCCGGGCCCGCCGCCATTTCCTGGCGGTCGCCGTCGGGGGGCAGCAGCCGCCCAGGCCGGGCCGGGCCGCCGTGGCGTCGGAGGTGTCTCCTCGGCCGCGACTGAGAGCTCGGCGGGTATGGGAGGGAGAAGAAGAAAACAAAAGTTAAACGGGCCAAAAAGATATAAAACAAACCACGACGCCCCCCCCCCCCCCCGCCCCTTTCCTCCCCCTGCTCCCGCCTTTCCACTAACAACCCACAAGGTGAAGAAAAAGTGGGGAGTCTTTAGTTTCCTAAAAAAAAGGAAAAAAGCGAGGCACAACAGGAGGAAAGACCAGTGTGCACACAGCGGCAGGACCCCCTGAGAGGCCAAAATGCCCCCAAATGCTCCCTCTTGTCCAGAAGGACTGCTTTCGGGTGTTGCAGGGGTGGTTTTCAGGGAAACCAAAGGTGATCGTGGGCAACACTGCTCACCCCGAGAGTGCTAGTATCCCAAATGTGTTTGTTTTGGATTACTGGGGTTAAAAATCCCCACAGCAGACACACTGAGGCATGGACTGAGGGCACAGCCTGCTGCTTTCTCCACATATATAATCAATATGCTCAAAATAACCCAGGCCAAAGTCTAATCGGATTTAAATTAAAACAAATAGGAGATGACAAAATGGACCTTACTTAAAGTTGTAAAGGTATAGGTAAGGGCTGAACCAATTAACTCTATCTTAAACAGATGGAAAATCAAAGTATTTAAAAACATATTTTTCCTGAAGAGTAAACAGAGCATCTCATCACTACAAGCTCTGGCATCCCTCAGTCTGTTCCCCATCCCGTCACCACGATCCACGTCTTGCTACATAGATGAGCATACATGAGATGTATAGCTTGCACGTGAGCATGTATAATTTAAAGTGCACAGACTGCATATGTTTTGTTCATAGCAGTCTGTGTAGCTCCTTGGCATACCAACTCTGGTAACTTCCATTGTACGCCCTCACACGTCGCATGTCCTGACCCCATGACTTTTCCATGTGCACCCAGCACGTGCTGGATACTGCGGTGTGTATAAATCAGTGGTTTTTTTACAGCATTGCTACCCAAGAAGCTTTCAAATAGCATGGCTTTTGTCCAGGCAGCAAACGATATACATAGTCAGTTAGACTCTGGTTGTGTCTGGAAGCTGAGCTCCCATATTTCAGCCCGGAGGTAGCTGAAGTTGAACACTCAAGAGTATGGCCTCTGACTCCAGCTCTGTCCACACACAGAGCTGCTTTCCCTCGGCAGGACAGTACTGTTATTTGCAGGGTAGGGGCTCAGTCTGAGCAAGCACTGCCTGTTGGTTGCTATCACATCCAGAGTGTTTTGTTAGCACGGACCAAAGCTGAGCTTTACTTAATTGTGATCAGGCTGATCCTGTGTCTACCTCCCAAAACTCATTAGAGGGATAGGTTGGAAATACTTGAAGTATAGGTAGTGACACCAGTGAGGCTGTGCACATCATCCCCTGACTCTTCCTTTCCAAACTTACGTATTTTCTACCTTGTTCTGCAGGCTGACACTGTGTTACTGAGATGCTCTTGCATCATCACTTTTCCACATCAGCATCCTGCAGTGTGGAGACTTGTCCTCGCCTGGATGGGACGAGAAGCAATGGTACTGACTGGCACTAAAGGCAATACCTTTCCAAAGCAGCTCTCCATTTCTCTTATGGTGTTTGGACATGCCCTGTAC